>NC_064434.1:40582504-41934604 GCF_023343835.1 Lagopus muta
AACTTAATCTCCCATTGCTATCCTTTAATACCCACAGCTCCAAAAAATCTGTCTTTGTAAGTGTAATCAGTCCTTATTTTTCATTTCAGTTGTGTGTTTGTACAAGTAGTACACATGAGCCTATAGCTTGAAGATTATTTTTTTTTTTGCGCAGTGATTCCATCTCCCCACTGTGGCAAAAAGTGTTGAACACTTACTAATTGTTTCCTGTGCACTGGTTTCACCTTTCTCCCCTGATTTTTATTAGGTTCTGAGCTCATGCCCAAAGCCCTCTCCACCAGGATAGTGGGAGGCATTTGGTGGTTTTTCACACTTATCATCATTTCCTCGTACACTGCTAACCTAGCCGCCTTTCTGACAGTGGAACGTATGGAATCCCCTATTGATTCTGCTGATGACTTGGCTAAGCAGACAAAGATAGAGTATGGGGCAGTTGAAGATGGAGCAACCATGACTTTCTTTAAGGTAAGCTTTACATTCTGTTTGAAAAGGTAACATATCACAACTGTGGAAGGAAAGATCTGTGAAGCCTGCTGAGGTTTAGCAAAGGAAATTATTTCCCCGCAAGCAAAAAGCAACTGAAAATCTCTTTTCTTAGGGTTTACAAGATAGCAAATGAAGCAAGTGAAAAATCTCTCATGGAAAATAACAAGTTTTTTTTTTATGATTTTTGCTTTAAGAATCTAATGTATAGTAACAGAGTAAGTGAACAAACAAACACTTTGCTTGTCTAGTTCTCCTGTGAGAATTGAGTTTTTTTGGAACAGGATTTGAAGTATCATTTCAGTAGCATCATATTTTGTCTTTGCTCAAGCAACTGGACTTCTCTATGGATATAGGAAGCTGGATAAAGAAAAATCTTTTGAAGGCTCTTTGGTAATGTATTCTGTTTTGATGGACATTATGTTCTCACTTAAAGCTTTGAGGTGATTGTTGCACTGGCATTTGAAACTAGGCAAAATAAGTTACAAAATATAAGCTGGCCCAGAAATTGAAGAGTGTGTAAACAGATTCAGAGATGTTTGCTTCTTTTTTTTTCTTTTTTTTTTTTCCTCTCAGATATCTGATGTCTAAAAAGTCGCTATTTATTGTTATAACCTTACAAGCTATCCAAGGGTACACTGTTTTATTAAAAAATATATACATATATAGATCTCTCGTCTTTTGCTTGGAAATTAAAATCAACTTCAGTGTATCAGAATGTTTTAGGCTGCTTAACTTTTAGCATGCATTGGGAATGTTCACAGTATTTTCCGCAGAATGCTTCTTAGAAAAGAAGCTGAGGAAGTCAATAGAAGTAAGTAGTCAATTAGAAGTCTATAGATGTCAGGAAATATTTAAAGTAATTAAATGAAATATAACTGAAAGAAAGTTTATAAGCTTGGATTTTTTGAAGTGTGAAAATGATTTAAGTCTCAGGACATAGATGACACAATGTATATTACCAGAAAATACTATGGGGTTTTATTTTCATTCTTGTCCTGAAGAAGGCTTGGAACTTGTTCTTTCTGAGACTGAAACTGTGGAATCTAAATTATCGGAAAGCAATTTTAACTTGCCAATAATTTTTTCAGCAGTAATTTTACCAGAAGCAACTTCCTAACTCTTAGTTTTCCTTCTTCTAACCTTTAACTTTCTGTCTTATTCTCTCTTTTTCATTTTTTTTTAATGTGTGTGATTTGTCTTTTCTTTTAGAGATGATGTTTTCTTCTTTATATGTTTTTCCATCCACATATCACTATACTACTTTCTTTCTGCATGTTTCTTTCTTACTGTTCTCTTTCTTCTTCTGTTTTTATTTAGCTAGATATATTTTATGCTTTTCTTGTAAATTGTAGTCATGAATGAGAGAGAATTCTATCAAAATAGGAATTGTGCATAGACTTATGTATTTGAAATACCCTGAACTTAACAGAGCAACGGCATTAGATCACATTATTTAATATTGCTTTGTTATAATACTGAATTCTCCTACTTTATTATGAATGAGAAAGAGAAACCAGAAAAAAAACTTTGGATTTTATTCTGCTTATAAACTTTAGGCCAAATTAAGGTTACTTTACTGAACAAACATATTTAGACTTTGTGTGTGAACAAGTTGTAGATATTATTTTGGAAGATAAAAATGCACTGAAAGGTCAGCTAGCAAATAAATTATTCCAAATACTTTTTTTCTGATCAGTTTAATATCTTATCTAAGAAGTATGGAAATTAATTAGTATAATTTTGTACCTAGTAAAATGTATCCAAACTTAAGCATTAGAAGTAGGCACAACTGTTCTTGTATTTCAGCCAGTAAGATGAAATCATGCTCAAAAGAGAAATAAATACAATCTCATTTGATTCATTCAGTGTCTGAAACAGTTTCCAAGTGGAAATTGGAGCATGCTTGATGTAAATGCTTTTTACTAGAGCTAACTGTATAAGGAATATAATCAAATTAAATATTTCTACAGTAGAAAAGTGTCTATCTGTTCCAGTAAGCTTTCTGGTAAAATTAGGTAGTTTTACTTGAGAAGGTTTAAATAGCAGAAAACAAAATACTGTACTTCTACTCTGTCTATACTGTTGTGTTTGCAAAGTAAATTTGTATTTTCTATACACAAATTACTTCAGGAATGTGATTTTCTTACTTGGAGAAAAGAAAACAAGTCTGAAGGGAAATTGCCTTAAAAGATAGTACTAGATACTACTAGCAGTTCATTGGTACTACTATAAAATTATTATAAAAAAGACCCTTAAGAACAGGCAAATGACCAAAGAAGACAAAAATAAAAAATAAATCAGAAAAATGTCTTAATGTACAGAAATGACGCCAAAAATAGATAGTACAGAAAGGCTTCAGTTGCCTATTTCTTCCTGCATTGTGGACGAAAACTAGGATAAGATTGTTTTAAATTGCTTTTCAAACAGATTATTTTATCAAACAGATGAAGGATGGCTTAAAACAGTAAATATTAGTTTGTTATATGAACAAATGAATCGGGAAGGAAGAAACACTGCTTTTGTATATGACATTATGGAAACTATTAATGAAATATTTGGTCCCTTTCTGGTGACCACAGTTCAACAGTAAGTTTAAAATTAGAAGGTATTCATAAAAAGTCAAAGAACAGCTGTAGATCTGGAAGAAAGGTTTTATAGTTTAAGGCTAAAGATGATTGTGCTATTTAATCTGCTGAAGAGAATGTTAAGAAGTGACTTGATCACCTTCTGTAAGTGCCTTAAAGGGAATGAGACTTCTGACGGTAAATGACTGTTTAATCTAGCAGAAAAAAAAAAAAAAGCCATAACAAGATCCAGTGTTTCAAAGCTAAAATTAGGCAAATTTAGACCAAAAAATAAAGTGCAAGTTTTTAAGACTGTCAGTAATTAAACCCTGGTAGAACTCATTGAGTAGTCGACTGGATTCATGCATCAGCTATTTTGAAGAGAATACATATAGCATAGCCCAAGCTTTTTTTAGAGCCTATTCAGTGAAATACATAGCCATCGTTAGCTCAGATTAGATTTTAGTGGTTCCCTCCTACTTTAAAAATCTATGGGAGTATATTTTCTGGAGGGGTTGCCCAAAGGTGTCTGAGGAGATAAATTTATCATCTGTGTGTATGTTTTTCCTTAGCTGCTTTGTCTTCTTGTAATGAGACTGGATTGAGCAAAACAGTGTCATTGTGTTACAACATGAAATGAAGGCACCAGATGGTTTCCTAATGTTAAATGAAATTATCATATCTTGGTAACAGTTATTAGTTCTAGTCACAGTGAGGATCAGTAGCTGCCTATGAAACTGACAGTAATTTCTGCATAAATTATCTAAATAGAAGTCCATTTAATTTTTTCTTTAAAAAAACTTTGGAACCTGGCCAAGGCTGTCTGACGCTAAAGCCAAAGAATATTTTTTGAAGAAGAACATAAATGAGAACCAGGAAAAATAAAATAACTGCTTGCTAACATTACAGTCTTAGAGAGCACTGGGGCATAACATACTGTTATGTTTGTACTGATATGAGGTTTGCTGAGAGACCTTGCAGAGTTTCCCTTCATGGAGGCATTCAAAATCTGTCTGGACCTGGTTCTAGGCAACTGGTTATAGGTGTCCCTGCTTGGGTGTGAAGGCTGGACAAAGATGACCTCTAGAAGTCCTTTCCAACCTAAACCTTTCTGTCGTTCTGCAATGCTGCTACTCTTGTGAATGAAACATCCCTGAGAAATACCTTTGATGAAAAAGGAGGATGGTGTCTTTTGAGGCTGATTAGGTCCTTCAGATCATCATCTGGCTCCTCAAGTTCTCAGAAAGTTCTTCTTTAGGAAGTCAGAAAGGGGAAGAAATTTACAATGCTATCTAATCTGAGTGTAGAAAGGAATTAGTTATACAAAGCTGGATATTTCTGACTGGATATTTCATTGGGAAACAATAAAAAAGACCTTAGCATTATTCAAGAATTGTAAAGAAAGAAATGTGAAAGCAAATTCTATCTGCAGCTAAGCTGATTCTTTCCTCTCTTGATATATGTTTTGATGTTTCTCAGATTGCTGAATTTTTCTTAGTTACATTTTTCCCTTTTCTTTTGGCCGCTTCGGCTGGTGTCAAGGCTTTCCAAAATGCTTGTAGCCTGGAAATGGTAATGAAAAAGAGTCTTGACTGTTCCTGTGTTGCTCCCAGGATTTGGAAATAGGAATTAGAAATTAGACTGTTGATAGTTTGCATGTTTCAGAAGCCTGCTTTCCTTCTTCTTTGGAATGAAATGAAAACTTATTATTTTTATGAAAGATACTTTTCTCACAGTAGCTGCGCTTTGATTAAAAAAAAAAAGTTCAGATTTTTCATTACCTCGTTTTTCTGTGGTCTCTTCAGCCTCTCAAAAAAACAGTGTCTGTTTCTTTTATACTGACAGTTCTGATAGTGAGAAGAAAAATGTGAATTCCACCCTGCTTCTCTTTGTACCTCAGCTCTATTCACATACGGAAAAGAAATACTACAGCACATGTTTGTTGGTCTACAATTTTATGATTACTTTTGTGAAGTTGCTATGGATCTTTGTTTTTCTCTCTTTTTTTTTTTAATCTCTACCACTCAGTGTCAAATTTTTTTCTATGTTTCTATAAAGCACCATGTACAGTGGAACTTTTCTGAACTAAGATTAATTAACATTTACATAATAAATAGTAAAATCAAAGTAATTCTTCTTTCCCTAGTAGCATTTGGCTCATGTCATTGCTTCTGCATCATGAATTAAAGTTCCTTGTGAGAGTCATTTATTTTAAATCTTTGTTTTACTGATAAGGAAGCTGAAACACTAACAGAATACAAATTTTTCATGATCACTTGGTGAAAGGCAGATAGTGAACTAATTTAGAAAAGCAAACTTGTGCACCTTAGTATAATCTCCTCTATTTTTTGTCATTTGCATTTCCCAGTTTCTTTCCTTTTCTTCTTCAGAACCCATTTTTATACTTAAGCTCTGCTTATCTACAGAATCCTCTATTACTTCTTGCACTGTGTCTTCTCCACAAAGATCCACACTGCTGATCCTTGTCAAGCTTTTTTCTGCTTTTTGCCCTAGCCATATTTTTACCACCTCCCTTGGGAAATATTTGGGGACAATAGTTAAGAGCTAAGGACCTACCTCCCTCTTCCAAATTCTCCTCTGTTAAATAGAACGAAGATCTGGTTTTTGCTAGCAATGCAAATTCCCCCAAATAGTCTGTAAAGACTGAAAGATGAGGTTGTGGGGAAATTTTCCCACTGCTTACATCTGAAGTACAAGTGACAGATAACCTGTGAAATTAATGAAAGATTAGCAGAAAAAATAAAGGCATGAATGCCGTTCATATATAATGACATTGGCAGTGCTATGCATGAAGCCAGTATAGCCTCAGTTGGTTTTTTAAACCTGTTTGAACATTACAATAGGCAAATGTTGTTTTTCTGTTTAACAAATAAGCATGCATATGTGGACACTTTGAAGTATGCACACACAGAACTTTTAGTTGAATATTGCAAATAATATATTATCAAGTTTAACAGTGCATGTCAATCATTTTGTGGAATTGCTGCTAGTCAGAGATGAAAGAAAACCACTTCTGAGCTTTTCAAATATCTATTGGCTGACAGTGATGAATGAAAAAACTTCTTGAGCCTCAGCCCTTATGTGTCATTCTGGACAATGGATAAAAAATAATTGGTAGCAGATACCACAGATAATCATTCAGTTTGCTTTAAAATAGTTTCACTTTTCTCTAAAGCCACATTTTAATGTAAAGCATGCAGATTTGTTCTTATGCATGAAAACACATTGTGCAAGAATGGAATTGGGTACAAGTATCGTGTCACTTTTTTTTTTTCTCTTCTGCTATCATATTTTGGACATATTTACTAGAAACATATATGGTTGAAATGAATTCTCCTTTTCCTATGATTATTCCCTCTTTATTGGAACACTTCTTCAGTTAGCCACTACTTCTTTGTGAAAAAAAAAAAAAAAAATCAGCCGATGGTGAAAACCTGTAAAGCAAGGTCTGTGGTCACTCCAGACACTAATAAGAACAAAATCTGCAATGACTGAGTCTGTGAGAATGAGACTGAGGCTTTTTTCAGAGACCTCAAAACACCTACGTCTCACTGAATTCTTCATAAGATCAAGGAAGCTAGGTAGGTTAGATGGTACCTTAGGACAGACCATAAGAGCAGCAGTGCATTTGAATTCTGACAGTCAGATTTTCATACCACTAATTTCTTTGAGTTGAATGGTCTTTCTTCGGAGCCTGGGGAAAGAAAGGAGAAGTAATTCATATAAAGGGACTCCTTCCAACAAAACTGTCTAGGTACTGGGAGAAGGTGATTCAAATTTTTTATGCTGTCTTGACATTTTCCCTAGCTGTGGGGTTGTTAATGTTTCTGCAATAAGTAAGATCATATGTTTGGCTGCCTGTTTTCTGTTAGAGCAGAAGCGAAAGAATGCCGCTACCTTCCCACCATTGCCTTTGTCCATGTTCTTGTCTCTCCCCTTGCCTTTCTCCTTTTCCTATTCTTATTCCCTGTACATTTTTGCCTTGCTCCTGCTCTATGGACTAAGAAAGATTAAAATAGGAACTAGCTAGCTCTTCAGTTCAGCAAAGGTTTATGCTGCCTTATGCACTGTATGCAGACAGCAAGTATCCTCAGTGAGTTGCCGGACAACATATAGTATTCATAAAGATCTATGTTCTGAAATCACAAGATTCATATTTATCATTTACACTTGTCTCCAGCTACAGCTCTTAGAAACCAGTGAGGTACATACAAATGCTTTTCAGCATTTTCCCAAAAAATATGCATAATATGATCCATACTGTAGACAAATCATGGTGTTTATCTGAATAATACTGATCATTCTCAGTTTGTAAGGTGTTTTAGATCTAGCAAGATCTAAATTCCAACTGAATAGAAACATAGGATACAAGAAATAGGAGCCCAGGAGAAAAAAGAAAGAAAGAAAGAAAAAGACCAACTACACTCTAATTCTTAGAAAGTCAATCATAATGATAAACAAATATTATTCAGAGGACATTGTGAATTCTGAATTGTGTTAAGATTTATTATCATTAAAAAACAAACATTTTATTAAGCGTACTTGATTTAGAGAAATGTCATGATCTTGAGATTTGAAAACTCACTTTGTAGTCAAGAGAAACTCATTCCACTTTGGAAAATATATACTGATGCCACTGAAAACAAGAAAAGTAGGGATTTTTCCCTTTGAATCAGTACTCACTACTTTTAGTTGTGAGGATAACTTCTGTCGATGCTAAATGCTAGAACCAATGTGTGACGAGCACAGTGTCCTGTTCTGCAGTAGGGTGATCTTACAGCACACTAACATGACAGCTCCTGTAAGTCAACACCTTTTGGGAAGTGATTTGTGTTGCCTGGAAGTTTTGAGGTGTGAGGTTAAAAAAATCAAAGGCAATGTGACTACATCAGATAATTAAAGGTATCAACATCTAGAGTGTAAATTGTCTTTATGTACTGCTGTAGAATAACTTTAGATGTTTTATTTCTGCCTATGTACTTGACAGACTTAATTTTCTGCGCTCTTCTGGGACTGTAATGGCACTGACAGGATCAGTTGTAAAAGAGTGACTTAATGCTTGGTTCTGATCATAAGTTTAGGCTTTTTCCTTCTTGGAAATAGATAACCTAATTGCTACCTTGCTTTAGCATGTTTCTTTCCTTCTCCTGCTGCTTTTTCCCAGGGGGCAGGGCAAGAACACTTGCCATTTCACATCCCTTTTCAGTTTTTTTTCTCTTTGTGCCTGTCCTCAGATCATACCCTTAGACTGCACTGTAGCTGATCCTTTAATTCTGAACATTCTTCAAAGATTCTCTTTAAAAGACAGATTTCAGAGTTAGAATTTGTTTAGAAAATTGAGAATACATCTGAGAACACTTTTAACTGTCTTAGCCTGAAAAAAATACATAGTCTTGTTCTTCAAACCAAATAAATCTATCACCAAGTAGCTGTTAAAGTTTGCAGATTTGATCTATGATTCATTCCAGGAATGTGATTCTAAAACCGTTCACCAGAGTGAACTGTTTCTCAGTTTAGCCAGTCTTGTGTGAGATCCTGCCATATGAGCAACCATCAGTGTTAGTTCCTGCCTGCTGAAGCAGCCCGAAAACCTCTATTCATTAGCAGAGGTGAACTCTCAGTTCCACCTTGTCAGTTTATATATGATACTACTGTGCTATTGTCCAACTGCATTAGCATTGCCTTGTGTATGAGAAATATTTCCAGTTCCAGAATCGCCCTGGACATCACCTAGAGTCCTATTATACAGATGAATTTCTTCTCCAGATTTTTCACTGTTTTGAACAGAATGCTTGTCGAGATCACTTAAACTATTCTTGCAATGCACCTATGGTTATAATTACGTAAGCTACATTTGATATGGATGCCTTTTAAACATTTTTCAGTATTCACACATTAAATCAATGTGTATTTAATGTATTCAATATTCTTAATCTGTACAATATAGATTTTGGATATTTACAAAAATTATATGAAGTCATAATATATGTGATCATGGTAGCCTAGTAATCTGTCCATTCATATTTTGGATCAAAAAGAAGCAATGTATTTCTTAGTTTGCTCTTTTTTTAGTTCAGATATAGTATGCAGTCTTTTAATTTGCTCACCATTTTCACTTCCTTTATTTTGCTTAAACCCTGCTCTGCAACAACCAAATATTGATGCATTATCAATACAATTTTCATTATGAGTCCAAAACACAGCATCATACAAGATATTATAAAGCCAAAATCAGAAGTCATTCATGTGAATGGTGATGAAGATAAGTAATATGTTCATTTATGCTGCCACTGGCTTACATTTTCAGAATAGATATTCAAATTTAATTGGAAACCAAAGTCCAGATAAGGTGAATTTTATTGTCAATCACTGTGATTAGAGATGAGCATGACAGCTTTAATTATATTAATACACACTTCTAGCAAATTATTATTCTGGTGAGAAACTAAGCATTTTGAAAATTATCGAAGGATTTAGTATTGCTTGTCTTGAAAGATTTGTATCTGAATAGTCTCTTTTCATTTGAGAATTGAAATCTGATTCCCCTCAATGATCAATAAAATACAGAAAATACCCTGAAGACCTATGAAGACTTGGCTTTCTTGATCTTTGAAGAATTCTGACTCTTGTTCAACAGAAGGCCAATAGTAAGACAGAAACTGTTATTCCCTCCTCACCTCTACCTCTCACTTTTTTTTTCTGTTTTTTTTTTTCTGTTTTTTAAGTATTTTTTATATTTATTAATTTTTTACTCTGGAGATGTTTAACTTCCTTGTGCAAGGAATATGCAAAAATTCTTAAAATATTTCTTTATGACACATCTGCTTGAAACTTCATGTACTGTAATACAGTTTCACTTTCTAAAAAAGAAAGACATATCTCTAAAGGAAGATTTATAAGGAAGGTTCACTAACATCAGATATTTTCTGTCATGTATTTGGAAGACTGCCTAGTACTTCTTTTACTTTACCTGACAGAGGAGGACTGAGTATAATTTCTTTAATGCTTGAAATTCTATCTATCTAAGTAGTTACTGTTCAAGTGCTTTTTCATTCATTGAATGAAATTAAGGTTGTTTGTTGATCTTTTTTTTTGTACACCAATCTCTTCATGATGATTTGATGAAGATGATTTCATGCTGTCTGTGACTGGCTTTTTAAATCAAATAATCAAAACTGAAAGGAGGATTAAAGGAAATCTATAAGTCATATCTCATAAACAATATTGAGGCCTTTTCTTTTTCATTCCTATTCAGCTAATAATCATACAAAATCATATGTTGCTAGGTTTATTTACAAGATAGATCTTAATTTGTAAATACTCTAAATTGATTTATTAACACTGTAAACTACCAAGACTCTTGGTCTGATCTTCAGACTTTCAATTTTTCTTTTATAAATAAAGAATTATTTTGTTATATTGAATTTGTAACTTTTAGTAGAAAAAATCTTGCGGTAAACTTATCAGAGCCTACAGAGATTGGGGCTGTAATACAATATGGTTTGAGATAATAGTTTTTATCTTTACATTTATGGAAATTAAGTGATGGAAGCATTAAAAGCCTCTTGTTACTGCGTATTAAATTTCAATATTAAATTTTCTTACACAAGATTGCATTACACAAGAACTATTTTAATAGCATTGTCAACTACTAATGTAGCTAGTTTCACTACATAAGTAAAATGTATAGCAAAAGGTTTTTGTTATTCTTTCATAGATGTAAGACTTATAAAACAAAGCCTGGCATCGTAAAATGAAAATAACTATGACAAAGAAATATATAGGGCAGGCTTCTCCTCACTCCAAAATGTAGATATCTTCTCTCTTTTCAGTTAGTCATTTAGCCTCTCTTTTGTTTGGGACTGGAAAAAAAAAGCTAAAACATACTACAAAGTTGATCTTCCAAACTACCTTAAGTAACTGTCCTAGATGGACAGTGTCCTGAAGATTTCCAGATTTTTTCCCATTGACCACAGAGAAGGCTGCATGAGTACCTTGTTCTGGATGCTTAGCAGCTATAAGTATGTAAAATGAATCTTGTACAATTTCTGGTTACTGTTTAAGTGCAAGACAATTTTCTTCAGTGTATAAACTTCAGCATGACTGCAATTAAAAATTATCTAGATATGCAAATTAGAATAATGCAAATACTTCAAATCTCATGATAAAACTAACTGCCTTAACTAACACTGTGGGGAATTCTTATTTTAGATGATTGGGTGAAATGATATGAAGAGTTTCTTTTCATATATATTGGCATTAAAATGAATACAAAAATAAAACAGAAAAATCTCTTTCAAATCATAAATATTCATTCATCTATCATCATAGAAAAGGTTCACATTTTGGCTTGCAAGTGTGAGTTGTACTATGGCCAAAATAGCTCAATGGTCTTTGTTTGTAAATGTAATGTTTAGAAAGACTGAACTGGTCGTTCACAGCAAAAATCAGTATTGTAAAAATTAAGCTGGTGATTGTGAAAGCTTGATTTCTAAAAATAAAAGTAAAATTAACAGTCAACAAACATAATACACTATTTTGCTTTGCTAGTAGTACTCCTTATTCTCAATTCTATAAGAGATTGAGTACATTTTATTCCACAAGTAGGGCAGATGTTGCTGTGTTGTCTGTTGCACAACTTGTATTTATTCATTTTTTTTCAAATTTTGTGATTGTGATTTGTGATTGTGACAGTTTTTAAATTAAATTAGGGTGACAGGTGCAGGCTTTTGATGCATACACCACGAATGTGTTTGCATTCTTTGCATAATTTGTTGGAAGTTTGTGGTAAACTTGACATTTTTAGATGCCAGAATTTTCATGGAAGCTTAAAATTGAAGTATACAGTTCAGCAAATTGGTCAACTAAACTAATAAAGTTGAATAGATGTCACTAAGAAAATAAAGAAAAAACTAAACTAAAGAAACTAAGAAGAAACACTGAAAAAACTGAGGATATATCTGAGGATATTTCCAAATTCGCATTCCTATAACAACTTCAGGATGCAAGCATTTTTATGCTGTTATCTTCTAAAAAGAATGTGGATTTACAAAACTGTGATATTGATTTAAGTTACGACTATTATTGCAGCACCTGAAGCATTTAGAAGAAATGTTTAAAGCAAGGATAAAAAATTCAAATCAAAAAATTCATAATTTTTGACCCAGTATTATGAAGTAATAGTTTTTAAGTTCATTGCTTAGAGACTGAAATGAAATATATAAAAAGACTTTATTCAACAGTAATGCAAATTACATAGAGAAATCTTTCCTGAGTATAATGCTCCATATCCATTATATGTGTCTGTCTTGAACTCTTACAGTTTACATTTATAGTATATACTATATATATACATATAGATATATGTGTGTATATATATGTAATATATATATATTATATCTAAATACTGTATTTATATACAGTCTATATTTATAGTAGTAAATATTATAAAAAACAGTTTAGGACCATTTTAAACACAAATTCATACGACTGGACTCTTCCTGCAAAACTGGATGATCATTCACAAATATGACAGAACATGTTAGGAACAATCTTGGCATGCACTTGGCCTCTCCTGAGCTATGGTCTAAATTATCTTAGGCACAGACCATGTATCATTTGGGAGGTGATTTCTTAGGACAGGCCAAAACAATTCCAGGCTGCATGCTAACAGATGGTATGCATAAATACAGTCTTGTTTCCTAGACCTTTTTGTTGAGTGTAGCAGATGACTCATAGTCTTAATTTGTATATAACTTGGGGAGAATCTACAGTATTATTGCTGAAATGTTGCCAGAATGTCTGGTTCAGAAATTTGTGGAAAAGACAAATACTTTTTTCTTTCTGACCTCATCTTAAATTCTTAAATTACTTTTTGTTTCCTTCTTAGTTATAATGTTTTTACTTAATGCAGGTCAGTTTTTGTCTGTTAAACTATTTGTAAAACTTGAAAATCTAAAGATGGAACTATTTCCTATATCTTACTGGTTATTTTTATTAATAAGTTCCTTTTGATCTCAGTATGAATTAGGTGTTTAAGTGATTTTTTGAATCTAGATCTAAAGACACAAAAGAGAGAAAAAGAAGTCAATTCCAGGTAAGACTCTGAGAAAAACAATTTGTGTCTATTAAAGCAAAGTTTACTAGGCTTGGACTAGAGAAAAGTCAAAGTCAAATGAAAATAACACATCAATGATTTTACACTTTCAGTCTGTTTTTGTCTGTAACCAAAGTGTTATATTTGATCTTTAAACATGCAGTGCTTTTTTCCATTTTGTCAAGCTGTTGTTTCCTACAGTGTTA
The DNA here is from genome assembly GCF_023343835.1 of Lagopus muta. NCBI lineage: Eukaryota > Metazoa > Chordata > Aves > Galliformes > Phasianidae > Lagopus > Lagopus muta. The sequence continues at coordinate 40,595,878 of NC_064434.1, forward strand.
TGAAGTTTATCGGATGATTGATATCATTTACCATTCTAATTTCAAATGAAATTTTTCATTAATGTAATATGGGTCAGAGAAGAAATTACTTCATTTTACTTGAAAAAAACTAATCTTTGATGTCTTTGCATTCAGTGACAGCAAAACAAACAGAGTCTTTGTTCTGATATTCTCTGATGAGAATTACTGATTTGTAAATTTGTTTGAATGATATTTTAATCTATAAAAAATTTCAAGCTTATTTTCATAGTGAACATCATGTATGTATTTTGAGATGGATTTTTTAAGTGGGATGCAGAAGGACTCCTCATTTGCTTAAAAATTCAGTACCAGATCTACTTTTCATAATTTTACAGTATAAAAGGAACAAACTTCACATACATACATGTAAATGATGACGTATGTTTTTAAAATTTGCACGCAGTCTTTCTCCTGAAGGTCTATAACTTATAGCACACTGGTATTTTACTGCACCCTTTTCCTGAAGAGGAAGTGGTGTAATTGAATTGAACTGCTTCATCCAGCAGTCTGCAAAATTGTAGTAATCAATAGGGAAATGGCAGATATGAGTGTTAGTGACAACAAAGAATAGACTAGTTGATATCAAAGAATATGGGTGTAAGACTTTACTATGGGAAAGTGCTCCATTACACTTCATCTATACTAACAATATATCTTAGTATTTAGCTTATCCTATCAAGCTTTCAGAAAATTAGAATGCGTCAGGTTTTGTGGTTCCACTTCTGAGAGAGTCACTTTAACAACAGCTAAAAAGTTAACATAGATATATCCCTCAGGAGAATTGCACTAAGTGGTCAGGATTTTATTAATTTTAAAATGCATTCTTGCCATTTCTTCTTTTTCTGAATAGAGCAGATCCAGTGCAATAAGTCTTGGACAAGAATTGGCTCCTGGATGATCGCTGTACTCTAGATGAATGTAAATGCTGGTTTTGAATCATGTGCATAGGGAACAAAGAACACACATTAATTTCTCAGGAGTATTCACATTTATTGTTCAGAAAGTTCCTTATTTTGTGGAAAGCTTGGATATTTGCTTACTTCTTTGTCAGGACAGTATACACATCTTTTAAATGCTTGTCCACACAGGAAATGCTACTGAAAAGCTGATTTTCACTACATCAATCAAGTGGATACCTTTCAGTGAGATTGTTCTACAGGGAATACCAAAAAGAGAGAGTCAGTAAACAAATTGATGTTGAGTTGGCAAGTCAGTGTATAACAGATAGTGTTTGTCACTATGAGAGCTAACAGTTGCTGATAGCAGTTGGATGGTTTTCTGAGCAAGCTATAAAAAGGAGCAGGTGCTAGCGAGGATAGAATACAAGAAGAAAAGTATTCATTGATGGATGATTTTGTTCACTCACTTTGCAAAACTGGTGAGATATTTGATTTTAAAGAAGTTAAATTTGAGATTTTCTGTGCTTGATTAATGCTTTTTTCACTTTTTTTTTTTTTTCCTCTTTGTCTTAGAATAAAGCCAAACTCCTTAATCATGCATGTGTCTTTATATAAAACTACTTCTAGTTGCAGGGATGAATACATGTTTCCTATAAAACTCGGAAGTAATTTTCTCACTTTACCTGTCTTTACATTAAAATACCAGCATTGGAAGTTTTGTCCTTTGTTGGCTTCGTTATTACTTAGACCATAATACATATTTTTGGAAGTGTGGAGGAGGAGTCAGCATTGATTTTCTAAAAGCACTTTTCTCACTGAAGTGCAGCATGATTTTGAGAATGAATTGTCCATGGCTCTTGCATTCTGTTAGTACTGATGAAAAAAACGCATGATTCTATGACCTCACTGTAGAATTCTATGACAAATAAATGCACTAAAAGCATGCACCAAAGCAAAAATTGTTCTGACAGGTTAGATATTTTGTACCAGAATGAAATTTGATTTGCTGAGTACTCTGCAGTGCTTCAGCTTCCCATGCCTCTAAAGATCACAACATGGAATATAGACCTGACATTAAGAGCTTAAGTGAGCATCACATGAAATCTGTCAAGACTACTTTTTCTTCTTAGAATGCTGTGTAAGGATGTGTATAAGCAAGTTGCTTCTGCCCTCAGTGCTTACAGATATTTGATGACAAGAGAAAATTATTTTCCCTTTGGCCTTCAAGTCAAGACATCCCTGTCATGCAGTAGCCCAGCACCAAAAGTTTTTCACCTGCAATAATACAACCAAAATCATCTTAAAAATATGATCTATATCTTTCTATCTTTGCTGATTTCAAACATTTTGTCAAAGAAAGTACAGTAGATCTAGCAATAAAATTTAGAATGGTATCTAATATGTAAAGTCATTTATAACCTAGACTTTATTAGGTTTAACTTTAGGTAGTAAATCTGCACTAATAATGGACAAAATAATTTTATTTATCCGCACTGAAAAAATGGATGCTAAATCTGCATCCTGCTTCTGGGTGGGCATGGACAGCCTCCTCTTCTGTTTGCAGTGTTACACTTCTGCACTGACACACCATTTCAACCACCCACACTGCCCGTGTGCACTGTGATTAAAGGACTTGTCTCCTTACATTTAAGTGAGAACTCTGACAGATACTCAGCTGCCCTAAAATCTGCTTCCTTAATCGAGATTGTTTTAGAGTTGTTTTGACACCCTACCCCCCACTCTCTGCTGAAAAATATATTTTTGGTTCATTTCAGTTTATCTCAGTTCACTTATCCATCTTTTTAAAAAGCATTGAGCATTCTAGTTTTCAGTGTGGGAAAATATAGTGTGAATACATGTAATATGGAGCTCATTTTCAAATTCTTTGTGTAAATCTCATTATAATTAACGTTTCCAAAGCTATAGCAAAAAAAAGAATCTCTGTAGGTCAAGATTAGTGGCAAATTTTATTATCACTATAGATTGGTATCTTTTTTATTAAGTATTACAAATAAGTTAATTAAACTATACAGACTATACTGTTCTTTATTCTAGACCTCCTGACAGCTTTCTGCATTTTGAATTACTATGAAAACAATAAAATTTAAAGAATTAAGTTAAACTACTTTTTTTCTGGGAACTACATCTTTGTGATGTAGTAAAATATCAAGAAAAACAGAGCTGTTCATAGCTCATGTGAAAGAAACTTAATACATGAATGCAACTATATTCCATGAACAAAAGTGTTTATCAGAAGAACCTGGTTTTGCAGTTGTTCTAGGACAAATTTTTATCTTAGTGCTAAATTTAATAAGAAATATTTCTGCATAATACCATGAATTATGTAAGCAATTGCATCAGATAAAAATTCAATACATTTATAAGGATAATGCTTACTTTTGCTGCCTTTTTTTTAAGTTCTAAACTTTGTACTTGTGTCACATGTAACTGGTCCCTGTGAACTATGCTGAGAGTTTCCAGCTAACTAAATGGGTATTTAGATCAGAGCACTGATTGTTAGAACAAGAGGCAATGGTTTTAAATTAAGACAGGGGAGGTTTAGGTTAGATATTAGGAGGAAGGTTTTCACACAGAGCGTAGTGACGCACTAGAACAGGTTGCCCAAGGAGGTTGTGGATGCTCCATCCCTGGAGCCATTCAAGGCCAGCTGGATGTGTGGGCAGCCTGGTCTTGTGATTGGCAACCCTGCACATAACAGGAGGATTGAAATGAGGTGATCATTATAGTCCTTTTCAACCCAGGCCATTTTATGATTCTATGATTCTATGATTTGTAGTTGTAGATTTCTATACGCAGTTATCAGATTTCTATTTAAGCTAGAGATCTCTTCTGCCAAAATGGTTACTACTAAATTATGTATTCTGTGGTCAACAATAATGCTAGAATAGCTACTGAGCTAGATTTCCTCCCCTTGTTCCTTTCTGGCAACTATTGAACCATACCATTCTTTTTGGATTTCCCAACATACAGCTCTGTCTTCTGGTTGTCTTTATAGTCTTGATCTGTCTAGGTCAGCTTTATCTCTTGGAACATTCTGAAAAGTGAATTCATAGATTAGAGCTAATCATAAGTAATTGTGTTTTAAATTGTAACTATACAGGAAATAATTTTTAAAAATCCTACACTAATGCCCTTTCTCCAGAAAGCAGTATCTTGAGCTCTCTCCTCTGGTTACAATACGATTCTGCCATGTTTATTTCTATGACTATTTTAGAGACTTGCAACTGAGTTATCAGCTAAACATTGCATTAGTAATAATAGCTCCTTTGGTTAGTTTGCTTTTTTAAAAAAGAAAAAAAGTTTTACATTTGTTTGTCTATATTATTCTAGGAATTGGATTAGTGTGGCTGTTCATTAAAGTGATATCACAATTCAAATATTTAAAATCTGTTGAAAATAACTACATGCTGCTGTGTCATAAATGGCACAAGTCCTGAATGGAATCCCTGCTGTTTATGTGATGAGATGATAAAAGATAGTAGATGCTCTGAAGTATCAGTGAATGTAATTTTCATGTGGTGATAAGACTTTCCCTTTGCAGTAGAATCCCACATGCTTACATGATGATTTGGTACATTTTCTGTAACAAAGCTGTTCATCTTTCACATGTCCAAACATCTTCCTGTCATGGAAATCTCTTTTCCTGTATGGGCCATCTGGGGCCTTAACAGCTTGCTTCCCTCCAGCCCTTCTGGTTGCTTTCTCGGCTTTGTGTTAACGTGATGAAGCTTATGCATGTTCAATATAAGAAAAAGAAAAAAGGAAAAAAAAAAAAAGATAAAGCTGTTTTATTAAAGGAACAGAATCTTTTGTCGAAGACTACAGGAAAAAAACAAAAACAAAAACAAACAAACAAAAAAAAACAAACCAACATACCATTGAACAACAACAACAAAAAATTAAAAAAAAAAAAAAAAAAAAAAGAAGATAGGAATTATGACCAGAAAATCCGACATGTGAACTTTTTTCAAAGTTCATAATATCTGGAATCTATCCACTAAGTCACTAAGTGTAACTTAAAACATGCAGATTTATGTTCGTGAAGTCTTTTTTATTCCATAAAACACCACCAGATTTAAAGGAAATGAGCGTAAGAATTTCTTAATATTGCAAGTTGCCCCACCAAAATTTAAAAATATCAAAATCCAAATTAAAAAAAAAAACAACTTTTTTTGCCAGAGAAGTCTTTACTTTCTCTTGTCTTCCCATTGTAATTTTTTTTCGCCTTGCCTTGCCTTTTTTTTTTTTTAAGTTAAAAAAGTTTACTTTTTGAGAAAAAAAATGAATCTTTCATGCAAACTCCAGTTCACAGAAATAGCTCCCAGAAACACTGCTGTAAAGTTTTTTTGAGTCTTAATCCTCCAGATATCTATGCTGTTTGAAATTTTATCTCTGCTACTCTGGTTAAATTACCTATAGATTACAACCCTATTTACCTTAGGTTTTCTTTAAGGAAACCTTCTTGTGAACATGTGGCAAGTCCACACTAAGGTTTAGTATTCAAATTAATGAAGGAATTCTCAGGCTGCAGAGCCTTTTTTTTTTCTTCTGAAATGCAAGAAAAGGATTAATGAAAATCAATTCCATTTAAAAAAATATGAACACTGAAGAACAAGTTAGATGCTACAGTGGTAAATATGAGAGGTTTCAAGCAAAAAGAGAGCTATCATCCCATCTGTTTATTGCTTTGTTTAACAATGCCCTCCTTAGATGCTTTGATTTCCTGTCTGCTTTTCTTTTCTAAAGACATATTTAAGATGGTATATTTTTCTCGATAGACCATAGTGTTTCTTTTAAAATATAATTTATGGTTTATTATTTAAATGGAGATGTTTCTTCTTACAGTTTCAAACTGAAAAGTATAATATAGCTGATTTCTTTGTTTTTAATCCTGAAAAACACACATAATTGCACTATATTAGAACTTAGTTTCTTGAATAACTTCCTTAAAATCAGGAACACTAAATTGTTATTTTATGTGCTCTATTTACTTGTGCTTCTTTAACAAAAAAATTTCTTAGGATCAATTACCTTTTTTTTTTCCTGGAAAATAAGGAAGAATGTCTCAGATTCAGATATGCAGCCCTAAAGTTTATTGGATTTCTGAACCTTTTTTTTTTTAAGTTACTCTTATCAAATGTTGAATATGTAAGAATTATTAATAACTGCACTGTTTACAACATGTTCTCAGAGAATTTTACACATGTAAAAATCTTATGATTTTTGAAAACATCCTTATCTTTTTCTATTTCCTTGTTATTTTTAAGTGTGACTGGTGATAGGAGCTAGTTAAATAAATAAGCTTATCATCACTTATAAATCATAGTTGGTAAAGCTGCTACAACATGTCCGTAATGTTGATTCCTCCCCAACAGCATGACTCCTCCATCTTAGGACGTTATTATAGAGCTGTAACATCTATGTTTATATCTTTCCATCTGCCTAGCATTGATATTTATCACAGGTAGCAGAGAGGTAAGTACTTATTAGGGATTTTTGGTTCAGAAGAGTACAATTCCTTTTATAGATCAGAAGGAGTGAAAGAGAGAATGCACTTTTGTGATTATTAGGTTTCAGGCCTGATCTTTAGGAGTGGGCTTTATTTATTTATTTATTTATTTTTAATTCCTTGTGTAATTTATCTTTAAATTAGGTACTGTCAAACTGAATGTAATTTTTTTTTCTTTTTTTCCTTCCATGTATTTATAATCTCTGTTATCCCTTTGAGTCATTTCTACACAACAATGAGATTATTAAATAAAACTCGACCTAGCCCTGGGGCCTTTATTTGCTTAAGCTGACTCTTCTGTCATTAATCATGTAGTCCTCTTGTTTTAAGTTATTTCCTTATGGTCTAAACAGCCATGGTTCACATCTAGTATTTGAATTAATTTTATTACATGAATTTTATCAGACATTGACGCATAGCTTGACATGTGCTCTGACTTCCAAATAACTTTCTCACAACCAAATCTGTTCCTTCTGTTGTTTCCAGACAACAGAATAGCAAGTTATCATTCTTCCTTACATCTTGATATAGTGGGAATTATCCAAGTCAAATAATTTATGATTATTTATATCTTACATCATGACATGTTGTACTCAAGTGACTTCACTGCATTCCATTCATTGGGTAGGACTGACATTTCATATTTAAGCAGGCAGAAAGAAAAAGGCAACCTTAAGGTGAAAAATACAGCCAATTTATTCTTATTCTCTTTTCCGGAGTCGGGGGATGTATGAAAATCTATTCAGGCCCAATAACATATTTCCTCTTAGTATTAAATTGAGAAAAAGATAGGAAGGTTATGTACAGTGGCAGTGCTCAGATCACTAATTCCATCGTCATATTCCAGTTGTGGTCCCCAGTGAAAGAATTTTGTCTTCGCAGTTGAAAGGTCTCTGGGTGTGTTTTTGTTTTCTTCTGGTTATTGTTTTGTTTTGCTTTGTACTTTTATCATAAGAAAAAATCAGTTTCCAACAGAAAATAATGATTTTTATAGAAAAAACTTGTATATCTTTCAACATTTTAATAGGCATTGGTATCATGTGCCTCTATATGAATTCACTTTGTGTAGCTTCAGTCATACAATCTGACCTACTCTTTTAGTTCAGTCTGTATTCAGTGTAGGCTTTGGATAGCTGGCAGAATTGTACTCTGGAGATAATCCCTTATTCTCTCTTTCTTGAATATAATGGAATTCTCTTAGTATCTAAGAGCTTAGAATAAGTGAGTAACTTCTAAAGGACTAAAATAAGCAGCATGATTTTTGTCCCTAAATGTATGTTTAATTTTACTTTCAGCATCATTTTCATTCTAACACCTTGTTCATGCTTCTTAACATGCGGGAAGTTTATAGTCTCTTTTGCCCCTGCAAGATGTGCCAGTTGGATACCTCACCCCTGTTCTTTATGAATTTGGTTACTCAGTGTTCTGTTTCTTTGCTTATTCCTGCTGTCTAAAACTGCATCTTTTTTTTTTTTTCTTTTTTTTTTTTCTGATTACCAGTAGGAGCACTGCCATGACATATTGGTCTTTCTTTTAAATATACCGTCCAATTAGTAGTGTGACTCAGGTATGTTTTTCTTACAGTAAGAAGAGATGAAGGAAATTATCCTGAGATTATTACATATTATTTGTATTTCTTGAAAAAATGTAGTGCTGAAATATTGATTTAACAGTATTAATATTGCGATATATTTTAATGGTACTCCTACCAAATCTACATAAGTTCATTCAAACAAAATTAGTGCATCCAGAATTTCTCCTTATAAGGTGCCATTTGTACTGCAGATAACTTAGGTAGCTAGTTGCAACTCTGGTGAAAGGTACAACATTTAAATCCTCTTTCAGTCTGTAGCATTTAAGATCTCTTATTTATGTGGATTATTAAGAATGAAAGAGAAAATACATTAATACTGTAACATAAGAGAACGGAAATAATGCGCCTTGCACATCTGAAATTTCAGTATGCTCCACTGAAATGAGTGTATTTAATCTCAAATAGCAAATGCTGGTTATTCAGACAGAGTCTAAGTTTTTTGCCTTTTTATCAATGAGTTATTTGGAATGGGAAAACACACTGTGCCAGTTGTTTCTGCATTCTATTCCTCCTGTATTAAACATAAATTTGTTTAATCTATTTCTAGTTAATCTATTCTAATTTAGTCACTTTCTGTTTTGTGAGTATAAAAGACACATTCCCTCTCTTTCTTGTATGATGTCAAAGATTCAAAGGGGCAAAAAATTGAGGCCATACTATTTAGAACAATGAACATGAATGTTTTCTTTTAAATTAGAAAGCAAAAGGAAAACGAAAAAAAAAGACTAAATTGCCTTTTCAGTGTAAGCTTTGGGTTTCAGACAAACTGGTGTATCTTTAATTTGTACAGTGCCTATTTGAATAAGGTATTTAACATAGTAATTACTTGAGTATTCATGTTCAATGATTGCTATAGCACATATGCAAAAGAGTCTAATTCCCTGCCTTAATATCTGTAATATATACAGTGTATTTTCTGTTCATAATTTTCAATCTTCTATTTAGTAAAAGTAAACATGCAAACCAAAAAACAAAAGTCCAACAGAAGGTGATTAAAAATCTATATTTTAAAATATAAAACAGTAATTTTACTCATTTCTGTGACTTATCACAATTTGCATATTACTGTGATGATGCTGAAGTGCTCATATCACCATGTAGTAGAAGTACCCAATTAAACAACGGAAAATCATCAGCTGGATCCTTATGATGTGTATACCTAAATAGAGTTTAAGTGAGGAAAACCACACTGGAGGTAGTGATGATTCTGATCTGAGCCAGAGGTTTTTTGGACTTTTGTTATTTCAGTGAGTATTTCTGATCTATAAATAATGTAGGTTAATATCTGTAGGAAGCCAGCTCTGAGTTCTTAACATTTAATTTTATGGTGTAGCTAAAATATTTTTTTGCATAACTTTTCTAATGAGGAAATCCTAGTCAAGCAGCTGTTACTTTCCTGGTGAATGATTTGTGAACACATTGTACTTTTAGTAACAAAAAAGTTATACCTTGGGGGTTGGGAAGTTTTTTCTCTCTTTACATCCTAGCACATGGACACATCTTTCCTGGCTTGTCATTTATACTTCACAAAAGAATGATTTCATTAATTAATTAATTTATTTTTGCATTTTACACCACAAAGTTTGAGACTGCATTTGACAAACATGGTGTTAAATGCAACCTCTCTTATTTCTGTACCCCATGTGTTATCTCCCTCAACTGATTTTTCATTCAGACATCTGGAGTGCTAATGGACAGTGTAAATCAGTAGAGTACGTTTTTAGTTGACTCTTTCTTATGGTTTCAGTAATTAACTTTCTTATGAATACAATACCAGAGAACAGAACTTAATAATTAATGTAAGTGACATTTAATTAAAAATAAAAAAGAAAAAAAGAAATGCCTGTAAAAATTGTAACAATTGAATATTATATAACAGATAAAGAAGTACAATTACAGGCTGTACTACTTCCTAGCCACTATTACAAAGTAAACTATTGTCAGGCAACTGCCTGTTCTGTTTCCTGTAACATAGTAGGGTCTGCCCATAAAAAATATCTTAACAATGGAGGTTATTCTCTGAAGGAGACAAACTGATTAATAGGATAGCAATAAAAATACATTTAAAAGACAATAAATGGAGACAAAATATATAATTAAAAGATGAATATGAGGGAAAAGCCTTAAGTAAAGAGACATTATCCTTTCCCAGGTCTTATTTTCAGACAAGAATATAACCTTTAGTGAATTCTCTTTCATTTTACCTGCCCAAGGTTAACATCATGAGTGATTATCAATAGTTGCATGCCTTTTCAGTTACACTGTTAAATGCCTGTGCATTCATTGGCATGCCTCCAAAGATGCGTTACAAACAGCAGAAAATCAGAGTATTAAGAAAGGAAGTCTTTGCCTCTCTGTGAAAGCCGGCACATCAGCAAGTGCATGCCGTGGTTGCAGGTAAATTCCAAAGCAGAAGAGATTCTTTATCTGTATGTGGCTGACACCACAGCTGAGTTACAAGGATGAACAAAACCAGATAGAAACTAGCATGTGATGAAAGACTTGGGTGCTTAGAAAAAAAAAAATTAAACAAACTACATTTACTTCCCTCGCTCTAATTTCTACCTGCACTTTTCAATCTCTGAGCCCTTGAAAATTATTTGGAGTCCTTGTGAATTTGAGAAAAGTAAAAAGTGATTTTCAAAAACTATGATATATCACCACACAGGTCAATTCAACTGCTCTGTAAGGAAAAAAGTATATGAAAAATAATTGTGTTGAAGTATGATTTTGTTGCTTGTTTGCCTGTTTTTTGTTTTGTTTTAAATCATAAAAATCAACTACCTCAATAAGACCATAAGGCACTGGCTTTTATGTATGTATGGGCTTTTCTTTGATGGTTATTTGTAACACTAACGAGTTCTGTGGGCCCACAGCAAAGCTACACAAAGGAACAGCAATGTCTTTCTGTCTCTGAGGCTGACACTATGCCAAACACAGTCTAAATTATGACAGCTGGCTGCTTATGGCTCCCAACAGTGCTTTGTTAGCAAGAAATTGCCTGAGCACTCCAGTACTCCAGACATGCCGAGTGACCATATGGAAGTTAAGAATTTGGCTTTTGGTCATTACTGTCATCATGGTATACCAATTGTTCATTCATTCTCTAAGATTCTAGATCCACATTATTGACTTTATGTATTTGGGACACATTATAAAGTTCTTTCTACTTATGACAGTTTTAACATTACTTAGGAGAAGATGTACTGAGAATTATGTGTGCTGAGATTAGACGTAGGTTAGTTTAGATAAAGATATAAATCTTAGGAGTAAAGATATAGATCTTGCAGATTTGTCCTAAGGATTAAAAATATCTGTCTGCTGAGATGAAATTATATAAACCTCAAGATAATCTCTATGCATTTATAATTGTAACATTAGAACAAGGAAATCTCTTTCCATTTGAATACTTCTAGTTTAAGTAAAACACTGCAAGTGGCTGAAATTTAAGTATATAACAGTGACTCTCAATTGTTTTTTAACTCTTTATCTTTTATAAGAATCTATATGAGCAAGTAGTCAACCTAGGGTAAAATGTGAAAACATGGCATGCACATAATGCTACTTACCTATCTGGCAGTGTTCTTTTATATTCTTCTTTATATAGAATTTGCACCATTGTATCTATATATAATGTCAGTGAATGTAAAGCCTGGAAGAATTATGGAGGGTCAGACAGATTATTGGTAGGAAGAATAGGATTATTCCTGACATGGAAGAGATTGGACGGCTTGGCAGCTCAGGTCAAGCTTTGTATATCCCTCACCTGCTGCCTCCATTCTGGAAGGGTGCTCAGAATCACTCCCAGTCATTATTCTGTAGCCAGTGCTGACTGTGGCCTGGTAAAGAGCTCCAGGAATGCAGCCTCTGGGCTCATCTCTGCTGTCAGCTTGCTCCACCTGTTTACACACACAATTGAATTGACCCACTCAATCTAATTTCATGATGTTAGAGGTCAGATCTGCCTTCTTCTCTAATCTTGCAGGGAGAATTTTGGTTAAACACTAAGGTTTTGCAAATCTGCACTGTCAACGCATGTATTGAGTAAAAAATGTGCTGAATAAAAGGATCTTGAGCTTCTGGTATAATCATTTGATAAACAGACGATTTAACTCAGGAATTTCAAATATAGCATTGGACTCAAGCCTGTAAGTGTGATAAGGCCAAAAATAGAAAATGAAACAGAGTAAGCAACTGTAATGTCCAATACAGTTTTCACATCATTAGCAGAGCTCACCTAACTTGCAAAAAAATAAAAAAAAATAAATAAAAAAATTGGTGCTGATAGAGGAGATACTATGTACATGTTAACTCACAGATATGCTCCTTCCCTTACAGAATAAAAGCTCTTTTAGCAACTTTCTTCACATCTTGTTAGTGAAGAGCTATGCTGGGAAATATGTAATAATGAGTGTTGCCTATTGTAACACATTAATTCAGTATTCCCTCTCATCTCTCAGAAGGCAGGAGGTTAGCACTGAAGCCAAGGGAGCTTAAACCTTTTAAATCATCACTGTAAAGTAAGCTCAAAAAAAAGAAAACAAACCAAAAAGTATACCACCAGCTGCAGATGTACAAAAATTACAGAACGTTTTTTAAAAAATCTTTATATAGATACGTCCCTCTCCCTCCGCCTCTCCTTCTCCCTTTCCCTTTCCTTCCCCTTCTCCCTTTCCCTTTCTTCCCCCTTTCCCTTTCCCTTTTCTTTCCTTTACACAAATCCTCAGAAAACATCTTAACATAGTACTGGCCATGGAGTATTTGTATTTAATTAACAGTTTACCTATTCAACATCTAATTAATTAGGCTTTGAATGCAAGCTAAACAGTAAAGATACAGTTAAGTATACTGTATACAGTGGTGGTTTTCACTCTAATTTTCCCACACTTTAAGTACTATTGTGCAACATATGTTGCTCTTCAGTTTCCATATTAAAAAAAAAAAAAAAGATATGGTATTTATATATTTTAGTGGATTATACTAGAAACAGTTCTTTTTTTTTCTTTCTTTTTTTTTTTTTTTACTGTTTTGAAAATTTTCCATCATTTTCTTTCCTTGCCTAAATACCCCTCTTAGAAAAAACTATGATGTGGGTTTTGGGGGGCATTGTTTTGTACAGTCTCCTTTCTCCATACTTTTGATTTAAACATATGATCAGTATCCTTCCTGCAAGGAAACAATGCCTTCTTATGCAAAGGTGATGAGCTGGATTCCTATATCCATGTGTGAATGGAAAGAAGGCTGAAAGAATTCTAAGTCAACAATTTTTTCTCATTCTTAAAATTATTATAGAATATAAATATCCATGCAGTCAAGAGACTAGTCCTCTGTGCTCTATCACACATAGAAGGTTGGCTAATACTTTATAAATATCCCAAATATGAAATGTCATCTCTGCCCCCAGCTACTCTCTGTGAACTGGGGAGTTTCCAATTTGTATTCTCTTCCCGAAAAAGTGATGGGTCATATAATTTGTTGGTTTATGAGCAGATTAATTAAATGAAAAGTGAAATCATAGCAACGTTCCTGACAGCTAGGAGCACAGCAGTTCTATTGTTTTTCATATTTACTTTCTGTCATCAGGAGAGCAGCTCACTCTACGTTTATTTTTTGCATCACTTCAGTAGAAATCACATGAAATTGTGTTACTAGAAGAAAAAAAAAGAAATAAATGAACTTACAGAAAAATATTATTTCAAACAACAAGGAAGTTAGCTTAAATAGTTAAATTGAAATCTTCCCACAGTAGAAATCTCTCTTTCAAATCCCAGAAATATTATCATAGAGAGATTGCAATGATGATATAATGGATATAATGGTGCCTATTCTATACATTCTCACATCTGTCTCCACAAAATATACGTGAAATCTTTCAGAACAGAAACTACTACTTTTTCACTTTAGGATACACTACAGGATTTGCACAGATATTAAAAATACTACGTGATTACATGAGAGAGATAAAGAATTATATGTTAGGCTGTGAGCAAAATTTACTCTACCAGAAATAGAAACACTGAAAACATTGCTTTAAGATGGATCGTGAGAACATTTATTGCTGCTGAACTCATGCAACTTACTTGACTCCAAAATTAAAGTGCATGTTAATTGTCTCCAGTACTTTTTTCCCCAGTTTCATTGGAAAAACTAAAAGCATAAAAACATTTGATGCTTTTTAGGAGCTCATTCCATTTAATTAGTAAGTTTAAGCATGAATGAGTGATGATCATCCTAACCTCTATAAAATAATACAGATGTTTAGAGGTAAGGGATTCTTCAACAAGTAGTATGTGTAAATGTGCATTTCATTACTCATTTTCATTTGTTATGAGAAGGGATTTAATAATTCCTTCATGGCATAGAAAAATCACACATTTTTTTATATTTTGGAACTCTTCTATTTTTTCCTCTTTTTTTTCTTCTTTCTTTTTTTAATGCCATTTATATACAAAAGGTAGACTGAAGAGTTGTAGAGACCTGTTAGACTGTCATTCATCAGCCGACAGGTAAGTATCCTCATAGTATAATTTAATTATGATTGACAGCTGTTAGGTTCTCACCCCCATCTCATTTTTCCCCTCAGAAAATTGCTCACTTTCAGTTTATTATCTCTCTATACCCTGAATCTTGTATCATTAAGGCAGTTCAGCAGTATGCGGCAGAAGGAAACTGGAAATTGGATACCCTGCAAAGCACATCTTCTTTTTGTAGCTGTCTAGCTCTCTTTCTGCTGCTGCAACTAGAATTATTATTCACAACATGGAAAGATATCTTGATAATCCTTCTGTCAGTAACATTTAACCTCTTTTTAGCTAGTCACTGACTATATTTATCTATACGTATATTTAATCTCCCTACATCGGTTGTAAATAGTTTTTTGTTGTTGTTTGCTTTTAATCTGCTTCCAAAGAGCTATATTATCCCACTGATGTAGTATCCAACTAATTTGATCATTATATGTTACCAGCAGTTAGCCCAGTTTTTCAAATTGTAATGGCTTTTAAGGTGTGTCACAGCTGTCTTTAATTAACAGCAAAATAGTATTTCTTTAAAAGGGAGCTAACATTAAAACAAAGCAGAGATTAAGACAGGTTACTTCAATTTCCAAAGTTCAGGATGAAGAAAGTCAGGTGGTGAAAACCTCAGTATTATTTTGCAAGTTGTATGTGATGTATCTTCCACAGGTTGTGTTATTCTTCACAAGTCCACTCATTTATTTTCAAACTGTGCAGGGCCAAGAGCCTTTGCTTGAAGAAACATTCATTTTCATTACTGGTGTTAATAAGAATGAAAATGAAAGAAATTGATATATTTCATCTCTATTTTCTTTTTATATACTAGAGACTGAATCATGAAAACATAGAATCATAGAATGGTTTGGGTTGGAACAGTCCTTAGAGATTATCCAGCTACAACCTCCCTGCTATAGACAGGGTCACCTCCCTCTAGACCAGGTTGCTCAAAGCCCCATCCAACCTGACCTTGAATGCTTCCAGGGAGGGGGCATTCACAGCCTCAATAGGCAACCTGTTCCAGTGTCTCACCACCCTCACAGTACAGAATTTCTTCCTAATAGAAGAAAGTTCTGTAGAATAGAAGTCCTGATAAGATATACGTGATTGTATAAAGCTAATACATCTTTTGCTTTTTGGAGACTGAGACACAGAAACTATTTTCACACTCAATAGCCTCTGTGTCTCTCCAAATGAATCAAGTATCTTAAATTGAGTTGTGATATTTTATAGAATAATATGCATGTGTTCCTCCATCTATGGAGACATTATTGATGTATATTGAGGTACATCATAATATGCAGATACTACATTAATTTGCCTGCAGTATGCTATATTCCCTCATGTTGAAGTTTCATGTTTTTCTGGTGGAAGTAGATGACTGGAGTACCAGTCACTTTCAGATTTGCCTGTGTTTGAGTTACTAGAAGATTATAAGCAAGATTTATAAGTCCTAGCTTGTGTTTTGCTGTGAGAAGGCAACAAAGCTGGTGAAGGGTCTGGAGCTCAGGCCTTATGAGGAGCAGCTGAGGAAGCTGAGATTGCTCAGACTGGAGAAGAGGAGGCTCAGGGGAGACCTTATCACTCTCTACAACTACCTGAAGGGAGACTGCAGTGAGCTGGGGGTTGGCCTCTTCTCCTGTGTAACTAGTGATAGGTCTAGAGGGAATGGCCTCAAGTTGGCCAGGGAGATTCAGGCTGGACATTAGGAAATACTACTGTTCCAGAAGAGTGGTCAGGTGCTGGAACAGGCTGCCCAGGAGGTAGTAGAGTCCTCGATCCTGGAGGTGTTCAAGGAATGTTTAGATGTGTAGAGGGACATGGTTTAGTGAGTACTGTTGGTGATAGGTGAACGGTTGGACTGGATGATCTTTTAGGTCTTTTCCAACCTTGGTGATTCTATGATCTATGAATGCTGGTAGATCATGCTGCGTAAGTTTTATTTTGTTCATTCAAAATTATTTTCAGTCTCTTTTAATGTATGATCGTTTTGCACCTTACAGCTAGGATCAGATGTTAATCTTCATGTTATAGAGAATAAACTGCATGCATATGATACAGTTTTTTATTTACGTACATTCAGCATGCAGAAAATAGGATTTGATGTATTTTGCTTCTTCAGAGCTTGGCCTGTTTATTCAAAAGTAAAGAATTAGCTGTTAACAATTGAATGTGTCTGCCTCATTATGACATTCACATTAGCAGCTCTGAAACAGTGTTGCAAACCTTTATTTTAAATTGAACTTTTAAAAACTGAACTATTTTAAACTTTTTGTTTGTTTGTTTTTGTTAATGGAAAATCCTCAGTTGGAATAGTGAATCATAGAATCATAGAATGGCCTAGGTTGAAAAAGACCATAATGATCACCTAGTTTCAACCCCCCTGCTATGTGCAGGGTCTCCAGTTACTAGACCAGGCTGCCCAGAGCCACATCCAGCCTGGCCTTGAATGCTTCCAGAGATGGGGCATCCACAGTCTTCTTGGGCAACCTGTTCTAGTGTGTCACCGCCCTCTGTGTGAAAAACTTCCTCCTAAGTGAAGACTTAAAATCACTGGGAATTTCAGGAATACCAAGAGTAAAAATAAATATTCCCTAGTCCTCTTGTCTGTGTAAATCCTCAGTGTGCCTCCAGTTATCATATTTGTTGAAAATAGGATTTCACTCTCATTTTTTATTATTGGTAGTGGTCCAGCCATTATACATTAATACTGGAAATGGATCTCATACCACTCAGATTTCTAATTAACTGAAAATTGATGCCTTTCTATGTGATACTGATGCCTTTCTAGTAATATGGCATGTATAAGTGGAGGAGAAGAAGCCTCACAATAACTGATTAATCACATTGCCTTCCAGCTAGATCTGGATAACATGCCATAGCATAACTGACAAATTGACTACAGATATGCCAAATTAACAGATATTGTCAATTGATAACAGATGTGTAAATAATGCTCTATTCTAAGGGCTGACCTTAAAGTTAATTACCTAATGCAGGCTGTGATTTTACACATATTACACTATAGGAAGATGAAAGGAATGGGAAGGGACAAGAAAAATATAGTTAGAAACCCGACACAGCCATACTACTATAATCTCTTAATCCTCAAAAAAATCATTCAGTAGTAAGGATGGACTCTGTTGTTCACAGCTGTCATCCTCCACTGAGGAAATGTAGACAAAGCAATATCTTCCCCCTTCAGTTACAAAAGATGTTTAATATCCTAGCAGTTGATATTTTTTCCCCCTTTTTTGTCTGACTATCTGAATGTTGCATAAATTTACTGAATTTGTATGCAGTGGTATATGCATATATAAGTCCATGTTAGGATGCTCTGTACTAGTTCTGGTCACAGTCCACTTTTTTCTCTCCATAATGCTGTAGATTGATATAGTATTTAATTGTCCAACAAACATGAAGCTTGTGGATGGTTCTGCTGATTTCTGCCATAAGTATTCTGAATGGACTAGCAGCAGAATATGTGATATTTTCAAATTCTATTTATACCACTGTAAAGATAAGCATTTTCCAGTGGCAGGGTGCATTTAATGAAAAGTTGCATTGTTTTCTCTAAATTCTTCTTGTGATGAACAGAAAAGTCTAGGAAGTTTAGGGTGGAGTTTTAGGAAAATCTGTTTGTACAGCCATAGAATGTGCTAGCATTAATGTTAAATTCACTTGGTACTCATGCTGACAGATTGGTTTCAAGAACCAACCCACCACTAGTTTGTTTTACTTTCAGAGATTACAAATGATTTGTTGATTTTGTTACTAGGGACTGTGTACATCTAAGGCAGATAAGCTAATTCTAGGAATAGTTTGCTAACTTAAACATTCTTGAACAAACAAATATCTAATGGATAGCTTTCTCTTTATATATTTATATATCCAGTGTATATAAAAAATCAGTTTCTGTAATGATTCTTATAACAACATGTAATATATTTCCAGAGAAACAGATTGACAGTAAAAGCAGTAAATGAACGTCTAGGATCAACCAAAACATTTATTTTGAGAATTATATCTATAAATATTTTGTATGTGTAATATATATTAGGGTTCTTGAACAAGTAAAGTGTTAGAAAAGAATTAAGACAACACAGTATTGTCAGGCCTTAAATGAGGCTGATCTGTTTATAAATATAGATGTTTCTAAGTTAGTCAGATACGCAAAATAAGACCTTAAGCATCCAGAATGACCCGCTGTCCCCTTAAAATAAATGGCTCAAAATTTCACTATTCCATAGCTAATTACAGTAATTTTAAGAAGTTAGAACAGCAAACTTGGTTTTGAAATGAAGCACACTATTGGTATTGTTTAGGCAGGTGTTTAAGAAAGAGGTTATTATTTGAATGTATTTGGTAACAATTGATATCCGAATGTTCTCTATATGAAAGCCTACACAGGTGTCCAATGATCTTAAGGTCTAAAACTTTTATGTACTAATTATGAATATGTGTAAAAAAAGTCTAACATTTTTACAGAAATATTGCTTCTCAAATTACTGATACTTTAACAATACAAAATTTAAGCAACATACATTAATAAATAATGGATGTGATTGTAAAAAAAAAAAAAAAAAAAAAAAAAAAAAAATTAAAGTAAAACCATGCATTTCTTATCTTTTGTCCACATCCATGTAATGAAGTTGAAGGTGTTTGTATTTCTGATCTCTGAAGATCAGAGATGTGTAGGTTTTTAGTGTTTTTTTTTTTTTTTTCCCCGATTTTCTATGAATATTTTTCATTAAGGAATATTATTCATGTTCTTTCAATCAACTGTTCTCTCTCTTTTATTGTTTGTTTTACATTTATTTTCTCTGTCTTAGTGTTGGAAACCTGTTTGCACCCATATTATAGATTCCAGTCTCAGAGCCGTTACCTTGGAAACTATTTAAAGTGCATCTTCTTGACTATTTGTTCTTTCAAATCACTGAGCTGTCTTCTTTCCCCTTTCGTCTATTGCTCCACAGAGCTTGGTATTAGCAGATATGCCCAGTTTATTTCTTATTATATATTCTTAGCTACTCAAGGTGACACTAAGTACACAGTGGCTGTCTTCTCTTTTTCAGGTAATTGCTACATGTCCACTACATATAGTTTTTTGTTAATTAAAAAAATTAAAGAATATACTACTGGCTATCTAGAAACTGCTCAGCAAACAGCTAGTGTTGCAAGAAGTGATGTTGCACAGCAATAATATGTGCAATAAGAAATGCCCTTCCTTCAGAGAGAAACAATAGTTGAAGCACTAGTTACTGTTTCCTTCTTTACATGCACTCCCCTTTACAATGTTGTGGAAACTAAGAAAATGATTATTGTGAAAAGATTTACTTAATAACAATAATTATTTTTGAAAATGATAGTTTTAGAATAGAATAAATAAAGTCTTTTGGCAGTTCTCAAGAATCAGAATTCCAGCAACATATTTAGGTAATTATAAGTTCTTATCTGATCTTGTATGAAATAGCTCTATTGAAATTCTTTCTATCTTGTTGTCTATCTGCTTTTCTGTAGTATTCAGTTTGTCTTGAAAACCCTGGAAAAAATGGTGCTCATAATTTAGACTGGGAGTAGCAGGCAAGTGGGAAGATGTTTACGATCGTGACTTTGTTTTTTGTTAAAGCTCAAATTGAAAATGCACGTGAGAGCTTCACTTGTGTACTCATTTTCTGTAAACAAATTAATTTGGCAACATCTGAATATTTACACATTATTTATAAATATTGAGACAGGCACTTAAACCTCATCAAGGATATAAGAAATGTCAAGGTTAAAGCCCTGTGATCTGTTGCACCTTTCTCAGCTTCAAAAACCTATGAAATTTAGAGCCCATTATGGCAAGATATTATTCAAAACCTGTCTCTACTTAGTGTAGCGATCTGAAAGTTCTGTATTTGGTGGAAGCCAAGCACTCATGTTTCTTTTATAATTCACCGAGAGGGAAAGGAACATTAAAAGAGACCAAAGATACAAAGGGTAGAAAGATCAATGCTAAAGATGAGGAGAATGAATTGCCTTCATGGATGTGATTCCTGACTCTTCTGACAGTAAAAGGAACCTCAGTTTTGACTTCAGTTTAGATGCCTGAATTTAAATACCTAAAATGTGAAAAGATGAAGCTAGGCCTTTGATCTAAAACCCAGAAATGAAAGGAGGCTTTGAGCATTTAATCAAACAATGCCAATTTGTCCAAGGTAAAAGCTTTCATGGAAAAATTTATGATGTCAGCCAAACTTTTTTTTCAGGAATAGTCATATCCAGTAATCACTTTAAATCTAAAAATATGATTTTTAAAAAAATTATTTTTATGTTTTCTCACAATGCCAAAATCCCTCAGCAGTTCTCTCTCTATACACATGTATAAACAATATACAGAGACTTACAAACAGTTCTCTTTGGTTAGTGGGCCGTAAGTCCTTGCTGCTGTGAGAGTGTACAATTTTTCTTTCTTTCTGGCTCTCCCTTAGCATTACAGGAGCTAGCCTCCATCGTTTGATTTTCATTTCTTGTTCTAAGTCCATTTGAATTAAATGGTCCTTACTTGGAGGAAATCTACAGAAGAGCATTCAGGAACAGAGCAGTGTTTGCATTAACATATAAAAAATTGTTTCTCTGGTCCCTTACTAGTTTCAGTGTCAGCAACATTCCTTCTAGAATGGAAGTTGAGCCATTTCAAATTATAAGCCCTTTTAAGCTCAAGCTAGACATTTGATTTAAAGGTCAAATTTATAGGTTGTTCAAGTCTAAGTCTAATACTGAAGGAAATACAAGCCCTGTGAAGATATTTAATAGCAGACAAAAATAGAAAGATCATGCTGCATAAGTTTTCAGCCCTGGGGTAAGAGTAAATTAACAAAGTTACTGGGATTTTCATTATTACGTTTTACTCAAAATGAGAAAGTTAAATGGGGACTAGTTATAATACAAAGAAAATTCTGTGGTTATGGGTCTGTGGTTTCAATACATATTTTTTTTGTTATTTTCTTGTAAATTAGACAAAATCATTTTGGAGTTATCTTTGGATTTAAAGGCCAGAACCCACCAGGTATACCATAATATCTAGTTACTATCCATTCTACTAGGATAAAATTCTCTATAGGATATAGTGAATTAAAAAATTCCTGAGATTACATCAAAATTACAGCAAATACTTCCATGATCTCAATAGACTCAGTGTGCTGATAGACAGATGCTAGAGCAGTTGCTAAGAACTTGAAAAACTCTATGCTCCTTAAAACAGATATTTTTTTATTTATTTAATCTATTGCTGTCAGGTAAAGTTTATCATCTATCTTTAGCCAATTATTTTAAAATGAACTAGTGATGTATCAATCCATCTGCTTTTTGACCCATGTCCTCATTAGAGAAGCATGTCATTTGGCACCATTTTAAGCAATCTCAGAAGATGATCTGTATTCAAAAAACACTTAAAATTTTTTCTTACTTCCCCCAAGTGTTTCAGCCACTCTGTGGTGTTGGAAATTGCAGGTACTGTCACTGCTTTGAATGCTTTTCTTTTTGGAAAATGTGGAGAAATCAGATTATCAGTATTTCAACACATTTCAAAACATGAAGGTTTTCAAACTCATAACTGGTGCAGTCCTATCTGTAGTTATTAAAGGGTCATTTGAAATCTACCCATAGTAGTGCATTGACAACATTGTCATTTAGGTCTGCCTAAGAACAAAATACTATCACAGCACTAGGAGTGCAAGTATTTATTTTTGCTGAACTACTTGGAAACTGGAGAAATGTAAATGGTATGGAAAAAAAATGTAGAATAAATTCTATTAGTATTCTGTGCACTGATTTCTCTTGCTTTTTTTTTTCTGGAGAAAATATTGAAATTACATTTTACTGTCTAACTGATGATGTTACTGACTAACATTAACAGTGGAAGCCCAAAATACTCAGTAAAATGCACAGGTACACCCAGCAGTTCAGTGTATGAAATATTTCAAATCCTTAGCCATTCAGATAATTGTAGAATCATAGAATTATAGAATGCTATGTTTTGGAATGGACATTAGAGATCATCTAGTTTCAGTCCCACTGCTATAGGCAGGGATTCCTCCCTTTAGACCAGGTTGTTCAAAGCCCCATCCAGCCTGACTTTGAACATCTCTGGGAGGAGGCATTCGCAATCTCATTGGGTTCCAGCATTCCAGTGCCTTGCCATCCTTGCAGCAAAGAATTTCTTTCTGATATCCAGTCTAAACCTACCCTCTTACTGTTTAAACCATTTCCCTTGTTTTGTTGCTGCATGCCCTCATAAAAAGTCCCTCAACAGCTTTCTTGTAGGTCCCCTTCGTGTACTGTAAGGCTGCTATAAGGTCTCCTCAGAGCCTTCTCTTCTCCAGAGTGCAGAGCCCCAGCTCTCTCAGCCTGTCCTTATAGGGGAGGTGCTCCAGCCCTCTGATCATCTTCATGGCCCTCTTCCGTCCTTCTTGTGCTGGGGTCCCCAGAACTGGACTCAGTACTCCAGGTGAAGTTTCATGAGAGCAGAGTAGAGCTCCCTCAACCTGCTGGTCACACTACTCTTGATACAACCTAGAATAAGGTTGGCCTTCTGGGCTGCAGTCCCGTATTCCTGCTCATGTTGAGTCTTTCATCACTGACAATGCCAAACAATTTTTAACATAATCAGTTTTCTAGTATTTAACGTATCACATACCAGACTATACAATATTTCTGTGGTGGCTCGTGGATTTCATTTATAGCACATAGTATAGTGTTAAATATCAGTTCCTACTTTTGCCTTTGTTTCAGAAGTCAGGTACCACAAGATATGTTTAGTGAATTTCACTGTTTATATAGAATTCTGCACGACCACAAAAGTTAATGGATAATAAACGGTAACTGCTCTTAATGTGCAAATATACATACGTAAATACAAATTAATATTTTGGTTAATAACAGAAGTGTATAAATTCCATCACTGGATGATGTAGAAATACCAAATAGAAAGCCTAAACTGGGGCTTATCTTGATCTCATGTTGATAATCTTGCTGGGTCTCACAGAAAAATTTTTATGCCATCTCTAGAATTCTCTGTCTTTTTTTTTTTTTTTAAGATATATGCTATGTTTTTATTTTTGATATTGTCTTCATTTTTCTTCCAAGAAATAGCAACACAAGATTGTTTTCTCCTATTTTTTACCTGTCATTCTGTCTTTTTTTTTCCCTATCACATAATTTTTATTGCTTTTTGAAAATTGATTCCACAATTTCTTCTTCTACTTTTCATTACATTCCTGAAATAACAAGAATTTCTGTAGGAGAGAAATCAGATTTTTATTGTTTATGTCAAATATTTAGTAGGCTTAGAAACTTCCACTTTTGGGGAAAGTAATAGCACGTACACATTTCCCCTCCTCTTCTCTAATATATAAAATATTTATGTTATGTGAACAATCAATATCTTTGCAGTGGTAGTTTGCCTTTTTGGAATTTGAATGTGAAATCTGAATTCACTATTTTTAGTTTATAGCTGAAGCTTTCCAATTCTTGAGAGGGGCAAAAAAACGTAAGAACTGATTGAAGGTTGCATAAGTCTAACTTCTTAGTTCCTTGTTTTTGATGAGTAATGCAGGATGTACATTTGTTTCACAGGTGCACACAGAAAAAAGCTGAATATTGGAAGAAATAAGAGATCATAGTATTTTTCATCATCATCTTTCCAAGAATTTGGGGCAACTGTCCAGGTTGCTCAAACCATATTAACTGAGTACATATCTGATAGACCACTTCACTGTTGTCACAAAATCAAAATCCTGTATATATGTTAAAACAGACAATGTAAAATGTTTTCAAAATGTACTCAAATTAATGTTAATTTTGGAATTTAAAGTTCTTTTTTTTTTTTTTTTTTTTTTTTTTTTTTTTTGTGAAGATATGGGAGCTATTGGTAATAGGTGAATGGTTGGACAGGATGATCTTTTAGGTCTTTTCCAACCTTGGTGATTCTATGATTCTATGATTCTAGAGTTCTACTAATACTGCAAGCTAAATCCTTTTGTAGGTAGATTTAGAACAGCAAAAATTTCTGTAGTTTGTACAGAATAGTGGAAATATGGTGCATGTCATGGTGGTTTTTTTTGTTTTCTTTTTCCACTGATTTTGCTTCTGCTTTTCCTCTACTAAAGCTAGTGATAAACCTTCCCTCACTGGCAATTTCCAAGTACTTAATTCCCACAAAATTTGAGAGTGTCTGTCTGGCAAAATTGGAATACATCAATTAATAATGTTGAAAAGTGATTCCTTCTTCTACCTGGCAGGTACTGGTTCTTCTGGCTGTTCTCCACCATAAATGAAGCAGAGCCTTTGCAGAATTTCCATAGTCTTCACAGACTGTGTTCCTTTTTCTGTTATACTACAGTTTTTATACTGCCTGTTCTCATCTGTTACAGTTATCCAAATTGCAGAATGTTAATAAACACATAAATTGTATCCTACTTTAACTTTCTTTAAGTTACACAAATTCATCAGTACTGCAACTTTCTCCATCAACTTCTGAAAAGTTGGGGTGGAACTCTATCAGTGTTAAAACCTACTCTAAACTGAATCTTACAACTCTGCTATTGCACATACTTTCTGTACGGACTGCCTTATGTGTTATATTGCTTATCTTCTCAAATATGTAGTTCAGGAGACTACAGATGTTTCAAGATACAATTTCCAGAATTATTCCAAAACCTGACAGATTTGCTAACAAACAAGCTGTTTCCCTGATCAGTATCCTACCACTCCTCAGTACTTTTGATATGAACCACATATGGCATCAATCCTGCTTGCCTGAATTAACTCCAATTTTCTAGTGACCAAGGTCACACAATTACAGAGAAAAACTCAGCTGTTCATAGCCAGCACATATGGTTCAGAGTTGTTCGTAATGTACTTGCTATAATGAAAAAATACAGTATGCTAAATCCAAATCCCATTGCAGAATACCTCAGTGGTGGCTTATGCTAATGTATAGCAGTCAAATATTTACATGAGATATTTTGTGAATAAATGATTAAAAATATTGCTTGGCTTACATTTTCAGGGGTTTAAATCTATTAATATTGAAATTATTATTATAATATAATAATATAATATAATATTTTTTAGATCTGGCAACAGAACTTACAGGAACATACCAGTCTGTCTTGATGCCACTAGACTTCTGTTATAGCCAATCACTAGCATAATGATGGTCTTGACAAAAGATATATTTATGTCTAACTGTTTCAAGGAGCAAATTAGTGAGTAAGATTTAAGGGGCTTCTATCACTTCACCTCATTCAAAAAGATCTCAAATGATAGAAGTTTGTTTGCTAATGCTGTCTGATGAGTTACTTTCAAATTATAAACAACAGAACTTTTTAAGCATAATATATTGATTAGCACTTAGTACACAAGGACTAATTTTGCTTTGAACATCACACAAATATCTCCCTGGCCAGAGTGGATTTTATGGTAGTAAAATTCTTTATTCATGTCACTGTGATAAATTCTCACTCTTAGAGGTAAATATTTAAAGCAGTATTTATGAACTTTATGCTTAGTTCTAGCTTTCATATGTTATGTGCGTAATAACAAATAAAAACGTTCTCCTATTTTGGAAAGGAAGATTGCTTCCAGCTCAATCCAAGAACAAAATTTTCTTCTGCAATTTGTATCAGAAAACAGGCAGTGAGCAGAAGTGGATTTATCTTTACAGAGCATATATAATATATGCTTTAAAAACAGATTAAGTTTTCTTGATGTCTTATTCCTACTTACAAAAGGAAAAACAGTGTGAGAAATACCACAATTCTAATCTCCAAGCTATTTTTGCAGAAAGAACCATTGTGATGTTAGCTATAATTCAAAAGAGAACTATAAATCATTCTGATATAAAAGGCAAGGAAGTGTTTTGTAATCTATTAGTGATTTTCTGAGCTATAAAATCTGTACTGATTTCCAGGTCAAAGATGATAATGAATATTTGTTTCAATAGCACTTTTTTTTTTTTTTTAACCATAAATTTTTTTGAATATTTAATATTTTTTTCAAAATCTTTGATTTTTAAAACAAAAAGCAAGCACAATCAGGAAAGAGTAAAAATGTCTTTCTCTGAGCACTGCATTTTTCATTCCTTGTAGATCCACTCTTGGCAGAAGCACCTTTTCTACCTTTCTTTCATTTGTGCTCTATGGACCATGAAAACTGCTGTTATGAAGGAGAGAACACTGTATGCATTACTTTTATTGTTTTTATGCTGACCCAACAAAATAAAAATTGGCTTGCTCACTTACAGGATTTCAGGCCTCAGCAGTCTGAAAAAATAGGGGAACAAAAAAAGAAAGGAATAAGAAGGCCAAAAAGGAGGGAAAAAAAAAAAAAAAAGAAGAAGAAACATCCTGAGGTCAAAGTCAATGAGACCAGCTTGATAAAAGGGAAGAAGTCTTTTTCACTTTTCTTTGATGATTGAGTAAAAGTCAGTCTCAGAATTTTAAGAGACCATAAACAAATCCCAAACTACAAAGTTCATTTTTATAACTAATGGTAATGTGGTCTGAAAATAATCAGAAGCTTAATTGTATTAATATAGTCTGTCTGTTGAGTGGTAAATTATGAGTAAGCTGATTTAAATTTGGTCTGTTATCCACTGGAGTTGGAGGAATGCGTAATATTTTCTGTATACTTGAGATGCTAGTGATTAACACAGTACGCTCTAAAAGCTCTGCATTAGCCTACATCAATATTCAAAACTGTACTGCAGATATGTGAAAGCAGAGTTTGGATCTTCTTTGAAATCATATAATGGAAGCATCAAATTTTGATATGCAACTAAGATCAAATTGTGTTTTACACATAATGTGTTAGGCTATGTCAAAAGTGGTAAATATACTGTTTCTGCTGCCTGAAAAAGTAACATTTGCTTTTGGAGTGTAGAGTTAGCTAAGGCTTATTCAAAAATAGAAATTATTTTAGTCACTAAAACTAATTTGTTTGAATTGTTTGAAACAAGGTCTGGAAATAGGACTGTGAGAAACTAGAAAGATAACTTTCGTTCTGATTAATGTAGCTGATGATGATATTTACCATTGTTTTCATATATTTCTTTTTATTTCAGAAGTCCTGGTAAAGGACCAGGATCCAATTGTTTTCCATTTCAGAAACACTGAAAAGTTTGGAGAAACCAGTATCTATTTCAAAGAACAAAGAGAACACAAAGTCATGTTAAAAACTAGAATAGATGGATTAGCAAAAGCAGGTATAAAGTGCTGAAACAAAAAGAACAAAAAACATGAGAAGGAAAGAAAATATATTTGTTTTTTGAGAGACAGATATTTGAACAGTAGAAGTCAGTCTTTCCAAACTTAAATTTGGTGTCAGTTTAAGAAAGTGATCAGGCTATTTAAGTGTATTTACAGTTTATTGTCATTTATGAAAGTGTTAGATAGCCTTATCTTTGGATTTCCCTGTATTTATAATGTTCAAACATTCCTAAAATGTTATTTGCTAAAGGCTGTTGGTTTGTTCTCTCAGTCTTAAGATTGTCATCCTATGATTTGAAATGTATTCAATTAATTAACTTTGTTTATCTGTCTATTAATTGTATTAATCCTCTGTGTATTAGAGACATATCCCAAATGTCTTAGAACAGCTGTGAGCCATAAGTGGAAATGTTTGCTTTCCTTAAACTTGACAGCTAGGCTCCCTACATTCAGAATGACTTGTTGAGATACATGGGTGCTTTTGCCATTATTAGCAACATCAGAAACATATTTTTTTTAGCTTATTTCAGAACTATGTAAATTTAAGGCACTTGTCAAAACAAAATGTCAAATGTATAAAAATGAATAAGGAATGAATGAATTAAATGTATTACATGGACAGTTCAGCCTGGATTTTCACACTGGTATTCAGGATTACCATGGGGATTATGTATGAAACAATTGGTATGAGCGCACTTGAGTTTCAAAGAATTGAAGTGTGAAAAAGCCTTAGAAAAATGCACATTTCCCAGATAGTAAGGGGTTTGTCTTTACCTAGAAGTATAAACTACATAAATTTACAATGTTTTTGTTTGTTTATTTCAAACACAAAATGACTTTTCTTTTTGTTGTTGTTGTTTGTTTGTTTGAGAAAAAGAAAAAAAAATAGAAGTGTCACTGCTCACCATAATAACTTGAAAGCTATTTAAATTGAAAGCAAGATCTTAGATTAGTTTATCCAGGACTTGGTTAAAGTAGGACTTGGATATTTCTAGCGAGCACATTCCATTATTTCTCCTGGCTACATATATGCCAAATCTTAACTGTTCTCATGGTGAATACATTTTTCTTTTATATTCACAAAGAATTTTCTTTTAGCCGCTGCTTCTTTTGCAATTGTCTCTTATTCTACCATCATGCATCCTAGTGAAGAGAATATCTTCAAGTTCTCTCTAATTTTTTTTCTATAGGTAATGAAAGAATGTGATATGCAAACCCTCCTTTCTTTAGCTTGAACAACTCCTTTTCCTTCAGTTATACTTCGTAAGTTAGGATCTCCAATACTCTGATGGGGGACCAAAATGGACCACAGTGTTCCTGGAGTGTGCCTGACAAATGTCAAGTGTTGTGGAATAAATTCATTTTGCATTCAGTTTGCTATAACCTTGCTGATACAAACTACAGTTTGTTTTTACCACTGCAATGGAGCATCTGTTATTACTGCTAATTGTAGAATCATAGAATTGTTTGACTTGGAAGGCATCCTTAAAGGTCATCTAGTTCAACTCCTCTGCAATGAACAGGGACACCTACAGCTAGAACAGGTTGCTCAGAGCCGTGTCCAGCCTGACCATCAGTGTCTCTAAGTACAGGGCTTCTACCACCTCTCTGGGCAACACCGTCCAATGCCTCACCACCCTTACTGTAAAAAGCTTCCCTATTTCCAGTCTAAATCTCTCCTTTTTTAGTTCGAAACCATTTCCCTGTGTCCTATCACAACAGACCCTGCTAAAGTGTCCTCTTCTTTTTTACAGCCCCCTTTTAGATACTGCTTTCAGGCCACTCTCAGATCTCCCCAGAGCTGTTCTCCAACTTAACAGCCTCAGCTCTCTCAGCTTGTCCTTGGAGGGGAAGAGTTTCATCCCTTGGGCAATTTTTGTGGCCCTCATCTGGACATGCTCCAGCAGGTCCATGTCTCTCCTGTACTGAGCACTTCACACCTGGATGCAGTACTCCAGATTAGGTCTCATCAGTGCAGAGTAGAGGGGCAGAATCACCTCCCCTGTTGACCACGATTCTTTTGGTGCAGCCCAAGATACAGTTGGCTTTCTGCACTGGGAGGACACATTCCTGACTCATGTCCAGCTATCCATCCACTAGTAACCTTCAGTTCCTTTTCAGCAGGGATGTGCTCTATCCTTACATTGCCCAGCTGGCACTGGTAGTGAGGATAACCATGACCCAGGTGCAAGACCTTGCACTTTCGCTTTGTTGAACCTCATGAGGGTCACTTTGGCCCACTGTCCACTTGAATCCACAAGTCCTCTTCAGCCAAGACACATTCTTGCCAATCAATTTCCAAACCTGCACAGAAGTTTGGGATTACTTTGTCACTGGATAGACTTTGTGTTTATCTTTGTTCAGTACTAGGCAATTGTTGTTTATCTTAATTTTCTGGCCTCTTGAGGTATCTCTGCAAAGTAGCTCTTTCTTTTTCCAGTTTATTTCTACAACTAAAAAACTTTGTGAGAATGCTTTCAATACCGTTTTACAAACTGTTTATGAAGATACTGAACCATATCAGATCAAGTTCAGATCTTTGAGGCAATCCACTCAGTTTTACAGAAGGAAAGAATAAATTCTTTCAGACATAAAAAAGTCATTAATCCAGTATCTTAAAAAAAAGGTTAGTTAAAAATAAAAAAGTTATTCGAGTCCACTAACAATAGAGCTCAGGAAAACAAGAGCCACAGGTACTATAGGCCCTGTCAGAAGTAGGAAATAGTGTGGTAGTACTGGGAGTCTGCCATTTTATTTCATGATGTAAAGACTGTCTTGGTTTTATTCACATGTATTGAATGGCAGTTCCAAATGCATAGGAACTGGGCTTCTGATTTATTTATTTATTTATTTGGTATTTAATCTTAGTTACATTTAATCTTTTTTTTTTGTTATTACTGCTTCTTTTTTGTTAAAATATTGCATGGTTGTGACCAAAGGTCATTGCACAATTGTACATTACATCTGAATGCTTTTACAAGACTTTAAGTACGTAAATTGCATGCGATCATTAAAACAAATATCTCCATTAAGGTACCAGTAATAAGGCATTCTATACAGTCCTCTGTAGAAAAGGGTCAGAAGTTGCCTAGCACACTTTTACTGTACAATTGCTTAATCTTGTCCTGTATCATGAGGTATATTTCCCTGACCTTTGATCCTTGTTTATTTTGGCATTCACCCAACATCTTTATATTTTTCTACCTTATACTCCAGTCTCACTGCTCAGATATTTGTCTTTACAAGACTGTACTTCAGGGGACAATATTAACGTATTCCTAATAATGATTCTCCTGTTTCCAGCCTTAGTTATATGCATAGTATGAGATTAACTTAAAGCCTTTGCCATACCTTCTTTTGTGATCTCTAGTATGCATAGTTATCTTCCATTAGTCTTTAATTTAAGAACACTGAGAATTTTTACTGTGAGTATACTCTGAATGTCACTGTTAGAACTATGATTTCATGCACCAGGTATGTAAGTTTTCTTTATTTGTTCAACCTTTTAATGTCCAACTTCTATGTTATTTAGTTCTCCTTTTTAATTCAGTAAAACTCAAATGTTGCAAGTCATAGGCAGCTTTCTTACTGTTCTGTATTATCTTCAGCATTACTGAGGGAACACAGGCATGATAAATCATGCCATCACAGGTTATCTTATGCAGACATCATTTCCAGTTGATTTTGCATTAAGCTGGATGTTGAGGCAGTGATTTCCAGTTAGATTACACAAAATGGTGAAGTAACTCAGAGAAAATAATCCACTTCCTTGATGGAGTAAGTTGATTAACCAGACTGATTTGTGCACAATGAAAGGCGATAGAAACATAACATAAATCGTAGCATCTGCTTCTATTGATATGAATGACACAGTCATAACCACCAGAAGCAAAATGTACATACTGGAGTGTCATTCTGTTTAGTTCTATGTCAAATGGGCTCCTGATGCTTTTGATTGTTCCAGCTTCTTGAGTTTAGTTAGTTGAATCTGCTGAGCAACTTTCCAAACACAGAGGAAAACCATTTGTGATTGTATTTTACTGAATCAAATGCTTTGTTTTGTTTTCCCAAATAACTGTTCTATGTTATGCATAAAACAAATCTCTTTTATTATACGCTGTTTTTGTAAGATTTCTAAACACCACTTTGAATTTAAGTCACAAATAGGTAGGCTGTTTTCTTGGACATAATTTCAGTTCTGCCTTTTAGGGATGGAAGAATCATAGAATGACAGATATCTTGAGTAGGAAGGGACTCATGAAGATCATTGAATTCACCTCCTGACTCTTCACAGGACCACTCAAAATTCAAACCATGCTTCTGAGAATGTTGTCCAAATTCTTCTTGAAATCTGTCAGGCTTGGTGCCATGACCACTGCCCTGGGAAGCCTGTTCCAGGACTTGACCACTCACTGGTGTAAAACCTTTTCTTAACAATCAACCTAATCCTCTCCTGATGCAGCTACATGCTGTTTCCTTGTGTCCTGTCACTGTCACCAGAGAGGAGTTCAGTCCCATCCCATCCAGTCCCCTCATGAAGAAGCTATAGGCCACCATGAGGACTCCTCTCAGTCTCTTCTTCTCTGGGCTGAACAAGCCAAGTGACCTCAGACACTCCTCATACATCTTTTCCTCTAAACCCTTCACCATTTCATAGCCCTTCTGAGGAATTTCTCTAGTAGTTTTACATCTTTCTTATACTGTTGTGCCTAAACCTGTACCCAGTGCTTGAGGTGAGGCCACACTAGCTCAGAGTACATTGGGACAATCCCTTCCCTCACCTAATTGGCAGTTCTGGGTCTCATGCACCCCAGGATATGATTGGCTCTTTTTCCTGCCAGGGCACATGTGGACTTGGATTCAACTTGCTATCAACAAGAATCAACCCTCTTGTCCCCTAGTCCATACAAGTATAACTTGCCCCATCCCAGATGCAGAATCCAGCATTTGCTCTTCTAAAACTTTATGTGGTTGATGATTGTCCAGCCCTCTAATTTGTCCTTTTCTCCTTGCAAGGCCTCTCTACTCTCAAGGGAGTCATCAGATCCTCTCAATTTAAGGTCATCCACAAAATTACTTAATATATATTCAAGTCCTGCATCCAAGTCACTGATGAAAACATTAAGGTGGAGTTTTGTGGGACTCTAATAATGACTAGTTGCCAGCCTGATGTAACCTCATTTACTATATCCCTTTGAACCTGACCTGCCAATGAGCTGTTCAACCACCAAGTTATCTTTTTGTATAGCTGTATTCTGGACATTTTGTCCAGAAAGATACTGTGAGAATCAGCACCAAAAGCTTTGCTGAAATCCAAAAAGAATACATCAACTGGCTTCCCCTGGTTACCTATGAGGGTAACCTTTTAATAAGAGGAGATTTAACAAGGACTTCTCCTTGTGAACCTGTGTTGACTCTGAAGAATGTGTGCATTCAGATGTATTTCAACATACCCTTAATGATCTTCTCCATAATTTTATCTGGCACGAGTGATACTGACAGTATTGTAATTTTCAGGATCTTCTTTCTTGTCCTTCTTGAAAAATTGGATAATATTTGACAGATTCCAGTTCACTAGACCCTCTCCAGATTCCAAAGACTGTTGAAAAGTAATTGAGAGAGGTGTCAAGATTTTACATAATCTAGCTTTTTGAGTACTCTTGGATTAATCCTATCAGGCTTCGTATAAACATCCAGTTTGAGCAGCAAATCCTTCACAATTTCAGGGCTGGCGGGGAGTTTATCATTACTGCAGACATGGTTCTCCAACTCAGTTCTCTGAGAGTCTTCCAGCCTTTCATCAGCATTGAAGAAAGTAGGAAAGAAAGCATTAAACATCTCTGCTTTTTCTGTGCTCCTATTTGCAATGTGATCCTCCTCCACAAGAAATGGACCAATGTTATCTTTGGTCCTCTGTTAACATATTGTAAAAAGCCCTTTTTATTTCACCCACGGTAATGGCCAGCTTCAACTCTAATTGAGCTTTGGCCACATGATTTTTTTCACTACAGCAGTATCTTTGTATGTTGCCTGACCTCACTTCCTGTGGCCATATTTGTGTTTGCTCTGCATAAGCTCTATAAGAAGATTCCTACCCAGCCAACCCAATCTTCTGCTCCAACTGCTTGACTTCTGACATTTTGGAATTGCCTTTTTCTGTGCTCTTAAGAGGTGGTACTTTGAAAGCGACATGCATGGTTAGATCCCCATGCATTTAAAAGCAGTTTCCCAAGGGACTTTGCTAACTAATTTCCTAAGCAATCTGAAGTCTGATTTTAGTTCTTTAATTAATTGATGTCATCATCCTGGCTCGGTGGCCTATAGTAAACTTCCACAACAACAGATGCTTTATTTGATTGTCCCTTGATCCTGATCTCAACAGTGTCATCACGAATTGAGAGCTCTATACATCTTTACAGATAACCACTCCCCACATTACTTGCCTTGCTTATCCCTGCTTAAGAGCCTATAATCATTCATCAGTACACAATGGTCACAGGACTCTTCCCACCAGGTTTTGCTTACATCAGTGATGTTGTAGCTCTG
Source organism: Lagopus muta (assembly GCF_023343835.1). Taxonomy (NCBI): domain Eukaryota; kingdom Metazoa; phylum Chordata; class Aves; order Galliformes; family Phasianidae; genus Lagopus; species Lagopus muta. The sequence continues at coordinate 40,630,233 of NC_064434.1, forward strand.
AAACTGAGCCAAGACTATCTCCTCTTGTTTATGCTGTTTGCACTGATGTAAAAATATTTCAAATGTGTTTCATTGTAGCCAGCACCTCCTGAAGAAGATTGAAGGGTTTCACTAGCAGGAAGTCCCTCAAATTCCTGTGAACAGAAAACGTGGTGCAGATATTGTAGTATTTTGCTTACATGATAAAAAAAGAGATGACTATCTTTTCTATCACCCTTGATATCTTCTCTAGTGAGAGTCGTATGTGCTTTTGTTTTAGCACATAGCTTAATGTTATCTTCCACAGCTTCATTAACTGTGTAAAATGTTTATACTTCTTTAATTTTTACAGCAAGCATATTACTATGTAGAAGCTTTCTTTGATTTTATTTTGCTTATGACTTCTCTTCCTTCTTTTTCAGAAGCGTCATCCTAAATGATAAAGTTAGTCATCATAATGAATACGTCCTGTCTTTGAGAGTGCTCTTTTTTCACATGCTTTTGTAGAGATATCCATACCCTTTGCTAACATACTTTTATCTTGGTAATGGTTTTTTTTTCTTTTTTTGCAACATAAGTGCAGAAATACTTATGTGTGTTCATTCTTATTTACTTTATTTTCTACTATGACTCTCATGTGGTTTTTTTCTTTCTCAGCATGCACCGGCAATGTATTTAATAGTTTACCCAAATTGTTTTCTCTGCAAATTCCTTATATTACTCAGATTATTCATATTGGCTTAAATGTTTGCTTTCAGTAGTGGAATAAAGATTGTACGGTAAAAAATTAAATGATAATACAGGCAAAATTTTACAAACATTGGAAAACACTTATTTTCCATTCTTTCTATATTACATAGTAATGTAGAGCCGATGTGCGTTGCTTAAAGTATCTTATTCTGCATATAGTGTAGTATTAAGTGCTTCAAAGAATTATTTGATTGAGAAAACAAACCTATGAATAGAGACCATATCTGTTTGTTCTTCTTAATTCTATGGATTCACAGTATCTTCTGAAGAAAAAAATGATTTTTTCTTTCGTTGTTACTAAAACCTTGTATGGTCATTTGCATAACATGCAGTACAGAAATAATGTGTTCATGCAGAATGTTCATGCAGAGTTCTAGAAGTCTTCCGTTTTGTTAGCATTGACACTAGAGTTACTTCAAATGCTTGTTTTGCTAAGTCCTCAGGCAGACTGAAATAGGTCTTGGATTCTGTCCTAGCACGGGGACAAAGTTGTCTTTTTTTCTTTTTTTTTTTCCTAAATGAATGTTCTTTTCATTCCACATACACTACTAATCCTTCTTTAGGCAGATTTTATGGCTGCCAGTCAGTGGAGCTTCAGAAAGGTTTGTAGTGTCAATCTTTGCTTAGTATCTCCATCAGAGCTGATGGCAAAGTTATATTTAGGATGACATTAAAAGATGAAAGATGCCTGAAAGAGCTTGATTATACCAGTTTTTATACCGTATATCTACATTTTATTTTTATACAAGATATAACTTTAATGAACATTTTCTGATATATTTGAGTTTGGAACATTATTAAGCATGTGGTGACAAATGTAATACGCAATGATCAAGTGTTTTAATGCCTTCATTTTATCATTATCTCTTACACAGTACTGTACAAAAGTGAGGGAAGGTAATATGTTTGTGGTTTTTTTGTTTGTTGGTTTCGTTTTATTTTGTTGGGTTGATTTTTTTTTAAGCTGATGTGTCGAGGAGTAGCTCCTCTATAGCTGTGCAGCAGCAGTTTGTACCAAATTGTCATCTCCTTTGTCTCTTTCTCATCCATAACACAATAGTGCATTGCATTCAGGGAATACTAAAGCAACAGATACATATTCAACTTTAGGACTTTTAGCTGTTAATTTTGTAATGGCAAAATAAATATGACTATAGTGTGGTAAGTTGTATATTTGTTGCCTTCTTCCTCATGACTTTTTTTTCTCCATACATTGCTATCTGTACGTGTTCTGACTACTGCAAGCTGCTCCACTGTGCAGAAGGTTTTTAAAAGTAGTTTTTAAAAGCTCAAGAGTAGGGTAATGACTGAAATATGAGTGAATTTCAAACATACCAGAATACAACAAATTCTCCTATGAAACTCACCAGTACTGTTGATGAACTTGACTATATTAAAATCCTTAATAGTTTTTCACTGACTTTAAAAACTTTTAGGTTTTCACTCTACACGAATAAAAACGTGCACAGAATGAAAAATAGATTAACTAAAATATAACGCATTTTCTACAAAATGTGTCCATCTGCTTTGTTTTCCACATATGAGATGAAATATATAGACACTCTTACATTTGCTGTTGTAAAATCTGACATGTGCAATAAAACATGATAAGAGATAAGAGGATAATGTGTAAGTTTGGAATTTGCATTCACTCTTAAACGTGTTTTATCTTTATTACTGTTCTACCTAATATTTGTCTTTCAGAAATCCAAAATCTCCACTTATGATAAGATGTGGGCCTTCATGAGTAGCAGGAGGCAGTCAGTACTTGTCAAAAGCAATGAAGAAGGCATCCAGCGTGTGCTTACCTCCGACTACGCGTTTTTAATGGAGTCGACAACCATTGAGTTTGTCACACAGCGGAACTGTAACCTAACACAGATTGGAGGCCTGATAGACTCAAAAGGTTATGGCGTGGGAACTCCCATGGGTAGGTTATATGTCAATTCATTGATCTCTCTTCATTAATCTTTGTTGCTGTAATAGAAAAGCTCCAATATACTGTTGCTTTTTCTACATTACTAGCTTTCCTTTCATTCTCTTTCTCCTATCTAAAGAAAACCATGTTTTACCAGCATTTATGGATTGTATTTCATTATCTAAATAGAAAAAAAAAAACAGATATTTGAAGAAGTTGACCATTTTTATATGATGATTCTCTAATATGATTCCTTCCATATCCTCAAAAATAACAAAATTACATTCCACAGCCCTGATACTTTTCAATATTTTCTAAATGTTGAACTTTGTTTAGATAATGAAGTGCTAGTGTTTTTTCAAAATTTTCAGTAGCAAAAGCTGATGACATGAAGCATCTATGGTGAGAAAGCTAAACACTAAGGTTCTTAAAATAAGAGGAAAGATTCCATAGCATGCCTTGTATAATCCACAAACAGAAGAAATACTAAATTAACTTTGTGGAATATGCTTTTGCAAAATGATTCAAATTCAGTAAATATTATCTGAGTCAGGTTTTTCTGACAGTGTACAAAAATTTGGCTGCAAAATTAGAAGCCAACAACAAGAACTGGTTTCTAGCATCCATAGAATGAGATTCAGCAAGCACAGATGTTCTGAGTTCCCTTTGTCTGCAGTGACTATTGAAAGACATGAGCTGAAGATCCAGCTTTTGATTTCAGAATACATAGGAATACTGCCCAGTGATCCTACTTAATATTGTTCTGAACATGTTTTTGCAAGACTGGTAATGGTTTTGATTTAAATTTAATTTTAAGGAGAATGTATTGTTTTGTTGTTAATATGAATATGCTTGATGTGTTTGGTTTTTTGGTTTTTTTTTTTCCCATATAGTTCTTACACTTGTTATTGATTTTATTTGTGTTAGCATTATACTAAACCACTGTGTGGGTAAAGTTGACTCTAATATTGTATATTAAGAACATGATAAGAAAGATTAAGTTATAAACATTACTGGAATATATTGCATAAAGGGGTATCCAGTAATACAAAACATTTCCTGTAAACTGTGAATATTTACTGAAACCTTAAAATTGTTTTAATTTTAGTGATTTTGGTAATTAGATATGCAATTGATACCTCCTGAAGAAATTATGATTCTGTTCATTTTGTCTTTGAACAATTAGTTGCTAGGCATTTAGTTTTAATGCATATACCTTTTTAAAAAATCATATTCTATTGAGAAAACAAATGAAAACCAAATGTAAAACCAAAAGCAAACTTCTAGAGTGACCAGTAAAGATTTAGAGAAAAAAGTAAGTGGATGTAAAGAGACAATTATGTCTCAGTAAGTAAACTGTCCTTTTGGCTGTATTCAGCTTTATTCAGAGAGAACAGGCAGTAGTAGTACGTTTCTTCATTAACTTTAATTTGTATCAAAGACATTATTCAGCACTTAACAATCTACAACAAGTAATAAAAAATGATCAGGGTCAAGATAAACAACATAACTGTGAAAGGGGATCCGTTAGCTGACAGTTGTCTTGCAACCAAAATAGAACAAGTAGAGGATGCATAGGAATCAGAGATTTCCAAAGGAGGGGAAAAAAAAATACTTCAAACAGTAGTAAACTAAAAAAAAATATTAAAATATGACCTGTAAAACAGGTGAGGCTTTCATAAAATAAGATCTGAATCAAGATTTTCATAAAAGATTTAGGAGTAAATTAAAACAGCATTTGGAGATTTATCAGGACAGCTAAGAATAAGAGATTAATCCTTTCTTTAGACAGTACTTATAAAATGTTATCCAGATGTATGAACTAACATTTATAAATTGTATTCTCTGTACAAATGTGGTGTCTCAGTTGAAGGAGACTAGGTTGCCCCTGCAATAGTAAGGGAAATCTTAGGAAAAAAAATATCTATAGTGCCTGTCAGAATATTTAGTGAAATATATCACTTTGCTGAAGCAAAAAGATATTACAAAGATGTGCATAATACAAAATTAAGCCATATATTATAATTAGAGTCATTTCTACAGGAAACATTAACTCCATAGTCTTTAAAGGACCTTTTGGCATAGTTACATCTTGAGAAGTATATATTATTTCATGATTATGGAAGATGTTTATGAAGATATGAAATTGAGTGATATTTCTTTAGTCAATAATCCAAAGAGTAACTTGTCAAGTGCTTGAGAAACTACAGGATAATGATCTCAAAACTAAGCACACATTACTGCTCATGCCTCTTTGGGAAACTACTTGCAAGAACATCTCTGAATATAAAAATATGAAATTTGTTCAGATAGAGGCACCTTGTCTGAAAGCTATTGATGTCATCTTCCCAAATTTATAAAAACATCTGGTTTACCTCCTGGAATAGTGTATTGAAGTGGCAGAAATATCTTCATGAATGATCAATTCTGTCGAATATGGTTGTTAGAGACTTTATGCCAAATAAAGTAGAATGAGTATGGTTAGTTTTGCTGAACTATATCAAAGGAAGTTCCTTGATGGCCAGTAGAGAGAATATAATTTGCTTGAGTTCAGGAAGCTACAAACAGGAGAAGTAAAAGCTTTCCTAACAGGAAAATATGCTAGTAGCTTATGATACAATAATTGTTTGGAAAATGCAAAACCCCCAAATATGGCAGCAGCTTAGAACACTGCAGTAAAAGTTTTACAATCAGAGATAGAAAATTGTATAGGATGAGGAGAAAAAAAAAAAAAAAAAAGAATGAAAGAAACAAACAAAAAACCAAAAAGAAGTTCAGGAAGTATATGGGCATCAATTGTTTCCACGCACTAAAGAAATGAATGAAGTCTGCTTTAATCCTTTTGGAAGTTTTAGTCTTGTGAAAGCATTTGTGAAGTAAACAAAATTTAGTGTGCTGTAATATAGCCATGGTGTGGGAAATTGATACTGTGTACTTTGGGCACATAGTGGAACTAGCACACAGCTTTAAAATTAACAAAATTCACTGATGTTTGGAAGAGGTGTGAGACAGCATTGTGTATGTTATCTTTGCTTTCATCTTTATTTAACGTGTCACTCATGACACAAAAAAATAAGCTACAGACAAAAAATCTGATAAGTTATAGATGGAATGACCAACTCTCATGATTTACAACTAAAAATTAACTATATGTATATATAAAAATAATGTATATACTTGAAATCTTGAAGTATAATGCATGAGATATTTCTGACAATAAATATGTAAATATGCATTATGTTCAGTTAGATATTATAAGAAATACATATGTATTTATCTTAATGGTTGGACTTTGCATGAGTATACACCTCAGCATCCATGGTTGATATTAGTTTAAGGAAGGGAAGGAGAAAGAGGGGAGGGGGAACACAATGTAAGAATGAGAGGGAGGGAAAGACAGAAAAAGTATCAACCTGCTTGAGTATTCAAAATATTTTTTACATTTAACAATAGGTCTTTTGAAGTCATAATCACCTCCATTAGTTTTAATTGTCCCATTTCTTCACCATGCATGACAAAGATATTAAAAACTGAGTTTATTCTTGAAGGAATCCCAGCTGAGATAAATGTGTGTGATACTTCCATGTACTCATGATCTTCTGATCAAACATAACAAGTCAATTTGTTTTCAAAAAGTCTTACTCTATGCAACAATATACATTTTATGCCTTACATGAACAGAGCTGGTATGACTTGCATTTGGTCAACACAAAGTACTGTAAACCAGACTAATATTATGTGAGAAATACTAGTTTCCATTCTGAGTATTTATTGACTGTCTATCTGAAGTGAACCACATGAAAGATTAGAAATTTATCTTCCATGCACTATGTATTAAGGCATTGATTGTCTATAATTAATACTTTTCATTTTTTTCTTACTCTCAAATTGGAAGAAACATATTTTTAAATCATCTCTAGAAAAAAAAAAAAAGGCATTCCTCCAACTCTCTCAAGTAGTATCATATTATTGTTTTTCAGATTTTTTTTTTTTATTTTCAGCATGGTTGAGAGCTGGCTAGTTTCCATCTTACTTTGGCATATTTTTAGCTGAATTTCCTCTTGTTCTTCTATTCAACCTGGAGTACATAAGTTGCTGACAGTTGCATATGTCAAACCCACTTCATATGAGATCTACTAAGCATGCACCTTTCAGACAAGGTGGTAGATCAGGACTGTCTGAAACATGCCAGAGAGAACATGTGTGTGTGGAGATACATGCACAGTAATATATTTGACATTATGAAACCGAAAAATTATTGGTATAAGCAACCCTAATAAAAAGCATTTATTCTAACTATTAGGAAATACAAAATAGTAAGTGATCTATGGGAGATAAGATTTACAGGAAAATAAATGGCACTCTATATAATTTCTCAGTTGCAAAACATACTGAGTGGGATCTATTAAATAACATTCTTCACTTCTACTAGTTTATGACTTTTCTCTTACTGTGATCAAAGTATGTCTCTTCTTACCACAGCATAATGTTATTCTTATCCCTGATCATTCCATGATGATGGACTATCAAGATGTCCTGAGAGAAAAAGGTAGGAAGGGTATAAGGTGCATATCACATGTCCCTTTATGATATGGAGGTACTTCACTTTACTTGGAGAGAAAATAAAACTCTGAAGACACAAATGAAATTAAACATATTTTTGGGTGAAGATAAAAATATATTTTTTGGGTCAACATACAAACATGATTAGCAACAAACATTTCATCATCAAACTCAGTTTCATGGAATTACTCATTGAACAAAGCTGCAATAACCTGGAAACCACATCCAAGTATTAATTTTTTTTCATGTAAATATATCTGCACACTGTGTATTTATATATTTGCAACAGAAAGCTGACAGCTGCTGTGATACAAACAAGTCATACCTCATATGTCAGAAGCTTTCCAGCAGAGAGGCATTGGCCATGGGCACTAGGTATTTGCATAGCCACTTAAGTTCAAAGAATGGAACAAAATTTCTAGGCTTTCATGTTGTATTCATTCAAAGGTGCCATTCTTAGTGAAGTTGTCTTTACTGTAAATCCTATGTGCAGAGGTTTCACACTGATAGACAGCTAAGTTACACCGTGCCACTCTCTCCCTCCTCAACAGAATATGATGAAAAAGTCTTAAACTAATATAAATAAAGGGACATCACTTAGTAGTTACTGTCATGGGCAAAACAGATTCAGCATAGAGAGAATGATTTAATTTATTGCCTATTACTAGCAGACTAGATCAGTAAGAACTAAAGCAAGCTAATTATAGAATCATAAAATATCCTGAGTTGCAAAGGGACCCACAAGGATCATCAAATCCAACTTTATTCTCAGAGCACTGTCCAAATTAGGCTTACTGTTAGCACTGTGGCATTCCCACAGCCCTGGGGATCCTCTTCTAGTACCTAACCACCCTCTTGGTGAAGAACCTTTTCCTATTATTCAATCTGCCACTCCTGACACAACTCCTTTGGGTCTCTCACTGTCAACAGAGAGAGATCCCTCCCTTTTCTTTGTGCAGAAGCTGTAGATCATCAAGAGGCTGAACAAACCAAGAGACTTCAGCCATTTCTCACATCTTGCACTCCACATCTTTCACTACTTCTGTTGCCCAAACAACACCTTCTCCTATCCATTCCGGGCCGCTCTTGAGGGGGTATCCGTGGGACAGCGGATCGTCCCTTCCTTCCGTCCGCTCTCGCAGAGCGCACCCGGCGTCACGCACGGCTCAGCTCTGGCAGCGGCGGTCCCTCTGGAGCAGCTGGAGCTGGCTCTGCTCTCACATGGCCAGCGCTGGGCTGTGCTCACAGATCCCACCCCTGCAGCTCCCCGCTACCAAACCTTGACGCGTAACCGTTGTGGTTTTTTTTTTTTTTTTTTTTTTTTTTTTTTTTTTGTGAAAAAACTTTATTTTCAATATATTTTTCCTCTTAAAGAAGAAAACATATTTTTTCTTAAAAAATATCCCACATTTGCCCAACTTCAGTTATGACTTCCAAAAAGTCTCTTTGTTTGACTTATATAATGTGCAAATCACTAATATAATATGCAGGTCACTTGCACACAAAAATGTATTTATGTACTCTTGCACAATGTAATTTAACTCAACATTTTTTGCTTAGGAATTAAATTCTTTTAATTTTTGATAAATCAGAGCCAATAATAGGGTTGTCTTTCTCAGTCTATTTATTTATTCATTTATCTTTTCTGCATTTCAGTCAGTTGTGTAGCGAGTAATTGAAATGCTGTTTGGAGTAAGTGTGTTTTGAAGACTGCAGTATTCATGTAATTTCATCAGACATAGAATCTGTAAAGAGAATTTCACACTCCACCCCTTTAAATTAAAGAGTTCATTTAAAAAAAAAAAAAAAAGTTTTCAGGCAGTAATTTATGATCTGCTATTTCACATCTTCTCTTTGACTTCATGAATTATTCATATATATTTAAGCCATTACTAAATGCATACAATACTGTTCTTCCTATCCAGTGAGAAGCTGCTGGATTCAAATAGAATTTGAACAAATAGCATAATCAGCAAATGTGTAACAATTATCACATTGCATCCTACAGCACTGGAGGTTATCTGATTTATGAGCATTACTTGTATTTCTTAGGAGTGACCTAAAAAAAAAAAATACTCAGTAAAAGTTTATTTTTCATAATATTGAATGAATTTTTTTTTTGTTGATCTAACCACAGCCTTAAAGCATGTATTTTACAAAAGAAAAGAAAAAAAATGGCATTACATGCCATTTTTTAAGTGTTTTCAAATATAGAAACATTTAAATAGAGGCACAGTGGGGTTTATAAATTGCTTAAGAACAAAAGCTTTTAAAATACACTTGATATTTCAAAGAATAAAACAAATGTTTTTAGGAAAAAAAAAAAAAGCAATTAAATTACTCTGATTTCCCAAATATACAGAGGACATTTCAAAATAATATTATGAAAATGATCTCAAAACAGCCTCCTTTATTCTCCTTTCAGAATCCTTTCAGAATTTGTTCAGCCTGCTCTCTTGCTTCATTTATCATTCTAGTCAGAGGTTTGCAGCCTTCTTTTGTAATCAACCAAAAATTAGTTTGCATACATGCTTGTCTGTAAATTAAAAATTGGAGTAAATGCTTTATAAGTAATAGTACTTCAGTATCTTATAGATGTGTAGGATCTTGCCTCCTCAGTGTTGTCTGACTTTCAAAAGTCCAAAGCCTTAAATTCTACAGCTGTGTCTGAAATAATTTTTTCTCTCTGAGCAGTTTTTACATCCAGGTTAATGTTTCAAAGAAGTGCCAATGTTTTTCAGAAAGAAATCTATTATGTTATTACTTATTTAGAACACGGTGATGCTAGAAATTTTTCCTGCTCTAGGTGCATGCAACTGTGACAAGATGAAGTCCAGCTTGACCAAGATTAAAATATGAAACTCCTGAAATTTTATAAAAAAGAATTGAAGGTACAGTTGTCCGTAGTCAAACATAGTCAAATATTATATAAAAGCTGCTAAAGTAGGGGACAATCTATTATTTAAGCCCTGAGTGAATGAGGATATATAGTATAGTTATCCTGCAGTTAACCTGTTCTGAAGATTCTGAAGGTACAGATGAGTATTTAGGTGGCTTTTTTTTTTCCCCCCCCGTTGATGCTTTTATTCTAAGAGAATATTGTAAAACTCCCTGAAAGAATTTTGAGCAGAATTCTTATTTCACTGAGTGCCCGTGGCTTTATTTAAGTGTTCCCAATGTCTTTTAGTGTAAGGAGTGTCATCAGGCCAATCATATTATTCTAATTCTTGCTAGTGCTCAGTTTTGACAGCTTTTGTCTTCTTGGTTACAAGATGAAGTTCTCTCCCATACTTCCAATTTGTCTACTTTCAGGAGACAGATTTGCAGAAAAGAAATGACATTTTTTTCTCTAAAGAAGCGTTGAAAAATAATCTGTAAATTAATCTGTAAAATATCTGAGTAAGAAAGCAAGGCTGAGATTTCACAGACATTTTAAACTGGCATAGGGCACTTGCATTTTGCAAAAAACTGAAATTGAGTGAGCTGGTTCAGTGACTTAAACTTGCAAAATAGTTTACCTTTTTTTCCATACACTTAATTTACTTTCAATAATAAAATGAATGAACCCCTCCCCCCCCCTCCAAATTTGTAAGCAATGGTAACTTGAGTATCTCATTTGGTTTTATTGTTAACATCCCCTAGTTCTCTGAAGCTGGTTATTAACATCAGGCTATACAAATTATGTAATAAGAACTTTTTTTTTTTTTTTTTTTACCAGGCCTTGGAGACTTGAGATTTAAACAGATCTGTCTTTGTAGGAGTAAATATGAAGCCATATAACAAGACAGGAGGCCTTTTTCTTCTGCTTGCCTGCATTTAATCTGTAATTGTTCATATAATTTGTACTGTAATAGTAATCACTTTTACATGTATAAAACTGCAGTTCTTCTTTCATAACTAAAACAAATTAATATATTTGTCTTCATTAGCTGAACATTCTGAAAAAAATAGATGCCTAATTATTTTTATGCAGGTCAAACAATGTACTGAAACTAATTTGAGAATTTCAAATGCTCGAGCAGTTAATTTATTGTTGCTGAAATGTATGATTGTGTAGCTAACACATTTGATGAGAGAACTGCATTTTTATAGTTACCTAAGAAGTATGAATGTGTTGAGGTATGGTAGGAGACCTCTATTTATATTACTAAAGGATTGCCAAAGCATTCGGTTTACAGTACTTGTTGTGAGCAGACTCAGAAGTGGAGCTTTGAGTAGGATTTTATTGGACAGATGCAGCTGAAGCAAAGACATCATTCAAACTTCTGTAGTGGCTAGGACCTCATCTATGTGCTGCATTGTGAAAGATTCATCTACTTACATAAAATATCTCTGTTCTGTTCTATCACCACTAAATAGAAACAAATTACTGTGTTGCATCCCAGCACATAATGTTTACATGCTTTTGGGTTTTCTTGTTCTGTTAAAAAAAAAAAAAAAAAAAAAAAAAACCTGCATCAACTCTTGTTGCAAAGTTGGCATCAACTCTTAATTGCATCTGTCTCACATTTCCTGAATAAATATTACTCCTCCTCTCTTGTCTGCTAAAGTTCTTCAGTATAATTGCAATGCTTTCAGGCTACATTGAGGGACGTGTGATAACTGAAATCATACTGACCACTGCCTTTCTAAAAGCTGCAGGAGAGGAGCGGGTTCTGTTCTGCTAGGGGTAGAGAAAAAGTCTTAAAGTGGATCTTATCTATGTGAGTTAATACCTGATGGTGAAAATAGTGTGGACAAAGTAATGGAAAAGAAATTTGAAATTGAAAATTTTCCATAAATTTGAATTCTTCCTATCTCATCTATTCACACTTTTCAGGATAGAATTCAGAACATTACCTAGGATAAATGACAAGAGTAGCACTGTGGCTTTAAATTGGTCATGATGTCTTACAGACAGACAACAGAATAAGTGAAACTCTGGAGGCCTATGCAACAGCCAGTGTTTTTAAGCACTCTGAATATTTGAGGATTCTTATTCTCACCCGAGTAATAGAGCTGATGTCTCCTATGTCTCCATTTTCCAAAGGTCCACCAAGAGCAGACTGTCCTGCTTTGTTAGTCACTTATGCCATGTAACTAGGGAAGAGAAATCTGCATGGAAAACAAAAAAGCCAGCTTTTAATTATTGGGAGGATTAAACTGAAAAAACTGGCTTGCTTCACTTCACTTAACATCATGAATTAAATTTGTTTTCAAAGCTGCATTTCACAAAATCACAAAATGGTTGAGTTTGAAAAATGTCTCGAGAGATTGTCTGCTCCAAACACTCTGCTCAAGTAGGCCACCTGGAAGCAGTTGCGCAGGACAACATTTAGATGGCTTTTGAATATCTCACATCCATTCCATAATGTAGTATGCTGATAGCTGGCTTGTTCTATACTCCTAAAAATATCAGGCTAATTGATATTGTGTAAGTGGCTTGTTTTGCATCTGAGGACATCTTTGTAGTGGCATAATTTTTAGTTATTTATTTATTTGTTCGTTCATTTATTATGTTGAGAGCTCAAGATATGAACATCCTTCAGTGTCCAGTTCATGAGCCTTTCTCATTCACTTGGAATTGATTAAAAGTCTGAAATTGAGATAAAGAAGGATCTTCTCCCTTTTCGAGTTTGCAGGAAATACTACGTTTTCTTTTGATTCATTGCTTCACTGTCATGTGCTGCTTGTTTTCTATTACTGCTAAAGAATTTCAGTCCATCAAATACACAACTATTGCAGTAGCATAACATAACATGGAAATAGTATTCAGTGATCCTAAAGAATGGAAAACTACTTGATTTTTATAGTGGATCCAGGAGCTGTGAATTGTCAAAATTTCTCACTTTCTTTGGATGTTGATTGGTAACTTCTGAATACACAGGCATGAGGGACAAACCAAACTATGCTGACTCTTCTTTATTGCTTCTCTTTCATGCCAGTTAGAGAGATTTTGTGCTAGGGAGAAAAACTACCTGTGACTTTCAAAATAAAGACAGTTCTGTGGAGCTAAAGTGCTTCTACTGTACCCACTGCCCACTGATAGGAATCTCTCCTATGGCATGTTGTAAATTTGGCTGACAGCCTTTATTGCTGAGTGCTGAGTATGCTACATATTCCTGGAATGTATTTCAGGGCTGGTGATACATGAGGCCCTGCATCAGGAAGGAGTTTTTCTGTGGTTCTTCATGGGCTAAGCATCTATTCAGTTCTTAATGAAAATAAACAATGTACTGATTATGATAGTATATTCGTAGGTAATTTCGTCTTGCTTAGGCAAAGAAAAAAAATAGAACATTATTTAATGTTACAAGATAAAACAGTCAGTCTTGTTTTTAATAAGAAGGGAAATATAGCAGCAACAAATAGACTATAAATGATGTAGAACTAGTCAAATTGGATTTTTCTGTCTAGTAAATGAAAATTAATATGTAGCTAAGTCACATGGGCACAAACTTCCAAATTTCAAAATATCAAACAATTTACAGCAATTTCTCATTATAAAATTCACCTGGAACAACGAAACAAACAAGTTCCTGTTTCAACAGTTTTTAATGAGTTTGACAAGTGCTGCCATTCCTTTTTATTTTTTTTGGCCAAATTCAGTTCTACAAGTCCCAGTATGTTTCAAATCCTTTTGCATTTAATTGGAAATAAATAAATAAATAGTCAGAAGATTTAATTAAATTAAAACTTAGTAAGAAGTATTCCCAAGATCAGCCAAATCAGCAGGATTCTAATATATTAATCTATATACAGTGAAGTCTCAATATATCAAAATTATGTGTTCATAAGTCGTGACTAAATATCTAACTATGTGCATAAATCTTTACATGCTGTGACTTCAGGGAAGCTAACTTACCTAAATATAACTTCAGTATTTATGAGACTTTGTTATCTTACCTTGGTATAGATACTTCAGACAGAATTTTATACACATTTTAATTTACATTTAAAATTTTCATATTTAAGTTATTATAAATTATTGCGTTCCTCATTCATTTTGTTGATCATTGATATTTATTAAGGTCTCCATAAACTGTGTAAATAGAGAGAAGGTATTAAAATTCTTACAGCAGAAATTTTCATTCCTATAGATTGTAACTAAAGTGGGTCTAGTATATAATCAATGGATATCAAGATGTTACAATCACAAAATAAACAAGAGAGTTAGGCAAAGTGGACTATGATAACAAGAGAGAATAAATAGAAGGCTTACCCTTATGCTGGGCTCACCACAAAACACCAGAAGGAGGGATCTCCAGATGAGAACCTTCCCTGTTGGTAGCCAGCTCTTAAATAGGTCTAGGAGGGGTGGAGCCAGGCTCCATCCCTTCCGGCAGCACAGGTGAATTGTCTTCACCTGTGCTCCTCTGGCTGACTCATGGCTCGCCTCAGGTGATTAATCAGAGGTTCAGGCCGTGACTCAGCAGTTCCCATACAGTCCAGCAAATAATGTATAATTTTCTCTCCAGTCCCACTAATACTAGTTTATTATGGGGATGGTTCATGGAGTCAATAGAGGAAAGAAGACAGAAAACCTGGGGAAGAAGAAGGGAAATAATATGCCTAATGTTTCCGTACAGCTTCTCTTTTTCTTACACAGTCAATGGAAAATTGTATTTTAGTCTTTTTGTTTGAGGTTAGGATGTAGTTTTAAATATCTTGGTGTCTGTATTGCTGCTTCCTCCCAATGTCCAAGTCATTCTCCATGCAAAAATTAGTAAGATTTTTTTTCAACAGTAAGTCATTTAATTGACATGAGGTTCACATTTCTACACATGAAAATTAGTATTACTTGTGCTTTCTATGAAACTGATATTTTACTCTCATTCAATTAATTTATTTTTTCTAATTTCTGCTTTATTGCTCCATTCTTCCTGATACTATATTTATTTTTCACGTATCTATGTATGCATTTCTCACGGAGTATACCAGTTTCTGTTTTTATTTTTATTTTACATTTTATTTTTCTCTCTGAACAGTAAATTCTCTTCAGTGAAGAAGTATTTTGCATTAAAAACACACAAACAGGACATGACCTTCATGCAATGCTTCATGAAATGATTTAATTCATCTTTCACTTGTGATAGGAAAAATGGTGAAAATTACCAATAAGATAGCATCTGATATTTACTTATAGACATTTTTCACTTCTGCAAGGAAAACTGCAGTTTTAAGTATGTAGTGTGGATGCTTTGAACATATTCTCATCCACTGATCAGACCATGAAACTTTTAGCCATTTCAGGGTCTTCTGAGTTTACTTTTTCCAAATATTAGCTGTCTAGTTTTCAATGGATCTAACCTAGACTTGAAAAATGAGAATCAGTGCATTTATATCATTGTGAATCTTTCAGTAAAATAATGCAATTGTAAAAATGAATGCTAGTTTTTTTCAAAGGTAGAATATTTTAAATATTTAATTTAACATCAGCAGTATACCATGTTGTGTATCCAAAATTAATTCTTACTTGTAATATTACTATTTTTAAGACAAACTGTACTAAATGCAAATATTGCTATAGGAAAAACTTGTAATCTGTTGACTACCCAAATATTTGTCCAAATTTTTGCAAATCACCAACAGCAAGTGATGCAAAAGTTGTTTAACTGAGTCACTATTCAGATGCATGTTTTAAACACAATCCTTATAAACTTAACTAACTGTAGACAGGACTCTCCTGTGCTTTATGATCTCTGATTATGAATTCCTCTGTTAGTTCAGTTTTAAGTACTTAGAAAGGAAGAAATTTGTATTTTTACAAAACTCAGCCTTAGAATGCATAAATACATGAACGATAGATGGTACTACCTGCATGCTGAAAACAAAAGAGTGGAAATCTAATGCAAATAAGTTTAACTAGGAAGTATCTTGTCAGATCAGAATATGGTGTAAAATGAGTTCAAAATTAACTTACATTATGTGTAGTACTCCTTGGGCTCTTGCAAACAAATCGCTTTCCTTCTTTGATCTGGATGAAGACAAGTGTCAAGAGTAGGGTTTTACAGAGTTTCAGAACAGTCAAGATAGTCTGAAACTGTATAACATAGGATCCTGTGTGCACAAGAAAGCAGAAGGGAGTTTGTTTTTTACTTCTCTCTGCTTCCTTATAGTCCTGTGTAAACATAATGTAGCTCCTGGCACAGAATGTTCTTTTTTTCTAAGCAGAGATTATAAAAACTCAAGTTCTTGCAACTTTACTTTGAGGCCTTTGAGACCTTCCTACCTTTTATTTTGAAATTAAGGAATAGCCCATAATATTTTGCAATGAATGGTCTTTCAGTGTTTTATTTCCATGCTGCCTCAGCAATCTTTTGCAATTAGATATATTCTCATGACAAGTTCTACATGTGCAAAAATAAACTGAGTGCTTTGTGAAAAGAGAAAAAAATCCCCCCAGAATACCATATTTTCTCAGAATCTAATTGTAGAAAATATCCTACGAATGTTTTCGTTCAGGTCTTTCAGAATTAGTGAATATATATGAAATAGTGAAATGTCTCAGTATTACCTCTCGAAAAGAATTCTGAGTATTTTTTAAAGTTATCAAATGAGTGAAAACACTTTGTATTATTCATCCAAATGAAACACTGTAAAAATGATAGCTAGTCAGTAACACTGTTATGACAGAAAGAAAGAGAGGAGGGATTCTTCGTAGAATTGCATTCATAACACATGAAAAAGGGAATGCCATGATTTTTCATCTAATTCCCTCCCCCCCAACCCCCCTGGGGATTTCTTATCCAATTTAACGGAAATTCTTTTTTTCTTGTTTTTGAAGGAGGAGAAGAAAAATGATGGCTTTGTTATTTCCTTAAATATTGCACAAATCTTAGCACAGAAAAATAACTTCTAACTGATATGATTTACTCTCTAACATTCAGAATAGTGATATTATTCAGCAATTAATGTAGATTTTAAAGTACTCATTCAAAAATCCTGTGTGCTATATAAAGGAGAGCAGATGACATATGAAGATACGACACTACTCTGTGAACTTCTCTTTGAAATACTGAAATATTTTAAAGCAGCAAAATTTTCACATCTTATTAAAATATTAGATTATGAGAAAGAAGTAGCCCACATTAAAAATATGAAAATTCACATTCAGACACATTATCTTTCTGAATGAGCTGCTTGCTTCCTGGCAGTGCTAATAAGTATTTAGATGGTATCATGTCTGACAATCTATCAAATAGACTTTTGTGGCCTTGTCCTGAAACATAAGTTGATGTCTGTATTTTGTAATAAAATAATATAAAGTGCTTGTTGCATATCAGACTTTGAATCCTTTGATTAGCTTTAGGGTAGCAAACTAAAGCAACAGTCTATAGGTTTGTATTAAAGAAAATCTACTGCAGCATAATTAAAAGCCTGATGTGATTTATTTATTTATTTATTTTAAAGAATACTCTTTCACTGGATTTAATAATCTAATAGATCATAGGCTTGAACATGATAGGACTTGCTTCATCACTATTTTCTGACTTATAGGAAACACCAACTGGATCAAGTTTTGCACATATTTACTCTTATGTGCATGCAGTTTTGCATTTGTATGACCAGAGTGACTAGAGTTAGATGTACATGGCTTTCCCATAAATGTTCTTGGCTGTAAAAAGGAGGATATTATTTTTTTTCTGCAGCATTGCATTTATTTTATTCTTATCGAAAGTAAATTTCTTTAAAATGTACACCACAATGTATGATCCGTGTGATGTCTTTAGGTTCCCCATATAGAGACAAGATCACGATAGCAATTCTACAGCTGCAAGAGGAAGGAAAGCTACACATGATGAAAGAGAAATGGTGGAGAGGCAATGGCTGCCCAGAGGAGGAAAGCAAAGAGGCCAGTGCTTTAGGAGTTCAAAATATTGGAGGAATCTTTATTGTCTTGGCAGCAGGATTGGTGCTTTCTGTCTTCGTGGCAGTCGGGGAGTTTTTGTACAAATCCAAAAAAAATGCCCAGTTGGAAAAGGTAAATACTGTACTTTTCTATTTTATTTTTATTTATTGTCTACTTAAATAAAATTTAAAACATTTTATAGCCAAATGTAGGTGCATATTGATTGTTTATCATATAATACAGTATTTTCTATAACAAAGGATCACAGCAAAGTACCCAAAGTCTTACATTTACAGCTTTTAATTTTTGTTCAATATGTTTAATTGTAGCCAGCTTTCAGGACAAGTGACTATTTCTCCTCTTATTCAAGCCTGAAAAAAGACAGCTTTTTACTCCTGGAAGTTCACTGCAGTTAATTTTATGGATGAAGAAGAAATCCGAAACTGTAATGGGAAACAAATTAAACTACAGATAATTCTGATTTTCGAAAGACAAAACTGTCTGTAGCTCAAAGTCAAACTATAAAAACGTGTCTATAGAAATGTTCTTTCTGAAGCTTATACTTGAAAAGTTGTCCTGGTAGCATCTGGAAAAGTTTACATCAGCTTAATTTTTTGTGGGTTTACTGCTGGTCATAATATAATGAAATCTGTAATTTCAAACTGACTTGGTTTTGAAAGTTCTAGTTCTATTTTTTTCTGTACTTCTGTATTTCCATTATCACAATATTGTAACTGTGCCAATACTAGTAGTATCTTTTTGAAATTCTTAGCTGAAGTTACAAATGCATAGAAAATAAACATCCCAATGCTTAAACAGCTCATGTTTAAATCTAAACTCAAACTATATATTTTATTGCTTTGACATGATCTGAATTTTTTAAATGGAGAGGAACTGTTATTTTTAATTACGTGTTAATTTATTGTTGTTTAAATTTGGAGGAGCTTGTGACCTCTGGTAGTTCTTATATTTCTATTTAGTAAAATCAGATGTAAATCCAACAGTTATATTTATATTTTTCCAGATGCTACTGGTGAATTTTTGTAACTTGAATTATTACTCATAAAATTTAAGGTTTGTCTTAACTTCATTTGAGGCCACCATGCAAGTGTCTATTTATATCTTGTTAAAGACATGTTTTCTAATATTTACTGTGTGAGGCCGTGTGAGGCCACAAGGTCCTAAACACAGTTTGAACATGGGTACATGCTATTAAAATGTTAAAGGACCATTTAGATCCTTTTCTTTATGATGCTTCAGACTCATTCAGTTCTGTTAATGTGCTATTTGAATGTTATGTTTCTGAAATGAAATTGTGAGGGAAAAGATACCAAATACCTAACTAACCATGTAAATCTCAAAAATTTATCCATGGTGGATATGGATTTCATATGGGAACCGGTATAATTTGGTTCAGCTTTTCTGGACTTCTAATAGACACTTAGAAAAAATAGGAATGTTTTGATAATAATCTTGTAACATCAGTTCTTCAGTGTTTTGCAGGGTGTGAATACTTAACGTACTTAATACTGTCAGCATGTTAGAATTTGTGTGAGGAACAAGTAAACAGAAACTGTTTTTATTTAAGGAGCTATTTCTCCAAGCCCTAAGGTGCTGGTTTTCTGTGGAGTTGTTTTTTTTTGTTTGTTTGTTTGCTTTTGTTTTTGTTGTTGTTGTTTGTTTTTTAATTTTTTAATTTTTTTGAGAGCTGGATAGAAATAGCAGTAAGTGCAGGTATCTGAATGTCTTGCATTTACTGTATCAAAAAGGATTAATCATAGCAACAAGTGCTGAACTAATTTCAGAATTAGGACTGAATCTGAAGCAGTTGAAGGGGTTACGTTTTTCCATTCTTCTTCCACCTTATCTCCAAAATCTTCCCTCCTTTTCCTTTCCCAAACACGCAACTACTGTCATCTCAGGAGAACACAGGTAAAATTTAGAAATGTAGAATAAAATTAATAGGAAATGATGCAAATCTCCCTGCATATGTCCTTCCCTGTACCACCCTCACCCACTCTTCTAGAACTCGCTGTCTTTCACTAAATGACTTCTCCCTCCCTGCTCAAGAGTAAAAGATCCCCTTTGCCTAGGAGAGAGGAGTGTAGTAGCAGCCAAAGGGGAGACAAGCAGAACTGTCATCTGTCTCCAATCCCTACATCTCCTCTCCTGTGACAAGTAAACCATGCAAATAACAAAGACTTGGTTATCCCATAGAGACAGAGGAAGCACCTATTTTTTCTAACATTTATTTCATTCTTTTAGACGCAGAGTATAATTCTGGCATTTATGTAAAACTTGTCAGCATTTGAAGACAGGAATGATCAAAGGTCACGTTAACAATCAAGGAAATTAAAGAAATCAGATTACTTCAACCAGTCAATATATTGAGTATCCTGAGATATAAATGAAGATATTAACCAGTTTTCCTCCTTTGTAACATAAGAAATATACAGTTGTGCTTCCATTGTGGCAATGAAGAAGCAGTGCAGATTTTAAGTTTATAATCTAGATAATTTTTGAGCATTTTTGATGTCAGATTCCATCCTGGAGTATATATGTAAACAGAAATATTACCTGGTGTGAACCTGTTTGGAGGAGTGGTATCTTAAAAGGAATGGAGCTGAGAAAAGCAGCAGACAAAATGTTATTTGCTAAAGAAACTGCTACTTCTAGTAACTGAAGTGGCTCAGAGCATCCATCCTGATGTGCTCAAAAAATCTGAAGGAAACATGGGACAGTTCTTGTCCTTCTGGGAAACAAACACCAGTAAGCAGAATGCCACCATGCATTCATGCCACCATAGCATTTTACAGACATAAAGAAATTCCTCTTTTATTCACACTTTTCAAAAGCAAAAATTATTTTGGATGTCATCACCATTAAACTATTAGTGACATTTGCTCTGGCCAGTTTGTTTGAAAAACAAGTGTCCTAATTTAATAGGTATTTTCTAGAAGATCCAGATCTAATGCATGTAAAACCTAACTAAAACAGTCAATTAAACTATCAAACAAATGATAATAGTAATAATACTAAAACAGCACCATGGACTCACATATACTATGATTTATAGCCATTCAAAACTCACAGTCATTAGCAGATCAAAGGTAGATTTGTTTGGAAAAAAAAAATAGCAAATGTATATTTTATTATATTCAAACAGTTAAAAACGTCAAAAAATGTAAAATGATAATGTGTGCTACCTTAGAGGAAATCTGGTCAAAGGCTTCCTAAAAATAAGATTCAGTGTGGGAAAGTGAAGGTTAAGGGAGATGAATTCATTCAATTTGGAAAGGAATGGCTCCTGGGAGACCTCATTGTAGCCTTCCAGAACTTAAAAGTTTACAAACATGAGGGATATTGAATTTTTGCATGGTCTGACAGTGATAGCAGAAGAGGGAATGAGAAACATCCTGGAGCCACATCCAGCCTGATCTTGAATGCCTTCAGGGATGGGACATCCACAACCTCCTTGGGCAACTTGTTCCACTGTGTTACCAACCTCTATGTGAAAAACTTCCTCCTAATATCTAACCTAAACCTCCCCTGTCTTATTTTAAAATCATCTCCCCTTGTCCTATCACTATCCACCCACATAAACACTCATACCTCTCCTGTTTATACGCTCCCTTCAAGTATTGTAAAGCCAAAATGAAGTCCCCCCAGAGCCTTCTCTTCTCAAAGCTAAAAAAGCCCAGTTCCCTCAATGTTTCCTCATAGGAGAAGTGCTCCAGCCCTCTGATCATCTTAGTGGCCCTCCTCTGAACCCACTCCAAGAGCTCCATGACCTTTCTGTACTACAGACCCCAGGCCTGAATGCAGTACTCCAGATGGGGCCCCACAAGAGCCGAGTAGAGGGGGAAAATCACCTCCCTCTCCCACTCTCCTACTCCTCCTTTAATGCAGCCCAGAACATAATTGGCTGCAAGCCATTCTGGGCTGCAAGTGCACACTGCTGGCTCATGTCCAGCTTCTCATTCACCAGGACCCCCAAGTCCTTCTCCGCAGGGCTGTTCTCAAGGAGATCTTCCTGCAGTCTGTGTAAATTCCTGTGATTGCCCCGACCCAAGTGCAGCACCCTGCACTTGGCCTTATTGAACCTCATTAGGTTTTCATGGGCTCACTTCTCCAGCCTGCCCAGGTCCCTCTGGATGGCTTCCCTTTGTTCCAGTGTATTGGCTGCACTGCTCAGCTTGGTGTCATCTGCAAACTTGCTGAGAGTGCACTCATTGCCATCGTCCATGTCATTGATGAAGGAAGATGTTGGAGAGCACCAGTCCCAACACTGACCCCTGAAGGACACTGCTTGTGATCGGCCTCCACCCTGACACAGAACCATTGATCACAGCTGTTTGTCTATGTCCAGCCAGCCAATTTCTAATTCATTGAACAGTCCATCCTTCAAATCCACACGTCTCCAATTTAGAGAGAAGGATGTGGTGAGGGACCATGTCATAGGCCTTGCAGAAGTCCAAGTAGATTACATCCATCGCCCTTCCCCCTCCACCCAAGCTGTCACTCTATCAAAGAAGACCACCAGATTGGTCAGGTGCAATCTGCCCTTGGTGAAGCCATGCTGGTTGTCTCAATTCACCTCTTTATCTCTCATGTGCCTTAACATAGCTTCTAGGAGGATTTGCTCCATGATCTTCCCAGGCACAGAGGTGAGGCTCACCAGCCTGTATTTTCCTGGGTCTTCCTTTCTACCTTTCTTAAGATCAGCCTAGGTGGTTTTATCTCACAGTTATAACGAATGAATCCTTAGCAGTTTGCAGCATTGGACCCAAAATACACATAAGTAACTGTTAAATGCATACGAGTTATATACAGTATTTTAATCATTACCATAGTTTCTATTGAAGTAGCAATAAATTCTGAATGCTGAAATGTGATTTGCATGAGATACCATCTATGTATTCAGAGATGACAGAAACTTAACTGGTTTATCAAAACATATCATTTACAAAAATTTCAAACACCTTCTTCAGAACAAACCAGCAATGTTTTGATTTTGATAATGTAAGGATGGCAAGAATAGGAGTCTCTGATCTTATCTGGTTCAAAAAGTCATGCAGATTCATTGGGCTACAGAAACCATAGGTTATGGTGGTATTTGATCTTAAAAGCTTCAGAAATTGTGTTTTTTCTATAATTGATAATAATTCTGAATTTGCTGTATAACTCATATGCACACTTCAGTAACATAATAACCTGAGTTGTATTTAGAATGAAAGAACCCCTCTGGTCCTACCTAGTATCTAGTCTCACTGATTTTTGAGGGCTGGAAATGAGAAAGCATTGCCCTTATTTTTGGGACAATTGTGATATTCCAGTGGGCACATTGGGAATGGGCAGGGGGAGATGGCAGTTCTGGGGCTGTCCCAAGTGCATTCTTTCAGAGTAACCACAAGATGGTGCCTTCTATTTTATCAGAGAGCAATTTAATTGCTACTGTTTCAGTAGACTTTATGTCACATTGTTCACTTATGTTTTTTTTTATTTTTTATTTTTAGTCATGGCCTTTTTAAAAAAATGCTAAATACTTGGGCTCTGTTGTTTATTATGCAAACATCTAATTATGTCATCTGCTTGGAAACATGTTATTAGGCAGACTTTCTTTACCTAGCCAATTTTGACAATAAATGCTTTGCTATTTGCATTTTGTAATTGCTTTTACTGGTGAATGACCTACTCTTTGATTTTAACAGGCACTCGAAGGGCAGTGAATAAGCAAGGTTAGAAACAGAAGCCATATAAAACAATTACTACATCCTTTTTTTGTTGATATGTTTCAGTGTGTCATGGATTTATGTCCACTTCATTTTTTTTTTTTTTTTGGTAGAGCACACGCTATTATCATAAAAGCCAGGGAAAAAAAATTACTTGTAGACCATTAATATTTAGCTTAATATATTGATGCGTCTCCTTTCAAGTATTTATTGACCTTTCCTTCATTTTTATCCTTTTTGGATAAAGCCTTTTCAGAGATAATTTCCATTTTGATACCACTTTAACACAGTATTTAGGTAACTGCCATAAAAGTAAGCAGTGTGGTAGAAAGTACTTGTATACTGCTGAAAACTTTAGCACAAAATGGTGTAGCTGAGGGCAGTGACAAATGTCTGTTTATAGAACATTTGCATGTTGTCATCCTTGCAAGTGATTTTTCCTATCTTGGTCATAGTTTCTTTGGAAAAGGTGGCATTGGCCCACTTTCAAGAAGTAATTTTGAAAGTTATTTTTACTCAGGTAGGAGACCCACACCTTTGCAAGAGGCAAAGAGGAAACAAGAACTGCTGGGTTGAAGAAGCTTTGCTCTACAACCACATAACAATTGACTTTGTCCTCTCAAGTACAGTTAGCTGTTTCCAATTTTGTTACATTGAAGTAGTATAAAATGTTAACATGAGCTTTATTTGACAAGGTACTTCTATCATCTGTTTGCACCAGGATAAATGTAATTCTTTATGACTTAGAACACTTCCTTTTAGAATGGGCAAAGTGCATACAGGTAATTTGTTCTGACTTCTTTTGGGAAGAAGTTAATCCGTATTGAAATATTATGAATTATTAGTTGTCCACAGTATATGTCAGAAGTCATTATTTCCATTTCTTTTTTTGTTGTAATTGTTATCTTAACAACAATACAAAACAGAAACATATCAATCATTTCATATGAAAAAAAAAAAGAAGAATTTTAGGATCCCTTCCTATTTTACAAGATTGAAAATAAATAAAGAAATATTACATTACTTTTCATCAAACTCCTTCAGAAAATCTGCAGTATTATTGCAGTTCAGAGAATATTCCTAGTAGTTTAAAATCAAAAGCCTTTGATAGTTAGGACTTCATTTACAATAGTTTTCAAGCAACCCCAAAGTAAATCCCAAGACGGAGATATTTTAACTTTTCAGAAAAGACAAATTCAAAAGATTTTAAAGTTGAAAAACGTGTTCCTCAGGCTAAAATAAACAACAGAACATGGGAATTAATGGTAAATCAAAGTGAAAGCTTTGGGATTTATACCCCAAGTAACTTCTACACAACATAGAGTCAGTGATATTTTATTTGTATTGTCATGTCACATTTTGTAAAGAAGAAATCTCAGAATTCTTAATGTTGGCTGGGAAAAACAGCAGCAACTGTGGCAATTCATAAAAGTGAATGTTTTTTCAGCTTTAGCACATTGCATTGTGCAGATATGAGATTGGAAAATTGGAAACTTCTATCATCTTACATTCCCTTGAGCAACTAAATGTGGATTTACAGGCTTGCATGGTTTGTATTTGTGTATGTTGACAGATTACTTGAGGATGTAATTAAATGCCCTCATGGAAACTAGCCAGCGAAGTATTAGAAGATATTTTCTAATGAGGAAAACTTACAAGTGAACAAACCCCCTAGATTTTTTAGAAAATGATAGAAAAAGACAGAAATGGAATAAATGGAAATAAACAATTTGACACATCATGACATTTTTAAAATCAATTGCAAACAATAAAACATTAAAAAACAAGATCTCTATTTTAATTGAGAATTGACATGTATGCAAAACTGCCCATTGCATAAGCACAGTTATAGGAATGTGATTTCAGAAGGTTTACTAGTACTCCATGGATATTCTCTGAAAGATTGAGGCTTATATTCCAGGTCTCATTTATAGCATGTGTTATGTTTGACACAGATAATTTAAAGATATATAAAAATATATTCTCAACATGTCTTTTATTTTGTAGTAATTATAGTTCTTTTTCACTCATTAGTAGAAAGAGATGTGTTCCTCTAAACGTTAATTTGTCATGTCTGCAAATATTGTAGTATATAAATAGTAATATTTGCATTTTTACTTAATCAGCTATACTATAGATAAATGTAGTATGAACAACCTTAATATCAAGGTACTTCACACCTACATTTGCGTCAGTGAGTTCAGAGTCAGACAACAATTTGTTCCAATGAACTTTTAGTTAGGTTGCTTTCACTTCAGTATGAGCCAGCGATGCTCATTTGAGTTACTTCTAATTTGAGAAAATATTCTAGACTGTCAGAAGAAACCATGTAATTATGAGGAAACTGATACTATGCAGTATAATATGATTCTAGTAGAGTTTCCAAAACAATGGAAACCACTTCTGTTAAATTAATACTTTTAGTCTCTATATTCAACATGATTTGAGGCCACGTGAGATTTTATATTAAGCTTATAATATCACACTGAACTATAAAATTAGTACATATTTTTACAGTGAATTATGTACAGTGGACTTAAGTTCAGGAGACTTTTAAAAAGCTGTTTGGCTACAATTATTCTTAGGCACTTTGTGTTTATTTTCTAAAGTGGCTCTGTAAGATAGACTGTATTTTCAAATTAAATTGTATGGTGATACATAGCAGTATTTAAATCCAGGTAGATTAATAACCCAAAACACTGATTACGTATTATCAGCAGTTCTTTTCATCATGCCTGAAGATCAACAATTCTGTTTCTTCTTGGACAAATGAAGACTAAGTTTAGATTTAGGAGCAAAAGTGATTTAATAGGTAAATGAAGTTTCACAGTCAGTGACACAATATCTCAGGAGACTGATTTCGCTGCTGAAGAGTAGAGAATATCCTACACAGAGGTGATAGGAAGATACAGAAGCATTAGGATGTTACATTGGATATAATTTTAAATCAGATGGGCACTACTGTACACGCTCTTGTTTATTTGCTCAGTGACATTTATATGTCTGAAGTGCTATGAATAGCTATCAACACTTTTTAAGCATCTGAAAGTCACATGTAGGCACTGTTCCAGTGAAACTGGACTGCAATAATCTGGAAACATCTGGAAGAAGGCCTGTTTGTTTCACACCAATAGAAATTATTGCCACTATCTTAGATCCAAACTGTACTTCTTGCCATGGATCCAATTCGGAAACCTGGACTCAAACTTAGGAACCTGGAGGAACCTGAGACTGTAAGCTCAGACTCTCTTACAAGAGGAAGAACTGAGTAACAAGGGTAGATGATATCTTCTGGATGAAGATTACTTGTCCATTGTAGAGCCCATCTTCCATCATATGTCTTCAGCCAGGTACTGGAAGCACAAAATGACTGCACCATCCTGGTCTGACAAGAGAACAGGGCTGTGAATCATCTTCATGCTGATGATACCACAGCCCAAATTATTTCATTATCTCCCCAGTGGCCTCATATACTTGTTAAAAGGAGAGATGACAGGATGAAACCTTGTGGAATCCTGCATGAGAGAGAGCCCTCGGGGCTGATGAGCAATTTCCCTATGCCATCCTCTGGGATTTCTCTGAGTGGAAAGAGTGGAACCACACAAATGCAATCCCATCTGCCCCAGCCTAGGTCCACAGGTGAGTCAGAAAAACATCATGGTCAGTATGACGTTCAGAAAGGCTGCTGGCAGGA
Organism: Lagopus muta; assembly: GCF_023343835.1. Taxonomy (NCBI): domain Eukaryota; kingdom Metazoa; phylum Chordata; class Aves; order Galliformes; family Phasianidae; genus Lagopus; species Lagopus muta. Next base: position 40,657,700 of record NC_064434.1, read on the forward strand.
GCTGTATGAAGCCACCTTTGAAAAAGCTTTCTGCAGTGATATGAATTCCCCAACATTCATAGGAACTAGCATAGCTGCTGGGCTACACTCATGCTGGAAAGCGGGCTGAATGGTTTTCAGAAGACTGTGACTGGATTTAGAGGATTTTTTTTTTTAAACTAGAACTCTTGAATTCACCAGAGTACATGTAACAACAATGTAACAACATTAGGAAATCAATTTTAGAATTGGAGAGTTGCTGAACTTGTTTTCTGGACATCGATTAACATTCTATTGAGCAGGTCATTCAAGGCAAGCTGGAATCACATTGTCCTACAATAATCTATGCTGCAAGTGCCCTGGTGTTTCTTCTTTTTTTCTTTTTTGAGGGAGGGCAGAGGGGGAGAGTGAGCAGATTGGGAAGGATTGGTGGGTTCATTTTTATTTTGTTTGATTGTTTGTTTTTGGCCAGCAGTGGCATGCTGTGTATCTAAGCTCATATACACAACCATAAAGTTCAGAAGATTTTTTCAGGTTATAGTACTGCTATTTTGCTGCAGGAAGGGCCAGTAAAATCACGCTCTTTAATTCTCTATAGATAGCTAGAAAAGTCATTGGAATAATCAGTGTTCAATTCAGTTACAAAATGAAACTTCTCATGTCTCACCAAGCTGTTTGGAAAAACTCTAGCTGTCTTGAATTCATAGATATGATGGTGAAAGCAAAACTTAACTTACAGAACAAGAATTTTCATTTTGTTTGATTTTGTTGTCTGTATTTGAGTAGGTGATGGATCTCACATATATTTTGTCCTGAAAATTACTTCTTAAAATGGCTCCCAGTTCTAGTCCTACCAAATATGTAACAAGTGCTAAAATTGAATTTGAGAATGCTTAGGTAATATTTTAAGCTAATTGTTATAAAAGTACGTTTCAGTGTATTTGTGTGTTACACTTACTTTGGATTGAAAATATACTACATCAGAAAAGTTTATAGCAAAATCTTTTAATGTATATACATATATGTGTGTGTACACTCTTTGGTTTAAGACTAGATACATAACTATGAATTCTAAAAATCTAAGCTTTATAAGTACACTTTAATTTATTTTGATAAGGTAATGCTTACATTCCATGAGGTAATCTCTTTTTCCAAGTTTATTTTCATGCCTTTAGTTTCTCATCTGTTTGCGATCTTATGTAAACACTTTGCTAGGATTTCTATTTCTTTACAGGGGATTGAGACAGATTTTTCACAAATGCATTCAAAATATCTGGCATTCGGAAGGAAAAAAATGATTACAAGGGAAGGGCAGGGCAGAGCTGTGCATTGAATCTCAGCTAACCTCATGAATATGAAAAAATTTTGATTGATATATCCTGTTAAGTGCTAAAACACTGACCCGTAACATAGCAAGAATATGCTGGATTACTGCTGCTACTGCTTTAAGAGAATTTAACAAGATTTCAAATAATATCTGACATGCAAGACTCAAAGTAATAATGAAATTAAACATAAATCTTGTAGTTTTGTGCTAAATGTTGATGGTCAACTTTATATTAAATCCATTAAAGAGGGAAAAATCTATAAAAAAGCAAACACTTGTCACGCTTATATTTAAAATAGATAGAATATTATTCACTTTACTCAGAATGCTAAAAGTGATTTTAGCTTGCCATTATATTTTTGTTTCTCTTTTCAGAACATTAAAAACAAAACTTATAGTGACAGTTTTATAACTCTGTGTATAACAAATGCTAATATGTTTTCTAACTACCTTTCTAAATTCTTATAAAGCAATATAATGAAAAAGGTTAAATATTGTGTAATTTTCATATTAATACATGCATGCAAAGAAACATTTTTTTTTCAGGCTGTAGCACCATGCACAAGCTATGTAAATAGTTTGTAAACAGTGATAACATTCTGCTAAATGATTATCTTGGTTCTTCATGATTTGTGAGCTGTCAGCTGTGGCAAAGAATGAAAGATGAAAGAGGTATCTTTTATTTCTTCACACTTACAGAGATGAGAGTTTTTTGTTTTTGTTTTAAGAATTGCTTTGTATTAGAAGGCTAAAAACTACAGCTCTGATTAAAATTTTCTTTTGTGCACTTGAAGTCTTTTAAAACTACAGACATTTTTTCTAATGTTTTATAGTGCTTGCTTGCTGCAACAGAATAGTTGCACTTAATGGTGCTAGTGTTCAGCAATTTGTATGCCTTCCTCCAATTCCCCTGCTATTTGATTGTATCCAAGGTGACTTGGAGGCAGCATTTACTTTTTGGTACCATTCAGGAAGACAACTTATGATTTTGTAAGTGTTGGAGGAAAATCAATAATAACTGATGTTCTTGTAATTTGCCTGCAGTGTGGAAGCTAAGTCAGGGCAAAAGGTTATTTTAATTGAATTATGAAGTGAATCTTGTAATACCTGTTAAAATAGCTCATTTTCATGGTGTACATCAAGATTTGAAATATAACCTCCAAGTTCTGAAAACGTTTCACCCTTTTTCCCAACAATCTGAGTGGTCAGATGATATCAACGTTGAGACAGTGGATTATCTTTTCTGAAATAATGCCTGAAAATGTCTTTTATTTGTCAGAGAAAGTATTACATAGCTGCTTCTCTTTCACATCGTGTTCTTCCCAAAGATGTATTCCAACTTGTTCCTTGTAAGAACACAGAATTTAACTGTACAGAAAATTGTACTCTGACTGGAATAAAAAAGAGAGAAGGGAAGAATTTATATTTAAAAAGGTCAAATGTGAAGTAATCATTTGTAAACTTTTTTGAACATGATTTTTCAATATGTTGGAAAACTTTTCTGTATGGCACATTTCTCTGACAAAATCCAAAGAAAAGAATCCACATCATGAACTTCATAACTTGAACTCATCTGTTTTAAAATGGATGAATATTTCAGTGAATGAAATTTTAAGGAAAAAAAATATATTATTTATTTTACTCAGTTTAATTGTATTTTTTTTTAGACATTTGATCATTTTAAAATAACGCATAGCATACCTGAAAAAAGATACTAAATTAAGTAGTTAGGTTTATTTTATTTTATTTCATATAATGCATGGAGCTAATTTCACATGACCTTAACTTGAAAACACAGTGCAAGAATTTCCTAGAAAAAATAACTATCACAAAATTTTGTTAAGTACTCTTCTAGTACTGTAAATCTTGGCAGCATTTCTCATTTTATGGAGTTTTCCAATTGAGGTAAAATTTTCAAGGAATACATTGGTAGTTTTCTTCAGATGTTATTTTCAGGTTATTTCAGGATGCTGGCATTGAATACATGCATGTTCTTTCTTCTTGGTCTTTGATTGTAATCCTGTTCATACTGATAGTGTCTAAAACTTGATATCTTTTGCTAAGTGCTTGCATATCTGTAAAAAAACATTTTGGTGGATTGATGAATCTTGAAAAGCATTGACTCTGTTCTGTCACTTTTAAAGATCTCTTGGCAGAGAGAGCAAGGAATAAAATCTTGAAAGTTTTAAGAGCTAATGCATCATTTTTCAGTGTTTCAGCTAGGTCTTAATTCCAGAGGTGAGAGCAATATAATGGCTGCTGGTAATGTAACACTGAGACCTGCAGCATTTACTTCTAAACAAATTCCTGTGAAGTTCCTGAATTATGTGCTAAGTTCTTCACATAGTGAAAATGCCAAGATCTGCATGCCTTAGTAATTTCACCTGTGAGCCTGTAGGAAATATTAAATTAAATATTGCAATTTGTATTGATTTCAGGGCTACTTTCAGTTCCATAAGCATAACTGCAGTTCTGATGTTAAGCAACAGCAATCTTTTAAAAATGAGAGAATTGAATACTTTGCTGCAAAGCACAGTTGAATGAAAGAAGATAGTTTCCTGCTTTCTATGCAATGTTAATCAAGAATAATTTATGCAATCTGGTGCATTATGGCTCAGAGCATTCATTTGGAAATTTCAGCGAACATCTTCACACAGTGAAAACCATAAGTTTCATATTTTATCTCAATACAGTGCATAGAACATTTGAAAAGAGATAGTTAATGAGTGTCCACTGGTGGATTTACTCTGTGAAGGCAGTCAGAAATGATGAAATTTTTCGTGAAATTTGGCCTCCAAAGAACTTACACCTGATTATACCAAAGAAATATTCCTGATTCTTGGATTACAAATTTCAAATTTTCCTTAGTTATGGGTTCCCTTTTCTATCACAAGTTGAATAAGCGTCATTAGTTTATTTCAAACTCAGCAGGAGAAAAAGTGTTTGAAAGGAAGAGCATCCCAGGCAGGCTAAGATTACATTTTTTCTTCCTTCTTGCATATCCCCTGTTCATAAAAAAGATTTGAGAAGAGGGTATGTTCAGGACTAAGGGGATTCGAGTTGAGTTCTATCCTATGACTGAAGACAGAACTGAACTCCCATTTGCACTCTTTTTTATTATAAAGATTTTTACTTAAATATACTGATGAAGCAGAAACTATCCCTGAAGGATTACTTCTCCCACTGAGTTCCCCAGTGCCTAATCTACAGAGTTTCTAGCGCTCTCACTCTATCCCTTTCTCCCACAATGTGTCCATTTGCTGCTTTTATGTGAAGCAGAATAGGACAAGTAGGAGGAAACTGGAAGTAATTTTACCCTGATATGTTCTCATTCCTTTAATTTTACAGTCCTCTGCTGAGACACTAGAGTTTAAATCTCCTCTGGCAGAAAACACTATTGAATTGATAGTCTCAAATCTTGTGTTCAGCTCACACACTCCACCTGATGCATGGTTGCACAGATTAAGAGTTGCAATATCTCCCACACTTCCTAATTTAGTAGTTCTTGAATTTGGAACTGAATGTGGATTTTGAAAACACAATTTGAAATTAGTCTTCCAAAGAATTAGGTAGGATGAGTTCCTTAAAATCTTTCTGGACCAAGTCTCCCAGCTCGATTGCTTTTCATGAGAAGCATTGTCAGAAGCTTGTCATGCTATCTCAGGCTCTAGAATATATTATTTCATAAATACATTTATCCACTAGCTGGTAGGCATTTCACTTAGAGCATGTGATAAAAGTGAAAAAGATCCCAAAATTGAGAGTTCTCTTCTTCACCCCTGTTTATTCCATGCTTCAGTTCTAAGACCAAGAATGAGCTAATAGCTCAGCACACTATTAGCAGTTCAGAATTCATTCAAATCAGAGTAATAAGGGAGATTTTAAGTTGCTTTTCAAATGTGTTGTGCTCTAGGAAAAAAAGGAAAAATGTTTTGAGGATCTAATTGAAGAAAACATGTTTATGATTTTTTTCTGATTCCATAAACATGGAGATTTTTAAAAATATATTCTACAAAATAATATTTGGTAGTGGAAGAAGTGTTTAAATGCAGAAGTTTTTTTAGAAAAAAAAATGAAGTAGATTCCTTTTTTCAGTAATAGGTCTGCATTTTTACAGTAGTTAAATATTAATTTAGGTAAATATTTCACTATATAGCTTACTGTTTTGTTAAGGATCAGCTAACTAAACCATATAGAAATTAAATGCATTGTGTTGAAATATGGGAAGGGAAATTTTACTGAATATCTAATATACAGATTACATTCAGATGTTATCCTGTAAAGCTAAACTATGTTAACAGAACATCTGTTTGAAATATTTTTATGTATCATGTGCATGCATGTCAGTAGCTGGAAGATAAATAATTGTAGAGACAAGGTGAATTTTTTTCAGTGAGTCATCACAGCTTGATAAGTCATTTTAATTATTATGCGATGCATATTTAAAAGACATTAATTTGTTATGAGCTCCAGGCTGAGACAAAGCAAACTTAAAGGATTGACACGGCTGTGCCAATGGAATGAATCTGCTTCTAGGCATTGCAGTTAGATACTTCTTACAGATGTGTTTTTTTTTCTTTTTTTTTCCCCTCCTCTATTTCCCTCTCTAGAGGTCCTTCTGTAGTGCCATGGTAGAGGAGCTAAGGATGTCTCTGAAGTGTCAGCGTCGATTAAAACACAAGCCACAGGCCCCTGTTATTGTGAAAACAGAAGAAGTTATCAACATGCACACATTTAACGACAGAAGGTTGCCGGGTAAAGAAACCATGGCGTAGAGCTGGGAAGCCTAACACCCCAAGCACAAACTGTCGTCCTTTTTCCAAACAACCTTGCGAGAATGTTTCCTGTGGAAATATGCAACCTGTGCAAAATAAAATGAGTTACCTCATGCCGCTGTGTCTATGAACTAGAGACTCTGTGATCTCAACAGTTGCAATGGCCAGACTCAAATCACAAGCATCATGGATCAACCGAGTTATGCAGGGTTACACTGTTCGTCATGGGTTTCCACCATTATGAATGAATGAATGTTCCATATGAGTTTTGTGGCTGGTTTCAAATGCAGTCTCAATGAGAAATTACAGGTTCCTTTTGAAGTTCAACCGTTGCCAGGAGATGGAGAATAAATATCTGAAATGATACTAACCACAGAAGGAGTCTAGTAGAAGTAATATCTCAGAACTGTAGTGAAACAAGAAACCATAAGTTCTTCTGAACTTCCAAACATAGAAGTATTGGTTACTGTTGGTAGACTGTAACTGCCATCAGGACAGGTGGTATGAGCTTCCTGGATGGGAGAAATATTACAGCAAAGAAACATGAATCCATGAATAGAAGAATATACATGGAGATGCTCACCTGCTTTTTGGACTGTCTGTGTCACTGAACTAAATAAATAAATAATAATTAAATAATTTAAAAAAAACAAAAAACATTAACTTAAATTTACCTGGGTTGGAACTTTGATAAAAAAAAAACAAGAATAATCCATAATTTTGACCCAATTCTTAGAGGAATAAAAGGTCTGTGAGTACAAAGGAATCTATCTTACAACTTTTAGATAAAAACAATTACTTTTTTTTTCTTAAATTGTGAGAAGGGGGGGAGTAATAAGGTCAGGGGAAAGGGGTGGGAAAGCAATGTGTTTCATGTATAGAGACTTGCATTTTAGTCTGAATGGGTTTTGAAGCCTTTGTTCCTGCTACTAATTGAACTCAATGGAGCCTGTGCAATTCTCACGAATGTTGGAAGTAGAATGGGTCACCTAAAAGAAGTGAATGTGGAGAACTTTAAGGAGGACTGCATTTTTCAATACAGTCACAGTACTAAATGAACAAAATTCTTGAGCAGTTTTTTTTTTTTCAAAAAAAAAAAAAATGTTCAGGTTTATTTGTGGAAATGCAAGATTTCTATGAAAATAGTTTTTGTATGGAAATTTTTGTAATACTTTTTATCAACAAAATAAGAGCATATGTTTCTGTCAGGGGTGTGATGCCAAGCATGAGTGGTAGTGCGTGAGCACCACCAACGTTTGGTGAAAACTATTTTTATCAAGAAAAAGGAATCTTAGAAGAGTCATATTTTCAAGTTAGATAATATAAAAACTAGGTGCACTACCACCACTGCTTACCATACAACACCCCTGATTTCCACTAGGCTGGTAACATGCTGTCATGAACAATTGTGTATAAATGGTAAAAGACACAGACCTCTTGACCACATTGTGATAACAGTTAAAGTACCACAAAATTTAAAAAAAAAAAAAAAAAAAAAAAAAGGAAAAAAAAAAAGGAAAAAAAAGAGAAAAAAAAAAAAGATTATTAAAGCTATGTCAGTTTTAGTTATTTTGTTTTTTTGCTGCGTGATTTGAGCAAAATACATACAGTACTTTGTGTTGGTACTGGTACTTACAACAACCTCAGCTTTAGTGCCCTAACCTGTTAATTCTTGCCACTAAACATGTGGCCAGTGTTTGCTGGGATTTCTGAGAGAAGCCAGTAGAGCACACCATGATAAGTTTTTGCTGGATCTAGCTCTTAGTTGCTACAACGTTTATTTTTATGCCCTGCCTATCCTGACTTCCTGAACATAACATTTTGAAATACTGCCCTAAGATGCTGAAAGTTTCACTACCATCTACAGTAAATTTCTTTGTATCTAAACAAAAAAAAAAAAAAAAAATGTGTAGGATGGCTATATAGAAATTTTATTTCAAGAAAAAAAGATGGTTAAGATGGCCTTTATATGGAAAATATTTCATTTGGCTATTTAAAACAAACAAAAAAAGAAAACCATAGAATTATCATAAATAACCTGTCATTTGTAAGTAATGAGATCACTTGTTTACTGAGGCTTAATTTAACCTTATCATCACCTTTCTAAGACAAGAATATATGAAATATCACCCAAATTTTAGAAACTATGTAATGATATTTGGGCAAAGGAGGGAGGTTTGTGTCTACTACCCAGTTCTCATAAATCTTCATAGAGACTGAGCTGGCCATTTCCATTGTGAATAGGGACTGAGAAAGCAAAATCTCTGATGTTTGTGAGAGTTTCATCCCCATGTATGTGATAACAAAGAACAAGTTATCTTTGTCTGAAGTAAAAGCAAGATAAAAACACCTTCAGCAAAGATTCTGAAAATTAGTATGCTTACATAATGCATATTTAATTTTAAGTTAATTCTTTAAAATAAAAAGGGGAAAAAAGTAATTGTCATACAACATAATGAAAACTCCTACTTCTGATGGTTTGGAATGGAAAAAAATTGGCTATTGAATTTGTTTGATGATTTACAATAAAATTTGTAAAATCATGAAATAAAATGCTGTATTATATTCAGACAAATCTTTCTTTTCTCAATGAAGGGTGTTGAAATAAACAGAAATGTCATTCTCCCCCTGATGCACATGGCTAATTCCCATTAACCTTTATGTGAGCCAAAGCAAGTGTAGTTGTAGAATATGTCCTAAATATTTAATTGGTTCAAAATCCCCCAAAGTACAAGAATCCTAACACAGAACTAGTGTGATTTAATTAGGGTTTCAGTGACAATTTCATCCTTCCATTATTAAAGGAAACACACAAAATAGCTAGAGATTTGTATTTAAAATCCAGATACTGATTCATAGTAGGATAATAAGATTATTTACAAAAATACAAAATCATAATATTATTCTGTTGTAATTATTTCTGCATTCTTTTACATAAAATTAAGACATTTAAGGAAAAAAAAAAAGAAAGAAAGAAAAAAGCTAAAAAACAGCTGAACTCCAAAGTAATAGGAAATATTGCTAGTAGTTCTGTATTCCAAAATGTTTGATGGTTCATTTTGCGTCACTGCTATGATAGAAATTGTCTGTTCTGAAGAAAACTTCTTAATTTTGAAAAACTTCTGAATGCTCAGACAGTATAAATTTCTACACTGTCATTAAAGTCAAAGGAATCTCACCATCTGAAATAAAGTGAGTATCTGGCCTATGAAGATTCAGAATCTGCTCAATTAGTCTGTTGATTGATTAGGACAGGATGATGGGTGATTCTCTGACTGACCTTGAATGTCACTCAAAAGAAAAATTTTCAAGCAGTTATAACTCAACTATATGGTGGTACCCAGTGGCTGAAAAATGGCAGTAAAGGTTGAAAGGAACATTTTTTTCCTTTATCTTCTTCAAGAAAGGTACAAGTTCATAATCTTTATTTCCCATGCCTCAGCATGATTATACAGTGATAGACAACTATGTGGATATTATAGAAGAAAAGAGAACAACCAAACAACAAAAAATACTCTCTGGCTTTTTTGTTATTATTTGTCAAGGAGTAGTAGAAAAAAATCTGGTCCAAATAGATTCCATCAACAGAAATGTGATGCTTTATAATAAATGGGGATTTATGGCCCAATCTAGGCACCAAGAGACCACTTTCATATTATTCTTCTATTACAGAGATGCAAATTCAAACACATTAGAGAGTATGTGATAGTTTCTTGTGAGATACTACTTTCTGAAATTTTCAGCTCAATTTTCAAGAATTCACAGAATCACGGAATCATAAGGTTTAGAAGGGGCCTCTGGAAATCATCTATTTCAATCCCTCTTCTAATGCAGGTTCCCTAAGTCTCAAATAACCTTCTATGTTTTTGTTTTTGTGTTTGTTTTTGTTTTCCTTTTGCTTGTGACTCTATGTAATAGTTTTTTTTTATTTTCAACCATAGTCTTCCAAAAAAAAAAAATCCAAAAATAAAATTGTTTTACTCTATTACACTATCTAGTTAAAATTTCAGAATAGAAAATTCATGAAGAAAACAGTACAGCCCAAACACTCAAACTGAAGCAGGAGAAAGGCCTGGATATACTATATATTATAGAAAATCAAAATGTTTTCAGGGAAAAGAGAACATGATTAGAGAAAATGTCACACAAAGAGGTAAAAGGTAATGCCATGAAATCAATTTCATATTATTAATCTCTTAGGGATATTGGGAAAATATTTCTTGTACTTTAGACATGACTTTACTCATTCTCCAAATACAACGGAGTCTCCAAATATATCAACAGCCTCGAAGTATAATGATCAAAATTCTAGCTCCTTTGAAAGCAGTGGCAAAACTCCTGTTGCAGAGAAATTACTTCAGAGAATTCTGTACTCAGTCAAATATATACTAATAAGATATTAAGGGCAAAATTGTGCTCTTTATCATACTGTCAAATATATGAAGGAAAAGGACAAATTGCTGAGATTGACCCATCTGGCATTCTAGATCATTGCTTTCCATCCTCAGATATGTTAGTCACCTTTTCCCTTCCAGGCTTACTTCTCTGCCTTCCCACAAGCACCTCTAACATTTTCAAATTTATTTTCAAAATCTTTTCTTCATGGCTCTCCTATAGAAGTTTTAAATAAAAATGAAGTTAAGGAACCATCACATCCTCCCAGTTGTATTCACTAAGACAAACACACTGGCTTATCATGTAACTGTAATCTAACTGACCTTCTCTTCATTTACTACCCCCTCTGTCCCTTGCCTGTGTTATCTCCTCTTATTGTTCTTGTACTTGCCTAGACTGTAAGCTCTTAGGGGGCAGGGAATCTGTCTTTTATTTGTTCTATGAAGAACCATGAACTATGGAGCTATAGAAATAATAAAAAAGTAGATCTTTTAAAATGATGTTTGAAGTAATAGTGATCTGATTGCCTGCTAGCATAGTATTATATTGTTATAGCTCATTGGCTCAGATCCCAATCAGCATAAACAAAATCTAAAAAAAACCTATCAGGAGCTATCACACTGACCCATCTTATTGGAAATTTCCTTCCAAGGTCAGGGTATAGGAACATAGAACAACATAACCATGTAACTTCTGTAAATGTCTTTATGGAAATTGGCCACATTAAAAATGGGGCATGTATGTTAACACATAAAAATTGTATGCAGGATGAGCTTTGTCAAACAAAACTTTGAATTATTCAAGCTTAGAAGAAGTTTGATTAAGCAATTTGTTAATTAGATCACTAAACACTGCTTTAATTGATTGTAGCTCCCCATTTAGTTCAAGAAGACTCACTGGCAAAAACCTGTACTTAATTATTTTATAGACACCCTTAGAAATGTTATATGAAAGATAATTTTAATTAAAACTATGTAAATACTTCTCATATTTCTAGTAGCAAGACAAGCTTTCTATGACTGATGGAAATATAGAATTGTGAGAATCTGAGGAGAGAGATTACTGTAGATAAATGAAAGGAAAAATGCATCATGTTTTATAGTGGATCCTATCAGCTTTATCTTTTACATTTTTTCTTCTTCAAGGAACAATGCCCTATAATGATAGAACTTTTATTTATCTATTTACTTATTTGATAAGGTGTACAGTGAGAATTATTTATAGATATATCTTTCAGAAGTTTTCAGGGCCAAGGTAATACCTTTCTTTCATATATTGTGCACATGTTTTTTCCAGCTACTTAAAAGCTTTAGCATAAGCTAAAACTAATGCAAAATCTCAGAGCTCCTTCTTTGCCATGACAACAGCAGTTTTATGATAATGAGGTTCATGGAAATTGTTTTGAAGAAATCAGAGACTTACTCCTTCATTAAATATATCTAAAAATTTGTGTGAAAACATTGAACGCTGATAAAGGTTTCAGCCATTCTTTATGTTCCTTGAGTTACATCACCCATCAGAGAACAAATTCACAGCATTTTTTAAGCTTATTTGGTTTTGAAGGTGCAAGTTCAAACCTTTTGATGGATTTGTACTAGAAATTGTTTTTGCCAGTCTCCCACAAGTAGCCTGCTGTCTGTCCAGCCCAGGGAGTGAAAAGCAGCCAGATGTAGTGATGGAATCTTTTTTTTTTTTTTTTTTTTTTTCAAACTGCTGTGCTTTATCCATGCTATCTGTCTGTGCCATTTAGACTTGAGTAGAACAATAAAAATTGTAATTTCTAATATGTCAAGCCATTCTGTGCATTAATGTAGAATCCCAAATTTTGTTATGTAAAAATTAGTTGTGGGCTTATCATGGAGGCATAATTCATATAATCATAGACTCAGAAATCACAGAATTACTGAGATTTTTGAATTCTGAATTGTTCTGATGAAGACCCTCAGGAGAGTGTCTGTCCTAGTGTTGGTGAACTAGAAAAGGTTGTTCAGGATGTACAGCTAATTTTTGGATATTTTCAAAGCTAAAAATGCCACAACATCTCTGCACCCAGTATTCAATCACACAGGGAAAAAACATCTCACATTTAAATGCAATTTTTTTTCTCAGCATCTCCCCATATGACAGATACTCCATTCCCTTAATCACATTTGTGGTTCTTCAATGAAATACTTAAGCGTGTTAAGTCTCTGCTTCTCCTTTACTTAGGGAGACCAGCATTGGACCCAGCACTCCACATGTGTTTCTGTATGTGTTTTCCCTAAGAAATAGGGAAGAATCATCTTACTTGATCTGCTGGCAATACTCTTTCAAATGCAACCTAGGATGCTGTTGCCCTTCTTAGTTGCAGAGGCACATTTCTGACTCATTTTAAATTTTACCCATTAGAACTCCCAGGCCCTTCTTTGCAAGCTACTTTCTAGCTGCTGGCCTGCTACCTGGAGTTCATAGCATTATTTCTCCGCAGGTGCAGGGTAATCATTTCCTTTTGTTCAGCTTGGTTCCTGTTGGCCCATCTCTCCAGCCTGTTGACATTTCCTTGAATAGCAGCACAGGCCTGCAATCAGAAACCTAATGTTGTATATTGAACATATTTGGTCAGGGTGCACACTATCCCCTTAGACAAATCATTAATATCTTAATGAATTACTTAAATAGTACAGGACCCAATATTGACACTTATAGCGCACCACTAGTTACTCATATGTAGATGATGTTAAGTCACTGATCACAGTTTTTTGCCAATGGCAATTGGGCCAGTGTTCAGTCTAACTCACTTCACTGACTTGGTCCATACTTGTCAGTTGGTATATGAGGTTTTTATGGGGGATAATGCTGGGAGCCTTGCTAAAGTAAAAATAAACAGTTTCCACCAATCCTCACCATGCCAGTCACCTCACTGTAAAAGACAGGATTTCCTTTTGTGAATCCACACTTACTACTTCCAATCACATTGTTATCCTTAATATGTTTGGAAACGGCTCCTAGGAGGATTTATTTCATCTTCATCTTCTCTTCAGGAAGACTTGAGTGACATTAGATTTCTTCCAGTTCTTAGACTTATCTCCCAGTCAGGATGATCTGTAAAAGGTTATGAAGAGTAACCTATTTGTGGTGCCAGCCAGCTGCCTCAGCATTTGTGGGTGCATCCCATCAGGTGTCACCAATGTATATGTGTCCAAATTATTTAAATGTTCCTAAACTTGATCTTCATCTACTGAGGGTCTATTTTGTTCCACATTTTCTCTGCCATGTTTGAAGTCCAATGTTACCGATAAAGACACAAGAGGAAGAAGATAACTAAGTACTTCCTGATCTCCGTGTCCTTTGTCATCAGGTCGCAACATCTATGCTGCAATAGTTCTCATGTTTTCCTTAGTCTTCCTTTTGCTGATAATGTATCTGTACAAACTCCTGCTGTTTTTCACATTGCCTGCCAGATTGAATCTAGATGGACTTTGGCATTTGTAATGGTGTATTTGCATACTCAGATGATGTGACTATATTCTTCCCCTTTCACCTGTTCCTGCTTCCACTCCTTGTAAAATTTGAGTTTAGAAGGGAACATTTTGTTCATCCACGTAGACATCTTGCTGCCATTGCTTGACTACATGAATGTGGAATAAATCATTTCTGAGATTGGAGGACGTGATCTTTGAAAATCAACCAAATCTTCTGGAGTCCTCTTATCTCTAGCACTACTTCTCTTGGGATTCTGCCAGACAGACTGTGGAAGGTAATAGGCCAAGGTCTGTTCTCCTAATGTCCATAATTTTCATCCTGTGTTTTTTATCCTGACATCCATCATCTGCTGTCCTTGCTGCACCCAGCCTTCACATCCTCAGCTACTTTTTCCTTGTAAGTATGATGTTTAGTAGCTTCTTTCAGTTGTCTGCTTGCAATTGGAATATGCCAGAAAAGTCATGAACTTTCCATTAGATCATAAATATAATTTGATCTTCATTACAATATCTTTTAATCTTCATTCAGTTAGAAGTATTATTCAGTAATTTAAAATAAAATTATACTCTGCATATAAAATAAAAAATATATATTTCTTCATAGATTTTTGCTGCTGAATCATTGCTGAACATTACCAAGAAAATAACAGCTAAATATATTTCCAACTGGATTTGAAGACGTTTCACTTGTCTGATTAGCCTAATAAGATTTCATCTTCTTAAAGGTGCTGAATAATATTCATTAACTCAGAATGAGCAATACATTTCAAAGGTCCAGCAGCTTTTCTTCACTGTACTGACATGATACTTAGGGCCCAGAGTTCCAGTAGTATCCTGGGCTGTATTGAAAAGAAGGTGGCAGCAGGGCAAGGGAGGTGTTTGTCTTTCTCTGCTCGTCTCTCTTGAGGCCCCATCTGGAGTACATGGGGCCCACAGATCAGGAAAGATCTTTTGGAGCAGGTCTAGAGGAGTGCCACAAAGATGACAAGAGACTGAAGCACCTCTCCTACAAAGACAGTCTGAGGGAGCTGGGCTTGTTCAATCTGGAGAAGAGAAGGCTCTGTGGAGATCTCATTACATCCTTCCACTACTTAAAACGAGCTTATAAGCAGGAAGGAAATCAACTTTTTACACAGGTAGGTAGTGATAGGACAAGTGGGAACAGTTCTAAACTAAAAGAGGGGAAATACAGATTGTATATTGGGGGAATTTTTTTCACTGAGAAGATGGTGAGGTGCAAGATCAGGAAAAGTTGTAAATGCCCTCTTCCTGGAGGTGTTCAAAGCCAGGATGGATGAGGTCCTGGGCAACCTGATCTAATGCTTGATTTAGTGGTTTGCATCCCTACCTGTGGCAAGGGTATTGGAACTAGATGATCTTTGAGGTCCTTACCAACTTAAACCATTTTATGATTCTGTGAGTCTATGACTCTGTGATTCTACGATTCTATGTCTCCATAATTTCTTGGATAGTAGGATTTTAAATCACAGATTTTTTTGAACTTAATAACTTCAAGAGCATGAGTAGCTTTGAAATTAATAAGAGCATTTGAGATATCTCCATTATTGGTTTTAGACTCAGAAGTAAATGTCCAGGAAATATGGTCAAATTGGTTTTTTTTAGTTCTTTCAAGGAATGATTCCCAGAATAACATTATTACCTATCTGCTCTAGACTCCTGCCTGTGTGTCCTCTATTTTAAGATTACTGCAGTGCTCTAATGGGCAGATGATCTTTAGCCAGCATCTAGCCTGATGGAGAAAGTGTGCAGTCCTTAGAATCAAAACAGCCAGTAATGACTAGGTTACTGAAACGTTATCTTGTTTTCAGCTCAAAGCTTTCTTTTCTGTTGATGGATATTATATTCATCTTGCTAGGTTCTTGTTTTATTTGTTTCATTGTTTTCTTCCTTTCTTTTGTACATTGATTATTGTTATACACACTCTTTAACTAACAGTAATATTGTAGAAACCACCTGAGAAGCAAAGTAGGCATTTTCATTTCTACAAGAGATTGAACCAGCTCACATACTATCTTTTATTAGGTGATATACTATCTTTTAGTAGCCGATAATTTCATGACAAATCAGGTTTACTTCTTTTCTTTTCATTTGATTTGATTTGATTTGATTTCATTTCATTTCATTTCATTGTCTCACTTTTTTTCTCTTTTCCTCAGGTAACGTGTTTTTTTTTGTTTGTCTTTTTAACTTTTTTCGTTTTCTAATTTTATTGCCATGTGCATGTGAAAATGTAATGCTAAAGCAATGCAAATATATATATATACATATATATATATAAAGATAAGTCATTTTCCAGAATGCTATGTCTTGTTTCCAAGACATTTCGATCCAAAAAAATTATGTGATGACATCTGCTTATTTATGTAAAATGTAACAATTTGAGTTAAGGAACGACTTCTAGAACAACAGTTGTTCTAGACTCTCCTTAATGTGTTTAGTATCTCCATCAAACCGAAAATCTGTTCTAGCAGCATGGATTTCACATGACCATTTTCGATTCTGCTGGAGATGCTGGGACATTACTGTATCTACATACTTAGCCTAAAGGCCTGATTGAGTTTCTTTGGAAGCTGGTGAAAAACACTATCAATATCATAAACCACTTTGTTATTCTTCAACACTTATTCTAGAAATACCTCTTATAGGTACTATTGTACTTTAAATACAACAGGAAGATACAGCAGGACTAAAGTCTTTGCTACATGCTGTCCATAGATGAAAAGACAGTATATGGTCTGGAATGAGTCTGATTCTAAGATATAACTGAATGGCCCAATTTTCCATCTGATTATTTGGATGTTAGGTTCTTATCACATTATAATTAATATTGACACCTTTGACAATAAGAATCAAATAGTGTGCTGCCTGAGTGTCCTAAATTGCACAGATTTTAACCAGATTTATTTTTCTAACTTCTTGGGTAAACGTTATGAGACCTAGATAATTGATCTTGAACCCAATGAGCTTGGCACCCCATTGATTGGACAAATTAATTTTTAAAAACTCTGAGTGCTGCTCCTGGTCAGGCATTTTTCATTTGAACTCGTAATGAAGGGGAGTGAGTATGCTATAATCATAGCATTTATGCAGCACCATCAATGAAAATAATGGGATTTTTTACGTATTTTTAATGTTTGTACTTCTAAATTGTAGGAATTAATACACATTCGACACTTGTTGGCATTCCTGAAAGCTTATTCACAAATCCTACGAACTGTACACATATATGTACTTATGGTTACACAAAGGCTATTTTCTTAGCCTCTTTAGCAGATCCATTTTACAGTTTTGTTGTCTCTTTTTAAAATGACAAATGACTTTTGGAAGATAAACACTACTGGCCACATACTGTTTATGTACAAACGTAGCTTAAGTTATTTGTTTTAAAACATGTCAGATGATGGATCTAAAATTACAAATATGTAATGAACATATAAATATTGATAAATCCATTGAAGAGATAGCATTAAGGTCTCTATAAAAATTCAGTGTTACAAAAAAAAGAGACAAAATTGCCTATATTTGAGTGAATTATTTTTAGTGTTATATTCAAATTCTTTAATCCTTTTGCTAAACTTGTACCACTCTTCTTAAATCTGAAATCTAATAAATTTTTGATATCAGGTTTCATCATTTAATTCTTCTAAATATTCTTTTCAATAACCTAGATTTTTCATAACTACAATTCACCCACTTCTTTTTCCATATTAATTACAAAATCCCTGCAGTATTTCAGATACTTTAAAGACTTTCTCTCATGTAACTAAATAATAGCTAATTTTTTTTTTCTTTTATTCTGAAATAATAGATATTATTTAATCTGACATAATGGAAGTATATCTGGAATTGTGGATATATATATTAAAGTACTCAAAGACATAACCAATGTCCAGTTATCATGCATGCCATATGATTTTACTCAACACCTGTAAAGAAAATTCTTGGTTTATTTTTCCTTGTAATAGTTTTATTTAGTATATATTTCTAACAATGATTGTTAGTAAATTTCCTAACATGCATTAGGATCTTGAATCCTTAGTTAATAAGAGCAGGTTGTGGCTGTGTGGCTATTAGAATGAAGCATAAATTCAGGCTGCTGTCAAAGGGGAGATTTTCTTCTGTCACCATTTTCTAGGCTATTAAGCACATTCCTTCCTTCAGGCCATAGCACCTCACCAAGCCCTGGTCCAGGAGGACTGCCCCTACTACTCACGTTTCTGTGATAGACCTGCTTCATCTTTATCTCCTTCTGTCTTAGTAGCAGTTTCTTTCCTTACTAATGATCTGACTTATATAGTCATTTTTTTCTCTTGTGTGTGGAGAAAATCAATACTGGTTAGTTCTCTGGCTGAAGCGCAGGGCTTATCACAGGGATTAGAATGACTGCAGGGTCCATCAGAAAGGTTAGAGAAACTGTAGGGCCCATTACAGATGCTGGTGCAGATGGAAAGCCCATTGCAGGGGCTGGATCAACTAACTGTACAGCCTGCTGCAGTAATTGGAGCAGCCATAGGGCCTGTGACAGGAATTGGAGTAAGAGTAGGTTCTGCCACAATGCTTGGAGCAATTGCCAGGCCTTTTGCAGGAGTTGAAGGAGTTGAAGCTCATGTGGCTGCTTGCCAGCCCTTACTGGCAGCTGCTCTGGACAGAGGACTCCCAGGAGGGTGAGCTCCCAAACTCTCTGCTGCTGAGAATGCAGGGCTGCTGAGAGTGTTTACCTTGCCCATGCAGACACCAGCTGCTCCAGCCAGCCAAGCCCTAGGTTTATGTTCCATTGAGCAGGAGAATTCCATTCTGCCTCTGACTTGCATGCAGCTGGAGGCTGCAAATAGAGCAAGGAGACTACAGCACAGCATGGGGAATCTCATCACCTGTGCTTGGATTGGGGAAAAGATGCAGCTGCTGATAGCATCGATGCTTTGGAATGGATTCAAGTAAGAATTATTCTTATCTGGATCATCTTATGTATAATGTTATTCTCCTACAAAATGATCTCTTATTTTTAATTTTATTCCTTTTTTTTTTTTTTTTTTGGTAGTAGAAGATAGATATCCATATGTACAAATAATAAACATTCCAGGAAAAAAAAAAAAAAAGAAAAAAGAAAAAGAAAAAGGAAAAGAAAAAAGAAGTCCACACAGCACCCCCCCCCAAAAATAACCCCAAAAATTTCTCAGAAAAGCTGTTTTTTTAGATCATGTTTTATTTATTTATTTATTATTTTTATTCCATCTCTTTATTTTTTCTTTTATAAGAGATAACTGTGAACTGTGAACAGCTCTTTTTATTTTATTTCAAATCCACTCTTGCCTGTGCTCTTCACATTCTCCTGTCCAGACTCTGGGACAGAAATCTCACAATATATGCTACTCTTCAAATAGACTTGGTACCTTTTACAAGTTTATATTTATTTGCCTGCTATATTCTCCCTTGAATAACACTTCTGTACAGAAGACAGTCTTGGTTTTTTGGATGACATGTCTCAGTTACAACATGACATTACATTTTTTTTTTTCCCAAACAGAAAAAAAAATATGTGTCTCAGTTTTGTAAAAAAAAAAGAGACAATAGAATGATACCCTCTACAACTGAACAGAAACATAAAACGAAAAGCATTTTACCTTATTTGGTAATCATTTGTCCTTACGGCAAGATGGGACTCCTACTTTGTCATTTAATTTTTGTACGCAGAAATACTTTTCCAGTATTATTCAGTTATAA
Organism: Lagopus muta; assembly: GCF_023343835.1. Classification (NCBI taxonomy): domain Eukaryota; kingdom Metazoa; phylum Chordata; class Aves; order Galliformes; family Phasianidae; genus Lagopus; species Lagopus muta. The sequence goes on from NC_064434.1 coordinate 40,677,379, forward strand.
TCAGATTTCAGCTCTGATAGGATTTGTCTCTTTTCAGACATGGGGAAATCTCCAGGAAACATACAATCATCCAAACAAGTCCCACTTTCTGGATAGATGTGTCAGGTCCCAAACAAATTTTTGTTCACTCCACCCACACACAACACATAGCTTTCCATTGCAGAAATACTGATGTTAATTCAGCTTGCAGCAAAGTCTAATTTAATTCCTTGTGGTCTCAGTGCACCTGATTCATAAACCAAGCTTTGTGCTGAACACTCTTGATCTGTAATCAAGATCCAGGAACACTGGCTCTTTGTATTCAGAAAGATGCTGAGCATCTCCATGTCCCAAAAGGATATTAGGCCTTTGTAAATCCTGCTTAAGTTGTTCTGGAGTGGACAAAAGAACCCTACTACCCCCCTTTCACAGAGCTCTAGGTGGCTAGATGCAGGCAACAAACAGATTTCTGCAAAAACTGATCCTTTGGGTAATGAACCAAATGCCTCTCTTGTGACTTCTAGTGCATGGGAGATCTCTGCAGAAGCAGCCAGGATCTCTTTCTAATTATGAGCTTGTAGAGGAGGGATCTGAAGGTGCAATTGGCTTTTAACGCTGCTTTTTTATTACTATTCTAATTAGGAAACTTCATCTTTGGCTTATCTGAAAACTTCATCATGAACTCATGAACTTCATCTTAGAGTGAAAGCAAAGCTGCTTTTTCAATAATGAGGGGAAGACAGAGGTTAACGACTCTCTACATGAAATACATAAATAATGCAGAGAAGATTAAATAGTTTTGAGTCCTTCCTCACCTGTCATTCTCTTATTCTCCTTCTTTTCATCTTTATCTTGATTGTTTGTTTTTTGTTTTTTGTTTGGTTTGTTGTTTTTTTTTTTTTTCCTAAAAGGAGAATCACTGTTCCTGGTATAATTCTGTATGGTGCATTGTTCTGTCTGTCGAAATTTCTGCTTGCAAGATGTACTGTGTCATTTGTAACTTTTCCTCTTCAGTTTGGGCTGCTTGTGCTTTCTCTACTGTGAAAAACATTGTGTTCACGGAACATTTATTTGGTACTGTGAAGAGAGATTTGCTTAGCTGCTGTACAGAGAGAGACTCAGAAAATAAGACTGAAAAGAAGGAAGAATGTCTAATAATCTGTCTTTATCTTCACTTCGCTAACTCAATTCTGTTTAAGTATTGTCTGAGAAAGGTAATAAATGAGAAAACATGCCATCAAGGGATTTCCTGTAGAAGAGCCGATTAGTGACTATATTGTGGTATTTTCACACTTGCTGTATAAAGCTCTGTTCATTTTAGTGGCAGGGCAATCAAAGCACTGATCTGAAGCTAGTATTTTTAGAAGAGTCTTGCACATACCTAAACACTAAAATATGTACCCATATATCTTCATTCTGCTCAGCAAGGCAAGAGCAATTAAGGATCATTTTCTTGTAAGATGTTCAGCTATTGAAAACACTGTCCTCCTAATCAATGGTCCTGAGTAACTTCCACGATATGAACTGAAGAGCTGATCTCAAACAGCATAGAAACCTAATGTTGGATACAGGATTACAATGTAAAGAGTTTGGTTTACCTCTCACCATGGAGGATAGCACTACTCTTTGTGAGTTACCACAGGATAGAATGCTGAAATCACTTAAGCACTGATCTGAATGATCTGCTCAGAACTTGTACTCTGTATTCCATTCCCCAAATATGAGAGAGCAGAAACTAGGAAGTTGTTTCCTATATTTTATTCAAACTGAAGAATATTTCTCAGCCCCATTTTTAACCTTTTGCAGCTTCACCTGTGGCAGTCCTAAGGATGAACATTAACACTGAATGCTTCTTTTGTTTACATTTCTGGCTTTCAGCAACATAATCTGCATATTGTTACGAAGACAGCAGTTTACATGTTGTACTCTTGGCATTTCATAAGCATGACTGGCCTTGCTCTTGACTTTTTTGAGTTCTCTGAAATATTTCTAGTATACTGTTTTTAAAAAAAGAAAGGTTTGAGATTTTGTCCATGACATTTATTCTAAGAAGAAACTGTTTTATGTTTGTGTTGTTCCAAAGAGACATGCAAAGGCTAATGAAAGTGTGTCACCAAAGCTGCAGGTGGCATTCTCAGTTTTCATGGAGAATGATGCTGCGCTGTAATGCAGACAGCTGCCAACTGTAGCAAGATTACAGTGAACATTCTAATAGCATTAGAATATCCAGCATCCAGATCTATAGGAATATAGATGAGAAAGAAAAAGGAAAAAAAAGGAAATTATATTAGTACTCTGTTAATTCACTGCCTGTTGGTGCATAAGCTTCCAGAATAAAACATCATGTAGCAGCAGCTGTAATTCCAAATCACACGGCAAAATAAATTCTGGATGTAATCCTTGTCCTTCTTACCTGTTTTCACCTTTTATTGCAGAGTAATCTCACTCTTATAGGGAATAGTTTATTGCTGCTTCTGCAAGCCAGCTACTGTAACCAGCACACACAAGTCCTGATATTCTTTGCTTCTTTGCAGAAGAAATGAGTAAAACAAATTATCTTAGCTCTCCCAAGTGATTCAAATTCCCCCTTGGTTTCCTGTTCTACAAAGATAGGTCATTGACAGTCCATCCTTAATCAACTCCATGACAACCGTCACTTAACAGAAGCTGAATAAATATGGAATAGCATGAGTTCCGTTCACATTTAAAGCCAGAGAAAACACTAATTTTACTGGGACAAAATGCTACTTTCTGCAAATGCAACAGAACAAATGGCAAACTATGCCATTCTTTTAGTTTACTCAAAATTTGCATGCTGAGTTTCAGGAGAGCTTTATAAATAACTGAGAGAGTCCTTGATGAAGGGAACTCTTAGAACTGAAGGGCCATGCTCTGTTTTGGGTTGAGAAACTGCACTGGATCTGATACAAAAGTCTGCAGTTATAGTACTGAATAAGCCTCAGAAATTTTAACAAATAGAAAAGAAATGCAAACTTAACGAGTATTTGAGATTAAAAAATATCATTTAGACTATGGAATCCCTGCTAACATTCCAGTAAACCTGTAAAAACATTCCAGTAAAACTGAGCTGGTGAAGGTATAAGTTGAAAATGAAATTGGCAACAATGACATAAAGAGGTTTTGGATTAATTATTTATGTTGGTTACAAAACCCCAAATCCTGTTATGTACTTTAACAGAATATATGCAAGATGTTACTTTTTTTTTTTTTTTTTTTTTTTTTTGTTCCGCATTCTTCTATCCTTTGTCACCAGAGCCTTAGACAAGAAAAAAGCAACAGAACGTGCCCAGTTCTTTATATCAAGCACAATATTCCAGTGTGTATTCCAGTGTATGCTCTTTGGAAAAGCAATCAACCAGTAAGAGCAAGACACCAATTTGCTAAAAGGCCTGATTTACCTTTGTGTGCACCATATAAACTCAAGTGTAGACTCAGGGTATTTGCAGGAGCCATTTTCTAATTATTCCATTTTCATTTAATTTTGCCTTTTGTGGACTTCACTGAAACAATTATCATAAAGAAGAGAACAGCTTTTTAGGTAGTTGCATGAAAAGCATGTTATTATAAATCACTGTTAACAGAAGGAAACACCAAAAACTGCAACAAAAATAAAAGCAGCCTGCACTTGTTATTCTGTTCGTGAAGATAGTGTACAAAAACTGTGTTGTGTAAAAGTTATTTGTTGTCTGACTTCCACATCTTCAAAAAACAGAATTAATGACATAGCTAATGGTTTAAACCTGTGCAGGGGGATAAATCAGATAGACATACACACTGGTGCCAGGAGGCAGGTTGGAATCTTGCAACTTTTGTTTCATTGCTAACATAAGGCAGTTAGTGACTTCACAGGAGTTACTAACTTAAATGGTCCTATGAATTCAAGAAATTGTAAAAATTCAGTCTGGTTAAAGTGAGATTAAAACTGCAATGTGTTAAACAAAGAATAGCAAAAATGTGACACACAGTATGAAATTCTCCTTTCTCCAAATGAAATTGTTGCTAGTTGTAGTAAAGAACTTATAAAAAGATTTGGTTCTTGGGAACTGTACATTCTCCTTGGGATCAAGCACTGGGTTGAGTTTGGAGTTTTTCATTTTGCTTCAGAGCCTATAAACCTCAATGAGGTAACAGAGAAAAGTTAACATAAAGGAGATGCTGTAACTTTTGCTGTAATAGGAACAAGGCACAGTAGTGCAGACTATTGGTTACCTAGCTGTTTTCAGGAGAGTTTTCAGGAGAGGTTGAAATACAACTGCTTATGGTAAGGAAATCCTAAACAAAACAAATATTCTAATTGACAATTTCTTCTGGAGAAAATGTTTGCTTTTGAAGCATAATACAGAGTGAACCGTTTAATATTTTTTTTCTTTGTAATTGTGTCCATGTGGCTAATCATGCTCTTCTATACCAAAAATCACTGACACTGTAGAGACCTTCCCACGTTGTACCAGTTGGACATCAAACATCCCACACAGCATGTCACTCCCAAAGCCATGTCACTCCTGAGGCACACATTTATTCATTGTTTCTGCAATAACTCTAGCCCTACTTTCTGGCAAGATATTATCCTATTATGTGGAAATGTGGTATAGCCAGGGACTATACCAGCTTTGTGAGTTTTTTGGTGATGGATGTGAGAAAACCCCACCTACAGTCAGTTCTTGAATCTCATCTATCTCTATACTCTGGTTAGAAGAGATGCAGCAGTGAGATCTATCAGGAGAAGGGAAAAGACTGTTCATGAAAATTGCCCTTTAGCTATAGGTCAGAACTACGATGTTTTATTTTATATAAACCACATAAATCCTTAAGACAATAGCAATAAGACTTGTAGATGAGAAGAATATGAATATAATTTCTAATTTTTAATTACCTATGGAAAAGGAAAATGAAAACATCCAAGTCTAATAATAAGCTATACCCAACATATAAATGTTTCCAAATATAAAATGTAACTGGCTAAAATGCATGTAAACATGGCTACTTCTGCACAATATGGGTAGAAAAGGTGATCACAAGAACTGTAATGCAATCTCTTAGCATATAGCTAGGACTGAAATTAGACCTAAGGACAGTGAATTTCAGAAGAACAAATATTGAATTATGGAGGAAATAATGGGTGAAATTGAATGACTTTGAATAAAGGAGAGAAATTTAAATTTCTCAGGCCTAGAGATTATGCATGCCATCTACCAATAAATACAGTGAGTGATATGTGTTTTTCTATCTCTGTCTCTGTCTCCCCGTATCTCTGTCTCTGTTTTTGTTTCTCTTTCTGTCTCTTTCTTTACAGCCAAAGTAGATGAACAGGGAAATGGAAAACAAAAATCATAAGAAAGATACATACCCTAGATTAAAAAAGGTAAGGAAACTTTTAAAACACTGGCAAATTTCTTCAGGGGACAAAAAAAAAAAGAACAACCACACATACACAGAAAACCCCAGTCTGTGATAGAGGAGACACTGAATCAAAGTTGGGAGTTCTGAATATATAACTTGCCTGATATATAGATTTCCCATTATCTTATCTGAGCATGAAAACCCATTGAATAATTACTATGATGCTGCAAAATCAATTGCAGTAGCCTGTCCTGGAATTCTGAGAATTTCTAGGCCTTTAAGTCAGAAGATTTTGACTCTTATAGTAAACAACTGATTTCAATGCTTTCAGTATTCTTTGTCAAGCAGTATTATTTTATTATTTTAGATCAGGTACTTTCCCAGTAAATGATTGATGTCCTGAATTTCTCAGCACCCAGACACAAGACTATAATCATCCTTTCTCTTGCTCTTTCTCTTTCATCTAATTCAAGATTCTTGTTGCTTTTTCTTTGTTCTTTTTCTTCTTTTTTTTTTCTTTCTCTTTTTCTGTGAAGCTTTAGCTGGATTAAAAGATGATCAGACAAGAGGCTGAAGAGTGTTGTCTTCAAGTGGCACTTAAAACCTTCACATTAAGGATTAAGGATTTCTCTCCTCCAGATTTCTAAATGAGATTTAGAAACAGAATTCACTAAGATGAAGTGTGCGTTAAGTTTAGACTTAATGTATGAGACAATTGTAATCATAGAATCATAGAATCACCAAGGTTGGAAAAGACCTAAAAGATCATCCAGTCCAACCGTTCACCTATTCCCAATAGCTCCCACTAAACCATGTCCCTCAACACAACATCCAGCCTTTCCTTGAACACCCCCAGGGTCGGTGACTCCACCACCTCCCTGGGCAGTCCATTCCAGTGTCTGACCACCCTTTCTGAAAAGTAATACTCCCTATTTTTTTACATCCTTTAATGCATATTTGCTCATGATGTCTTTTGTTCTTCTTCTGGGACCTTTTCTTCTCTTTCCTAGTACATTTAGATTGTACTATTATTATTATTTTGTTGTTATTAAATTTATGTTGATATATTAATACTTTTAGCTTGTTCATTTATCCTGATTCAGAAGTGAAAAGTTTTTATCCTTCAGTTTTCTTGGTTCATGATGAGAGCATATAAACTCCCATGCTTTTAAACAGAGAGCTGAAGATACAAACAAAAAATCTATTTTCAACTTAATTGAACAGATATGATAAATGACACGGTAAGAAAATGCAATACATGCGAAAAGCAGGAAGACAATATAGATGAGGATAATTAGCACTTTAAAAAAAAAGTACAGTTCAATTAAAAAGTTTCAATTAAAATCAAAAATCTCAGACTTTGTGTGCAAGAGTTTCAAAAATATGCTATTGCTGAGGAATTACACTGAGATGATAAATTGTATTATTTTAGAACTACTCATAAGTCTCTTTCATATGAAGCTCTGAAAGTGTAACAGCAGGGTATTTAAATAAAAAGTCATACAAATGGTAGAGAGTCATTCATAAGACCTACATGTATCTCTTGATTAATATTTGCGTTCATCTTGTGAAATGCAGCAGTTTTTATTATTCACAGCATAATGAGTTGTGGTCCAACAACTCACCTTATGTCAAAGCATTACATAGTTATGGTTAAGTTATATAAAAGACATCTCTACCTTGAGTTGTTGGAATGGGTTTGGATAAACATAATCAACTAATTCTGAACATAAATCTCTTTTCCAAACATTTCACACTACTGGGTTTTTATGTTTTTTTTATTTTTTAATTTGATTCTGTAATATCTTCATATTTCATTTCAATATTTGATTTAAGATTATTCAAGATTTTAAGGATTCCAGTGTTTTTCACAATCATGTGAACATGCATGATAACATCCGATAGCGTACTGCAGGGGACCGATGCAGCTTTTCAGCACCTATCATCAGGTGTACTTGATAGTTCTTACCAAAAGGATGATCGGTTCTCTTTTAAAGTAACCTGATAATGATTCAGTTGACTTATATTTCCAGGGATGAGAATTATTTTTCTCATCAGAATACTCTTTAAAAATAAAAGAATTCTTATTGCTTTTGTTAGTAGAGTTTATTGTGCGTGTCTTTATAGGAAGAGATTTTGGTTCCAAATCTCCACACTCCTTTTGCTGTGTTCATTAGTGGTAAGTTAGCAGATAATTTCTGGGCACACTAGGAGAGAAAACTCCATGGTTCCTAGAAGTATGTTAGCACTCTCCCCAGGAAATTCCTATTGGGATAGCCCAGGTTGGATGGCCTATGGGCAACTCTGCCAGGGGGGTTTGAAGTTAGATTATCTTTAAGGTCCTTTTCAACCCAAGCCATTCTATGATTCTATGATCCCTGCCTTTGTTCAGAAGTGAGGAAGGACAATGGGATGAGATTTGTGCAGACTAACTTGCTTTAATGAGCTTTCTGTGACAGAAGACATTAGTGCCAGAAATTTCTCATCACTTGTTTACTTTATCAGTATACAAAGAGCTTTGGAGACTAATTGATTTAATTAACATTTCATGTAGTTTCATTTTATACAATATTACTTACTGTGGTGTAGGCATACAATTTACTGTTGCAGTAGAGCTATCTAATCTTGAAGCAATGTCAGTAAAAATCTACAAAAATATGGATACTCCTAAAAACATACGTTGCAGCCAGTTCTTTTAACCACAATATTAATGTAGATATTCTTGCACAGAAAGAAGGCTGCACATTCAGTTCCCCTCCCTGTCTTTCCCTTATTCAATGAAACAATATTAGAAAATGACGTGGAAGGTCTAAGTTCACATGCCCCTATTTCTGACGTCAGATAAGACTTTGCATTCTTCTGGAAAATTACAGAGATCAGGAGAGCTCTTGTCTCAGACTTTTGTGTTTGTGTTGAAATTCTTCAAGACACCAAAAGAATAATAAATAGAGCTGTGCTGAATGCCCTGCTTGCTCAATCCTTCTGCAGAATGCTAGTTGTCCAGTGGGGCAGGATGAAATGTGAGAGATTAAGGGAAAATTCCTGCGTTAGTCCTCCAGGGCACAGGTTCAAATACAGTCCCCTTTATTCCATGTTATGGCAATACTGAAGTGGCACTGGCATTAAAATGGTTCAGAAAACAGATCAGGCAGATTCCAACAAGTAATTTTGAAAATAACTGTCAATACATAGCCCTCTCTGTTGCTTTCATACTGATGGCTAGCTAAACTCCACCACACTAATCTCTCACTTCCCTTTCTGAATAAAAGAGAGGAAAAAAATATGACAAAAAAACACGCGGACTGAGATAAAGACAGGGACTTCACTCAGCAGTAATCATCAAAGGCAAGTGAGAATATAGAGATGTATTATTTTAGAATCATCTGCTATAGAATGCCTATGAATCAAGCAGATTTTTTTTGCTACCTATGTCTGGATATATTCAATAATCATTTTAGAGGTCAAATAATCAGTACAGCAGTAGTAGTGTAGTGCTGTGACATTCTGAGGCTTTAAGACAGCCATAGAAGATAGTTTTTGTTAGACCAAATTTCCATAGAGTGAGAACATTGCATTTTTGATTTTTTTTCTGTTTTCTTCAGACATGTTCTATCTTACTTTGAACAGAAATGGCAGTGCACACAAGAGCTCTCTTGTGTTGTCTAGGCATGTAACCAATATTTTTCTTTGACGCTTCCACAATAATTACATAGTTTTTTGATTGCCAGTGTTTGCTGCATATAAAACTCCTGTTTTTCAAAGACTTTTTTTTTTCTCTTTACAGACATAAAAATATTTATCTTCTTCAGCTTCTGCTGTCTTCTTGAGATTCCTGAGTATTCTTTGTTTTCTTCTGAATATTTGTAGTCGAGTAGATAATTTGATTGGCTGGTTTTAAGTTAGAAATAATAAATGGAAATATGTGAACAAACAAAGAAAACATAAATAATAATAATAAATAATAAATAAATACAAAGGTTGGTTAAAATAAAAAATTAGGAGCACTGAAATGCTAATGAAATGCTTGTATAATATCACAAGCACTAAATGATGTATAAATAAATCTTCTTAGTTCACCTTCAAATCCAGGGGAAAATTAATTATATCTAGGGATTTTTATTCCAGTACATGCAAGATAAAGTTCTATGGGTAAATCTAGATCTAACACATTTTCTGATTTAAGTTTGTTATTGATAACCCAAGAAAGAATGGAGAATTTTGTTGTATACTGATACAAAAACAGTTATGTTTGTTCATTTATAAATGTCTTCTGTTTTAAATAGTCAGCATATCCAAACCTGATTGAAATTTAAAAAAAAAACAGTCTCTTGTTTATTGTCCTAACTTCTGCTGGGACAGTGATCATTTTTTTCATAGTGTCTGGTATAATGCTGTGTTTTTGCTTTAAGAGGAATGCAGCTTTCATGACACGCTGATGTTTTACATGTAGCTGACAGAGTTTTGAAAAAAGCCAAGGATATTCCAGTTTTATAACTTCTTGTACTGTCCTACCACTGAGGGAGTTGAGACTGCACAAGATGATGAGAGGGAACAGAAATAGGACAGCTGATGGAAATTGGCCAATGGGATAGAATCATAGTATTACTCAGGTTGGAACATCACATCCAGATAGTTTTTAAACACCATTAAAAAAAAAATAAAAAATCCAGGGATGGTGACTCAACCACTTTCCTGGGGAGCCTATTCCAGTGCTCAACAGCCCTTTTTGTAAAGCAGTTTTTTCCCGATATCCAACCAAAGCCTCCCATGGTGCAACTTGAGGTCATTTCCCCTCATCCTGTCACCTGTCACCAGTGAGAAGAGACCAATCCCTCTCTCACTACAATCACCTTTCAGGTATTTGAATCATCACTTGTTTTGTGTACATCTATATATAGAATTACTACTACATATAAATATAATATAAATAATATAAATTTATATAAATATATAATTAGAAATGTATATATTTATTTATATAAATATATATTATATTGTAATTATATATGTGTTATATATATTATATTTATATATTAATATAAATATATAAATAGAAATATATAGATAGAAAATTAAGAAATAACGGTAATTACAACTAAATATATATATGTATATAAGTGTATATATATATATATACATATATATGTACGTATGTATATATACATATATATATGTAGTTGTAATTACTGTTATTTCTTAATTTTCTATCTTAGTAAATAGCTTTCATCTCAACTTATGAGTTCTACGTTCTTTTTTTTTCCCCAATTCTCTTGTCCATCTCTCTGGGAAAGGGAAAATGAGCTAAAGACTCTCTTGTGTTTAGCCAGTTGCAGAATTAGACCACAACATTTATATACACCACTTTTTATCAAAAACTCCCCCTTAATGCTACTCAGACCTAGTACTCATTTAATTCTGCCTTTCTTAACTTTTTGGTACATAATGTCTTTTGGGTTAATTCATAGCAAAGTCATTTAAGTTCATTTTTGACTGCTAACTCAACAGTTCAGAAACAAACAAACAAAAATGTTCTAAAAGAAAAATAACCCAAGTAATAAGCCTGGATTTTTGTAAGTATTAACTAACGATAAACAAAAGACCTGTGACAAATGTAAAACAAATATTGCAGAATTTAAGTCACAGAAGTAGAACTCTTTATAACACTTTATTCTAATTCTGAGACAAAATATTCCCTAAAGAGTTTTTACAACACTCAGTAATATTTCTCAAGAGAAATAAAAGTGGATAAAGCATTAGAGAAAATTCTATCATAATCTTTCTCAATCCAGATGTTTTAAACCTTCTTTGTAAGAAAAATAAATGACAACACTGTACTGAGGGTGGAAACACACAGCAGAAAAATAACAAATCCAAATGAAGAATTTTCAAAGCAAATGTTTAGAAATGTTCTGAAATTACTGAAGATGGGAAATGTAATGTTAGTAATTATAATATATATTACTAATATATACTATTACTAATAACTAATATATACACAGTATATGTAGTATAATATAGTATATTTATGTATAATAATAATATAATTATATTAATAATAATAATATGTATAATAATAATATAATAATGTGTAATGTATGTAATATGTAATTCATTATATATGTATGTAGTGTAATATATATATACATATAGTATTTTATACTATATAAAAGAAAATTACTGGGATTACTGGCTGGGAAGATTACCTCTGCAGTCTCATTCAGAAGGTTGCTCATCCTTTACCCCAGAAGAAGTTCCTTTGAGTGTCCTGTCTCTCCACTACAGTATAAAAATACTGATGAAACTGCCTTCCTAACTCAAGCCACACAAGGTGAATACTTCATTGCTGCTATGCAAAATCCAAGAAATACACAATTTGTGTCTGATTTCTAGTGGCCCCTAAATGTACAGAATGAAGTTGCTGAGTTTGTATAAATTGGAGCAAGAAGGTTTGTTCTTAGCATTGCCATGAAGAGCATCTGAAACATACTATGAGACTCCATGAACAAACTAGTAATTTTATTTTCTCCGATATTTTAAAAATATTTTTCAAATTGTTTGTTTTCAAATTGTTGAGGTCTAAATATTTTATTTTCAAGGATATATGAATTTTTAATTCCAAGATAATATAATGTCCTATTATCAGAACAGAAAGTACAGTGAAAGCAGATTAAAAAAACAATTTCAGTTTCAACCTCCACTTATGTATGTTATGCATGTTTGTAAATCTGGTTTTGGTGTAGATGATGAATAACTGCCTTACTCTTTCTTTTAATGGCTCCCAGTAATGTTCTGGCCTCTGAATTATACATGAATGTGGCAATGTTTAAAATCAGCATTTGAAGAACTGGGATAGATATAGGTGCTAAAAAATCCCTCAATTGCTTTGACAATTAAAACTGCACCTTTTTTTTTTTTTTAAAGAAAGTAATTATGTATTTTTTTGTGAGTTACAATTCTTAGGATGCTCTTTTTTTTTCCTATTTCTAAAGAAAATTAAAAACTTTTGAACTCAGAAAGAACTGAATTGAATCTTATGTAAGAAAGCTAAAAGATGCATGGTTGAAAACCGGTATTGTTAGTATTAATCAATAGAAGGTGACACCTGTTTATTAGCAATTGATAGTGTTATGACAAACCGAAAAAATAATAACAAAATACATTTTTGTGATACAAAAATATCAATAACAGATGACATTCTTGCTTGTTTGTTTTAGGAGATGGTGGGGAAAATCAATTATTGGCATGAAAATAAGGGGTCTGGGTCTGATTCTGTTAAACTCAGTACCCACTCAGCTTAATGAGAGCACTCGTCAATTTGAGAGACAAATTGATAGAATTGTTACATTAATTGGGTCAGTGTATCTGGTGTAATTATATATATAAGGATTCCTAAATTACATGTACCCCAATAAAATGAAACATGAAATCTTCATTAACTTTTGTGGTCATGAAATAAATACATAAACATTAGACATAAATACTTAAATACATTATTATTATTATTATTTTTTTAGCATTTCATTAAAAAACTCACAAAATGCTAAGAAAAAGATTTATAAAGCAAGTGGCAAGCCAGCATTATATTAAAGGCCAAATAATTTTTAAATCAAAGATCTCTCAGTATACAAAGTTAAAATAATCGCTGTGCAGACATTGAAATCATGCTGAATTAAATCTTTTGCAAGTAAATTATAAGATAGTGGATCATTCTGAAACTACACCGTAGTACACAAACTTTGAACCTAGAGTAACAGATAAGTAATGAAGAAGAAAAGTTAAGTGAGTTTGAAAGAAAGATTTGGTTTTGTGCCAGTTATCAATATAAATAAATGACTGCAATTATGCAATATACTTTTGATTGATATTAATGGATCAGCAGCAAGCATCATCTGGATGTCCATGACTCAAGGTTTAAACCAAATGTTTCCAAAAAAGGTCCTCCTTGATAAATATTTAGATGCCTTAGAACTGAGCTTACATAGGGAATTCTAGGTTGAACTGCAGCAACTGCGCAACTCTTCTGAAATAACCAAGTCATTTGTAGAAGTAGTAATATTTCTAATTTTTAGATACCATCTTTTCCCTTTTGAGTTCTTTAGAGTAATTGAAAATATCTGATCAAACCTGGTTAAACATCCCTCCAAACCAGCACAAAAAAGTATTCATTTATTGAGAGAACAGAATTAATGTTAGAACCTACTGACCACACCAAATTTTAAAGGCCAGACTCTACTACTTTCAAAAAGCTTTCTTTTTCACGTAGACTGAGAATTCTCAACCGTGTCATTCAAGCATACAATACTACTTAATAAGTATTCAGATTCTTAAATACCCTCTGATTAATAATGAGATAGATGATAGATTAAGCTCTAATAACAGCAAATAAAGAGAAGAAAATGCTAGTTTGAAGCATACCACTTTACCAGAATATATTAGCGAACTGAATTTCACAAGTGGTATCATCATTTTCTACCAGTGTTCTGATGAGATGATTTCTTTTCAGATGAGATTAAAACTTATATACATATACGAAATTTGAATAGGTAAAGTGCTTGTCTCCTTGTCATTTAACTGCTAGTTTGGAAAGCTATATCATCATAGATTCTTTAATTATAACTAAACAAGGAGCTATTAATTATAGATTGACTGATTTCAGCTATTGATAAGAACTACTCATTTCAGAGAAAAAAAAGTGAACTCAGCATTTTGAGGTATTTCATCCAAGTTGGACAATAAAAAATAAGCTAAAAGACAGGCAAATTTACGGTGAAATAATACAGAATATCATTTGCAATAGTACTGAGTAGAAATGTCAATTGTTGAAATGTTGTAAAAGGCAAAACTTTTTTTTGGTTCAAAGCTCGCTTCATGGGACCATTTTTGGTGATAAGACTCTAACTGACAACTGCAAATTATCCAGGGGGGTGAATGGTGGGTCTCACCATGCCACAGTACTTCTTTTAATGGTTGAAAATACAAGCAGAAGAGAGACAAGCAGTCTTTTTTGGAGGTGCAGCTTGAAGGAGCTGACCACTACAAAAGGGGATCATTCTTGTGCATGGCAGAGGAAAAACCTCTTAGGAAAGAACCCCCTGGGGTCTGCTTGCTACTACCATGTGAAGCTTCCTGTCTTTCTGCCATCCGTGGTGACCAGGTGAGTTTTTGAGATCAACAGATGCACTACGAACCACACCGTATGCATGGTGGTGACAATCTCTCTTGCTTTTGTTTCCTGCCTCTTTTCTATAGCTCACCTTCCCTTCTCCATCTCCCTAAGCAACTAGGATTTGTAATAAACTGGTTGGGCTGACATTTGACCCGTTGTGTCTTAATCTCGTCATTGGGTACACATATATTAAAGAAGCTTCTTTCCCTCTTGTAATTGGAGAGAGACAAATATTTATATTTAGGATCTTTTTTCTTTATAATGTGTAACTCTTATCTGAATGTTATCAGAACTGTAGTTTTGTGCAGTCAATCCAGTGTAACTTATTTTATTTGATTGAGTTATAACAAACAAAAATGTTTTCTTTTGGTAATAAAATAGTGATTTCCCATCTCCTACTTCAATAAATCGAAGATAAAGAACCCCAAAGCCTCCTTGTTTAAATACACAGTTGCAATTTAATCTGGCAGGCATCTTAGCACCCCACACTCACTCCATTTCCTGCCCCCATTCTCCTCTCTCTCCCCCAAAACAATCAGGATGAGATTTGGAGTGGGTTGAGATGAAAACTATCTACTAAAACAGAAAAGGAAAACAGAAACAAAAATGTGATTATAATAACATACATAGCTCACTACTATTTATTTCCATTAAAACTGCAACAGATACAAAGAGCACAATAACACTATTTGATAGAGCACTATTTTTCAACATAGTCACCATCATTTGCTATGCATTTTTTCCAGTAATCAACAAAAGCCTGCATGCTGTGCTTGTAGAACTGAACTAAAAATTTCCGAATAAAGATTCTCCAAGTTATCATTTTATGATAACTTCCTATTAGTTTTCTTGGTAGTTATTTCTCTTCAACTCATTTAACATCCTTCTTGTCTAGCCTAAGTCAATAGTGACTCTGGAGTCACTTTTAAATGGAAATACATTTTTCACTTCTATCTGAGCTTCTTTCAAGGATGTCTTTAGTTCCTATCCGAATTGTGACATCCAGTATCAAAAATTTACTTCTGGGTAATTTTTGTTGCTTATCTGTATTTCAGAAGTAGCTTGACCTACTGACATCTTTTCAAGAAAATAACTTCAACAATCTGCATCATAGCTTCCTTGCTATTTCTAAGCCATTTTCCTCTACAGGAAATGCACTGAAATCTACTGAAAAATCAGTCTCTTTCCATGAATCACTCCATTTGTAAGTGATCTCTTACTCACAATTTCCTGCATATACGTAAATTAATATATTTAACTAACTGTGAAACATGCATTTTGGGAGCTAAGAAAAAAGTGTTTGTTTAACAGAGCTGTGTCAGCTTTATCTCAACATGTATACCCTTGCAAATCATTGGTGAAAATGCATTGCGAATAGTGGTGACTATGTTGCAAAATAGTGTTAAGTAGCTGAGAATTTGCTCTATCCGATACTGTTATTGTGCTCTTTGTATCTGTTATAGTTTCTGTGAAAATAAACAGGAAACACTACTTTTGGAGTGATCTACATAGGAGCACTGTTTTTAGGTTCTTTCAGTCACTCTTCTAGACTAGTCTACAGATATAGTGAAAGAGATTTGTTTGTTTTAAATCTGGAATGGAAGTAAAGTACTGCTTTTTCTATTAATCTTTCTTCCCATCTTCATGAAAAATAACTGAAAACTGTGTGTAAATTTTGATTTGATTCTGGTACAACTAATTAAATCTAGACCGTAGATGTAATTTGCTGCTGAAGTTGCAATTCCAGCCTTGACCATCTAAGAAGAATACTAATAATTTATCAGACCATTCATAAACAAGTTTTTTTTTTGTTCTGAGAATGTGGACAAACAGCTTTTCCTACAGCTGAAGTTACTGCTTTTAGGCTGGAGAAACTTTGATCCAAGATATCTGTCTCAGTCACCTTTTTGGTGTAGTGCATCTTATCCATAACCCTCAGGTTTCATATCACTTCATATCCTTCACCATTTAATTGTTCCCCAAATACAGTATTGCCTTCCCCAACTCCTTTAAAGAAATTGCATTATTACTTCTTTATATACATTTTGTGATTACTGTTATTTGGGTTATATCTATACAGTAATTTTATTGCTTGATTCCTTTCATAACGAAGCTCACAGGTTTTTCAGTATCTCTGTTTAAAGTTTGACAGCTTCTGTTTTATTGCAATAAGGCATCCAATAACACTGGATACTAACTATTCAGCAAGTACAACTTTACACTGCCAAACTTGGTCCCAAAAGATCATGATACTCCAGATATCATCAGTTCAGCTGGCACTATCTTGTATACAATCACCAAAATGAAAAAGCACAATCAGAATATTGTTATCATATTTCTCTTTCTCCTTTTTATTTATTTTTTGTTAGTTTGTTTTGTGTTGTGTTTTTTGTTGTTGTTGTTGTTGTTCTTGTTGTTGTTTTTCTGGTTATGTCTCCAGCAATCAGAAAACTACATTACCTGCTTTTCTTGAAATTATCAAGTCTGAATACTTCTATTAACTATCCATAACTAATATATATATATATGTTTCAGGCTGGTGTAAGGGATGCTAACACTTACAGACTGAGAGTTCTTTAAATAAGCAATTATTTTATACACAACAGATGGAGAACTGAGAGTCCTTGCAAGATTGTTTCAGTTTTCTTAGCTTGTAGTAATCATTTTTTTAGTGTAGTAATCATACACAAATTGTCATACTACTCTGGTCTTATTGTGTACCATGCCTTTACAGAGAAATACAAACACTGTGACACACAAAAAAAGTTTACAAGGTCAAAATTACATTAATGCTTGAAATAAAAACAGAGGCAACATGGAGACAGCACAAGTATGTAATCAGTGTTTATTAGATTTTTTTAAAATGGAGGAAGAAATAATGTTGTCTGTTTTTGGCTTTTGATATTGTGAATTCATGGATCTCTGATAGAGTCATCTTTAATGCGACTGGTGCTTTTGCATATATAGTCAGTGTGGGAAGTACTTTCTCTTGACGCAGCAAGTCTGTAGAATAGAAAGAAATGTTCAAGAAAGTATTTGAAAGTGCATCTTCTAAAAATTTTAATGTTTAATTAATATTTTTCTTCTTAAAATTATCAGAGCTATATACAAGAAAAATAAAACAAAAAAAAGAAAAAAAAAATCTTACTCAGATTATTTTGATGGGAGCCTGAACAAGAATAGATTTTCCCAATATATTTCTAAGGCAGGTCCTTAAGAATCTTCATGGGTTAGACATTTGAGTTACTGTGTAACCTCTTTACTGATCCTGCCTGCCTTAAATTATAATGCTAGAAAGCTAAAGTTTGATACCATTTACAACTTCATGGAGTATTTTAATACCCGACATGTTCTAGTATCACTGAAAGTAAATTTGGTACTGAAAAATAAGATTGCATATTCTTTGCCTTAGGCTTAGTCTACATCAGGAAGATAGAGCATCAAGAAATTTTTGGATATTACAAAAAATAATTGATTCAGTTCCACTCTTCCTTTGCCCTGATCCTTAAAGGAAAGAGCTGATAGGCACGATAATCTGTTTTTGTAGCTGAATAACCTTCATTTCTATCAAAAATGGCTTTCAGGCATTTTAAACAAAAATATTACTCTCTCAGATGACGGATCCAGTGACTTCAACACCAAAGGCATTATCCTAAATTTACAGCCAAGAATTAGAGCTCTAATTGTGAGAACCATGACAGTTCTTTGTACTGTCAGTTAACACTTTCTCTATGTACCATAATACCAACAAATTGCAGTTCTTCAGCTGTTATTAAAGAGCTTTCAAGTAGTTTTCTGCGACTGGTCCTCAATAATCTCATGACATGGCACTTCAGAAACTGAAAGCCATGGAAGTACTGTTAAGATGGAAAATATGTAGATGAACTGGGAATTCATTAACATCAACAAAACTTATCTTCCTGGCATCACCATTTTGTCAACAGTTTGGTGTGGAAGTGGATATCAGTGATGTTCCTCAGGAGTCAGTATCGGAGCTGACACTGTTTAACCTATTTGTTGGTGACATGGACAGTAGGATTAACTGCACCTTTAGCAAGTTTACTGATGACACCAAGCTGCATATTGTAGTCAATATACTGGAGGGAAAATGTGCCATACAGAGAAACCTTAATAGGCTTAAGAGGTGGGCCCTGGAGTTGTAACTTATCATTGTAACTTCAAGCTGTAACTTCAGCTTTTATAACTTAAGACAGGAGGAATCAATGAAGCAGTAACTCAAATAGTTAATTCATAGCCTTAGAAGTATATGAGAAATTTCATAGTCTTGGATATATATGAGAAATTTCATAGCCTTATAAATATATTAGAAAAATCTGTGCTTACTCATCCTTATGTTGAAGAATATCTTCATGGGAAGTATGGTTCAGCATTGGAACAAGCTGCCCAGGGAATATATTAATAAATAACATATTCTAGTATCATAGAAATCCAGACCTGTGAGCTTTCTGTGTGCGCTGCCTGCTTCCCTAGGTATCATGAACTCCACCATTTCATGGTCACTGCAGTGAAGACTGGCCTTCACATTCCCTGCCAGACTATCCTTATTGGTAAGAGCAAGGCCTTCGTTGCTCCTCCATCACTTAACTAAGGAAGTTATCATCACTTCATTCCAGGAATCTCCTGGATTTTTTATGGCATATTGTGTTGTCCATCCAGCAGGTACCAGAGTGGTTGGAGTTTTCCATTAGGACAAAGGATTGTGTTATAAAACACTTTAATTTTAAACATATATTACCAGCCTTCAATATGGTTTTAAATGCTTAATATTTTAGTCTGATATCTATTTTTGGTTTTACTTTACTGATCAGAGTAGAGTATCTGCTTTCGTGAGAATGCCATGAACTTACACTTAAGTACTTGCTGGATTTCTATCACAGCTAACAATTGATATAGCTTAAATATTTTTTTTTAGTGAATAGAAACAAGGAGAGCTATAGACCAGCATTTCTCAACAGCATCAAATAATTGAATTTTGCTAGCCCAGGAAGATGAACAACCTCATTTATTCTGTTTTATCTACTTTGAGAGCATAAATTTTTATTTTCCTACCTTTTTATTTCTAGGCTTCTTATTTATATTTTTTGGTTAATAGAATTTTATTTAAATGATGAACATATAAGAAAGGAGGGGTTAATACTAAAGTCATTAATAAGGGCTATACATAGAATTGTTTGAGATGAAATGAATTCTTAAGGGTAATCTCATCTATGTCCCATGCAATGAACAAGGACATCTACGGCTAGATAAGGTTGCTCAGAGACCATTCCAGCCTGACCTTAAATGTTTCCAGGGCTGGACATTCCACCACCTCCTTAGGAAACCTGTTCCAGTGGTTCACTATCTTTATTGTAAAAAAATTTCTTCCTTATATTCAGTCTAAATCTCCCTCTTTTCATTTGAAACCATTTCCCCTTGTCTTATCACAATAGGCCATGCTAAGCCTTCCTTCTTATGGCCCTTTCTAAATACTGAAAAGCCACTACCAGGTCTCCCCAGAGCTTTCTCTCTTTCAGACTGAATAGCCCCAACTCTTCCAGCCTGTTCTCGTTGGAAAGTGCTCCATCCCTTGGATCATTTTTGTGGCTTTTCTCTGGATGCGCTTCTATAGGTCCACACCTCTCAAATACTAAGGACTTCATACCTGGACACAGTACTCCAGGTGAGGCTTCACCAGTGTAGAACAGAGAGGCAGGGTCACTTCACTCAATCTACTGACTATGCTTCTTTTGATGTGGTGCAGAATATGATTGGCTTTTTGGTCTGTAAGGGCACACTGCTGGATCATGTCCAGCTTACTATACACAAAGTGAGGTTTGTAAATGAAGGAGAGTGGTTAAGAATTAATTAAGTTGTGGGAAGTGGTGAAAAACTCCAGCAGCTACCAGGGAAACAGTGCTTGCTTTCTCTCTTCACTGATTCAACTTGAATTTTCTCCTTATTACAAGAGAAAAAGCCCACAGTTTTGTCTGCTATTTTTTACTGGAATGCAAATTATATGAAAGTAACATTCAAATAATGAAACACCTGCTTTAAACAAAAAAATTTGTAAACAAATCTTCATCTGCCTTCTATATGGAAGACAGATTTCCAGTCTCTTCGTCAATATGGTGACTTGCAGTGTAATCCTGGATTGCAACATACACTATGTAGTTCTGCCTTTCATCACATATGTGTTAGTTTGAGTAGTTTGAATTGTATTATACAGATATGCATAATTGTTTCACATGACCTCATGTGCTCTCTCCCTCCAGTTATCCTTGGATAGCTTTATAGATCTTTAAAACTGCGGGGAACCACAGCTAATACCAGACAAAATCATGTCCAACTGCTCCTGCATGAATCTGCAATTAAATTTCTGCATACAACAGTGTTTCAATCAAATAAATTTCTTCTTGATGTTGAGATTTTGGTGAGAATCACCATGTCACATGTATATATTTAGTGCCATTATTGCTTTGGATTTTGTTTGTTTATCTTTTGTTTATCACCTATTTGTAAGGTTCTAATCCTAAATACCTTTTTCTTTTAAAAAACCACATCTTCTCTGTAAAGACAACTGACAGAACATCATGCAAATTTGAGTGTCAATGATAAGCATAGCAAGGCAGTGTGAAAAACGGCGCAGGCAAGGAACATGAAATAGCAGAAATAAAACATCTGATGATGATCTGATGGAAAACATCTGATTTTTTTTTTTTTTTTCTGTGATTTTCTACTCAGCATATTGGTCCAGAATTATACTTTCTCTTTTCATTTATAATCTGCACACATTAAGCATCATTGTACTCAAGTACAATGAGTAGATTCCACATTGACATTCGCATTAACATAGGAGTGTACATATAAGTGAAGCCATGAAGGAAAGGATTCTGTAGCTTTCTTTTTAATATTTAGGAAACCTTAAGTTCTTGATCAAGTTATTTTTTTTATCACTTCTAACCATTAAAAGATTCATCATTTTTATTATTATTCTAGTTGGAACCAATAAGAATAATGAAAGAAAAACAACTACTTGGTTGTTGAGAAGACATAGGCGAGACAGGTGTTGCCTGAAACATGAAACTGCTAATAGTAGGGTTGCTTTAAATAATAATAATAATAATGAAAAACAATGGAGAAATATTTGTTCTCATGGAAATAATTTTTTACTAAAATTTTATACAAAAATAATGTATTTACTCTTAGTTTTAAAATTTTCTGTCCAAATGGACGATGTATTAGTTTTGTACATTGAAATACTATATAATTCCTTGCAACTATTTGTAAAAGTTATTCCTTAATGGAAATTAATTATTTAATTACAAATTTTGCATTTTTGGTTTATATATTTATATTTGGAATATATATTTATATATTTCATATTTGGTTTGTATATTTATTTATATATATTTTATATATGTAACAAAAGTTTTCTATATTTTGGATACATCCATCTTTCTTCAGTTTAAAATGTTCTAATCACTTGATGTACATCTGATGAGCAAGAACAAAAATAATTCAGTGAAGACAGTTACATTCACTTTTAGAAGAGGGTGGAAATTCTGATTTATTATTTTCTCTACTTGAGTAGTTAACATTTTCTGGGCAGTTTGCAAGAGAAAAGCCTTAATTTTCATTCCACTTATACATAAAAATAACTTCAGAAAAATAACTTCAGTCACTTAAAAGTGTAAAACATATCTGAATTTTTCAGTTTGATGCAGTGGCTTAGAAACATGCCAGTTCTGTGGTCAGGCTGCTTGATGCATGCTGTTTTACTTAGCAGGTGACTTGAGAATAACAGCATTTATTTCATCATGTAGCTTTCCTTAAATTTTTTCTGACCAAACTACCGTAAGTTAATGACTGTTACAATGAATGAAAAAGCAAATTGGTAGTGGAAGCTTTGGAAAATATTGGCAGTTGTTGAAAATATTAGAAAAACCTTCTTGAAAGAAATAAAGTTTTGTTTTGTTTTACTTTTATGATAAATTTGTTGTCTGACTTTGTTAATGAACTGTTTCTGATAGTACCAGGTAGTCTAAACCTTGGACTTCATTAATAAGGGGAGCTTCTGGCATTACAGACAGCATTATAAAGAAAAATAGGAATAAAGCAATACCTGTATTATCACATTCCCATTTCACTTGTTTTGTTTTGAAAGACACTTTTTAATTCATTATTTCAAGCTTTCAGAGGAATATGAATTAAAGTTTATTTGAAACAGGTCCTTAGCTCCTGGAGTTTTTTCCCAAAACTCATTTGTATCAATGGCAGAACTCATCTTAAATACTTTTCAAATGAGATAACATACTTTTATATGCTCATTCTTATTACAGCTCCAGAAGCGTTTCCAGTTTAGAAAAGATCTCCAAAAAAATTTCATGCTTTCCTGTCTCTCTAAGACCTCATACAGAAATCAGATCCAAATCTTTCAGACGACAACTTTCTGTTTACAATTATTTAAACTACAAGGAACAGGTTTCGTTACCTCTGCTACATTCATCTCCTTGGTTACTTATCCAGATCTTTTCTTTATATAGTAAATAACTATGTATAATATTTTGTTTCATAACTATATTTTAATAGATGAGATGATTACAAATGAAAGAAAAAAGGCACTTGTATTTTGTCCTTTACCAATGCATTAACTGTTATCAGCAATGGACCTTATTTTCCATTCTGAATATAAACATACGAAAGAAAGACTTTATATAATTAAAATCCATAAAGTTCTACTGAGCTTTTTGTTCAGTGAACAATGATTTTGAAAAATAGAAATAATGTGTATTCTAGTATCTTTCACTAATTCTGTACAATTCTGTATGCATATTAAAAGGCAAGACTGTGATTTGCCCTTTCTGTGGAGTAGAAGGACAGTTCAGTGCAGGACTAAGCCTCCTAAACCAGCAAGTAGAACAATGCAGATGTCCAAACCAACTCCTCTTGTGCCAGTGGGCATAAAAGAGTCCATAGGGAGAAAGTACTTTTGTCTCCTTCATACAATACGTTAATCATGTCAAGTTTATATACTTATAAAAAAATCGTTTCCACAGAATAAATGACAGAGATTATATCTACTCTAAATTTAAATAGTGATCATACAGCAAACTGTAAGAATGTCAGAGTTCAATGCTCAGTTCTTTCACAGAGTGACAGAATGGTTTTATGTTTTCAAAGACAGAGATTAATCCAGGTTTGCTTTTTCATACTTACCTGAACTTACCTCATCTTGTACATGTTTTCTCTTTGAAGGCTTGTTTGTCCAGAAGAGCTGATATATATCAAAGTAAACAAAGCAACCTACTTTTCTATGCAGAAATAGAAGGAAATATAAGCCAGAGATATAGCTGTGGAAAAGAGGCTCTTGTTTTTGTCGTCTTCTCCAAGTGATGTTAACATTCTTCTGAGCTCAGTGAAGAAAAATAAAACTGTGTAAAAAAATTAAAAGAAAATGAATTTTCTTAAAGTAGAATTAAACCTTTTAAAATATTCTGACCAAGTAAACTATTATAGATAAGATATGAAAAACCTTATCAAATTACTGAATTGAAACATATTAAAAAATGATATGTAGACTTCTAAAGCTAAAGTTGATCCAGGCCATTTCACCCATTAAATAATTTTCTCATATTAATAGGATTTTTTAAAATGAGCAGTTAAATTATGTGCTTTTGTCATTATTGGTAATTATAGTACTGACGAGTTATTCATTAAGTAATATTGAGATAAAACAGTTCATTAGTTCATATAAAGTTAGCACGTAATAGCGCGTCCCATTGAGCAATCCACTATTTTCACCCTTATGAATTCTTAGTATGATAAAAACTGTGGGAAAGACTTATTAATTTAAAAAATTCAGGATAATTCAGTTGTTAATGCTTTGTGCTTAGTATCATGAAGAAAAAAAAATTGTTCTTTTAAAAGAATAAATGAAAAAAAAATCAGTTTTACAGTGAAATGATTTTAATTTTCATTAGTTTCTTTACAAATTATTTAAGTAACAGCTTGCCTCTGTCTTTTATTACTCCTCTGAAAGCTTATGAAATTGATGATAAAAAAAATGATTAAGCAACACACTTGGACTGACTTCCCTTAAAACAGATTTCTGCTTTGCAGTACTGAAAGCTCAACCACAATCTACTTCATTTTCAGTTCATAGAACCATAGAATACAGAATGGCCTGGGTTGAAAAGGACCACAATGATCATCAAGTTTCAACCCTCCTGCTATGTGCAAGGTGACCAACCACTAGATCTGGCTGCCCAGAGCCACATCCAGCCTGGCCTTGAATGCCTTCAGGGATGGGACATCCACAACCTCCTTGGGCAACTTGTTCCACTGCGACCATCCTCTGTGTGAAAAACTTCCTCCTAATATCTAACCTAAACCTCCCCTGTCTTAGTTTAAAACCATCTCCCTTGTTCCATCACTATCCACCCACATAAACATTCATACCACTCTTTTTTATACATTCCTTTCAATTATTGTAAGGCCACAATGAAGTCTCCATAGAGCCTTCTCTTCTCAAAGCTAAACAAGCCCAGTTCCCTCAAAGTTTCCTCATAAGAGAGGTGCTCAAGCCCTCTGATCATCTTAGTGGCCCTCCTTTGAACCCACTCCAAGAGCTCCATGACCTTTCTGTACTGCAGACCCCAGGCCTGGACGCAGTACTCCAGATGAGGTCCCACAAGAGCTGAGTAGAGGGGGAAAATCACCTCCCTTCTGGTCACCCCTTTTTTAATGCAGCTCAGAACACAGCTGGCCTTCCAGGTTGCAAGTGCACACTGCTGGCTCATGTCCAGCTTCTTTTCTACCAGGACCCCCAAGTCCTTCTCCGCAGGGCTGTTCTCAAGGAGATCTTCCTCCAGTCTGTATAAATTCCTGTGATTGCCCCGACCCAAGTGCAGCACCCTGCACTTGGCCTTATTGAACCTCATTAGGTTTTCATGGGCTCACTTCTCCAGCCTGCCCAGGTCCCTCTGGATGGCTTCCCTTCGATCCAGTGTATTGGCTGCACTGCTCAGCTTGGTGTCATCTGCAAACTTGCTGAGGGTGCACTCATTGCCATCGTCCATGTCATTGATGAAGGAAGATGTTGGAGAGCACCAGTCCCAACACCGACCCCTGAAGGACACTGCTTGTGATCGGCCTCCACCCTGACACAGAACCATTGATCACAGCTGTTTGTCTATGTCCAGCCAGCCAATTTCTAATTCATTGAACAGTCCATCCTTCAAATCCACACGTCTCCAATTTAGAGAGAAGGATGTGGTGAGGGACCATGTCATAGGCCTTGCAGAAGTCCAGGTAGATTACATCCGTCGCCCTTCCCCCTCCACCCAAGCTGTCACTCTATCAAAGAAGACCACCAGATTGGTCAGGTGCAATCTGCCCTTGGTGAAGCCATGCTGGTTGTCTCGATTCACCTCTTTATCTCTCATGTGCCTTAACATAGCTTCTAGGAGGATTTGCTCCATGATCTTCCCAGGCACAGAGGTGAGGCTCATCAGTCTGTAGTTCCCTAGGTCTTTCTTTCTCCTTTCTTAAAAATAGGAGTAATGTTTTCCTTTTTCTAATCACTGGGGACTTCACTGGAGACTTCACCTTCAGTTGTTTCTGAGCCACATTTTTTTACGTATAAACAGAGAGCATTTGTGAAACTTGCATCAAAACATTGCATGGCTAAGCTATGACTTTGTCTACTCTCTAAACTAAGTGAATTCATACATTTACCATTGACTCTTCACCAAGTAATGTGCAAATATCATATATTTGATCAAATACAGTCTGAATAACACTTATAGTGCCAGTCTGAGAACTGAAAGGGTTTTTAGCTTTTAATTCTGAAAAGAGAATTAGTTCTTAGACTTACCAATTTTGGTGGGAAAAATAGAAATTAGTATTTCAAACTTTGAACAATTAAAATCAATTATATCTTGAGGGTTGTATTTCATTATTCATAATTAAAGTTTTTTTAAAAATTGTTTTTCTGCCTGATTCCTCATTAACTATTCTGTTTAAAATCCTGCTTGCTTTAATTGGCATTTTTTCACAATGATAAAAGATTCTATGCAAAATGGAAAAAAGGGAATAAGCTTTCTAAGAATGACAGTTTTATATTGCTATAGTGCACTTCATCATTCTTGGTGCCCTACTGAAAATAACTAGCAGAATTATTATCAATTCATTAATTATATCTTAAAACAGGACTGTTAAGCAGTATATATTTCTCATGCTGCTGACAAATTATCACAATTGATAAAAATCGGTCTTGATAGGATATTTATTTTTGTAAAGATGCTTTCATAACTGAGATACTAACAGAATCGCAGAATGACAGAATGACAGAATTGTAGGGGTTGGAAGGGACCTCCAGAGATCATCGAGTCCAACCCCCCTGCCAAAGCAGGTTTCCTACAGCAGGTCGCACAGGTAGGCATCCAGGCAGGTCTTGAACATCTCCAGAGAAGGAAACTCCATAACCTCCCTGGGCAGCCTGTTCCAGTGCTCCATCACCTCACTGTAAAGAAGTTCTTACCACATTTGTGTGGAACTTCCTATGCTGCAGTTTCCAGCCGTTTCCCCTTGTCCTGTCTCCACTCACCACTGAAAAGAGTCCGGCCTCGCCATTCTGCCCCCCACACCTTAGATATTTATAGACCTGGATCAGGTCCCCTCTCAGTCTTCTTTTCTCAAGGCTGAACAGACCCAGTTCACTCAGCCTTTCTTCATAGGGGAGATGCTCCAGGCCCTTCACCATCTCTGTGGCCCTCCGCTGGACTCTTTCCAAGAGATCCCTGTCTTTTTTGTACTGGGGAGCCCAGAACTGGACGCAGTACTCCAGATGAGGCCTTACCAGGGCAGAGTAGAGAGGGAGGATCACCTCCCTCGACCTGCTGGACATGCTCTTTTTAATGCATCCCAGGATGCCACTGGCCCTCTTGGCCACAAGGGCACACTGCTGGCTCATGGCCAACCTGTCGTCCACCAGGACACCCACGTCCCTCTCCGCAGAGCTCCTCTACAGCAGCTCATCCCCCAACCTGTACCGGTGCATGCAATTATTCCTCCCCAGATGCAAGACTCTACACTTGCTTTTGTTAAACCTCATCCAGTTTTTAACAATTTGTTTTCTTTTATATCACTCCGGTTCTGTAGCGTGCATCATATCCTCTTGTTATTTTTACAGAAAAGGATTTTCTAAGCAGTATCCAATCATTTTTTTTGCAAGCAGCTGTAAAGTAAGTTTCATGAAAACATCTCATCCTTTTTTTTTTTTTTTTTCCATGAAAAGTAAAATAAACTGATAGAATTCAGCCAGAAATGTATGTTCATTTTCTAATATAATTATTTTGAAGGTATACTACATTTTAAACGTGCATTTCTGAAGTAGCCGCTTCCCTTTGCAGGTGCTGCCAATATTGCATCAAGAAATACTTCCAGAAAGTTTAGTAGCTGTAACAGTTTATGACATAATATAAATAAACATATTGTAGGCTTAAAACTTTGTGCTACTGCCTGGCATATTTTTTCATCGGTTTGTTTGTTTAACTGACATAAAGAAGTGGAATAAGTGGTCCATCAATACATGACAGACTGATAGTGAACAGTCTGATTAGCAGTAAAGAGCAGAATATTTCAGTATGATTACTATATACAGCTATGAGAAAAATATTTTTGTGTTCAATAATCATTATCTCCATATGAAAAAAAAAAAAAGAAAAAAAAAAATAAGAAGAGAGAATTTTTGTGTCAGTGTCCCAGCATAGCTCCATAGTTATAAATACAAAGCTTGCTCTGACAGTAATGCCTCCCATTTTATTATACTGGCCCACAATGTTAGAGATTAGTTTTTGTGGTATGGAAGTCAAGGTTGAACATTCCTATCAATATTCTGTTATATTTTGTTGCCATGTGACAGATGGCAGCAAAGGGTCAACCTGACAACATCTGACATAGGACTGCAGATGAAGCAAAGATGTAGAATTGAATTCCTTCATGAAGAAAAAGTTGAACCCATTGACATTCGTCAATGATTGCTGAACATTTATGGAGACCAAACAGCAGATGTGAGCATAGTAATGTGGTTAGTGGTACATTTCTGCTTAAATAAATATAAAGAAGGATATGACTACACAATGCCATCTATAACTGTATGCCCTACAAAATTTAAACAAGAAAACACTCCACAGTACAATGCCTACTGACAAGCCAACTTCATAGCCTGACCAGGCCTTTTAAAATGATTTGTGTTGGCTGAGAAATACTGTGTCTAATAAATGATATTTTGGTGTTCCTGTACTGAGAATGGGCTGTGAAGCACTTTTGATGTCTCTAGCTTCTTACTAACCTCACTGAATCTGATGATTGGAAAAGACAAGCATCATTCTGCCCTAAAGATATTTCTGTGTTTTTGTTTTTGTTTTTGTTTTCCAGGGTATATCTTGGCATCTTCTATGCTCCATGACCAATGGAGCATATGCCAAAGAGGTCTAGCAATCCTAACATGCTACTAGTTGGTGTTTGACATTTGCTGTGCCATAGCACTGTCTTGTCAGTAACAAGGTAATACATGACATGATCCTATGAACCAAAACAGCAGTCACACATCCCTTCATTTCATCAGAAGGGTGTGAGAGAGTTCACAAGTCTACAAGGGAATATGTAAAGCAATATCTCTGCCTGCTTTCTAACAAAATTTTTCACTTAATTAAAAGCCATCTGAGATGTATTTCTTATTTGTTTCTTTGAACTAATCATGTATAACTGCGACAGCTGTGAGGGATAAACATTCTTCTTCTTACAGGAAACTTTTACATGGAAGAAGTGATATCTATTCACAGTTCTGATATATTGTAAGTAATTCTCATACTGTTATAATGTGTGTCATATATCAGACATGAAGGTTTTGCCCTTCCACAGTGACATCTCAGTCTTTTCCGATGTCTCCTCATCTCTTTATGGCTCAGGCAAGATTATAATCCTAGCTGTAACAAATAATAATTGTTCATAGGAAAAAAAATCAACCATGCAATATTATTATGACTAATATAATCATGAATAACACTAGTTAATGCTAAGGTAGATACTAATTCTCTTGGTACAAATAATGTTCTACATGTACATTCCAGTCCAATTGATTCATAGCCATAAGTGCATGTGGACAGAGTATTTCCACTCCTCTAAGGTACCTGGTCAAGGACCTTTTCCATGACAACAAAGTTCAACAAGAAAGGTAGGCAGTAAAGAGAATCAAGACTAGTCAGTCACACTAATTGCAGGATCATCTGATTGAGGACTGCTAAATTGAGAGACCGTCACCAGGAACACACCTCTCAGTCACACTAACTGGCAGACTAACATGATATAAGTGCCATTTCCAGGGAGAAACCCTGGGCCCCTTTGCACTGGGCCGGGCCACAACGCCAAGCAGAAAGGTTTCTGGACCAAAATGTCTGGAAGAGAAAGCAGCAAGCTTATAGCAATTTTTCCCACCTTAACAATAGATATTAAAATAAAAACTCACAGTCATTAAAATTTTATGGCATATATGAGAAGACTGAAATTGTTCATACAACTACCTTACAGTTTCACCTGCTTCTTGAAATTTGATATAATATGAAATGGTAATAACACTAAGTAAATTGAAATCTTGAACTCACCCCACCAATAGTTCTCCTGAATGTAAAAGGCAGAAAGAACCATTGTGATTACTTTTCTGGTATGTATAATATAAACACAGAATATCATCCTTTCTTGCCCGATAACAAATTGATAAATTGAAATACATCTATGAAAAAAAAAAAAGATATATCTTGATTCAAGCTTGTTGGTTCCACTCTAAGCAGAGACCATGTTCAGAATTAGGGAATATGAAATCACTGTAACTACAGCTGACTCAAACATATTACAATAGCATAGAGATAGGGCAGGTGTATGCCAGTTTGAAGCAGTAAGAGATTTAATGCAAAGGAATCACAGAATCTTAGAAAGGCTTCAGTTGGAAGGAGTCCCAAGGATCATCAGGCTCCAAAACCCCCACCGCAGACAGGGCCACCAGCCACCAACCTCCATATTTAATACTAGACCAGGATGCCCAAGGGCCCGACCCAATCTGGCCTTGAACACCTCCAGGGACAGGGCATCCACAACCTCTCTGGGCAGCCTGTTCCAGCACCTATCCACTCTCTTGATAAAGAACTTCCCCCTGATATCCAACTGAAATCTTCCCTCCTTCAACTTAAAATCATTTCCCCTTGTCCTTCCTTCTTTTGGATACTGACAGGTTTTGGGAAACTTTTCCAGACTATACACATTAAGTGGAACAAAAAATTCTTACAGTATAACTGAATGCCTGAATAGGAGCACTATACAGACAAGCTGAGATGACTCCAAAAAAAATTTAGAACGAGTACAGGCATAGTGATAATTGTTATAACATGGCTGCATATGAGTTTGACTATTCTTTCTTCTAAGGACCATTGCCTTGTGATGATACATTCCATGACAAAGAACACACCACATAAATTTGTATAAGTCCTTTGTTTTTGGCTCAGAGCTTTCTTTCTGAGGCATTTCTTTTGATAAGATTCTGACTTATCTTGGAGATGACAGGTGGGTGTTGCCATATGGCAATCAACATCACTGTGTGGAAAATTCTACATTTGAAGGATTTATTTGGAGCTGTTTGCCTTCAGAAGAGAATGCTTGGGATTGTTTAACGGCAGAAGATCTGGCCTGAGACATATAACTCCAGCTTGCTATGGGAGACTGGGGGATGATATCACTGTATTCTGTGAAGATAAGATACAAGTTGGCACCTCCATGCTCCCTCAGATCTGCTGGCAAGACCTGAAAGATGGGAACAAAAGGAGTTTCTTCTGAGAATCAAAAGCCAGAAGCTGTCATTCCAAAAGGAGCTGACTTGACCACTTTGGACTTATAAATAAGTTTGTACTGCCATTGGAAAGCATATCCATCATCTCCATAGTCACAGTCGTCGTCATCAACGGAACAACAACGCCTGAGAACCCATCACTACTGAAGATCAATGACTGAATTATGAACCACACTGGATCCATGGTGGTGACTATCTCCCTCTTGCTCTCTACAAAGACTTTTTGCTTTTATTTCCTATCTTTTCCATTGTCTGTCTTCCCTTCCTCATCTCCCTAAGCAACTAGGATTTGTAATGAACTAGTTGGGCTAACATTTGACCTGTTGTGTCTTAATCTCACATCGGGGATGCATATATCAAAGAACCTTCTCTCACTCCTATAAATTGGAGTGAGACAAATTTAAAACAAAAAAAATAGTTGTAAATAGAATGATTGAAATACAAAACAAAATTTGGTTTGACACTCTTAAATTTCATTCCATGTCTATTATGTTTTTTAACACTCTGTACGCTTTCCATTGCTGTTTTTTTGCTTTTCTTGTTTTTTGTTTTTTTGTTTTGTTTTGTTTTTTTAGCTATGAAGAAAAATATTTGGGATTATAGTCATTCAGGTCAATTAGTCATGTAGTCATTCCAGTATTTCATCTGCTTTTCAAACTGGTAATAAGAATTGCTATTTCTTTGTTGTCTGATCAGGTAGATTTACATTTTACATTTACATCCTTCCTTCAGGCATTTTTTGGGGGAAACTTACAATTTTCTTTCACTTATTTGCTTTTAAATCTCAGAAAACCTAGTAAATTCAGTTTGAGGTATATACATTTGTGTTTTAGGTAAAACAAGACATAACAAACAAACAAACAAAAACCTTTTGAGTGAGATTTCCTGCATTCTTCACCACTTGTGATTTTACAGGCTCTGAGCAGGATATTTGAATTGCACAGCGAACACCATTGCATGCACCAGTAGCTGGTAGCAAATCCAAGAAATGAGACAAAACAAATAGCTTACTTCCCTGACCATACAGAATAAATAAACAATAGTCAAACTGAATGTTGTGAGGGGCTGATTATTCAGAAAGATGAAAATAGCTTTAGCTAAATAGATTGACAAATTTTTGTATTGAGGGATTTTGCAAAATAAGTTCCATGGAAGGAGGAGGATAAAGATTCTGGATATTCTCAGTAATCTGATCGGTCTGCTTGCTGAGGACCTGTGTTATCAAAGTGGCAGGAAAGTAATCAAGTTCATTTGCATTTTGCAAGCTGTTTGGATTTTGGAGAGTAAGCAAATAGCAGTGATGATCTATAGTGCTGAAGAATTTCTGACAAACAGGTATTTTCCCAGCCATCACTTCTCAGTAAGTACTCACTGATGGTTAATTTTATATGGCTCAGTTCACTCGGAATGCAGATTGCTCTTCTTCCCCTTCTCATTTCTTCTTTAGACTTTTGCATATTTTGTCAGTTTGATATGACAGATTTGTAATAGCTGAAGGTGTATTCTTAACTGAAAAAAATCCTCCAAAACAAATACCAAAAACCTTTCTAAAATACCCTTCATCAGAGGATTCAGTGTATAAATTGAAGCATAGATTTTTGCTACGTATATGTTCTACTTCAAAAGAAGCATGTAAAGAAGTACTTTCATTTTTTACTCATATCAGCTATGGAATTTGACTGTTCAGTAATTTCTCAGTTGTTAAGATATGAGGAATTGAATGCTAATAGAGGACATAAGGATGAGTTTTATTTTGTCATATATCATTCACCACACTTTCAGCAGATGGCATACTGAGAGTTACCTCCTGCGTGCCACGAGTTGTGCCTATTACCTCTCATCCTGTTGCTGGCCGTCACTGGAAAGAGTCTTTGCCATCTTTGCATCCTTCCTTCAGGTATTTATATATACTGGTAAAAACTCCTCTGAGCCTTCTTTTCTCTCAGATAAACCGTCTTGGCTTTTCATTACAGGAGAAGTACTCCTGTCTGTTGATCATCTTCACATCCCTTTGTTGTACTGTCTCCACTTGCTCCATGTCTCTCTCATACTGAGGAGACCAAAACTGGACACAGTGCTTCAGGTTTGGCTTCACCAGTGCTGAGCAGAAGGGAAGGACCATCTCACTTGACCTGTTAGCAACAATTTAAGCAGCTCAGAATTTCATTAGTCTTCTTTGTGGCAAGGTCACACCGACAATTCAATGTTCAGCTTGGTGTCTACCAGCATCTTCAGGTTCTTTCCAGCAGCACTTCTACCCTGCAGAGTGGTCTCCAGCATATTCTTATTCCTGGGATTGTTACTCCCCGGGTGCAGGACTTGGAAATTCCTTGTTATGCTTCATGAGGTTCATGTCAGCTCATTTCAAGTATTGTTTGATAATATTGGATAAAGTAGATTAAGACCAAGTATTGTAGCTGGCAACAAGGTGCAGATTCAGAAGAGTACCTTGCATGTTCGTGAACTTAATAGCTTCTTCCAACTATTCTGCTATATTGTAATAGTATCTTAACCTATGTAGTGTCCCATGTGCCTTGGAAACTACTTTCACACTAAAAACCATTCTAATGCCTCTCTGTAAAAAACAAAAACAAAACAGAACAAAAACTGGTTTAACCTTTTCTGTTTTTGTAGTCATTTTTCTCTCCCAAAACAAGATAAAGTGTTTTATTTGTATGGTCACATCATCTTTTCAAGATATTTCTGTGTCTACCTATCCCTTCAGAAAACTTGAACTATGTGCTTTTGGTTGCACAGTTGTTTAAATAATGCTTACTTCCTAATTGAGTACAAAGATACATGTTTTTCTCACTTGGAAGTTTTTTGCTGGATTTTGATTGTAAGTTCAAATACACTATTCTAGCACTTTACTGCTAGCATTTCATCGCTTCCTGTCAGAATAAATGTATCTAATGAATCAAGCCATGTAGAAAATAACTTCTAGCATTTTTTTTTCTTTTTCTGAAGCAAATATAAATCATTTCAGTGCTCAGCCCCAAGCGGAGATGATATCTGACTTTAAAAATAGCTACTTCAAAGAAGTTCAGAACATATTTGCATAAACCAGTTGTCAGATTGTTTGTGCTTAGTTGAAGGAGATGAGAATTAATTGTAAAATGCCATGTGGGGAATTTGTTCATACAGTGTCCATAGGGATGTACAACTTCACAACTTGAATTTTACACGGAGTGGTTCAAAGGACAAATTTTAAAATCATATTTCCCCTCCCATTATGGTTAAGTACACAGGCTCATCTCAATGGACTATAAATTGCTTGTGTTTACTTAAGCTCTGTTAATAATACTTGTCTAGAAGGGGTTTATATTTAGTGTAATTAGATAGCTGTTTTCTTTGGTGGTGAATAGAAAACAGCAGAGGAAAAGGGGACCTGCTGGGGTATATATCCCAACCAAGTGAATATTATATTTTCCTATTAGAACAGCAAAGGAAAGCTAGTTTGAAAACATCAGTTAAATATATTGAACTGATAGGAAACATCAGAAAGTGGGCTATGCTTAGAATGGTTTTCCATGAGGAACACCTCAAGATCACTGAATTAAAAAAGAATCTTAAGTTTCCTCTATACTTTTCTGAATTATTATTATTACACTTGGTTACAAAGGCTGCCCTTAATAAAATAATCAGGACAAATAAACAATCTATGACATTTCCAGGCACCTTAACATAACTGATTCTATTGCTGCACTGCCTCTATTGATAAACTTTTAGATTAGTCCCTGGCATGCTTTTGGTTCTGTCAACAAGCCTTCATCAGATGGAGTTTGGGAATGCATTTCCCAGACAAAGTTCAGCAATTAGCATGGGATGATAGCAGATTCAAGGAGGACATCTTGTTTTTGAAGTTAGAGAGATTAATGTATGAATAAGTTCATAACATTCCATGACAATTGTTCTTAGAACTGGAAAGCATACCTAGCCACATTTAATATATTAGTACAAATAAGAGTACAGGAGGGTCTGAAATACAGATCAGTCATAAATAACACAGGTTGTCCTAAGCTGTTAATTTCATATGCTAAGGCAGATGCCTACTGATGAGTTATAGCAAAATTATTCCTTACATGATACAAAACCAAGATACACTGAGAAAACAGCTAAAAATACCCCTGTGTGACAACAGAAATAAATTGAAATGAAGACATACCATTTTGATTGTTGTGCCATGTTTGATTAATTGATATTCACCTACTCATAAAAGCAAGTGTTTAGTTTGACACTGTAGTGAGTGATTGACACTGGGAAAATAATCTTTTTGATAACACTGTATGAAAAACTCTCAGGTTGTTTGTTTGTTTTGGATTTTTTTCCTGGATGAATTAAGATGGAGTAGTTAGAAAGCTAGCAGTACTTTCAAACAGCTAGTTGCTGTACACAGATTTCAAAAATGAATGATGAATGGCTTGTGCTAAAAGATAAAACAATTATTTAAAATATTTTGAATTACCTGTGGCATCAGATTTACAGAATTTTAAATACTTTAAATGCTTTGACTTTTTCCTATAATTTTACCAAAGC
Source organism: Lagopus muta (assembly GCF_023343835.1). Lineage (NCBI taxonomy): Eukaryota > Metazoa > Chordata > Aves > Galliformes > Phasianidae > Lagopus > Lagopus muta. The sequence goes on from NC_064434.1 coordinate 40,713,321, forward strand.
TCTTCTCCTTTTTCTTGTAGTTTCTTTCCTTATTTATGCCTGACAGATTAACCTGTGAACAGAATAAGACTTGTTACCTTTTTTATGATTTCTTTATGTGACCTTTTTCAATTTATTTATGTGAACTTCAAACCAGTACGCTAACAGACTGGAAGATGCTCAGTCTTTATATCTCACCAAGGCATCATTGTTAAATATTTTTTATCCTTTTTCTATTTTATGACATAAGGAAATGGAAGAGGAGAGGAGAGGAGAGGAGAGGAGAGGAGAGGAGAGGAGAGGAGAGGAGAGGAGAGGAGAGGAGAGGAGAGGAGAGGAGAGGAGAGGAGAAACTTAAAATTTCAGATACTTCTCTGCTGATGCCTATAAAAATCAGAGAATGGTGGCCATTTACCCAGCATTGTATTATATTAGGTAGGATGAACCATACATTTGGCATTGCTCTGATGCCCCACAGGCTATAATCTTCCCTAAGACACCAAACAAATGTCATATGCGTTCATGAGCAAATTAAAAGTACACTGAAAAATGTTTATTCTGCTGTTTACAACAGAGAGTGCCATATATTTCATCACTAAATAGAAATTATCGTTGCAAGAACTCTAAGAGGAATGCTGTGGAAAAGTACTCATTCTAGCCAATGAAACTTTTAAAGATTAATCAGATGATCTCCAGACTGAGGGACTCTGGAGGAATTTTTATTTGCCAAAATAATCTCTGATTTTTTTTCTTTTCAATTTTATCCTTTTAAACTTCTGTGTTTTAAATAAAATCACATTCCATTATTCCAATATTAGTAAAGTTCTTAAGTCTTGTTTTGATTGGCTCTGTCATAATTAAAAGATATATCCTTCTTAAAACTTTTTTCTTCCAAACTAAATTGTATTATTTCAACTGCCTTTAAAAAGGCAATATAAAAAAATTAGAAATAGAACCTGTTAAAAGCTGCTGAACCGACTACTTCATTGATGAACTAAGTCAACTCAACCTTAAGTCAAATTTTGAGTCATTTTTGAAAACATGTTATGTATCAGAACATTTGTTCTCATCGTGAGCAATATGACAAGATTCAGCTTAGCTTCATTAAGGAGAATAACTGTAGGAGAAGCACTGTTCTGCACTGAATCTTAGTATTCTTGATGCTTATGATCTGTTGATCTCACACTGAAATAAATTACTTGAGGCAAAGTTCACAAACTAATAGAGTAGCAAAGCAGAAAAACTTCTAAAATTCTTTGCCTTGTGCCTCGCACAGTGTCAGGGCAATATTGGTAGATACTATGAGACTTGGCAGCATCCTACAAAAAATATTTAAATAATGATAACATGGAACATGGCCTTCAATAAGCACAAAAGGCGAAGTAGATATGATCTTTACATAGCTCGATAGTACTAATAAAGGGTAAAGAGAAATAGGAATGGAGGTGAAGAAAGCATATAACAAAGAAGGGATTTTTAGCAGTATTATTGGAAAGATCAGCCAAAAATTATCAAAAAATAAACAACCAAACTCAAGGGTGGTTAGTCAGACAAAATAAGCCTTCAGCTGTAACCCAAAGCAACGTTACATTTCTGTGCAAGTCTGCCAATATGCAGTTGAATCTTAACTTTGCAGCAGTCCATAATGCTCTGTGGTGATGAATGAATACTGGTGTGTTAAATTGGAAGTGTAGAAAACTGAATAGTTTCAAACAAAATTAATAGGTAATGATAAGCTCAAAATTTGTTCTTAGCATAAGATCTATAGCTAGAGGCTACAATTTTTTTTCAGTTTTTTTCAGTAGTTGCAGACTGAAAGCATGGCAACTGAACATTATTTTGTTTGATAAATCTTACATTTTCCTTCCCTTAGTTTGTCTTGTAGAGCTAACTCCTAGATAATTATTCAGATTTAGCAGTTTTTCTGATTATGTAAGAAGCGTCGCTAGCCACTTCCCATGAGGGACCATGAAATTCTGCTGAGGGATGTGCTAATGTCCTCAAGGCAGAACCATTTCTGCACCACTGTGAATGGAGTCCTTAGTACCACGTACGTTTTGTCAGCTGTCAAGCTCAAAATCACAGGGTTTTTTTGTGCACTGATATGAAGGAAGTGCCAAAGGTAAAGCTTAAGTGATGAGCATATTGGCTCCAATAAGAATGCGTAAGGCAGGAATTATGCAGTCATAACTGATCCTTGATTTTGAATCCTAGCTATTTGCCATAGCATACTAACCTCTCCTAATTAGTTCAGTAATTTCAGTGGTTTGTTTTTAATTAAATTATTAGCAACAGCTGTGATCAGACTAATCTGAATAATGTTGTGATGAAATAATGATAATCACATTCACTAGTTTAAGCGCCTTACTTTCTGCAGCTTATACTTATGTCTTCTGATATTTGTTAGTAATAGGTGTCTTGCTTCTTGACACTTTCTTAGCAAAGAAGTTTCATTGGTTCTGTCTGAACAGTACCTTTTTCCTGGGCACATAATCTTTAAGCACTAATGCTAGCTAATAAGGTTTTTTCTTTTGTGGAACATTTCAACCACTTTCATTTGGAAATCAAATACTTATTCATTTCAAAAGCAGGTTTGTAGAAAGTTGCATATTCTTCTTGTGCAGGGTTTTTTTTTTTTAATCTTGGTTTTGGGTTGTGGAGTTCTTTTATACCTGTTTCTCAATTAAGGATGCCAGTCTCATGAGCTTTCGTTTGGAAATATTGTTCTTCTGCTGCCCTGTGTCTGACCTGAATATTTTATTAAAGACTTGTAAGATATTTTGTCATGGTCAAAAAAAAGAAACCAATCTTCAATTCACCATAACTTCATAACTTTTCATTAAAACCTTTGCTTAATGTGGATTTCCTTGCTATTTCAACTCAACCCTGATTCATTTATTTAAGTGTCCAGTAGAAGCTGGCTTTTACTTGTTTAAACCGATACTGCATGGAGAAATGTTGTAAATTCACAGTGGTACTGCACAGGCAGTGGTACATAGATGCTTACTTTCTGCCATGACCTTTCACTTCTAGTGAAATTGATTCTACATTTACTAAAAACATATATTATTACCAGTTTGTTCACTTCATTTTCTTCAGATAGATCAGTTCTCTCTTTTTTTCTTTTAAATATCTTTTTTTCCATTCAACTGCTCCTTACAGCATAGTATCAATAATTACTTTTTTTGCTAAGTGGCAGTACTGAAAATTGATTTAGCAAAACATTTCATTTAATCTGAAATGTTTTATCTAAGAATGTCTTGATCTTTATGTCTGGTTCTTGGCTTCTGAGTAAAGACATGGAAACACTGCACAGTAAAGGGATGAAAATGTTATTAAAGTCTTGGTGTATCTGTCCTACAGTAGAAGGCTGAGTGAGGAAGCTGGGATTGTTCAGCCTGGAGAAGAAAAAGACTCAGGGGTATCAGCGTGTGTAAGTATGTATAAGGGGGACAGTAAAGAAGATGTAGGCAGATTCTTCTAAGAGAAGTGTTAAGAGTCACTGAATGCAAATTGCAGGTGAAGAAATTCCACTTATATGTAAGAAAAACATTTTTGCAATGAGGATACATTGAAACAGTTTGTCCAAAGAACTTGTTCAGTCTCTGTCCTTGCAAGTTTTCAAAGCTCATCTAGACAACATGCTGGGAAATGTTCTCTGATGATTCTGCTTGAGTAGTGGGGCTGTAATAGACAGTCTCAGAGGCCTCAGTGATTCTGAGGTGAAGTTGGTGTTTTTTGTTGTTTTGTTTTGTTTTCTTTCTTTGGCAAAATGAAATTAAAAATATAAAACTAAGTACTTCCTATAGTCTTTGGTGTCCATTAGTAGAAGTAAAAGAAGTACTACAGAAATTCTTCTGATTTGTGTCCCATACCCCAGACGAACATGGCCATCTAAGGTGCGAGTAGAGACAAATACAAAAAGCTGACTTGGGGTACAAGACATATAACGTGTTCCCAAACTTTCATATGTTAGGAAAAGAAGGTGTTTTAAAGTTATCAATATGTAATATTTTAAATATTTAAGATGATATTATTACACATTAAAATCAATAATTTTCTGAGCCACAAATGCAGCTTATTTAGTGGAAGACGTACAAGAATTCATACATGGCCAGATGAATTTGACCTGTAGTTCTCAAACTGAGAATAGTTTTCATCACAAAAAGCTAATGTTCTGAAAAGAGCTATCTCACTTTGGGGAACTGGCAAAGTCTACTAATTGTTATTTTACTTCCAGTTCACATTCCTGGTCTAACATGTAAAATTTGAAAATGTAGATGGACAGAAGGAGACTATAAACCATAACATGATTACTTTCTGCCCGACAAACACAGGTGAAATTCTTACCACACTGTGTGTTTGTTGAATATGTACTGTGTTTCAGTACTGATGCTTTGGAACTAAAGTAAGTTTTATTTAAAAAATATAACATAGACATACAAACAAATCCCATTATTAGCTAACGATATAAATAAAACATTTTGTGGCTATCAAATAGCTTATAATGATTCAGCTCTGCACTAGTATTCCAACCACAAATGGAATCTTGAATTTATTCAAATATGAAACTAGTCATGAGTGATGTTTGCTGGACAGATGTGGATATGGATTTAGCACTCTCGATGTTCACTGAAAATCCCTGGTGAATTATGTAGTTTTGGCATCATGTTCTCTGATAAGAACAGAGGATTTTGATAGCTTCAGTCAGCTTTATTTAAATGAAATGTTTAAAGGAGAGATGGCTCTGGAGATAAACACTTGAGTAAATTCAGAAAGCATCCTTAATCCTTGATTCAAGGATGTATGGAATTGGATACAAAGAATATATGGACAGATTGGAAGGAATTTGGCAACTTACTATAGTGATCACAGGAAAATGAGACTGTTTTGCCTAGCAGATGAAAGTGAGAACACCTAAGAATAAGAAAGACATAAAGGCCAGAAGACTAAATGTGGACTGGATAGAAAATACATGAGAATATTTGCTTGCAAGCTAAAGAATAGTCTAGTCTAAAGAGACAAACAGGAATCCTAGACCTTTCTTTTGCTTCTTCTGTGTTGCTGGAGGAGGCCACTGTCCAGGGAGAGCCCTGTAGAAACATCCCCAGGCTGGAAAAGTTGCCTGTGCAGAGGTGCTTGCAGTGGGAGAGGAGAACTGGGGGAGATGTTGCCCCTGGGGACTCATGTGGAGCACAGTCTGAAAGGTGGGTCATGTTGGAGTAGTGCTACAGCCTCTGGGAAACCCATGCGGGATCAGTTCAGGATGAGTGGAGTGACCACGGAGGATGGGCAGAGATGAAACATACTGATCTCAGCTCCAATTCTTCATTCCCTGTGCCAGGTCAAGGGGAAGAGATGGAAGAGGGCAAGTAAGAGCAAAAGTTTGCTTAGTTTTCTTTTATTTCATACTCCTCTAGTCCTTTAGTAGTTGGCAATAAATTAAATGGAACCCTGTGGATCCCTTCCTACTTGGATCTTCTATGACTTTGAGTCTGTTTTGCCTGTGGTCATCAGTGGTAAGTGATCCTCCTGTGATCTACTGCTTGATCTAGTCGTTGGCAACCATGCCCATGGGAGGAGGGTTGGAATTGGAGGACCTTTGAGGTCCCTTCCAACCTAAGCAATTCTATGATTTATTCTATGATTCTATGATTCTAACACTCTTAGTTGAATTTGCAATTGGAATCAAAGAATCATACAATTGTTTGAGCGGGAAGAGAGTTTGTGGATGTTCCGTCCCTGGAGGTGTTCAAAACCAGGTTGGATGGGGCCCCAGGCAGCCTGGTAAAGTATTAAATGTGGAGATTGATGGCCCTGCTTGCAGCAAAGGGGTTGGAGCTTGAGGATCCTTGAGTCGCCTTCCAACCCAACCCATTCTATGATTCTGTGATTTGAAGGGAACTTCAAAAATCATCTGTTCCAATTCCTCTGCAATGAACAGGGGCATCTACACTTTGATGAGGTTGTTTAGAGCCCTGTTCAGCCTGAAATTTGTTTCCAGAGTCTGGACTTCCACAGCTTCTCTGGGCAACCTGTTCTAGTGCTTCACTACTCTTATTGTAAAAGACCTTTTTCTTGAGACTTGTATTTAGTCTCAGTCTTCCTCCTTTTAATTTGAAACCATTAATCTTACAATAGACTGCTAAAGAATCTGTCCTCTTCTTTCTTATAGTACATCTTTAGATACTGAAAGGCTGCTACCAGTTTTCCCTGGAGCCTTCTCTTCTCCAGAGTGAACAACTCCAACCTTCTCGGCCTATCCTCACAAGGGAAGTATTCCATCCATTGGATAATTTTTGCAGCCCTCCTCTGGATGCACTCCAGTAGGTCTACACCTCTCCAGTACTAAGGACTCCACATCTGGACACAGTACCCCAGGTGAGGCCTCAGCAGTGCAGAGCAGAGGGGCAGGATCACCACCTTTGACCTTCTGAGCACACTTCATTTGATGCATACAGCTGGTTTTCTGTGCTGTGAGGGCACACTGGCACACTGCTGACTCATGTCCATCTTACCATTTATTGGTACTCCAAAATCCTTTTCGGCAGGTCTATGTTCAATCCTTTCTTCTCCCAGCTTGTACTGATAGCAGGAGTTGCTGCAACCCAGATGCAAGACCTTGCACTTGGTTTTGTTGAACCCCATGATATTTTCCTGGACCCACTGATTGAGCCTGGTCTTTCTGAATGGCATCCAGTCCCTTGGGTGTGTTGACAGCACCACACAACTTGGTGTCATCTGCAAACTTGCTGAAGGTGCACTTGATCAGACTGTCAGTGTTACTGATGAAGATATTAAAGAGTATCTGTCACAGTACTGACGCCTGAAAGACACCACTAATCACTGATCTCCATCTGGACAGTGAGCCACTGACCATCTCTCTCTGGGTGCAATCTTATAACCAGTTCCTTATCTGTCAAACAGTCTACCTGTGAAATCGAGAACAGCTATGAGGGCAAAAGACTTCCAACTGCAAGAGAGCTATGCTATCAGTTCTTTTTCCTTCTGTTTTCTCATGCTCACAGACTTTGGTCTTAATACAAGTTATTTTTGCTAGTGTTGTCAAAAAAACATTTAATTAATTTGCATCAACTACAGAATCCCCTTTGAGAATCCTCTGAAATTAATAGGATTTGATTGCTCGCACATCTACATGCAAGTTAATATGATTCAACAGACATTGCTTCTGTACATAAACAAGCCCTGTGTGAAATTATAATTACAACTAGTAAGTAGAGCAAGAGAAGCAAATTTATCTAATTTTCATGCAAGCTTTATGTCTACTTGCTTTTGTCTTTTAATTTCACTTAACAGAATTTTCTTTCTGCTCTAGCAGCAAGCATGAGGGAACACTGAACATTATTGAGTACATCAGTGCTCTGTATTTCAATATGATGTAGAGATAATTCTAAGCAAACTCAAATACCATTGGATATTGATATATCTAGCCTTGTTCTCATAGCTAAACTAAGTTACAGATATGCAGGGGAATGAATATATTGATTGAATATAATAATATATTATATATGTTATAATTATATAATTATTATTATATTATATAATTATTATTGTATTGTATTGCATTATATTATATTATATTATATTATATTATATTATATTATATTATATTATATTATATTATATTATATTATATTATATTATATTATATTATATTATATTATATTATATTATAATAATATAATTGAATATATTCAATAATGAATATTGAAGGGGAATGCTTTGCTGAAATGAGCTTAGTGGACATAGCAGGTCTCAGAAATGATGGAAAGAAAGAAGGTTGTCATGGGGCTCAAGAAGAACTTCACAGAGTTTTACGTGGGCCAGACAATGTGAGAAATGTTAATTGGGAGGTTGCTTGAGGAAAAAATAATGTCCACACAAGGACATGAAGTAGAAATGTGCTACTCTTGTACTCCTTGTAATCCTACTAACTGGATTCTAATCCCACTTTGTCTTTCCTCGAGGTTGTTTTTTAAGTTGTTGTTTGATGGCGTTTTTTCCTATATTAAAGTCTTGAAGTTGCTTTTCTTTCAATTTTGTTTTAATAATTCAGAGCTGTTTAACTGTATCTTATTGGAAAGATTGCAAGTGACGCATTTCAAGGGTCCCAGTGAAAAACTTTAGTGCCAATACCTGAAATTTAGACAAAATGTATCAATAAATATCCACTCTGCAAAGTACTACCTGAAAGTTAAATTAAATTTAAGCTATTTTCTGAGCTTGGGACAAACAGAAGTCATCAAACCCGTCAGTAAAATCATTGTACAAGCTAATAATTGTACTGTTCCTCAGCACTGTAAAAACTATCATAAATTGATTTTAAATCAACTGATTAAGATTTAGATATTTATACATTATATATCAATCCAACGTAGTACATTATATTAGTCCTTATAATATTTAAGTCACAGGAACAACAGCCGTATTAGAATAGTCCTGGCCTTTCTATAGTTATGAAGTGTTGCCCAAAGAAAAATTTTGAAACTCTTCTGCAGTATTTGTACAGATGGCTGCCACTCCCAGTGTTTTTGAATGCAGACGAGAATAGAAAACAGACTTTTTTACTAGCCAATTGCTTAGACTTCATTGTGTGTCCTGAGATGGGTGTGTAAAAACAATATGCTTGGGGCCCTGTGAATTCAGAGAAGACTAACAGAAATCAGAGATGATTGCTGCAATTTTTGATCCTTAAGGGAGGTTGTTCTCTTCTGATGTGTCAGTGATAAGATTTGGGAGATAGAGAGAGCACTTTTTCAGAAAGAACAGACTTGCTAACATCCAGGTGGACTGCACAGCAAATTTTGTATGAAAAAGTGCAAACAAAACTTTGTGTTATGGTTTACCCCAGCCAGCTAAATACCGCACAACCTTTCAGTCACATCCCAGTGGGGGAGAGGATCGGGGGGAAAAAGGTAAACTTGCAGGTTGAGATAAGAATTAGTTCCTAAGGCAGCACAGAAAGACAAATATATACATAAAGAAATGAAGTGACGCATAAAGCAATTGCTCACTACCTGCCAACCAATTCCTAATCAGCTTCTGAGCAGGAGTAGCTCTCTCGAACAACTCCTCTCAGTTTATTGTTTTTTCTATAGTGTCATATGGTATGGAATATCTCTCTACCATTTTAGGTGAGTGGTCCTGGTTCTATCCCTTCCCAGTTCCTTATACCCCTCCAGCCTCCTCACCAGCAGGAGTGTATGAGAAGTTTCACTACATGACAACATCATGTAGTGCACTGGAGCATTAACTCTTTAACTCCCAGTGCAGTACATGATGTAATGATGTGAAATACCGATAACCAAAAATCATAAAACCATAACACTGACAAATTGAAACATCCCTGGTTCCACACAGCACTGCTCAGCAACAACTAAAACATCAGTGCGTTATCAGCATTGTTTTTCTGCTAAAGCCAAAACACAGCATTGTATCAGACATTACAAAGAAAATCAACTTTGTCCCAGCTGAAACCAGGACACACTCTTTGCAGACTAAAAAAGCAAAATAAATAAATAAATAAATGAATAAATAAATATGCGACTACACTTCACAGTTCACCATTAACCCTGACCATCATTCCTTGCATGAGGAGAAAAGAGAGGAAAGTGGAGGTTGGAGGAGATGATGAATTTTAAGTGATGATGATGGTTCAATTAATTGTGCTAACTTCAAAATGCTTCTATGAAGCCCCTTGCTATATTGAACACTGTGATTGAATGGAAAAGAACTCTATAAATGTCAACTCAGAATCCAATTTAAAAAAAAAAAAAAGATAGGGAAAAAACTTTATATGAAAGTAGTAGTGGATGTCAGTCATAACTCAAGGGAAGGCCTGAAGTAATAAACTAATTAGATGTCACCATTTTCATGAACTTTTGGAATAAAAAGATTTTTTGGAGGGTTTTTTTTTTCTTCAATATTTATTATTCTGTGCAGATCTGCTAAGTAGTAAAGAGATTAATGGTGTCCAAGTACTGCAATTTCATTATTATAAAGGTCTGCACAAATTTTTTTAGCTGAAACAGTTCCAATTTTTCATTTAAAGGTGACATTCAAAGAAACTTAAGTGATTTTCAAAGGCAGCATGGGAGCCCATTATATCTGAAGATAATAATAAGAAAAAAATATTGTAATTTAAGATGATAACTTTGGTCCTGTTCTCCTGTCTATACATAAATTATTGAATAGACAATACAAAAATAGGAACTTTTATACAAAGTGAAGTGTAGAAAGGCAGAAAAAAAACCTCACAATATAAAAAGTTCATTTAAAAATATAATAAAATATATATAAAATATATATTAAAAAATATAATAGAAAGGTCTTTGCCTCATTGGAATAGTTCATAAGCCGCCTTATGAATCATACTGGTTTTAGGAAACGAACAACAACTTCACTAACTGTGTAAACACTACCATCATTCTGAGCCATCAAAACTGACTGAATATGTCTAATTTGCTCTAAAACTGAAAGGAAAGAACTGGAATAATTATTCTTATGACAATAGTGTATCCTTCTGTTTACTTAGTCACTATAGTCATGTTTCATCTAACTTTGCATGCTGGCCCAGTATATTTGGTAAGTATGCTGAAACAAAAGCATTTTATATACTATACTGAGATTTCTTTAGAAGGTTGGGTTACAGAAAAAGAAGGGAACGTTCATTTATTGTTCACAAGAATTGCTGAGATGTAGGTTACTGACAGCTATTTTAAGAATAAAAAAGTCAGTCTGTGTCTTAAAAATACACTTTGTCGTGATCAAAAATCATAGAATGCTCCTGTTATAGGCAGGGACACCTCCCTCTAGATCAGGTTGCTCAAAGCCCCATCCAGACTGGCCCTGAATGATTCCAGGGAGGAGGTATCCATAACTTCACTGAGCAACGTGTTCCAGTGTCTCACCATGCTCACAGTGAAGAATTTCTTCCTAATATCTACCCTCTTCCAATTTAAAACAATTTCCCCTTATTCTGTCACTATGTGCTCTTATAAAGAGTCCCTCCCAGCTTTCCTATGGGGCCTCATCAGGTGCCGGAAGGCTGCTATAAGGTCCTCCTGGAGTCTTCTCTTTTCTAGGCTGAAGAACCCCAGCTCTTTCAGCCCGTCCTCATAGAGGAGGTGCTCAAGTCTTCTAATCATCTTCATGGCCCTCCTCTGGACCCGTTCCAACAGCTTGATGTCCTTGTGTTGGGGGCTCCAAAACTGGACACAGTTTCATGAGAGTAGAATAGAAGGGCAGAATCACCTCCCTTGACCTGCTGGTCACACTTCTCTTGATGCAACCCAGGATATTGTTGGCCTTCTGTGCTGCAAGCCCCCATTCCTGGCTCATGTTGAATCTTTCATCAACCAGCACTCCAAATCCTTCTCCTCAGGGCTGCTCTCATCTCATTCTCTGTTCAGCATGTATTTGTGCTTGTGGTTGTCCCAACCCAGGTGCAAGACCTTGCACTTGGCCTTGCTGAACTTCATGAGATTGACATGGGCCCACCTCTCTAGCCTGTCCAGATGCCATCCTCTAGCATTTCAGCTGCACCACTCAGCTTGGTATAGTCTGCAAACTTGCTGAAGGTGCACGTTGTCTACAAAGATGTTAAATAACACTGGTCCCAGCACCCAATCCTGAGGAATGCAACATGTCGCTGGTCTCTACTTGGAAACTGAGCCACTAGCCTCAACTCTCCGAGTGCGGCCTTATTCAGTGAGTGGTCCATCCATCAAATCCATTTTTATCCAATTTGGCAATCAGGATGTCATGCGAGACAGTGTCAAATGCTTTGCAGAAATCCAGGTAGATGACGTCAATGATTCACTTAGCCTAACTAACTTAATAAGTTCAGTGTAGATTTCACTCTGGATATTGTTATATTTATATTTATTCCTCCTTTGTTGCACCCAAAAATCATGGTAACTAGTCTACTCTTCTTATCAATGTGCAGTACATTATGGATGTTCACACACATTGCAGAGGGAATAAATAGATTAGGCATAAAATTGTACTTTCCTATCATTGCTAATAAATGAATCATTAAAATTGTCTTGGTCTGGTTATTCTGTGCCTATGTGAGTGATATTTTTTATTTAATTTGTTTTAATGAAATCTGTACAAATTATATATTTGAAAGTATATTTGTGCTGCACAAATTGCAGTTGTCAGTTAAGTATGAGACTTTCCTTTTGAAATCATAATACAAACTTGGATGAACAGTGACCGGTTGTTTTGTTTTTTTTTTTTTCAACTACCTGAAAATATTTTGAACTGTCTAAATGAAAGACACAGCTACTACAGGTCAATTCCTTCAAATAAAATATCCAGAATTACATGATCTAATAGATCATTTTCTTTATTTTGAGTAATCATTCCCCAGTTTTGTAGAGACCTGTACAAGTACACACTCACCTTTGTGTACCCTCCTTTTATTTTGAAACATAACCTTAATACTTAAAATGGATTTCAAGGAATGAATGATGCTGAAGTTTCTTCATAGATCTTTAAAAGCCTAAAGCAAACAATTAAGTTTGACTGCAAGAGAGAAAATAAATATCTCTTTCATAATCCTCACAGATTTCTCATATCCTGCATCTGAAGATAAAAAATGAAAACCCATCTACATATAAATGTGGCAGGGGGGTTGGAGATTCATGATCCTTGAGGTCCCTTCCAACCCTGGCCATTCTGTGATTCTGTGTGACTCTGTGATAAATCTGGAGGACAGAGTTGAAAGAGTCCATGCGTAGACTGAATGTAATGGTAAGGAGATTCTAACCACTGCATATTTCTACAACTCAATAAAAAAAAAATCCATTATAGTCTTTTACTGCTTATAGTGTATATTACTTATATCACATTCATTATTTGTGTGACATTTATTTCAATGTTTCTATATTTTAATAACAATAGTTACCCATTTAATGTGATTCTTATGACAAGAATGATGGGAAGCATATACTGCATGGAGACATATGACAGTATCTATGCATATGTCTTTTAGAGCCTAGCTAAAACATCACCAATATATAAAAACTTGATATTCATTATTCAGTTATAAGAACTAAACCAACATGCATACATAAAATTAAACAGTATTTTTAGGATGTTATTTTAGAGTCTGTTATTATTTGCTTTATTATTTTATTCACCTCTCATGTTTTTCCATTTATACAGGAAAGGCACATATTGTCATATATATTTCAAATTAAATATATCTATTCGTCTCCTTTGAAATTCTGGATGACTGTTTTTTATTAATGGGCGTGACATAGTTCTGGCAGTTCTCCTAGCTGCTTACCTATTTCCCTCAATCTAATGAATCACATTGCCTCTTTAAGAATGAGAGAATACGAGAATCACAGAATAAGGATCTCTGGGTGTTCTCTGGTCCAATACATTTGCTCAGTCAGTGACACCTTTGAACATATCGAAGGAGGGACATTTCACTGTCCTTCTGATCAATCTATTTCACTGCTCAGTCCCCTCACAATAAGAAGGCATTACCTATTGCCTGATGCTCAGATGGAACATCCTGTGTTTCAGTTTGTGCACTTGTTCTGGCCCTTGTCATGAGTGGAAAGAGTCTGCCTTGGTCATCTTTGGACCCTCCCTTCATGTATTTATGCATGTAGTTTGCTCCAAAAGGACTGCCTTCTATTTATTTCCATGGAAACTACAATAGATACAAAGAGCACAATGACGCTACTTGATAGAGCAAATTTTCACCTATAAAACACTATTTTTCAGTATAGTCACCACTATTAGTTGTATATTTTGAATCTAATGAGATTTCTAAATGCAGAAGTTTTACATATGCTTTACAGGGTTAGCAAAAATTCTACTGGGTATCTTCATTCCTGAGTTATCATTATATTAAAGCAAGGCTAGTTTCCTATAGAGCAGTTGTAGGTGCTTCTCCTTACTGAAGCACTGTAACACTTTATGTTTTAAATGAACTTCTGTTCTTTTAGCTACAGGCTACTTTTACCTGAATAATTCTTGTTCCAATGGCTAAATGCTAAAGTAAGTAAAATAGACAAAAGCAGCACTGGGCACAAAATTCTTGTATTTGCTAATAGTTCTTCTGACAGTTGAGTATGATCAAATATCAGGATTGATACAGAAACACTTTTTGCATGTGTGCATGTACATGTGTGCGTTTGTGTGTGTGTGAAGGTAGTTGATAGTGATTTCTGCATAGTGATTCTCTTATTAAAGTCTCTACAGGTTCCTAGAATATATAACCTTATATCTATATTGCAGCTTCTGGTCCATGTATGAAACAAATTTTAGTTTTCTTCAATGAAGTTTTAATGATACCGTGTTCTGTCTTGCGAGTTTTGGGGTGTGCTTTTTTTCTTGATATTTCCGAGGAATGTTGCTTCAATCCAACTTAGAAGTTACTGTCTAATTATACAGAAGGTAAACTATAATGCAGTGATGTGACAGTTTCAGAACATACGCTCACAAGGCAATGAGGAAAATTTGGTTTTGAAATGATTTGCTATCAAGGAAGAAAAATTTAAAAAGTAATTGAATAGACTAAATAACTGCATTTACAGGTTCTGCAAAATGAAAACTAAAGCACTGAAAAGTTATAAGCAGAATGTAAACATATAATTTTTAGGCAATTAACAGTTTCCTGAAGAATATGAGACATAATTCACTTGGAAAATATCTCATATTCTTGCAGTTACATACAACTATGTAAAAATCTTATCAAAATTTTAATGACAAGAGATCCATATCTAAAAGTTTAAAACTAGAATTGCATATGCAAGTTCAATCTTGTAATATTCTTCAGAACTTGACTTTTTAACTTTCACAGTGACGGGGTTCTGAGGATGTAATGTCATGGGGTTTTGACAAAGCAAATAGAAAACGGTAATTGTATAAGTCAGTGTAAAATGCAAAGGAGTAATGCAGACACTTAGTTTCAACCTCTTCTGCTGTATCATGAAAACCTATTTCTGACATAGGGGACAACATAAAAAAATAGGAGGCATTACTTTTGGAACAGCCTTCCTATGGTACATATAGATTCATATTTGCAAGCTTTGTGTATTGACTTGTCTCCTCTCCCTTCCCTCTTTTCCTATCCTGTGATGTTTCTAATTGTTTTTATGACACTGTTTTCCATTCATAGTTTTCTTTTAAAGAGATTTTCTGACACCACAGCTCATTCTGTATGTGCCTCTGTATCCTGTGGGAATTGATATGGGTATCACATATTAACTGCTGTGGTTTAATCCAGTAGGTGGCTCAGCACCACACAGTTGTTTTCTCGCTTTTCCCCTTTACTGTGTGCTGGGGAAGAAAATTGAAAATAAAGTAGAACTGTTGGATTGAGATAAAACTATTTACTAACATAGAGAAAAAGAAAAGGATAACAATTGTGAATAAATGTATATGTATATGTATATGTATATGTATATGTATATGTATATGTATATGTATATGTATATAAAAGTGATGCAGAAATTATTGCTCACTTCCCTCCTGACTGATGCCCAGCTAGCCCCCTGAGCAGTAGAAGAGAGCAAGATCAACTCCTATCCCCTTCAAAACTCCTCTTGCTTGATGTCATATAGTATGGAATACCCCTTTGGCCAGTTTAAGTCAGTTGTCCTAATTCTGTTCCCTCCCAGCTCCTTGTGCCCTTTTCTGTTATAGTACTACTTAGCTGCAATTATAAACATTGGTGTGTTATCAATATTGCTTTTCTCCTAGAAACAAAACTTAGCATCATCACAGACACCCTGATGAAAACAATTCTGTCCCAGTTGAAACTAAGACAGTAACAGATCATACTTACAGTGCCTGGCACAACAGTAACCCGCTGTGATGTGAACTGTCTCACCTCTGATTTAGAGCACATATAGTAAAGATTGAAAAAAAAAAAAAAAACCAAAAAAACAAAACAAAACAAAAAAACCCCGAAAATAAATGAAAACAACTTTTAGGAACTTTTAAGAAGTAATTTTGTGTTCTTCTATTGGACCTCTTTTGCTGAAATGTTGCACAAAAACTTTGTTTCAAGCAAACTAAAGTTTCAGACTAAGTCAAGTAAAGTTGTATCAGCCAGAAGAAAAAAAAAAAAAGATCTTGATAGTTCTATAGCAATTTCTTCCTCTTCCAAGTCTTTTTTTTCTAATTATTATTTTTTCTTCCCTTTAGAGCTCTTTTATGTGTAGCACTTGTTTCGTACTCCCTTCGTTTTTCCTCTGTTAAGCACATTTTCAAATTAGTCAAATGAGACAAAATATCTTCTCTGACCTTCAGGCCAAATTGGAAAGCAAGCAAGATCAGTATTTTGCAGTGGCATTCTCTACTCTTCACTGAGAAGTCTTAGCACTGATAGAGATGAATGAAGATTTTGGTTTAATTACGATGTTTTATGTTACTTATTATTAACATTAAATGAGCTGTAGTACATAAATGGAGAGGGAAATTCTTGCCAGAATACGTTGAACCATTTTATATGCACCTATAGAGGTGGGCAAACAGAAGAATGAAAAAAAGTTATTCTCCTTACAGCTCAACAAGATGGCTTAGTAAAGGCTTTGAGACTTTTCTGTGCTGACATCTTCACAGACAGGCAGTGCAGTCCGGTTTATGTTCTAGATTACAGCATTTGACTGTTAATTAAAGTGACAAGAATTGTTATGAATAGTTAAGAACTACTTCAAAATCAAATGGTAAAAGAACGCTGACGGAAGTACTAGAGACTTATTTCCTAAGTTTTCAGACATAAATAGCCATTTTGTGTTTTAAACACTTCAATGGAATAACTCTGATCAGAAAGTTTTGTATATATTTTGAAAATTATGACTTCTAAACCAGCTCAGAATAGATACAATGAATATTCACAGTTTTATAAAACCAAGGTACAGATATGCAGAAAAGCTGAATTAATTTGTAGAGACAAAATAAATATCTCGAATGATTATTAAACAGCTTTTTTTCTTTTTTCTTTTTTTTTCTTTTTTTTTTTTTTCTTTTTTCTCTTTCCATGTGCTATAGAGATTTTCCCATTTTCCTGTTGATTGTTTTATTTCTTTTTATGGTGTATCCCAAAGTCATCAGTGTGAAGCAGATTAGGCATGGCAGGTTGCTAAGATGCTCTGACATTAAAAAAAAATCTAAAATTATTCCGCTGTTATTCTTGTGCATGCTTCAAACTAGGCACAACAGCCTAAGTAATGGAGTTCGACCTATTCAAGTCATGAAAGGATGGTCCTTGCATAAAGACAGAATTAGGAAGTATTTAATTTGAATTTAGAAACACTTGAGGGAAATTAGCAACATTCTCTACTGATAACTGGAAGTGTTTTATGCCAACTGGCATGGCAGAAGTCATGTTCAAAAGTAGTCTGCAGTGCTAACCACTGTAAGTTCAGAATGCAACTTTTTGAAGTCTTTAACTTTTCTGCCCCACAGAACATAGAATAGTTTTGATTGAAAAGGACATTTAAGATCACCCAGTTCCAAATCCCCTGTTATAGGCAGGGACACTTCCCTCTAGATCAGGTTGCTCGAAGTCCCATCCAGCCTAGCCTTGAACCTCACTGGACAACCTGTTCCAGTGTCAACACCCTCACAGTGAAGAATTTCTTCCTAATATCTAGTCTAAACCTGCCATTTTCCAGTCTAATGCCATTTTGCCTTGTCCTGGAAGGCCACTGTAAGACCACCTGGAATGTTCTCTTTTCTAGGCTGATGAGTCCCAACTCTCTCAGCCAGCCCTCTGGTCATCTGATGGAGGTATCTTTGCTCAGGGCAAGGGGGATGGAACTAGGTTATTCTTAAGGTCCCCTCCAATTCAATCCATTCAGAGATTCTGTGAAATTACAATTGATTGGTGCAAAAAAAAAAAAAATGTTAAATTTAATCAATTCTTCCTACACATGTTAAAATTCTGAAGAAACCTCAATTTAAGTATTAGTAACCCATAAATCCTTATACTGCTCCCATTTTGCTCACATGATGCATTCTGACTGCAATGCAAAATGGCTGCTGAAGTGCCAGGGAAAACTAGATCTACTGAGTTAAGTTTATTTATTTGTAGACATTCAGGCTTGACAAGAGAGCTAACCACATTAAAAAAGACTGAAAACTCTGCTAAATTGCAGCTGGCACCCAAAATAGCTTATTTTAAAATGGTTATTTCTAGCCTTCACCATTGCCAATATTCTGACTTTATATATAGTCAGCTGTGTAAGTATTGTGGACAGTATTAGCAGCTTAATTAGTTGTGCAAGCAGAGAAAATTATTTTCCTATCCCAAGAATTTCCTTGCTGATTCATAAAAATGCTGGAGTTTTACAGACATTACTGGTATCAAATTCATTAATAAATCAAAATGATGATAAAATATTTTTTTCTTATCTATGAAGATTGCATTGAAATGCTACATTATTTGGTTTTAGTATGATTGGTTCTGCCCTTAAGAAGTGAAAAAGAACTAAGGACCTGTTATAACAGCATAAATCACTAATTAATGATGTTCTAAAACATGTCAGTGCACAGAAGATAATCCTTGAAGGCATGGAAGAGTTCCACCGTCATATGATATATTATTTTGTTATTTGACTGATGATGTAAACACTGAGTTGTAATCTGCAGGAGAAGTTTTGTTGTTGGGCCTACTGAAACAGTGCCTGAGACAACATCATTCAATAGTGATGGTTTTTTGGCTCAAAGTAGCATTTCTCTGTTTGATTGACTCATTTATACTCTATGCTCAGTGCTTCATTATTGTTTCAATGTCTATTTTGCACTGGTTTTTATCTTAGTTGTCTAAAATCGTAAAACATACAGGTTATAAAGTTATGAACATTATGGTGATGGTTTCAATTTGGCTTTTATATTTTTCCTAGTTTACTGCAAATGGTGTAGTTACTTGTAAATCCTTTTGTAAAATTAAAAATTTATTAAAAATACTGACTTAATTTTGTCATCTTGCTCTTGCACATAGATGTTTTAATGTCCTTTGGGGTCTGTCCTGTGAAGGGGCAGCTCTATTAACTGCACAGCTTTGGCAAAACTAGCATCTAAATATGTGCCTGGACATTAAAAGGCTACTACATCTCAAATGCAGCCAGAGTATCCTCTTTATCATTGCAGAGGGAACCCAGTGCTGTTAACCTGTTACTTCTGATACCCAAAAAGTGGTACTAACATTTGATGTTGGTGCCATTATACACTCCTGTGTGATGACAGTCAACCCTTTCACAAATTAAGAAGACTAAAATATAATTCAACCCTTAAACTGCACACTGCTTTTGCTGAGGAGCTCCTCCAACTAATCTGAGACAATTGAGCCTTCAAAAATAATTCCATGAAATTCTACTAAGAATGCATCATAGTCATGTATACCATCAAAATAGGAGAGAACTGCTTCTGCTCAAGAAAAGCAGAGTTTGGAAAGAAAATAAATGTATATTGACAGGACATTGCAACTTAACAGAATATACCTAATTGCCATTCACCCACAAGTACTGGATCTTTCAGGAATTTATCATAGGTCAGAACAAGTCATTTTCTCTGTTAAAACATTCTGAATGTATTCCAGCAGAGTGCTAAAATACATATTTGTTCCACAGAGTTTGTACCTTTTATGACTAAAACCTTAATATAGTACTGATTCATTTCAAAAAGGCACAGTTTCTATATGGTCAGATAACTTTTGCATTTGATATGAGATTCAATCACACCTCAGATATTTCCCTCAATCCTTGTTCCTCTCCTTACCTCCAAAAGTGAATGAGTCCCAGCAGCGATGAAATTGTGAACAATTGGTGAATATATTTAACATTTTAGCCTTCAAATTACAACGCTGTTTTATTCTCACATTTTCTCCCTCCCACCCTCACTGAAAAAAAAAAAAAAAGAATTCCAAAACTGCTTAATTATTTTTCTCTTTTGTGAATATATTTTCAATCCACGTACTCTTATCTAGGATTAATTAATTTCTCTTTTATGTAAAAAAACAAATATTGTCACTTTAACATTTTAATCATTTCAAAATATCTTGAGGGCATTATTCTCTTAAAGTATATGTGTGACTTTGAGTACCCACTAATGAGTTATTCTTGCTCATCAAGGTGAAAATATGCCCTATAGAGATGCATCTAATTTTCTTTTCCTTCTTTGTCCTTTTCCTTAGCTAACTGCTTAGTAATGAAAGCTAATGAGGATATGACAGGAAAAAAAAAAAAAAAAAAAAAAAAAAAGAATAAGTTTTAACAGTTAAATGAATCTTTCAATGATAGAAGAGGGGGAAAAAAAGCAAGAAATAGTATGCTTATAGCAATATATTGTAGAATACTTAGTGTAATTTTAGAACTCTTTATATGTCATGTTCACCATAGGAGGACAATGATTTTCACAGTCCAGAATGAGTTAGTTATCCAAGAAGTGGCTGAGCTGCCTTTAAGCAGAAACACTTGACTTCCTTTTTGATACTGTGAAAACTTTAACTTGGAAAATGTCAAACCCATTTTTTCTTTCATAGATATTATCCCTGCAAGGTTTTCCCAGTTCTCTTCTAACCTTGCTGTCAGCTCACTTTAATGGAATCTCATCAAGAAATCTTCATGCTCTTTTGCCCAGTGTGTGGTCTTCCTTCAGTTTTTCCTTAAATGAAAACCAGTAAATAGTCTGTACTGTTCTTTGGGCATCCGCCTCTGAAGTGGCATGAGATCAAAACCAACTGAGACAGGAATTGATGGAAGAAAATTCACCGCTGAGACAGGAATTGACAGAAGAAAATTTTAGTGAGCTGCTAAATTTTTGATATTTTATTTTAGATCTTTTGCTTCCAACTTCAGATCTGACACTAAATTTATATATAACTACTGATATGTAAGCACAGTCTCTTTTAAATTTTATTCTCTGTTACTGCAGGTCAGGTCTATCTGAACTTTTCTTTTACAATTTCAGATTATAAGCCAATATTGTTTATTTAGAAGGATGATGTCATCCTTCTAAAAGATTACTGAGGACGCTTTATAAGTTCTGTTGCCTTTTCACTTCTGTTTTGATACGTTTCAGAGTGATCTTTCACCTAGATCAAATAAAAGGTGTTCAGGTTTTGGCCTGCCACTGACTTGCTGCACTGCCTTATATTACTTTAAGCAACTTGTGTGGTATTTATTGTGTTATCACTAAAACTTACATGTAACTAGATTTGTGTATTTTTTGTCACAAATGCAGAGGTCTTGGGAAAAAAATAACCTGAAAAAAACTTCAGAAATTCAGATTTAAACAGGTGATTTCAGATTTCCCCATTTGAGAATTCTTAGAGCACACCAGTGTACAGAGCACACACAGCTCCTCTTCTTTTTATTTATTTCTTTTCATTTTATTTAAAATTTGTGTTTAGAAGTTTTCTTTTTTTTTTAGATATTTCATTTTAAATGCTCAAAATAGAACTGCATGATTTCTACACAATTTTTAAAACTGTTTTCCCAGACTTTTGGAAGTTTCTTAAGTAGCTGAAGAAAGAAAAGATCTCTAGGGGAAAAGAAGTTGTAAAAGAGGCATAAAATTTATTCAATACACTTAGGATCCAAAAATACTCATTTCCTTTTTTTGAGCTGGAACACTGAACGGTTTGGGTAAAAATCACGTGCTAAATGTGTCAGTAAACCCTGAAAAATCAGTTTGTCAAGCTATAATACTGTTGCACTATTGTTATTGGGTGTAAATATTTGTTTCTATTAACACTGAATCCGAAAACATAATAAAATATTGTGACATCATGGAAGGAAGTAAATCTACTGGCATATTTGACAGAGCATCTACTACATGATGGTATGCCCCTAAGTATGATATTCTGTGGAGACTGTCCTTTTGATGTGTTCTTGTAATTTGACCCCTCTAAATGACTTGATTCCCAGAATTCATACTGTCATGGAGTTGACTAAATCAATCTATGTCCGTGACAGAGGCAACAGGCCTCTGCCCTTCCCCCCACCCCAGTCCCACAAATAAGTGGGAAGGAAGGAAGGGAGGACAAGAACAGTGGCAACAATCTATGGAGGAAAACCTATTTTACTATAATATCAGAATACAAGATAACACAGTATATAAAAATTTAATTGAAATTGAGATTAATAAATCAGACAAGATGAGAGAGAGTTCCCGGGACTGAGTCAAACCTGAAAAGCTTGGAACAGCTAGGAAAGCACCCTCCAGCACCCACTGCAAGGCAGCAAGAGAGTGCCCCCCCCACCTGGAAGGGCCAGATCCCGTGACTTCTGTAATGTACAGGGATAGGTACTTGGAATTGGGGCATTAACACTTCAATGCCCCATACACTACATGATGTTTTGATGTGGAATACTGAAACCCCAAAACAAAAAAAAACATAGAACCATGACACATACATATGCACACACATAGATACATAAACAATATGCATATAGACACATTAATATTTTTTGTGAATTGTATCTGAGCCTGAGGATCAAGTTGACATAAGAAGGAAGGAGGTGTTGAAAAACAACGCTCTTGAAAAGCTCTGGAGCTATATTTTGAGGATGTCCCATCATGTAGATCATCTTTAGAAAGCAGGCTGGAGAAGTCCATATAGGGGTTTTTGGTGCTAGCTTTTCTGAATGGGGACTAGAATCTCTTTGAGATTACCTGAGCCTCTTCAAGCTTTGCTGCACTGTGCTTCCAGGCTCTCAGACTATCAGTTTAAGGCCATCAGCCTTGCAATGTAGACCCTCAAGTCACAGGAGCTTGGTAATTTTTCAATTAGTAGACAACTCATTCCAAAGTTGGGAATACCATGGCGAACAGCTTCTAGGGTCAGCAGTTTTAAGAGCATATCCATCATGTAGGCTGATCCAGAAAAAAACAGTTACATGAACTTGCCGTAGCTTCTGATGGGCAAAGCTTTCAGGCTTTCTTTTAGATGTAGTCTTTGTTGATCTATACGAGACCTGCCAAAACACGGCAACAATAAATTGATTGCTCTAAAGCAGCCTGGTAGGACAGGATGATTTGACAAATGTGGCCAAATCAGAGATGAGTCAAACAAAATATTTAGCCTCAGTGAAAGACTCTTTAATGAAAATATTGCCCTGGGAAATATCTGACCAACTGTACTCAAGTTAATAGAGCCAGTTCTAACTAAGGTCATAAATATAAATAACGTGCATGGTTTCATTAGAATTACTCCCTAATCACAGTGTTTTATAACTATTAAGTAAAGTTTTTACAACACACATAATATTTCAGTTTTCCACCAGCAGCTTCCAGCAGTCTTTGTGTTTTATTTCCTTTTTTATATATGCTTTTTTGTATGTCTCTCATGCAACCATTTAGAGTGCAGTCCATTTTTTTTTCCATATTATCCATGCTTAGTTTCCCTTGCTATGCTTGAAGTATGTAGCTGCCATAAAACTAGAGCATCACAGGTCGCAAGGAAACTATGGAAGTTCTATTTTGATTCTTATTATTTGCTTACATGAATTTCTTAAATGCTTTGTGAAGACCTCAGGAACATCATGACATCAGAGCACAAAGATATATGCATATTTATCCTTCCTCTGTTTCTTAAGTTAGACATATCCTTATATATCTAATTTAAGTTCAATTCAAACTGAAATAGAGAAAGTGAACCTTACTGTAATAACCTAAATTCATGTAACTTATTAAAGAATATAAAGTTATGACAACTAGAAAATATGTTAGCTCAAAACTGCGACCTTGAAAAACCATCTGCTGCACAGATCTTCCTTTGCATATGGGTAAAAATAAGTTTTAAATGCATAGCTTGATTAACTTCTCTTGCCCATGTTTTATGAGGATTCATAAACTCAGTGTTCCACAACTTATTTCTCATCAAAGTCTTTACTAATATATGCTTTGAGATTTCCCTTTTCATCATTGTAGATTCATAAAAGAGACCAGGTTGGAAGGGAACTCAGGAGATCACCAAGTCCAATATTTTATGGGAAACTGTGCCTAGATTAGATGATGTAGCACCTCATACAATCACATCCTGAAAATCACCAGTGATGGGGATTCTACGATGTTCCTTGGGAGGTTACGTCAGTGATTGATTGTTCTAACTGAAAATCTTTTTTTGTTACATAAAGATGAAACCTTTCTCTTGCACAAATTACCACTTGCTTTCTCCATGTAGGTACTTGTGAAGACAGAATTTATCATCTCTGTATTCACCCCTTTAAATACTGAAATATTGTGATGAGATTCCCCTTGAATCATCTCCTCTTCAGCGTGAAAAGATCCAATTTCTTTGTGTTAAATTGTTCATCAGAAATTTGAGAAAAATTATGATTATTTCTTCCTTTTTTTTTTAACTAGAGGAAATCAATTTCATATCTATTTGCTAGATAAGGATCCTCACACCCCTAGCCACCAGATCCATCACATAATTGCAGTGGAATAAATTTTCCATGCAAGAGTGAGTGAGAATCAGAAACATCCCTTCCTCCCTAAGCTGAGTAATAGGAATTCTTTCTACACACAAACAAGCTTTTGCAAGGTTGGAGGAGAGCAAAGAAAGAGGGTTTGGAAAAGAGCAAAGAGTATGCTTGCCATGCAGTATGGTTGAGGGATGAACGATAGTTTAGTTGTAGCAATATCAGCAATATCTTAGTCCATACTTCTTACTTGCCTAAACATAACGAAAGTATCTGCATGCCAAATGAAATTCAACGAATAAAGATTAGATAAACTGGAAAATATAGCTTTGAGGCTTCCTTCTTTCTTGAAGGCTCTTGTTCTAAAATTAAAATCTAGCAGACTACCCGTTATGGATGAGTGGTATTAAATCCACTCTACAATTTTCAATGTTTATCTGTTGAGTTTGTGCTTGCATCTAGAACAAAGATATTAGACCAGTCCTACAAGGACATGGCAAGTGAAAATTGTAGACCATATCTTCTCAAAACAGAGAAGAACAAATTAAATGCACTTTACATGGATTTGTCTTCTATTTTTCTGGATATTATTTTAAAGTGCTTAATGTTTTAAACATATCATACAGGGAGATTAGCATTATGGATCCATCCTTGGGACCAGTGTTTAAAAGTTAAGTATTCAGACACTTTAGTTTCTAAACTCCTTTTGAATTTAAGCCAATGAGACTTTGTGTTTCTGAATCCCCACTGAATAATAGTGGTGTAGAAGAAGGAGAAAATTAAGTTTTAGTTAGACTATTTAAGAATAAATCATAACCCCAAGGATATAATCTTATAATGCCTCTGACGGGAGTTCACTGTGACTTTGATGAGGAAGGAAAATATAGAGCAATAGAAAGCATCAAAGTACTTGAGAAACTTCCAAAGAAGCAGAGATAATTGGCATTATTCAATGTGATTTTCCACACAAACATGCGCAAGAACTTCTTTACAGTGAGGTGACGGAGCACTGGAACAGGCTGCCCAGGGGGGTTGTGGAGTCTCCTTCTCTGGAGATGTTCAAGACCTGCCTGGATGCCTACCTGTGCGACCTACTGTAGGGAACCTGCTTTGGCAGGGGGGTTGGACTCGATGATCTCTAGAGGTCCCTTCCAACCCCTACAACTCTGTGATTCTGTGATTTTACATATGCCAAAACTATCTAAACATAGTCTGGTCTTAAAGTGTATCTTACAGCCCAGTAAGAAGAAAACTGAGCTTCAAGCCTATACTGCATGTACAAAAACTATATTTAAATTAGGATAATGTCTTAAGTGTAAAAGTCAAAAATAATGAACAAAACTTCCCCTCAGCAAAAATAATTTTTTAATAGTGTATATAACTACCTGATGAGGCAAAAGAGTTATAAATTATATATTTGCAGCTGTATATTTTTATCAGAAAAATATTGAATTCAATTTATGTGTTGATTCTTCTATGCATTCGCAAATGCCAGTGCTGGTATGAGCTGGATATTCTACACCAAAATCTTGCTCTAAAGGATCAGGATTTAAAAAACTGATGCATTAAATACACCAGATGTTATATTTAATCATTTACCAATGAGTTTCCTTGAGCAGATCTGAATTTCTGTGAAAGGGACCATCTATTCTGCAAAGAGTTAGGCATTTGGGTATGGTTCAATTTCAGTATTTATTGAATTAAATATGCCACGTTTTTCTTCAACTTATCAGTTTGAATATCCTGTACAATACAAAATATGAAATATGATAGTTGAAGGGGAAATATTTAAATTGAGGCACTATTTAATAAAATGGCATTAGTATTTTTTTTTACATCCCCCAGAGCTCTTATTCCCAAATTTAAAAGAAACAGCTCTTTGTTTCATAGAAAAATAATAAATCCAATGCTGAAGCTGTGCTATCACACACAGAATTTCTACAGTTATGTTCAATTTCACTTTCTGTAAAAGTTTTGAGTTGCGTGTTCATAGCAGTTAGCTGTTATCTTTTTCCATTCAGTTTGCTTCCTCCCATCTTACAGGGAATGTATGATTAAACATGTTTGAATAAGTAACAATTATTTAATATGCTTCTTCCTTGGACCATAGGCTGAGAAACACGATAGTAGAGTATTTTGAAACATTTTGTCTCATTTTCAACCATTAGAAAACAAAAGTAAATGTTGAAAACCTGTGAAAAATATATTTTTCCTCTTGGGTCTGAAAACTGTGTTTGTGAATGATTTCAAAATGTATTCAGAGAAATATGGCCTAAAAGAAAATTTTCACCATATATGACATCATACTGTCATTAGACTGAGAAGAAATGTCTTGTATATCAGATCTATTTTATTGTCCATATACATACACCCATGAACACAGAGTGCCCTAGTTTAGATTTATTTCTACACAACCTGTCCAGTGCAGAGCTATTTCATTAATTGCATTAATTATCTCTGCACGGCTGGACAAATGACCAGCATAGATACTCTTTGGCAATGCAAATGACAATTGGATTTTATAGTCCCTCCAGAACAGATTAAGCTGTCAAGAAGCAAAAGGTGGAAAACATAATAAGTTTGGTCCATGCGTGTTAGATTTTGACTTGCTTACTGTACATCATCAATACCAGAAACTGCACCTCAGAGGAAGGAAAAACTAAGAGCTTTCAGGGATGACACTCTAGGATGCTGTAGTCATCATGCTGCATCCATTCCTTATACCTGCACAATCAGCTGCAAAGCATAAGTGGGATGATAAAAGCTAACTGGAAAACAGTTTTCAATCCCACTGAGCTCATTTTATATCATTTATGCAAAAACCATGAAATATAGTCCATTTATCTGTATATAAGATAGGAATTCAGAACAAGACATTAATACTCTAGTCAGGTATAAGTTCCTGGATTCTTAAACACTTTGCTGATACAAGGTATGCCTGTTATGTCTGTTAGGTTTCCAAAGGTATGGCCTTTTAATCAGAAAGACAAAGGAGATTACAGCTTCTCTGTAAAGGCAGAAAATTCCTATAAAATTGTAACTCTTTGAAGATTTCAATATTCAGCATGAGAATAATGCAAATGATTTTTTTCTGTGAATGCATTTGACAATTTAATGGTGAGTCTGAGGTCATAATCAGAAATCATGATGTTTAATCATGAGATTAAGATTAATGGCTAATTAAATGGATATTTTATAAAGCACAAGGGAGAAAAAGCCATCTCTCAAAAATTCAATTTTAACACTGACTGCCAGCAGAACAAACAAACATTTTCCTCAGCTGAGTACTGCTGAATTTTCTTACCTAGGCTTTTATTTAGGAAAAAAAAAAAAAAAAAAAAAAAAAAAAGGAAAACAAAACAGAATAAAATAAAGCAGGACAAAAAACAAAAAAACAAAAACAAAAACAAAAAAAAAAACAAACCCACAATCAAATAATTTTTGCTTTTAATCTCTAAATCATTTAGAAGATCCAAGTCATTTTGAATACAGTATGTGTAAGGCTTATTGAGCAAACTAAACATTTCTGTCTCAGTGCACATATCATAATGTTTGAAATATTAGAAGTGCTGTGCATTAGATTAAAATTATATGCTGCATCTGAAGCATTACACTTTGACAGGACTGTACTGGCTAAGTTAACAAGAAAGTACTCCACAGAGAAGATACTAAAACAGTCTATTAGCTGTGCAAGCAATTATCCTGATATGCATTTGTGATGTTTTAAAACTGAAGAAAATTTCATTTTACCAATACAGCTCTGAAATACGACTGATTAAAAGACTGAGCTGTAAGTATGAAATTGTCTGCTGTCATTCTAACCCGCCCTTTGTAGTCATCCTCTGTGAGAACAAATATCATTCAATACTATAGTTAAAGGCATGAGTAATGCCTAGATAAGTTTTGGCATAAAACTGATTAAACTACTCTGATAACATTTATGCTATAAAAAAGGAATGTAGTGAAGATATCTATGTGAGGTGATTTTGGAAGACCAAATTCATTACAAATACAATGTTTTGAGTCACTTCACTGATGGTTCAAAAACCTTCAGAAATTTAAATCCATCTGAATCTTTAGAAGACTGAACTATATTATCATTACTAGTCATGGTTGTTCTAGCCATGCGGCTCTCTTAGCTACTTTTTACTAGTTACTTTTTTATTTTGATGTTATTTTTCTCTGTCGATAAAGAGACTTCAAAGAAGTTGAAAATAGCATATTCTGTTAAAAACCTCTCCTGCTGGATGATTTGCTTGCATGATGATATTATGACTCTCTTTGATTTGTCTGAAAACTCACAATTCTAATGTAAATCTCACATGAATGTTGGAATAACTGTCTATGTTTCTTCATAAATAGTTTTCCAGACAGGTGCTGTAGAATCCTCAACAGCAGTAGCTTGTTGTGATTTTTTTTGTTTGATTTTTTTAAAATTTGAATGTTTTTTGCATGAATCTTGAGATTAGTGTTCCTAAGATTATATCATTATACCACAGAATTTTGTCATGGTATTAGCTGAGACAAAGGTAATTTTTCCTTTATAGTGTCTGGTATGATTCAGTGTCTTGGCTTTAGGAAAAATATAGTATTGATAACACATTGATAGTCTAGTTGTTGCTGAGCAGAGCCAAGGACATTTCAGCCTGTACTGTACTTCCATAGAGGGAACTGCAAAACTCACTGAATAAGTGATTAACTGCTATGTATACAAAGTATTTACATGGCGCTATGGTAACTTTTAAAATTAAAATAATTATAAATCTGAGGTTACTTCCAGAAGTAATGCCTCATATTTATTTCCATGGAATCTACAACAGATACAAAGAACACAGTGACAGTATTCAGTAGAGCAAATCTGTAAAACACAATTTTTCAACATAGTCTCCACCATTAGCTATGCATTTTTACCAATGTAGAACGAGAGCCTTCATTCCATGCTTGTCAAGATCTACACCAGTGGAGGTGTCCCACTGTCACCACTTCTACCCACAAGTAACTGTGCTCACATTCATTGTTTGGTACCCATAAATGTTCAACAAGTGGCAATGAATGTCAGCAAATCCACTTTTCTCCCCTCATAGAAGAATTAAATAACACATCTTTGCTGGCATTTCATGTCAGATGCCAGTTTGACTAGCACTCTTCTGCTGTCTAACAGCAACAAAATTTATGGAGTACTGGTGGGAGTTTTCAACCTCTACTCCCATATACTCAACAGCTGCATCTTCCATAGTGGGCCAATATTATAATATAGGAGGCATCACTTTTGGATTTATGCTGACTTTTATGTTTCTTGAAAATGCCAAATAGATTTAAAACTTGTTTTATTTCATTTCAGTAGATATTATCACCAGTTTGATATCTTTGAAATTCCTGTAGCATTTATTCATTGCTCATTAAATATAGGTTGCTCTAAGACCTTATCTACTGCAGCTTATTCCAAAGTGTATCTGACTTGTTACTCTACTCACTCCACTTTCTGTCTTTTCTCTGTGACCACCACCATGGAGAACTCTTTTGGAGGAATGAAAAAGACAAATTCCTTTGCAGCTCTTGTGTTCTTTGCTGTCCTTGTTATGGGCTGACAGCATTTTCACAGGTTTACTGAATACTCATTCACTGTAAATAACATTCAATTGTTTTACTTTGGCTTTGTTATAGGTTTCTCATCTACCTGCATTCATTATCATTCACAAGGCAATGCTTCTTTTTAAAAGGGAAACAGAGGAATCTTTCTTCATCTCATTTGTTTTGTTGTGTTTTGCTCTACAGTACTTTCCTAGGACGGCAGTGGAACACTGAGATATTTTTCCTCTCTTTCTTATACGTTCATAGTTATTCACACTCAATAATCTGCCAGTTCACATCCAAATAGTCTGTTTGATTTATATAATCTTGGAAAGAGTTTCTCTTACTATTTCTTTTACTATCTTCTGCTTCTTTATTTATTTTCTTACTGATTAGCAGATATAGGGAGTAAGAAACTTTTTATTTTGTGTCATTCTATACTGTTTTCAATGTCTTGTCACTATTCAACTGCCTGACACACCAAATATTCCACAAAAACAAAGTTAACATAAAACTGAAACAGAAAAATGCTGGTGTATTTGCAAACCATTATATCAGAGTTGTAGTGATTTTATAAAATGATACTTTATCTTTAAGCACCTTACATTTTCAATTTATATTTAACTCAGATACTTCTCCTCCTTTCTTGTTGTCTGTAAGTACACTTCTTTTGTAGCAAGTGCAAATTTAGAGTCAAAACTGATATAAACTGTAATTTTCTGATATTTTATAGATGGAAAATCGACCTTGCACAGAAAATTGAAAGTGCCTCTCCTTTGCAAACCAGATTCTATCCAGATCAATTACTTGTTTACATTTTTAACTAAAACAATTTTAAGTATGTTTTTTCCCCTGTTAAAATGAAATACAGTATCTTTTGTCCATTTTCAATGCCTTTAGATTATCTAAAGCCATCTGCTGGTGTAGGCCAGACATTTATTTGCTTCTTCCTTATTACTTTCTTCATCTTCCTTTCTATCTTCACTTTTCCCCTCCTCTCTCTTAGTTTTCAATTTTGCATGTTTTTTTTCAGAGTATATTATTCATTTTGTCCTTTTTCTGGATGGTAAATATTTCTCTCATATTTAATGGTAACCAGAATTATATATTTCTCATAAGAATAGTGAAATACACTTTGGACATTAAAATTCAGTTTTAACATCTCCGTGAGGCTATCATTCCAAACTATCTTCAGAAGTCTGATTTCTATTTTCAAACTGATCCTTTCTTCTGTTAGATCTGTCAGAAATTTGCTTTAGGAGATTCTACATACTGCTTAAACTCTATACATTGCAGCGGAGTCCTCAAATAATTATTTATTGAAAATATTATTTTTTTTATTATTTATTGAATTCTGCAATAATAATAATGCTAGTCTTTCACTGGGGATAGTAGGAGACTGCGTTAGAAAGAAACATATATATATTACTATACAGCAAATAATGAATTTCTGAAATCTTTTGCCACGGAGAGGTCTGAAGACAGCTAAAATCAGATGGCTGAAAAAAAGTTTATACAAATTTGTGGACTTCAGGAACATATATCTATATTTTAACTATTTGATGTCCTCTAAACACCTTTATCCAGTGACTGTAAGGGACAACAGATAATCGCTTGCCTCGCATACTATCCCTAAATACCAAATTCAACTGGTATTTTCAAAACAAAGAATTATGTTAGATAGACCACTGCATTTCTACTGTTTAATTATTCTCTGGTTTTGGTCATTATGTTTTCTTACTGAATACAACCAATTGACTGAATTCCTTATCCCTGTAATTATTATTACTATTGTTACTTTTATATATTTTATTTTTTTATAACCATGAATTGCAAAACAAATAAGGAAAACTTGAAGTTGCATAAAAATGTCTTTAAAAAAGCTGAGAATCACAAGTTGTAGACATCACTACTCTTCCATAAACACTATCACAATCTAGACAAGAGCCATCTCATAATAAAGCAAATTGACACCACAGCAGGATAATTTTGCAAATTCATGCAAAAACATGTTAAAATATTTTTAAGCTCAAATAACCCATACAAAGCTTGGAAAATCCTAAGACTTGGTATTTTTTACTATTTCAACGGCTGGGGCTTACAACCAGCACTTGATAATATTACATAGCCTTGGCCACATTATTTACTTCCAATTACTCATTTAGCTATCTTCTGTCTTAAGTTCCTAATACCTTGCCATACTCTTCTTCCTATCATTAGATTCGTTAATAGAGAAAAAACACTAAACTTTCAATTGGCTTTCACTTTTCTTGACTGCAGATCATTCCATCCTTATTTATACAATTATTACAATGTATTGTCTTTTAACAGCAGAGAATTTATTGTCATTAATTGAATCAAATGTATTGTCAGCACTCTCAGACAAATATAAAAATAATATATCAAGTTTTAGGACATACATTTATTCTTTCACATAAATAAATTGATTTAGTGGGGTCTTTCCCCAAAGTACTGATTTTTTATTTGTAAGTTAGCATTTTCTATATATTCACTAGTTACCAGAAGACACACATTCCAACATTTATTTCTCTAGTGAACTTCACAGCAAGCAATGTAGATGCCCGCTTGTGGGGGGAAGATGTAACTGTGAGCAAGTCAGCAAAAGTTTTGTCAGACTCCTTGATAGACCCTATCAGGGTGAAACCTTGGGAGTCTGGAGTGTAAGACAGAGAGCAAATGGTATCTGTTTGCGTCTAAGGGTAAACAGGAGGTTCTTTTTGTATGCATTGTTAATCTTATCACACTTAAGAAACCTTTCATCCTTTATCACTGTGTTTTGGGAGAAGCTAGGCCAATCAACTGATTAGAGGGACAGGAATTCCTGGCTTGTAAGTGAATGGTATGTAAGATGTATGTTGAACACAATAAAGGAGAACTATTCTGAGAACTATTCTGATGCTACAAGAAACTGTGAGAGCTCTCTAACTCGACTGAGCGACGACACCTGCTCCTTTTTCCTAGGTGCTGCTGGCCCATTGCTGACTGACACAGGGTACCTGGTT
This sequence comes from Lagopus muta, assembly GCF_023343835.1. Taxonomy (NCBI): domain Eukaryota; kingdom Metazoa; phylum Chordata; class Aves; order Galliformes; family Phasianidae; genus Lagopus; species Lagopus muta. The sequence goes on from NC_064434.1 coordinate 40,746,316, forward strand.
ACACAGGACAGTGAAAAGACTAAGGCACTAACTGCCTTCCTTACCAGAGGTTTTATTAGGAAGGAAGACCTCTCTCTCCACTCTCCCGTTCTCCATCATTAGTTATATGCATAAACAGCTGGTGTTTTGATTTTTCTAATAAATCTAAGCTAAATGTAAGCTAAGTATCTTTGTACCTTTAAATTTAATGATTCAACAGTATTAGAAAAGTGATTAGGTTCAACTTCATAATGTCCCTGAAGTTTCAAATATTATAATGGTGTCTAAATCAGAGAATATGATTTCACAGTTTGGCAATGTAATTGAAAGTCTGTACTGTAAATATTAATGTCCACTCATAATTACAGATTTGCAGATCTGATTGACCTGTATTTTCACTAGTTTTGCACTACTTTTTTGCTTCTGGTCAGAGGATGGTATTCATTTTACTGCTCCCCAGATAAAATGAAAGGGATTTAGTTTGTGGCTCACATTGCCAAGAGGCAGCTATTTTATTGATCTTTCATTTTCACTTAAAATAATATTCAGAAAAAGGAGAATTACAGTTGTTTATGTAACTGATGCTCAAGTCAAGACATTTCTCTGAAGTTAGTTTTTAGTTCTATTAGGTTTCCATTGTTTTTTTTTTTTTTTTTATCTTCCATCTTTCTTTCCAGTGATGCAAAAAAATATTTTTCTTTGACTTTTAAATACACTGAAAGCAAAAATGCTTTTCTTTCTCACCTTTCGTATAATTAAACTACGTATAAAATTCCCTCTATATATGACTTATAATCATTATAATTGTTTGATCCCCTGAGTGTGAATCAGCTGTGTTATAATATCTGAGTGCTTCCAGGAAATGTTATTAAATGATAAAGTTGTGTTAGTGCTTTTGCTGTGTTACAGAATTGGGAAGCGAATATTTACACTAAAAAACATATTTCTGAGAAAACTCTGGGTGTGATATTTTGCCAAAATTATTTCAGTTAATACACGCACACACATACACACACACACAAAGGCATAGGGAAAATGGATGAGAAGAAGAAATGCAGAAAATGAATCTAGTAAGTATAATTACATTTTTTTGGTTTTGTTTTTTGGTTACTTAGATCACCACTGTGTTGATAAAGCTGGGTGCGTAGTGGAAAACTGCTTCATTTTTTTAGTCCATCCATTATTTCACGTTGTCTGGAATATTGAGAGAGAAGTAGGGTATTAAATTTATGTCTTAAACCCTAACTGTACAGTGCCAATTCCCAAGACTTATGTCTTATTTATTAGCAATCCAATTATTTCAGAGTTCAACTTGCTGGTTACTTTATTCTACCATGAACAAATAATCAGTTCTGTAGCTGGTCTCTCTGTCTGAGTTGTGTAAATCAGCGGCAGTATGTAACCTGGTTCAACTACTGATCTCTCTAGATCTCCATGGAACATTTTCTCTAACTGGGAGATTTACATCCTGCTGCTAAGTGTCTGCATTTCAGTTAGCCATGAAGTATAGCTTACAGGTGTCAAAATCCATTGAATGCTTTTGGTTCTTTCATCCATTCCATATTTTTCTCCCTATGAATTATGCACGTATCTTCTTCCTATTTGTGCATTCAACATATTTGTGCTTAGCATTTTGACCTTAGCCTTGCCTTTATTTATATGTTTATTAATTTCTTTGTTTGCTTAATTTTTGGTATCCCATTCCATCTTTTAGAGCAGGTATGACTGTTTTGATGCATTTAATTTGCAGTTTGGTGAGTTGTGAATTAACAAATCCACTGAAGTTATGGATGAAAAAGGCAAAATAATTTAATATTTTATAATATTATATTATTAGATATAAAGTATATTATACAACATATAACTGTTTTATGATAATATAAAATATTCTGTATAATCATTGGATAATACCAAGATTTTTTAAAGTTAGTGACAACAACTCTAAATTTCTTAAATAAAGGACAAAATAATATTAATAGAAATTTGTAATTTTATGATTCATGTTTAACACTTTATTTAATATTCTTTTATAAAATTATTACTATTCTTTGCTGCTTGCTCAGAATATAAAGTAGTGAAGTAATAATGCTAATTTGCTTTCATTGTTTCTAGAGTCTCCTGCCAGGAGATTGGCATGCTGAAGGAAGATTGCAGTCTGTATTGCCAATATTTTCTTTAGCAAGTAATTCAGCAAGGCTAAGGTGTAGGCCTTCTAGTTTTCATCAAGTTTTGTGTAATGTTCACATAAGATCAAGTTACATTTAGAAAACTACCAGAGTATATGCTTAAAATGTCATTTTATGCAAATAAGAGATGCTTTATGACAAACATGCTTCTCTAGACAGAGCAATGGAAGAGAGAGAAGCCTACATGTTGCATGCTGGTCACAATACTTATCACTCCTTTAGGTGATGATTAAATGTCTCTTTAAAATTAATTGGAGAGCCCTTATAGAGTAGAATGACACAGGTAAGCAGATTGGGAAATGCTGAAGAAAGCTGATTTATTAGCTTTCAGTGTGACTCTTCAGCTGTGGACTCTGGAATATTACTGAAGGATATATACAATCTCAAGAATGATACATCCGAGCCCTGAGAAGCAGGTGTAGCACATACACAAATGCGAAGTACATTTATTAGTTTATTCAATTGTATAATATCAACTTTATAAAAAATAAGTTAACAGTTTTTTTCATCTTCACTCTCAAGAATGTTTATGTAGTTAGATCATTGTCACATCTTGCAGTATATGAAACAATTATAATTCGAATAAAATTGATAGTTTCACTTCACACTTTCAGAAAATAAATGCTTTAGAATTTATTCTAAATTCTGACCTGAATAAATCAAGTGCTTTAATTAAAATATGCTCTGCTATTTGTCATCTGTGCATAACTCCTAAAAGCAATTATTTTTCTGCTACATTTGAATGCATCAACTGAAATTACATAAGAGGACTCCAAACAAGATGAATACCTTCAGAAATTTGGATGCATCTTCTGAGTGAAAAGTTCAGGATAAGCATACTTATTCTGAAATTAAATTTCTTAAGTAATAAACAGTTTTCCCTATACTTGTCTTTGTATTACAGAATATAGAGTGAAGTCTGAGAGTAATTAACTCTTCCTCCAGTCCTGTTGAAGCAATGGAGCAATTTTATTTTCTAGTTTGCAAATCAGCTATCCAGTAAAACTAACCAAATACTGAACTTATCTCATAGAATAAAGATTATTAAAGCAACACGATACACTAGTATACTTGAAACAAGAACAGAAGAATTATCCTATTATAAATGTTTAAATGTAAGCCTAGTTCTGAAACCTGTTTCTCAGAAATCACTCAGAGTCAAGAGCCTTTTATGGAGGAACTGAGGGGCCTCTTGGAGTATTCAAGGATTCACGATCCAAAATATTCACTGCTTGAGTTGATTTTATTTAGATTTGCTCTTCAGTGAACTCCATTATATGATTTTAAACCATGGAGAAGAAGTCTTTATTTTTATAAAATATGATATCTTTCATCACTGTTATATTAGATCTCTCCTTCTGCAAAAATTAACTGATTTTATTTACTTGTCACACTTCAAAAATACAGATTTTACCTAACTTCAGTAGTTTTAATTCCTTTATAACTTCCCTTCTGTAACTGTCAATAACTTGTTGCTGGAGAGATTCAGTTGTGGAAATTCAGTTATGCATATGAATAAATAAACAAACAAACAAACAAATAAATAAATAAATAAACATTTTGTAAAACAGATAATAGATACATAATAGGTAATCTATATTCTACATACACAAATTATATAATAATATATGATTATTAATATACCAATACATACCAATACATTAATTATTAATAATTGTAATTAATATAATGTACTATGTATTAAACAACATTATGTATAACATGTAACATATTATATATATGGAATACATAAATTATATTCCTTAATATGCATGATATCTATATGATATACGTTGCATGGAATGTTTACGTACATTTATCGATAAATATCTCCATTTTTTTTTTCTCTACAATTTTCAGTGAGTATTTCTTACCAACTGAAGAGAAAACTTCCTCTTCACTAAAATCCACAAAAATTCTGCACATCTTAGTTCACAGTCAGTCATGACTCACATGATATTCATCCACCTCCTGCTCTCCCTACTGTCACAGTTTTATGATTTTTGTTTTTCGGTATTCCACATCATAACATCATGTAGTGCACTGGGAGTTAAAGTGTCAGTGCTCCAATTGTGGATACCTGTCCCTGTACGTTGCAGAAGTAATGGGATCTGGCCCTTCCTGGTTGGAATCTTACTTACTGCCTTGCAGGGAGTGTTGGAGTGCGCTTTCCTATTCGCACTGAGCTTTTCAGGTTTGATGAGGCTCAGGAGCTCTCTCTCTGTCCTATTTTATTTGATTTATTAGTCTCAATTTCAATTAGATTGTATTATATTGTGTTATCTTGCATTCCGATATCATAGTTAGTAAAATAAGTTTTTCTCCATAGATCATTGACACTGTTTTGTTTTTTTTTTTTCTTTCCTTGAGCCTGGCTCCCATCTCCCTCCCCTTCTCCTTAACTCCGTGACACCTACTGATAAAGGATATTGTGCTGAAAAAATTACTAGATAAGGAGAACAATATTTCAGCTTAAGCTTCAGAAGCTCACATCCCAGCTTCGTATCATCAGCAAACTTACTGAGGGTGGCCACTATCCCCTCATCAAGGTTATTGATGAAGACGTTGAGCAAGACCGGACCCAGCACTGACCGCTGAGGAGCACTACTGGTTACTTTTGCATTTGTACCTCATTGATTTAGAAGTTATTACAATCAAATATTAATACCTGTAAGAAAGTTTTACAGATTCTCACCCAAATTTCTATTGTCAGATCAGATCTCATCAGATTGATATTTCCATGGTTCGAGATACAGGATATGACCTGTTTTTGTCTCTTTTGTATATTTTTAAGGTACGTGATTGTTTTGTCTTAATAACTTCAAATGAAAAAGTCTCATACTTTTATACATAACTATTACCATCCAGTGTATCCTGGACTGCTCATTGGTCCTTGTCCTCATCTACTCTCTTGCCTACATTTAAATTTTTCAAAGATTCTTTTCCCTTGACACAAGCCATTAGAGCATCCCCTAGCATACATTTAATTCACTGGAAAACTGGATGATTGGTTTTATAGCTAATGTCTTTTTCAAAAGCTAATACATGCCTGCACAGATGCTAAATCATCTCAACTGGAATGCATATGCCTGCAGGCCCTTATTTTTTGGCAAGATTTCTAGGCTATGTTTTAAAAGTATTTATAGAGTGGAACCTTCTCATTCTTCCCAGGAAGATACACCATTTTCAAACTTGCACCTGTTAAAATACGCTAATTAACAGAAGAGAAGATGTCTAAATTTCAATATGTTGTTCTGTAGATCCACCAATGCCTGTTTATAATGTCATTAAATGTCCCGTAGACTGTCTTGCTGTCAGTTTAGCTGTAGATTGTAAGTTCTCCTTATTTGCTGAACAGGTGAGTTTTCATTTATATTTCATGAAAATCGCATTACTCATGCTGCTAAAAAAAATCTGGCATGTCTCATGATCTTCAGAAGTCTAGGGAATGATTCTGATTAAAAGACACGGTGAAGGGAATAGGTCTCTTATATCAATGATAGTAATTCTATTTTGAAGATGGTGATTAGTATTTAATATCATCTGAATTTTCCTGAGTTTCACAACAAAAAAGCTGCTTTTAAAATGGCAGACATGTCCTTGTCATAATGATGACTTTTGCTAAAAATTCCAGTGGGATACTTTTTATAGACAAAATGTAATACTTCTACTATGATTGCTCCTTCTCCCAAAAGCAAGCAAACTCATATATATGCAGAAATAAAGGAAACGATAAAAAGTTTTTTCTGCTGTCCTCTGGCAGACTAATCATCTGGAAAATGAAAGTCATGTTATGCATTTTTATAACTATGTTTCCTTATAGGCACAACATGTTACAACAAAACAAATACAGCATCTGTTCCTGCCGTATACTTAGTTTAAAACTTTTAAAATGCTAAGTAATTAGTTTGACTTTCTAGGTTCTCTGGAAACAGCACTACTAGGAATTTTCATCAGGGCTATCATAAAAACTGAAACTCATTTGGAAATTGAGGTTTGGAGTTAAAAAAGAATATTCTGGAATATTACAGTGATCTATGCTATTCAACCATAGTGTGAAGTCAAACCCATCTTTAATTAATAATTTCTATTTCTATGCATAGAATCATAATGGGAAATATTTTTATACTGTGGTAAACAGAAATGCATCCAATATTCAAGGTAAGGCCACAGCAATGCTAAATGTATTGTGATAAATAGCTCATTTAATCAATTGGCTATGCTGAGTTTAACACTCCAAAATGTTTTTTACCCCTTGATTGAGCCTGTCATGAGCACCTCTAGATCACTTTCCACTGAGGTGCTCTCCAAATACTTTCTTTTTGCCAGTCTGTACTTATGTCTGGTGTTACTCTTTCCAGGGTGCAGAACCCAGCACTTCTTGCTGAACATCAAATTGTTGGTTATTGCTCAATGCTCCAGTTCATCTAGATCCTTTACAAAACCTCCTATCTCTTCACAGCGTCAACAGCACCTCCCAGATGAGTGTCATCAACAAACTAAGGACACATTCCATTCTAGATCATTGATAAATATGTTGAACAAAACTGGCCCTATAATTATTTCCCTTACTATAGACATTGATACATTCTAGATCATATGAACAATTGATTTCAATTTATTGTCTGAGGGAAGATATTAATCTAAAAGTCTTTATTGTAAAAGCTGTGCAAGGCGTTAAAGGAAATGTATTGAAGATACATATAAAAAAACATAATTTACAGTGTGTCTTCTTTTTTTAGGAGTAGATTTAACCTGTGCCTGGGTCTCTCATAATTCAGTCTATTACTTTTACTTTAGAATGATCTTTCAATAACAAAACTGCATTGAAAGAAATGTTTTAAAAGTAAATAATTTTATTGGAATATAATCACAACATATTAATATTTATATATTTTTTTATACTCAGAGCAAAAGGAAACAACACAGAATCACAGAATGGCCAGGGACCTCAAGGATCATGAATCTCCAACCCCCTGCCACAGGCAGGGCCACCAACTTCCACATTTAATACTAGACCAGGCTGCCTAGGGCCCCATCCAATCAGGCTTTGAACACCTCCAGGGATGGGGCATCCACAACTTGGTATCTCACCACTCTCTGTACAGAACTTCCTCCTGACATCTAACCTAAATCTCCCCTCTCTCAAGTCAAAACCATTTCCTTTTGTCCTGCTGTTATCTATCTTTTTTTAAAGAGTTGATTCCCCTCCTGTAGGCTCCCTTTAGGTACTGAAAGGCTGCAATGAGGTCATCCTGCAGCCTTCTTTTCTCCCTCTCCAAAAGTCTTTCTTGTAATGGGGGCTCCAGACCTGGACACAGTACTCCAGATGGGGCCTCACAAGAGTCAAGTAGAGGGGGAAAATCTTCTCCCGCCTCTTTGGCCACCCCTCTTCTGATGAAGCCCAGGATATCATTTGCTTTTTGAGCTGTAACTTATAACAATAAATAATAAATAAACAATAACATAAAATATAATAAATAAATAAATAAACAAATAAATACAAAACAAGTAAATAAATAAATAAATAGTAAAATGCAAAACAAGTGAATAATAAAATAAATAAATAAATGACTTATAATAAAATGCTGCTTAAACAACCAGAAAGGTTTTATTTATTTATTAATATTAGGGTTTCCTTACCTCCCTTAACTGTACGTTTTAGGGGAGAGTAAATACTGTTTTATCAGTTCAAATACAGTATAGTAAGAAGTTTCTTATTCATGGTGAAGTGTGTGCTAAGTCAACAGGGTACGAAAACAGGCTTCTTATTTAGTTTGATCTCTTGTATGTTCTTATAACGGAAGATTTTATATTTACATTGTACATACAAAAAGTGTGAATATATAAATATAGAATATTACAATGTATGCACTTTTAAAAAAATAAGTCTTTGAAAACATAAGTAACATATAGGCAAGAAAAACATAACTCCTTAACAACTGATTTAAGATCCTTTCTTCCAGTTATCCTTTATTACCTTGACCTTGACAATGTCTGAGGAGAATAAGTTTGAATGAGTGAAGCTGCTTAATAATTATATATATAATAATAGGATACTCATATATACTCTGTAATATTAGAGTACTGTAAACGTCTTTCCTCTGGGAAAGGATCTAATTCTTTTTGATACTCTGAAGGGAAGTGATTTGAAATGAAAACTGCTATTGCTGAAGAAAGTTCTCTATACTACCAGCATGAGGCAGAGAAGGGGATTTTAAATCTGAGTTATGTTTCAGGATCTGATTTTGTTCTATATATATATGTATATATATATATTTTTTTTCCAACCATTTTTAACTTTTCACCTGTGAGTAGACAGTTTCCTGAATGATTAGAATCATAGATTCTTCTGACATATAGCTGAAGTCTGATTTTATATCAACCTCCTAGAGAAAAACATACATGGACAGTAGGACTCTTGTCAGTGAAACTTGTGCTCATGGACATGAGGAAACTATCAAGAGCAAATGGTTTTGTCAGTATGGCTGCAAATTTATTGCAACAAACGACAAAGTGGCATGCTGTTCTCTATTAACTAAAAACTGTTGCGTTGTCAGTAGTGATATTCATATGCAAAAATATTAAGCAGCATTAGCCTACAGGAGTAAGACTTCACTACTCAGCAGGAGATAATACTAGATGTCACCACAGCTCCACTTAGTAACTGAATTGAAAATAATAGTCTTTAATTTATTTAGATAATATTTGGTCACTAATTCAACTTCTGGTGACATAAGACCATATCAATCCTTAAAAAAAAAAAAAAAAGAAAAAAAAGTATGAAGTATATTTGTCCATAGAAATAATAGATGTGTGACAGAATCAACAGCTGTTCATACATGGTCAGAACCACCTTAGTTTTTATTAAGGAAGACTTTTAACAGAATATTAAGTTAGAAATATCATACTATATTATGTAAAGCTCAGAACATACAGTGACCATAAGAAAACATGTTATGCACACTGTGCAGAGAGTATCATACGATACTTGTCTCGTACTCTACGAACATTTGCAGATAAACTACCTTCGTTTTGATCTGCATTTAGGAAATGTGATGTGTAGCTAAGGTTTGTCAATAAGCCTCAAGTGTGGATACAGCTGTAGGCAGAACTGGCATGATTACCTGCACCTACCAAACCCATTTTTGCATTAGATAGTATGTTAAATCTTATTTTATGTTTAGTCCCAATATAGTGACTTATTGCAGTAAATGGAAATAATTACTTTATAAAGCACACTAGTTGTTTTTAGTGAGTTCCATTCATGTCAGTTTTGAAAAAACAGTATACATAATTATGTGTATATATGTATTTTTTTCTTCTCAATGTGAAAAACACTACACTTTTTTTTCTGTGAGTTAGTAAATATTGTTCTTTCAGAAGACTGGTTTGCTTAAAAAGACCAGAAATAATAAAGCAGAAACTAAGAAAATTCAGATTTTTTTCAAATATTTTTTAAAATTGAGATTAGCTTAATTACCATAGTTTATAGTTTACGTGGGATCAGGGAAGCCAAGGCGCAGGCAGAACTGAACTTGGCAAGGGACGTGAAAAACAATAAGAAAACCTTCTACAGGTACATTGCCCAGAAGAGACAGGCCAAAATGGGCGTACCTACTTTGGTAAATTTAAAAGGAGAACTGGCTTCAACAGATGAAGAGAAAGCTGAGGTGCTGAATGAGTTCTTCACCTCGGTCTTCACTGGTGGCCAGGATTCTAGTCTTTTTCACGTCCCTGAACCCTGCATCCCCAAACCTCTATGTGGGGACCAAGGAGGTAAATCCCTCCCCACTGTAAGGGCAGAGCAGGTCCGAGAGTGCCTCCTTAGACTGAATGAATACAAGTCTATGGGGCCGGATGGTGTGCATCCCAGGGTCCTGAAGGAGCTGGCTGAGGTGGTTGCCGAGCCGCTCTCCATCATATTTGAGAAGTCGTGGCTGTCAGGTGAGGTCCCGGATGACTGGAGGAAGGGTCACGTCACTCCCATATACAAGAAGGGGAGCAGGGAGGACCCGGGGAACTACAGGCCGGTGAGTCTCACCTCCGTGCCTGGGAAGATCATGGAACAGATCCTCCTGGACAACATGCTCGATCACATAAAGAATGAGCATGTGATCCGAGACAGCCAGCACGGCTTCACCAAAGGAAGGTCATGCCTAACTAATCTTGTGGCCTTCTATGATGGAGTGATGGCATTGGTGGACGAAGGGAAGGCGACCGATGTCATTTACCTGGACCTGAGCAAGGCCTTTGACATGGTTCCCCACCACATCCTCATCTCCAAATTGGAGGGAAGTGGATTTGATGGGTGGACGACCCGATGGATAAGCAATTGGTTGAAAGGCCGCAGACAGAAGGTGGTGGTCAATGGCTCTATGTCCAGGTGGAGGCCGGTAACAAGCGGTGTCCCCCAAGGGTCTGTCTTGGGACCGGTGCTCTTTAACATCTTTATTAATGACATCGATGAGGGAATTGAGTGCACCCTCAGCAAGTTTGCTGACGACACCAAGCTGAGTGGTGCGGTTGATACAGTGGAAGGAAGGGATGCCATTCAGAGGGACCTCGACAGGCTGGAGGGCTGGGCTCGGGTGAACCTGATGAGGTTCAACACGGCAAAGTGTAGGGTTTTGCATTTGGGCCGGAAGAACCCCAGGTACCTGTACAGGCTGGGAGGAGTGGTCCTTGAGAGCAGCTCGGCAGAGAAGGACCTGGGGGTCCTGATGGACGAGAGACTGAATATGAGCCAGCAGTGCGCTCTGGCAGCTCGAAAGGCAAATGGGATCCTGGGCTCCATCAGGAGAGGGGTGGCCAGCAGGGACAGGGAGGTGATTGTCCCTCTCTACTCGGCTCTTGTGAGGCCCCATCTGGAGTACTGTGTCCAGGTGTGGAGCCCTCAGTACAAGAAAGACACTGAGATTTTGGAAAGGGTCCAGAGGAGGGCGACTAAGATGATCAGGGGGCTGGAGCACCTCCCCTATGAGGACAGGCTGAGGGAGTTGGGCTTGTTCAGCCTGGAGAAGAGAAGGCTGCGGGGTGACCTCATTGCAGCCTATCAATACCTGAAGGGAACCTACACCCAGGAGGGGAGTAAACTCTTCAAAAGGGCTGACAACAGCAGGACTAGGGGAAATGGTTTTAAGTTGAAGGAGGGAAGATTTAGGTTAGATGTTAGGGGGAAGTTCTTTACTAGGAGAGTGGTTAGGCCCTGGAACGGGCTGCCCAGGGAGGTTGTGGATGCCCCGTCCTTGGACGTGTTTAAGGCCAGGTTGGACGGGGTCCTGGGCAACCTGATCTGAATGTGTATGTTTGGTGGCCCTGCTAGGCAGGGGGGTTGGAGCTACATGATCCTTGGGGTCCCTTCCAACCCGGGTGATTCTGTGATTCTGTGTGATTCTGTGATAGAATTCACCAAAAAAAAAAAAAAAAAAAACCCTCAAAAAAGACTGAGCATAGTGTGTTATATTCTTCGATAATTGTTTTAGTATAAGACTTGGAATGAGAAGGACAGACAACATTCAAGAAGATCTATAAGGTGGAGTGGGTTCTTGATAAATATAATAGGATTTCCAGTGAGTATGAAGCTTCTCTGTGCTTTTTGAGGGACAGATGATCTGCACAGTCAGGATCAATACGTATTCTATTTCCTTGTCATTCCTTACTTCTTCTTTTCTCACTTTCTATTTCACTATTTGCCTTACAGCTCTTTCATCACTGAGCTCCCTGAATATCAAATAATAGCTAAATCTTCTGCTAATACAAATACGCTTCTTTGTCTTCAGTGGAATTATGCTAATTTTTACCATCTGAAGACGCGGATCTCTTTTTATTACCCGATTTATTTTATATCCCTCTTTCATATCTGCAAATAATTCCTCCACTAATATTTTTTTTATTAAGGAGAAAATCACTCGTACATCAGGAGCCTCATTTCCCTGTTGTTACAGAGTTAACAAGACAATAGAGAAAATCACAATTAAGCAATTGGCACATTCATTTTACTGAGCACAGATCTTCTGGCATTTTTCTGTGTATTCTTATTGTTTGCCTGATTGTTTTTCTTCCCTGGAGTTCTCTGTATTTTGGTAAAATAAGGTGAGAAGAAAGGAGTACTTTTAAGACTTACTTTAAAATTTTATTTCAATTTGGTTGGCATTATATAAAACTGTGTGATCATTACACCTCATGAGACATCCCAGACTTCTGTCTGAATATGCTACTTAATTTCAAGAAAACATGCATTAGTTTTTGACTTCTTTTGAAAAGAAGATGATACATTTTTGGGATCATTTCTTAATGTACTTTATTTCTATGACAGGAAGATTGCTATATTTGAATAGTTATGGGTGCTTTTTCCTTCTTTGTTGGAAAAGATAGCTACTAATCAATCTTTTAATGAGATGGAAAAAAGGAAGCAGAGAGGTGCTGCCCCTTCATCCCTGGTAACTAATGTCAGAATCATGAGAACAGCTCAAATCTATGCTAGACTGGACCTTAGGAATGTCGTTACTGCAAGGGTGGTCTAACACTACAACATGCTTCTTAGTGAAATGTTTGATTCCCTGTGCCCGTCAGTGTTCAAGACACTTCAACTTTTGATTAGCCCTGAAGACTTCAGACAAATGGACTCCATGATCTCTTTCTGATGAAAATAAAACCAAGAAAAAGAACATTATAATTTGACTTTTAATGCTATGCTTTTAAGCACACACACACACGCATACACACACACACACTCACCCTAGTCACATTATTTAGGGAATCTAGATTATTCTTCACCAAGCTTTTCCTCAGTCTTTGTCACTTTTTTTATTTTTTTTTGTTTGACTGATTTTTTGTTTTGTTTTGTTTATTAAATTATATATTCCCATTTTTATACAACATAGAGTTCACAGAGGAAAAAAACTCAAAGTCCGTTCACTCTACTGCCAAGACTGTTCAAATCCAATCTTTTCAGTACTCCAGACCACCCAGAGAAAAAGGAACAAGGTGGTCTGCAAAGCAGTTAATGAAATCACTTCAGAATATCTTTCTATTGATCATACTTTCTGGTGAAGACTTGGCTTTTTGATGTTATCACAAGGAGAGCTGACTACTACTTATATTAGAAAAGAATGTTTAAAAATAATTATTTCTTTAGAAAGGTTAATCAGTGCCTTTGAAAAGTGTTCAAGGATATTTCATATTACTAAAATAATGTAGGAATATGGGTGCATTCTGAGCACCATTCTAAGCTCTAGATGGGACAAATGATGACACAGTCTAGTATTTTGACATCCATGTCCACTTTGCAGGTCTAATTATAAACCATCTGAGTGAACTATATCCCTTCACAGCTAATGAAGTTTTCTTTGAAGAAAAATCCATAATTACATAACATAGGCAAATTAATTTATTGTAGTGGATAAAAAGACTTGACCTTTCCTATCACTGCAGTGATGACACAGATATTCATGGTACATTAGTAACATCTACATTATCATATAAAACTGTTAAAACTTCTAATAATAAGTAAAACTTGAAGGTTGTTGATCGTATAAAAATATTTCATAATAAATCTTGACATAACTATATTAGCAATGTATGTTTGTATTAACTGCACTGAAACAATGAACAGTAAATTCAAAATATCTATATAAAACACTAAAAATTTCAGCATGTCACTTTGACTTTCTATGCTGTATTTATCCCACATTTAAAGTAGTACAAGGGATGATTATCCTCTTAACAAAATGTTTTGAACACTGGAAAACAGTTAAAAGTGATTATCATCATGCTGATGAATTTATGATACTGTTACTCTAGAACTGTACTAATTGAAAATCAGATTCTGCAAATACCAAAATTGTACCCTAGGATCTCAAGTAGGTAACATAGAAGACATTCAATCACCTCACATGAAAGGGTAAATAAGAAGTATGATATCCATGAATGAGTTGAGTCTGATCAATTAAATTTCCCAGTTGATTAGGCCTTTGATGAAGTACTTCAAGTATGTATTTTTAAATCCTGGATAATTTTTTGTAAATTCTGTTTTCCCTTAGAAAAAAATATATTTATCTTAAAAATAAACAGTAGAAAAGTAGAACAAAAAAGAATTTATTTTTTAATCAATCAATCAATTAATTAATTAATTAAAGAATTAAGAATCTTCCTGTGGATTCTGGCAGAACAGAGAATTTATAAGCTTAAGCATTAGAAAGTAACAAGAATATCACTTCATGATTCTGTTGTTGAATTTTCTTAATAATATTCCATTTATTACACTGATTGTTTCTGTATACTTTATATTATGTATTAGACTGATTTACATCTACCGTACTTTAAAAGGTTTGTATTTCCCACATTTTATTGGCATTAATTAGAGAAATATTTTAATTATTTTAATCTATTTTCTAGTCTCAGCACTTTGTACTGTCTACAGCAATTATTAGAGATATCTAAAGCAGTAACAACGTTCAGTCATATCTGAAATGGAGTCAATGAACTCGTTATAGAAATATTGTTCCCTAACATTCATAACTAACACAGCATTTATTTATGTTTCTTAGCCTAAATTGCACACATTTTTGCTACATGTTTTCTACAAATCTGTCACTACTCTTTTTTATTTAGCCCATGAAAGATCAAAGTTTGGACTTTCTATATGCTTAGTTTGATTAATTTCCTTCAACAAATGTAGTTACTGCTCTCTGGATTACATGTCTATCAAGCTCTACTCTTCCCTGTGCTGCTTCTTCATCCTTTTCTATTTCACAGACCAAGTATCCCCCCACACTTTTTATGCTTCTGTGAACATATTCTAGCCATTTTGGAAGGATTCATCTAAAAAGGCATCTGCAACAAAATGCACTACTCATTGGTCTGTTCACCATCTACATGTAGTATTATATTATTTTTTTCTTTCTACAGTACACAACCTGGTTAGTTGCCAACTTTCTGTAGTCAATAGCACATATGCTAAGATACACTGTGTACAAAACACCTGTTGTAGTTAAAATTTCTGACTTTCTGTTGAGTGCATAACCACATCCATATTTAAAATACCTGTCATATGATATTAGCAGATATTCTCAAATTATAAGGACACAAATATAGAATTTTTATTCTGGCAACACCCTGACTGTAGACTGAGCTATAATAGCAAAAAGGGCTGCTTCTTCTATTCCTCACATTTCCACAATTAATGAGGGTTCCAATAATTTTAGCTAATTTGATGCCACTGTTGTCTTTTGTATTTAAAATGTTTTAGCTCACTATCTGGGGAAGTATTATTTTTCTATTGTGAGCAATTGTGTGATATTCTTATTTCGCTTTTTCTAAGAACAAAGGTAACCAGTTATCTTGTATGGTAAACATGGACACATATTTGGGGGCCTGAAACTCCCTTATTGCTTGTATTGTGCTGCCTTTGTTCTAGAAAGGCCTACCAAAACAAATTTATATTTAGCTTCTTCTTGACCTTTTACTTCCCCTCACTCCATCAGCTCCAAACTAGTCAGCATACCCAGGAGCAGAGAAAACTTTGCAGACAGCTCACTGACCCATCATCCTTCCTCTGTGCTTGCAGGGTTGATAACAGGCAAACACAGTTTCTCTGTGTTCTGGGGTGACTGATGTTAAGCCATGTAATTATTCTGATTATATTATAATCAGATATATAATATAATATATATATATAAATATTATTAATTATAATATAATATATATAATATAATAATATTAATATATTATATTAATATATAATATATATTATATATTATATATATAATTATATTTATAAATCTGCTTTAGTTCGTCTTGTAAGATGAATAAGAAAGGAACTTCTTCAGAATATGAAAAAAAAAAAAAAAAAAAAGACAGGATAATTCTTGGTTAGCATGTGGGGTTTGTCTATGGAGACAAGTACTGTACTTCAGTTCCTTCACTGTTTTGTACTATAATCTAAATAATTGTATTAAAAGTACTAATTTATGAACTCAGACAACGGAACTCAGGTTTGTATTTTCCTCATAACTGCCTTAAGTACTTGAAAAAGTCAAAACAAAACAAAACAAAAAACATTTGTTTTTTTCTTCCAGACTTCTCCATCTCTCTATCTAAATAAGAGTATTTTCCAATCCTCTTTGTACTTACATTTCTCCTGAGCAGTGCAAGTTATATTTTGATTCTGAATGACTGTGATGTGTGATAATATCATCATCTTTCCCTAATAAAACAGAGAAAAGAAAGTACTTACTGAAAGAAGTACAATATTATAATCCTGCCACCTTGGCCCAAATCTCTCTAAAATCTTCCTTATGCACGTCAAAAGATCATAAACTGGAGATACAGTTTAACAGATACAACACAGATATATGTGTTGTTTACATCAGGCAAACCTTTCTCTAAACAGTAAGTGTGCAGTATTGGTTTTTTTATTATTGTTTTTAATTACCATTTTGAATAAAGCATTTACCCAAATTATTTTGGATGCTAATGACCAGAAACAGCATGCATCCCTGAAAAATGATCCACACACTTAGTTGTAAGGAAAATGTAAGCTTAGTACTCCCTATTATCTAAGGGCACTTACTGCCTTTCCTACTCTTGCTAGTTCCCACTTTCTCTGTTGCTACTTTTTGTAATGCCATTCAGAACTGCTTAATATATTTTGTTGCCCATTGCATAGAACTGGAACATGTACTTCCGCTGTTACTATTTTTCTACACTACTTACTTACCTATTTACTCATTAGGGTTATAACATTGACTTATTTTTTTCATGTATAAGACATGCCATTCATTCTTGGGTGTAGTTTGAAGTTCCATATATTTTCTGAGCCTATGTTATGCAAACATGACTTCTAAGATGGAGTGAAGAATTTCATTGACTAGACCACTTAGGAAAGCCCAGTTTCATAACAGAGCATACATTGAAGAATAATTAATTTTCCAATTGTCCCATCAGATATTTCACTTAATCACCTTGTAGCAATTTTATTTTGGTAAAATCTCCTAGGCAAATAGGTATAGGAATTTTGTGTGGTATGACTTTCAGAAATAAATGTCTAAAGATTCTATCTGAATAAGACAGCATTTCCTTTTCCATAAATGTTATTTGATGTTCATAGCATATTTACTTTTATCCAGTTCTTGCTTCTTCTGCTTTGAAAAGGGACATCTCTTTGATTTATCTTATCACATTTTCAAAACATATCAGTTCAATGATTGCATTAATTTTTCATAACTCCACTTTCATTTTCAAACATATTGCTTGTCAACGTAATTATTTTCTATAATCAAATGAAAATATTTTTATGTATTTTAAGAATCATAGATATATTAACCTAATTTACTTTTTAAAATTTAAAGCTAATCACAAATTGCATTTCATAAATTGTAGATGTCACTATTTATGTAAGAGAGAATTTTATGTAAGGATAGGAGAGTTAACACACCTTAAACTGATGAAAGTAATGTTCAAACAGGAAATAAACAAAATCCAAGAAGATGTTCAGAATAAAAATTATCAAAATTATCAAAAAAAAAAAAAAAAAAAAAAGAAGAAGAAAAATAATACCAGTTTTAAAATACTCAATCCAAACAAGAAAACTGAATGCCTTCTAAAATAACAAAGGCAAATGGGAGGGTTTAAGGAAGACAAAATGTGAAAGTCACTCTGTATTGTAAAGATATCAGATTCCAAATACTGTCACTAACTTAAATAATTTTCAAAGTAGGAAATGAATAGACCAGTTCTTGAGTGCCACTCAAATGCAGTTCTCTACAATTGAATCAGTTAAATGTGACTGCAGTACAACCATGAAACTCTCTGGAAGGAATAGCATACATTCTAACTTTTACTTTCTAGGTTTTTGTTTGTTTGTTTTCAATTTCACTCTGACAGAATCTTTATTTATATGCTTTTTGTACACAAGCTGTTTTGAAACATCTCTTTTACAAATGCGTACAATGTGTCTTCTCAGAGCTTTTCAGGTAGTGGAGAATTTCAATAATTTGAAATAAGTTACTTACATGATAAAAGATGTAACATCAAATTAACTTACCAGAACTACAGTTAATGTCATAAGTAATGTAAAAGTAAATGGATAAAAACTTTCAAAGTAACTCCTTCACCTTAAATTCGGAAATCTGTGAAGTTGGCACAAATCCTCTACAAGAAGGAATTTTGTCACCTGTCAGGGAAATAGCAGTAATAAAGAGAAAAGATTCAAAAACTCTTTTGGCAAACCTCACTAAACAGAAGGAAGTTGGAAGAGTTGGAAGAATTTATTTTCCTAAGTAGCAATACTGACACTGTAAAAAAAAAAAAAAAAAAAAAAAAAAAAAAAAAAAAAGGTAAAAGGCTCAAGAGTTAAATGGAAAAATCCATGCTTTACTTTGGATATTTTAGCTTTGGAAGGCAGAGACAGTTCCAGCTTAGTTGAAATGATACAGGACTGATAAAAGTAAAGCTGTGACCAAGTAGACAAGGCAGTAAAAAGAGTGTTTATGTTTTGTCAGTAATAACATAAGTTATAGATAGAATAGTTGCAGGAAGGAGTAGAAACTCCAGTCAAGTGTGGAAAACAAAACAAAACAAAAAGAAGCTTGTTAGGTAGAAAAAGAAAAGGAAAACAAGACGCACTGATGAACAAAGGCAAATATGTTTCAGTTCACAGGTTTTGGGGTTGGTTTTTTTTTTTTTTGTTGTTGTTCTTTGGGTTTTTTTGCATGCTGAAATGTATCATCTCTGAGTTCTGGATTTCTAAGTATGCAGTGCCTTGAAAATTGTAGGAGTTCCTGGAAGAAATGCTGGTGCAATTATCTTTTTCCTCTTTCTGTTTGTTTAGCAAGAGAAGGATTAATAAAAACACAGGAATGGCATTCAAAAAAGCAATAAGGAAGTAATTGTTTAGTGTTTTTAAAGGTAATTAGACTCTGAAAAATATAGAAAGAATCCACTACATTTTTTGCAGGCTCAAAGGTGCCAGTGTTATCTTTACTTGACAAAACTTTTGAAAAAATGATTCTAAGACTGCAGATGGTTCTATACATATTTTTAATATCACTAGAAAAACAGAGCATCTAAGTAACACATTTTAGAACAGAGTCCTTTTGAACCTTAATTTTTTGCTTTGCACCAACAAAAAATTCACAGAACATTTTGAGTTGGAAGGGACCTTTAAAGATCATATAGTCTAATCCCTTGCCATGAGCAGGGATATTTTTCCCCAGACTAGGTTACTTAAAGTCCATGTGACATAACTTCCAGCACCTAGAGGGACAGAACATTCACGCCTAAACCAGGCAATTTGTTCTGATGTTTCATCACACTTGTAAAAACTTTTTTCCTTATATTCAGTCTGAATCTACCCTCTTTCAGTTCAAAACTATCCTTTGTCTTAATGCTACAGACCACCGTATAAACTCTGTATTTTTTAAATGCTCCTTCTAAATATTAAGAAGTTACCATAAGAAAGGCTCTTCCTGAAGCCTTTTAAACAACTTCATAAGTGGACAATCGTCATCCTCAAATTTTTGAACTTTTTTTTTTTCTTCCATACAGCCCACAGTATGATTGCCTCTCTAGGCTACAAGAAGGCTTGTACTAGCTTTTCATCCACTGGCATTCTCATGTCCCTCTCTGTAGGTTGCCCTATATCAGTTAATCATCCAGTCTTCGCTGATATCAGGGATTGCTCTGACTCAAGTATAGGACCTTATATTTCACCTCACTGAAATTTATGAGGTAAACATGTATCCACTTCACAAGCCTGTTCAAGTACCTGTGGATGAAGTATTTTCTCTCTAGCATAGAAACAGTACCATTTAGCTTAGTGCCATCCACAAACTATCACAGAGTGCAATCAATCCCACTCTCTCCATAATTAATGAAGATACTAGAAATTATTCTCTTTATTACAGAATTTTGAAAGATATCACTCATTACCACTGGTTACCATTTGGACATTGAAACGTTGGCTATAATTCTAAAAGTGTGGTTATCTATTCAATTTCTTATCCACATAACAGTTAACCCTTCAAATTTCTCTAGTTTAGAGGCACAAATGCTGTGAGGGACAGTATCAAATTCTAATGCAATAGAAAGCACACCAATAACAGCAGTGTAGCAAGGACCCAGGCTACAGCAAGTGGTGATTTGCTCAACTCCAACAGCTGTGGGAACAGACATAGACATAAAGGAAAGAAGCTGCCTACCTTACAAATGCCTTAAGTATACAGAGATCTCCAGAAAACAAACAAACAAACAAACAAAACAAAAACAAAAAAAACCCAAACAAACAAAAACAAAAACAAAACAAACCTCTTACCTTCACTGTCAATCCCTAAATGAGGTCTGGGAGTGGAGCCAGGATCCACTCCTTCTGGTTACTCAGGTGAATTCCATGTATCTGAGATCATCTGGGTTGAGGCTCATTCACTATTTCAAGCTGTTACTTAGTATTTCCTATGTAGAAATCTATGTAGAAGACATCAGTTGCCCTTCCCTTGTCCATTAATGGTGTCACTTCATCATATAGAGTCAAGAGATTATTGAGGCTTGATTTGCCTATGAAGGAGGAGATTTGGGTACTTTGTGAAGATACTGGTCATTCTTTTTTTCATTAACATTCCTCAGTGTGTGATATATTATTTGATACCATAAGAAAGTTATAACCATTTTTATAAGGTACCCAAAAGTTAACAACAAAGTACTCAATATGAAAATTACCTTGTTTTAGAAAATGACCCAAACTGCACATTGAAATCTGGTCTGGATACTGACTAAGTTTTAGTCTTGCACTGTAATTATTGAAAAAGATTATACTCTGCTTAGGAACCTGTATAAAGTTCATCTGAAGATCTCTGCCAATCTGCTAAGAAATGTATTGCTTATGAAAAAACTGCCATAATGATTTCTGTCAATATCTTGATATAATTTTATGCTGAACAAAACCTGTTTTGTACCATTGCTCATTTGGAATACCATTATTATCCATTTATCATCTCTAATACTTCAAGGCATAAGCAGAAAAGTATGTTATATTAAAATGCAAAGGTAAGGAATAACTTTGTAATTTTGAAGAAATTACTGCTAGATAAATAGAAAGTGATTTATCACTTTCTTACATACTGCTCTTTTTCATGTTTTTCATGCTTGACTGGATGTGTCTATTTACAGTATGCCATACTATTCATCCTTCTCTTGTTACTGAAAAATTTCTTATTAGTACCTTGTCTATTCAATCTTAACCTAGTTTTTATTAGTGTAGTATCACTTTCCATCTTCAGAAACCACTGCATCCAGAGTATTTGTCAAAATACAGAGTATTTAGCATCTTTGTCAAACCACCATGCCAGCTGCTTGGTATCAGAATTAGAGTCGGAATTCCTCTCAAACTGATTTGCCTATTACACTGAAATGTATTAGTTCATATACCTAGGATATTAAAAGAAATGCTAATTTCTATGTGTTCTATCTACATTTTTCATGTAAAGGTGGAAAACAGTAGAGTAGAATAGAAGTAGAATAGTTGGAAGGGACAGACCTACAAAGATCATTCAGTCTAATTGCCTGACCAATTCAGTGCTAGCTGAAAGTTAGATCATATTAGTAAGGGCATTATCCAGATGTCCCATGCACACTGACAGGGTATCAACCATCTCTCTAGGAAGCCTGTTACAGTGTTTGGTCACCTTCACTGTAAGTATTCTTTTCCTTACCTCTAGTCTGATCCTCACGTGGTGTGTTTTTCTACCATTCCCACTCATCCTATTATTGGTTCCCGGGGACCAAAAGACCAGTACTTCCCTCTTCACTTCCCCTCTAGGAAGCTGTGGAGAGCAATGTCACTTGTCACTTCTTAGCTTCCTGTTCTTCAGCCTAGACAATCCAAATGTCCTCAGCCTCTCCTCATAGAACATAACTTCCAGCTCTTTTGTCAACTTCTTTGCTGTCCTCTAGACACATTCAAGTATGGTAATATCTGTGAAAAACAGAGCAATGTCCAATAGTCAAGGTGAGATCACAGCAGTACTAAATATAATATGAAAAACAGCTCACTTGACTGGCTGGATATTCTTTATTTAGTGCACCCCAAAATGTTGTTTGTCACATTGTTTACCAGGGCACACTGCTGGCTCATGCTGAGCCTACTGTTGACCAGATCCCTTCTTAGCTGAGCTGCTTTCCAGTCACCCATTTCCCAGTCTGTACCTTTGTCTGGCATTATTCTGTCCAAGTGAAGAACTCAGCATTTTCCTTTGCTGAACTTCATGTTGTTTATGATTGTCCAATATGCCAATCTATCTAGAACTCTCTACAAGGCCTCTCATCCCTCCAGGAAGTAAACAGCACCTTCCAGTTTCTTATCTTCTGCAAATATGTTAAGAATATATTCTATCTCTACATCCAGATCACTGATAAAAATTTTGAACAGACTGAACAGAATTTAGGCCTTGGAAACACCATCAGTGACCAGCTGCCAGTCAGATGGTGCTTCAAGCTCTAGCATTGATTCAGTAAACCCGTAATAGTGTGGATTTGTTCAGCTCATCGTTGAATAATTTGTCCAGAACGATGCTGTGATGAGTGGTATTAAAAGTCCTTACAAAAATCCAACAAAATTACATCCACCACCTTCCCTTCATGAAGGAAATCAAATTAAAATGTTGATATTCTTTCAAGGTATTCTTGAAATACTTCCCCAGGTGTGAGGACCATAATTGCCATACATAATAATGTAAAGGAAAAGTTTATTTACATAATGTAGAAATAAAACATGTTTGAATTATTCTGGGAATATAGAGGTTTGCATATGGAGCTTTAGAACCATTAAGTATACAACTTTGTTTTTTTGGGCAAATGAATGCAGTTTCTCCTTGCCAGATTTTGGATCTGAAGGTCACTGAATATCTTTGGGAAAAACAGTGAATTTGAAGTGGATAACCAAAAATATGCCTTAGTTGGTATGGGAATTTGTGGTGGTATCCTTAAAGAATTCCTTACAGGAAGGGAGCAATAGTGGTAAGGGATAGCACTGTGTTCTGCACCTGAATATCAGACTTTTTCCTTCAAATAAATTAGTAATCCCAAGTTTTCTGAGGTGTTTAATCATTTTTCACCAATCAAATTAAAATTATTAGAGAATCCATACCTGAGTACAAAGTATTAAAAAGAGCAAGATTAGCAAGACAAGCAGAGCATTGCACTCTAGAGATAGATTGTCATGCTATTTTCATAATTAATAAATGATATTTAATTATTTGCTAGGATTCCTTTATTTTCTGTCTCTTGAGCAGAATGCTAGTGGGAATACACAACATGAATGATTTACTGCATATAAAATACATTTATTTATTTTGCTGTAGTAACTAATCAGTTAAAACAGTGGTTTTAATGGAGGCAGTAGTAGCATCTTCTTTCTTTCTTTGGTAGTCATAGTTGTTAGTGACTCCATGGATTATGGTGTATCTATATCCTAAGGAAAATGAGTCTATAATGGGAAGAAGGCAACTGCTCTTTAAAGTCTCTTACTGATGACACAAATGCTAATGTAATTCTATGACCAACTTAAACATATTTTCTTTTCCATTATGCTGCCTCATAATTACATGATTATTACTTTTGCTTTTTCCAATATTTGCTGAGCATTAGGGAGTACATAAAGATTGCTGAAAAAAATGTGAAGTTACATACACAAATATGACTGGAAAGTGTTACTTTGGTATGTTTTCTCTAGTCACGGCAGTTGCTGGGCACTTAATAAGGAGTACTAAGACTTATCTCCCTCTAGTGATAAAAGGCAGCAATTGTACTTTACAGTATAGTTTTTACGTAGTTAAAATGTCTTCTGATTTTCAGCTTCTTCCTTTATATAGAACTTCCTCGACCTTTTTTTTTTTCATCACTGTAGAGTTACTAATTAGCTTATTTTGTAAGCCATCTCTGAAAATTAATGTACCTTGTGTATGAAAAATTTTGTGATGAAAAGTTCACACACCACTGTTTCTTGTGAACAGATATTGTTTGTTGTATGATATGGGAGATTTTCTTTTTAAATGATTAACTCAAAGATACCAAATAATAATTATGTAATTTTTTTTTCCAACATATTTTTCTCATAGAGACCATGTCTCTATCCCAGTATTCAATAATTAAAGTTCAGCATTTGTACAATGTGTACAAAACAGCTTTAAATGAGTAACACTGCTGTTGCAGTATAGTGTGTAATATTCTTTGCAGAATGATCCAGGAGCTTGTAACTGCTTTTACATAAAGGCTTTGGTTTGTTTTACAGAAAATCCCCCAAGCATCATGTTATTAATAGTGGTTTGTTAGATACCTTATTCTTTGTTGGATACAAGATGTCCTACAGAGGAAATTGAACCAGAATGTTTGTTTCAAGTGGACAATAAATGTGTAAATAGATAAATCTTAGGGTCTGCCACAAGTAAATTATAATTTAATAATAAAATTATGATGACACAATACCATTCGATACCATTTGAATACAGAAAAAATCTGAATTCATCCACTTCATGCTTAGCATATTGGATGTTATTTGTATAACCTTTTGGTTGATGAGGTGAAGGACTAATTATCATGATTAAGCAATCAAGAATAAATGCAACCCCTTCCTGTATCTTTTGAAAGTGAACAAGGAAAGATAAAAGGTGCTAAAGAAGAAAATAAGTGTGTCAGTGATGGAAGTCTGTTGTGGAGACATGGGAGCGTGTGGAGATTGGTTGTCTTTTTCACATTCATTATATTTCATCTTGCAGCTGGGTCGAGGCAACCCCTATCACCAACACAAGGTATGATGAAAGGACTGAACATAGCCTTGCCGGTACTGGTTGATGCTGGACATGAGCCAGCAATGTGCCCTTGCAGCCCAGAAGGCCAAGTGTATCCTGAGCTGCATCAAACACTGTGTGGGCAGCAGGTTGAGGGAGATGATCCTGCCCCTCTACTCCAAGCTGGTGAGGTCTCACCTGGAATGCTATGTCCAGATGTTGAGTCCTCAGTGTAGGAGAGATATAGAACTGTTGGAGCACATTCAGAGTAATGCCACAAAAACAATCCATAGAATGAAACACCTGTCCTATGAACAGGCTGAGAGAGCTGGGGCTGTTCAGACTGGAGAGGGCTGTGAGGTAACCTGATAGTGGCCTTTCTATATCTAAAGGGGAGATACAGGAAAGAAGGGCCAGACTCTTTAGCAGGGTCTGTGGTGATTGGACAAGGAAATGGTTTTAAGCTCGGGGAGGGTTGATTTATGTTAGATATAAGGAAAAATTCTTTTACAGTAAGGGTGGTGAAGCATTGGAACAAGTTGCCAAGTAATGTGGTTGGTGCCATGTCACTGGAGACTTTCATGGTGAGGCTGGAAAAGGCCCTGGGCAGCCTGATAGGTATCCCTGTTCATTGCAGGGGAGGTGGACTAGAGGGTCTTCAGTGGTCCCTGAAAATTCTAAGGAATCTATAATGCTAGAATGTGTTCTATAACACCATGAAACTAACTGCTCTGTTGACAGGAAGAATAGCCTTAAATTTTCAAATATGCACACTACCAAAGTAAGCAAGTTCTGAAGTTCTCTCTCAGATCTACATAGTCATATCTCTGTTTTAAACACCAATTTTCACTACAAGATCAGACCTGAAGATTATTATATATGCTTAAGTTTGATCAAAGCTCTAACTTAAACCCTAATGCTTCTGACAATGATTTGCATTAGAATATTTAAGCAATCTCGATAACTTCTTTTTCAAATGCAACACTCCATCACACATCTCAATTCAACATCTCAGTCACACAAAAGATATTCCATAGGTGTGTTGACAATGCGAAAGAAATATAAATCATAGATTAACACAGAATGTGTGAATTAAAGTAATTAACTGATTACAACAGTGCAAAACAACAGAGGACATAAAATGATATAATTAGCCAGAAGACTGAAGTGGGGCTGAAATTCTGAGATCATTGTCTTAGACACTTTGGACTTCCAAGAGAGCTTTTATGTGCGTAAAATAAAAATAATTTTAATAATAATAAAAATCAATTTCTTCAAGAAAGTATAAATTACTTTGAAAATATAATCAGTGGTCTTTCTGCATTATTTCTGTTTCAAAGCAAGACCCAGGATTAAATATTTACTTAATTATTTCCTAAAACAACAACAAAAAAAGATCATCTGTAGCTTCCCTATTTTACCAAATGATCAAGATCACATGATTAATAGTAAGATTTCTACATAATTAATCAGCATAGCTGAAGAGGTATCCCAGCGACTTTTTATCTCTGGGCAGAAATCCAGTATTTCCATGGTAATTCACTTCAGGCTAATAGATAATATCTCTTTAAAAGTACTTAACCTTGGCCTTATTAATATATCAAGCAAGCCTAATATTGGGTTGTCCTTTGAAATACAGAGCTGTGGATTTAGAACAAGGACAATAATGTATTTTTTTTCCATCAAAAGAAGCAGAAGGAAGAATATATGGCCAAGTAGAAACCAGAAAAGAAGGAGGAAGTTAAACTATTGGACTTTTCTCCAATAAATAGGACAGAACTTGAGGAGAGGTTCCCTTTTCCAAAATTCCGAACTTGCAACAATAAAAAAGTGTCCTGTTCGGTGTTTAATGATCTCTTGAAAGAAATATCTAGTTATTATTTTAATAACCCATACAATCTGATTGAAAGAGATTTTAATTTTCCTTTCTGACTATTGCAAAAGTATTCTGATAACTATCCCTATTTAGAAAACTTCCTTTCGCTCTCAACAGTTGCCAGAATTTGAATTTTTTTATTCTGGCTCAGGGTGGGTTTACCCTCAGTCCACCCCTCCTGGTCACATGGGGAGCACAAACACTGGAATTTGGATTCCATCTTGTTTCCTCTTGTGAATTTTCCCAGATTTCTAACTACCAGTCTAATGTTGATTATCTCCATTCCAATTCATTAGGGAAGAGCCGGTAATGTTAATATATTCTGACAACTTTCAGAGAAAGATCTAGTGTAGAAAAGGTCCTTTTATCACTATTTAGTGGCTAAAAGGTGACAGTGAAGTAATGACTAAGTGGTGACATCATTACAAAATCAGCTTGTGTCTGAGAAACATTTTATGAAAAAAAGAAGATCTATTCAAAAAGCCTAGAACCTGTCAAAACAGTACAAATGGAAAAAATAAAAATAAAAAAAATCAGGTAATATTATTCAGTAAGTTTTAGATCTGGCTCTAAATTCAGGTTTGTAGTGAAACTCTTATGTATATATTTTTATTAAAGAAAATAATTCTATGTACTACTAATAGAATGCTCTTTATACCTTTTAAAAGAGATTGATTACTACTTTGACATATTGTTAGTGATCTTTCAAGAAGGTTGTTAAAAAAAGCCACATCAATTGATATAAAATTGAGGTAGCGCTTAATATATTTTATTCAGCAAGCAAGATATACTAATATCTTTACAGACTGAAAAGATATTTTTCAAGTAGAACTATAATCTAGACTGATAAACATGAAGATTTGAAGAGGCTCATCAAGAGAGGAAGCTCTTCTTTAGCTTATTTGATGCAAATCCTATAGTTTCCCCAAACATGAAGAAATGATGTACAAACTGTAAAATTTGTAAAACAATTAAAACAAAAAAAAACAACAAAAAATGCCATCAACTCTATTAGAGGCCAACCACAAATTATAGAAAAAATGAAGACTTAAAACAATTTGTGGTGTGTTTTGTGGTATGTTATGATAGAATTTGGTACCTTATTAAGAATTAACAAATAAGGACTTTTAAAGGAGTCTTTAGTTTTTAGACTCATGGTAGGGATGAAGTACCACGAATATATCATCTTTTGGTTTTCATCAAGCTTTAAAAGATTACATTACCTAAGACTTTGTTACTGTATGTGACGACAACTGAGAATTTTGTCATAAAGGGGAATCATCTATGTACACTGGGTCTTTTTTTTTTTTTTTTAAGAGGATTAAAAGGAAACATCATTTAATCATTATATTGTCATTTTAATACAAGTTAGTCAATTTTCACAGCTTAGTGCTAAAATTCCTACAGATTGAATTCAGATACTTTCTACTGGAACTACCTTATGAAAAATATTCTACAAAACTCTTCAGGCTGAATTTTAGGTGCCAAGTACTGAGTTAGGTGGAAAGAAATCCTGATAATATTACATTTATATACACACACACATATATATATTTGTAATCTTCTTCAAAGATTGTAGTTAAGTTTAAGTACACACTGACCTTAAATTTACTAAATAAATCTATCCTGATCAGTAGCTTGTACCACTAATGGACAGTTTGAGTGAAGGGTCACTCTCCACTCATCTACAAATAAACTTTACATGAGTATTTATAGGTGGCATTTCTCTCTTCTGGTCTGGACAGGCTTCAAAGTCTCATAACAGTAACTATCATTAATCACTGTTTTACTGTGCTAGATTGTTTATATGACTTGAACACACTATGTGTGTGTTAAACAAAATCAATTGACACATGGTTTTGAGCTGATGACAGGAACACAAAATACAATACCATAACCAATATCTTGTTTGAATTTTTGATCCATTCCTGATAACCATTAGTAAATTTCAGTAGTAATTACGTTCTTAGTAAGTTTCTTTTAGCTTTTAAGCCACCCTTAAAGAAAAACATAGATCAGAACTAAGAGATTATTATTTCAAACTGCACAGAACAAGTCATAATTCCACTAGTTGTAAAATAATTTTGAACTATTGCTGTTACTTTATGTGAAAGCATATTAATAAGAAAGAGTTGTTAGTTTCACATCAGTTCTCACTTTTTTTAATCCTCGTATAATTTCATTAGATTATTGTAGCTGCTGCAGTCACTCAGAAGTATTGCTAGCACATTACTGCCATAGCAATCATCATTTTAAATGATGCATGATAAAACGAGTGTAAAATTAAGATGAAAACTAAGCCTATACTATATGAAGAGCAGGCATACTACAGTATGCAAACTGAAGATACTCATCCTAAGATGAAAAAAATTGCATGCCAACTAATTCTTTCACAGAATAAGATTATCTTTAGTGACTTTCCTAGATTTTAGACAATTCTATTGTAGAAATCCAGCCACATCCCATACTTAAAAAAAGAACCATCATTTTTGAAGTTCTTTTTTAACTCATCCTTTACAGCACCCTTTGTATTCAAGGGTTATGCAAATTATGGCGACTGGAACAGAAAATAGACACAGGCCAATCTATCCAAGTTATTAATACACTCCTAGAGATGTTGTTCAAGTGGACATATGTGTGACATACCTAAGTAGTAAGATACATAGAAGTCAATGTCTTGCCTAAGCCTCTTTATAGTTCACAGTCTCAGGTAATATTCCTGCTAATTATGACATTTATAACCTAAAAAAAACCAATGATTATATGGGCTCTAAGAAAATGACCTATTTTTGAAGTTGGGAGAAATGGGGAAGTGAAAGAACAGTATGTTGCCATTATTTTAAACATTATTTATTTATTAACAGTTTTTATTCTGTTTTGAATGCTGAAATTTTTTCCCCCTCTATCTGCTTTTTCTCCAACTACTCTCATAATTCTCACACTCATAAAAATCTCTGCACTAGTCCATAGAGCCTTTGCTCCTTCTTGACCATATCTAACCCCTACAAATTAACATTAAAATCCAAATTTCTGTCAAAAATGTCTTTCCATGGGATGAATATAGATGAGAGTCAATACGTTAAAAAAAAATTAGAACTATATAATGCTGTAAAATTTGCAACCACGTTACAATATAACTGTAATTCTTATGATTCTCAACCTTATTGACTATTTGTCATACTCCGTCTTGGTGCAACATAGAGCATTTGGCTGATGAATTCTTTTAAAATTGAGTCAAGCAAGGTGCTGAACAGCTGGAGCTCCAGCCAAGAAAGCCACTACAGCAACAGAAATTAAATGTGCCTGAGTACATTTCTGGTTATAAGCCAGGTTTCTCAGTACCTTGCTGAGTTGTGCTAATAATGATTTATGCTTTATCAATAGGTTTATGTTCTTAAGTTGTCTGGAAAATAATAGTAATAGATACTCTGCAGATTTGTTTGTTCTGTAGTAACATAAAGGTTTCTGCAAACTGTCTCAACAGCAAAGTGAAGATAAATCAAAACTGTTCCAAACAATTTGTCCGTAAAATGTCAGAAATCTCAGAAGTGGTATAATCTACGCTGCATGAAGTAGTCAGCTCAAGAGTTAATACTTCTGTAAGTAGCATGCTAAAATTCAATTGGAACATCTTAGACTTAAAGGGGAAAATAACCAGATAAATTATATTTATGATCGAATTCGAAACAGTTATACAAAAAAATCAGTCTGTGATATTTTATAGTTCACATCTGGCATTTACATTTTTGTGTTTTGACAAGTAGAGATAATACGTAACTCTATGTGTAATACAAATTAGTTGTTTTCTGTGTTTTTGTTTTTTTTTTTTAATCATAGTGGAGACTAAGTGCTGTGTTGAGAGAAATGAAAATGTATCCTAAATTTTTAAAATTTTTCTCAAGGCATATGGAAAAAGTTTAGATATTTCTGCAGACTGAAAAAAAAAGCTGTACGAATATGCCTCATTTCAGTGCTTTTTTCAATATAATCACAGAATCACAGAATCGTAGGGGTTGGAAGGGACCTCCAGAGATCATCGAGTCCAACTCCCCTGCCAAAGCAGGTTCCCTACACCAGGTCACACAAGTATGTATCCAGGCAGGTCTTGAACATCTCCAGAGAAGGAGACTCAACAACCTCCCTGGGCAGCCTGTTCCAGCGCTCCTTCACCCTCACTATAAAGAAGTTCTTGCGCACATTTGTGAGTCCTCTGCTGGACTCTTTCCAAGAGATCCCTGTCAAAACTTCAGTATCTGTCCAAACAGTAAGATATCTATGTTGTATTTAAATTTACTCAGGAAGTTCTGCTTTTTTTTTTTTTTTTCTGTGTGTGTGTGTGTATGTTGAGATTTAGCCAACTGGATCCACCTCAGTATGTTTAGTAATGACTTAAATCTTAATCCCAATTTTTCTATTGCCCTGTCACAATACATTCTGAATAGTTTTAATGGAAGGAAAGGATATGTGTTAAAACTGTTTATTGCTCATAAAGACAGGAAAAATGTATTAGGACTTTTTAGAGTTTTTATGTATGTATTTATTTAATTATTTTCCCTGAGAGAGAGTAGTATTTCCTGAGATAGAAAAAAGTAAAATCAAACCAAATCGCTACCACCACCACAAAGACAAAAGCTTCTACATAGACGATACAATTCAACTTGGTCTTAACTTAAAATCCTACTCTTCTATGCAATTTACATTAACTAGAATATTTTTTTTTTCTTGTACTTTTGTCTTAGTTTCAGCTGGGACCGAATATTTCATAGTGTGCCTGGTATGATGCTATGTTTTGGTTTTAGGAGAAAAACAATGTTGATAACACTCTCATGTTGAGTTGTCCAGCAGTGTTGTTTTTCTCATCTTCTCATACTGTCTAGCCAGCAATTGGACTGTGGAGGGACAAAAAGAGCTGGGAGGACACAGAATCAGGACAGATGATCTAAACTGGCCAAAGGAATATTCCATTAAATTAGTATTTTGAAAAAGGGAATTGTTTTGAGAAGTAGTTTCTTTGGGGTGGGAATTCATCTGGATTTATCCTTGGTTTACTTTCAGCTGCTTTGTTTATCATTCACTACATTCTACTAGTTCCTTCTCTATGTGGAATAAAATTCTTTAAAAATCCCTGTCAAGGAGAGAATTCAAAACTTCATTTTTAAAGCCACTTTTTTTTTTTTTTTTTTTTTTTTTTTTTTAAGATAAGTAAAGCATAAATTTTCTGGAAAAAAAGTTTTTTGGAAATATACAAAAAAACAAAAACAAGTTTTTCTCTCCTGAGTATATGCCAGACAGATTGTATTAATCCTGTTCTTCATATGTTGTGCCCTTCTGTGAAACCTGACAATGAAATAGCTTTAAAGGAAACCCAGGCCAGATGAATTTCTCTTAGGTATTTTGCAGCTAGTTTAGCAGTCATGATGTTTTTTACGTGTTTCTTAACTGAAGTAGTATTTGGGGAATTCTTCATAGAAATTACTAACAGTTTACAGTGTTGAGAAGACTGCTGAAAATGCTGTTAACTTTATCAGAAAGTTGATAAATACTGAGGGTAGACTTGCTTATTGAAAGAATGCTTTTTACCAAGTTGTGAATGTTTTGTGACTCATGTCAATGGTATCTTGTTATACAGTGATATTGGGTATGTTATTTCTTCCTCTAAGCCAGATAGAATTATTTGGACTTCTTACTTTGATAGCTGTAAGTGGATGTTGCAGAATAATTACAATTTTATTGCACCATCAGAAAATATATTGAAAACGAAAACCCTAAATGTCACCTGGGAGATTTATTGAAGAGATTTATTGATCATCAGAAAAGTTTTGTTGAACAATCTGGGATACAAACATGAGGATGAACTTTATTGTGAGGGTGGCAGATCTCTGAAACCAGCTGTCCAAGGTAGTTGCGGAGTCCTCTTTTCTGGAGTTATTGAAGAATTGCAGACGACACCAAGTTGGGAGGGAGTGCTGACCTGTCAGAGGGAAGAAAGGCAGTACTGAGGGACCTGAATAGACTGGATAGATGGGCCAAGGTAAACTCTAAGTTTCAATAGAGCCAAGTGTTCGGTCCTGCACTTTGGTAACAACAACCCCAGGCTTGGGGTTAGAGTGGATGGAAAGCTGCCTGATGGAAAAGGACCTTGGTGTACTGATGGACACTTGGGTGAATAATCCATAACTCATCTTGTGCCATGAAACCACAGTATTTTTTTGTTTATAGTTTATAATACAGTGTCACCAGGGTAGTCCTTGGCTATACTGGATACAAAACCTGTAAACAAGCTTGATCAAGAAAGTTTATATATGTTGCAGAATCAAAATTTTGGAGGGTAAGTGACTGGTTAACATGCAAATTAGTTACTACCTATGAAAAAGTGAAGAAGAGTTGAGTTTAATCATGTGAACAAATTTGTAGACAAAAGAAGGAAATTTACACTATACATTTTCAAGCTGATTCTGTTTTTTCCTTTGCCATGTGTAATGTTTTCTCCCTCTACAGATGAGAAGAAACACAGGTATTGCACGAGATCTTCTTGATAGGCCATAATGTGTGTACATTATTCCAAAAGGTGAATTCTGCTTTCTGTGAGCTTTCTTTTGAGAATATTAATGAAAACCAATGACACTGAAAATAACTTCTCAAAATCTGTGAAACACTTTTGGACTTTAATAGACAATTTTTTTGCTTAATTAAAAATGTCTCACTTTTGATCAGACAGCTCACCCACCTGTTCTTTTAGAAAGGCTTTCCAGATTGTTAGATTTAATTGTTCCCTTCAGAATAATTATGATGGAAAACAATTCTGAAAACAAACACGTTCCCCTGCAGCCTGAAATACTGCGTATTCATGCTCATCTACAATTAGTGACACTGATTACAATCTGAAGTTTAAATGAAGACTAAGTCATCTTCCAAGTTTTTCATAGAAATACAACAGAGGATTTTGCATACACAGTGAAAATTTAGATAAACAGGATAAAGATTACCAAATTATCTCAAGGTAGAAAATGTCCAAAAAATCTATACTCTAAAAGCTACACTATACAGTCATTTAAATATACTTGTTCAAAAATAATCCCACATATTTATGCAATAGTAAACTGACTCATATTCAGCGGCTTTATGTTTTAAACAGAATTGCTTGAAAAATATTAAAAATTGAGTATATGTGAAGCTCTTTAAAGTGATAAAAGTTTAAGATGAGACTTTACACTGTTACAAATGCCTGCTTACAGTGGTTGGCAAATGTGAAGACATGAAAGATTTTCATTTCATACTCCAAGTTTCTATTCAGCCATTCAGTTGGGGCTAAATCTTCTCTATTGATGTGAATGTTATAAAAGATTTATATTGCAAAGTGTGTGTACAAAAGGTAGTCTCTAGTGAAAATGAAAAGCAGGAAGATTTGTTCCCCAGCATAATTTTGAATGTCAGGGACACCTTTGCCAACAGTTAGTAATTCTTTCACAACTTACCAATAACAAAATATTAAATTATTTGGATGATAAGAAGGAAAAAAAATAACCACAAAGAAATGTTACTACATAAATTCTGTATTAAATATCAAATAATTTTGAGTGTAAGGGAAGAGACGGCATCCTCTCTGTTGAGATTAATGATCCCACAGATCATGTATTTTAAAGAAAATACATAAATAAAAATAAAATACGCATAGGCATATCAAAATGTAATGTAAAACCAGATTTAATTAAGGAGGCTGATTTGTTCTTTAAAGTATAGTTTCAAATACATATGTTCTTAAAATGGTACTAGTATATCTGCCACCCTATACATAACACTTAAAAAGTGAACAACACAACTTGAGATTTATCACATATTTTCATGCCTTCTTAAAGGTGTAAAATATATGAGGTCTCTGTTGTCAATACCATACTTGATCTTGCTGAATACCTTCATCTGCATTTTTCCAAAGGATTATACAATGACATTGACAAATATGTTGGTAAGGAATAAAAGTATGGGTACAGAGGCAGTTTCTGGCTTCATTATTAGAATAGAGAAAGGTAACTGTGGACTTTTGTCTTTTGAGGAACCTTACGTATGTAAAAAGATAAATGATCTTTTCAGTTTTATTAATGTATACTAAATAGGATGCAGAAAACTCTTTAATAAATTCTTTCATAAATTTTCCTGGTAAAATTTAAGTACAGATACTCCTTTCCTCATAAATAAGGGAAATTCATATATTTATATTAGTTTATGCACATTTAAAATCAATAGAGAATTCCCACAACAATAATGCAGCTTTGAAGATTATGTACCATTTTAATGTATAAAAAGAAAACTATCACCCTGTATCACACACTGAACTCATTACCTGGGCAGTTCACTAAATTCAGGCTTTCTCCCTTGCAGAAAAAAAAATGTAGATACTGTGTATATGTCACGTAATTATGTTTTGCTTGTGCTGATGAGATTCTTTAACTAAGGTCTTTCCAATTTAACTTTTAATTGGTCTAAATAAAGCATTATCTGAGAAAAAGAAAATTGTTTTAAAACTGTAACATATGTAGGAATTCAATTAGACACCTTTGCTTCATATGCACTTCCATGTCAGACACCATTGTATCAGACTGCCCCTGTGGTGCCATCTGTCACATACAAACAAAATTGGATGGAATATTGACAGAAAGTTTCAATGTTTGCATCTGTACTACCAACATCTGTCACTAATGTCATGGGCAAATACAATAAAATAGGAAAAAATACTTTTGAAGCAGCCCTCATATTTACTACTCCATGGATGTCCAACCTTTTGACTTGGTCTGGGCTGCACTAAGTAAGGAGGAATTGTCTTGGGCCACATGTACATAGGTTACCCTGGAAATAATGCCTCCTATTTATTTCCATGGAAATTAGAACCAATACAAAAAGTACTATAACACTGTTTGATAGTGTACATTCTCAGCTACAAAACACCACTTTTCATCATAACCACCACTACTAGCTATGCATTTCTGTGAGCAATGAACAAGAGCATATATGCTGTGCTCTTAAAAACCTGCATCAGCAGAGGTAACCTGCTGCTGCTGTTGTCACTGCTGACATCTACCATTTAGCCTCCGTAAACATTCAGCAAACATCAGTGAATGTCAATGGGTGCCCCTTCTTCATGAAGGAATTCAATTACACATCTTTGCTTCATATTCACTTCCACGTCAGACAGGAACTTGTCACATTGCCCCTCTGCTGCCATCTGCCACATGGAAACGAAATGGCAAAATACTGATGGGAAGGTTCAACCTCTACTCCCATAGAAATATATAACATAGTTCATGTATATAAGTAACAAAATTTATTTCAATCTTTATTAAAAAAAAAAATAAAATGAAACAAAAGCATAAAAGTAATGTGATATTTGATCTTGTTTTTGTGAAATTAATATATCAGACTAGTTCATTGGATGTAGCTGCAATTCCTAGTGTTCAGTGTTACCAGAGATTTTTGATGAAATTTTACTCTTCCTTTTCTTCATTCTTGAAAACATTTGTGCACAAATGTACGTACTGCCAAAAAGTGATGATGTGAATAAGAAGCGATTGTGAAGTGAGGGATATTTTGCTCAGGCAAAATAGGTCTTATAAAAGTACTATAAAAAGACATGATCAAGTTTTTCTTTAAGTTGAATATCTGATTGTAACTCAGTACATTCCATTTGCAAATTTGCAGGAAATTTATGTGAAATGTGCAAATATATTAAACAAACGATGAATTTTTAAGCAATCTTGAAATCTGTTTTTTATCAGAATGGAAAACTATGCTGCATATTTTTTGCTGTTCATGGGACAATGGTTAGCCAATATATCAAAATGCACAAAATTATTTGCCATAATTTGCATTAGCACTTCACTATGTTCTCCCCTTTTCTTGATTTCAGCCCAGGCAACATTAATGGTTTGGCTGTTGCTGAGCTGGGCCGGGCTGCTTGATGGGGAAGAGTTTCCACCATGAGGTGTGGGATAGGGGGTGGCCACAGGACAGGGTTGGGCCACATGAGGCCTTTGATCTGCAGGTTGGACATGCCTGTGCTAAGGTATGATTTACAGCTTTTTAAAGTTTGGATTAGTTAGACAAACATGTTAATTTATCTCTGTATATTTGTTAAGATAAATAAATCTTTTTAAAGCCATTTAAGATTTAAACTCCCTTATTAATTCTTAATTGAATGCTTGTCTGACAGACATACTGTAAATAAGCATTTCTAATACAGATCTTAACTTTCAAATTATTATTATTATTTTTTTAATTGAAAGGAAAAAGAATTTGTGAGAAGCTAAAAGATGACAAAGAAAGGAGAATGTGAGAATTTAATGTAGTTTTACAGAATAGGAGATGAATATGCAGAGAGAAATCTGTACCAGCTTTCTCTCTTAAGATATCTTAGTTAACTGAAAGTAGATAACTGAAATATTTTCATTTGAATTGAATTATATTGTTCACCTGTGAAAAGTAATGTATCTTTATTCATAATTCATTATATAGTTACCAAGCCACTTCTTATCCTTTACATTTTGGCCCTTTGGATTTCTAACTGCAAAGTTATGACATAATATGTCTAGAAATCTGATTTTTTGCTGATTTATAGCAGAGGTGGGTGGATTACTTTTCCCTTTCTGAATGCAGAGCAGGACTCTTTCCTAGCAGATACCAAGGAGACATCAGTGTGTGTCTTCTGAAACTTAGTCACTGGACTAAATCTTGTTTGATTGTATTCAAACAAACATTTCAGTCACTTTAACAACTTAAAAGAATCCAGATAAGTTTTTTCTGTCTTAAATCTTTCTTACAAAGCAGGGAAATATCATGTTGTCATCCAAATCTGGGAAAGCACCTGGTGAACAGTAGACAAATCAGGCATATTACATATATTACTTCCTATTGCCCACTTGACAATTTGAATGTTATGTATGAAAGGAGTCTCCTTTCTACTTTGATGAAAGTCCAAATCACTTGCTGTCTAAAACAAACCTTTTGATACCTACAAAAGTGATGTGTATTAGACCCTTCTACATTCTTGGATCCACTGTCCAAATGGGAACATCTGTACCTTCTGTGGCAGTTCATTTTAATCCTTCAAACAGAAATTATTCTACTACTGTGAGACCTTGATATTGTACAGACTACTAGTTCTAGTCAGTCCTAGAAAATACTGAAAAAGTAATGTTTAATAGTTAAAATCATTTGCGGGGAAGAAGATTCTTTGAACCAGGAAGGGAATTCTGATTGAAGTTTGATAATAGGAATTCTGTGAATGTCACCTCTGTTTTCAGAAACAAAAAAAAAAAAAAAAAGAAAAAAAAGAAAAAAAAACTTAGTAAACTGCAAGAAATTAAATAAATAATTGGAACATTCTCTGGTTGCTGCATACTTATTTCAACTATGTACTTACTAAAAGTTCTCAGTCCTATGGTGGCTTTATCATGTAACTGGGCATACCCGTAGTGTCAACTTTGATATTCATAAAAAAAGTGCATATAGTCATTTGTTATACAATATCTGAACACCTTAGCTGTCTTCACACTACTCTACTGAATATACCATCTTGCTCCAATTACTGCAAGAGATGGTTCAACATATATACCTGGAGCAAGATTAAAGCAGCAGGTGAGGCCAAGATGTTGCCCAAATAATTTATTACAAATTCTAAGCAGTTAGAGAATGCAGGAAGGATGGGGAAGTTAGCAACATGAAAGAGAGGAATCCTAGTGAATGGGTCATCAAGTGGAAAAAATCAACACCATGGATTCAGTGACTACTCTGATCCATAGGTGTCTGCAGGATGGTCAGTCATATCCCATTGACCCACACAGCTGCAAAGGGAAGTTGACTTGCACAGCTGGAAGGGGAGATTTTATCCTCTTTGTTCTGCTTTTGTGCATATCTGTTTGCTCAAGGCAATAGCATCTGCTCCCCCTGTGAGATGATTGGCACTTGATCATGCGCCAACCATGTGCCTGCTATCTGGCAGGCCAGTGGACATGTGCTGACTCCATAGTGGTCTTTCTGCAAAACAGCCCCAAAAGTTGGCCTGACTTGCAATTGTCAACCAAGAGCTAACTCTTTCTGGTTGTTCAATCACAACAGTTCTTATCAGCCTATCATGATCTCAAGGGGGTGCCACTGAAAAGTCTCTGAGAAAATAGTGCTTTCTTTCAGCTTCTCACATATACTTGTATGGAACTTATGTGGTGAATTTAGATATTTATGTACTGATTGAATTGCTGTCTTCAAAAGACTGGTAAATGATTCTGTTTTCGTATTTCAAAAATGAGACATTATTGGAATGTCAATTCATTAACAATATATAAAGTTTGGTCTTGATTATTATCAGCTATTATCACTACATATTTTATTAGTTCTTAATAAGCTTATACTACAGTAGCTGTGAGTAGACAACATCAGAGAGATGATATAGTGTATCGTGTTAACAGCTGCTGATGGTCTTAGTTTGAATTGACTTTTTATATCATTGGATAGTGATAGGACAAGGGAAAGGTTTTTCAACTAAAAGAAGAGAGATTTAAATTGGGTATTATGTGTTATTCAAGAAGTTGTATATGCCCTGAAAGTGTTCAAGGTCAGTTTGGGTGGGGCCTTGGGCAACATGATGTAGTGGGTGGCAACCCTGCCCACAGCAAGGAAGTTGGAACTAGGTGGTCTTTAAGGTCCTTCCAATCCAAGCCATTCTGTGATCCTATCATACACTGATTCTATGGCTTCAGGACTCTTTGAAAGGAAAACTGGTATGCAGCTGTGCAACTTCTTTCTCCCTCATTTAACCTAAAGTGTACTTGGTATTCTTTTTCCTCTTCACTTTCTAAAACAAAATATGTGATTTCATATACTGTAATACATTTCACCTTATTTTTTTTGGACCAGAACTGTTCTGGTTTAACTAGGAATGTTCTCTGCTAAGTCTGCAGAAATGTCTGTTTCTTTCAGACAGTGTTTCTACTTGTTCTTTATCCTTTGCAACTTGCAGATATTACTACTTGCAAATCATTTTGTACCCATTTCTGCAAAAATACTACATTTCTCCATTGCGGTAACTGATCTACCACATATCTGTGACCTGGTGTGTTGCAAAATGTACATTATTGATAATTCAGGCATTAAAAATGGTACAAAACTTTTCTACAACATTACTATTTATTATTCTACATTAGTGCACTTATATCTAGGACAAGATAGGAAACATTAATTATGTGATACTTAGTACACTTTTCAACGAGTGAAAAAGACCTATCTGTTATTTTTGAAAGACCTGTTCTCTCTGATGCACTGTTATAATCAAATCTGAATCACAAAATCCTAGGAGGGATTGTGGTAAACATCTAGCTCATGAAACTAGTCTTGTGCTTATTGTTAGGTTCTTTGATATTCTCTGGTAATTTCCATCTCAAAGACTGAAATGTACAATAAATCCTGTGCATGAGTGCCTACAGAACTTTTTAAATCAAAGTATCATCTGACATTGTCTCGTTTCAATAAAAAAAAAGGGTCTTCTTCTCTGGCCTGACTCTGAAATCTGGACCTTCAGCTTAGCATTACAATATAGAGTTCAGAGTTGGTGGTTTGTCTGGGTTCTGGAAAATCCAAATGATCACCCTTTTCCTATCCCAAAAGACAATGCTTCGCTTTAACTTCTGAGGAATGTGTCTTGAACTTTTTATTTTATGAGAAATTCTTATCACACCTCCATGGTGTCACGGAGTTGACCAGATCAATCTACGTCTGTGACAGGTGGCAACAGGCCTCTGCCCTCCCCCTCCCACCCCAGTCCCACAAAAATGGGAAGGAAGGAAGGGAGGAAAAGAACAGTGGCAACAATCTATGGAGGAAAACTTACTTTACTATAATATTGGAATACAAGATAACACAATATAACACAATTTAATTAAAATTGAGACTAATAAATCAGACAAGATGAGCGAGAGAGTTCCCGGGACTGAGTCAAACCTGAAAAGCTTGGAACGGCTAGGAAAGCACCCTCCAGCACCCACTGCAAGGCAGCAAGAGAGCGCCCCCCCCCCACCCAGAAGGGCCAGATCCCGTGACTTCCTTAATATACAGGGATAGGTACCTGGGATTGGGGCATTAACACTTCAATGCCCCATACACTACATGATGTTTTGATGTGGAATACTGAAACCCAAAAAACAAAAACATAGAACCATGACACATGGACTGCCATTTTCATTCTGGCTTGCAGTGTATCATGACATCTCATCATCAGTAATAACGCAGTCTAAAAAACTGTCACCTTTAGCCTTGCGTTCATTCAACAGGTGTTGTCAAAATTTTATGTGGTGTACTTTCCATTCCTGTGTAAGAATTCCTGAGGCCCACCTGGTGCAAACTTTGGAGTATTCCAACATTGCCTCTGTTTCCAGTGCACCGAAGCCAATATATAATTTGGTATACAGTTCCATGGTTGTAATCCGTTGTTTTGCATGTAAGAGTTTATTAAGTTCTTCATTTGGTGATATGACTTCTGTGCCTGACCCTCCACAATGCAGTTTATCTTTCATGTAGTTGCTGCCACTGCTGTAATACATCATCCACCACCTCACTGCTAACAGACACTGGTTGGTCTCTGTAAACATATTGCAAGTGTTGATGAATACCAATGGGGGTAATTTTTTCCAATCTGAGGAATTCAGTTTCACACCTTTGCTTCATATACACTTCATGTCAGGCACCATTTTGTCAGAACATCCCTCTGCATCCATCTGTCACACAGTAAAAAAATGTAATGGAATATTGGCAGGAAGATTCAACCTTTACTGCTATACCACTATCATCCACCTCCAACACCATGGGCTGAGATAATAAAATAGGAAGTATTACTTTCACAGCAGTCCTTGTACAAGAGTGTGAAAAAGCTAGTACACTTATTATTTTAACTCTATTCCTTATAGAGAAGAGATCAATTATTATTTTATATTTAATTATAGGAATAGATTTTAAATTATGCTGTATCTATATATAATGAGTTGCTAAGTTTTAGGTTAACATGATTGTTAAATATGGTGATACAAACCATTTCCAATTTGTTTGCTGAAAACATAAAACTTAAAAGGTCAAAGGGCTACAATCAGTGCATTAGATTCTTATGTTTCTGGTTATTTCTGACTGCTCAGGTAGTGGACAAAAATCTGAAATCTCTCATAAATCCTGTGATGACAATTTCCCTAGAGTGAGTGAGCTGTCAAGCAGCTGTAGATTAATTATAATCAGCTTCTGTAACCTTAATCTCTGCAAAAATAGAGATTGCCTGAAATGGACAATATTCTCTGTATCCTTAATGAGCATTGGTCCCTGTGAACAAAATCCATATGGGAGAAATCAGAGTAACACCTTGGATAATTTGAGTCATCCTGAATGGCAAGTTATGACAAGAAGCTCTAACTGAAAATACATTTTCATCTTATTTTAGAAGAAAAAATGTTAAGTTTCTGTTGCATACAGATGGACAAGGATGACCAAAATAACACTTCTGTACTACTTGTATGACAATTCATTTTATTGCCCAAGCTTAAAATGCTTGCAAGCAATAATGTGCTTTTTTTTTTCTTGACTTTTGAATGTTGTTGCTAGAAAACATGAAAATATAAAGTAGTGCGATTAAAATTTTCGTACAAAATACCATAAACTAAATGATTAAACAGATTCTTAGTCTCTTTCCAAAGGAATAATTAATAAACAAGCAAAACTGATACCCATCAAATGAAAATCGAGGAAACATCTTACAGAAATTATTCAATTTTTAGAAGTCCTTTAAAATGCTTATTTTCAAGATTTGAATATTAGTTAGGATAATGATTTGTCTAGGGAATCGCTTAGTCTTATATTTAATCATGTAGTTAATTTCCTAATGAGTTTAAAAGGACCATGTTACCACAGTGAGGTATTAAGAGTTCTGTTTTAACTTTGATTTATTTGTTTACAACAACAGTAACTTTCTTTTGTTATGTAGGTAAAGAGATATATCTGTAATTTTGAATAAATGTTCAGTTTTAGTATTCATCAGTCACATTACAGCTTTAGGCTTCTGAATAACTTTATCAGTATCATTTTTATTTCTAGTTACTTACAGGAAATCTTCTTGGAGACTGCTGTCCAAGTCTCCTTGGGTAATTTTTCTGAAAGTGGTGAAAAAAAAAAAATTGCCACCTGCATCTCATATTCCAGCTGACATCACCAGTAATGATTATTTGCTGTTTCCAGTGTATAAATTACCTATTTAGAAAGTAATTTGATGCAATCTGACTTGATAAAATGAACTTTAGTCGTCCACAGGAAGCAGTTTTTTGAAATACACTTAAGTTTGATTCTGGGGGAAAGAAAACTATTAAATAGGCAAGAAGAATGAATGCCTGCCAGGTGACTATTCAACATATCTTCTGTATGTGTCAAATAGCTGGTCAGTGTGTAGTCACTACGTTAAAAAATTGAATCTCTTCCACTAAATTGGTTCAAAAAGACCATGAAATTCACTGGCTTGCATAAGATATATACCAGAAACTGACTACATTAATAGAGCAAATATACCAGGCATGAAGGGAATGGTGATAAAAATTCAATCGAGGTGTAAATGAAGTGGTTGGTTCTTTCATTTATAGAAATTCTACAGTAAAATTCCCACTTAAGAAAAAAGACACGTCAGCAACTAACAGAAAAAAATGAGGAAGAAAAAAATTATGTATTTATCGACAACTGGATGCAAAACAAACAGTAGTTTCTCTTAACTCATGATGGCTTGAACAGATTTAAAATAAAGTAAAGGCCAAATGGGTATGAGAAAATAAAAAAAAATATCCTTTTGTGTTGTATGGGGAACTTAATATTTTTGTCAGTAGAAAAACATTCCTTTCAGCTTTGAATTGCATACCATTTGCAATCATTTAATTAAATTGTAGACTTCCAGCAGTGATTATATGCCTTGCAAACTTTGAGTAAGTGAGAAAGAGAGGTCACTTTTTGGACAATGTCTTTTAAAGTCCTGTATCTTTTTAAGCAATGCCTTTTAACAGCGTGAAGTGCACCTGGGACAGAGAAGTGTGTGACACAGGTACTCACTTAGATTCATGTGAATGGAGAACAGCTCAGCAGAAAAGAATGTGGGATCATTGGCTGGTAGTAAGCTTAACATGAA
Source organism: Lagopus muta (assembly GCF_023343835.1). Lineage (NCBI taxonomy): Eukaryota > Metazoa > Chordata > Aves > Galliformes > Phasianidae > Lagopus > Lagopus muta. The sequence continues at coordinate 40,790,317 of NC_064434.1, forward strand.
CCAACAGTGTGCCATGACACCTAAGTAAGTTGTTTCACTCTGATTTATAGGAGGGAGAGGAGGTTCTTTTAATATCTGTATACATGGTGTGAGATTAAGAAACAACGGTTCAAATGTTGGTCCAATCAGTTTATTACAAATCTTAATCAGGGAGATGGGGAAGGGAAGGACATATATTATTATGAATTAGGGTAATGGGGAAGGAAAGGAGGGTGATAGAAAAGATAGGTAAGAAGAAGCAAGGAGTCTTCATAGGAAGCAAGAGGGACATAGTCACCACCATGGATGCAGAATGGTTCATAGTTGAGTCATTGATCATCAGTAGTGGTGGGTCGTTGGGCATTGTTGTTCTGTTGACGATGATAGTGATCACGGCGATGATGGCCACTGTTCAATGGTAGTACCAATTTATTTATAAGTCCAAAGTGGTTGAGCCAGCTTTCTTTGGAGTGACAGCTCAAATCCAAGGTGGTTGAGTCAGCTCTCCTTGGAGTGGCAGCTCCTGGCTATGGGGTCTCAACAGAAACTCCTTTGTTCCCATCTTCCGGGCCTTGCCAGCAGATAAAAGGGAGCAGGGATACCCACCTGCATCCTGTTTGTCACAGGACATGATGGTATCATTCCCCAATTTTCCCATACCAAGCTGGAGCTATTTAGTCACAGGCCAGATCTTCCTCCAATAAACACTTCTGAGCACTCTCTTCTGGAGGGAAACAGCTCTGGAGGAAGGTGCTTACAAATGTCCTTCAAAAAGTGATGTTGATTGCCACAAGGTAGCACCCATCATTTGCATCCTCAATAAATCAATCAGAGTCTTATCACAAGAAATACCTCAGAAAGCAAGCTTTGAGCCAGAGAAAAAAACAAAGGATTCTCACAGAAGTACACCAGGTTTTGGGGTGCATTAAACACAGTATACCCAAGTGGTCAAATGAAGTCATTCTCTCACTATATTTAGCATTCCTGTAATCTCACTTAGAATACTGGATGCAGTTCTGGTTTTCACAATATACAAAAGATCATAGAATCATAGAATATCCCAAGGTGGGAGGGATCCATAATGATCACAGAATCACAGAATGGCCAGGATTGGAAGCGACATTAAGGATCATGAATCTCCACCCCTCCTACATGCAGGGCCACCAACTTCCACATTTAATACTAGACCAGGCTACCCAGGGCCCCATCCAGTCTGGTCTTGAACACCTCCAGGGATGGGGCATCCACAACCTCTCTGGGCAGCCTGTTCCACCATCTCACCACTCTCTCTGTAAAGAGCTTCCCCCTGACATCCAACCTAAATCTTCCCCCCTTTAACTTAAAACCATTTCACTTTGTCCTGCTGTTATCTACCCTTTCAAAGAGTTGATTTTCCTTCTGTTTGTAGGCTCCCTTTAGGTACTGAAAGGCTGCAATGGGCCTTCTTTTCTCCAAGCTGAACAAGCCCAAATCAGACCATATGACTGAGAATGTTGTCCAGATGCTTCTTGAGCTCTGGTAAGCTCAGTGCCTTGATTGCTTCCCTAGAAGTCTGTTCCATGCCCAACCACCGTCTGGTGATGAACCTTTTCCTAACAACCAATCTGATCCTCCCCTGAGGCATCTTCATTCCCTAGGGTCCTGTCACAGTTATTAGAGAGCAGAGATCATTGCTGTTCCCCCCCCCACTCATGAGGAAGCTGTAAGACTCCATGAGGAGTCCCCTCAGCCTCCTCTTTTCTTATCTGAACAAAGAGACCTCAACTGCTACTTACACATCTTCCCATCTTGACTGTTCACCATCTTTGTAGTCCTCATTTGAACAATCTCTAATAGTTTTATGCCTTTTTATTTTTTTTTTAATTTGGCACCCCAAACTGTACACAGTACTTGAGGTACTGTACACCAGTATAATTTCATCTCTCAGTCAGCTAGCAATGCTGTATCTGATGCATCTCAGGATTACAGTTGTCCTGGCTGCCTGATTAAATGCCAAGGACCTTTAGGGCTACAGAGATGGTTACGGACTTTGGGCATCTCCTTTATGAGGAATAGCTGAGAGAACAAGGGTTGCTCTGCTTGAAGAGGAGACTGAGAAGACATCCTATATAAAGTTAAAGGATGCTTATAAATATCTAAGGACAAGTGTTAAGCAAATGTTGACAGGCTCTTTTCAGTGGTGCCTAGGGTTAGGACAAAGGAGGATACAAAGGAAATTTCATACAAATATGAAATAAACTTCTTTACTTTGAGGATGACAGAGCTCTGGAATAGGCTGCCCAAAGAGATGGTGGAGTCTTCTTCTCCAGAGATATTCAAAACCTCCTGAATGCTTTCCTGTCAACCTACTGCAGGCAACAAGTTTTATCAGGGCTCCCCCTGATAGATGACTAGTCTAGATAGGACTAGATGATCTCCAGAGGTCCTTTCCAACCCCTAAGATTTTGTTACTCTGAAAATTAAAAAGTGACTACAGTTGATAATGAAAAAGGATGAGACCTAAAGGAGGTAAGCCCCTTCCCTTGCTACCATAAGAAAATAACATGATGTGTAACTACATTAAGTGAGATATCATGCTCTGCTAGTCTCTTGGTTTTGACAAGCAACAGCAAGTTCCATGCAGCACTTTTTTTCATCTCTTCTATTATAATAGTTTCTTCTATTCAGCAAGCAGCAACTGGGAAGCTGAGGAAAAATGCCCAAAAGATACTTCAAAAGAATCATATATCTTCTTCACTCCACTATTGTCAGTGTGAACTGAAATTTTATCAGAGAGATTTTTAAATTTCTTATAATATGACTTCATGGATATTGAAGTGTATTTATAGTTAATTAAAAGTTCTTTCTATATAGGTCTCTTTTTCCTGCAGAATAGGATAGGATAAACAGAGATGAAAGTGCTATTTATGTATATATGGACATATGTGTCCCTAATTTATTCACTTTCCTTGAATTCCAAGAGAACAATATAGACTAGAATCCTTCAGAGTCTTACTATATAGTCTGTCTTCTTCCTCAGAGATATTTGGGAAGCAATTACTTCTTGTTGTTATCAATAGACCTAGAGGAAGTACAGATTCTCTAATTCTGATCAAAGACTGCTCACTGTCTTTTATTCTATATTTAGATATAACTCTTGCTACCAGCTTCTAGCAGCTTACAATCCTGACATATACTTAATATCAGCTCCCAAATTTTCATTAGCTGAATTCATTAGCAATAATGTGTCTTTTTTTTCCTTTCTGTTTTCTTACCATTTCTTACCTTTTCTTACTGTCAGTATGCATAGCATCTAAGAGAGAGAAAGATTTAGAATTAATATCAGGAGACAAATCTGCCTTTTTCCTTTTTTCCTTTTTTTCTTTTTGAGAAGAGAAGAGCAATTTATTTTCTATTTATTTTACTTTCGGAAATTACAGGTGACCCTGTGCATACTTCTCAGATATTTTCTGAGGTAGCTGTTGATCTATTTATTCTGAAGATCTTGAAAGATTGAAAGAAACAGGGTTGAAAGAGACTTGCAGATAGCATTGCTTTTACAATGAAGTATGATCAACTATGCTTATATCATTCCTGGTAGAAGCTTAACTACTTCCTTCTCTAATAAAGGTTTCAGTGTAAAGTTTGCAATATTTTGTTTTTTTCCTTTGCTGGATACCAATAAATGCTTTTTAAATATCCCTCACCCTCCCCCACATCATTCTCCCCAAAAAGTAAGAAAAACAATACACTGGCTACATGGAGTTCAGAATATAGATCCAGGAGTACCACAGCCTACAGCTACACAGCATGCAAAAAATAGGTATTGATTCATACCATAAACTCGCCACAGCAAAAGCAAGTGCAAAGGCAAAGACAAGTTAGCAATTACATGCTGTACAGGTGTACTAAGGAAAACCTACCCCTCCACATTCTCCCTTCCCATAGTGTAATAGTATAATAGCTCTTCACTGAAAAATCCTTGCATTTTGTTTGAATAGTTAACCTAATGCAGAAGTCAGATGCCCCAAGGGAGTCACTCATTCCCGTGGCAGAACACATGGGTGTCCAATCTTTTGGCTTTCACAGGCTTCATTGAGTGAACAGGAATTGTCTTGGACTGCATACGCAAAACTCACTCAAAAAGTAATGCCTCTAGTTGTTTGCATGGAAAATACAACGGATATAAAGAACACAGTAATATTATTTGATATTAGAAAACACTATTTTCCAACATAGTCAACACCACTAGTTCTGCATTTTTTCCAGTAATGATCAAGAGCCTGCATGCCACTCTCATAAAAAACTGCAACAGTAGAGGTGAAACATTGTCAGTGTTGCCACTGTTGAAACACCCCACCCGCAGCCTCACTGTACGAACATCTACTGTTTGGTCTCCATAAATGTTCAGCAAGTATTCATGAAATTCAATGGATGCAGTTTTTTCCACATGAAGGAATTCACCTTCACACCTTTGCTTCATATGCACTTTCATGTCTGATGCCAATTTGTCAGAGTGACCATCTGCTGTCATTTGCCACATGGCAACAAAATGTAATGGAATGTGGTGGGAAGGTCCAACCTTTACTGCCATCCCACCAACATCTGCCTTAAAATAGCAGGCATTACTTTCAGAGCAGCCTTCATAAAATATAGGATATAGTTCACGTGTATAAGTAACAAAACTTATTTTAATCTTTAATATTTTTTATTAAATCAAAAAAGCAACAAAAACACAGAACTAGTGGGATATTTGACCTTACTTTTGTGAAATTAATGCATTGGTCTGGTTTGTTGGAAGTGGCTGCAATTCTTAGCGAGGTCTCCAGGTGTTCCTGACAGACTTTCAATGAAATTTTACTCCTCCTGTTCTTCATCCTTGAAAACAGCTGTTAACAAATGCTCATACTGCAAAAAAGTGATGACATGAATGCGGTTTGATTGTGGAGTGAGGAATGTTTTTCTCTGGTAAGAGAGGGCTTATAAAAGAAAGAGACGGTCAGATTTTTTAGCTGAATGACTGAGAATGGCTGATTACAACTATATACATTCCATTTGAAAATTTGCAGATATTGTATTTATATCAACTGAAAATGAAGTTGCAAATACACACGCACACAAAGTTCTTTTTTTAAGCAATCATGTCATCTGTTCTGAAATTTTGTTATCAAAATGAGAAGTAAGGCTGCAATCTCTTTGATTTCTGTGTACGTTCAACTGCATTGAAGTATCGGTTTCCATAATGTATTTTTCTCCAAATATTAACATGTTATTTAATCCTAGCATTCATAAAAAGTCTCAGAAACTTATATTCTTATATTACTTATATTATGTATATTACAAAACCTTAGACCACAAGGATTTCACCTTATCCTAAGAGACATTAATGTCCTTCTTCAGATTCTTGATGTACTTGAAAGATTATTTGTCTTTTAATTCTTGAATTTTGAACTGGAACTGCCTATCTATTTCTGAAAAGCTACGAATGGGTGAAAAATAAGTGATAGTTCATGATTTTTAATACTGTTTGTTTTCCTTTCTTTGGTTTTCATTTTCTTGTGTGTGTGTTATTCTCTGCTCTGTTTTGTCTGCTTTTCTTTCATTTTTCTGCTCTGCTTTCTCTTACTACAGTTTCATAGTTTTCCAGTGTGCAGGTAAAGAATGGGCAATTGTTTAAAATACGCTAGTTTGTATTCTTTATTCTTTTTTCATTTCGCAATGATGTTAATATTTAAAATATTTGTTTCTGATTTTAAGAACAATCTAAAACAGACTTTCCCAAGATAACACAAGCCGATTTGAGCATGATGTTATGAAACCAACACATCATAATATTCAGGCTACTTCTTTCCAAGAATGGAAATAACTATTTAAAAATAAATGATTCTACTTACAGCTGAGTTTGATGAAACCTTTAAGTAGAATAAAATGTTTTATTCTTCTCCTCTCAAGATTCCAGTTTCTTTCTTCAGTACAACTTTCAATTAATAAGCTCTGTGTAAAAGGCGGTGTAAAAGACTTCTCTGAGTAAAAAAAACTGTTTGGTTTAATGTTTTGTCTGAAATCACCAGATTCAGTGATAAGTTTCCTTTGTTTTATCCTGCTATCCATGCTGAAGCTTTTTTTTTTTGGTGTATTAACATAAATGTATATATTTTGTGTATATATTTTTAAGAACGTGAAATTTGCAACTTAACAGTTCTGGAGTTTGGCTGATAATATACGTGTATTATACATGTTCAAATTAATAAAAACAAGCATTTATTAAAAAAAAAGTATTTCTGCATTACAAAAGTCTTCTACATTAAATCTTCCAGAAAGTAAAGCCTTAAATCTGTGAATCCATGACTCACAGATTGTCAGAGTTCGAAGAGATGTCTTCAGTTCATACAATCTATTCAGCAAAAACAAGGAAAGCAGGATGCACAATGTTGAATTGTGTAGGATTGAATCTGATGAGTATTTCTAAGGACTGAGATTGCACAGTCTCTATAGGCTACCTTTGCCAGTTCCTGAGTACCCTCACTGAAAAAACTGTTCAGACGGAAATCCATGTTTTTTGTTCATTGCCTCCTGTTTTGTCACTACAGAGAAGAATCTGGCTCCTTCACTGTAATACTTTCCCATCAGAGGGGAGTCTTCTCCCTTCCAGACTGAAAAATCTTGGGTTTCTTTGCCTCTTTTCAAATGAGAGATGCTTGAATACTTTTATTATTTTAATGGCTCTGAGCTGGGCTCAATCCAGTAAGTCTACCACTTTTTTGTATAGGAAAGCCTAGAACTGCTCGCAGTTTTTAACTTGAAAAAGATACCAAATTTGTTACTTAAAAATGAAATATCAAAACAAAAATTTTATGTCACAAAATATCTCATTTTAAAATAAGAATACTTGTTACACTGGATTGTAGTTTTCAGAATAAATTAAAATATACTATGGAAAATTCTAAGTTTCCATGGTAAGGAAAAGCTAAACTGCAGCAAATATATCAGTAGTCATTACTTATCCAATTTGTCTGGAATGATGACATATCAGCATAATTAAAAGTTGTTTTTTTTTTTTTTAATTTCACATGATCTCCAAATATTGCATATTAGTATTTTTTTATTTATAAATTTATCCTTGGGATTTCAAAGAGATCTTGTAGCTTTTAATCTACTGTGACTAATTAGATATGTTATAAAAGCAAAGAAAGATGATTAGATTTTATATGCTAGAACAACAATGCAGAAATAAGCTTTTCTTTATTAGGTTTAAATTATATTACTTAGCTTTATTAGGCTAAGATTATGCTACTTTTAAGTACCTAATTTACTTCTTATAACAGAAAAAAAAGTATGGAGTCAATGAAACAGATACTTGCAAACCATCAGTTTATTTTCTAGCAGTTAAATAGGGATAATAGCTACTCTCCCTTTAAAATGCAACCAGTTTACTTACTATTTATTCAGAGAAAAAAGAAAAGGAAAAAAAAATAGACAAAAGTATTAAATTTAATGAAATTGCATGCGAATGAAGAAGTAAAATTGGGTGATTTAGTAGACTGTCACAATACACACATCTCTCTTCATGCCTATGGTAAAATAAAATCTCATCAAGATGTGCATTAAATCTGTGATTCAGCTGTTGTACTCTAAAAATCATGGGAATGGCAACTTTTCTGTGACTGATCTCTTAAGTTGTCTTTTTAAGAAAGACTGCAGATATGCTTTTATTTTACAAGTGCAAGTAAATTGTATTAACTGGATTATAAAAGGCAAAATGCTACTATTACAATTACTTCATTGCTAGTAATAATTGAAGTAGTAATCCACCCCAATCAATGTCAGTAATTCAGATTTGCTTCTGAGAGTGATTAATATCTATACATTTCCAAGGGAAATAGATAAATAAACAATCAAACAGAAAAGCCCTTACAGTTGAAGAATTACATCTTATACTTTTCAAACGAGTCTTGAGATTTCATCACTATTCCTGAAACAAGCCTGAAGTCTCTAAAGCTTTTGACTTGGTGATTATTCCCAGAGAAGTTTCTCAATGCTCACGAGAAATATAATTCCTAGTCTGCATAGCTCTAGTAAATGTGCAGTTCATAGTTAGCATAAAGGGAAAAGACACATAATGACTTATAAAGTTCTAGAATGAATTGGAGGTATTATCTCCAAATTGAGAGCTGCTGTTGCATACAAAAAATACTCTTTTTTTCTTTCTTTTCAAGATACACTGCAGTAGACAATCCCACAGAAATTAGATGTAGCATAAAAAACAGCACATACAATTTTTAGGAAAATAAAAGAAAAGAGAAAGAAGTAGAAAAATATTCCTCTCAATCATTCTTTTATTTGCCTGTTTCCTCCTACAATTCAACCATTCTCTTCCAATATACATACAGTTACACTTCCTCACATCATTTAAATTTTGAATTGTTATCCATAGTTCAATCTATTAAAGTAAAATGTAGGATCAATTGTGCTTTTTACACTTCTTATACTTCAAATTTTATTTTATTTTTTTTTGGTTGGTATTTAAATAGACCTTCTAAACTATAAAGTTATTGGACATAAGTGATATGATTATACAATCTATAGCAACATAAAATGTTAACAGAAACTCAAAATAAATGAACTTTAATGAACTTAGTACATATCTGGGAATGAAAGGTCTTTTATTATTCAGTGATACGTAATTGGTAGAATTCTGGCTTTTAACTGCATGCAATTCTTGTGAAACACTTGCCTACAGACACTCACTTGCCTAAAATACTTACATTTCATACAAAGAATTTTGATAACATCTGCTCCCACAGCATTCCTGTTAGAAGTTTTGACAGTTTTGAAAACACTTGTCAAATAATCCCACAGCAATTCAAGGTATGGAAGAACCAAAAAAGTCTTTCTCCAAAGCATAACTTCATGAAAGAAAGATGTTATATCTGATAATCTCTTACCCAAGAAAAGATTTGTTCTAATTTATTTACTTCCAAAATAAATGCCAAAGTTTGTATTTGTATGAAATTCTTCTCCCAGAAAGATATGGATTCTGCCTCAGTGACTGATATAACTTCTTGTATATCTCAAATTGGAAAGAGTATGAACCCACTCCACTTACACTTACGTGCAACAAACTGTATTATGAAGACTATAAACAAAAAATAAAAAGGATCGATACACATCAGATTTCCACTTCAATTTTGATATAACAATAGAAGAATACACAAGGAAGCCCTTTTGAACAGGCTGACTTGTGCTGTGCTGTAATTTGTGGCTATGCACTGCCTTTTTGACGAAGAAGCTTAGCAGGTTGCTATTAAAGCCTTTTAACATCTTAAGTTCTTATGTGTTCTAGAGAATGGGCATTGTGGAAATTAGTTATGACTGCACTTTATGATGCTTTGTCTATTGGAATAGTTAATAAATTACCTTGTTTCATAAAATCTACAAGCAAAAAAGCCCATGGACTTCCATCAGTATAAATCCAGAATAGCACAGTAATTAATTATTCCTAAGGTTTTCTTTCCTTAGTTCAACAGGTTGATAAATTGGCTTTGACTGTAATATATCTTCATGTAATTTATGTTTTGGAGAAAAAGATTACTGAGTTGATAAAGCTCATAACAATTGCCAGTTTTTCAATGAATCTTTTCAGAAAAAACAGTTAAATTTGTGATTACATAAATTTAACCTTAGAGGATTTTTTCACATTTGAATGTCACTAATACATTCAGCTGTTTTACATCTCCCTAAAAATAGTATCTTTTCATTAGATTATCATTCACTTATAGAATATTATATGGAAAAAAAAGAAGTTAACTGAAACAAATTGATAATTGGACAAAAGAAATTATGTAGAAATTTTAATATTCACACAAGAGCAACAAAATTGACTGTTTTTAGGCTATTTTCAGAGAAAATGTAAGATGATTATCCACAAAAATCACATTAATAAAGGAACTAATTGTCTTTCTTTTATCTTGCATGCACATATTCTTATTCTATATACTGGATATATTTATTAAATTTCATTTTCAAAATAACTGTGTTCGGAATCTCTCTACTCTTTTATGAGCCTCTATTTTCTGTTAGCATTTTCTGAATTATTTTTTTGTATTTTAGAATTTATTCAGAAAATAAAGTCCGCAGTTATGTCAGTTACTTTATTCAAAAATGAAAAATTCCCCACACTGTACTTACAGTATAACTATAAACACAATTGTAGGTTTTGATAATGATAGTTTATCATTAGGTTTATTTTCAGAGCATATATATAAAGGATCTTAAAATCATCAACATTGTGACTAACCTAGGCTGGCCAGCACATCCTCAAGAAATTATTTGCTATTTCTATAAGATTATAAATGGCTTTACAAAGAAAAAATAACACATACTTGACATCTATCTTGGAGGAAAGTTAAGTCTGCTTCCTTTCATTTCTGGAATAATTTAGTTCATCCATAAAGACCTGGCTCTGTAATGTGTTTGCTAAATTATTAAATTAATCCCTGATTCATTTACTGTGCCCATCTTAAAGCACTACTGCAGACATGGCAGATATCCTACACAATGCAGAAAATTTGTGCCTCAAGTTTTTCGTAAAATGGGGTTCATAACATTTTCTATTAATGTAACGAGGATAAATACAATTGTATTTGAGGTACTGAGAAGTGTGATGGTGAAGATACTCAGCTACTGTTGACAGATTGTATTCTAGTTAACAGTGCAATCCTGATGCCATTGACTGCCACCTGTGCAGAGGCTCATGTCATATTAAGCCTAACAGTTGAGAGGCCTGGAATCATGCAGCACCAGACACCAATACAGATATTCTCAAAGACAGTCTTCCGTTATTTAAAGCTGTTCTCACTTCAGATAGTAAATTTAGCCATATATTTTAGATATGTAGGTATATTTTATATTATAGCTTTTGAAAAGAACCTATATTGACTGAAACCAGTCACACTTTGTTTAATCTTGTAAAAAGCTATATAGTCACACTCTGTTGATTATGCCAGACTCCTACTCTCTTTCTTTCCTCCTGCATTATGATCAGAGTGTCCTAAACAACAATCTGCAGAAACAATTTCCATATCAGCAGCTTCTTCTTTGGCAAGCTTTACTTGCAATTGTATTGGTAACCTTATAAATGCTTTTGGGTCTCTGAGAAACTAATCTGTTATGATTAAGGAGAGGATACTTGAAACGCTTGAACATAACTTTCTTTTAATTCCTTTCTCTTTTGAAACATTTGGATTTTCCTGTTATGTGTGATATATGTTTATTTTGCAGGGAATTTACAACAAATGAAAAATGCATCTTCTGCTTCTACAATTTCTTTGAGCAATGATCAACTAACCTTACACCTCTGATTTCTCCAGTTGAATATCATGGCTTAGAACTTATATAGGAGAACTCTACACTAATGGTCACATGAGAAAAAAATACAAGTTCAGAGATTTTACAAGAAATACTATGTTGTGATTTCCCATCTTTTGAAAAGATACTGCCCTTGGTATCATATAGGAAAAACCCAAGATGTAATACTCAGGAAAATGGTGAAGACTGTTTCAAGTTCTGTTTGTCACTGTAAGCTGTTCACATGAGATTTACTTCAGAATTTGATGCTGTATACAGCCCCCTTGTCTCAAGGAAGATGATATACAATAGAAAATACATGGGCCTTTTCTAATTCCAACTTCAGAGACATTTAGGTAAACATATGATGATTGATAATCATTAAAATATTTGTACTGGGTTTAAGAGGCAATATTTTGATAATCAGGTGAGAGCTGCAGAAGTAAATTCTGTGAATTACCCTACCCATGTTGGACACAGCGAGTTCCACCCAGTTCCAAAAGAAGTAAAAAAATGATCCAATGAAAATGAGACTATGAAAAATGATATTTCCTCTGTTATAATACATTAAGAAAAACTAAAAATTTATGTGAGAGTGAGAAGTGGATAAAAAATGAGAGAAACAACTCTGCAGACACCAAGGTCAGTGAAGAAGAAGGGGAGGAGTTGTGCGAGAGCAGATACCCTTGCAGACCATACAGAAAACCATGGTAAAACAGGTTGTATCCTTGCAACTCAGTGGAAGACCATAATGAAGCAGATATTTACACTGCAGCCCATGGAAGCTGCAGCAGGTGTGCTTTTTATTGAAAAAAAAAAAAAAACCAACAACTAAAAACACACTTGTATAGTAATATAAAGTGAAAATTAATGCTTTCTATCTGTGCTTTATTATTATAGTTGTAGTAAAAATATGATACAACACTATTCAGTTTGTTTACATTCTGACCTGAAAAAGTGCAATACTTAAATTTGGTTAAATTAATTGTTATGATAAATTTTACAGTCAAATCACAGAATTGCAGGGGTTGGAAGGGACCTCAAGAGGAGGTTGGAAGGGACATCAAATCCAATTCCCAGCTAAAGCAGGTACTGTACAGCAGGTCACACAGATATATATATCCAGATGTATATGTGTCTTAAATATCTGCATAGAAGGAGACTCCACAACCTTTCTGGACAACCTGTTCCAGTGATCAGTCACCTCTACCATAAAGAAGTCTTTCCATATAATCTTCCACATAAAAACTGCAAACATATTCTCTGGTTAAATATTAATTAAAAAACAGAGGTTGACCAGAGCAAATATTTATTACCAAATAGCAATATGGGAACTGCTTCAATTTTCCTGCAGTATGTTTAGTAATAGACAGTAACATTCCATGTCAAAATTCCCCATAGAAAAGAAACATGAATGTGTGGGAAAAGGTGCCAGCCTTTAGTTTCAAGTCTGTTTTCTTTAAAAAATGTCTCCACTTAGTCTGAACTTAGGAAGCTGAACAGATAAGAAAATGTTGGCATTTCCTAATTGTAAACAAACATTACATATATGTAGGTTGTTCCAAAAGTAATGCCTTCTATTTCCGTGGAAAATACAACAAATAAAAAAACACAATAATACTATTTGGTAAATCAAATTTTAAACTATAAAATACTATTTTGCAAAACTGTCATCACTGTTAGCTATGCATTTCTTGTTGATTGAGGGTCTGCATGGTGGGCTCGTAAAAATCTGAATGTCTCTTCAGAACACAGTTTGCCTTTCATGTTACTGTTTCCACTGCGGAAATGCACAACCCACAGCCTCACATCACACAGTACATGTGCTGACAACCACTGTTTGGTTTCTGTAAGTATTCAGCAAATGGAAATGAATGTCAAGAGATGCATTTTTTTCCACATAGAAGAATTCAATTGCATACCGTTGCTTCATACAGATGTCAGATGCCATTTTGTCTGAACTGCACCTCTGCTGTCATCTGTCATACAGCAAAAAAATTGAATGGAATGTTACTGGGAAGGTTCAATCTCTACTGCCATCCCACTAACATCCTCCTCTGATATCACGGGTCAAGATAATAAAACAAGTGGTATTACTTTTGCAGCAGCCTTTCTATTATTTTCATTATTTTAAAATGTTTACCAGATAAACTTCTCTGTACCACAAGTTGTCTTAATTTATGTGTTTATATGAATGACCTTGAGAGGACTGTTTTGCATCTGAAGTAGTATTAAACCACTGCAACTTCTGTCATTTTCTGCTTCCAGAAGCAAAGTGAACAATTTTACCTACCCTGTAGTATAAATCCTCAGATCCATTCTATGTGCCACTGTCTGCACAGTTGTACAATTCCCATGCATTTGCCATGAATTTTTACACCTAAAAATGTTAAAAACACTAGGAAAATGGGTTCACAATAAGACTATGTGTATGTCTATGTGTATATGTTGACATGGAAAAATGCAGATTGGGAGTTCAGCTTGAATATATGAAAATGTAAAATTTATTAAAAAAATAAATAAATCCATGTGTCATTTTTTTAATAATTTCAGAATGAGAAAAAAAATGAGAAAATCAATAAAATTATATCATGCTATTATTCTACTTCCCCTGCTGGAGCTTTTTTTCTTTGCTATTTTACTGTGACACAATCTATGAAAATTTTATATTACAGGACATTTCTGTGTCCTTCAAATTGTTTTAAAAACATTATGAAGTGTAAAAATGCAACATCTATCATTTCATAGTCTGATTCTAATGTATATTCTAGAGCATATTTAAATTTGCGCATAATAAATGCATCTGATAAATGCCTTAATCATAGTTTGAAAACAGTATTTGAGTGGTTGAGAGAAAATGTCTGTGACAATCTTGTGATCTAAATGTGCTTAGCATTAATGATTAATGGCTTTTCCCACAATCAGTAGTTTCTTTATAATATGAGGATTATATTGGTTTTTTTTTTAATTATAAATTTTATGTTGCAGAGCTATTTTTTTTTTCAGGTATGTTGATGAACATCTGAAATATAGCACATCTGCTTGAATTACACTATTTGTTGAGACAAGAGAAACACTAGTAGAGAGTCATTGAGCACCCTACTGAATTAGGGCCTTGGCATGTTCATTTAATCTTCATGGAATAACATTAAGTAGAAATTTTCACACTAGTTGGTATACCTCGTAATTCATCTGTGAGTCCAATAGCATCAGCAATCTGTACATTTGACTCTGATGCAGATGGTATCTATACTGTTAGTATTTTCAACATTTCTTTACCATAAACTGAATTAAGAGAATTGAAAATGATAATTTCCACTTGGGCTCTTGAGATAAGCTTTTTTAGTATCTTGGTATTCTGCCTAAACTGACACTGCTATTATCATGACATTGGATATTGTATGAACTCTCAATATCTGCAAATGTTACATTACTATGTTTTGAAATTAATTGCTAGTTTCAAGTCTTCACTTATTTCAAAAGACAGATGGGACAACATGTATCTGCCCAGGAGTGCACTGAGTAGCATGGTTCAGATGATTCCTCATCTAATCTGGCTTTCCAATATATTTTTTCAAATTTAGAGTAGCAAAATATGTTTTTACAGGCTTGTCAGCCCTGAACATCTACTGGAAAGATAAATAGTCTTAAAATAGTTCAGATATAATCCACTGGTTCCCAACAAATCTTAGTCTCTATTGTTTGTCTTTTCAGCTGTAGGCTGTTAACCCACAGAAACTGGAAATGCACACTTCTTTTCCTAGGCATGGATATACATCTTAACTCTATCTGTTACTGCAAGAAGACACATCAGAGTTATAAGGAGGATTCAAATGTATCAGAGATAACTAACATATTCATAGTGATACCCAAATCTCCCCTGAAACTCTAACCCTGGATGATATCTACTGTTTACAGTTGATTTTTCAAATATGCTGTTGAGGTGGGGGTTTTTGTTGTTGTTGTTTGTTGTTTGTATATGGAATCTTTTTGAAGGGATTGATGGCATAAAGGATGATGAGATATTGCACAAGAATATCAGTACATTGAAAACTGGAAAAACAAAATGGAGAGGACATCTATTATAATCAGGCATGGTGTAATTATAATTGCATTTCTTGCTATCCATATCCAAATTGGCATACCCTTTTGTGGCTGGAAAGGATGGCAGGGAAAAATTGTACAGTTAGACTAGTAAAGTCTTGTAACATAATGTTCATTAACTCAGTGATCACAAGATCGCTTTCTCTCCTTCCCACCTCCTTCTCTTTCTTCTTTCTTCTCTCTTCCTCTCTCCTTCTCCGTCACTCTGTAGATTTTGAAGTGTGAAAGAAACTAAACTTTTGCAGTCTTGCGAGAAAACATTTTTGATAACAAATGCTAAACTGGACTATTGTCAACTGAAGATAGATAGAAAACTAATCTAAATGTATCCAGACAAGTAGAAAAGTAAACTCCAAAATATCTCAATTAATGTTAAGTTCTAATTAGTACATGAACAATTTTTTTATAATTAGTTTCTTATATTGATATTTTTTCTCAAATAAGTAAATAGATAAAAATTACTATTTTTATTTACCTTATCTAGCTTCAAGTTTTGTTTAGGTTTTAATCAGAATTTTACTTAACTTTAATATTTATTCGAAAGTCTTCAAAAATCTACCTAAAAATTGATCTTTCTTAAAAAGAAGTTGTGATTTGCATTTATCTCAGAAAATGGTGAGCTAAGGTCTGCATCACTCCTCACAGTCTTGAGTAGCTCAAGAAAAAAGAGAAAGAAGCAAATTTAAATGTAATTGGAAGTAACAACATCCTTCTCACTTTCAGCTGTTCGATACAACAACAAACCTGTGTAGGTGGATACTTTTCTCTTTTCATTAATTTTCTTTTCTGCATATTTTGTTCCATAAGTTTTGTGATCTATTTACTATTTTTTTATTACTTTATTTTTATTTTCATTCTAATTCTCACAGATACTTTAGCTGGAGACTTTAGAGTCTGCTTCAAATCTGAGATTCCTAGGAGAATCACTAATCTCACTTTCACTTAGACATTTCATACTTTGAATAGATTCCAGTTATTCAATCTAAATGTTCAACATCAGCACTCCAAGGCTAAAAGGAAGAATGAAAGCCTGTGAATAAAAAGCACAGGGTAAACAGTAATTTATCATCTTAAAATGATGCAATTGGAATTTCTTTAAAAATCAGCATTTTCACTAAACTCAGTTAAAGATTCAGAAAAGGTGATCTCTCTCAAGTTTGCATCTCTAAGCATCCCTGCACAAGTCTTTGAAACAATAAAGTTTATTACACTCAGCAAGTTTGCTAACGACACCAAGCTGAGTGGTGCGATTGACACAGTGGAAGGAAGAGACGCCATTCAGAAGGACTTTGACAGGCTAGAAATTTAGGCCCAGTGGCCGGAGGAATCCCAGGCATCCATACAGACTGGAAGGAGCAGTCCTTGAGAGCAGCCTTGCAGAGAAGGACCTGTGATCCTTATAGATGAAAAGCTTAGCATGAGCCAGCAGTGTGCTCTTGCAGCTTGGAAAGCAAATGGTATCCTGGGCTCCATCAGAAGAGGGGCAGCCAGCAGGGACAGGGAGGTGATTGTCTCCCTCTACATTGCTCTTGTTAGGCCCCATCTGGAGTACTATATCCAGGTCTGGAGCCCCCAGTATTTACTCCAATTCTTAAAAATAGAATTGTAATAAATCGGTTAACTCTACAGGCCAAAATACATCTGCAAGAGTTCAAGATGAAGAACTGGTATCTTCCCGAAGACTGTTGGAACATGAAATGTCTCTGTGAAATACATAATTTTGAATATCTTCTAAGCTCAAGTAGGGAAAAATAAAATTACCAGGGAAAGAAAAACAACCCACATTTTAGAAGGGAGAGAGTGCTGCAAAGTATTTTTTTCCCACAGCAGCTACAGCACAGTGTAGTATTAAGGCATTTCAGAGGGCATGGAACTTTGTTTTACAGCAAAAATAGCTGCAGTATATGCAGATATGATATATGGATTTTATAGGCTATTCAAACAGACTATCATTTATGTTAAGCCAAAGTATTCTATTGTTTCATGAGGAAAAGCAACTTGTATATAGTAGCATAGATTTCAATCTATTATATAAACAGATTTAAAACAGCACTAGTTGACATCACTGAACTCCACTCATGTACTTGTCATTGCAGTTTCCATAGAAACTACTATTGCAAAAGAAAATGGTGAAATAGAATAGAAAGACCTTCAGAAAACAAATATAATCAGAAAAACAACTCATCAGAATCAGCAAGATATAGTTTCCAATATTAGTGTCTTAACTGCAATTAATCTGTGTATAGAAATCAAAGTTAATGGCAACTGTGACAACATGGCTGCATCAATTGCTTTGTTGTTTGCAGAGTTAGATTCTAGTCAATGTACTCAAATGTTGTATTAGTACAGTTGTCTTAGCATGGTGTTTCTTTCACATGTTTTCCTTGGGGAGGTTGAGCATATATTACATCATAGGGAACAAAAAATGCCTTTGAATTTAATACAGTCAAAGTCTTCCAGATTTCAACTTTCTGAATGAATGATTTCATATGAAAACATCATTCTGATTTGCTTTCTGATCTAATCCGCTGTATACTTTATTCCTGTAATACACTTCATTTAAAACACTTCTTTGTTGATTCACTTATTTGGCATAATAGAAATAAAAGTTCTATTTAGTACTTGCTACAATGATAAAATTGCTCCCAGCATTACAATAAAACTAGATATGTTTATTATGTAGTAGTAACTCTTTGTAACAGTGAAACATGCACTAAAATGTCATTGGCTTATGTATTAGAGTTTGATATTATCAGTCCTATGCTACTTACAATCTGGAAATCCTTACAAAGAGCATTTCCAGAGCCTCATCAAGTTATGATCTGGAACATACAATAGAATAACACATAACTTGGCAGATACTTGCACTGTTCATATTTGAATTCAATACAACTCACTTCTGTACTGTGCCAAGGATATTTGTATGTCTGTGATTTGTAAGAAAAATTTATTAATTTTGAAACTATGAAAAGAAAAAACTATGAAAAGAAATACAGGTTAATTTAAAAAAATCAAACAGTATACTTGCCATCTCTTAGTTAAATAGGATGTACAACATCTGATGTACAACAATTTTAACACAAATATTAATTCTTGTGTCATTCTTGGGTTCTGAACATTGTTTCTGTTTTCCAGATGGAAAAAGAGAAACACTGCTTAGGTCCCAAATGATTTATTCAAAGCTGTGTGCAGATATAAGGTACAAAAAATACTGAATGCAAATCAAGTGCGCATGAAGCAATGGTGTTCCTCACTTCATCCCATATTTGGAATTGTAACCAAGCAGTGAGGACCAAACTCAATAGTGAATAGTATAAAATACGATAAGAAAGGATTATATTGTACCTGTACTATGCAGAAAAAAGGGAAAACACAAGGCTGTATATGTAAACTTCTTGCAAGTATGAGGAAGACATGTAGCTAAGTATTCTTTTAAAAATTATTAGAACAAATCACAGATTATTGTGCAACGAGTAACATGAAATTCTTTAGAGGAGTGTCACAGGGTTATCCTTAGACGTAAGTCCGTGACAGGGGGGCACAGGCCTCAAGAAGAAGACAGAGAAAAATAAAAGGGGGGGGGGGGTGGGGGGGGGGTGGGGGGGGGGTGGGGGGGGTGGGGGGGGGTGGGGGGGGGTGGGGGGGTGGGGGGGGGTGGGGGGGGGTGGGGGGGTGGGGGGTGGGGGGGGGGGGAGAGGGGGACGAACGGTTAGCAGGTTAGCAGCACCCGGCCGGCCCCGGGCCACGTGCGGGAGAGGGGGAAGGGCAGAGAGCTAGCCGATAGTTTTAACAAAGAAAAAAACAATGGCAACAATCCGAGGAGGAAGGGTAATTTAACTAAATCAAAACGAGAGAGACAAGAGTATCAAAAAGTGAGAGTTAAGCCACAATAGCGTGCGGGATTGCTGAGACGGCTGAGCCGGGGCCAGACGGAGAGAGGCAGATGCTCCGGGTCCAGTCCGCACCTCCACCCCACTTCCTCTTCCCGCCAGGTCCTCCGGGGATGCGCCCCTTCCTCTCCCATCAAGATACTCAAAGAGTCCACAAAAAGCAGTAAATGGAACCAAAACATTAACTCGTTAACTCCCACTGGTCCACGTGGTGTTTTGATGTGGAATACTGACAACAAAAGTCACGAAACCACAACAAAGAGTTTCTTTAAAGAATTTTTGCTCCTTTATAGGTAAGAGGAACTTTGGTATTAGTAGTCATTGATTGATACCTTAGTGGTTTTTAAGGCCATCAAAGGAAATCCATCCTCTGAACTTCTGTCTTCCTTCCTACTCTTTTCCTCTCACCTCCCCTCCACTCCTCTACACTTTTCTTCTTCCTTTTCCTTCCTTCCTTGCTCTTTCCTTTGCTCTTGCTTTGTTTCTATTTTTTCTCTCAACTTTTTTGTTTGCTTAGGGTTCCATTTTATCTGTCACTTGATCTTTACCTTTAAAACACACCACAAATTTGATCTCTGTGAGCAGAAAGGGTATTTACTGCCTTATAAAGAATATTTGTAATATTTACCCCTGGAGCTGTCTTTACAACTTACAACTTCAGAAAAATCCTAAATAGGCAAAATCATATTTTGATTTTACGATAGAAAAATTTTAAATGATTTTTGTACTTCAACCTAACAAGTTTGATGAAATAGCAGATACTTGCAGTGAAAATGAAGCAAGTATATAATATAAAGTATTATGCCTAATACATAGAAAAGATTCTGTTCACCAAATATTCTCCTTTTTGGTAGGAATTGGTGACATTTTCGTATACCAGTATACCATGTTGATAGATTCTACAATGTTCTATAAATACAGGATATGCATCCAAGGAATAACATTGAGTCATTATACAATCATGTCCACTCACATTTAGTTAAAGAAGAAAATACTATATAAATCAGGCTCTGGATTATTTTATTTATTTTCTTACATCTGTCCCTTTAACTTATGCTTGGAGAGTATAGATAATTTGAATGAAGAGAGCAAAATCAGAAACTTGCACTGGACGTGACAGTGGGAAAAACACAATTTTTCTGGAAATATTTTTAACATTTTATAAGATCCAAGAAATTTGGTTTTGGAGAACTTTTCTGAAGATGGGAGTTGAATGCTGCTGTAGGGAAGAAATTTCTTATCAAATAAGTTTTGGCCAAATGATAAGCAAGGAACATTTACTGTGAGTATTTGATGACAATACTACTTTCAGTCAGATGACAGCTGATTTCGATCTGATGTGTCTAATCTAGATCTAATATCAAATACCAATACATTTTATAATATTTTCTCAGTATTATAGCTCCACAAATTTCAGATGTTTCTAGTTGTTCAATTTCTTCTTCTTTTTTTTTTTTTCTTTTTTCTTTCTTTCCAGAAAGATTCTAGATAAACTGTTGACTCTAGAAAAGAGTAAAAAGTGATTGCTATAACTAATCTTTTATTGGAAATCAGGGAATGAATCCAGAAGAAAAGATACTGAAGATGGGTGAATTAATAACTTGGAAAGAATTTGTTCTGGTCATAGAATCAAAAAGGTTGATTAAGATTCTCAATCTAGTGAGCAAGAGAAAACAAAAAAAATTAAGCTGTATTCTTGTTGTTCACCAGTATCTGAGGCTTAATTTAAACTCTAAATTTTGCCTGTTTCTTTTTGCAGATGAATATTCGAAGTATGTGGGGAAAAAATGAAAAATATAAGCTAGAAGTTTGTTTTCAACATCTCCAGTGTAATTTAAGTTTCAATTGATGAAAATGAGTAGAAAGGAATTTCTTCTTAATGTCTTCCAAAGCTTATAGTCATCCTGTTATATTTGGGAAATGTTAATGACAAAAGGATATTTCTACTCACAAAAGTGTGGTGGCAGTTGATTATCTTAACCACATTGGTTTCTCTTTATTCTTGCTAATCTCTCATAAAATAAATACAAACGAATATTTCATATTCTATTTTATGAGATTACACAGAATTATGATACACTTTCTTCTTTTACAGCTTATGATGTTATCACACCAATTAGGTTTCATCTATTATTATTAGATATCATCTATTATTATTATTTTGGGAATACACTCTGTTGAGTGAAACACTGGCTGGATGGCTGAGCCCAAAGAGTTTTGGTCAGTGGAGTTAAATCCAGTTAGCAGCCAGTCATGAGAGGTGTCTTCCAGGCTCAGTACTGGAGCCACTCCTATTCAACATTCTTATTAACGGCTTTGATGAGGGACTGAGTGCACCCTCAGTAAGTTTGCAGATGACACCATGCTGGGAGGGAGTGTTGACCTGCCAGACAGTAGAAAGGCACTACAGAGGGACCTGGACAGACTGGATCAATGGGCCAAGGTTAACTATATGAGTTTTAATAGGGCCAAGTGTCAGGTCCTGCATTTTGGTCACAACAACCCCAGATAACCCTACAGGCTTGGGGAGGAGTTGATAGAAAGCTGCCTGATGAAAAGGGACTTGGTGCACTGATGGACAGTTGGCCAAATATGAGTGTACCCAAGATGCCAAGAAAGCCAATGGCATCCTGGTTTGTATCAAGAATGGTGTGATGAACAGGATTAGGCAAGTAATGCTGCCACTGTATTCGGCACTGGTGTGGCTCCACTTCAAATTTTGTGTTCAGTTTTGGGCACCTCAATACAGAAAGGACATTGAGGTGTTGGAGCAGGTCCAAACAAGGGCAACAAGGCTTGTAAAGGGACTGGAGAAAATATCCTATGAGGAGTGACTAAAGGAACTGGGACTATGTATTCTGGGGAAGACGAGGCTGAGGGAAGACATTATTGCTCTTTTCAAATACCTGAAAGGTGATGGCAGTGAGAGTGGAGTTGGTCTCTTCTCACTGGTGACAAGTGACAAGGGAAAATGGCCTCAAGCTGCACCAGGGTAAGTTTAGGTTGGATATCAGGAAAAACTTCTTTACAGAAAGGTTTTTTAAAAAAATGGAACATGCTCCCTAGGGAGGTGGTTGAGTCACCATCTCTGAATGTGTTTAAAAATCGTGGGTGGGTTGTTAAAGTTAGGGTAGTATGGTTAGGCTGTGGTTGGACTTGATGATCTTGATGGTCTTTCCCAACTTCAGTAATTCTATCATTCTAGAATATACAGTAGCTTTTAATATCTTTACTAATGTTCACATCTGAATGAAAGACACATAAACATTAAAGAATGAACCACCACTTGTTTTGTTTTTCTTTCTTTCTTTCTTTCTTTCTTTTTTTTTTTTTTTCCAAAACCATCATCTTTTGCATGATTCCAAGATGAGATCCACTATAATATATATTACAACTGAAAGGGAATTATCACACAGGTTAATATATATCTATATATAATACACTGACATTCATTTTGTCTCAGTAAGCAGTCAGCTTAAGGACTGCTGACCACTAATCAGCTACTTCGTACACTTACAACACTTACAAAAGGCATTACATTTGTATAAGATTTCAAAGTACTATCTGAAGATAAACTCATAGTTCTCAAACTCATAGTTCAACTATGAGTTCAAACTCATACTTCTGTATTTTATTTTCATATCAAGAGGTACATTCACTCACTTTCTATATTCTATTAAGAAATGGATGTTAGAAAATAATTTGTTTTGTTGTTGTTTGTGTGACAAGAAAGTTCTTGTGTAGCATAAAAGATGACATGCTTAGTAGAAATCCATGCCTCACATTATTTTAATAATCTGTCATGAGTTGATTTAACAAATTAAGGTGACTTTTTTCCTATAAAGCATATTGTATAATTTTGTTACCAACAAATAAATACCATCTTAATTGTTGTAGGCCAATGTATGAATAATTGTAGAATAATAGTTAATTATCAGTTGGTTTAAGAATATGCTCAAAATATGCTCGGAAACCATAAGTTTATAATTAGGTTTTATGAGGGGCTTTCTTACTACAGAATGTAACAGTAGTTCAAATTTATTATAATAAATATAGTTCCCAAGTGCAACTGGGTCACTGGTTGGAGAAAGGGAAATTTAGACACCTTTAATGGAGATAACTGTTAAAAGTAGTGGAGAAATATGCCTTTGATTACACTTTTATTAATTGAAGGTTGCCATAACAACTGAAGGTCTGCTCTGAAAAAATTACATTTACCATTTACAAAAGAAACCAGTTATTCTCCATTGCCCTTATACTAATTTTTAGCACTTACACATGCACAGCATTTTTAAGCAGTGCCAGTTTATACCAAGAAACAATGAAGATGAAACGGATATGAAATAAATGAAAATAATAGGAAATGCTAAGTAGCTCCATGACTCTCAGTTAACCACTGCAATGCCAGGTGTAGAAAACTCTGATTTCAGTATCAAATTAACTTGTACAAAGATGCAGTAAGGTGTTTTGAAGAATATTCATAAAAAAACATATGAAGTCAAAAACAATATGAAGGACAACACAGTGCTATGCCAGATATCTGCTTGTACAAAAGATCTTATATTTTGGTTCCAGTTTTTTTTTGTCTTATGATTATGAGAATTAATAACTCTGCTTGCTCTCAAGCAATGAATGGTATGGTTTATATACAAAATCAAAAATTAACTTCATAAATATTCTGAACAGATATCTTATTTAATAACTGAATTCAGTGAGAGCCATTGGCAGAACAGAGTTTTCAGTAGCAAAAATATTTAGAAAGCTACTTTACAAGAATCAAAATAAAGATCAAAAAAGAAATAAAGAAATAAGTTAAATGAATACGCTGTAAGGAGGAAGCAAGAATAATGTTTATCATTGTCAGAGTATTAGCTGAAAACTAAGATTATCATTATTATCAAACATTTAAATTTAGAAAAATGGAGATATTTTCACAATGTATTCCAAGTTCCACTGTTTAAGAAACCAATTACTACCAAAAAAATTAAAAAGAATGCTATATTATAACATTTATATTAGTAAATAAATAAACAAATGCATCTATATTAGCTGCCATTTGTGTATGTATATATGTATGATCCTGGCTTTCTGTTTGCACACACATCTGCTCTCTTATTACTGCTCTTACAAAATATTCATGGTGATCTGCATGCTCCTTTTTCTCTACCAGACTGCCTCCATTTTCCAGTTTGTAGAGCTATGTTTTCAGTTGTTTAACCATTTAAGAAAATACATATAACATTTTCCTACCATTTTACTTTCTCAGGTTTCAGATAGGTCACTCTGAATGTAATGCTTCTTAATTATTTCCATGGAAACTACAACAGATACAAAAAGCACAATGACACTCTTTAGTAGAGCGAATTCTCAGCTACAAAACACTATTTTGCAACATAGTCACCACCACTAACTATGCATTTTCACCAGCAATCAACAAGGGCACACATACTATGCCCATAGAAGTCAGCATCAGGAGAGGTAACCCAGTGTAGCTGTAACGCTGAAAAGCACCACTCACTCTCCAAGATTATCCAGTCCAACAATCCAAATATCACCAGTATTTTCCACTAGAACATGTCCCTCAGTACAACATCTAAACATTTATTGAACACCTCCAGTGATGATGACTTCATCACCTCCCTGGGCGGCCTGTTCCAGTGCCTGATCACTCTCTTGTAGAAAATGTATTTCCTAATGTCCAAACTGAATTTCCTCTATTGAAACTTGAGGCCATTCCCTCTAGTCCTATTGCTAATTATATGGGAGAAGAGGCTGACCTCCACTTTGTCACAACCTCCTTTCATGTAGTTGCAGAGAAGGCTAAGTATTCCCCCAAGCCTCCTGTTTTCCAGACTAACTAATCCCAGTTCCCTCAGCTGATTCTCATGAAGTTTATGCTCCAAATCCCTCACCAGCTTCACTACACTTTTACAAACACACTCTAGGACCTCAATGTCTTTCTTGTTGTGAGGGGCACAAAACTGTAGACAGTAGTAAAGGTATGGCCTCAACTGTGCTGAGTAGAGAGGGATGATCGCTTCCCTGCTCCAGCTGGCAACACTATTTCTGATACAAGACAGGATGCCATTGGCTTTCTTGGCTATCTGGGCACACTGCTTGTTCATGTTCAGCCAAGCATTGACCAATATCCCCAGTTCTGTTTCCTCTACAGTCTTCCAGTATCTCCAGTACATAAAAGGAATTAAGTGATACAGTGTCTCAAAATAGGTCACTAAAATTCTTTGTGCAATTCATGGAAAGAACTTGATGCTTCAATTTTGAACTCCTTGTGTTGCACATAGTGTTGGAGAGCTACATAACAGAGCTGAGGATGAGAGAGAATACCCTCTGTTAAGTTTTACCGTTTCATTGATCTCTGCTGTCATCTTCACTGCCTGAACAGTGGCCTAGACAATTAGCATGCGTATTGATCTCTGTATGTGCATAAATGAAAATATCCTAATGTTGAAAATCCTACCCACTAAGTCTTCAGTAATTAAACGTGATGCAAAATGTAGTCATACTTAACTATTTAGCTGCAGTTACATTACCTGTTTTCACTTCAAAAGTCTTTTTTTTTTTTTTTTTTTTTCTAGGTCAGGAAAGGATGACTGCTTTTTCTTTTAATTAAAGCACAGCAAGTGGTTATGTTGTGGTAGGTACGTTATAGCATTTACCACAATGTAGCGATCTAGTTTTATTCTCAAGCCTTTTCCTTCCACCTTGTATGAAAACTAAGCAGACTTTTCATTGTTATGCAGGGAAAATAACAAATCCTAATGAAACTTTTCTACTTTGTCATATTGCGTTTAGAAGAAAGTATAACGTTGTATAGCATAGCATTTGTGATTAGGGCTTTCACCTAGGAGACTGTAAGTTTCTGTCTTTTTCTCAAGTACAAATTAAGTTTAGAACCATTTGTTTTTATAGTCAAGATTAAGATATTTCATTTTGACTTATATACTTGCCTACAGTTTTAGGAAAAGAAAAAGTAATGTCTTCAACAAAGATGTAATTTTTCCCAACATTTTGGAAATGACATTGAATGTTTTGGAATGACTGGCCATTGAATCAAAAATATTCTGAATTGGCACTTCTCTTTGTGTTTGAGGATAAGCCAAGTTTTCTAGCAAGAAATAATGTTATCTCATTGTGAGAGGACACAGAGTATTCAATTCAGCTAGCAAAATATCAGAGTATACTTAAATTGTAACACATTACTAAATCACAATATCCTAGGTTTGTGTGCTGTAAGTATTGTCAATATTATCATTTTACCAGATACACTTATGTTTTATTATGACTTGAAATTCTGACCAATCTGTCCATTGCCTATAAAAGTATAATCTCCTGAAATTGTATCAGGATCTATAAAACAATATACTTTATATAAGACTTTATGATATGTTGCCAAGGAGTCCCCATGGATTCTTTTGCAAATACTGTTTGCAAAAGATGTACTTTGACAAATCTACCTGCCAACTGCTGGAACTGTTCAGCGTTGATGAAAATAGCTGTTTAGTCCCTGAGCAATTTGGCACAGGCATCCTGCTGTGCTCTTTTGAATATTTGCTTTGAATTGTTTTGTTTCTGACCATATATGATGCATTCACTACTTTCTGCTCAGTGTGCTGGCTTGCTGCTGTGACCTCTCGCAGGAAATCTTTGGGAGCTGCAGGACACATTTACGTTCTTAAATGATTTTTTTCAGTAATGACACATGTGTGTCAGCATTTTCTCCTGCCCTTTTTAATAAGCCCTCTCTTGTTTGGCTTCACTGCTGATTTTGCTTTTAGCTGTGGACCCCTGATGAGCACAGGGTCAACATTCTGTTCTTGGTATTTTCTCTCTCCACAAATGTGCTTTCTGTAGATTCACAGCAGTAATGATTTTGCCTTCTTCCTCATTTTTAGTATAAAGTTCATTGTAAATGAATTATGACATTTAAATACAAGGCATTCACAATTGACAAGGGAACTTCCTAGAGCATTCTTTTTATTCTGGCAGTACTTGCATGAACTCACCCAGAAAAAGGTTGAGCTCTTTTGTTCTTCAGTCTACTAGATTTACAATTAAAATTTCAAGTCTGTTAGGCAAAAAACTGAGTTTCTGACAGCAAAAATATACAGGTATCTTATATTAGTTTGATAAATTTAACACAATAAATATGTTGTTTTTAGTTGGTGACCCTACTATTTCTGAATTGTCTGGAGTAACTGTTTTGAGGTTTGCTTTAGTTATTACTCTATTCTTGTCAAGGAAATTTTCCATGGAAAATTTATCTCCATAATCTCAGTATACCAGGCTACAAATAAACCATGGAATCTTAGAGGAAGAATTCTCCTCTGGCTCATGAGTACTTCTAATTATATACGAATTACACATTGGTGCATAGTATCACTTAGACCGTGTAGATTCTTCATAATTATTAACAGCCAACTATGCCAACTAAAAAACTCTATTAAGAGTGTTTTGTTGTTTTTAGCTAAACTTACTGTATATTTGATATAATAGAAATACTAAAGCATAACACAGTTCATTGCTAGGTTATGATTTTAGGTCTTCCTTCTCTGTTTCAGTGTTTCAGCTAAGTTAGAAAAGAGATGTTTTAGGATGCCTTTATGTAGCCACATTAAAAAATGGCCAGAAACTGATATCTGGAACAAAGACAAAATTTCACAAACTACTTCATATCTCTGCTACATAATGGTAGTTTAAGGGTTTTGTTTTGGAGAAACCTAGCTGAAGAACTGATTCCAAAGAGAACTAGAATAAGCTAGTGAGGTAACATATCTTATAACTTTCACTGCATTTTCATTGCAATCTGAACTATGACTTTGAACACAAGTCTGATTCCAAGAGGCAAAGCATGGATCTCTGAGTGCCATAAAATGGAATGTATGTGGAGATGCGGGTTTTACATTTTTATTTATTTCTTATGTTACTGTCTACCAGTCACACAACAATCACTTCTTTTAAGAAAAGGCAGAAAGTACCACAGAGAGAGAAGAAAAAAAAGAAAAACAGAGAGAGAGGAGTGCACAGGGGACATGAAGGTCAGAAGAGGAGGAGAACATTCCCTGTAGCCTGTTGAAGACCGTATGCTAAAGTGGATATTCCCCAAATGCTGCAGCCCATGGGAGAGCCTGTGTCAAAACAGGGAAAAAACATGAGTAAGAAAGAGTGGCAGAGAGAAAATGCCATATATACTTACTATTACCTTCATCTTCAGGCTTGTGTGTGATGAGGGGAAGTGTAGAACTTGGAATGAGGAAAAAAAATAATCCCCATGTACACCCATGGAAATGGGTTTCATTTCAGACCTCAGATAATATAAGAGGAACTTCTTTAAAAAATGGCCAGCACAATAAAAATTACAATGTCTTACTTAACTTCAGCTTGCTTTCAACTTGCCTTCATTCAGTAAAAATCCATGAATGGGTTTCATTAAAAAAATACTTTTTTTTTATAAGGCAAGTTTTTTTTATAGGGCAAGTTAAAAGTCGTAAGTTTACAAAGAATGTACAGTTGTGTAGAGGAATATTATTTCAAAGGCTTAGGGAAATCTGAGGGAAATTTTATTCTAATGCAGGCCTAGTTCAGAATTTACATTACTTATTTAATAGAAGCATAGACTCATAGAATATCCTGAGTTGGAAGGGACCCGTAACGATCATCAAGTTATGTTAACAACCATGCAGGTGTAGATATGTGTGCAGACTAGGCTGATAACTATGCAATTTTTTTCCTCTTTTAATCATTATTATAAATCAATAGAAAGTATAGTAACTTTCTAATGCCAAGTACCAGCTTACACAGCCAGGCAGTAGAAGAAATTTGATTTGCTGTACGTGGTAAAATCCATAATTAAATACTCTAGAAGAGGGAGGAATACATAACAGTTTTTTATTGCTGAATGAGAAAAATAATTTTTGGATGGATACCTAATAAAAAAAATAATAAAATAATTTAAAAAGTGGTGGTTTTGGAGGATTTTCCTTTCAGATACATTAAACAGTGGTCTGAAGTGTGTGTTCAAATATGTTTATGCTGTTGCAAAACAATGATAGATCTGATGATAGCGGAAGAGCTGACAAAAGAAAATTTTATTTTTTAATTTTTTTTTAATTGTTTATTTCAGTATTTATGTGTGTGCACTTAAATGTTGTTCCAACATTCAGGCATCCTTACAGACTTAAGTATCTGCTTTGCATTATTTAAGAGAAATATTTCTGAGTAATTTCACACTTCTGAGTAATTGAAATACCTAAGTTTAAATTTTGATTTTTAATTATCACATTTATCTGTCATGAAATATTCCAAGTGGTAGTAAATGGAGAAGTATTCCTGTCTGGTTTTTATTGTAATATAAACCAAATTCCAAGTACATATAAAAAACACCCATTTTATTATTATTTTTTAGTTTGAATATCAATAGCTAAAACAATTAAAACAGTCATGGATCTTTAATGAAAATTTGCTTAAACTTAATATGACTTCAATACACGTCACTGGTTATATTCTGGTTATGAAAAAGATGTTTCTAAATTCAACTCATCACAGTAATTTGTTGATTGCTCCACATCTGATTTAGTAAAATGATCAATAACAAAATGTTTTTGTGTTTGAAGCAATTATGAGGGGAAGTATTTATATAGCATGTAAAGTCTATTTGAAGATTTTTCTTGTTAGAACAGACAGAAATCTCCAAAAGAAGAGAATTTCTCAGCTTACTGCAGAATTTTTTACTGAATATGTGAACTTAAATGATACCTCTTAGCTGAGTAACTATAGCAGTATCCATAGAAAGAAAATAACCTCTCTTCTAATTAAGCTGGTTATGTGAATATCTTCTGTTTAAACAGAAAATATGGCATTTTTTAGTGAAATATTAAATTGGTCTGGATCCTCTAGTTCTCTTACAAAGAAAGTTTGGCCACAGCAGCTGACATACTCATCAAAAAAAGGGGTCATCATAAGGTTTGAAATTCTGATTTCTTTCTTCTGAGGAAAGAAATTGGTAGTCAGCTGAATGAGGGAAAGAGACCTTTGACGATGTCTTCCTAGGCAGGTAGGTTAGGTTTAGTTTTTCATTTATTCCTGGATATAGGTTTATAATACTTTTACAACAAAGTATAATACATAATAAAATTTGCTTTTCCACTTTACCCAACTGCACATACATAAAATGTGACTCTTTTTTTCTCCACCCAAAGGTGTAGTATATACATATATATACACTAGATCTCATAAGAATTCTTCAGTTTCTCAGTACATATTCCTTTTCATCAAAGAATTAGTAGACTGGTTCCATGGCTTATCTTATCCAACAGGAGAATGTTGGTATTTGCAGAATCAGGGGAAAAAAGTCTAAATGACTACTAGGCATCAAAGGTTGCTGAACATAAAATTAGAAATAGATAATGTGCATTTAAACCTTGAGAGGTATGGGGATTAAACATGTAAAATTTATTCCTTGAAGATTTTCATATTATAGCACCAAATCACGTAGTTTAAAGATTTTTGTATGTAGGACTTATTTATCTACATTTCATTTATTTTCCTTAAGATATAGGAATATTATTGTAGTGCATAGTTATTTTATTTTAGTCTCAGTTGAAGAAATATGTAAGGAAGATGTTAGTACAGAATTTAGAATTAGAGTATCACAGACTCATAGAATCATTGAATGACTT
The DNA here is from genome assembly GCF_023343835.1 of Lagopus muta. Taxonomy (NCBI): domain Eukaryota; kingdom Metazoa; phylum Chordata; class Aves; order Galliformes; family Phasianidae; genus Lagopus; species Lagopus muta. Next base: position 40,821,311 of record NC_064434.1, read on the forward strand.
GGGTCGGAAGGGATCTCAAAATTATCTAGTTCCAATCCTCCTACAGTCATCAGAGTTGCCAATCACTACATTGGTCTCCAGATCAGGTTGCCCAGCACTCCAGCCAACCTGGCCTTGTATTCCTCCAGGGGTGGAGCATCCACAGCTTCTCTGAGCAGACTGTTCCAGCACATCTCCTCTCTCAGTGAAAAATTTCCCAAAAATTTAATCTAAATCTTCCCTCTTTTACTTTAAAACCATTCCCCCTTGTCCTATACTCATATAACATTTGTTTTCCCTACTGTTTATAAGCTCCCTTTAAGAATTGGAAGGCTGCTATCAGTTTTCTCCTGAGCCTTTTGTTCTCCAGGATGAACAAGTGTGAGAGATTATTCTTTTATGCCTTTGCCTCAAAGCTTGCTGATGAACAAGTGCAAGCAAGTCCTGGGCAAGGGTTGAGAAATCTTTTGTCTGGAGAACACTGATGGACAAGTCCTGGGCAAGAGTTGTGAAATCCTTTGTCTGAGGGACACAGATGGACAAGGCCAGGGGCAGTGAGAAAGAAAGAAGCTACAGATTAATGGCCAGGAAGTGATCTTTTGTGTGGGCTTATCTCGAGGAAGATGGCCATCTCAGGAGGTGCTGCACACCTCCAGCACACTTGCTCAAGCACCCAGGAATGTCATGTAGACAGGAAAAAAGGGAGGATAAAAAAAGGACAAACCACCATGATGCTAGGTTTTCTGACAGCAGATTCCTCACAAAGAAGGGTTTTTCTGGCAACAGATTCCTCATGAAGAAGAAGGGGTTTTTCGGGCATGAGAAGCCTCATGTTCTGCCCTTCTTCCTCTGGGACCTACTCTGTCACTTCCTGCTGCCTGCTTGCTGCCCAAGCCCGGCCATGCTGCTGCAGCTCTCCCCCTGCACTTTTGCCTTGGACCATTGGGACAGCGAGCAACAGAACTGCTGCTGGACCTGGTGGTGACTATCCCCACTTTATGTAATCCTTTCTTATTTCCTATCTTTTCTATTGCCCTCCTTCCCTACTGTAATTCATAATAGTCACTGTCCTTCCCTTTCCTGTCTCTCTGATTAGGATTTATAATAAACTAATCAGACCAATATTTGAACCATTGTTTTTTTTATCTCACACAGGGTATACAGATATCAAAGAACCTCCTCTCCCTCCTATAAATTGGAGTGAGAAAACAAGCCCAACTCCTTCATCCAGCCTTTGTAGGAGAGATGGTCCAGTCCTCTGATAATCTTTGTGACTCTTCTGGACCCATTCCAAAATCTTCACACCTTTCTTGCACTGGGGGCCCTATACCTGGATGTAGTACTCAAGATTGGGCCTCAGGACAGAGCAAAACTGCATAATCACCTCCCTTGCCATGCTGTCCACCCTTCTTTTGATGTAACGCAGAATACAGTTGGCCTTCCAGGCTGCAAGTGCACACTGCTGGCTCATGTTAAGTTTTTCATCTACCAAGACCAGTAAGTCCTTCTCAGCAGAGCTGCTCTCAAGGAGTTATTTTCCCTGTCTTTACATATGTCTGGGACTGCCCCAACCCAAGTTGAACATCTTTCACTTGTCTTTGTTAAACCTCATTAGTTTCACATTTGCCCATCTTTCAAGGCTGTCCAGATCCCTCTGAATTGCATCCCTTCCTTCTGTAGTGTCAGCTGCACAAACTTGCTGAGGGTGCATTTGATCCATTAACTATGTCATTGATAAAGATGTTAAAAAGTACTGATCCCACGATGCACCGTTGGGAGATAAATATTACTTGTCCATCTGTACACAGACCTGCTGATTATGGATCTCTGGCTGTAACCTTCCAACCAATTCTTTATCCACTGTATAGTCCACACTTCAAACCCATATATCTCCAATTTAGAGATAAGGATGTGGCATGGGACAGCATGACCTGGCTGTCAGTGAGGACTAAAGCAAAGAATTCAAAGGGGGTACACTCTATTTGACCTATTTCCTCTGACCGTTGTACCTGTAGAATTCCTTTTTATTTTTCAACTCTCATCAAGTGTAGTTTCATCTGTGCCTTGGCTTTCGTGATCCCATCTCTGCATGTCCAGGTGGGATTTAGAGGCAGATAAAAAGCATGATTGGACTGGATTGCAATGTTTAGGTTTATTTTTCTGTATTTTTTAAATTCTAGGAATATTTTTATTATTATTATTATTTTTAAATGTATGTACAGTGAGAATACTACCACTGCTTTTAGCAATTGAAGTAAGTCATTTCTTTCTTTTTAACTTCATGTATTAGGAATATGAACTCTATATTCTACTGACTTTACTTCTACCCAATCATGTGTGCTTTTAATAAATGCAGTGGGCTATCCATTCTTCTTTTGTTAGTTCTACTATTACATTTAAAAACCACTATATCTGACTGTATTCTGCTGTCAATGACATGATTCCCTGTAAAATACTTTATTATTGATGCATGTCAGATTATCCTTCTTGAAGTTATGTAATTTACTTCTGAATTGGCATTTGTATTTAATTAGAAACTAGATTTATTTTTTATCTTATTAACACAAACATTAGGGAAACATTAGTTTCCCTATTACTTATTAGTCTACATGCTGATAAAGGAAGCATGGAACTGATAGTTATAGAATTAAAAATAAAAAATATAAATAAGTGAGAAGAGAAGGATGAAGAGAAAGAGGGAGAAAGAGAGAAAAATAAGATGTACTGGGAGTTAACATCAGAGTTCCTGTCCTCTGAAAAGAAGTTAATTGATTTAAAATAAAAACAGAATGAACTGATATTTAGTCTACACTCCAGACATTTCTCTATATAATTGAATCACAAAACAGTAGGTGAACTGGAGGCACAGAAGGCCTTGACTTGGAACATAAGTCATATTATGAATCTTATGGAATGCCATGAATTCATATTTAAATTCTATTTCTACGAACAGGTATGACTGAAAGATTTTAACTTGAGGTCTTCTTTTCTTCTGCTTTCCAACACAAATTATTTTCATGCAATTCTATAACTATTTATTTTTATGTATTTGCCATACTAAATTTTACCATTCCAGGTAGTGTTATGGTATAAAATAGGATTGATTATCTGCAAAAAAGCAAACGAACACAATTTTATTTTTTTTACTGGGGGTAACCAAAGAAACATAAAAATATTATAAGAACTGTCAAATTTTCCATTTGGTTTTTCATTTTGTGCAAAATTTTTTTTTTAAAGCAGAACCATGAAAGTTAACACCAATAACAGTTTATATATATACATATATATATTCATATATAACATTCTTTTTCGCGGACTGTTTATACATTAACTTTCATATAATCAGAAAAGGGTATGTACAAAACATTAATTAGGTGTTTTCAAATTATTGAAGGTGGTGAAACTGTCTCACTTAAAACTGGTTTGTGTTCTTTACCCTCTGCAAAGTCTTGTATCTGTAACTTTTGTGGGAGATGCATTTCATAAATTGTTAATTATGCAATGCAGTCTGAATAAATGATGCAGTGCAAATGGGCAAAATTCTTTAATTCTTTTTCTGGAGCTAAATACCCTTGTGGAGTTCCATGGAATTAATTTCAAATTGAATCTACTAAGTAAAAGGGATAAGTTTTCTACTTCTCAAGGAAGTAATAGTATCTGAGGAAACTACTAACAAACTTCAGTCTTGATAAAAGAAAAAATAATGGAGCTCAATTTCTGCAACATTAATTTTTCAAGACTCATTATATCTTCAAATTATAAGGGTGTGCAGAGGTTTCTTCTCTTATACCCAGTCAGAAACCCCCACATTTCTATATTTTAGATAGAGGGCATTTGAGAACAGGATTTGTATAGCTGTGATTGAATGAGGAATTAGAAATCCACCAACTATTCCTAATTTTTAAAGCCAGTGAAGCTGATAAATAAGTAAATAAGTTTTGGCATACATCCACTGAATACTGGGGAAATATGCTGCAACAGGTAAAACTTTACAGATGGAAAAGCAACAATGAAATAAAGCAAAACAAAGAAGTGACATACTAGTTTAAGGAAACAGGCAACAAGCTTTGACGTCTACAACTAATAAAGCCTTTTTCCCCAGCTTGTCTTCTAAATTAAAGTTTTATACTGCGCATATGACATTTTTATTTTCAGGATTCAATTTGTTATACGCTTCCACAATTATAATTTGAGCCATAGAAGTAACCTGAAAGATAATCTAGTTCCATCTCCATTTATTGTGGGCAGGGACCCCCTTCCACTACTTACTTTGCTCATTCCACCTTGTTTTGAATTCTTCCAGGCATGTTGGCCCATGATGTCATGGCTAGATGTTGGTGTTATGGTAGAGAATATTGAAGCAGCAGACGAACAATCTGACAAAATAGTGCCTGATATTGAAATGTGCATGAAGATGTGTCGCTGAATTCCTCCAAGCAGAAAAAAATTACACCCATTGATATTCATTTATGCTTGATTAACATTTACATAGACCAAACAGTGGATGTTATCACAGTGAAGCAGTAGGTGGTGAGTTTCAGCAGTGGATCTCCTCTACTGGTGCAGATTTTTACAAGTGTGGTATACAGGCTGTTATTCATTCATCACTGGTGAAAATGCATAGCTAATGGATTACCTGTTGCAGAAAGTGTTTTGTAGCTGATAATATGCTCTATCAACAGTTTTATTGTTCTCTTTGTGTCTTTTGTAGTTTTCATGGAAATAAATAGGAGGCATTACTTTCAGGGTGAATTAATGTAGAACAGCCAAGAAGTTGTTTGTGTTTCTGACACATTAATATTTTGTTTAATATTTTAATTTAAATATTAAAGAACAAAAAGTGTGGCACTTGTGAAGTTTTCAATATATTCTCTCTTAGGATAGTTTTTTTTCCTCCATTATTTTAATATAATTAATAAAAATAGTCATTCGCATACCCTTTGCTAATTTAAATTTAGTGTCAATTATATTTATATTCTGTGCTATATAAAACTGATTGTATACATAAACTGAAATAAGAAATTACAGCAGTGAAGTGCAAGAAGACATTTCCTGAATGAGATTGTTCTGCATTTAAAATGTGGAATAAACATGTTATGTTTTCCAGTACTATTGCTGTTGTATTAAGTAGAACGTCTGAAGGAGAAATGACAGGGTTAATATCTATTAGCCTTATTACCTAAAATCTAAAGTCAGTTTTTCAAAGATGTTTTTCATATTTAACAAAATGACAATTTCAGAGAACTTTAGAATATCTGAACTTTTAAAAAAATCTCCTGAAATACTTATGGAAGGGAATGAGAAGCAAAACAGATGAAGCAGATGCCACCTTTTTAGTGCTTTTTCTTGGCAGCATTCACAATTCAGAAGAATTCAGCTGTTCCTTCTTGTACAACTTAAAAAATGAACTAGAAAAGTACACATTATGTATCATTATGATGTTCTGGAATATCTGAATGTTCTCTTGTCAGACTACTACCCTGTAGTTGAAAGCCAAATCTCTTGACTTTGACATAATAAAAAAATGAAAAAAAATATGTTATTGTAGTATGCATTGGTATAGATATCTTTAAATTGAAATGTCTTTAGATTATTGCTAAATATTGTCTTTTGACAAAAGACAAATGTATTTTACACATTTTATGCTAATTTACCAATATCTAGATTACAGCATAGCAGGAAGCACCAGATATTTCAAATTCTAAAGGCATTTCTTTTTGCTTGACAAGAACTAATACTATTTCATTTTCTAGTATATTTATTTATATTGTTAGAGAAAGCCAAATTTTCATATATGAAGGAACCGTTATTTATACATTACATTAGTCAATAAATAATTTCATAAGATGAATAAAGAAACTTTTCACATGATTTTGCTTGATCTATTTCAGAGATTTAGTAAAATGATTATGAATTTAAATTGAAATTAATACTACAGGTGTGAGGAGATCTTCTGGAACTTGTGAGAAGAAAGTCAATGAGACTTTAAATAAAATCCTCCCTGTCCATAAGATGGTGTACTTTTATTTTATTTCCCCAGTTACTACTGTCCTGATCCTTGCAGCAGCATTATTATTACTACCAAACAAACAAACAAACAAACAAAAAAAAAAAAAAAAAAAAAAAAAAAACCCAAAACCATAGAATCATCATTCTCCTTTACAGAATTTTTTTTGTTTGTTTTATTTTCATGACATCAAGATAAAGACAGAAATAAACTGAAACATTGAAACATCTAAGGCTATTTTATGAGATGGAATCTAATCTCTTTCAGGATGTTTTGAACTCTTTGCCTCAAGCTGGAGGTGAAAATGCTCTGTATCTTCCTGAAGGAATTCAAGTCAGAATCTGAATAAAGTATTAAAGTAACTTTAGGTATTTACAGAGCAGACATCTACACTTGTGATTGTAGAATAGAAGCTTGTAGACTCCTATACTGTTGATTGGGAAAGACAGAGAGTTCTAAAGAGCAATTAGTCTAATCTATCAGAGATATCCAAGATGCTTATTTCTAGCTGTTTTCTACGATGTGACTGCAGAATAGTTAGCTCATTTCGTTACGTAAATTCTACATCTGGTATCTAAATGAAGCATAATGTGAGAAAGACATGAAAAGGCAAGGGCAATCAATTACAGTAAAATTCTGATACTTCTAAACTATTGAATATTTGACAACTTTTCTCAGTAGCTAATAGGATCTGCATGTTTTTAAGTTCTTGTATCTACTTTTATAATCCTGTACGCATCCATATATTTAAAAAAAGCTTTTGTGCAACACAGTTGCATAGAGCTCAGTTTATGTTACTCAGTAGACTATAATGCAAAGCTGGTTCAGTGTAATGTTATGCCTGACATGAGTTCATCTCTAACAGCTGGACTTTGGTCAGTTCAGCAATATGAGGAACTTGAGACACTCTGAACAGTTGAGACAATCTGAACAGCATATATTTGATTCAACTATGTTTGTTCAACCAATCAATGAGTTGATATCTAGTAGAGCACATTAGAGATGTAGGAAATAAATGACTCTGATGGGCAAGAACAACTTTCAAATACTGATGATTTCCATGTAAGTCAAAATTACATAACTGAAAGAGAAATAACTACTCCAAATATTTAGCAGTTTGCAAGCTTATTTCAGCTATTCAGACACAAAAAAAATTGTGTCAAGGCTATTTAGAATTGCATCTTTTCATCTGCATTTTTCTTTGATGCTGAGTTCTTGAGAATTAGTAAATACTACTCAAGATTTGGTCTTGGAGCTTTGGAATGATGCTGCAAGTGATGAAGCTTGATAGAACTGCAGTTAGGAAGTTGGAAAACATTGAAACTTCTGATTTAATTCTACAAAGAATATGATAGTGTTTATCTCACTGCAATTCTTTGAGTTGATTGATCACACATTTGTTTGGTCCTCAAGAGAAGTCCTGTTGCTTATCCCACCAGTAATAGTAACAAAAGTATAATTGTAACTAATTTTTTTTTATTATTTTTAATTTTTTAATGTTAGAAGGACTACAATGGAAAATTCAAATTATAATTACTTTTTAAATTAGCAAATAAAAGCAACTTTTTGTTTTAAGTTTAAGACAAGATGAATAAGCTATTGTTAACTAACTGTGAAAAGGGCACCATTTTGCTACAAAAACTAGTTAAAATAAAAATATTTTTTAAAAACAGAATCATAGAATGATAGAATCAATTATGTTGTAAAAAATCTTTAAGCTAGTTTCATCCAAATATCAGCCTGACCTACTGAGCCCATGTTCACCAGACTCTCACATATCTCCAGGACTGGGGACTTCACTACTTTCCTAGGCAGCCCGTTCCAATGCTTAACCATTTCTCCATAAAGAAATTCTCAATTTAATACTCTTTTGGTGCTACATTTCCATTTCCTCACAATTTTCTCATCTGAGGAAAGAGACTGACAGCCTTTTTGTACAGTAAAATTTTGTGAAGTTAATACAAACACACTGATATAAAATCGAAGATGTGACAGGAACACACAGTCAGAGACTGATTTTATCTTTGTCTAAATTTAAGTGAGCATATTAAACAAAACAAGGAAAATCTTTATAGAGATGTTCATCTTCCTTCCATATCTGATTAATTCAAGCACTTTCAATGGCTTGTTGAGTTGTAACAGAATCTATTTAATCCTGTTCAGGTTTCCAGGAAAGTCTTTTTCCATAAATTCTGAAGTTATACTTTCTCGCAAGACTCCCAAACTTAACTGTGCTTTAGAATCATTAGTATATAGTTCTCATCTACTGTTCTTTATGTATCTAGTAATCACTACAAAATTTCACTGGATGAATATGGTCAATTGCCTTTAAGTAAAGGCAGCACACCTCCAATGATGATGCTCTATTGTGCTCTTTCAACATAACAGAAAGCACGGTGCATGAATACCTGAAGATGAACTTGTCAATACCACTTACTATTAATCTGCTATACTAACTGAAAGGTGGATACTTCTTGGCAAGTATCTGACAAAAGCAGGCATCCACTGTGTCATGTCAAGAGGAAGCACTGGCACTGAGTAGATATGCAGTCATCCTTTGCAACATGGGGACACATCTCGAACTTTATATTTGGATTTTAGTTAAAGCCTGGAAGAATGAAAAGTAAACTGTTTACAGAAATTGATTTTAGTATTAATTGTATTTACCACAGGTATCCTTACATAAGGAAATTTCTTTTTTCCAACTTACTGAATTCATGGCACCCGAACTATCCTGTGAAGAAACAATTCTAATGTACAGTTATGTGCATTACAAGAAAAGTGGCCCCATGAATATCTTTGGAACTCATCATAGAATTTCATTGATTGTTCCGTTATTTATGTGGCCTGAGAGAAGGAGATTTGAATGTTCTTTAGCAGTTTTTAACTTCTATAAATGTGTCAGAAACCTTTCTTACATTTCATATTATATAGAGAAATATGATTTTTCTCTAAGTTCCCTTTAAAATAACATTGTTATACTTCAGGCATTTTTTTTTTTCCTCCCATCTCTGATTTTTAAATATTTATTTCATTTTTACTTTTTTTTTTTTCCCTAATAACTTCACTTAAAAAAAAATAACAATTTCTAAATTTCTAAGTGAGCTCTATGGCATAAAAGGAATGAACATTGAATGAAAATGAAAAGGATGAATGAAAATGAAAAGGAAAATGAATGAATGGAAAGGAATGAACTTGCTGATGATACGAAGTTGGGAGGATTGGCTGACACACCTGAAGGCTGTGCTGCCATTCAGCAAGACCTGGACAGGCTGGAGAGCTGGGCAGAAAAAAACCGGATGAGGTTTAACAAAAGCAAGTGTAGAGTCTTGCATCTGGGGAGGAATAATTCCATGCACCAGTACAGGTTGGGGGATGACCTGCTGGAGGGGAGCTCTGCGGAGAGGGACCTGGGTGTCCTGGTGGACGACAGGTTGGCCATGAGCCAGCAGTGTGCCCTTGTGGCCAAAAAGGCCAATGGCATCCTGGGATGCATTAAAAAAGAGCGTGTCCAGCAGGTCAAAGGAGGTGATCCTCCCCCTCTACTCTGCCCTGGTAAGGCCTCATCTGGAGTACTGCATCCAGTTCTGGGCTCCCCAGAGTACAAAAAAGACAGGGACCTCTTGGAAAGAGTGCAGCGGAGGGCCACAAAGATGGTGAGGGGCCTGAAGCATCTCTGCTACGGAGAAAGGCTGAGTCAACTGGGTCTGTTCAGCCTTGAGAAAAGAAGACTGAGAGGGGACCTGATCCAGGCCTATAAATATCTAAGGTGTGGGGGGCAGAATGGCGAGGCCGGACTCTTTTCAGTGGTGAATGGTGACAAGACAAGGGGAAACGGCCGGAAACTGCAGCATAGGAAGTTCCACACAAATGTGTGTAAGAACTTCTTTACAGTGAGGGTGACAGAGCACTGGAACAGGCTGCCCAGGGAGGTTATGGAGTTTCCTTCTCTGGAGATGTTCAAGACCTGCCTGGATGCCTACCTGTGCAACCTGCTGTAGGGAACCTGCTTTGGCAGGGGGGTTGGACTCGATGATCTCTGGAGGTCCCTTCCAATCCCTACAATTCTGCAATTCTGTGTGAACAGATATAAGAAAATTTCTAGTACTAAAGCAAAGCAACTGCCCTCATTCAAAAAAAAAAAAAAAAAAAAAAAAAAAAAAAAAAAAAAAAAGCAAAGACTCTTATTTTTGCAAATCTTAATATCTATAATACTGATGTTATTATGTATTTATTATATATTTATCCTGAATAGCTTTTTCTATCTTTTTTAACTCTTCCTACGCTAAATCTTTCATTAAACATTTGTAGAAGCAGAAAGCTAAACCTACTGAACGTTAGTAAGTGCTTCATGAACTGCTGTGGAAGCTATAAGAATTTAGCCTACATTATTATTTTAAAAAATTTCTTACAATATCCAATGGTCTATAAAAAAAGCAAAGTGAGATGTAGTATCTAGTGCCATAAATCTATAGTCAATATAACTGGAATGATAGATGGTGAAGCATAGTCATGCTGTCATGTTTGTAATGCATGTTGCTTTGTGCGTTTTTTGCAGCAAGTGACATGCCATTCATAGTTCACCAAGTGATGAAAAGGTGTAGTCAAAAAGCAAAAATATTTTGGGTAAAACATGAGAGATGTGCTTTTTAAAAATGGTAGACAAGGCCATCATGCTCTTACATATGAGGAAAAGAATAAGAATATAATGAAAGATTATATTAATATTTTGACTGATTTGATTTGATTGATATTTGTTTGCATATATTTTAAACAGCAGTAACTACAGAAGTTTTCCTACTCATGTAAAACTCCTACATAATTCAAAGAGTAGTATTTTTCCCTGGATTACAAATATTTCTCTTTGCATAGCGTGTCTTCACTGATTTAGATCATTCAAAATAATAGTTAAGATTGATAATGAACAGAAAGCTTTTGATTTGAGATGCCTGTCTGGAGCATACTTACATCTTAAAAGACTAGAAAGAAAAATGAATAAAAAGGATAGAAAATTCTATGAATTTTCATTTGTCCTTCCGCTAACACTGGATTCTTAGTCCATGCATGTTTGCATTTACAGCTGTTGCACTTTCTGATTTACTTTTGAACTCAACTTTTATTCCCCCTCCTCCCCCCTCTGTATTTTGAAAATAAATAAATAAATAAATAAATAAATAAATAAATAATGGTTTGAAGCAGAATGTCCCAGTTTTCTTGTTATTGCTTAGTCTTCTGGAACCTACTTCCATGTAACTTCTGCTAAGATTGTTCTATGCATATTTAAAGCTTTTTGGTACAGTACATTCTGGCCATGAAATTTCCATTGAGGGTAAAGTGCATTTATTCTTGCATACACAACCTCATTTTCTGAAGAGTTACTGATTATTCAAGGCTAAGTATTGTTACACTTAGTCTGCTTGCTTCTTCAATTTTCTGGGGAAAATAATATCACTTAAATAACTGGTTTATATATATGCATATATATATATGCTAAATATTCATGGGACAGCAGGTCTTCCTCTCAAATTTGAGAAAGTCTCATTCCCAAGATTACCAAAAGACACATTTGGAGTAGATAGAAATGGTCCTTGCCATTGCCACTGCTGACTGTGTCTCTGGTTATTTTTAGGAAGCTGCTAGTCTTTTTTGACCAAAACAGTACTGACACCAAGACATCAATGACTGTGGACCAGTGTTCTCCACCAGCAAGAATGTTTTAGTTGGTGTCATTGAAGACATCATTAAAATCATTAAAAGAGTACAAATATTTGGGAAATATATTAACTAACAGTAGTAACTCTCATGTAAGGAAGAGGTAAAACAATAGCAATAGTGTGTGCGAAAAGAAAATATGTATAATAGAAAAGTTAAAGATTTCTAATTCTATCTTCACATCCTTTGCATCTTGCACATTTTAGTAAAGTACAGCTGCTAACATCTCAAAACAAGGAATTTCTAAAATAACAAGAGCATCACGTAAGACTGAACTGTGTCCTTTTGCATATTGCTTTCAAAGCATACAAAGTTGTTGACTAATAAGATATTTTAATGAGGGTAATAAAAGAAAAATAAAAAAAAGAAAAGTAAAACATGTAAAAGATGTAGCAGATGAACTATTTCCACTGATTCTATAAGATATTTCTCAATGTGCTAAAAAAAAATCCAAAATGTAGACATATCTACACATGAAGTATCTACTACAAATATGTAGGTTATTCAAAAGACTGTGTAGCATTAATTAGTACCTTCCCCCCTCCCCTCTCCCCCAAGAACTGGAATAATATAAAATACCAAAAGGTACAAATAGAAAACAGATGAAAATTGAAAAGTTAACCAATCGAAAAAACAAAAATCACTTTTGCACATTTTATTTTTCATTCTGTATATTTCTGTGTGTTTTACATATGTCTTTGGATATATCATCTTATTCCAGAATTGTAATGATAAAAAAGGAATAATATTACTTTCCGTATATCTTTACTTTGGAACAATAAGAAGGCATAATTTGTTAACCAGAAGGTAATAAGTACAAAAAGTTAAATATGGAGGAGGTTCCCAGCTCTGGAGTCTAGAGAGTTTAGTTTGTTTTTTTTTTCTAATCTCTCTACTGTATACTGCAACATCAACAGCCCTTCTGCTGGTTGTCCTGTCTTCAATTTGAAGAGGAGCTGATTAGTTGTCCAGGAAGTAGTGCAACAAATCATGTCTGCATTTGGTATGATAGAGTATCAGGACCCTAGAAAATGCCGGGGAGAATAATTGTTTTTTTCTAAGTAACTCCATGACAACGCAGCTGAAATATGCTAAGCATTGATAGATGGTTAGGTATTGCAAAAGAATAAATGTAAAAATTAGTAAAAATGTGAAAAAGTGTGTCTTGAAATGTGTTAATCTTTACATACAGGAATAATATACAAATGAAATAGTAAGTGCTGTATAGAAAGAAACAGAAATTCATCTGCATTTATTTCGATAGAGACAGATAAAGAAGTTCAGGGTTTTCTTTTAAACTACTGCAAGAAATACATGTAAGTACATGTAAGTACATGAAAGTACATGAAGAAATTAAAAATATATATATTAAATTTCTTGTGTGCAACATTATTCGATAATCATCCCCTAAAGAGTATCCTTTAATATAATAGACTGAATCAAAGCTAAGTTGTTTGTCTAGATAAACCACTAGTCTGATCCATTATAATGATTACTATGTTTCTAAGACTTTTTATTTCCTTGCTTTGATCTGGATAATGTAGTTTAATGCCTACTTTCCTTGTTATCTGGAGTGAATAATACTTAATATAATATAAAAGGTAACGCTTACAAAGCGTTTTACTTTTGAGTTGTGAAGTGATACACTGACAATTTCAGCAGTGAATTGATTTCAGAAATGACATATTAATAGTTTTCAAATACAGAAAGATCTAGTTATACGTGTTCAAAAAGCTTCTGTAAATGTAATTTTTTCCCATATGAAGACATTTCTTTGTAATATATGCTTATGTATATGCTTAACATTTATGAATGTTAAATAAAGCCCAGGCATTATCATTTATCCTCATTTGACACGAGGAAAAACCTTCTCTCTCGGAGAGTGGTCAGGCACTGGAATGGCTGCCCAGAGAGGTGGTGGAGTCACCGTCTCTGGCAGTGTTCAAGAGGCGTCTGGATGAGGAGCTGCGAGATGTGGTTTAGTGCTTGTGGTAGCAGTGGTAATGGGAGAACGGTTGGACTAGGTGATCTTACAGGTCATTTCCAACCTTGTGATTCTGTCTAATCTAATCTATTTATTTGTCTATCTTGAGGATCTTGTGTTGGACCTGACTTTTATATATATAAATAAGTTGATGTTTTTTTACCTATTAACCATCTGAGGCTATCACTGGAAGGTCCTAATATGAACTGTCTCACAGGCCATAATTTCTTCTGTGGGCTTTGTATGCATATTTAAGAATAGTATGGGAGATCTCGTGAAGGACCGTGGCCAAAACATTGTATCTGCTTCCAATATGTAGCAATTCTGGTACTCCTGCTTCCTTCAACAGTAACATTGCAGCATTTCTGAACTAGGAAACTGTATTTCCCCTTATAACAATAATGGCTAGAATGGATACTGTTACTTCAAATGCGATGTTTCAATCTACGTAAATGTAAACCTACGTTACAAAATGAGTTTCTACAGAGTTAGAAAGGTAGAAAGAAAGAGATAGTGCTTAATCTGTCTTCTGAAGAGTCTTGCTGTTAACAGTCTAAATAAACTTACTTCCTACACTCTGCATCCAGATTCCAGGCCAAGGCTTTAAAAGCTCCTTTATTATTGTATATGACAGTTCTTAGATAATTTGTGTTGTAAGAATAAATGAATTCTAAAAAATCTGAAACTATTTCCCGAAGTTACTTCTACCAATAACTTTACTAGAGATGGCAGTTTATGTCTTAGATACATCACTAAATTAAATTCACAATTATCTTCCATCTTTCTGTGATACAAGGAACACTTAAATTCAGAAATTTAGAAGGTATAGCTAATATTAATAACCTAAACTGCACAGTATCATTAAATTAAATCTTTTCAGAATCAAGGTAATTAAATCAAATTCCTTATGTTATACTATTACAGAAAGATTTCCTTCCTATCATAATATTTTGATAAGAAATATGGGAATTTACATTAAATAAATAAGCCAGTACATATATATCATTGATGTGGATACCTTTATAAAAAGCAAACATTGTATGAAGAATAGAATCTACATTGCAGCAGTAATACAACCAGTAACTCATACTAATATCTGGAATACTATGTAGGAATACAGACATCCTGAAATACATAGACTGAACCTCAGGAAACAGGCATGCATCTTTAAGTTTTTTAGACTTCATTTAAGACTCCTTAAGGAAAATGACCAAAATCAATAAACTCTCAAATATACAATGATTAATCAGTAAAAAGTAGGTAAGTTAAACATTCTTGCAAATTATTTCAAATTATTTAAGGAAAAAAGGTTGTGAAAAAAAGCACAAAGTTGTCACTTCAAGCATTTATTAACTTATTATTCAAATTAGTGATTTAGCTCAAGGCACTCATTAATGCCAGATAGATCTGGCTGAAATCTTAGCATTATTTATATTACTTTTATCAGAAATGGCTACTGTTTGAGGTAATGAAGAGAAGAACAAGATTTTATTTTCCTTTTTTATCTTTTAAAGAAGGAATAAATGTTACAATGTTAAAAATATTTAAATGGATGAAAATGTAAAGATTTCAACAGTAAATGACACTACCAGAAGAACCATTAATAAAGTTGAAAAAAAAAAAAAAAAAAAAAAAAAGAGCCTACAGATCTTTCTGTTTTTTTTTTTTTTTTTATTTCAGAAAGGAATGTTTTAATACTATTATCAGAGTAAAAAGCTTAAATTACAGTTTCATTCTGATGAAAAAAAAAAAAAGAAAAAAAAAGGAGAAGAAAAAAGCTTTTAAAATCTCCTAAAACCACTTTCCAAATTATTCCTCATATTTGCTTCATTTTCCTCGCACCCTAGAGAAAAGAAGTAGATGCATGCGCTGAAAAATTTTACAAGCACTTCTCAGATACTTTCTTACAATCTTATAACAACTTGATGGCAGCTCTGATGCGGATGTCACTTACTATGCCCTTTCTGTGAGGTTAATTAATAGCCTGTGTAAATGCCTAGATTTTTTCTCAATGTCCGTTTCTATTCTGCGTCATCACAGAAAAAAATATATATCTATATCGTGCAAACACACAGCGAATTGAAAACTGGTTGTAGGGACCAGTTTTTGTTTATTCAAAAATAATAAATGGAGTTTAAAAATTCAACACATCTTCTTATAACTGCAATTTCTCAGAACTGCCTTAGGAAAAAAAAATACTTCTGGCTTATCGAAATATTTACTTTCAATATTAGAGATCATACTCGTATCTCTGACCACATCTTCAAATTTTACTCTAGGCTTTCTGTGTCTCTAGTTTTTAGACGTTTCAATAGTTCAGACATTTCAGTATTCTTTTTTTCCCCAACTTATGGGATTTTACTTCATCCTTATGTTAAAAAACAAAACAAAACAAAACAGTTGAATTTTAAATATAAATCATACTTCAATGTGTTTGCAATAAAATAGAATTCCACTGAAATAACTGCATTTATTGGTTAAAACCAAACACAAACGAACATCAAACCCACTCCAAGTGATAATTTAATAAACTAGTAAGATTCTGTAGAAAAAAAATACTTCAACTAGCTAGAATTTTCCCATAGAAGTATTTCATATTCAATAACATGCAGTTAATTATACTCAAGTTGCACTTGTTCTTGTGCTTATTACCGAAACATTATAACCTCTCTGACCCTTTTCTGTATATTTGACCTAACTGTTGTGAAGACATAAGATGATGTGATGACATTCAAAAGACAGAAAGAATTTACTCAACAGATTCTGAGAGCGTTTGTAGCTGGTTGAACTTGGACAGCTGCCAGATTTCCACCAAACTGCTCTCTCACTCTCTTTCTAAGCAATACAGAAGAGGAAAATTAAATGGAAATCTTGTAGGTTGAGATAAATACAGGGGGATTACTCACCAGGTACCATCATGAGCAGAACAGGGTCAGCTTGGGGAAGATCAGTTTAATGTTTTTGCTGACCGAAAAAGAATATGATAGTGAGAAAATAAACAAGCAAAACCTAACTAAATAAAAATTCCTTCCCTTCCTTCTCCCTACTCCCCTTTCTCTTCTGGTTCAATGTCACTCTTCTACCTCCTTGTCCTGAGCAGTGGAATGGAGATTGCTGATAGCCCTTAACGCTCAGTCTCTGTTGTTTCCTATTAATACTCTAGCTGCTCGAACAACCTCGTGGAGTGGGCTGGAACTGAACCTGTTCAAAAAGTGATAATTTCTGGACTCTTCTTATAGAGGCCTCCACTGCAGCCACTTCGCACATAAACCTTGCCACATAAACTCAGTGCAGCAACAAATATGGCAAGAAAATAGGTTATAATTTGAAAATATTTATCTTTTCTAGAAGATCAGCATCATTCATCATTTCCATTGTCAGAGAGCCACTTCCAAGAAAGCAGAAGTCATCACATATAACTTATTTGAGAAGACAAACACCTGCTGTCCTGCTTCCTTCTCCTCCTCTCAACCCATTTTATAGCTGAACATGTCACCATATGGTATGGATTATCTCTTTGGTCACTGAATCAGCTGTCCTGGCTGTATCCCCTCCTGGTTCTTTGCTAACCTTCTAGCTCTTTGCCAGTAGAACAGCATAACAGGTAGAAAAGTTCTTGCCCATTTGCAAGCACTCCTAGAGCTTAACATACGTTATCTAAAAATACTGAAGTACATCAGAAAAAAATAAGAGAGAAAAATATTTTTTTTTCTCTAAATATTATGTGATAAATGTGATAATTCTTTGTAAATGGAAAACATGTGTTCTTGATTTCTTCTAGGTGATTTTTCTTGCACCGGGCTTTGAAGAACATGTTTTAGTATGTATTTGATTGAAATTTAGAAAGCAATAGTGTGAAACAAAACAAAACAAAACAAAACAAAACAAAACAAAACAAAAACCAACCAACCAACCAAACAAACAAACAAAAAAAGGTGGAAGATAATATTGAAAAACATAATGGTATTGATTAAATACAGCAAAGTACTAAGTGCAGCTTCAGCTGGAGTTGATGTGACTTACATGAGCATGGTCCTCATTAATGTTAAAATATCAAGTAGCTCATTAACCTTTCCTTTGTTACAGAGTGATACCACTGAGGAGCTGGTTGGTTTTTAATTCTAGTATATAGTGTATGCTAATCAGGAAACATGGGTTTACTCAAAGACACATCTTAAAAGGGGTTTCTACATGTTGATGCAGAATTGATATGAATTTCATAAACTTGAAAGTTACCATTACCATAACAACCATAAAATTATCAAAAGTTGAAAAAGGGAGACAAGAACTATTCTAGCTATTATTTCCTTAGTGAAATTATAGTATTTTTGTTCCATTTTTCTTTTCATCATAACATTATCGACCAAAATTATTTGCTCCACAAGATAAATAATAAACATAGTGATAATGAAAGTAATAATAATACTGAAATCCTAAAAATGCTCCTTTATTATTATTTACTATTTATTACTAACAGCAAAAATTCTAAAAAATCTATTTAAGTATATTGTCATGATTTGTGCAACACATTTTAATTTCTCAGTTAATATCTTACGCACCAAAAATGGTGATTTGAAATGAAATTTTGAATTTGAAATGAATGAAATAAATCTAGCAGATGTCTGGGAAGTTGAAGTCCCCCACAAGAACAAGGGGCAGAGACCTTGAGCACTCCAGCTGTGCGAGTCATTCCACCATGTTTCAATGATGGTGACTATATTATAGCTTTCCAACCACATAGTGGCCTCCAGTTCTTCCAGTTTATTACCCATTCTGTGTGCATTAGTGTATAAGCACCTAAACTGGTCTTCCTTTTGAGTAGACCTAATACCCTCTTGACCATACTCAGGTGTTTCCATCTTGCTCCAATATATATTATATATCCAATTTTCCATCTTGCTCCAATTTATAGGAGGGAGAAGAGGTAGAAGATATATGTATACCTGATGTGAGATTAAGAAACAATGGTTCAAATGTTGGTCCGACCAGTTTATTACAAATCTTAATCAGGGAGATGGGGAAGGGGAGAAGGGCGATAGAAAAGATAGGAAATAGAAGCAAGGAGTCTTCATAGGAAGCAAGAGGGAGATAGTCACCACCATGGATCCAGTGTGGTTCATAGTTCAGTCACTGATCTTCAGTTGTGATGGGTCGTCAAGTGTTGTTCTGTTGACAACAACAACATTTCAGTGCTAGTAGCAACTTACTTATATGTTCAAAGTGGTCAAGTCAGCTCTCTTTGGAGTGACAGCTCAAATCCAAAACGGTTGAGTCAGCTATCCTTGGAGTGGCAGCCCCTGGCTATGGGGTCTCAACAGAAACTCCTTCGTTCCCATCTTCCAGGCCTTGCCAGCAGATAAAAGGGAGCAGGGATTCCCACCTGCATCCTGTTTGTCACAGGACATGATGGTATCGTTCCCCAATTTTCCCATACCAAGCTGGAGCTATTTAGTCACAGGCCAGATCTTCTTCCAATAAACACTCCTGAGCACTCTCTTCTGGAAGGAAACAGCTCTGGAGGAAGGTGCTTTCAAATGTCCACAAAGTGATGTTGATTGCCACAAGGTAGCACCCATCATTTGCAACCTCAATAAACCAGTTATTGTCTTATCACAAAAAAATACCTCAGGAAGCAAGCTGTTAGTCAAAAAACAAGGAAGGATTCTCACACCATAGCCACCAACCTCACACCAACAAGGCTTGTGAAGGGCTTGGAGAATATGCCCTACGAGGAGTATCTAAGAGAACCGGGGCTATGTATTTTGAGGAAGAAAAGGCTGAGGGGAAACCCTTTTGCTCTCTTCAAATATCTGAAAGTGATTGCAGTGAGAGTGGGGCTCATCTCTTCTCACTGATGACAGGGACAGGACTAGGGGAAATGGCCTCAAATTGCACTAGAGGGGATTTAGGTTGGATATCAAGAAAAACTTCTTTACAGAAAGGTTTGTTAAGCACTGTGATGGGCACACCAGGAAGATGGTTGAGTCACCATCCCTGAATGTGTCTAAAAACCATTTGGCTGTGGTGCGCGGGGACATGATTTAGCAGTGGGTTGTTAGAGTTAGGGTAGTATGGTTAGGGTAGTAGGTTGCAATTGGACTTAATGATCTTTAAGGTATTTTCCAACCTGAGAAGTTCTATGATTCTATATTC
Source organism: Lagopus muta (assembly GCF_023343835.1). Taxonomy (NCBI): domain Eukaryota; kingdom Metazoa; phylum Chordata; class Aves; order Galliformes; family Phasianidae; genus Lagopus; species Lagopus muta. The sequence goes on from NC_064434.1 coordinate 40,841,146, forward strand.
TGTGTTTTCCTGTATCTAGATAACCTCTTGGATCCCTGAACTGAAGACTCGTATGGGAGATCTTCTCATCCTTTCCCATTAGTTTGGTGGATAAGGTTTGGTGTACAGAAAATTGTGATGTTGACATTGCAGCAGATATATTTTAGATCTTATGTATCACAGAATCACAGAATCACAGAATCACCCAGGTTGGAAGGGACCTCAAGGATCATGTAGTTCCAACCCCCCTGCCTGGCAGGGCCACCAAACATACACATTTAGATCAGGTTGCCCAGGACCCCGTCCAACCTGGCCTTAAACACGTCCAAGGACGGGGCATCCACAACCTCCCTGGGCAGCCCATTCCAGGGCCTAACCACTCTCCTTGTAAAGAACTTCCCCCTAACATCCAACCTAAATCTTCCCTCCTTCAACTTAAAACCATTTCCCCTAGTCCTGCTATTGTCAGCCCTTTTGAAGAGTTTACTCCCCTCCTGGGTGTAGGTTCCCTTCAGGTATTGATAGGCTGCAATGAGGTCACCCCGCAGCCTTCTCTTCTCCAGGCTGAACAAGCCCAACTCCCTCAGCCTGTCCTCATAGGGGAGGTGCTCCAGCCCCCTGATCATCTTAGTCGCCCTCCTCTGGACCCTTTCCAAAATCTCAATGTCTTTCTTGTACTGAGGGCTCCACACCTGGACACAGTACTCCAGATGGGGCCTCACAAGAGCCGAGTAGAGAGGGACAATCACCTCCCTGTCCCTGCTGACCACCCCTCTCCTGATGGAGCCCAGGATCCCATTTGCCTTTCGAGCTGCCAGAGCGCACTGCAGGCTCATGTTAAGATAATTCTTATCAATTTTTTTCTTCCATAATAAGTATATATGCTTTATACTGTACATAGGATGAACATTTTAAGATAGCATTTATTACTTATTAATATAGTAGATATAGAAGGGAGTTAGAACTATATGATTCCTTCCAACACAAACCATCCTATGATTCTATGACTCTATGAATCTATAAACAGCTCTTTGTGTCAAGCTTGTGTATCTGATTAATGTTGCTTGCATGAGGTTACAGACAGCCTGAACTGGAAACTTGAACTGCTTTAACCTCTCACAAGCTCCATTTGACATGTTACAGTGACTTATGAAAAAAAGATGGAACAGCAGAGGATAAAAATTTTCCTGGGACACGTAACTGAGTTTTTTCCTATAATTTGTTGTTGTTGTTGTTCTATACCAAAATACAAAATATTTATGCTATATTGAAAATAAAAAAATTACCAGGAAATTCTCATGCCATCTCACACAGAAAACATCAGTCATGTCAGCTAAATTTGCCTTTACGGCAACATAGTACTCTGTGATAATTGCATAGTTTACTGAATGCTTGAGCACCTTTGAAAGTCAAATGGCTTAATGAGACAAAGTTATTGTTGTAGGAAAATAGGTTGTTTATTTGAAAAGACAAAGATATTTTTCAGTCACCTTTGCAAATACAAAGAACTATTTTGCTTCTTTGAAGTTCCTGGAGAAAACAAAACAAAACAAAAACGGGGAAGAAATAGATTTTGCATTTTTTTCTCAGTCAGAGGCATGAAAAAAGAGTATGGAATTTTTTTTTTTATTAAAGAAAGGAAAACATAAATAAAATAGTATAGATTTTAGCGTTAGATTTAGAAGAACTCCAGTGCTGACACAGAAATTCAGACAGATTAAATATCTGGAATTTAAGAAGTAAATGTTCCCTGATGTAATCCAGCGGCACGTATTTACAAAACCACATGTATCAGAGTTCTTTAGCTATGAAAACAAATAAGATGAGCTTAGGGGATTTACAGCTTCCTAATGTCCTTATCAAACTTTGTATCGAAAGCTCTTAAGTAATTTATCTCCATTTTCCGTGGTGGGGATCCTAGACACAGACTTTGAAAGTGGATTAATGAAAAACATCTATTTCTGATTTCCATCCTTTCTATCTTCTATCCCATTCCATCTTCTGATTTCTTCTGTATACTTCTTCGAAGTTATCTTCTAAAAAAAATTACTTGACATTTATTAGTGATTTATATTTTACTTCTTCTTTTAGAGGAAAACACACAGAATCCTTATACTTAGATGCACAGAAAACCATAGTATTGTAAATAAATGCTTTTAACATTGATTCCTATGTTCGTCCAAGCAAAGAAAAAGAGAAAAATCCTTCATTCTTCCAAATACACTGTATTTTCTGCATGCAAGTTTATTGAAGAAATCTGACTAGAAATTCGGAACAATAACCAAAATGCTTTTTTTTTTTTAATTATTTTAAATATATTTAATTGTGAAACTAAAGTTTTTGAGCTGCAACTTAAACAGGTTTATAAAAAGATTTTCCTGTTCTTTTTAATCTGGATAAATTTAGAAATAGCTATTTTGAGAACACTGTGTAGTATATTTTTTAATTTCTTTGCTATTTACTACTCTTTCATGCTTGCTGACTAGACCCTTGAATTGCTTCCATATATTTGTGCTTTGAATAAAGTCTAATGATCTCCAGCAAGGAGTCACTGAATATCTTCAATGATAGTGAAAGCATTTTAGCTAATAGTTGAAGCCAAAAAGTCTTATAATAGGTTTTGCTTTGTTTTTTGTTTGTTTGTTTGTTTGTTTTTTGAGGGGGGGAAGCTGCTGTATAATGGTAGAGTAAGTGTACAAAGTAAATAAAAACTTTGATAGGGAAGTCATAGTTCCTTCCTTCCTTCCTTCCTTCCTTCCTTCCTTCCTTCCTTCCTTCCTTCCTTCCTTCCTTCCTTCCTTCCTTCCTTCCTTCCTTCCTTCCTTCCTTCCTTCATTTTTAAGGAAATTATAACATAAGAACCCAGATTTATAAAAATGTATTTAACCAGAGACAAAGGCTGTAATGAATTTAATAAAGTGCAACATCATACTCCGATGTGATGGAGCAAAACATGAACAGTAGTGATCAGTTTGAATCAGCTGAAGGGGAAAAAAATCTGGAAGTCTAACATTCTACGTTCATGCTCTGTTGAAAAAATAGCCTGACTATTACTTTGAATCAGGACAGATTTACTATTGAGTTGGTCTAGAAATATTCATTAAAAAAACATGGTAAAGAGAACAATTTTAAGGTCTGTGCATAAATGCCTTAAAAATTAGGAAATTCATTTCCAGTGTGCACATATTCACTAGATACATATTTTATTTATACGACTACTTATTAATTCTTTTCAGGAGAATCCAGCTTGGTTATTCTTTGGGGATGGCACTTGCATAGTTTGGCTTGAAATACAAGCCTTGAAAAATTCACTGGGGTAAAACTCAGAGATAATAATTTCTGACATCTAGGAAGTCTCTCCTGAATTGATATATTCATTGCAATTTTCCAAAGGATTACTTCTTTTCCTAATCTGTGTGCATTTTCAAAAGGACAGAAAAGCTGATATCAGGAAACTGAACAGAAGTTTTCAGAAACTGCCCAGACTAGGACTTGACATGGAAAAAATGCATATGTTGTACTTACGTTACTCACATAGACAATCATGCAGTTTCTTTTTTTTCCTCCATTCTACAAAATAATAAAACATTTTTACTGAAATTTGACAGAAGTCTTAAAGCAGATATCAAGTATAGAATAAATTTTCTCAAATTCTTAGATACTTTAAAAAATAAAATCAGTAGAAATCCGAGTCCTATAATAATAAATGTTGACTACTAAATTAAGCTTGAAATCAGCTTTAGCAAAATGATACACGACTTTTGCAGAAACTAATTCATAATAACCACATAAATAACATTAAGATAGTAATGGGATTACTTCAGTATAAATCAATAGGTAACATTCATACTACAAATCAAAATAAAAGTTAATATAGAAATATCCTAACTTTGGAAAAACATCATATTTTACTTGGTCTTTTTAATGGAATAAATAAACAAAACATCTTATGTGGAATATTATGTAGAATACCCATAATTCAATTCACTTAAAATCATTAGTGATAGCAACTGAAAGAACTGCCCAAAGTCTGGAGGAAAGCAAATGTCACTCCTATCTGCAGAGTCTCTGGAAAGGTAATGGAACAGCTAATCTTGGAAACAATTTTCATTTCAACAATTTTACATGATGGAGGAGGAAATCATCAGGAGTAGCCAGCATTCACTGAACAAGGAGAAGTCATGCCTGACTAACCCGATAAGTTTCTTCAATGAAATCAACGGCTTAATGAATAGGAGAAGAAATTGATATTGTTTTCTTGCTCTTCAGTAAGATCCTCATAGAGAAGTTGCTGAAGTTTGTGCTGGATGAACAGACTGTAGATGTATATGGAAAGAAAATTACCATGTCACCTAAAATAAAAAGATTTTTTGTGGCTGTCTTCTGGGATGAGCCTGGAAGGACTGTATAGCTTTTATTTTACTTAATATTAAGTTGCTTCAAGGGTGACACATAGCCTGCTTCTTAAAGTCTGATTCATTTGCCTTGAACTTTGCATTATCATGGGCAGCTTGGAAAATAGTATGTAACATTAATATCCTGGTTGTCTTACTATTCATGTCTTTGTAAGGCAAAAGTCAAAGCTGAATTAAAGCCCTCTTGCATGTAGTCTTAAACTGAAATCTCAAAGATAATAAAATTCACCATTTTGAAAGAGAACAGTGAAGAATTTTAATATAGTCAGATTGTAAAAAAGAAAAATAGCATTTAAATTATTAGAGACATAAAGTCTACAAATAAATCACATTCATTATTTTAAAAAATCAGTCATTCCATACTTTTGAAAGATGGCAGATTAAAGTAAAAATATCGCTTCTGAATTCATTTCTTTTACTTCCACACTGTTCTGTTTCTTTTGGTCCTTCAGTATATCATGATTTTAGCATTCATTTTGTGTTACACATTTGTATAGTAACTATTTCTTTCTTGACCATTTTAAAGCATACAGTGTTAAAGTAAGGTACCAACATGACTTACTACACATCACATAGATGAATATACTGCGTATTAATTATACTTGTTGTCATATCTTTGTCTTTGGCAAATAAAATAAAACTTGGCAAGTAGAAATCTAAGAAAATTAATTGTAGTTCAGATATTTCTGTGGGGGTAAAAATATCAGTGTCATATCCAATATGCATTTTTAAAAATACATTTGCAGACTTCAAAACAAGTGATGTTTTGTTTTGTTTTGTTTTTTTGTTTGTTTGTTTAAAAAAGAACAAAAACAAAAGAAAGCAAAACAATTTATTTTGCTGTGGATGACACTTCTGGAAAATTTACTACTATTTTGCTATAAGAACTCAAGATCAAAAAATAAAATAATTTCTGATTTTCTGTGAAAATTCAAATTAATCTGTGAAAATCCCTCCCTATGTGTGAACAAAAATTACTAGAAAACATGGTTTTCTTCAGTAATTTTCAGTGACCTGAGTATACTTGAGTGACCTAAAAGGCACTCAACAAATACATATGAGTTTCATTATAATTTGTTCTGATTTTGTTATAAGTTAAAATTTCATCTTATACTGGGATAGTAGCTGAATTGTTCTGGTGATTTACAAAAGTTTTGATTCAGATAATGTTTGTTTACGTTTTAGCTTTTCTTTTTTCCCTAACATATTTACTATCTTGTTCCAGTCTTGCATATATTGGTCTTATCTATTCCACTGCCTTATATACATCAGTACAGTTATTTTAGTTGATTCTGTTTTCTGTTGATCTCAGTGATATCGAAAATGTTCTTCATGCTGTTGAAAACCTGTGAAGAATGACAAATTTTAAGACAGAAAAATCTGTATGCTGTAAATAATGTGTTCTAAGTTGTTTGTGATTTCTGTTCTAATACTACATCTTTGTTAAACATGACTATAAACAATTTTTTTATATCCCTTCAGCACAAAAAAATCCTGAAAGTATTTTGTTGTCATTTCTTTGTAAATGCAAGCTTAACTCAAAATTGTGCTTCTCTCATCTGAAGTGAGATTTCTGTATTTTTCTTTGATAAACTACTATGTAGGCACATTGTAAAAAGATAATGTTTAGATAGGGTTATATTCACACATTATGGAGAGAAAGTGCCTGGAGGTCTATGCCAAATGCTACTGTGTCCAGTCAAAAGTGAGTCTATATGTCCTTAGAGTGACTTCTGATTCCAGAGATTTTAGATGGAGAGAGAAGAAACATCTTTTTTTTCAGGTCACTGTGAGATAGCAAATGTAGGATTGATTCGTCTCAGATGACAGTGACATCTGTTCATATTGGATTGAAAGCACATGAGTCATATTCAGTATGAATTAAACCTATGGTTTGGGTTAAAGTTGTCTGCTGTGATTGACAGCTAGGTAATAAAGAGTTTTGCACATTCAAAAGACATTAGGATCCTGCTTAAAGGAAACAAAAAGGAGCGTAAATGAAAGTCTTCAGTGAATCAAAAAACAAGATAAATCTGCATAGATTGAAAAATACTAATAATGAAATTAAAGTAGGAACTATGGAATCAGTTGTAAGACATTGTAGACAACAAATAATCATAAATTAAAACTAAATTCTGGAAGAGCCAGAAGGAAATCTTTTCTCAATTGTGCACTAACTCCAGTAACAATTCATTTACAATTACTATCAGATTTGCAAGAAAAAAAATTCTTGCAAAAGGTGTTTGCATTCTCTTCCTGCCACTTCCACTTTCACTTCCCTTGCCCCTTTTCCTTCCCCTTTCCTTTCTTTTTCTCTTACTGGAGGATGAGTCCTTAAATTATAAAACTTATATTTCTTTCTGGAAGTGACTCTCATTATCTTATCCATAGATCTTCCAGATTCTTCAAAACAGTATGAACAAAATTTTACTTCTTGTGTAGTTGTTTTTGTTTTCCTAAGTTAAAATGCGTAGATATGGTCCTCAAATTCATAAAACTTTCCAAAGCCTTTTAAAAAAGATCAGAATACTGTGCAACATGTATTGCAAACTTTTATTGCGTTATGTTTATGTATCTACTAAACATTGATGTCTAAATCCAGCTGATGATGTGTAATATGAACTATGACATTATGTAGAAATCCATAGGGACAGCAAGTTCTGTGGAACTGTTCTACATAATTCTGTGTTCTGTAACATTTTTTTAAGGTTGTATTTACTTAAAAGAGTTGATAAATATCACCTGTGTACATATCAAATAGAAGGATATAGTATGCTGAAAGAAGGCATTCAGTACACAGGTTCATCTGATCCTGATTCTGCTATATATGCAAACATCTGCTTAAGCTTCACACAGATTTTTCACAAATATATTTCAACAACTTTTTTGAATAGAACAGTTTATACAATGAAATCCATTCTCACTAAGTCTCCAAAATATAATTTTGGAGTATTTCAGAATATTTTCAAAGTATTTATCAATAAATTCAATGATTCAGCAAATTCTGGTGTTAGAAAAAAAATCTTTTAAGTGATTATTTGATTACTGATTAAAGTAATATACAATCAGTGACTGAATCACACATCAAATGGTTTTATGACCTTGGAGATGTGAAAAATAACATCTACTAATTAAGTAGGAACATATGAAAAGGAATACTCTCTGACTTCCATAGAACAGTGCAAAAACAACTGAATTTCAAATAGTAGAAAATGATGAGTGCAGTCTGTCATTTTAAAGTCAAACCTTTGTAATACACAACTTTCTGTATTTTGAATTTAGCAGACAGCACCAATTATAATACAGCACACAAATACATATCTTTAGGGTTTTGGGAAATAAAACAGAATGTCCATTTCAATCTATTTCAATTGTTATATACAAATATATTTTGTTTGTTTCACTTGTCTGAGATTTAATTTTTGTTTTGGTTTGATTTTGAGTTGGTAGACAGAGGATGAGAAGTAAAATATTGTTCATGTTGTTAAACTCAAATTTATACATATCATGTTTGAGGCATTTTAGCAACAACTGTAATCAGCAGTTCACAGCCAGAGCTATGTCTTATATATTCATTAGTTCGTGGCAAAAATTACCCTCAGAATAGTTCTAAACCTTGGAGTTTGCAAGAATTGTATACTGGATTTCTGTAACTGGGGTCTTTTCATCCTTCTATCTTCTTCATATGTTGATAAACTTCAAAGATGAGATAGTATTTTTTCCAAATTTACCATTAAATTAGTCTTCAAATTATAAATAGATACTCTAAAATGCCAAGCAGAAAATTATGCAACAATCCAATTTCTGATCCAGGAATGAAAGCAGAGCCATCCATTCATTCATGTCAGCAAAGGGAAACAAATAGCAACTAATTCATTCAGTCTGTGTATATGATGTCTTTCACTTATTTATAACCTATATACATTTTAATTAAAAAAAAAAAAAAAAAAAAAAAACACAGAAATTGAAAGGAATCCTTTCTCAATGGCATGAGCACACTGTTCCTCACTAAGCCAAGTCTGTCTCTTAATACATCTTCTCAGCTTCCTGAATATAGAAATGAACTTCCTGAACTTGGATGACACTGTCCTAAAAGATCTTCCAGATTTTCTTAATTCTTATACTGGCATCCTGTCTGGTCCTAACTCCCTAGCTCTCATCCATCCTGTAAAATATTACATAGTTTGAATTGAAAACACATGAAAAAATGAATTACAGGTCAAATGATTTATTGCCTGATCATGCAGCAGAACTTTATCATAGATGTAATAAGGAAGACTTTGAAATAAGAATGATATACCATATGTTCATAATCATCATCTTCTGGCTGCCCTTAAAAGAATGAGATAAGCAGCATAGACTTTTTTTGTGAAGTGAGGATTTTTAAAAAGAGAGCAATTGGCACAAAATCTGTTGAAACTTGTTTTACTGTTGGACAAGGCATTATAGTGCTCAAGTTTCCTGGGTGATAAATACACTTTAAAAAAGAAAAACAAGAAACAGATGGCAAAAGAAGAAAATAAACGAAGAGTGAGTGCAATGGAGAAATCAATAAGCAATGGAAAACAAAAACAAAAGAACATAAACATCCAAAAGATTATTAGGACTAAAAAATAATATTTTTATTCCGAATTATTTTAAAGTCTTTCAACTTAACCGTCTCTTGTTTTTACCTGATATTCCCTTTAAAAATCAGAAGTAGCAATTAATGTAATTTCCAACAGTCTGATCTTATAAATCATTGGTATCATATTTTCTTAGATAAATTGTTAGATAGGACAGAAATAATTGAAGGCTCAAACTAAATGATAGCAACTCTGAGTAAACAGGTAAGTGAGATAAAAATAAGTTAAATTAAGTACAAAAAAGCAAACAGTACACAAAATAATGAATCATAATTCTGGGACCTGAGAGAGATGGCTCACTTTCAGTATTTTTGCTCTTAACCAGATTTGAGTTCTTAAATTACACTTAGTTTAACACAGTAACTGAAATAACTACTTTACTTGGGGCTGTTTAAGAAATATTTACTCATTGACTCTGATGTTACTGATCTCAGTATTGTGTAGAGATTTGAGAATGCCAAATTCAAAGAAAGGTCAGGCTGCATATTTGGTGTTTACTGCTGTGGTCAGTGTTTTTTTCAATAAATACACTTGTTAGTTGACAGTTCAGCTTTTGAAACATTAAAATGCCAAATGAGGTCAGATATCATTCTTCTGTATTACACTATTTTATTAGCAACAAAATGGATTGTTAAAACAGATAAATCCCTGATTAAATTATTTGTTCACTATATTGCCTAGACAGATGCACACTCAATATACAGAGTGACTTCAGTAGTTAATATTTATAGCTGCTATCACTGAGTGTAGTGAACTCTGACAATTGCATCTGCTGAACTGAATTCTGGAATTTGCTACGCAACTGAGAGTCAAATAAAGAAAAAATAACTGTACAGGACAGCATTTTAGCTACGTGTAAGCTGTAGTTCAGGTTGTTGCCACTTATAATTTGGCTGATATAGAGTGAAAGTGGATCAAGGATCTTCTAGAGGTATCTTATCCAGTAAAATAAAATGAAGATCCAAAGATTTATGCTTCTTTGTAACCTGAGCATTTTATTAATTCGCCTTCTTTGTCTTATTACCAAATTTGAAATTGTTGAATCACATTGACTATACTACATTATGCTGAAAACAATTCCAACTAGGTATTCTTGTAAACCTGTTGGTAACAGCATAAGATTGGTACTTGTTTAGACATGAAGAATGGTGTCATACTGATTCTCTGGAAAACAATTTGAACATGAAATAATGCAGTCCAGACAGAAGAAACATATTGTGTCCTCAAAAGCTTTGCTTGGTTCTCCAAGTGAGCTTAGTTCATTTGTGTTTTGTTCAGAGAAAGTTCAAGATGACAGTTTTGTCTTTCTCTATTTCTCTCTGTGTGATGGCTATTATAACTGTGCTTAAGAATGAGATTATTTTTAACACACAGATGATTAAGAACAAAAACTGAGGAAAAATTTTTCTGCTATTTTTTCAGATCTTAAAAAACTACAAATTTGCATTTTTCTGTTTTATAAATATTTTAGTAGTAACTGAATTGTGATGCTAGTGATATTGTTAAGCTGCCAGAATGTTCAGCCTTAATACAGAATAACCACTTCACAAACTAACCTCTTTCTTAAAATAGTTTGAAAAAAATATTGACAACAGTAAAACATAAGGTGGAATTTTTTTTTTTTTTTTTTTTTTTGTGAAGCTTCATAAAGATATGAAACAGATTAAAGAAAAAAAAAATTCTCACATCTTTCTATGCTATGTGCGAGCTCTATTGCTCAGATTATGAGGTTTTATTCTCTGAGAATAATGAACCTAGCATATCATTAAGTGAAAGCCTCAGTCCTGAATTTACAGCATTCTTTGCTAGATAAGTAAGCTGCCATGTGTACTAATTCTCTTAGAATCAGCTAAAGTTGCTACCAGAAGATGCTATAGAAATAAAGAATCACACAGAAACTAGGTGATATTGGCAAACACATACATACACTTGTATTCAAGATGTCTTTCAGATGACAATTTCAAATGTCTGAAGATGTATCTGTAGCCTTTTGAGTGGCTCTTAATTTTTATTTTTCCTTCTCCTACAGATGGAAACATTAGTGTGGAAAACAAACCATTCCTACCATACCCTCTGTAAGCAACAGTAAATTTTCTTACAGTACCAAAAACAAGGAAGGAATATGTTGGGAGTCAAATTTTACTGGAGGTTTAAAAACCACAGCTATAGCCTAAAGAAATTAGTAATGAATAACTGTTTGTGACAACTCATTCCTCCCTCCTTCTCTCCTCCCTCCCTCCTTTCTTCCCTCTTTTCTTTCTCTTTAATTGAAGGAAATTGTATACTGACATCTTTTAGGAACAACTGCAAAATTTCTGTAATATTTCCATTTTATTCTCCTTTTTTTTTTTTTTCCCCATAGATGATAAAACATTAAATGATGATAATATATATTTTTTGCTTACATAGCACCTTTCATCCACACCAGTATTAACATAGATACGAACTGTCAGTGAGAGGCTTGGGATTAACAAAGATGAACAGATACATTAATTCTCTGTGTTGCAAGAAGGCAGTGAACTTTCACTTTGCAGGAAGAAAATTTAAGAAACCATCAGCCATTTTTCCATTTTTGGTGCCATGAATATTTCTGACATCTCTGAAAATGAGTACCTCTTTTTTTTTTCCTTTTTGGTTTTGCAGCCTTATCACAAAATCACCACAGTTCTTGTGTCAGGTTCATATTCCACACCTTCGAAAGATGAAGGGCTGAGTCAGCTATATTGCTGTCACATGATTTCTTTAACATTTACTGCTTGAAACTTTTTCCTGCCTTCTGTTCCTGTGATTATGTATTTCAGTCCAGCTTGTGTTCTAAGAAAGGCCATAAATCTCAGAGTAAATCTCAGCTAGACAGATACCAAGGTATTGATACATCAGATACACAATACACCATGATAAGTACTGGATACTTCACATGGGGCTTTGGACTTCTTCATGCGTTATCTACCATAAAGGATGACTCATTGTCTCTTCTTTCTTTCTAAGACATAATAAAATGTAATTAAGGATAAAAAAAAAAAAAGAATAAGATGAAGAAAAGATATTAATGAAAAATTCCACTACAGTATAATCTCAATGTTTTTAGCCATTATGCTGAAAAATCAGCATTAACAATTATAGAGGATAGTTGATTAGTGAGAGCTTCATAAAAAGTGACTTCTGATATATCTTTGTTCCTAACTGAAATAGCAATTGGTTGTATATAACGGATAAGACCCACGTTAGCTCTTTATTACCTAACGTAGATTTGGAACGAGTATTCCAACTTCAGAAATATTATTCTAGGTTTACAATGATTTGAATGATGCAAAGTTCACCTTTGCCTCTTTAAAGAGTACTTGGTATTTCTTCTAAATATATTCTAAAGTTCATATTAGTAATTTTTTTTGCTGTCAATTCTTTTTTTTCACTATCATTAAAGCTTTTAAAACTCCTCTACATTTTCTGTGATTCCTTTATCTCTAATGCAGTTCTAAGTCACTCGGGGATATAAACCTCCTTTTTGACCACATTAATTTTGCTGCTCTTTTAACTTTATGCATTTATTTATGCTTACATAGCTTTTTTCTTTCTTTTTCTTTTCCTAATATGACCTACCAAGAATAGGTTCTCCATTTTCCACTCTTGATTTTTCATGAATTATTTAATTTCAGACAATTTTATTCAACTTCTTTCACATTTCTTCCAAGTCAGCTTTTCTTATAGTGCAATATCTTTGTGTTTGCTGACCTCTCTACAGAACCCCATCAGCATTTCAAACTTAATGATATTATAATAATGGCGTCCTATGTGCTTTCCAACTTTAACCTTGTTGGTTTTATATCAGGAGCCTGATTTTCAATTATTTGGCCCTTTAGACCTCATTTGCTTCCTGTCCAACTTATTGTGTAAAAAAAATTTTCTTCAAATCTCTTATTATCTTTCCTATTTCTATTTCATTAGTTAGCATATCAGTAAGGAAAATTCATAAATAAGTATTTTATTGCTATTTTAGGTAAATACCATTTTTGTATAAAATTTTTGTATTATCTTCCTTTTATATCTGTCTATAACAATGTAAAAAGCATATTTGCATTTTGAATTATTCAACTTGGTCCTTACTGTTTTTGTGATATCAGACAAAATACACTATAAGCAATTGAAAGACTTTCTCCTGTTCGTATTTCTGGCTCCACATATGTTATCACTTATTAATCTGGACTAAACAGGCTGCTTGAGAGCTATCCCTTCAAGAAAAGAGGCAAAAATTGAGTACCACTATCAAGCCTTTACTATCCATACAAGTTTCAATAGCAGTTAGTGTTTTAGAAATTTGAAAAAAAAGTCTGTCTAGCCTATCTGCCTCCCCAAATACAGCCTATATTATATTTGGCAGACTTTATCTCTAATTTTACCGTTACTTTGTTCAAGCACTGTATTCTTTCTTATTTTCCTTCTTCTATTGTGATTCAATTTAAAAACATTATCTCTTGTTCTGTTCACCTCTCCATGTTAAAAATAGGTCATTCTCCTTCTGTTAAAGTAGGCTCATACCTATTATTATTTTCTCCTCTTCTGCAGTGGTAATCATTCCAATCTTTGCTTGTAGGTCATGCTTACTGCACATCTCATAACACTTGTTCCTGTCTTTTGGATTTTCTCCATTTGAATTTAGTATCAACAAAGGTCATACAAATTACTTGTTCAATTTTAAATGGCAGAAATAAAAACATGGTATCTGAAATTTAGTCATCTGAATCCATGCGGATTGCCTTATGTATCTTCTGTACTTGAGGAGCAGAAATAAGTATATTCATAGACCGGTTCAGATTATCTGTAACTAAAATAGAAAGGTTGACCATTAAGCACATAAATGAAAGAGTTTCCTGCCAGGTCAGATTCCCAGTGAGCATACTGTAAGAGTTTTATGCATTTTAGGAATAAAAGTAATTTTAACAAGCAGAAAGGAGCATGCAGTTGCTGCTGGTAAGGGTGTGCAATACACTGCAAAATCCAAGATTAAAAGCATTGAACAATTGTTTTCAACTTCTTGACTTAAAGAAAATGACAGCACAACAGGCATACAATACAGAATTCCAAGCAACAGCTTCCAATACATATTTGAAAAGCCTCCTCAAGTCGATATACTCCTCTATGAGATATTGTGTCCAGCTTTGTCACCCAGATATTTTAATAGATGGGTCTCAAGATCACAGCCAAGAAAACTATTAGAGGAGAAAGAAGTACTTGTATACTATACCACCTGCACACACAGAAAAAGTGGAGATAAAATTTGTGAAGATAATTGGCGTTATACGCCGTCCCTTTCTAACTACGAATGTGGACATCTACAGCTGTAGAACTATTTGGCCTATGAGTAAAGTTAAAAATTAATGAATACTTCTGTTCAAAGCAAGACATGGTTTACATAGTTCAGTGTAAAAGTTTCAGCTGAGAAACCAAAAAACTGATCTTTGAAAATTAAATTGCTGTTTTTTATTTCTAAGCCCTTCTTCATGTACGTTAATACAACATTGTATTGATTGCAGATTTTCGATTAAAATTACAAAGAGCAGAGCATTCAGTGATAAATTAGGGTGCAAAGCATGATGACCAGTATCTAAATATAGATTTTAATCTATAAAGGATTTATCTATTTTATTTAACATTATCTGCTTGAGGGGAGAAAGTCATTACAGAGGGACCTGGACAGACTGGATCAATGGCCAAGGTTAACTGTAAGAGTTTCAATAGGGCCAAGTGTTGGGTCCTGCATTTTGGTCACAACAACCCCAGGCAACCCTACAAGCTTGGGGAAGAGTGGATAGAAAGCTGCCTGATGGACAGTCAGCTGAATATGAACCAGCAGTGTGCCTGGGTGGCCAAGAAGGCCAATGGAATCCTGGCTTGTATCAGGAATGGTGTGATGAGAAGGATTAGGGAAGTAATGCTGCCCCTGTGCTCGGCCCTGGTGAGGCCTCACCTGGAGTATGCTGTTCAGTTTTGGGCACCTCAGTACAGAAATGACATTGAAGTGCTGGAGCAGATCCAAAGAAGGGCAACAAGGCTTGTGAAGGGTTTGGAGAATATGCCCTACCAGGAGAGACTGAAGGAACTTGGGCTGTTCCGTGTGGGGAAAAGGAGGCTGACAGAACTTATTGCTCTCTTCCAATACCTGAAAGGTGATCGCAGGTTGGTCTCTTCTCGCTGGTGACAGGATAAGGGGAAATGGCCTCAAGTTGCACCAGGGTAAGTTTAGGTTGGATATC
Organism: Lagopus muta; assembly: GCF_023343835.1. Classification (NCBI taxonomy): domain Eukaryota; kingdom Metazoa; phylum Chordata; class Aves; order Galliformes; family Phasianidae; genus Lagopus; species Lagopus muta. The sequence continues at coordinate 40,856,416 of NC_064434.1, forward strand.
AGGAAAAACTTCTTTACAGAAAGGTTTTTAACAAAACTGGAATATTCTCCCCAGGGAGGTGGTTGAGTCACCATCCCTGAATGTGATTAAAAACTGTTTGGATGTGGTGCTCAGGGACATGATTTAGTGGAGAGTTGTTAGGGTAGTATGGTTAGGTCATGGTTGGAGTCAGTGACCCTTAAGGTCTTTTCTAACCCGAGCAATTCTATGATTCTCTGATTCTGTGAAGGACAGAATATTAGTTTGCAAATGCTCTGGCAGTGCTATGTCCTAACTCATACTAAAAGAGAGAGTGAAATATTTTTGCTTTAAAGGAGGTAGAAAAATTTTAAAGCATAGTAAAATCATAATTAAAGCTAGAAGACCTATGCATAAGCATAAACATAGGCATGACATTCTGTCCAAAATCTAAATTTTAATTAGTACCAGAAAGCAGGAAAATTTACTAAGATAACTTGATGTTTTTTATTTCACCTGTCACAGTGGAAAAAAAATATTGAAGGACTTCTCTAATCGTACCTCAGATTGCTATAACTTATATTGATAAAAATGCTTTGATAAGAATTTTAACTTTTTTTTCCAAGTAAATTCTTACTTATAATTCTTAATGTCGATATGAATGAAGGAAAATGCATTTTAATGCAGTACTAGAGATTTAATTAAGTTGGAATCAGTTACTGTGAAAGATTTGTTTTATTTATATTGATCAGGATGAACTGAACGGTAAATGAGTCGGCTCTCTGTCAGATTTGTAAAGGAATGGCTGAACAAGATGAAGGTTACTGATAACTCCATTTTTATGCAAGTAAAGTACTCTGCTTTTCAAAGAAATTCCTTGGTGGTGACTACAAATGCCTCTGAACTATACGTATGTGCTTTTGAGAAGCTATCCTATATATACTCATTCCATGCAAAGTAGTCTTTCAAAAGAAAAACAAATATTTGTAGGAAAAACTTTGGAAATATTCAAGCAGTTGCAAAGTGACAGATTCTTATTTGGGACATTTGGGACATCTCCTGTAGGAATTCTCACTCTATTCCTCCAAAGAGACATGTGAATTTTAAAGAGATAAATTGTATTTCAGACTTTAGTAAGACTGGCATATCAAAGAATGTATTGCTGTTGCGCTGCGTATAATTTATTTCTGTAAAATGTGTATAAATAAATGCATATAAATATGCATACTTATCTACAGAATGCATACCTATGTACAAAATTTGCATATATCTACAAAAACATATATGCAGGCTTTTTATGTCTATATGTCATTTTTATATTTTTATGTCATTTGTACATAACAGAAAAAATTCTCATTTTTTATAGAGTATTGTGGGATTTTATAGGAATATGTATTATAATGTACGATTTTTATCATGTAGGCTAAAAAGGGAGAGAATGCAGAGGACAGTATCTAATAAAAGTTAGTAGCATTCAAATGTCATTTTTTAAAACACTGGCACTTCTGTAAGTCAAATTCAGTCAAGATTTTGTAACTAAAGTTTGGGGAAATATTTACTGTGAAACTGCTACAGAAGCTGCCACAATAACTTAGATTTTACTATTTCTTCATCAATTCTCATAAAAAATTTTACCTACAACAATGACAAATCAATAAATGGTATAACAAAACTGAAAAAAGAAAATACCTTAGTCGTATACATTTCTCATGGATATACATTCTAATATAAGCAAATGAAGGAATTTTGTCCTCACAGAATATGCTTTTAGTCACAGGATCATAAGACTTAGTGTGCAGTATTTGCACACCTAATCCTATTAGATCTGATATAAACTGACAATTATTAATTGTACAGGCAAACCATTACTGAATGTAATTAGTCATCAGAAACACTGCTAAATCAATTAATCACATAACATCTCTATTTAATTTCACGGTTCTATGGAAGTTAGAAAATAATTCTAACCCATTTACTGATAAGGAACATTTATTTATTTATATAAAACTGGTTTAATTTTAGTTTCAAGAATGAAGAGAAAGGCACTATTTCGGTATGCATGCACAATGTACAGCAGAAAAATTTTACATAAAAAAGAAAAACCAGCTAGACCAGTGCAGTATTAAATGATAACACAATAGCATAACAGAGCACAACACAGAATAGAATAATTCAGTTGGAAAGGACTTACAAAGATCATACAGACTGACTGCCTTACCATTTCAGAACTGAGTGTGTTATTGAGGGTATTGTACAAATACTTCCTGAACGCTGATAGGCATGGGGATATCAACCACCTCTCTAGGATGCTGTTCCAGTGTTTGAATGCCCTCAGAGTGAATAAGGTTTTACTAATGTCCAGTCTGAACCTCTCCCGATGAATCTTTGTGCTGTTCCTTCATGCTATATCATCTGTTAGCAGAGAGGAGAACAGAAACTCCCTCTGCACTTCTACTCAGGAAGTTTTAGAGAGCAATAAGGTCCAAATGTTCTCAGTTTTCACCGGACATGTTTTTCATCCCTTTTCTCAGCTTCTCTGTCCTTTTCTCAATGCTTTCAAGTGCATTAACTCTTCTTTTATATTGTAGAGGATAGAACAGTATGCAGTATTTTAGATGAAGCCACACAAATATATACAGCAGGAGAATAATCACTTCTGATTGGCTAGCTATGCTGTGTTTAATATACTCCAAAATGTGGTTTGCTGCTTTGGCTGCCAACGCACACTACTGGCTTATGTTGAGTTTACCATTGACCAGTTTTCTTCTGTGCTGGTCTCCAGCCACTTGTCTCCCACACCATAGCTATGTACGGTACTACTCCATCCCAGGTGCAGAACCCAGCATTCTCTTTAATTGCCAGTGTTCCAAGCTACCTAAATTCCTCTGGAGACCTGCATTTCTCCAGAGAATCAACAGCATCTCTGCAGTGGCCTTGTACTGGAGGCTAGATAAACTTCACCAAACTACTCTATCACTTCTAATGATTAAAACAAAAACAAAAACAAAACAAAAAACAGGGAAGAAAATGTGATTAAAAAAGGCTCAAGAGTTGAGCTAAGGACAGGGATATTACTCATCAAAGACCATAATGGGTAAAATTGACTCAGAATAGAGAGATTACTGTAATTTATCACCTATTACTAACAGTCTGGAGCAGTGAAAATGAAAAGCAAACTACAAACACCACCCCTGTAAGCAATTTTACTTACATTCTCCCCCTCAACTGACACAATGAAATGAGGAATACAGATTGTGGTCAGTCTGTAATGGCTTGTCTCTGCTGCTCCTACATCCTCCTTCTCTGTACCTGCTCCAGCATGGTGGTCCTCCACCTGAGGATGCCATCCTTCCCAAACTGACCCTACAAGGCCTTCCCACAGATTCCAGCTCTTTGGACATAGCTCCAGCTATAGTTCCCAGGCGGCTGGAACTTCTTCTCCACACTTGGAGCACTTTCTGTCCTTCTTGGACAGAAGGAGACACTTACTGTCCTCCCCCCACTGACCTTAGTGTCTCAGGGCTATTTCTCTCCCATTTTCTCACTTCTCTCTTCCAGCTGGTGTTGTGCAACAGCTTTTCCATTTCTTCATTATACTTTCCCAGATGCACAACCAGTATTGTTCACGGCTCAGCTCTGGCCAGTGGTGGGTCCATTTAGGCTCAGATCTGATATGAGGTAGTGCTGGGCTCTGCTCACAGAGACCACTGTCCAGCCCCTCACTACCAAAAATCTTGCCATGTAAACCTAATACAACTTTCTGTTTAGTACTACTAACAAATTTACCAAGGATGCATTCCGCATCTACATCCACATTATTGATACAAATTTTGAGCAGAACTCACTGTTGTTTATTGTCCCTATCAACACCTCTATCTACCAACCAGATATGACACCATTCAATAAAAAAATAAATAAATGAGTTTTACCAAATAGGTAACAGCAGGACAAGGGGAATTGTTTCTTGTTGAAGGAGGGAAGATTTAGGTTGGATGTCAGGGGGAAGTTCTTTACCAAGGGAGTGGTAATGTGCTGGAACAGGCTGCCCAGAGAGGTTGTGTGTGCCCTGTCCCCATCCCTAGTATAGATCTGTGCTACATGAACTAGCAGAGAAAGTCACAGGAACTGAAGTAGCTATTAACACAAAGGTGGGAAGATTAAAGAGAAAAACTGGCTGTGAATAACCTTTCCAAATTTTCACAACTCACTCCTGAGAGCTCGAGAGTGGGATTCAGTGAATTCTCCATTCTCTCTACTTTTCTCCCTCCTTTCTTTTAGTTTAAAACCATTCCCCCCTATGCTATCACTATCTACCTGTCCAAAAAGTTGATTTCCCTCATGTTAATAAACTCTCTTTAAATACTGGAAGACCACAGTTAGGTCTCCCCACTGCCTTCTCTTTTCCAGGCTGAATAAGCCCAGTTCCTTCAGCCAATCTTTGTAGAAGAGGTGTTTCAGCCCTCTGATCCTCTTTGCGGCTCTCCTTTGTACCCTCTCCAAAAACTTCACATCCTTCTTGTGCTGGAGGCCCCAGACTTATATGCAATACTCTAGCTCAGGCCTCACAACAGCAGAGTAGGGATGGACAATCAACTCCCTTGATCTGCTAGCCACCTCTCTTCCAAATTCAGGATACAATCAGGATTCCAAGCTGCAAGAATCCCTACTCCAGGTTTCTAATTGTTGTTAATTGTTGTCTCAGTCTACATTTTTCATGTATCTATAATTTTTCTCTCTGGGATTCCAACTTATTTTTACTCCTTTTTACTTTTTCAGACCATTTCTATATTCACTCTTTCAGGAACACTGTCTTTCTCCCAGCCAGCTGAGCTTACTGCTGTTTCCCCCCAGAGGGTTAGCATTCTGTGAATGGTTGACCCTGTCTGGCAAGTAAACCCTCTCCCAGTCTCTAATTCACTTCTGACACCAGTGGCATGCAGAAGAGAACTTGAAGGGAAAGGTTGGAAAAAAACTTAAGTTGAGGTAAAAATAATTATCAGAGAAACCTCTGATGTTGTGCAAGCACAGTTTAGCAATACCCAAAGCATTAGTGTGTTATCAACACTGTGTTCATTATAAATTTAAAACACAGCAATATACAGGATGCTTTAAAGAAAAGTAATAATACCATCTCAGACAAACATAGCACACATTTGCTGTTCCTGAATTTAAAAGGGCAGTTTTCTCAGTACTATGTACACGAGCATGGGGTGCAAAACTCTGTCCCCTTCTCTCTATTCCAGCTCAGTTCCTATGCTGCAAACACAAACAGTTGTTTCTAGAGAAGTCTTGCTTCTAATCTAGCCTTGTATTTGATACATTCAATACAGACATGCTGAATATTTTAGAAGAAAACTACTTGCAGACTCACAACCGTATATGAATTTGCCTCAGATTATGTTAGCTGACATGGGAAAAAAATCAAAAGTCCTTGTTTTGTTTAATTGTTAGAGGAAGTTTTAGACAAATCATAAGGATCACTCCCCATTATCTAGCTGGTCACTGCGCTGTGGTCACCTTGGATCCAATCTCCCCTTCCCTCTTGGAGCATCCTTATCGTATAGCTGGAGAAATAGGGCACAGGAAAATATGTAAGTAACATCATAAAAAAGTTAAAGAAATTGAAATAAATTGAATGGTAGCCACTCACTAGACAGGTACTGTTATCGCTGAACAACTTCAAGGAAATGTCAATGCAGTTCTGAAACTGTGAAAAGATACTGTAAAACCTGTTTTCATTTACCAGCAATGGCAATATTGAATTTACTTTAATGGTTGTTACACCTATTAAAAAGAATATCTTTGCCATACTCTTTGAAATCATAATATGCATGTTTATTTTCCTATCTAAAACTTCTTGTTTTCAGAGTAAGTTAATAAGTTATAACATTGTTTATTTTTAGCAATCCACTCAGTGGTATTAATTCAGACCTGCAGGGTGCTGTTCAGTTAAAAGGATCAATATTTTGCGTGAGCATGTATTGATAGAAATTCTTTTTCTAAAACTGTTGGATCAGGTAACTGACACGTTTGTTAAAGCTGATTGAATTACTCCTAACAATAATAATAAAATACTGTTAATAAGCTCTTTTTAAGTACTGCAAGGCCACAATGAAGTCTTCCTTGTAGCCTTCTCTTCTCCAGAACAAGCCTAGCTTCCTCATCCTGTCTTTATCATAGAGATGCTGCAGCCTTGTGATCATCTTTGTGGACCTCCTCTGGACCTACTCCAACAGCTCTACATCTTACTTGAGCTGGGAGCTCCAGGCCTGGATGCAGTACTCCAGATGAGGCCTCTACCTGCTGGCTATCACTCTTTTGGTGTAACCCAGGATAGTCATGCCCTTCCGGACTGCAATCACCACCGCTGGCTCATGTCCAGGTTTTCATCCACCAGAACCTTCAAGTCCTTCTTTGCAGGGCTGCTCTCAGTGAGTTCTTCTCCTAGTTTATACGCATATTTAGGATTGTCATAACATAAGTGCAATACCTTGCTCTTGCCCATGTTGAACCCCATTGAACTCATATGCTTATCCACTTGGCTTTGGATGGCACCCCTTACTTCTGTTTTATCAGCTGTGTCACTGACCTTGTTGTAATCCACAAATTTGCTGAGTGTGGACTTGATCCCATTCTCTATGTCACTGATATAGATGCTGAAGACTACAGGTTTAAAGATGGACCCCTGGGGACAGCTCTCATGATTGATTTCCATGTAGATACAGAGCTGCTGCCCACAGCCCTCCATCCATGACCATCCAACTGATTCCTTATCCACTGTTTGAAGTGCTTATACACTATATTGTTTGTGTGCTACAGATAACTTTATAGCTGCTTGTAGATAACCTACAGGTCTTAATGATGAATTCTAAATACCTTCTAAGCTATTATTTCAAATTACATGTTAGCCTTTAATTTACTATTAAATCAAAATTAATTTTCAAAAATTTGTTGTGTTAGATGTTATAAAAATAATGTAACTTGTTTCTAACTTCTGAGATGTAACCCAATCCAGATTTAATGTTTCCAAATACTAAAACGTAATGAATAGCAAGAAAGATTATTTAAGAAGGGAAAAGAGGAAAGCACAGTAAGATTATTATAAGAAGTTATGTAAAAAAATTGTTGTTAAATATTGTCATTGTGATATGAAAATATTTTTTTTCCAACATATTCCAGTAGGTAAATTATTTAAAATATTATATAAATTATAATAAAGGAAACATTGGAAGGGATTCACTATGATCTTCCTACTCCTAACTCCACACAAGATCATCCAAAAATCAAACCACATAGGAGTATTGTCCAAACACTTTTTGAATTCCATCAGGACTGGTGCCCAGTTCTCTGGGGAAACTGTTTCTAATGATAAGGAAATTTTTTTAGTGAATGTTTTGACATGATGAATTCTTCATACTGTGTAGGCATTTACATTTGCATTTAAATAAGTACAGAATCTACTCTTATTTAATTAAATTTAATGCCCATTAAGCTATTGCAGTTGTTTTTCCCTACACCAGCGTCTCGAACCTATGCTGAAGCCTTTTCAATAATCTTTCAAGTACTGTTTTTTAAGCAGACATTGAAAATGGATAATGAATTATAGTAGTGTGGAATGCAACTGAACTGTTTTACACTGTCAACTACAAAGGTGATCCAAAGGTCTCGTTTCTTTTTCTTTGTGTTTCTTGTGCATTTATGCTTTATTTCACCTTCTGAGCTTTTGTTTTTAAATGCAGATTTGTTACTAAGGGTTAGAAAGTACGTTCCAGCTTTTGCTTTGGGAATGAAATGTGAAATGTAGATACTATGTGGGCTTAACTAAGCGTCATTTAAATGTTTCAGACATAGTGCTAATGAAAGTAATGTCAGTATGAAAATCGTAATGCACAGTTATAGTTGACAAATAATTGTGGCAGCCTGATACTTCTCACTTTCTTTCCTGAAAAGCTAATTAAAAACAGGATCGTAGTTTCTTTTCTCAAACAGGAATCATAGAATAGTTTGGGGTCAAAGGGATTTTTAAGATCACATGGTTGGAGTCCCCTTGCTATAGGCAGGGACAACTTCATCTAGAGCAGGTTGCAAAAGCCCCATCCAGTCTGACCTTGAATGTTTTTCCAGGGAGGGGGAACCCTCCCACAACCTCACTGGGCAACAAGTTCCACTGTCTCACCACCCTGACAGTGAAGAATGCCTTCCTAATATGCAGTCTAAATCCGCCCTTACCCAGGAAGGCCACTATGAGTTCTCCTCAGAGCCTTCTCTAGGCCCAGAAGAGATCTCAGTCTGTCCTCATATGGGAGGTGTTCCAGCCAACTTAGTACCTTTGTAACCGTCCTCTGGACCTGCTCCAAAAACTCCACGTCCTTCTTGTTAGAAAAATTATTTATTGAAGCAATTTAGTCTAAAGATCTTAAAAGCAATAAGGAATCAAGATGCATATCGCTCAAAATTGTGCAAATTCTGCCACTTCTGGTTTCCTAAGGGATTACTTAAATACTTTCACTAATGTAGTTTGTAAAGGGCTGCAAATCTAACAGGAATAATAAACTGTAAATTGAGTATACTCAGAAGGCCAAGAAGTAGTTGAAAAAGTTTGTACTGTCAAAGTAAATAATTTTGATAATTACTGAGTGGCAAACAAATTCAGTCATCTCAAGTAAATATGAACAGAATATCAAAAGTTCTTTGATTTAAAACATAACAAAAACCACAAAGACAGACATATGGGTAGAAATTATATTTAAAATAGATTTGACTCTATTTTGCTGCAGTTCTTAGTAAGATTGGATCAAAAACAAAGCATGTAATAACATTAAGTTTCAGAGAATAAAATAACTTTAGGTGAGTTAGAACTGAAATTTAAGTTTAATGAACACTATTTAGGATTTTTGTATATTTTTTTCATCTCAGCACATCAGTGTAACATTTATATGAGGACTTCAACTCAGTGACAAAGGCTTTTAAATGTTGAAATTCATGGCAATATTATTACACGGAAAAATAATAAATACTGTAATTATGTGAAGAGGAATAAAAATCCTGGGGGACTCTACTTGACCTAGATATTATAAAATGTTTTACAGAAAATAGTAATTAAATAGGAAGATAAATTAGAAATGTTTTTCTATTGGTACTCCAAAAGTATGTTCTACCAGAGTAATCTGAAAGCTGTCTTTAGTCTAAAGAACTTTAATACATACAATCTACCCAATTTCAGTAAAACATTTCAGTTTAGTGTCATGTGGGAAATTATTATTGAAGCTGATGAACAAGAGATTTGGAATTGCATTTGAGAATGTATAATTAGCTGAAGGAAAGATAGCAGAAAAAAAATTGTTCTGAAAGGGAACTATCAGACTGGAATTTGTTACCGCAAATCCTTTAAAATTTATCTACGATCACTTTCAGGTGAATTTTTATAAATAGCTCACAAAATATTTTGGTAATGAAGTATTCTAATTATATAGTGATGTGAGTTTCTGTTAAGATAAAAGATAATATAGGTTCTGGAAAGTTTTTCATGATCTTGGAGGATTGAGTAATATTCTGAAATTAAAGAGTGTTAGTGCAAGTCCATGTAAGGGGTAATTTGTAGATCTTAAAAACCCACTAATGCATACCACACAGAATGTGTGCACGCACGCTCACTCATGCATGATATGAAGACAAATTCTCAGTAGAAAGTGATCAGAAAGAGGTTGCTAAAGCTGTCTGTATACCTGCACTATATAAGAAGTTTCTAGAAGACTGTGAATGAAGCGATTTTTCAAAGAGATCAGTTTTGTATACTCTACAAGAGATTAATACTAAATCCAAAGAAGAAAATGTCCAAGCCAATCTACCTAATAAGACTAATTTAAAAAGGAAAAAAAAAAGCTGTATTTTTATAATTACTTCTATCCAGAAAATACTTAGATTTAGTGTTAGTTTAGGACATCCTTCTAAGAAAAAAGCCAAAAACTTCAGTTACTTTCAAAACTGAGCAAGGCTCCTTCTAAAAGCAAAATACAAAAAAATTAGATGAAGATATCAGTAGCATATAAAATTGCTTCTAGACTTTGTGTCTATGAAATGTTTTATCATTACTTGTCTGTATGTATCACAAGGAATTGCATTAGAGCTATCAATGGTGTTATCTGATGAAAGATTATAGAAATTTAGCTATTGTTAGACAATGATGTTTACAGTAAACATTTTCTGTATTATGTTTTGGATCCTTCAGTTTCTGAATCCTGCATCAAATCTTCCAGTATACTCCAATGATCATAGGTAGGTTATGGCTGTAGTTACATGGCTCACTCTGCTTGCATCTTTGAAGTGTTGACCCATTAGCTTTCTTTCAGTCCTGTAGAGCTTTCCTATTGTTTCAAGACTTATTGAAAAATAAAAAACAAAAAACAGTGAAAATTGTCGAGAGTGTACTTCAGCCAACTATTTTAAAATTATCAAATATAAAGTGATGTTACAATATCTACCTTCGGTCATTACTGCTTAACAACCTCTAAAGTTACTGTAGGAAGGAAAGCTATTTGTAATTCATCATCAATTTCATCATTTGATATGACTATGCCATCTTGACTTTTCCTAAGTACAAGAGATCATGTGTTTTTGTTTCTTCTGCATTACAACTGCCACATTTGTATATTTTTTTTTCCTTATGTTAATGGTAGGATTTCTTCTGCAGTTGTTAATTTCTTGTGGAAAATTTCAGCTTTCTGATTTATACTCACTGAATCCCATTCCATTTTGTCTGAATCTAAGTAACTAATGCACTTATTTATGCATGATTTTTCTATACATTTAATTGTGTCTCTAAATTTAGATATTGAGGAGGAAAAAAAAGCAATCACAGAGTAATTTATCTTAACTGCAGTGCCAATGCTGTAGAAAAACCAACTCAAATCATAAGAAAAAAAACCCTTTTTGTATCTATGTCAGTATTTTGTAGGGTAAGTTTTCCATTCCCAAGTTGTTACCTTAGATTCAGTATTTCCTTCCTGCCACTAAAGATTTCCCGTTCTTCTTCCCAAAAGTTCTTGTAGAGAGGGCATGTAGCCTATTTTTGGAAAATCATATGGGTATCTTAATTCTTTATGATAATTTTAATAATGCCAACTGCTTTCCTGATACACCTGCGAAAATATAAATATTAATATTTAGAAGTATCTTATTCATAAATTCTTTAGGGAATGTTCTTATACTTTTATTTTCTCAGGCACTTTATGAAAGATTAATTTGAACAAGTGTTCATTATTAATGCAATACTTAGAAGCTGATTCATGTCATTCTTAAGCAAACATTAAAAATAGGTCATACGACTCACGCCTGTCCATTTCTTTTTACTGCCTCTGAGTGTTGCATCAGATACTTACATAGTTACAAGAGGTGAAACTTGTTTCCCAGAACACTTGCTTCACTCAGAGTGTTGCTATTGCTTACCTTTTAAAAAACATCTAACAACATCTTATTCCAGCTAAATTTCACATCTTATTTTATTTTCCATTACCAGTGTGTCTAGTGCCTTGGTATTCATTATTACAGATGGTTTATTTAAAGTCACCTATACTGTGCCTGAAGCAATCTATATGAGCCACATAGTCCTCCTGATTTGTTAGTATATCACAGTTCTAATGTGTGGCATGTTTTGAATATTTGTTTTTTAACTCCTGCAGTCTTCCTGGATAAAAGGTTATTATTTTGGTTAAATCCCTTCAGGGAAACCTTTCACAGAAAATAAATAAATTCATCCCTACTAATGTGCATTGACATTAACATCCACTTATGCATTTCTGGTACACTCCCCCTTACCTCTAGTCAGAGAATTTTTTTTATACTAGGAAGACAGTATTTATCATGAGTTCTTCAGCTAGCTCAAGTTATATTTCTCTGGTTTAAATTATTTTGGTCATTTTTAATCAGGAAGGAAACAGTTTTTCCTTAAGTTCTTAATGTCTTTTAACAATTACTTTGTATTTTTTTTCCATATAGGAGTAAATTTTTGGGGTCTGCATGATGCTTTGGTGCTTATTAGGGTCAAACTATAACAGAAGATTTTATGCAAACTTCATAAGTAATGTAAATTAGTTAACATCTACATTCAAAATACACTCCTACTTAACTTCAGGAAAAAGCAACAAAACAACATTCACTTACAGATATGATGTAATTAATTTACAGATATTGTATTTCTTTCTAGATTTGATGCCCTAAATAGAGTTAATGTTTATACCATTTTATCCTTTATTAGAGCACCAATAGCTGTCTTTTGGTTGTCTTTGGTCTCACTGGAGTGAGATGAGACTAAGAACTTTTAATTTACAATATATTTAAAATCATGATTAAATTACTAAAATTCTAGACTAACAGAACTCAAACATTTAGGTATTTATCTGAAATATGTACTTCAGTATTTTTCTGATTGTTCTACATCAGTAAAAGTTTCACACTCTTAGGGTCAAAATATAATGAACAACTTTGCTTCTATAGAAAGAAAACTCACATCTTACTCCTGATTTTTAATTTGCAAAAATTGTGATCTGTCTTACTATGAAAGCAACCTCCAAAACATTTTTACTTGCTATGACATAGCAAAAACATTACATGAATGAGTTTTACAGTAAGTCAGCTCCTCCTCTGAGTGCACACTATTATTAATGAAATGAATGGTCACTTTAGATACACTTTCATATCTGAGGTACTAGTGCCATTACAAATAATGATTGTGTTAGATGTATTTGATCTAGAAACTGCTCAGGCAATACACTTCTCATTAACAGTAGTCCTTAAAATATATTCAATTGAATATATTTTTCCCCTTATTTTAAGATATGGAAGTTTATATTGTTGCTGGGGTGGAGTTGGTACAAGGCCCCTTCTCTCCAGATACAGCAAGAAACTTGCACAATATCTTGAGAGAAATGCTCACTAATATTAATGGCCATCTTTTGGTTGGAAACCTTCCCTTCTGGTCTTTGTCTATTTTGATAATTTTTCTTTGAAAAAAGTACAAATTTGTCAATTTTCTCCAGATAAGTGACTATGTAGACAAGATATCCTTAGGAATTAGGTGGTAACCAAAAGGTAGTCACCCTTTCAGATAAATCTTCAATGAAACTGAGACCTATTTCCATTCTTTCCTAAGAAGGAAACTGGTTATATTGCTAATCACAAAGGTAACATCAAAAATTATATCAGTTACAAACATTCAAAAAATACATAGTTTAATTTGGTTTAAGAACTTCAACTAATTGAAAACTATGCTGAGAATGAAAAGTTTCATGACTGTTCTTCATGACCTACACTTGTAGAACTGGTGAATCATTATGAAGTATTAAAACATTTCATTATATCTTGTGTCTTATTGCTTTCAATAAGGGGTTTTTGTACCAGCTTTTTTTTCTTTGGAGTAAAAAGAGGGCGGGGAAGAGGAGTTGCTATTAATTTAAGACACTTCTAAGTGGTTTAGTGACATGGTACTGATGTCTGATTTTTAAAATATTGGTAACGTTACTGTAGAAAATAACATCATGTGTGATGTCTTCACCATGATCACTGCTTTTATTAACTGGAATGTTATAAACCTATATATTTTTTGTATAATCACTTCCACCCCACTGTTCTTTGCTGAATGTTGTTTTGATCTGTTTTAGTAAAATTTCACTTAGAATTTTATTTGCTTATCTTGGTTGTTACATGTATGAATACATTTTGTCTTACCATCACAGTTCAAGTAACATTTTATTATTGACTGAATTCGCAATCTCATCTCAATACTGCTTGGTGTCTCTTGTATTGTATACTGTGCCTTTCTAAATCACTTATTTTTAATTCATGCAGAACAGCCAATATTTAATTCACAGAAACTTTCGCCTAGTTCTAATAGGAAGTTATTTTTTATTATGTTTGTTTCAGGTAACAGCTAATTCTCCCTTGATGTTCATCGTAGTATTAACTATAAATCTGTCTGAAGAGTTTCTCATGTTCCCATCAAAACTGGTTTAATCTTCCTAATCTAAAGTACAGAAACTTACTGAATTATGTACACAACTGATGCACGCATAAAGCTCCAAACAAATAAAAAGACAGTTCACCAACATCAAACAGAAGGACAGATCATAATCAAAGAATATTCTCAGAAACCAAAATGAACAAATTTGTGTTATTTGAGCGTTGGTGAGCTCAGACAAGTGACTAGCAAGGGAAGGAATAATCAGTGACATCCAGCATACTCTCTAGTCAAATTACTCCAACTACAGGATATATTGCAGTTCCTTGAAAATGGCTGTTCCCCATGCGTTTGATATATTTTTAATGTGAACTATGACACTATACACTAGATTTATTAGTTTTAGCTACAGTCCTTTCACTAATTACTTGAATTGACTAAGAGGGGGAAAAAATTTCGTCATTTTTTGTTCTAGATTCAGATCTGCTTCTTCTTCTCTCCCCAGTAAATCAAGAATAAAAATACACCGCTTATAACCTACTCTATTTGATTTGTAGCATCAAGATTCAGTTCTCATATATACTCAATACATCCCCTGGATAATCAGACTAATACTATCTTATGTATTTAAACACCACTACCAAGTTACCTTGCTAAATTTTTATTAAAACTTGTAAATGTTACAGAATAGGTGTTATTAGAATTAACTTCTAAAGGTTTTGTTTGTTTGTTTTGCTTAAAATAGTTTAATTGAAAAAAGTGAGAATGGAAGCTGATAATCACATCTAAGATTACTATATTTTAGTGAAGATATTAGACTAAGGTCTAGAGAACAAATCAGTAGTAGTAGCCTACAGAAAAATGGAAAAAATTTCTATTATTGCTAACAATATATGTTTAAGACAAGATGAAACTTTGAAGCCCAACAAATGGCTTTATTATTTGATTTTATAAAGAAATATTCTTTAATTGTCAAGCTTACACATACCATTCAGAATTCATCTGCAGAAGAATTTGTAAATAGCTTTCTATGTGTTTGTTGAATAGAATTGTGATTAAATGTTATTAGAATGAAAACTTTGAGAATATTACATGCCCTATTTTTGATTGCTAAGTTTTATAAATCGTTATTAACTGCTACAACCAACATATAAGTTCTTTTAATTGTTATTTTTCCCCAAGAAAAAAATTATTAAACAGTTTCCTGACAATATGGCAAATATTTTCCTAATGAAATACATTTTTATTTCTGTGAAGTGCAATAGTGGACAATTATAGAAAATTGTTTTGGGAATAAAAGAGAAGAGAAACAAATAACAGCAAAATGGAGTGAAACGGAGTAGAAAGTCAGCTGGGAAATGAATACTGTTGTCAAGCTCCAAGGATGTGCTAGAAAATAAGGGAAGTTTAAAACAAAAATCAGCCATTCCACTATGGCAAACCAAGCTGAACATTTCACTTGATTGGTTTGATAAAGGCCTATCACAGCCAAATAAATTGACAGATGTAGACCTACAGAACATAAATGAAGACACTTGTCATCCTCTATTTGTTACTTTTATCTCATAATCCTTGAGAAGTATCCATATTTAAGTCTGTCGAAATTTTTTTTTTTCCTTCATCTTTTAGACTTTATATTTGGTCTCTCGATTTGTACTATCGAGAAATCTATAGTCTGGGGACTTGCATGCATTTTACACTGAATCAAAATAAACAACAGGCATACATTTTTAGTATACTCTAACATAGTTACCTATCACCTTAATACTTTAAAAGCAGAAAATGAAGTTTTAATTAACTCGTTGGAATTATATTGGGGATTTATTTATCTGAGAGAAAACATTAGGTTTTATGCTACAGAGTTCATGGGTAGCATGCAGAATATTCCTAGGACTTTCCTTTGAAGAGTATTACTTTAAAATAAATATTGCTTAATAATTAATGATTGGAGAATATTAATATATTCCTGAATTGGCATACTGGTCAAGTACTAACTAAAATAAGTTAGTCTTCACCTAGCTAATGTGAACTGATTTTTTTTTCTCATTAGAAAAAAAAAAGATAAAGAAAATACTTAAATGTAAAAATAACAAAATAAGCTAAGAAATTATAGAGGAATGATACAACATCAAGCACAACAGGGCAAGGGGGCTCCTTTCTCCCCTTACAGGGAGAAGGAAAGAGAACACGTGTAAGAACACATTAAAATTTTCAAAGCAAACTTCCATGGAAATCCAGCTGTATTTTCCTTGCAGGGAAGATAAACAAATTTAGGAATTTATTTTTCTCTTACTCTTCTCAATAATCCTTCAGAATCTTAGTATAGTTTCAGTAGTTTTTTTAAAAAAAATATATGTATTTATTGCATACAGATAGATGTTTTCTAATCATATAGAGGGTACATACTTTGCTATCAGTGTATTTGTATGCATATGAGAAAAAGTGAATTAGTGCTATTGCATCTTTTCTGGTCTGCTTTGGATGCAGTTCACTTTCTTCAAAGACGCTTTACATTCATACCTACAGAAGTGTTGTTAAGACACAAATGCTTTAGCTGTTGTTTTGCAGCTTCAAAGCTTTCTCTGTCTCCTCTTTCCCAGAACAGTAGGCTAGGAGCATACCACAGTCTGGGAGGTACACAACCCAATCTGATTGAAGAGCCACTCCATAATACTGCACGACTTAGAAATGCCTCCTCAAAGAGAGGTCAAATGAGGAATATTCACAACCCTCTTCCTAAGGGAAATGCTTATTTTCCTAAGCAGAATCACTTGGTTTCCTGGAAATGGCAAAATATCTGCCAATGAGAAACAATGAATGAATTTCTGCTTTGCTTACGCACACAGATTTCACTTTATCTATTAATTTTGTCATTATCTTGATCCATAAATCTTCTTGTATTCTACTTTTCTTGTGGGCAGGGGAGAGGAGTGAATCTGAAATCAGGTGCATATTTAGCTGCTAGTCAGGACCAAACCTCCAGTGTCTAACAAGTAAAGCCCTGTTATCCTGCATATGCAATATAAGTACGTATTTGAGGAAGCCAGACCCCACATTGGAGCAGTGGCTTGGGCACTATTTTCAGAACAGCTTCCTACATACAACTTATATTCAACAAAAATAAGCATCAAAATAAATATTTTCTACTCCACAGCATATTATTTTTAAGTGTAGTATTAACATTTGAGCATACAGAACTTTAACATTTTATATTTTCACATGTGAATATATAAGAAGTTGATGTAAAACTTAATATCTGGAGTAGCACTGATGTTATTTTATGAGGTTATAGTTTCAAGTTTATGAGCTGATCTTGGGGCAAGCAAGCATTTGGTGTTTATTCAGGTAAAAGACATTTACCCATCTATGTAATGAGAATTACAACGCAAGTTACACAGGCTTGTGGGTGTGGAAGTTCATAGTAATGAGTAATATTTTACCAAGGCAATCAGTAAGTTAATTTCCTAAATAACGTTTTCACAGAAATTGATTTAGTCTTATAGCCTCAATTAACCAATGCACTTTCAGGTATACTTTATTTTAAGTCTCACTAACTTGATGGTTGCTGAAATATTTGACTGACTAGAAGAGCTTGGTGTCTCTACATCAGTTCTGGTAATTGTTGCTCCATCCTGACAAAGGTACTTTAATCGCAAATACATGTTGATGACATAGTGTACAATACTGGTATAGTATAGAGTACTAGAATTTCCATAAATTGTTTGTATTAGTCCATATGTTGCCAGCTACCCTCCAACCCACCACTAGCTCCAACTGTTGTTTTGTGTTTTTCTGTAGAGCTTTTATCATAACTTTTCTCCTCATTCTTACAGTTCAAGACAATTCTTCTTATCCTCATCTTTCCCTGATCTCTTCTCTCATACTTTACTGTTTTTTTCTTTCTGTCTTTGTTTCAGCAGTCATGATCGGGGTGGAGATATTTACATATTGCTGCACAGGCTCATTTACAGAGTTGTCTATTCTACTGACCATAAAGGGAAATCATAGATTTCTAATAGAAAGAATTAGACTGACTGCCACTGCACAATCAATGAATGTACAGATGTAATAGTTATGAGATATACCCGAGACCTTGGATATGCAGCTATTATACCAAAGTAGAATAGATAGAATGCTTACCCGCATCCTAGGCTTGCTATGAAACTCCAGCAGAGAAGACCTCCAGAAGAGATCCTTCCCTACTGGTAGTCAGCTCTTAAATGGGTCTAGGGGAATTGCCTTCATCTGTGCTCCTATGGCTGACTCATTGCTCACCTCAGATGATCAGTCAGAGGTTCAGGCTGTGATTCAGCAGTTCCCATACATGCCACACAGTATCATATCAGGTCTCTGGGTCCAGAGTTCTCAGAAGGATAATGTGTGTGTGTGTGTGTGTGTGTGTGTGAGTGTGTGAGAGAGAGAGAAAGAGAGAGAAATAGACTAAATAGCAGCTTCAGTGACACATTCTGTGAATTCGAAAGAAAAAAAAATAGAAGATAACTGAACTGAAAATGGCAAGATTTCAAAGTGATAGGGGGTATATCTTGTCCCATTAATTTATAATATTTATAAACAGAAATTTTAATATTTTATTATTGGGCAGAGTGACTCCAAACCAGAATACGAACATTATGTAAAGAAATAAAAACCATAACCCTGCCAACTAATAATTCTCTTGTGTTTGCTGATATCTTCCTCACAGCAGAAAGTCTCTGATAGAGTTCTGAAAGCTGAAAACAGTCTTGAAAATGTACAGTGGATTTGAGGGTCTATGTGCATAAGTGCATAACCTGTTACATTATTAGGACAGATATTAAATTTTGGCAGCTCCATTAAAAAGAAATTATTATTTACCTCTACCAGTGTTTCAATACTGTAATTAATAAAGCATTAACAGGTTTGTTCAACACATTTGCTTAAATTCTATAACATTATAATGTGAACATTAATTTTAGTTGAATTGACTAACGGATTAATGAAAAAAGATGATTATAAGATGATAAATATATATTCTAGCATTATATTATTAAAACTGTGATTGTCAGAATCCTGAAATTTTTCAAATTTGAAAACTCCTCTGGAGATTGCAAAAGACAACATGATTGTGTTTCTGAATGTTATATAATATTTTGTGAATGAAAAAATCTAGAAGTACCTCAGCTTCAATAGAAAGTTTTCTTAAATTCAGTTTGATATATAATGCTAGGAGAGGAATTGCTGAAAGAGTCAGTAGAACTTTCTGTTTAGAAAAAAATAAAAGTTGCTTGCAGTATTTTCTACATAGAAAAGGAATCTCATCCTTTTCTTAATTCAGCTTGAAGTTTGACTGAAACAAAATTATTGACAATAATTTATGAAAATATTACTAAAGACGAAAATCAACAGTACTCAGAAATTTAAATATTTTTATTTCAATCACTATGTAATCATAAATGGGACGGCAGGGAGGCAAAGAAAGACAGAGGCCTCTATCTTCTAGGAATTTAATATTTGTGTTTGATTATTTCTCATTGTCTATTAAGCTTGAGCTACAGCAGTGAATTCTGGTGTGACGGCCACAAGTCTAAGATTTGGGTATGGCACTGGTATATCTAGCATTAGAGAATTTATCCATTTGACACAATAAACCTGTTGCAGAACATTGAACTGATATTGGTTTGTCTTTCTCAGTAATATTGCCTTTCTGTTGCAGGTACTTAAAATGACGATTTTAAGTTAGGGACATTTCTTCCTAAAGTGGAATTAGGAAGTGCAGATGTTATTCAAAAGATTTCTGCACAAAGATTTATTTTACTTACAATTGTTTGCATTCTGTTTATTAGTAAAATCCAAATTAAGAATTGCCATTTGTCATATAGCATAAGGCATAGCATAACATAAACAGCTTGTTGCATGAATTAAAATATTTTTCCTTGACGAGAAAAAGCAGTCAAACTGTTGTCAGTGATATCTGTTTCCTGTATACTATCATTTCAATAATTCATGAAAACATTTATGCTTTCAAATACTTCAATAAAGACAGTTGTAAGTGTTCTTACAGTTTTTTTGGCTTTTTTTTTGCAAATTGTAGTTTGCTGCCTACATATACATATAACAGAATTTAAAATATTAATTAAAATATTTATTGTCCATTTAAGTATTTTAGCTCCTTCTCTGATACTGTACTTATAAATAAAACAAAAATATATTTCTGTAATAAATTCCCTAAAAGTACTTGCTAGTAGAACTTACTATTACCTCTTTCAGGAAGCTATTTTGCCAGCAGTACCCCAGGAAATTTATTGCTGCCATGGATTTTACAATATGAAATCAATGTAATTGTTCTTTGTTTGAACTCTCAACTGTCTTTAGAGCTGCTTTTAAACATATATTTTTTGCCCTTTTAAGCTGTCAGATTTCTTCCATCTCTTTAAGACTTTTTCTTGGAAATATTTCTACAGCAATCAAATTCTACTTTTTTCCCAGACCTCATAAGTGATGAGTATGCAAACATGACAACAGGTCTGAAGTCAGACATCACATTACTTGATTCATCTCTTGTTCAGTTTCTTAGTCTTGAATGAGGCTGATGTCTTCTTCCCTTTCAGGAATATGTTATGTGCTGTCACACTCACTTGCAATTAATACATGTCTGTTACAGTTCAATGGCTTTAACAATTGCAAATCTCCAAATATTTCTTCAGCTTCTCCTAACCAGGCGTTGCCATGGTTTCCAATCTGGTAGGAAAAAATAGCATATTCTTTTCTTGACAACTAAGTTGATGATTATTAGTTCTTTGTTTTACAGCACTAATAAATACACTCACTGATAAAAACTGTGAGAAAAGTGATCATTCCATTATATGATTTTTCATATAATTGTGCATAAATTCCTCATAATTCTGAATGGAAGCATCATATCATCCAGTTTATTTTAAAATACAGACAATAAATGAACAGGAAAATTTATGAGAAACATCAGGATATCACCTCAAGATTGAAATTCTAAATTGATAATGAATAAAAATAAATGTCCTTCTTTCTGGGCTAATATTAGCTTACAGGAATGTAAGAGATTTTTGTTTAGTAAACTGCCCTCTTAGACACATATATTTGGGTGTGAATATTACTTTGGGTAGAGAATATACATTAATTCAAATGAGGTATGTTGTACAAAAACTGAAGGGTCTTCAAGTTAAGGCTATTGGGTGAATTAGCTTAAATCTACAACATTAATTGTATACACTTAAACATTAATTTCTCACCTGGTGGTATAAAAATTAAAATACAATTTCTGTCAGTGTACTTACTGTCATAGTTATTCAGATACGTTACAAAATTTTTAATTGTTTTTTGCATATCTAGTGAAGAATTTATTATATTATTGCTTTTTAGTTTCATATAACTTATCAGAATTTATTTTTATTAACACCTTTCATTATTTCTAGCAATGCTATAATTATTACTTTGAGCATATAAGAATATAAGAACATAAGAATATAAGAATTTTTACCTAAAGCTAAAAATTTATATCTGACTTCTCCAGGAAAATATTTAAGAACTATTTGAAGTTTATGAGTGACCAAGGTTGAAGAGCTTAAACTGAGTTTTAAAACATGAGTCAAGTTAAAAGCTATAAAAACATTAGGGCAACAATATAAAAGACCAAACATAAGGACATGTTTGTAATTTGAAAATTATCATAACTGGCCCTGATTTTGTTCTATCCTCTTCTTTATTCTTGAATGCTTGCTGAAAGCAAAAGTAAAGACAGTGCTCCACATCCTTGTTCTCACTATTCTGAAAATTTCTGTAATCTCAGGAAGTTATGGTAGGTCAAAATATGTATATTTTTTTTCTGTGTCAAAGTCACTAAATTACTGACATACAAAACAAAACAAACAAATCTCTCTGGACTTACATGGTCTGAAATTGAGGTGGTATAGAAGGCTTTTGGGACTCTAGTAGTTACAGATTCGATTATTGTCTCTTTTAGTCAATAACTGAGGAAAAGCTAATGCTTCCTTCCTATTGAAAATATATTTTTAACTTACTGAGGTTTGAATACCTGAATGAAATAAGTATTTCTTTTGTTTTTGTAATACAAGCATTATGTCTTCATGAAGCCTTCTCTTCTGTAAGCTAAACAAGTCCATCTCCCTCAGCCTGTCTTCATAGTAGAGGTGCTCCTGATCTCTGATCATTTTTATAGTCGTTCTCTGGATCTGCAGCAATAGCTCCATGACTTTCTCAAGCTGAGGACCCCAGAGTAGGTTGCAGTACAGAGTACATAAGGTCTAAACAAAAGCTTCTGAAATTAAGAGATGTTTGCAGAAGATGTCCTGTCAACAGCAGGTTTTTGATTGTTCTCATTGAGTGAAAAAGGTGGTAAGCTGAACATTTTCAGATCTCTTCACAAAAGTAGATTAGATTTATCTACTACTATTCTTCCACCCCTGAATCTAAAGAAGCTATTTACACTAGTATCACAGGATATACTGGTATTACAAAGGACATATATCTATAATTTTTTTTAATATTGCATATCCTTGGTTTCTTAAGGCATTGTATTTTCCACATCAGAAAGAGTAGAGGGAGATTTACCTATCCTGTATCATTCACTTGAGTAACTTCTTATCTGGATGTCCTCTGCATCTTTCATGTTGAAGACAGAATAAATAGAATATTAACTTAAGCATTAACATTCAACCAGAGTATGAAAAATTTAAATGCTGTTTCTGATTGATTGCAGATTTACTTTTTCCCTCCAATAATAAATTATTCACCTATATCTTTGTATTTTACATTTTACTCAGCAATGTATTCATTTGCATTTTGGATTGAGAAAATGATATTAGGTGAATAATATAATGTGAATATAAGTAATGTTAGCAATTTTTCCATTAATTTCTATTCCAGCATCGCACTTTGTTTTCAGGAAAAAAATAACCTACGCCAATTCATTTGTATTAAACAACAGAAGAATAATGGCAGTACACAATGTTATTTACAAGTAAATTCAGAGCCACATCATTTTCTTTCAGAGATTAACAAGTTAAATAAATGTAGGATAAAACACAATTAATCTATTCAGTATAATGAAGATTAAACAGAAGAACAAACTTCACATTTTTTAAATTATCACTTGAATATGTTAGCTTTCTGATTAATAGGATCAATAACTAGAAGCATAAGAGTATAGGAAATTATATTTTATCCTTTCCTATCAGCTAAATTAGATGATGATTCTGTGAAAATGAAGAGTTTTGCAATATGTACGCTAAGTGCTGGATCTAATCAGGCCACATAATTATTATTTTTCTTCTGCAGTTTATAATAAGCTTAGATTCTTTAATTTTTTTTCCTGGATATTTTAAGCTTCATAGAGGAAAAAAAACAACATTCTTCATTTTTAAAATATCATAGTTCCTAAACTCCTTAGGTTTATCCTTTCACTAAGGTGAGATTTTCAAGGGACTAACAAATAACAGCTTTCACTTGTTAAACAAGAAAATAGCTCAACTTCTTTGTAAAGTAGACTAAAATTCTCTCAATTGTGAAATGAAATTTATCCTTTCACTTCTGTTGTGAGCCATGAAGGAACTACTTTTGTTTTTTCCCTTTTTATTTAAAAAAAAATTAAGCAATTAGAGAAAATATAATCTCAGTTCTTGAATGGCATTCTTATGTCAAATATTCCACTAGTTTTTTGTTTTTTGTAGTTCTTTTTTATTTTTAATTTATATATATATGCGTATGTATACAATGACAGCTATGACACAATAACTGCAGACTCAAGTCAACCTCAAGACCTGTTTTAGTGAAATAACTTTTACTGATGAAAAATGTAAAATCATGACTCACTTATTATTTTGCATTTTTCGTTAGTATCACCCCAGTTTTGCAGATCATTTAATTCATCCTCTTTTCTGGTCCTACAATTAACTATTTCTGTCTACGAATTTTGTATTATATCCTACTCGCAAATCTCAATATCCTTATTTGTACTCCATCAGAACTGATTACTTCATTTCATAGTGACCAGAACTGACTTTGGAGTACCACAGGACCAAAATCAAATGTTCTGTATGTCTATATTTGTCAATATCTCATCTTTTAATATATATAACAGTGAAACCCTACTTAAATCATCTAAATCAAAAATCATCAATTTCATTTCTGAACCATGATCACTCTCATAGGTACATAGCATTTAGCTTTACTGTGATAGTATTTACTCACGTCTTTCTTTTTCATTGTTTATTTGAGGCATTTACCAAAAATAATACATCTTCTTTTATCATTCATGACAGAAAATGCAGTTCTGGACTAAGAAGAAATTTACCATTACAAGTTATTCACAATTCATTTAATTAACATCCAAGTTTTACTCTGGGCTTTACTGCATTTCTGACTACATTTGGCCTGTAGTGTTCTTGTGTTCAGTAATCTTACCTTCACAATGTGTTGATGGACTGCACATATTTTTTATGGAACACATATTTTGACAAACCTGGTGATATTAATTTGTCTCTCAGGGTCTTTCTCTAATAAATCACTGGCTGTTGGACATACATGTGAACTCTGTCTTCCTTATTTTCATTGTTCAGAAGAGCTGTAAAAAAGCTAGAGATGTGAGGTGACATGGCAAACATGATGTCACTTTTTCCTCCTTTACTATTTGGAATGTAAAAAAAAAACAACCAAGAGAAATAAATGTAGAAGATTGTGTGACCTCTATAGGTTTCTTCCAAATTCTGGAGAAGAACCAAAAGATGAATCCAAGCACCACTGCATAGTATCAGCACAATACAAAGTACATTACCTGCTTACAGGTAGGAATTATCACTCCTGAAATTAGCTAAGAAAAATTGTTTCTTAAAGGTAGACAAAATAATGATGTTGGCATATGTTCTCAGTCTCACTGAGAGTTAAATCTTATTTAAAGGGCAGTCAGTAGCTTTCCAGTGGTGATCTCAATCTCTGTTGCACGGGTCTTTGCAGTGGTATCTTCATATAAATTGTCAGAATTTGTTTGAATTTCCTTACTTTTGATCAGTTTTTTAAATTCAGCTAGCCATGGTTTTACATGTCCACCAGCATATATTCCTAATTTATTAGTGTTGTTGGAAGTTAACTACAAGTGAAACATCTCTTTGATACTTTAGCTAAAAGGAACAGGCTTTTACACAACCCATTCTGAAGGAACTCTACAAATGTCTATGCATACAGTGGTCACCTGCAACAAAGATATTTTAGAATGCTACTTAGGTTGTCAATCAATATCTTTACTGATACAGACTGGACTAGACACATCAGGATTCATGTTTGAGGAAATTTGTAGCAATTTTTGAGATTTCCACCAGGCGGGCTCCTGCAACAGTCAAGTCAAATACTTAATTGTGAATGTCTGGTCAGTCATCTAGTTTCATGAGAGATTCACTGCAGTTTAAGTTTCATAGCTCAAGTCACAAATAAGAGAGAACTGTAATAAAGTTTAACTTAACAATTCTAAAATTACAAAAAGCACTTGTGATTTATTAATTCACATTTAACGTATTTTGCATATTTGTATGTAAGAACTTTTCCTGCTGACAAGATATTGATAAGTAGATTTGGGTTTAAAGGTAATTTACAGAGTTTGCACTGAAATACGTTTTGTCTTATGAATAGTTTGTGATTCCACAATTCCTTTTCAAAGTCATTTTCATTGCTGAGCTGAGTGCTTCATGCTTAGTACAGATTTTACTATGTCTTGGCTCTTTTTACAGAATATATTAAGTTGACCGAACATAACACAGGTAACTTTTTGACTCTGTGTCAAAAGAATGAAATTTTAACACATTCATTTTAGAAGAGCAAATATCACAGCCACTTCACCCATTGTTCACTTTTAGCAAATATTGCTACTTCAGATTTCTACTTTATTTTTGGCTGGTGTCAGTGTAACCTGCAATTTCTGAAGGAGCACGTAAGTCTTTGAAGGACGATCACTTAGAAATCAATACCAAGTTTCAAGTTTGGAAGATTCTTCACCCATTTACAAACCACCATATTACAACTTTAAAAGCTCATTGCTTTCACTTGTATTCAGAGTTTTGTAAAACTTTCTTCTGCAATATCTATTAGGTCTGACCTCTGACGTTAGATTTTGAGAAGACAAGGTTTGAATCTTGGCATCTTATTTCAAAATTTTCCAAAGCAGTTAAAAACAAAAAAGCATCTTAAAAAGACAGCTTTTTGATTGGATAAACCATGAATTGTGAGTACTGGCTGTGCTTTGAATGAAACATCAGGGTTGAACCATGTTCATTAAATAAACCATTATACTTACTAATATAGAAGGATACTATGCATTATTATTTTGGTGCAAAATTAAACCTTTTAAATATTATTATAAATAATAGGTGGATTCATAATAGAATTTAAATAGAAGAGGCATAGTTACAGTTACAGAAATTTTAATTTATTTTTGAACAAAATTTCATTTAAGTATTTATGCTTATATATAAGAGATCAAATGTGAATAAATATGTGGCACTACTTCTCCAACAATCTTCTAGTACAATATAGAGATTATGGAGGTGCATCAAGTCTTTCCATACAAGCCTAAGAGTGTATTCAAACTTCTCACAATGTCCCAGGTATGTTTCAGTTTCAATTGTCCCTTAAAGATAATTAAAGAATCAGACATTTTTTTAAGTGAATTTGATTCTTAAGCTACAGGAATATGGAGCTCTCTCTCTCTAATCAGAATCATATAAGAGAACATGGTAATGTGTACCTACAGCTATTGTGTTGGCAGATTTTAAAGTGTATGAATTTATCCTGCAAGTTCGTGATTCTCTTTTACCTTGCAAGCCTAAAGTCTAAAGTATATGAAATTCCATTTTCTTCAAACAAATGTTAGCTGTATTTTTTTTCAAATAGAATTTTGAGGATATATTTTTAATTAAGAGTGGCAGAAGAAGCAGTACTGTTTACACAAATTCTAAGTGAATTACTTGCTGTAATTTTAATGCACTTCTACTGGATTATCTTATTTTTGTCTCTATTCATATCTACTTATCTTTCAAAAAAATATGGTATGATTATATTTTACGAGTTATTATTTTAATTGCCTGTTTTTGATTTGCAGAATTTTTGGAAGTTTCCGAAGACTGGTCTTAAAGAAATTGCTTTATATGTTTTATCCTCAAGAAAAGCAGACTGAGACAGAATAGAAGGCATTGAAAGCCATTTGCATTCCATCCTTTTGATTTTGCAATCTTTATTTTATGAAACATTTCAGTGTAAATAGTTCAGTGCAGAAAAATTCTAAGGCATCCCTGCATCTTCTTAATCTGGCATGACTGTCACTTCACATAAGGGTAATCAGAGATTGTTTCAGTTTTGATATCTTACAAAAGCTCAGCTTCTAGTCCCAGAAGAACTTTTCTTATGTGTTTTGCTTGAGCAGAAAGCGCATGTAACTTTAAGCTGTGATCTTATTTTATGGGACCTAATCAATGTCAGCTTTGCTGTTGTCAAGATTTTATTTTATTTTATTCCCAGAAAACATATCCAAGCATGTAGATTCTCAAAAAGGTTATGAAAGGTTTGTTCTGCTCCCCCTTAACCTCATCAAGCTTGTTCATACTTATATCACTCTCTGGGGTTGAGGCTATGTACTTACATTACTCTTTCTTTGTATGGATCAAAATTATGTTCCCTTCCAATGTCAGGATTTTCAGTTGTTTCACTTGCCTAATTTTTATCCGTAATGTAATTGTTTGTTCTTTTTGCATTACACATTTGTTGTTTTATTTATGTCTCAAAGCGATAAGCCATGTAAGTAGAATTCTTCTATTGGCACTATTGGCAATATATCCTTTCAGGCTTCTAGATTTATTAATATTATATTAATATTTATTAATATTAATATTATTAAACCATATGGTTTATTACTAAAGCTGTTAAATGAGGGAAAGGAAAATTAAACCCCAATTTCTATCTGATGATTTTATGTTCAGGCACTAATTTTGGGGTTGCAATATCAGTTAGCACTTTTCAGGACTCAAAACAAAACATAAAGTAAAATAAAATAAAAAAATCCTAAAGATGACCTTACTGTTATGTAATTGCTAGAATTATTTTCTGGTTAATAAAAAAGTAAAAATTATGTACTAGCACTCCTAGCTGTGCAGAGATGATTATCATGTCTATTTATAATTGTGAGATTCAATCACTCTTCTTTGAGTTCATTCATGAAATAAATCAATTTCTATCTACAAATTATAAAATATAATATAGGGAGATTTTTTTCCCTACTTTTAAATAAACTTCTGTGAATATTCCCCTTACTTTCTAAGTGCCGAAGTATATTGTGGGAAGCGATGATAATGTGTTGCAACAAGTATTTAACTAAGACCTCACTAGTTCTTAGTGGTTAGAGTGTAATTGGAGAGTAAGGTTTCCAGGAGAGTCCACTTGTTTGTGAAACAACAGATTGGGAATGGAGTGAGAAAGCTAAGGTGATGAGCAACTACATCTATTTCATTTAAAAACCTAAAAATAAAAGATTATAGAGCTGTATTTTAACAGTCATCTATATTTGCAAGCATTTCTGCATCTGTGAACATAAAAATCATCTGTCTATATAACATATATTTTCATCTGGAGTTTCACTTCCACATCTCTAAAGTACGTTGGCAACAAAATAGTTTATCAGTGAAAGCCAGGGTCCACTAAATTTGGTAGTAGCTTTATCAGTTATTTCATGATGACTAAATGTGATTCATATCACTTTTTCCAAAGAATCATACAATGGCCAGGTGGAAAAAAGACAGTAATGATCATGTAGTTTCAACCCCCTGCAGGGTTGCTAACCACCAGACCAGGCTGCCCAGAGCCACATCCAGCCTGGCCTTGAATGCCTCCAGGAATGGAACATCCACAGCCCTCTTGGGCAACCTGTTCCAGTGTGTCACCACTCTCTGTGTGAAATTTTACTATGGCAGCTTAGGAGTTTGTTCCACTAGATGTTTGGATATACTGGACTCAGGAGTATAGGGTTTTGTTTTGTATCTGTCTGCTTTTTAGGCATTAAAAATCTGCACTATGGTAACAAGGGGGCAAGACTTCTGCAATACAAACAAATAAAAAAAGCCAACATTACTCTAGATCTCAGAATATTTTGTTGATGTTTTATTAAAATCTATTTTAATTTTGGTATAACTTGATATACTTTTTTTTAATTTAGATCAAATATGTTTCTTTCAGGAATTTAAATCCAGAGCAATTTCTGTTTGGTAATAATGTATATAGGAAAAAACATAAAAATTATTCAAAAATGACATTTTAAAAATGAGTCTTTGATAGAAAAAGTACAAAAAACGTCTTGTTAAGCAAGGTAGCTACTTCATTAGAATGGGAATATTTATTCAGCATAAAATCACAAGACCTTTCAGCACATGAAGTACATGTGGAGGACTCTCTCTGACACTAAAAATCTTCAAAGGTCCCACTACTGTCTTCTATTTTACAATGTATGCACTAACAGATAGCATGATAAATAGAGATATTAGAGATATTACGCACACTATTGTGCCAACATTACTACCTCTGAGAGAGAAAAAACAAAAGGTGTGCAATAGAAAAGATATAATGTAACAGACTTGTTTAAGATATTACAACACAGTTGGCATAAAGTTGTATAACAGAAGATACTGAATGTGACACTTGAATTAAGAAGTGAACCAAATTAATAATTTAGTTTCAGTTCTTTGTAATTGTGATTGAAAAAAAATCATTTCTGCCTATGTGCTGAAGTACAATTTTGAAAGTAGAAAAGTGACTTCTCAAAATCCGTTATTTCAGAGAATATTTCTGAGGATTAAGAAAGATCACTTACACTTTTGTATACCAGTTCCTTTTGAGTTCTTTCTGTGACCTACCAGTGACAATCATGAGATCAGGAAACCAGATTTTCATTTTAATTTTATGTATAGCAAAAGTTTGAATTGGATATTTGGAAAAAAAAAATTCTCAGAAATAGCATTAAGGTATTGGAACAGGCTGCCCAGTGTGGTGCTGGAGTCACTGTTCCTGGAGGCTTTAAGGAAAAATATAGATGTTTAGTGACATAGTTTAGTAGTGTGATGGTGATGGGATGATGGTTGGATTACAAGATCTCAGTGATCTTTCTGACCTCAGTGATTCTATGATTCTTTGTCTTGTGGCTCGTTTGCTCATGGTGATAGAGTTTAACTTATCATTGGTAAGGAAGACAGAAGAAGTTAATTCTGTTGGTTAGTAAAGTGATTTCTTGATTTTTTAAAATTATTTGAATTTGAATGCATATTTTATTATTTTTTTCAATGTTATAATCAGAGAAGCAAACTTTAAACAATTATCAGCTTTTAGAGTGACAGTACAACTTATTAAATAAGTTTGATTCAATCTATCATTCATCCAGTCTAATATACCAGGTAATATTCTTATAGGAAAAAAATGGACTGAAAAATTATAATAGTATTTTGCTCTTATGAAAAAATCTGTTATCTGTTTCTTAGCAGTACTTACTTGATATTTTTATTTTCCTAGCAGATTTTAAAATAGAAAAATATATATTTATATTTTTTTCGGAATCATCTCAGCATCATGACATGTTGTGCTTAATATCATTGAAGGAGACAGAGATGAGAATGACTGTAAAACAATAATTCTGGAAATATTTTTCTTTGCAAAGTCACTTATTAAGTAGACTGATATGAGATGATTCTGTGTATGTATATTATTGTACCATAAATTGGAAATTAATACTAATTTTTCTGTTAGTATCAGATAAAAAATGAAATATTATTATGTCAACCTGTGATTTACCCACTTTCATATTTCTGATTCTCTGAAGCAAAGAAAAAGATATGACAGAAGATCTTGGGATGATAAGTTTGATGAAGAAATTGCTGACATGAATGTGTATGCAGTGTAATCTGAAAGTGAGCAAATCTGACAGCTTTAGTCAAATTAAGGGAGTTTATTTTGTTATTCTCCTTAACATCTCTAAAACTAAGTCAGTAGCCATATTTCCATCCAATGTACAAACTTTGCTGTTCCTGCAAATCTTATTAGTGCTTTAGTTCTTGTGAATATTTTTTGTTTTTGCTAAATTAGTGCAGGATTTCAATTAAAAAATGAAATTTCCGAATCTTTCTGTTATCTGCAGTATGATGAATATCCTTGAATTTACTCTCCACCCGCTACAATGCTCCATATTCTAAATTCACTCTGTCCCCATACACATAAGCTCATTTTATATTGTATAAAATGACAGCTAATTCATAAAATTTAGTAATTCTTCTGAAAGTCCTAGCATAGATTTCTATCGTGCAAGGCAATTCAGATATTCACCTTTTATTATTTCTAGTTATTTAATATTATTGGTTTTACTTTTTAGCTCATTCTTCCCCACTAGAATTTCTTTCAAGTTGCATGGAGTGAAAAGATTGATGCATTTCAGTTGAGAAAGTATATAATATGCTTAATTTGTCATTAGTTATTTTGAAATCAGTTTTAAATGAACAGTGAAATCTCAACTGCTATTTATTAATATTCCTCAGGCAAAAATAAATTTTGTTCTGCACTCAAAAGTAGCTTTGATCCATTGTGTGAAAATTTTCTACATCACTGTTCTGTTATAAAAAAAAAAAGAAGAAAGAAGAAAAAAAAAGTGATCGGACAATCAGTCCAGAAAGCAAGAAAAGACAATTTTCTGTTCCAGTCATTTACCTTCAAGTGACAGTCCTAATGGAAGAGGGGAATGTATTTGATGCAAGTTTAACTAACAGCTTTGAGCTGGCTCCAAAGTCACTGCTTTACTTAAAGTTAGAACTATGTCAGCATTTTGTTGGGCTCAACGTAAGGAGGATTTCACACAGGTCAATCATTTGGAGTGTACTAAACAGCAGATACAGTAATTATGTTTGGCAGTTACACTGCAGGCATCAGGAGTTGCAACCACAAATCAGTACTGCTTACTCAAATATTCCATGACTCTCCTTATCCCTTTTTCAAAAGGATGCCATCATTCAATGAACTGAACATCATGTCACTATAAAAAATATAACACTATGCTACAGCTCTAAAAAGCTGAAAGCCACTTGAACTTACATCATTCTTCACTCCTCTAAGCTTAGCCTCTTTTATATTTTTTATTGTTTTCATGTAAAATAAAATCTTGACTAGCTTTACTTACTGAGAATCTTATAGGTAGAGGAGTACATCTTTTTTTTTAAAAAAGAGATGAATATCATTAATAGAAACACAGCCAAAAATGACAACTGCAAAAGTAAAATCGTGACAAGACTGATCTTATTTGAATAGAATAATGTACACATTTTTTCCAGCTCCTTAGTTGAGTTTTAGAAAGCTTTATGTATTGTTGACATTGTCAGAAGGATATATAGGAAACCCTGCCTAGCACTATAAAGCATTGTGTTGGCCTTTTAATTAAGGAAAGAAATTTCAAATTTGTTGAAAGACAAACTGATTTCTTTGCAAAAGTTTAACTGTGTCTTGTAACTCCAGGAGAGTCCTGATTGTCTGAGTGGCAGTTTTTCCATTTCTCCTTATGGCTAGAAAAAGTTATACTGGAGTTAAAGTACTTTTGATATACTTGGCCTCCTTGGCAAAAATTGCTTTCTGAAGAGCTACTTTTTTCTCTTTCTTATGACATTTTCTTCATAATTACAAGACCAACTGAGAAAATGTTATATAAAAAAATGTTTTATGTTCCTTGTAAAATTTAGATTGATAGTTCTCTTCATGTAACGAAATATTTAATTACTCTCCTATTAACTGTACAAGACAAAAAACTTTACAAGAGAAGGAACATGTATTACACATTCCATCCATTACATTCCACAAAATAAAAGTTTGAAAATAATATAAAATAAAATGTATTATTTTTTAAAATTACAGTTATATAAGCAAATTAAATTCTTGTTCCCATTAAAAATCATTCAACATAAAACAATGACAGAAACAGCACTGTGTTTATTGCAAGAATGCACAAATATTTGTTGATAGCTTGCATGATTACCTTTTTCTGCCAAAGTAGTTAGGTTACCTGTACATCACTGAACTGTGCAATTCAAGTATGAGCAATTCAGTATTAAATTTTACAGGACTTTAGCTTGACAAAGCTGAAATAGTGATGTTAAATATTAAACACTTTCAAACCAAGCAATTGCTTAATGTTTAAATGCTAAATTATTAAGTGCAAATAGTTTTAAGCAGTGTTGACTGTTACATCTCTGTCATATCTTATTTTCTTGGCATCTTCCAGTCAAATTATTCACAACATATGTGAAGTTACACTTCTGGATAACTTCAAATGATTTGGTTTTCATGACTTCTTAAAGGATTCATTTTGTTAGATGCTTAAGATTATTCTGCTCTAGAACAGAACATTCTGTTCTCCTAACAACTGTTTTAGGAATGTATTCATCTGTGAAGTGATACAAAAGTGATAATGGTGTAGATATTTACTATTTGTATTCAGAAAAAAGAGGTTGCATTTAAACTTTGTTGCAATAGTACCTATAAAATGCTAGTATAGAAAAACAAGATTAAAAAGAGATGGAACAACAAAGAAAAGATATAGAAGTCTGAATGATTACTTTGGAGTTTCTGACAAAGTGAAAAACAGAAGCTTTAATGAAGTTGCCTTTGTTTTAAGGACTCTCAGTCTGTTTATTCCAAAATTCTATACCAATTTTATTACTACAACCTCTATTCAGTAGAGATGCCATGTGTATTTCTATGATCTTTATTCCAGCTTTTTGCATTTCACCATGGATTAAAAGCATCATAATTCTCTGAATGGCCTTGTAATTATTGCACCAATTTGGAAAATAACAGTGTTCTCATGTGCTTCGTTAGTATGTACTTGAAGTACAAAAAAAATCTCAGTGGTGAGTGATGAGCAGAAACATTTCCTAAGATTAATGCAAAAGTCATGGAAAGGTGGAAGTCTTGAATAACATATTAACGGATTTATTATTCCTATCGCTGCCATGAAATATAGTGTAAAATTGGATGTCTTTCATTAAGACATTATAATTTCTATTAGTATTATTTCTACTACTATCATGATCATTAATACTACTATTGCTTCTACTACTAAACTGGGGCAGTTCAAGCTGTTGTAGCACACCTAGGGGTTGGTACTCAGTCCAGTACCACTTCAGAAGTTCTGGAATTACCTTAATGTAACAGAACATTTCCTTATCAAATTTTCAGACAGTGCAAAAGTTTGAGGAACAATTGACAGACCAAATGGTTGACCCACCATTCAGGAGGAACTCAGCAGGCCATAGAGATGGATTAACAGAAACCTCATCAAGTTCTACAGGAAAAAAATGAAAAATCTTGCCTGGGGAATAATAACCCCATGAATGGGAACATGCTGAGGGCTGACTGGATGGAAAGCAGTTTTGCTTCATTGTTCTTGTGGACAATAGTATAAAAAGAACTTGAAATCTGCCAACGTGACATGTCTGCATCTGGGTCTGCCTTGAACAAAGGGTTGTCATCAGACTGACAGAGGTGAAAATCTCCCTCCCTGTGGCTATTCCTGGTGAGACACATCTGGAGTGCTGGAACCACTTCAGATCTCCTTGGTAGGACACAGATAGGAACATAATGAAACAAGTCCAGTGAAGAGGGACAGAAGGACAAGAACATTTGACAAACGTAGAATGGCTAAGAGAGCTGGAGTTGTTCAGCCTGCAGAAGACCAGACCTCAAGGACAACTTAACAGTGTACATAAATACCTAATGACAAGGAGAAAAAAAGGATGTGTCAGACTCCTCTAAGTTGTGCTCAGTGAGAAAAGGCAAAAGGCACAAACTGAAATACAGAAAATATATAAAAAAAAAAACTTTTTAATATAAAATGCTAGAAATGTCAAATGCTAGAGAAGGTTTAATGGTTTAAAATTGTTTTAAAGGTTTAATAGTTTTAAAGGGTTTAATGTCAAATGCTAGAAAAGATTGCCAAGAGAGAAAGGAGCCTACATCCCTGAAAATATTAAAACCCATCAGGATATAATCCTGAGCTTCCCTATTTGAAGAGAAATGGTGTAAGACTAGGTGATATCAGAAGTCTCTTTCCACCTCAACTATACTGTGATTCTATGTCTGATTATTTCAGTTCTTTTAGTTATCTGGTTATAATAGCTGTGGGGTGATGCAATACCACAGTTATTCTGAATTACTGTCAGAAGCTGTAATTTTTAAAATTCTTTTCCAAAGAAGTGAAAACTTCCATAAAAGAGTCAATACTATTTTAAAATTTTACCCAGGAATCAGGTAATACAGATTATCTTCAGAATTTTACCTGTTGTTCCAGATTTCTTTTTTTTTCCAACATTTTCCTGCTTAAAACAAGAAATGCAAATTAAATGATGAAAAACTTGCAGTTATGTTTGAATTCAACATTGCAATCTAAATATTCAGATCAATGAATAGAAATGATGAAAACATCCATAACAATGTGAAAAAAAGACCCAATGTTATTTTAGAAGCTGTTTTTGAATTTGTAGATATTTAGATTTTAAATCCGCGGACAAAGTAACTGACTGAGAGAACAAAATATTGTTAAGCCTTTGACAAATTCTTTAATATTTAATTAATCAATTTTATCTTTACAGACTTGGTATAATATATTTATAAATCCTCAGCTAATTTAAAAATGTTTGATAGTTGTTCAAGAATAAAATCTGTGATATGTGTTGTCCAAGTTACTTCACAAAAGAAGTGAGCCTTCAGCTATCTCTAGCTTGCATTTCTGGCTGAAATTCAAAATAAATTATTTGAATGAGGAAGATATTAGAACATCCTTTTTAAACTCATTATTAAAACACAATTAATATATACATATGCATGACTGATGTTTTTCAGGAACACTTTCACTCACAATTGCAAATATTTTCCTTTAGAAAGTAACATGAGTGATAACAGACTTTTAAAATCTTGAATGCAATAACTCATTTAATAATTTTACTCTGTGGACTAAAAAGTTTCTTCTTATTATTTTCCCCCTTTTTCCCTTCTATTCTTGAACTGCGCTCCTTGATGTAATATGAAATTATCTGTGCAAGTTAAATCTTGATTGTTGTGACAACAATATTCTCAAAATGACTTTTATTTTTATTTATTTATTTTCTGAAGGCTTCCAGTAGTTTCAGCATCCACACTCAATATATGAATCTGTTTTCCCTATTGTTTTTCACAAGAGATCAGATCAGCTTATTCAAGAATCCTAACTCTAGAAGCTTGATGATTACTGAGATCAACGCAGCATCATTTCCCACAAAATGAAAAATCATCTCAATCTACAATGATGAAAATCTGGCATTTCACTGTCTGTGAAGTAACAATGTGACACATAGTGATCAATAAGGAGTCTGAAATGTTGCTCATTGCCAGAGTTATGTATATCTTCCCCTGAAATATTCAGTACTGAAAAAGACTGGTGTAAAAAAAATAAGGAGGGAACACTAGGCTGCAACAGACTAGTGCTTTCCTTCTCTAAGCAAACTGATTTGAACAATTTGATTTGCAACAGATTTCAATATTTCAGAAAGATCTTATGTGAGCCAATGCTACATAACAGTCATTATGAGATTATTTGATAACCCTAGAAGGTTAGTTCATATCATGCTCTGATCTGAAAGGGCTTTGCAATCGCAGTGCGTAATTATAGCTTAAGGCATGTATTTAAGGTGGCCCTGCTTGTCATGTTTACGAGATTCGTGCCCTCTGCTCATAGATCTGTGTTAATAGTTAGGCCATACATAGAAAAGTCTTGCAAAAATAGAAAAATAAAAAAGAGAGAGGCAAAAGAACATGAAGGGAATAGTCCCTTAATGAGTGTGTATAAATCTTACTAACTTTTAGTAGAATGCTGTGCTAGTATTTGGAATTGTCTCATTGCTAGCACTTTCATCAAAATAGAATAGTTATTACCACAGAGAAAAGCCACACACAGAGATCTTCTAAGCATTTTGACTCATTCATCAGTAAAGCTATAATTACACTGGCTCATTTAAGTCTTATATAGTTAGATTATTAGCTTCTGGAGCTATTTTGACTTGTTTTGTTTTGATTAAAAAAATAAAATTAAGGAACAGTGAAAAGAAAAACATTGGCTTTATTTTCTTTCTCAAAGGAAAAGAAAAAATATTCTGTCTCAGTAGACTTCATGCTTGCCTCAACTGAAATGCTTCTTTACCAGGTATGGAAAATAATATTACACTCTACAGAACTTCAGCCTAAGCATCTCCTATTAAAGGCCTATGGCCCATTATAGAAAATAATTCACTTTAATGAGATAGATCTCAATTCTTATTTACAATACTCAATAATAAAATGCATATTGATTGCCATGGTAGAAAATTGTACCCTACATTGTTTCCAATTCAAATGGAAATTGTGAGTGTTCTCCCTATTTTTTAGGTAATTCATGTATATTGTTCAAATAATTTTTATCTGTAGGATCATCATGATGTGTGTGGGGGAAGGGAGAGAATATTATTTTCAGTGATCTTTTCTAAGTTTCTAAGTGCATTTTGCCAAGCATGATCTGAATTAATCTCTGCAGTAATGTTAGAAGTGTCATCTAACCTGGATGACTCAAACTTGTTGATGACTTTATGCACTGCTGTTTATAGACTGTCACTTTTGAGTACCAACAACATTAAGAAAGGCTTTTTCTAAGGGCTAAACACACAGTGTCTTGAAAACATTGGGTTTTTTTCCTTAGCATCATGCACACAAACACACACCTCACATGCTGTATAGTAGTATTTTGGCTAATATAGCAGTTTACCTTATATATTGTGCATATCAGTGAAGCTCACAACTGCTAAAGAAACATCTATGAAAAATTAGTATCTTCCATTTTGATTCCAGCCATTTTGATTTCTTTTCACTTTCTGAGAATTCCTCTTGTAACTATTATGTTCTCATAAATTTTTGGGAAGATAAAATAGCATATGCATATCAAACCAAAATACATCAATATTTTGCCCCGCATTTCTAGTTCTGGTTCATTTCTCAAGAATAAAGAAAGATGTTATTATAAAACACCCTATAATGAGATTCCACATATTCCCTGTGGCATAACATCCCATTTTTATTTAATAATGATTCTATTTCATTGTACTTTTCAATTAACACAGCATCTTACTTCACTGTCTTTACTGAACAGCAGATAACTAGAAACTACTATAATTCCATTAAAATCAGTAGTTCGGCTCCTAATTTACATTCCTTGAGATCTAGTCTAAATAAAAGTGATGTTGAGAGTAACCACTTAGAGTATTTTTACATGGAGATCTCAAAGTGTTTGCAAATAAGAATTATCTTTATGATCCTTGTTTTGCAGAGGAATTATTGAGCACAAGTAGTGAAATTGAACACAGGAGGTAAAGTGATTTGTTCAGTGTGTTC
Organism: Lagopus muta; assembly: GCF_023343835.1. Classification (NCBI taxonomy): domain Eukaryota; kingdom Metazoa; phylum Chordata; class Aves; order Galliformes; family Phasianidae; genus Lagopus; species Lagopus muta. The sequence goes on from NC_064434.1 coordinate 40,894,802, forward strand.
AAAGTTTTTTTTAAGAATTTTGTACATCTGTTTTTTAAACAGCTTTGCATCATTTTAAACTTCTCACTAAAACATTGGGCCCCTGTTATATCAAACTCGACATTAAATATGTCATCTTTAAGTAAGTATTTTTAAATCCTTTTCTGACCAGGCCATGGGTTGACTTATTTATGATCGTCATTACTATTGTTGTTATAATTATCTTCTTAATTACAAGCATTACATCTACATATACAATATCAAAAGGTCAATATTATTTGTAATGTCCTAAATAGATCTAACGTCTCATTTTGCAGTTTGCTGACAGCTCTGAAAATGTCAGAATTGCAAATTCAGATCAGTTCCTGCTGAAGTGAGTGGTGATCTTTCCCCTCTGCTCAGCCCTGATGAGACAAATCTGGAGTGCTGGGTTCACTTCTAGCCTCCTCAATATAAGACAAAGAAAGTCAGAGTGAGGCAAGATCTATGAAGATGATTTGTGGACTGGTAACACACATGAAACAGCTGAAAGAAGTGGAGTCGTTCAGCCCGGAGAAAACTAGGATTAGAGGCATCTGATGACTATATGGACTATATAATGACTATAGACCCTAGAAATCAAGTTATGAAAATAGTAGAGAATAAGATCAAAAACATCTATTTACTCCCTTTCTGCAAACAAGAAAAAATTCTAATAGCTGAAATAAGAACAAAAATTATCCTTAGCATTATTCTTTCTTAGCATGTATAACTCATTTTCACAGGATATAACCAAAGAGTAGAATTTATCTGGAACCTAAAAAAGAATGAATTTTTATGCACCTAACAATCATCAGAACTAATAATCATTTAAACCAAGAGTATTGGAAACAATACATTATTCTAAATCTAAGTATGGAAACCAAATTAAAATAATTGTGATTATGAAGCAAATTTACTTATGTGAAGAATAACTTTTATTATTACTTTCTAACATGAAATGAACCTCATAGGTATCTGGACAAAACAAACACTGTCATTAATCTTACTGATTTACTTTCATCATATGAAAAGGTAAATGTAATTTCTGATTATAGGAGGAGACAAAATTAGGTTTTATGCTGTTTTTAAAGTTATCCAGAGAAATCTTGACTCTACAGAGTGAGTCTCTTTGGAAATTTATCATAGTAGTACTTATACTTTCTATATGCCAGATATTCAGGCAACTAGTCTCTTCAAGCACCGTAATCCACAATTTTTGTATCAAAAACTTTTCTCAAGGTTACCATTATATCTGTATGAGTCAGCTACTGTGCTAACTCTACACTAGACCCTTTTTAATTTTTCTACAGTGATGTATTTTCATATTCTATAATCTCTTTGAAACCTTCCTCAAGATCTCTCAGCAGTGTAGAGACCCAAAAATTGATTTTCACTTGCAAAAGGAAGGTAGGAATTAAGACATAAATTTTACAATGAATGTAATATCCTCAAAGTAAACTCTGTAGGTGACCTCAAAGATCACATTTCTGCATTGTTCTCTCTGCCTTAGCTTTAAATTAGTCAGATTTCTTGAATCTTGTCTTAATAGAAAATGAAGAGAGTTGATTTTTTTATAGTCCTTCTACCTGCTCTAATTTTCCTTTTCAGGTAGCTTAATGGCATAGTATTTCCTTATCTGGGCTTTATAGAAGGCTTTTATAATTTATTTAATTGCATAGTCAATTTCTCCACCAAAATTTCCAGGCAATTCCAGTTTTGTCAAATTTCTTTCTATGATCCATGACTGCAATACAGTGAGACAGATATCACTCATCTTGCATCACCAGGATTTCACATACTTATATGTTCTTGATTATGTTTGGATTGTGTTGTAGATGTGTTTATCTGCACTCTAGTTTCTGAATGAATCTGGAATCAATACAGAAAGAAAGCCATGCATCCTTTCCCTTCTGTCTAGACATTCTTCCTTATTATGTTCCTTTACTTTGACTAGGGCTACTGATGTGCCTCCTTAACCTCCAGCTTTACTCCCACTATTCTCATGCCCTATGGGATGGCGACCACCCATGAAGGCATAGAGTACACTGGAGTTCCCATCATTAAGTAGATTGTTCCCCTGGGAAGGCAGTCCTTCAATGCTCAGATACAAGTGATTTATTTGTACTTTAAAGTCAATCTACATCCCTGTCAGAATTATACTGCTCTTTAATTTAGTATGCCACTGTAAAATAAGAACAATTTTCACATTGGTCAATCAATTTATCTGATTGTCATTCATGTTAATGTTCAAAGGCCAATGATACGGCTTAGTCTCTTGTAAACAAATTATATATATATTTTTAAGTACTAGCCTAGAAGTGTTTCTGCTTCCAGAGTTCCTAGAAGACATGCTGTCTGGTTCAAAATAATATTACTATCCTAACACAAACATCTAAGATCACACTAGAACCAAAAGTTAAATGTATCACGAAGGGAGATCTGTTTGTAAGACATTTTTCTATCTGGTTGCCCTGAAAAAGGTAGAATTTGCATAAGATGTGTACTGAATAAAAAATAAAACATTGTGAGACCTATGAAATCTATGAGTATTCATCCTTTTTTTTATTATAATCTTGATTAGATTTGTTAACCGGTAACATGGAAGGGATTCATGCAGTACTTTGTCAAGTCAATATGGAATGTCAAGGAATATGCTGAGTACTTTTTCCTCATTTCCTTCCAGTCCATAAAAATTCACTAAAATGTACCTTTCTATTGCCCATTTCTCAGTACAATACATACATATATATATCTCACAGTAGGAAATCTATCCTTGAAGAATTGGAGACATCTTTTTTAATTCTTCAGAAGAGAGAGAATGATAATGGTTTCTGGAAGTGAAAAACTAGTTCTGAAGGTACATAATATATATATTTCAAATAAATATATATTTCAAATAAAAAACCCTATATACTTGGCAGGATGGTAATAGAAATATATTCTTACATGTATTTCTTTTCCTTTGGTGTTTGGACTTACAATTTTCTGAGGAAGTGAGATTAACAGTTTCTTGCTATTCACACAGAATGTATCTGTCTCCTCACAGAAAGTTGGCTTCAGAGTGGTTATAATGAAAAAAATAGATTGTGGGACACTACGTCCCACAGGAGGTGTCAGACTTGAAATACGGTAGACAGCTTGGAAGGTGAATCTTCTAGAGTCTGAGAAATCATAGCTGTCATAGTTGAGAGCTTTCTTTGACAGCAAACAGTCTTTTTTCTGACTAAGTCATCTAAAGAACAGAGGATAAATGTTAACAGAATGTTACATCTGTTACCCTCTCTTTCCAGTTTTCTTCCCTGTGATTTGTGCAAGAATGATGCCACAAGTTTCAAGATACAGGCATTTGATGGAACATATTACTACTATTATGGTCCTCTTGTCCTTCATTAGTGAGGAGCTGTCAGCAGCTTGGAGTGCCTGCTGCCTTCTTTGCCTGTTGTGTTTGCCTGTTCCTCTTGTCTTGTGAAATATGGCAATTTCTTGCAGATGAAACAATTGTTATGGACATATTTATCTCAGTCACCTTTAATACAACTTTTTTTCTGAAAGATCATTCTGTTCATTCTTCATTAATTTTCATATTTCCTTGCTCTGTTGGAAAAATTTTGTGGATGAACTACGTATCTGTGAGCTGCTTGAAAAACTTTGATACTGATCTATGTACTCCAGTACTTTAAACTACAGTCTGTGATTGCAGGATTACTAAACCGAAATATAATTTTACACAGATTTTCATAGAGTTAAAATACATCTCTAAAGAAAGAAAAAAAAAGTGAAAGTATGCTTTCAGTGAAATTCTATATAAATATATAGCTTGAAGTTGTACTCCTTTGAGGGAGCTGCTGAATTAAAACCTGGCTCAGAAAACATTAGTTATTCTATTCATTCAGTTAAGATACCTCCCTGATTAATAAAAGATGAAGAGAAGTCACCAGTATGAGGAAAATTATGACACTTGTTCCATTCCGTTAGTTTATGGCAACCATACACTACTGCTATGAACTTTAAATCAGAGTGAAAGCAGAACATTGTCCACTGAATTAATATTATTTTAAAAATATTTCATTACAGAATCATAGAATGGCCTGGGTTGAGAAGGACCTCAAAGATCCTCTAGTTTCAACCCCCCTGCTATGGGCAGGATTGCAAACCACTAGACCAGGCTGCCCAGAGCCACATCCAGCCTGGCCTTGAATGCCTCCGGGGATGGGGCATCCACAACCTCCTTGGGCAACCTGTTCTGGTGCATCACTACCCTCTGAGTGAAAAACTTCCTCCTAATATCTAATCTAAATCTTCCCTGTCTCAGTTTAAAACATCCACCCTTATCATATCACTATCCACCCTCATAAACAGTCATTCCTTCTCCTATTCTTGTGCTCCCTTTAAGCATTGGAAAGCCATGATGAGGTCTCCCCAGAGTCTCCTCTTCTCCAAGCTAAACAAGCCCAGATCCCTCAACCTTCTTTCATAGGAAAGTACAGAGAAGGCACTTAATATTTCTCCTTATAACAGAAATTTTGTGCAAACTTCATCAGGTTTAAGGCCCAAATTTTCTCATTTTTCTGACCCAGATTCAGTGCAACTGAATCTGCTACCTTTTAACTCTAGATTCCAGGATTTAAAAGCTGCTGGAACTTTTTCAATGTCAAATAATTAGTATGATAGTAAATTGTTACATTCTGCTTCTATCACGCTTTAAAAAAATATTCATTAGTTTCATGGGAGGTGGAAGAGAGAGCACATTCAGATTCTCAACAGAATTCCAGATTTTCTGGAGATATGTATTGATTAATCTTTAAATCAGTGCCATGCACACTGCTCTGTCACCCTGAAGACATTATTTCAAACCTAATTCAGCTGTAGTCTTGGCATTAGCCTAAGATAAGAGTTTTAACTTCTTCAGTCATTTGTTTCGCAGTGACACTTGCCTTTGCTTAGCAGTCCTGGTTTGAACTTCAGTTCTTAACTACCTTTTAAGCTAATCTCTTAATTTGTCTTTTCCTTATGAATTAAGCCTTCTCTTATTTTTTTTTTTTAATAGGTCTGTGTGGGAATACAAGAAAGACTGTTCAGAGCAGAAGCTGCAGAGCAAGATAAACATCATGAGAAAAAGATGCTGAGAGCCAAGAACATCTCCAGAAGAGGAAAAACAAAGTCAAGTAATGTGCGTGATGCCTGTGTGATAACGACCCTAACTGGAGGAAGAGCACACGGTTAGGAATGATACGATTTTGATTGGATAAGCGCCTGCATGCACTGTTAAGGAGTGTTTGTGGAATGCTTTGTTGTCATGTAAAGGGATGTGGGAAAGTTGCAATAGAAAACATGGAAATGTATAGAAGGGATGTTAGAACTTGCAATAAATTATTTGTATCATTCACATCTGAGTCTGTGCCTCAGATGCTGCAGGTCTGCTCTGTACTTCCTAGAATAATAGAATGCTCTGGATTGGAAAGGAACTAGATAAGAATCTAGATGAATAAAAAAAGAATAGTGAAGTGAGAATGATTTAAAAAGCACCAGCAGAACCTAAAACAAAGATCCAACAGAAGAAATTTTCAGTATGGAAGTTTCTTTCACAATAATCAAATTCCTTCTGAAGTGTTGCAGGAAAGTATATGATTGCACAATGATCTCAACTGGCTTCTATTTAACATTCAGAACGCAGTACTGTTCAGTTTATATATATTCAGCCATTTTGGATTGTGATTTTAGAAGACTAATATTTAGAATAAAAAGCTTAAAGAAGCCTGACTAGCACTACTTCATTCATGCAAATTATTTTATTTGAATAATAATGGGACAGTTAGTTTCACTCTATGACTTACTCAAGCACGTAATTAAGAAAAGTGCACCTGAAAGAAGACAGCTATGGACCAGAGAGATGTGAGTAGAGGAGTCTTTTAGAAACAGATATTCAAATGCTTCTGAGTAAGCGAAGCTTTTTTTCTGTTCAATGTGTTTTGATCCATGTTATTTGAAGAATTTGGGTATGAGTCTGCTTTATTTTTGTCTTTAAAAAACTGCATGGTATGTGCAGAACAGAAGCTTTCTTTATGTCTCAGGCTACAAAGTTTGGGGAGAAGAAGAAATATATTTCCTTTTATTAAGATATATATTAAAATAAATTAAGCAATAGAAGAGAAAAGAGCAGCTGGGAAGTGGTGAGACACACACACACACACACATAAAAGTGAAAAAGAAGACCCTAGGTTCTAGATGAATTTAATTTCTAAACTGTCCAGTACAATGAAAAAATGAGTAAGATAGTTGAGGAATAACTATGGTGTCACACAACTTAGCAACTTACTAGGGTAGGAAAATCAATAATGTCTTGAAATAACAAAGACATTTTAGCATAGAGGTTGTAATAATGTGATTAAAGACGTAAGTGAGCTGCTGGGAAAAAATACATATAAATATACTAACAAAAAAAGAAGGAATGGATTAGCCTTAGCCAATACTCAAGCTCATACAAATTGGTGTGATGATTTCACCATAAACTCAGAAGAACACTAGAGATACGGTGATATCTGGGATTGAGTACACCCTTGGCAAGACTGTGGATGGCACCAAGCTGTGTGTTGTAGTCTACACATCTGAGGGTAGAGATGCCACCCAGAGAAACTGGACAGGTTTGAGCAATGGGCCCAGAAGATCCTCATGATGTTCAACAAACCCAAGTGCAAGGTCTTGCACCAGGATCATGGCAATCCCACTATCAACACAACTGGGAGTTGTAAGGATAAAGCATAGCCCTGCCAAGAAGAAATTGAAAGTACTGGTGGATGGCAAGCTGGGCAGGAGTCAGCAGTGTGTCCTCACAGCTCAGAAAGCCAACCATTCCCTGGGCTGTATCAAAAGAAGTGAGACCAGCAGTTTGAGGGATGTGGTTCTGCCCCTCTGCTCTGCACTGGTGAGACCTCCCCTGGAGTACTATTTCCACATGTGAAGTCATCAGTACACGAGAGACACAGACCTGCTGGACTGCATTCAGAGGGCCACAAAAATGAATAGAACACCTCTCTTGCAATGACAGGTTAAGAGAGCTGGGGCTGTTCAGAGTACAGCAGAGAAAGCTTTGGAGAAACCTGATAGTGGACTTTCAATTTTTTTCCTCAGATTCTCTCCTTCATCTCCCTCAGTCAAAGGCTATGTAGCATTTAGCTGTCTGCTGGGTTAAGACAGAACAGAAACATGCTACAAACATTCTAGAAAGACTGATCTCTTGAATGGTAATAGCCACTTGGAAACAGTAATGATATCCTTTCTTTCTACCCAGTTGTAACTGCACTGTACCCCCCATTCCTCCTTTTACTTTTCAGTTTAGATAGCAGAGGAATCCTTTGATATCGCGAGTATGGCCTAAATCCTAATAAAAAAGTGTAAATAGCCAATTGATCTTGTTGGTAATATTTTAAAAAAATGTTCAAACTCTCCCAACAGTGTACTTTGCTGAAAAGAGCTGCAAAACAAATTAAAACTGAATGAGATGATTTCATGACAGGAAGCAGAAAGAACTTGTAATGTTTGGACTAAGTGCGGATGACTGCTTTCTTTACCATGTCAAGAATTAAAAGGGAGTCATGATAAAATAATTTCTTTTAATTAAACATATAAGCTTAAGGCTGTTCCAGTTTTCAACATAAAACATAGCTTTCATTTGTGGTGCATTCTCATAAAATCATAGAGTTGTTCAGGTAGGAAAAGACCTCAAAGATCATCAAGTCCAACCACAACCATAGAATCACAGAATTACCAAGGCTGGAAAAGACCCACAGGATCACCCAGTTCAACCATCCACTGATCACCAATAGTTCTCACTAAACCATGTCCCTCAACACAATGCCCAAGTGTTTCTTGAACATCTTCAGGGTCAGGGACTCCACCACCTCCCCGGGAAGCCCGTTCCAGTGCCTAATGAAATAAACATATAGAAATTTACCTCATGAAAGTGAAACCTGCATCTCTATTGGTGATTTAGTTTCACTTCTAATTAAAGTACTAAGACAGAAAGCCTTTTACTATTGGCAATTTTAGATTAGTCTGCATATAGGACTTTGCCTAATGTCTTCTTTAATTTTGTGATCCAAAACACTGGTTCTGTTTTATTTAAAGTTTCAAACCACCCTCTGTTCCACTGTCATCAATACTCACATTTCCAAGAATGGAGGCAAGAATAAATCTGTCAGAAATTGAATACAGACAGATGCTGTTAGCAGAACATGTCTTTTAGATAAGTGTTGGTTGTTGATAAGTGTGGTAAAATGTAAGTTTCAGTGAAATCAAGGACCAAAACCAAAGAAATCACTTGCATTTTCCCATCTAGTCCATCTAACTTAAATATAATAATACACCCTGGGATTTGGTTAATAAGATGGTCACACTCCAAAGCCCTTAAGCTAGAATTTACAAAGTTAAACAGTTCAGTGATTTTATTTAATCACCATGGCATAAATGCAGAGGTGTACAATCAATGAATATACATATGATACAGTATATCTGAGAGCTTGGCTTATATAGCTATTATACTAGAGTTACTATACACTATATAGTTGTTATACACTCTGTAAAAGCAGAGTAGAAAAGAGTCTAGTTTACGAAGTTTATACTAGGAAAATGAGTACTGTGTGGTCTTTGCTAACAGCAGTAACTTTTCATTTCTTCCCAGTTAATATGCTAAGAAACATGTTAGTTTGACTATTCAATTCTTTCAAAAGTATGAAATGCCTTATTTAGGAATTCTCTTAACAATCGAAGAAATTATTATCACAGTAAGAAAAAACAGAGATGGGTCAAAAGAGTGGTGAAAATCTACTATAAAAATATGCTGAGGGACCTGGGCTTGTTCTTACTATGAGTGTGATGAGGCACTGGAAGAGATTATCCAGAGAAGTTGTAGCTACTCTATTCCAGAAAGTGTTCAACGCTATGCTGGATAGGACTTTGAGCAACTTGATCTACTGGAAAGAATCTCTACCTATATATTCTATCCCTGACTTTGAAAAGCAAGAAAATAGTGGAATCGTTTTCTCCATGTGATCAGTGACTTGCTGCTACACTTGCCTGAATGCATATTTTGACAACAACCACATAGAACTTCTTTTTTCTTCCAAGGAACTTTGAGTTGGCTGGTAAGGAGAAAATGTGAATCATCTCAATCATTAGCCCCCTGTTAAAACTGAGACAAGACTTTTAAATGGGACTCATTAAAATAATAATTTTCATGGGAGTTATATGTTATCTTGACATACAACAGTCAATTGATAGACTGAAACCTGTAGCAAATACATCAAATACAGCTCTATTTTATTTTTTCTTAAATCTTTAATGTGCAAGGCATTTATTGCTTCAAATACACTGTATTCATGGGCTTACCTGTTATCAAGATATTAGCCATTAACAAGTTGAAATTCCAGGATAACTCTGCTTGCTTTAACCTGATAGAAACATACCTGTAAATGATCACTCTTCATTCAAAGGAAATGCAGATGAGAGATTTTGAAAGGAGGGTTTGGCCAACGGGCCTAAAAGGGTCAGTTTTACTATTTCTTTTTTTTTTTTAAATAAAACTATCAGATAGGGATAGTATTATTCAAAGTTTGCTGGTGGATGTGTTTCAGGCTCTATTTTGTCAGCTTGTATTAAATATAGCCTTTCTCTTTTGAATATCTTTCATATGAAAAAGGTCTAATAGTTTAGTCTGCTCTACCTCACTTTTAAGAGAGAGGGTTTTGCAATATATACCTATCCAGCATTTCTCTTCCCCCTGTAATTAATACAGTTAGAGTCCCTTAACTTATTCTATAGCATACTGACATGGGCTAACACATAAGCCTCTATGGTTCAGAGTACCCAATTATACCTGCTGACTGTCAGCTGGTAGCCATGGTATCTGCTGGCTTTTCTGGTTGTTCTCACAGCAATCTCAGAGCTTAAATAAGCTCAGATACTGTCTCAGCTAGTTCAAAATTCATACAGCTCTGGCTTTTGCAGGGGGATCACACTGCCACTCATTAGGGACTGAAGAACAAGGCTGTGGAGCCCAGAGGGCTTTGTGCTATGCCAACTACCTATTACAGGAACAGGAGGGATGTATCTTTCTTAATCTCACACAGCTATCTCAAGAAAATTTCACAAAATTCCAGAGCTTTTATTTATTCAGCTACTGTTCATCTAAATCTGGTATTAAGTTGTGTCTGATTATTCTCTGAAAACCGTCTGCTGACACTTCATGTTGAAGTTAAGATACTACTTCTATCTTTTTGCTATGGGTCCAATTTCTTTTGAGATTTTGGATTTATAATGTCAGTCACTGGATTTATACAAATAAGCATAATTGTCCAAGCATTCTCTGACATGTGAATGTTATTTTTAATGTGTTTGTAATTAATAAATATATATCATAGAATCATAGAATTTTTTGATTTGGAAAGCACCTTTAAAGATCATCCAGTCCAACTCCCCTGCAATGAATAGGGACACTTACGGCTAGACCAGATTGCCCACCTCTCAATCCAGCCTGACTTTGAATGTCTCCAGAGATGGGCATACACTGCCTCTCCAGGCAACGAGTTCTAGTGCTTCACAACCCTTAAGTCACCTTTGGGAGGAAGGTGACTCCATCCTCATTCTCAGATAACCTATTAGAATTATTTATTTTCTTAAAAATTACCACCTCTCTAATCAGATATCTACATTAGAGTTTTAGTTTATATTTGGAAAGTGACAATAGAGTTATAGATATTTAAGATTAAAAATGATAAGAAAATCTTTTCCTTTTTTTTTAGCTATATATTTTAGTGCTTTATGAATTGGTGTTCTGTAAGTACATCTATAAAACGTACAATGCATTTTCTTTATTACAACATATATTAATTGAACTTTCTAAATGCCTGTTGGATCTGTGAATAGCTTGCATTGCATCTAATCATGCCTATAACAGTAATGTTACATGGATGCCCAATGTTTTGATATTCAAAGTGAAAAAAAAACCTATATGTAATTTTGTGTAATCAGCTTTTTCTCCAAATCAAGGCTGGTGAAGCAGGCAATTCTTGATTACCACAATCTATTACTCATTTTCTTTCTATTTCATACTTTGATTTTTCCTCACAATAGTTTCAGGAAACATATTCTATGATGAGAAATATCTCACCTTAGGGACAGTGTAGTTCAACCCCACCAGAACCTCAATAAAGCATTACTATGTTTTATTTCTCTGTGGTACTAAGTACATGCTAACACCAAGGCCAAAACCATAACCCACTGGAAAAGGAGTAATACTGAAATTTCCTGCTGAGATCCTCTCTGGTATTGGAGCTTTCACAGATTCCACAGAATTAAAAAATGATATGATTTTTCTGTAGAGTAATTCATACATAATAAAGGAGATGCTAGTAGAATGCTTGATATTTGGGGAAGAAAGGAGCATATATCTGAGGAATCAATAACTTTACAACTATATCTTGGTGGAAAAATTCTCCTGAAAAAAAGTTCAAAAAAAGTAAGAGTACTGCTAAAAGTCAACAAATACCAGTGCATTATTTGCCATTGATCCTATTGTTGGAGATGACAGCAGTATAATGGAGTCATTATTTGGTGTATAATATATTCTGCGTCCTACATTCTCTATACATATTTAAATACACATATACCTATGTACCAGTACACAAGACTTTGCAATATACTCCTGATCCTTCACCTGTAACACACTCCTGAACTCCAAGAACCAGTAGTTAGATAAAGTACAGGTAAATCCACTGAATCACAGAATCACAGAATCACCAGAGTTGGAAAAGACCTTCAAGATCATCAAGATCAAGTCCAACCATTCACCTATCACCAATAGTACTCAGTAAACCATGTCCTTCAACACAAAATTGAACATCTCCAGGGTCAGTGAATCCACCACCTCCCTGGGCAGTCCATTCCAGTGCCTGACCACTCTTTCAGAAAAGTAGTATTTCCTAACGTCCAGCTTAAATCTCACCTGGCTCAGCTTGAAGCCATTCCCTCTAATTCTATACTAGTTACACGAGAGAAGAAGTCATCCCCCAGCTCACTACAACCTTCCTTCATGTAGTTGTAGAGAGCGATAAGGTCTCCCCTGAGCCTCCTCTTCTCCAGAATGGACAATCCCAGCTCATTCAGCTGTTCCTCATAAGGCCTGTTCTACAGACCCCTCACCAGCTTTGTTGCCCTTATTTGAAACTGCTCCAGGGCCTCCAATGTCTTTCTTGCAATGAGGGGCCAAAAACTGGACACAGTACTCAAGGTGCAGCCTCACCAGAGCTGAGTACAGGGGGACAATCACTTCCCTGCTCCTGCTGGCAACATTATTTCTGATGCAAGCCAGGATGCCATTGGCCTTCTTGGCCACCTGGGCACACTGCTGGCTCATGTTCAGCCGAGCATCAATCAATACCCCCAGGTCCATTTCCTCTACCCAGCCTTCCAGCCACACTGCCCCAAGCCTGTAGCGTCACCTGGGGTTGTTGTGGCCGAAGTGCAAGACCCGGCATTTGGCCTTGTTGAAACTCATCACATTGGCTTCAGCCCAGCTATCCAGCCTGTCCAGATCCCTCTGTAGGGCGTCACTACCGCCGGGCAGATTGACACTTCCAGCCAACTTGGTGTCATCTGAAAACTTACTGAGGGTGCACTCGATGCCCTCATTGAGGTCATCAATAAAGATATTGAAGAGGACAGGCCCCAGCACCGACCACTGGGGAACACCACTCGTGACACAAAACACAAAACTCGTGACTCAAACACAAAAACTGTGAGGAGCCATGCAGAGGTCCCGAGCACGCGCGCCAGAAAGACAGTAACCAAGAAGACGGTCCAGAGCCAGACTGAGGTCTGGTGCATGCATACAGAGGAGAACAAGGGTATGAAGTGTGTGGCGACTCAGACAGAGATAACATCACGAGATGCTAGTGTGCAGGTCACTGGCTGTGAGGAGTGCCACAGCCTGGCCTTTGCAGTGCCACAGGAAGCAGGCAGCACTTGTACAAGGTGCGAGCAATTGAATGACTTGCTCAGCCTTGTGATTAGCCTGAAGGAGGAAGTGGAGAGGCTGAGGACTATAAAAGAGTGTGAGAGGGAGATTGACTGGTGGTGTCAGTCCCTCTCAACCTCAGGTTCTCGGCACACAGACGAGGCTCCTCACGGAGCACGTCCGCCCCTGCCACCTTACAAACACCTGGTAAAGGGGAACCAGCCAGCTGACAGCGTTTCAGCGAGCCCCCTGTCCTCTCTTCCCCCTAACAGCAATTTGAGAAGGGAGGAGGAGTGGAAACGGGTACCTGCTCGGCGGAGGGGGCATCCCCCATCCCGACCATCCCCGGCTCCCCAGGTGCCTCTGCGTAACAGGTTTGAGGCCCTGGAAGTTGAGGGGGGGACGAGTGAGAGTGCGGAGACGGGTTCACCCGTGAGGTTGCCTCAGGCGAAGCGGTCGCCCCCAACCCTCAAGACTGCTTCTACCCGTAAGGACAGGAGGGTGATTGTCATAGGCGACTCCCTTCTGCAAGGAACAGAAGGCCCTATATGCCGGCCCGACCCTACCCACAGAGAGGTGTGCTGCCTTCCTGGAGCACGGGTCAGGGACATTTCAAAGAAAATTCCTAGGTTGATCCGGCCTTCAGATTATTACCCACTCTTAATAATTCAGGCTGGCAGCGAGGAAGTTGATAAGGAAAGCCTGAGGTCTATCAAGAAAGACTTCAGGGGAATGGGGCGAATACTTGAAGGAGCTGGGGTGCAGGTGGTCTTTTCCTCTATGCCCGTGGTGTCAGGGAAAGGTACAGGGAGGATCCAAAATACCCAACTCTTCAATAGATGGCTTAAGAGCTGGTGCAGGCGCAAGAATTTCGGCTTTTTTGACCATGGGGCAATTTACACTGCACCTGGCATGATGGCTGCTGATGCATGCAGCCTGTCCCTGAGGGGTAAGAGGATCTTAGCTGAAGAATTAGCGGGACTCATTGACAGGTCTTTAAACTAGGAATGAAGGGGGAAGGGGACACAATAAGGGCTACTGGAATTGAACGGGTCATTCGAGGGCTTATACCAAACTCCATGGGCAATGACGGCAGAGTGCATAGGGAAGGACTAGGGCAGGGGGATGCTGGGGATGCTGCTGTTCTAGGGGATCCTAGATCCCTTATAAAGGGAAAAGTGGCGAGACGGATAGCCCGGCTGAAGTGCCTTTATACCAACGCACGTAGCCTGAGTAACAAGCAGGAGGAACTGGAAACTGTGATGCACTCGGGAAGTTATGACCTTGTTGCTATCACAGAAACATGGTGGGATGACTCCCACAATTGGGATACTGCCATCGACGGCTATAGACTCTTTAGGAGAGATAGGCGAGGTAGGAGGGGTGGGGGAGTTGCTCTCTATGTCAGAGATTGGATATACTGTGAGGAGCTCCCTACGAGAAGCAGTCAGGAACAGGTTGAGAGCCTGTGGGTTAGGATTAGAGATGGGACAAATATAGGTCAGCTGGTGTTAGGGGTATACTACAGACCACCTGATCAAGGGGAGGCTGTCGACGAGGCTTTCTTGCTCCAGATGCGTGAGATGTCTGGCTCACGGGCTCTTGTCCTGGTGGGGGACTTCAACCATCCGGACATCTGCTGGGAAAACCACACGGCGAGCTGCAAGAGCTCCAGAAGGCTCTTGGAATCCATTGATGATACCTTTCTGGTTCAGGTATTGGACAGACCGACCAGAGGTGAAGCGTTGCTGGACCTGCTGCTCACCAACGCTGAGGAGATCATCAAAGGCGTCAAGGTTGGAGGCTGCCTGGGCTCCAGCGACCACGCCCTGGTTGAGTTTGTGATCTCAAGCAATGTGGGCCTGGCAAAGAGCAGGACCAGGACACTGAACTTCAGAAGAGCAGACTTCAAGCTACTCAATGGATTGCTGGCCAAGATCCCCTGGCGCGCTGCCCTCAAAGACATGGATGTTGAGGAGAGCTGGCGGCTCTTCAAAGAGGCCCTCCTGGAAGCACAAGAGGTCTCCATTCCTCTGAATAAGAAAGTGGGCAGGCGAGGTAGGAAACCGGCATGGCTCAGCAAGGACCTGCTGAGAGAACTGAGGGCGAAGAAAGGGGTGTACAAGCTCTGGAAACAAGGCTGTGTCACCTGGGAAGAGTACAGGAATGCCGTCCGGACTTGCAGACGTGGGATCAGGGAAGCCAAGGCGCAGGCAGAACTGAACTTGGCAAGGGACGTGAAAAACAATAAGAAAACCTTCTACAGGTACATTGCCCAGAAGAGACAGGCCAAAACGGGCGTACCTACTTTGGTAAATTTAAAAGGAGAACTGGCTTCAACAGATGAAGAGAAAGCCGAGGTGCTGAATGAGTTCTTCACCTCGGTCTTCACTGGTGGCCAGGATTCTAGTCTTTTTCACGTCCCTGAACCCTGCATCCCCAAACCTCTATGTGGGGACCGAGGAGATAAATCCCTCCCCACTGTAAGGGAAGAGCAAGTCCGAGAGTGCCTCCTTAGACTGAATGAATACAAGTCTATGGGGCCGGATGGCGTGCACCCCAGGGTCCTGAAGGAGCTGGCCGAGGTGGTTGCCGAGCCGCTCTCCATCATATTTGAGAAGTCGTGGCTGTCAGGTGAGGTCCCGGACGACTGGAGGAAGGGTCACGTCACTCCCATATACAAGAAGGGGAGCAGGGAGGACCCGGGGAACTACAGGCCGGTGAGTCTCACCTCCGTGCCTGGGAAGATCATGGAACAGATCCTCCTGGACAACATGCTCGGTCACATAAAGAATGAGCATGTGATCCAAGACAGCCAGCACGGCTTCACCAAAGGAAGGTCATGCCTAACTAATCTTGTGGCCTTCTATGATGGAGTGACGGCATTGGTGGACGAAGGGAAGGCGACCGATGTCATTTACCTGGACCTGAGCAAGGCCTTTGACATGGTCCCCCACCACATCCTCATCTCCAAATTGGAGGGAAGTGGATTTGATGGGTGGACGACCCGATGGATAAGCAATTGGTTGAAAGGCCGCAGACAGAGGGTGGTGGTCAATGGCTCTATGTCCAGGTGGAGGCCGGTAACAAGTGGTGTCCCCCAAGGGTCTGTCTTGGGACCGGTGCTCTTTAACATCTTTATTAATGACATCGATGAGGGAATTGAGTGCACCCTCAGCAAGTTTGCTGACGACACCAAGCTGAGTGGTGCGGTTGATACGGTGGAAGGAAGGGATGCCATTCAGAGGGACCTCGACAGGCTGGAGGGCTGGGCTCGGGTGAACCTGATGAGGTTCAACACGGCAAAGTGCAGGGTTTTGCATTTGGGCCGGAAGAACCCCAGGCACCTGTACAGGCTGGGAGGAGTGGTCCTTGAGAGCTCGGCAGAGAAGGACCTGGGGGTCCTGATGGACGAGAGACTGAATATGAGCCAGCAGTGCGCTCTGGCAGCTCAAAAGGCAAATGGGATCCTGGGCTCCATCAGGAGAGGGGTGGCCAGCAGGGACAGGAAGGTGATTGTCCCTCTCTACACGGCTCTTGTGAGGCCCCATCTGGAGTACTGTGTCCAGGTGTGGAGCCCTCAGTACAAGAAAGACATAGAGATTTTGGAAAGGGTCCAGAGGAGGGCGACTAAGATGATCAAGGGGCTGGAGCACCTCCCCTATGAGGATAGGCTGAGGGAGTTGGGCTTGTTCAGCCTGGAGAAGAGAAGGCTGCGGGGTGACCTCATTGCAGCCTATCAATACCTGAAGGGAACCTACACCCAGGAGGGGAGTAAACTCTTCAAAAGGGCTGACAACAGCAGGACTAGGGGAAATGGTTTTAAGTTGAAGGAGGGAAGATTTAGGTTAGATGTTAGGGGGAAGTTCTTTACTAGGAGAGTGGTTAGGCCCTGGAACGGGCTGCCCAGGGAGGTTGTGGATGCCCCGTCCTTGGACGTGTTTAAGGCCAGGTTGGACGGGGTCCTGGGCAACCTGATCTGAATGTGTATGTTTGGTGGCCCTGCTAGGCAGGGGGGTTGGAACTACATGATCCTTGGGGTCCCTTCCAACCCGGGTGATTCTGTGATTCTGTGATTCTGTGACAGATTGCCAGCTGGTTTTATCTTCTTTCACTACCACTCTTTGGGCCTGGCCTTCCAGCCAGTTTCTTATCCAGCCAAGAACTGGATTCTGAAAGTGTCACAACTTGCCTGTACAGAATAATTGCCAAATAACATTTCTAAGAAAATAATATCTCCCAATGATTAAATTCACTAAAATAAAAATGGCTGGTGTTTGCCACTGTTAATACATAATGAAAGGAGAGTTTGTTTTTACCTTGTTTTGTTTTGTTTTGTTTACAAAAGGCTTCTCTAAAAAGTAACCATCTTCTACTTCACTTGTTTTGCAAGCTTTAAATATAGATAAATTATCTAGAAGCTTATATCTGATCATCTACCAGGACTGTTATACCCCTGAACAGTATCAGAAACAACTATATTTATATTCATTTCTTCTCAGAGAGAGTAATTTCATACTTTTATGATTAAGAATACAGCGTAAAAGATTTTAAAATCAATACTGACCTTTGTTTTTTTCCAGTGCTGTGAAAGTATTTCCCATGAAACACAACCTGATCATATTAGTCCAACAAACTTGAAAACGTCACATTTCATGTAAGTTTATTGCAGATAATTTCTACTGCTTATTTGGAAGACAATTTGAATCCCCGACAAAAGAAATAAATATAAAAATTATAGAAGCCTGTAAATCTATTACATGAATAGTAATTTAATGTGATGGAAAAAAAAAAAAAGCATATTATCCAATGTGTTATAAAAATGTAGCTATAGGAACATAGAATACAATGTTTTATTATTCCTCAGAGAAGATAAAAGGAAATGGAAACAAATTTAATTATTTCAAACATGAGAGCTGTGTATGAAATTATACTAAAAAGAAAAATAAAAACAACAAACAAAAAAAACCCTCAGTTTCACTACGCCAGGATGGAGGATGATGGACATGACAAAAAATGTCCACTGTAACTTATCAGTGGATAAAGTTGTTTACAGTGTTTTAGACCTAATTACATATGCAGTGTTTTCTCCCTACAGAGGGCTTCAATTTTTATACATAGGTAGGCAGATACTTTAATGTCTGCAGAGGTGCACGAAATGGATAGGGTAATCCTTCCTTAAGCACAGAGAATACTGCCCCAGATATTTCCTATATTCTTTTTGCCTGCTTCTTCCAGACAAAGAGGAGCCTAGGTAAAGGGCTATCAATTCTAACTGATAAAAATATGAAGACTCTGAGACTCAAGAAAAAGTTTGATGAATAAGTTCATTTCCTTAAAAGGAAATTCCATTCATTTGTATTCTGACTTACAGAAACATAACAGAAATAGCTATAGTTTAGTCATATGCTGCATGGTTTTACAGATTTATCGGGCAAATCTTAAGATCTTAAGGTTACATCATGACATTTAACTGTAGCACTGCATAATATGTCACATAGATCTGCACAATGCAAAAGAGAGCAGCTAACAGAGATGCAGTGTTCTTAAGAGATTTTCAATTACAAAGTTTATTTAATTTTAATGACATAATATTGCTCCACATTTGCTCTGCATCCTGAGATTTTACCTTTTTATTTTGAATTAATAACAAAAATCACAAACACAAATACAAAAAAAGAGCACTAGTGTGATGATGATGAATAAAGGGACACCAGTGCTGTAAACAGTGTATCCAGGCATATCAAGTTAAAATTAAAATTTCTTTGACTCAAATATCTTGAGCAAGTCCTCTTTGGAAACAGATTAGTTATGCATTGCTTTTATTGACTGGCTCCATGCAGTCTTCAACAGTAAGAAAATCATCAAGACATAAAATAATAACTCTCCTTTTAAAACAAATACTCTGCCTTCAAATATGCATGTGGCTGCTGCAAGAGTGCCTGTGTAACCTAACTTATTTTTCACCAAGACTGTAATTGCACTTCATACTGCTTCAAGTTGATTATTTTTCTTTAAAGCAGAAAGACTTTTTCCACCCATACCACTGAAGTCAATAATGCATCCTATTGCATTTAATAGGTGTTATTTACTTTTAGGCAGAGCAGTTTCCTTTCTACAGTGAAAATCTTGAAACACTGGTAGATACTGTATTTTTTTTCTCTACATATTAATTAATCTTGACATGCAATTGATGTTATTATGAAACTGCTACATCATAGAACAAAATCACACCATATATGGAATCTATCTAGGCCTACTATGTTCACATGAGCTCGTATTTATAATACATGAATTTCTTATGGTGGAAATCTCATAATTTTTTATTCTTAATGTTTGAAGACCACATTGTCCATTTAAGAACTGGTAAGGACACTTTTTAAAATGAGTTAATCTTTATAGCTATTTTAGCTTTGAGGAAAAGAACACATCATTAAAGAGAGGTTCACTTAAGCTTTTGACTAAAACTCAAGTCTCTCAAAGGAACAAACTATTGGTCATATTGGAAGGAAAGCTCATTTCATTACGAAAAGGTCAAGGACTCACACTAGTTGATTGAACACCCACTGGACAGTAAATAAGGTGTTACATATCTTATACACCTGTTTTATTATATCTATAAAGGATTAATTAATAAGCCACAATAAATAAGATCAAAAATTGTCTTTAATCAGTCCTTAACACTTACGGAAAACTAATGTGATGAAAAATATTTAGTGTATTTCAGAAAGAAAAGTTGTCACAGAATGACTGATAACTGTAAGACTTGGAATGGATCTCTTGACATCATCTAATCCAATCCTCCACGAAAGCAGGCTCTGTAGAGTAGGTTACACAGGAAAGCATCCAGGCAGGGGCACTTCACTTTTACACACATGCGAAAAGGTAAAAGATGAAGACTGTTTCACATAGCCTATAGAAACATTTTTCTTCCAGATCATTCTATTCTTAAACATGATTTGTTTTCCATAATATTACTTCTTACAGATCCTAATATTCACTATTCTTTGCGATATTAAAACTTATGAAACATAATAACTGGTGAGACCTTGAGGACAGAAATCAAGTCAAGATATTTCTGGTTTTACAAGTAACTCTATGTTATTCAACACTGAATGATGTGTGAGAATGCTGCTGTCAGATTTGCTACCAATATGCATCAGTCTCCTTTGTAATCAATATTTTCAATAGCTGAGGACCAGCAAGGGATTAGAAGTGTGAGAACATTTAGCTGCTTGTCTTGCTATGCTTTGTCATTTAACTTCATTCTAAAAGCTGCCTTCAGATGTCACTGATATGGATCAGTATTTCAAATTAGTCTCTTTCTCACATTGATATTAATTTTATCTTTATTTAATTCAATTCATATTGTAAGTACAATGACAACTAAAAAATAGTCAATACTAATGTCAATAATCATTTAATAATTGCATTTAGTTTTCTGCAACATCTATATTTATAGCTTTATACTATTGTACTTTTTCTCAGATACAAACAAATACTCTGCTATTTTTCATGTATCTATTAAATGGTATTAGAGCACTCGAGTGTATTATATGTATAATATTTTCAGGGAAATATATATCCTACAGTTCTAATGAGCTACCGCTGTTATACTGATAATACTCCTTACACTCCTTGTAAAACATACTGCACCTGAAAATTTAATTCCTCAAAAATAAAAAGATAGGAAGTTTTTTATCACTTGAAACAATGTTTTGCCTCAGAATTTTACTGACACTTCACTAAGTGAGAATGCTTTCCAGGACATTTCTTTAACATGAGTAATTAATGTTATTGTCTCCAAACTGCTGACTACTTTATGCTTTTTTTTTTTTTTTTTTTTTTAACTTTTATACTATTGAAAGTGTTAGCTCTTTTTAAAAAATAGCATTGCACCAGTGACAACTATTAGTCATCCAATTCTTTTTTTACCTCTGTACAATCTGTATTTCATTTATATGATATTTATTTCTTTTGCCTCGATAGGTAAATATTTCTTTAACCTTCATTAAAACTTTCTTTTCTTTCTAGGTCGATTCTATTTCTCCATGCAACTACTGAGTCAATCCTTTACCTTCTTAGTGTTATGCAGAAACTATGAACAACTTTCTCACCATTCGTAATACTGCTAACCATGCAATTCTTTCTTCACAATGAAGTATTTTTAAAGTCCATATAATTCCGTGAACATTGCACACTGCCCCTATAATATATCAATATTCATTAAAATCAGATTTCAGCATCTTCTCATTCATCTCTTTAATAAGTTCCACAAACAAGTGAACAAGATCTAATTGCATACATTTTTTAAACTCTGTAAGTCCTGTTTGGAATATAATATTATCTCAATTATGGAACTTGATTGAATTTCATTTACCTTTTTTTTAATTTAAATTGTAATTGTAATTTCTAAAAACATTCTAGTAGACAATTAGTAGCATATTATTTATATTACAAGGTTATAAAAATTGTCACCAGTCTTGGATCAGGTTCCACATTAATAATTTATCATATTTAATCCTTGATTAGACCAGTTATTCAAAAGAGTAGACATCACTTTCACAGAAACACATGGTTAAATGTCAACTTACCCATATAGATAAGGTAAGATGTTCTGAGATAATAAACATTTTTCATTTTATATTTTAATTGTGAAAAAGAGCAGATTCGGTTCTGTTGAGATCAAATGTATATTTGTTTATTTGCAGCTCATTATACATATGATGCTTGAATGAAGTTAATATTCGCTTCATGTTCTCTATTTCACCTTTTAACTACCTTAATTTTGAGTCCTTTTTTTTCTTATTTGCGTCAGTCTGCTATTTTAAGCAAGAAAAAATAAAATATTTAAGTTTATTCTATTCTCAGATTTTTATATTTCTCTATTTTTATTTCTATTGTTCTATGGTAGTTTAAAATAAATGATTTTTTTTTCTGAAAATTAAATACTGTGAAATAAAATATTAACTGCACAGAAAATTATAAAAATGAGAAAGCAAGCCAAAGTAGTTAGAGAGATTTTAATATATTCATGGACAAAATGAAGATAAAAAGAGAGAAAATGGAAAGAAATATGATTTAATAGTTGAGGCCTTGTATTATTTTTTTCTTTAATTATAGACTTAATAATACTTCAAAAACTGCATATAAGCAAAAAAAAATAGTTGTGTTCTGGTATTTTCCTGCAAATCTATACCTATGGGCTTTGTGAGTACCATTCAATTCAGTGGAAAAAAAAAAAAAAAAAAGAGAATTCATGCGTATTTGTATATGTGTAAGTATAAAACTCTGCACAATAACCTCATATATAATACAGTACCAGATACGGATACAAATCCAGTTAGCAGCAGGGGAGCAGAGAACAAAGGGACGTATGGTTTTTAAACTGTTGGTCATTAGCCACTCTTCGCTGTATGGCCTCCGCTGTGAGCAAGATATGGACATATCCTGCATATTTTGTGGCTATGATTTGTGCTTACTAGCTGTACTTATGCTTGGAAGGTGCCAGGACTTTTGATTTTACATTAAAAATAAAGATTCTTAATTTTTTTTTTTTTTTTAATGACAATATTTTTACAGGTAAATAAGTTTAAATGATAAGTTCCAGATTCTTTAGAAAAGAATGCATGAGGTTAAGGAGCTATAGCATTCCTTTTAGGGTCTGCATGGAAGCAAATTCAAGGCTCTACATTGTACTGGAAACATTTTAGTTTATGGAGGCTCATAAGAATTAAATTCTGCATTGTCACCAACTGGAAGGTCAGATGAGTTCCCTAACTTATACTGTAAGCTACTGATTGTCTGGCCTGAATATTTCACATAAACTCATATCGGAATACTCCTGCACTCTTTACTTCAATTATGCTGCAAAAAGAAGAAAAATAACATGCTAATTGGAAATGATAAAAAATCAGAGGGAGAAACTCAACGCAATTACCCATCCTATTTTTAAGATTTCACAGCTTATAGCTGACACATTGAACTGTGACTTAGTTAAAGACAGTCTGAAATATGTAAAAAATGATCTTGCCCAGCTTTAAATAAGACTTAAAGAAATGTTTAGACGTCTAGTCTTTGGATGGAAACAAATGCAGCTATGCATTAGAAAGTAATTAATACAAATAAGAGGATCCGGGTGTATGGAAACTTTATTCACCATTCAGAACACTTCAATTATGCTCAAAATATAATTTGGCCACATATTAATACTTTGTATTGCAGATTATAGTTACCATATTGCTGAAACATATTAAAAACAAAAACAAAAACCAAACAAAAATAAATAAAGTAAATAAATTAGAAATCACTAAAATATCCATACATTATGTCTTTTCTGAAAGAAAGTAATAAATAAAATCACTTATTCTCCAAAAAAGAGGTTCAGAAATCTCAGGACAAAAATCAGTAGACTACAAAGAAGGTAATTTATATCATTGCCACCAGAAACAGAAAATAAGTAGTTTAAGTAGAAAGTAAGTAATTCACAACAGTTAGAGAAGCTGATAGAAATCTTAAAAATGCATGTTATATTCTGCATAATTTTAAGGAAATATACTTATTATTTTAGTCCACTGTATAGTTGAATTTCTGTTCATCATACTCACTGTTGATGTTCCTTTTTGGTCCTATTTTTTAAGACTATGCAGTGAACTATTCAGCATGAGCAGCAGAAACAAATCTCTATTTATCATTGTTTATTTATGGAATTGAAAGAACACAATTCAATGCACTGGAAATTAAATGTTAGTCATCATACAACTCTGCCTGGATTGGAAGAATTCGTCAGCATTTCGACTTTGTTTTCTCTTTATTCCAGCTTTTTTCTTTCTAATACGAACTTGAATATTTTAATTGACAAGAAACTAATTCCAATAAGTCATTATGATCGAAACATATTTACTTCATCAAGACAGAGAATTTGACAGTCACCTAAGGAAATCATAATGGGTCATTCTACTCTCTCTTGAACATGGAGACATACTTGCTTGTCTTGCTTGATGCACATGTGATGTGCCTGCACATTGTGGATTATGTGTATTATATGTATTTATTAAACATCAAAAGCATTTGGTATCTAGATTTACAAAGACCATAAAAAATAAAGATATTATCCCAGCTATATTTTAAAGGAGATCGCTTTCTCAAGAAAAGACCCATCTAAAGTGAATGTTTTTGCCTCTATTAGGCATTGATTGGACAGGTATACACTCCTTTGGGTAAGAAACTGGCTAGAGGACTGTGCCCAACGGGTAGCAGTTAATGGATTTAAGACCAGCTGGTGACCTATTACAAGTGGTGTCCCCAAGGGGTCAGTACTGGGGCCCATCCTGTTTAATATCTTTATTGATGACCTAGATGAGGGGACTGAGTGTACCCTCAATAAGTTTGCAGATGACACCAAGTTGGGAGGTGGTGTCAATCTGCCTGAGGGTAGGGAGGCCCTTCAGAGGGATTTAAATAAGCTGGGTTGCTGGACATAGGTGAATGGGATGAGGTTCAACAAGGCCAAGTATCGGGTTCTGCACTTTGGGCACAGAAACCCCATGCAGTGTTATAGGCCTGGGGATGAGTGACTGGAAGATTGTGAAGAGGAAAGGGACCTGGGGGTGTTAGTTGATGCTCAACTGAACATGAGCCAACAGTGTGCCCAGGTGGCCAAGAGGGCCAATGGCATCCTGGTCTGCATTAGAAATAGTGTGGCCAGCAGGAGCAAGGAGGTGATCATCCCCCTGTACTCAGCACTGGTGAGGCCGCACCTCGAGTATTGTGTTTAGTTTTGGGTCCCTCGCTACAGGAAAGACATTGAGGCCCTGGAATGTGTCCAGAGAGGGGCAACGAAACTGGTGAGGGGTCTGGAGCACAAGTCTTATGAGGAGTGGCTGAGGGAGCTGGGATTGTTTAGTGTGGATAAGAGGAGGCTCAGGGGAGACCTCATGGCACTCTACAACTTCCAGAAGGGAGGTTGTGATGAAGAGGGTTTTGGCCTCTTCACCCAGGCGATGAACAGGACCCAGGGAAATGGTCACAAGTTGTATCAGAGGAGGTTTAGGTTAGACATGAGGAAAAACTTTTTCTCTTAGAGTGGTCAGGCACTGGAATGGCTGCCCAGGGAGGTAGTGGAGTTGCCGTCCCTGGTGTTCAAGAGGCATCTGGATGAAGTGCTGTGTGATACGGTTTAGTGCTAGTGGTGGCAATGGTGACGAGAAAACGGTTGGACTAGATGATCTTATAGGTCATTTCCAACCTTGTGATTCTATGATTCTATGATTCTATGATTCTATGATTCTATGATTGATGTGTGAAGTTACTTTTATTCCTGATTCATACGTTGCAATAAAAAGTTGCAACAGCTGTAGAACGAGTCAGAGGAAGAGCCTGCACAGATTAAATTCTGCCCCAAATGATTTAGCCTTGAATTATGAGTTTCTGTGAATCTTCAAATGATCTTCCATCTTACTATAAATGAAGACGATTAAATTAAAGGCACAGATACTTGTTTTTGCATTATTAAAAAAATATGAATCAATCTTATTTTTTTTCCTATGTAGAAAGACATACATTCAGACAACACTTCATATTCTTTGTGCTCTTCAATAAACATGGTTTAGTGCAGTCAGTGAAACATCATCAGATATACATCTTGCTCAAAAGCCAGCCATACAAGAAAGTTGGGTGAAAGACAGAAGCATATAGGTATTCAGCTCCAGGTGCATTTTTTGAAGGTTGAGATTTATCTATAGTGATCACATTTCTGTGTTTACAATATAATCACAGAATCACAGAATCACAGAATCACCCGGGTTGGAAGGGACCCCAAGGATCATATAGTTCCAACCCCCCTGCCTAGCAGGGCCACCAAACATACACATTCAGATCAGGTTGCCCAGGACCCTGTCCAACCTGGCCTTAAACACGTCCAAGGACAGGGCATCCACAACCTCCCTGGGCAGCCCGTTCCAGGGCCTAACCACTCTCCTTGTAAAGAATATAAGTCCTGTCCCAGTTAAAGATGCCTACTTCTTTATGTTAACGTGCTACAATATTTGCTACTTGCACTCCTTTTATATTCAGTGAACTTCAACTATGCATGGAGTCTAGGGACTGACTCAGCTAACTCAACATCAGATAGGCATCCATTGCACCCATATGATTCCCTAACATACTTGGAACATGCATAAGAAGATTACAGATATCAGTCAATATATATATGAAACCTTCTCCAGTGGGATCAAGGAAAATACAGCAATACAAATGGCAGTAAATGCCTATTTTCAGAAATCTGAATATCTCCCTGGAGAGATCTGGAGACTTATTATAGGGTATGTCCAAGTTTGTTTTCTAGTCTTCAGTCCACAAAACAGACATTTGTTTTATTGGTTGTTACAATAACAAGTGGCATAACATCCTTTATCCTTTGTCCTTTAGATCATTAAAATAATATGTCTATTAAAGATATAATGCCTGGAGGAGGTTTAGATGAATAATAGCTACGTTTAGAAGTACTAGAGGAATGCTACTATATCTCCACTTGCAGCATACTTTCAATATATAGCACTTTCTTCAGCCATCTTACAGAAACTAAACAATATCCCTAGTAAAACATAAAACTGTACTGTGCGGGGAAAAAAAAAGCTGAAAATTAGCATTTCAATTAATTTATTTCTGTAATCTACTCCCCCCCAAAAAATCACATACAAAATTGATAGCTATTTTTATGGCATTTTTCTTCTGTTTTCTCAAGGTTTAAAAATTTTGCAGTCATTGACTGACAGTTACACGCATCAACTGTGTATAAGCAATTTTAATACAACAAATTTATCTATTTGTACCAAGTTCTAAACTCTTCTGTTGTAGTTGAGATCCACTCTTTTAAGCAGCAGTGGATAAAGTATATCCTGCATCACAAGCTGACAATCGACTTCTTTCTGAGTTATTACAATTGAACTTGGAATGAGATCTATCATCTGTAACTGGAACATTTACAAAATTACCAGCTCCTTTATATGTAGAACAACCTAGACTCCATTCCAAGGGTAGTGGAAAATTCATTCAAGGGAGAAACTACATGAGATGAGTTGCATTTGGCTGTCAGCAATTTAAGAAAAAGGTATAATATGTAAATTTGCATTTTGTGATTTCTATATTAATACTAAGAAAAGCTTTAGAAGAGAATTATCTGTCATGATGTATTAATTTATTAACTTTGTAAATGCTTTCAAATATTTTACAGTACCTGTTGTAATGACATTTAAAATTGTGGAAATAAAAATAATCTAATTTTCAATATGCCAATATGGATAAAGAAGCACAATACCTACAGGATTTTAAAAAAAATGCAAATTAGTTGAAATATATAGTATCCTGCAAAGTTTTTATGGTTTAGATAGTGTAAAGAATTCTTTTAAAATGATGAAATCTATTTAGTGAAGCTGAGAAACACATTGAAAATGTTTTGGTCACCCAATTTCTTAAAAGAAGAAACACCGGTTTTCAAATTTAGGTAGCTGAATAAATGACCTTTAGTAAAGCATCACGTCTAGAAGTCCCTATATTTTAACATAGCTCAACCTTTAATATTTACCATTTTTTCAATCTAGTTCTATATATTTTCTAAGGAATATTCTATGGTTTTTAGAGGTATTTTAGATTAAAAATTACTCAATCATTGCTGTACAGGTGAAAACAAAATAAACTCTTGTTCATCCTTTTTAACTTTATCTGAATAACCATGATACTCTCCTTTTGACATTCAGACCCTGAAGAAGTACTGTTTTTTGAGGGAAAAAGATGTAGTTATGACTGTAAATCAATCCTTTTCCTTACCAGAAATACTTCACAAAGGATTACAGCCTGCTGTTAGTTTGCACAGGAACTGATCCATACTGTGAAGTGCCAGAAACTCTCATACATTCAGCTTTGAGTGCCAGCAAAATGTCAAATCCCAAAATGGTAGAAGGAAACTATTTGAACAGTCCTAAAAGAATAATTTTTAGCTTCAAACTAGATGAATTCAGTCTGTTGACTATCCACTAAATGTGAGTGAACAAATATTTCATCTAATAATCTGGAATGAATGTTGAATTCTGAGATTGATATGTAGTTTGACATTAGGAGTGTTAAATACCTAGGTAAATTAAATGTTCAATTATACAATATAGAATTAATAAAATGAAATTATCTACGTGCCAATTTCACAGAAGTCGTCATGCCACAACTTTCTGTGAAAATTTTTCACTCCTAAATTTAGGGATGTATACACAGATGTGAATATAGTTTTATACTTGCATATATGAAATATGAATCAACGTAGGCAAATTTTCCAAAAATGAAAGGAAATACTTTTTACGTATTTTTCTTAAAATCTTCCATGTCTTGTATTTTCAGTCTCTTTTTACTTGAAGAAGACAAAACAAGTTAATGTGGTGGGTTGATGCTCTTATTCCTATTGATCACTCACGACAGGGTGGAAGTGCTGTAGTAGAATCCTCACTTTGAAAATGAGTGTTGGTATTAAGGTCACTGAAGTAGCAATAAGTAGAACATGCTTGGTTTCTACATCTAAAACATTCCATTTACTTACAGATTAGAGAAAAGAACAAACCCAGTTTGATCATATTGCTGTCCTCAGTGGAAGTCTGGCTAGTTCAAGACCTGTCACACAACACAACACAAATCTGACAGCTTTGGCAGAGACAAATCATAGGAAAACAGTATTAGAACAGCAGAGATACTGTAAGTCAGGAGTGGATTGCCTTTTGCAGAGATGTATAGAGATGTTAATGCACAGTGCCTGTCAGCACTGTGCCTTAAACCATCAAGTACTATAAATCTCATTTTCATGAACAGTAAAATCCACCAAACTTACAAAGAAAAATAAGAGCAATAAAAAATGTTTTCCCTACCCCAAACACAGTTTATTCTTTATGAATATACATATACATGTTTGCAGTCTACTTTTAAAACATGGAACTGTCAAGAACTGAGAAAATGAGAGCTAGAAAATATGCAAGGTCTTTTTTGAAATAAATAATAAAAAGTAAAGGTTTAAACACAAACATAAACCATTTCCTAAGGCTTCTGAAATACAGTATGCTTGTTCTGAAAATCTTGTACCCTTGAGGATCTCCTCTATAAAGCAGTGGGTAAATTTGCTTTATCATCCCCAAGGGATGTGTTTTTTAAAATTACCCTCTAATATAAATAATATAAAAACCGTGTATATGAGAGAAAAAAATACCTGGTTTGATATGTGTTCAGATGCAGTAACATTACATAACTGGGAAGATTAAGAAACTGTATTCACTTAACTACTTTTGTTCCTTTTTTTTCAGAAGATATTTAAATTTTAAAAAATGTTTATTATTTTGCATGTTAATTAGATTTGATTTTTCTAAAATTTTATAGATCTGTTTGTAAAATATAATCATTATTATGATTTCTACATAAATTACATGATTTTCAAATCATAAATGATCATTATTCAATTTTAAATCAGTAATACTAAAAATATGCCAAGAGATAACTGATGTGCCTCTTCTTAGCATTATATAATATTTACTCTTTCTGCTTATTTCCTTCCTATGTTGTTTTCTAACGTTGAATTAAAATGAATTCTACATATTTGGAGCCAATTTTATCACAGCAAACTCTATGAGTTTAGGAATGAGTTTAGGAAAATCATATAAAAGATTTTGTAACAAGGATATGCAATTTCAATATGGTACTAATGTGCTCTATGATCATACAATATGTATTTGTATTCTGCATATAGCTTACAACATCACAAAATGCATATCATTAAATTGTTCATACCCACACTCTTGAAATGGGCTTGATAGATAAGGGTAAGTAAGACAAAAGAGAAGATTTGTTTACATAAAGATTATTTTAAACTTGCCGGAAGCATTAGTAAAATCTCAGGAGAAGATATAAAAGCAGGCAGGCAGGTAATTTTTGTGCCTCTCATCTCTCTGCTATTCCTAGAGTTTACATATAAGAAGATTAGGAAACAATACATAGACACAACTGAAAAGCTTCCTAATGAAAACAAGTTTGCCATGTTTGATGGCTTATATATATTTTATTTTTTGACAGCAACATAATGGGCAATGACAATTTAATGCAGTAAGAAGATTTTACTTTCTAAGCAAATTGTTGGGGGTAGTTCTTTTTCAAAGAAAGAATTCAAATGACATTGGAATAACCTAATTCCAGTACTCTAAAGAAGCAGATAGGCTTGATAGAAGTGATTCTAGTCTTTCAATGGTTATTAAATTTTTCCTCTGAAATTTCGGAACTTCAAGTATCTTGAATGATTTGGGCTATATATGATATCCATGGGCACTGTCACAAAAGTCTTATTTTGGCAAAACTGAGCAGCATAAACATCAGATATTCAGAAAAACTGAAGAAGCCATATTAAATCCATCCCTTTGACAAAGCAGTCTTTACTGATTGAAGTAGAAAAAAATATTCATACTGTGTTAAAGTTAGTTATATGAAGTATATAATTACTTCTTGTCAGGAATATATTTACAGATTCATGATTTTTAAATATGAATATAAATCAGATAACTATTTCTTCTATATTTTTTTGTCTGACAATTCACAAATTCAGTAATTCTTAAAGTGAGTATCTTCTAATCCTTTCCTTCCATTTTATTGATGATATTTCATAGTGGAAATCTGAATTCCTTGGGCTGTTGTGAAGACATATGTACATAAACCATAAGTTATTTGCACAACTCATGGTAAATTTGACTTCTTTTCCAAACAACTTTCCCAACATTTTAGGCTAAAATTCAAAACACAAACTTCCATTAATATCTGCAGGACTTCCACTGATATATTGCACTCTATCAACATGGAAAATAAATTTAATTCAGATACCCTTGCATAACCACTGTAAGACCTTTTTTTTAACAGCGTTGTAGCAGTATTGATAGGCTGATCTAAAACATAAGGATGAATTCTATTAACCAGGAGAATATGAGCTACTTTCATAACATAGATTAATAGAATCTAAGAATGGCTTAGGTTGGAGGGGTACAAAAAGATAATCTAGTTCCAACATGCCTGCTATAGCCAATCACTAGATCAGTTCTACCCAGGATGGGGATCCAACCTGGTCTTAAATGCCTCCAGTGATGGGGCATCCACAGCTTCTCTGGGCAGTTTCTTCCAGTGCCTCACCAACCTCCCAGCTAATATCTAACTTAGTTTTTCACTCTTTTAAAGCTATTCACCTTTGTCCCACTACTATTTGAGCAAGTCCAAGTTCTTCTGGATGACATACTTTCCTTCTGACACTCTTAACTAGCACAGTATAAATATGTTTCTGCTATTGGTAGTTTTTGTGTGTGTGTGTGTGTGTATGCATTTTGTTTTTTAAAGTATATATTGGAGGTATTTCAGAAAAATCAATGTAAATGCATTGCTTAATTAAAAGAAAAAATATTTGAAATTTATTCTATCTGAGCTGAATAAGTGAATAATTGCTGCAAAAGAGGAATAAAATGTGTAATATTTGTTTAAAAATGATTCCAGTTGAATGGCTACTGTTGTCCTGCTACCCTGTTTTGAACAGTAATATTTGAGTGATTTGCTTTCATTCATAGAGAATAGCCCCAGTGAAAAAAATATTTGTATCCAGAGTCAGATGGAGAAATCTCAATTTAGCTACTATTTCTATGGTAAGACCAGGAGATGAGGGCCTTTGCCACTGAGCAAGGTCTAAAACCTATCACAAGATGATCTCTTGAGCTATGTAACTACAAAAAGGTCTTTGAATCACTCAAGCAGAAATAGCAGAAACAAGGGAATACAAGTAGCCTACTCTGCTACACTTTCATTTGAATGAGTAAGCAAGGGCATGGTAAAAGTTCACGTCTAATTTCAAATCACAGCTAGCAGTCAAGGGGGCTAATGACTTTTATTAACAGTTATTTTCCATTTCTTTCCATCTTACAATAAAACTCTCTCTCTTACTTTTAAAGCTTATCTTGCTGATTTTGCTGTCTTTTGTTAGTCTTAATGTGTGTGTGTATGTGATATTTATTAATGCACTGTCATGCAATTCCATCAATATGTCATCTTTCTTCTGGCAAGTGAATGTTTTATTATGCCATATTCCTCTGCAGCTGGTGAACATGCTCAGCTAGGCTCCTGTAAGGCTTGGTTTTTCCTATTTTTTTTTCATTTTTCATGAGAAAACAGGAATGGCAAAATCCGTCTGGTCTCTATTCTTATATATAGATTTCTTCTCTAGAGCCTAAGTCTTTATATTATTGTGTTTTCTTTCCATCTCCCATTTTCTCCTTCCAAATGAGACAACACTTCTGGCTACCTGATGCCGGGAGATTGAATGATGCCCCATGCGTTGTTCAGGTGCAGCTCTTTCTCAGCCTGTCTCTGAAGTTGTTGCCCTTAGAACAGCTTTTGATTAATGATCTGAAGGCAAGCATCAATTAACTATCCTGTGTTGTTTATAGACAGTTGCTAATTATGACTGTTGATTAAAGCTAATAATTGTGTAGAACATGAAAAATAATGAAATGTAAACTAATAAAAATAATATAAGATGAGGAAAAGAATTTGTAAAGATAAGACAAGGATCTTCAGCTTACTCAGCAACCTCAAGGAAGGTGAATGTTTTGAAGCAGAATATTTCTGGCAAATGGGCTTTCAATCCATTAATAGACCACTGTTTGTAGGCTCCTTTCAATAGGGAGACTACAAAAAGAAGGGGAATCAATTATTTGAAAGGATAGATAGCAGGACAAAGGGAGATGTTTTTAAGTTGAGGGAGGGGAGATTTAGGTTCGATGTCAGGGGGAAGTTCTCTGCTATGAGAGGGGTGAGGTGGTGGAACAGGCTGCCCAGAGAGGTTGTGGATGCCCCATTCCTAGAGGTGTTCAAGGCCAGATTGGACGGCGCCCTGGGCAGCCTATTCTAGTATTCTAGTATTCATAGGGGAGGTTGGTGGCCCTGCATGTGACAGGGAGATTGGAGATTCATGATCCTTGAGGTCCCTTCCAACCCACACCATTCTGTGATTCTGTGAATTTGTCAACAGTTTCCAGGCTGGTTTGGCCCGGTTCCGGGACCAGCAGGGTGGAGGGATCTGCGGATCTGTGCCTCCAGAAAAGGGAAATAGGAACCCCAAAATAATTGAAAACAACGGCAATAATCTGAGGTGGAACAAATGATTTACTAAATATAGTATTAGCAAAGTATAATGAGAGGGAGAGAGTGTGTCTGAATGGTAGATAGGCCTCACCACAACACTGAGATGAGAAGTGCAGCCCAGTTGAGTGAATGAAGAAAAGCAGACGGCAAAGCACAGACAGCAAAGAGCAGGTGAAGAAGAAGGAATCAGGTGACCTTGCACAGAGTTATATCTCCTTGCTGACCGCAAAGCCTCCTGGGGAAATGTAGTTCTTCTCCATCGCACAAACATTCGGAACTTGAGCATCAGAAGTCAAACCCCCCAGTGCATTACATGATGTTATGGTGTGGAATACTGATAACCAAAAATCATAAAACCATGACAGAATCCAAGCCTTATAAATTATCTGTGACATTTCAATGACATTGAAAGGCTAACAAACTAGATTTAAAATAGTTTTAAACAGGAGTGGTAAAAGCAGAAGACTGATAGAGACAAAAATCAAAGAAATTTCAACTGACTTGTATAGGATTTCAAGCAGAGGAAAAGAAGGAGAAAATATATAATTTTCTACTCAATTGCAGATTGGTACTCTTCTAAAGATGGAATTTGGTTTTATTTAAAGTGAAACAAATATTGTTTCTCCCAAGTGCTCCAGAAAATGTCTGCCTGAAAATCTCTCTGTGCACATACTTATGTTCATAAGCTGTCCAAGTATTTATTCCAATAAGTGTGTGTCAGCAAAGCACTCCTACCTATATACATGTTTTCAGAAAGATGTTCACTTTTAGAATAAATGAGTAAATAAGAAGATAATTGCTTATTTGGCAAAGGCAGAAACGTAAGAATAAACTACTTCTTGTGTAAACAATTTTCTTTATTCTATATTGTTTAACAGATGCAGCTAGTTTATCTTTCAACATATTATTTTTCCATTCAATTTTCAACAAAAAATATGTTTAAAAAAAATAATTACATACTGGGCAACATAACCAAAAGCACTAATAGTACGTAATTTTATTGTATGCTTTCAAATGGCCAGAGAGAATTCCATGTTAACTCTGCTGAGATCATTTCTCCCTGCCTGGATTTCCTTCTCCTTAAACAACGTACTCTAATTCATTTTGAAAATTAACTCTACATGCCCTCAGATCACTTATCTGCAATGCAGGCTTTTGGTAGATCAGTACAGCTGTATTTGAAACTGCCCTTCCAGATCTCTCAAAACAACAAATCCAAGTATTTTGTGCAGACCCACATATCAGCAGGTGGAAGAGAATGTGTACACGTAAGGAGGGATCTTAAAATATTTTATATACTTTATTCGCACCATAAGATGGCAGTTCCCTGAGAGAGCAGGACTGTAGAGAGCCCTCAGAGCTGGAAGAAATGCTACTGCTCACATCTGGACAAGGCAAGTCCTTTCTCACTTTTTCTTGATTAAAGTATACATTCTTCCTTAACACCTTCAAAAAAGTCCTGCCCCTTTCTCCTGTAAATCATCTATTGCTGGAACAGACTAATGAAGTTTTCACTTCCTTTCCTCTTTTCTAGCTTCATCCAGCTAGCTTGATTTAGCACTTATTAAAATTTTTTACCATCAGTGTATCTTAATATATTTTAAATAATAAAAGGGAAAAAAAAAAAAAAACTTCTCCTTTTTCTCACTTTACAGTTGATGAAGACTACAAAAATGATTTAACAAGAGAACAATAACTCAAGAGCTGATAAGGGTGGAACAGGAGGACAAGAGACTGCGGACATAAGTTGAAACAAGAGATGTTCTAAGGGATGCTCTAAACATGGGAACAGATTACCCAAACAGGCTGTACAGTCTGGTGCTTAGCAAGACATAGCCCTGAATAGCCTGGTCTGATCTCAGAACTGACTGTGCTTTAGGCAGGAAATTGAATTTTGGAAAGCAAATCTTTTTTATGTATCAATCTGATTGCTATCTATAGTCTTCTCTGTCTCAGTTTAAGTTTTAACACTTCTCTATATCATTTTAAAAGCTTATTAATGTTAGAAATCATTTCATATAATAAAATCTATAAAAAAACAGTGTCAAATTTTAATTCCTTACTTTCCTTCTAAGTATTAACAGCAGGCTGTTGGCTTAACCATGTACTTAAGTTTAATTAATACGCTGCTTCTGTTTTTTCCAGATAATTAATGAAGATGTTAAAATCTGCCTTAACATGTTGCTTTGCTAATACTCAACAGAAGTTGTGAAAAATTACCTCTTTTGTTGTAGTAACCCTATGTGTTAATTCCTTACAATAATTGGAACTGATAGATCAAAATTAGATGAACATCAATTAGCTTCAGAAATGTCTGAGAAACTCATATTGTTGACCTAATGTTTTATTTACATTTACAGACAGTTCAAATTATTTGAACAATCACACACACACAAAAAAAATTAAAACCTGTAATCAGTGCAGTTTCATCTTCACAGATGATTTTCAGGAAATTTAATAAAGAAAGAAAACATAAATATGACAAATGATGCCTAGAGCTTTACATTTACAATTACCTGTCAAATTATTTTATTAAAGTAGTTGAATGTTGCATATATACAGATCTAATACAATGGTAAATGAAGTAAATCTGCATCTCCTCTTAATTTGCATCCTGGTAGATTGTCTGGAGTATGACAACTGTTGATTCTGAAGAATGTAAGAATCTGTTCAAAATGTGGAGACAAGTAAGCTGTACTATCTTTTCATATTTTATAATGCAATGAACTTGTTTACAATATCTCTGTAGAAGCAGATTTTCCTCTTCCCCCTATCTCATCTTCCCCTTAGCCACAATGGAAGTAATTCATGAAAAATATTCATAAAAACTTTATCAGAACTATTTTCTCAAAGAGCAAAGAGGAAAATAAACACTCAGTTCACCAGTACTCTAATGAGACTTCTCAAGTCAGTCACAAACACGTAAGATGTCTTAGGGAACTATATTCCCCAAACCCTTTGAAGAATGTGCTTTAAGTATTCTACTCTCCTACTGTCAAAAACTAATCTATAAAATATGGTCTCCAAAGAAATAATAGCTGAAGAATTTTTAGTAGTTACTGATATGATATTTAACTATTAACCAAATTGCTGAATTGCTCTGTTGGAAGAAACCCTTTTGAGATCTTACAGGATAATGTCACTGTCAGCCAAACAGGATGAACTAGAGCGCATTGTCCAGGACCATGTTCATGGATGTTTTGAATACGTCCATGAGTGGATATTCCACAACTTCTCCACGTCCTCCTCACACCTCTTTCCCCAAAGATATTGAAACTGCAGTCAGTCTATAACATTTCTTTTATGCCACATTCAACTCCTCACACTTTTCCTCTGCTCCAGAATGAGTCCTGCACAGGCTGTTTTCCTGCAGGATAGGTACTACCCCTTAGATTGCTATATTTAGATTGTATTAATTTCTCCTAATTGGTTTTGAATATATTTCAAAGAATCACAGAATTATAGGGATTGGTAGAAATCACTGAGTCCAGCTTCCCCCACCAAAGCAGGCTCCCTACAGCAGGCTGCACAGGTAGACATCCACATGGGTCTTGGATATCTCTGGAGAAGGAGACTCCACAACCCCCTTGGGCAGACTGTTCCATTGCTCTGTCACCCTCACCATGAAAAAGTTCCCTTGCATATTGGTATGGAACTTCCTCTGCTCAACTTTGTGGCTATTACCCCTTTTCCTGTCTCCACAGACCAAGCGGCAGGCATTTACCCAGTCTCCAAATTTCACACCAATAAATCTATGCTGTTATGCTTCTTTTCTTATACATCCTGTCTTCATATTACACATGGTAGAATTATAATAGAGTAATGGAGTCATTATATGGACTAGTGAAACAAAAATTTGATCAAAAAAGAAAAAAAAAAAAAAGGAAAAAATTATACAGCTATTTATGCTTTCTAGAAACCATACATACATCTTGAAAAATTTGTTTAATTTTGTGGCTCTTCCATAATCCTTAATAATGCCTTAACAATGCAGTTAAAAACAAATAAATAAATAAATAGATAGATAATGTATAAGGTAATTCCCACTCATTTCTTCTCTACTAAGAAAGTAAAGCAAACAGCAACAACAAAACATTTTATAACTTTTAAATCTTTCCTTTTAATATTTTTCAGGAGACTTATTTTCATCTTTCCTCTAATTCCCAGGTTGTGTCTTCAAATCACTGTACATCTAATATTGAAAATTGAATTGTCATGAATTCAGACCTTTTTTAATGCTTTGTCTGTAATGCAAGATCAAATGACACTGCTTCTATCCATTTTATTAAATTTTGGATAACCATTTGATAAGGGAGTTAAAATCATTAACAGTTAAAAGTAAGCCTTTAAGAATGTGGAAAGAAAAACTGATATAATAGTTTCTAAATTCTTGAACTTATTTAATATCTACTTCATATCTTCCCATGGATGGTACAATATAGTTTAGACATTTTAAAATTGAAAACTGAAAGCAAATATATTTAAAGACTCACAGATTTCTAGGTCTAAAGATTATGCTTGTGACATAATAAGGAAGACGGTATTATTTTAAGTAAAATATATATATATATATTATTGTGTGTCCAGTAGTTAAGGAAATTTCAAATTTGTGAAAAAATATAAAACATATGCTAAAAACAGTTAATTCTAGCACAGGCAACCCTTCATATTCTTTGCATCGGTATAGCCTTTATAAACCCCTTATCTTCATTAGTGTAATTTGTAATGTAGAGCTATAAAATGAGAAGACAGCTAGGATCTTTAGCTTTTAATACCTAAGCACATTTTCTTAAAGGAATAAGCCACACAGATCTAATACACAGAAGAATTAGAAGCTGGAATAACAAAATTGAAAAAACAAAAATTAAAAATTTAAAAAAATTTAAAAAGCACAAAAACAAGGAAAGAAAAAAATAAAAAATACAGGAGCAATCTGGTATTCACAACTTGCTTAAGGGTAGTGCCCTTTTTTTCTATCTTTTTCTATTTTTCCTTTTGTTTCTCTTTTTTTTTTTTCTTTTTTTCTTTTTTCTTTTTTTTTTTTTTAAAAAAAAGAAAAATCAATAATATCTCCCAGGTTCTCTGAAACAAGACTTTAGCGGCTGGAGACTGTGTTGAGAGTTTCAAGTCAAACAAAAAAAAGCCTCTAAGAAACAGAATGCCTTGAAGTGTAATTGAAGTTTTGCTCATTAAATGCAATCCTGTGAAGACTTGACATTTCATCAAGTTTTCAGCTAGACGTCCTAAGAAAATAAGCTTGAAAAAAGCTGTGCAGAGAACTGGGATTTCTTTTACAGTGTTAACTTTTGACATGAGTCTTACAGATATTCTCTCCATTTTCAAGAAGCCAGTAGTGTAACTGGAAAAGTTTTAGCCACGTCACCCAAGAAAAGCGTAAAGGAGCTTTCTCTGCCATATTCATTAGAAGCAGATGCTAGAGTCTGTCATTGTTCTAAGTACTTTATTGATTTCCCTCTCTAGACAGGCTCTGAATTTTTGTTAAAAAAAAAAATCTTTTGGTAAACTGCACCAAAATAGATAGACTTTCAAAGAACATGTGAGATTCATACAACAGGGCCTTAGAACAAGTGGCAACTTGTTCTATATTTCCACACTTCTATTTCTGTAATGACTGCAAAGCTAACACTGTTCAAATATTTCAGCCCATAAACAACTGTGAAAATTAACTCTGCAACTTCAGCTTCAGGAGATTCAGGTATGGTTTCTTTATTTATTCCAATGGGAGTACTCTTTGATACTATCCCTTTCCCCACTTCACTGATTATCCAGTAGATTTTATCTATATCATTTCTCTGAACAACAGTCCACATTTGCAGCCTTTCTTCATTTGTTTTTCTTCTTATAGAAGATTACTGTTAATTCTTTCTACACAGATCACTGGTCAGCTTTACATAGTCATTCCAGGCAGGATAAACATGGGTCTCCAAATTTTTTGTGCAGTTTTTGTGCACACAGCATCCATGTATTTAAGATTGTTTGGATTCACTATTTGTTAAAGATATTTATGCCACATTATAAATAATTTTTATACAAGTCATTTTTTTTTTTCATGAAGACTCATGTAATGTATAGAAAATTATTAAAATTTTCATCTCAATCACATCATATCCGGTGAGTATAAAGCCTAGCTATGATGAATGGCTAATATATCTCATAGTTTAGACACTGAACAGATATTAGAGAAAAGGAGGTGAACTAGAGTAGGATTGTTGATTCACAAATAAAAGTTTCATCAACTGACAAAAAATTGACTCCCGCAATAAAAGTCTGAGCATTTTGAGAAGCAGGTTCACTTGCAGGAGAAATTAATTTATTAAATCAAATCTAACCCTTTGGCAGCAGTAAAGTCAGCCATCTAGTTTGCTGTATAAACATTCTCAGTGGTCAAGGGTCTGTATTTTTGCAGTTAAGAAAAAAAAACAAACAGCACTTTAGATCATTTCTGGACACTGAATTTGCCAGGAACTGAAATAAATATTTCCAAAAAACTCAGGGGAAAACCACCACTAACAGATTTGACTCATCCAGTGAGATGAGACTGAACTGAGTACAGTATCTCCACCACAGATACTATTTAGAATATCCCAGTGCTAAGATGACCACTTGCAGTGTTTCTGAGTTCACTACAATTTTGCAACATAGGACAAAAACAGTAAGATCTTGAGACTCTACTTTGAAAGACATCTCATAAGCTGAGTTGTTTGTCTGACATGAGAAATTTTGGACTGCTTGCTTATCTACAGGTGTTCTGGAAAAGTCAAGTGAACCTATAGTGAGGCACTGTTTATGAGTTTAAAATATCTGTTTACTATATCTGCAAATAGCAGGGGTATTGAAACTGGATGATCACTGTAGTCCTTTTCAACCCAGCCCATTCTATGATTCTATGATATGATTCTATATGCATGAAAGGTTCTGGACACATATAGCAGAAAGTCTCTGGAGGTATGACTAACCAGGTGGAAGTTTGAGCCCTCCTATGTTTCCCAACAAAGCCTATGAATACTTTCTAAGCCAATACTTTGCTAAAACCAAAGAAAAACTCATCCAAACAGCATAAATTTTATATTTTTCTTTATTTAGGTTCAAAAATCCTAGATAGATTTTTTCCAGATGGCTCTTTTCATGGTCCAGCAACAATATGACTAAAATAAATGAATCGAAAACTTTCCTGCACTGTGTATCTCACTTCCATTCCATATGTACAGTTATGATAAAGACAAACAAATAAGAATCACTGTCAGAGCAAAAAAGAAACAGATTGAAAAACAATGAAAAATCATATTAAAAGTTCAGTATTTTTAGTGGAACCATCCCATATTTTATAACAGTTCTAAGGTGCTGTAATATTCTGTTTCTATTTTGCTTACTTCTGCTTCAGTCCTACTTTTCGTATTCCAAGGGTACTTCCTCCTAGACTATATT
The DNA here is from genome assembly GCF_023343835.1 of Lagopus muta. NCBI lineage: Eukaryota > Metazoa > Chordata > Aves > Galliformes > Phasianidae > Lagopus > Lagopus muta. The sequence continues at coordinate 40,935,447 of NC_064434.1, forward strand.
AGTGCTGCTGATCAGCTTACTCAGAGTAAGTGTCAGATATGCCTAGTGCCTTTCTAAGACTAATCTTCCAAAGATGTTAAACCATTTTTGGTATTCTGGATAGATTAAAATGCATATTATTCTTAACAAAACCAAGAAATGTAAAACTGGCTCACGTCTTTCTGTGTTGAATTCTAGGATTATCTGCAAGAGGCTTCACAGAACTTCAATTCATTTCCTCATAGTAGTTAAACAATTTTGGTTTACACACACAAAAAATTATTCCTTTTAAGTAATACTTTGCAGCCTGCATAGTATAATTTAAATATAGGATGCCAAATGCTTTGCACAAGTCCATGTCATCTGTCTGGACTTGTGCAAAGAATCTGACATTGTCCTGCATGACATCCTTGCTACCAAACTGGAAAAAAAAAAAAAAGGATTTGATGAGTGAAGTACTCACTGAATAAGGAACTGGATGGATGGTTGCACTGGGAAAGTTTAGGTCAATGGCTCAATGTCCAAGTGGAGACTGGTCAGAAGTGGCCTTCTCAGGGATTAATGCTGGGACTGGTGTTATTTAATATCTTTATAGATGATATTGACAGGGGGATCAAGTGCACTCTTAGCAAGCTTGCAGATGACACCAAGCTAAGTGGTATACACTAGAGGGAAGGGAAGCCATCCAGAGGAACCTGGACAGGCTTGATGGGTGGGACCATGCCAACCTTATGAAGTGCAGCAAGGCCAAGTAGAAGATCGTACATCTGATTTGGGGCAATCTCAAGCACAGATACAGGTTGGGTGGAGAATGGCTTGAGGGCAGCCCTGAGGAGAAGGATTTGGGAGTATTGATTGATGAAAGATTCAACATGACCTGGCAATGTGCACTTGCAGCCCAGAAGGACAACCATATCCTGACCTGCATCAAGAGATGTGTGGCCAGCAGGTTGAGGGAGGAGATTCTGCCCCTCTACTCTGCACTCTTGAGATCCCACCTGGATAGCTAATGGTAGTGACTATGTTGAAAAATAGTGCTTTGTAGCTGAGAATTTGCTCTATCAAATTGTTACCGTGCTCTTTGTTGCTGTTTCCACAGAAATAAATAGGAGGCATTACTTTTGGAGTCACCTAGGTATATGTGGCCCAAAACAATTTCTATTCACTAAATGCAGCCCAGACAAGTCAAAAAGTTGGATATCCATGGTTTAGTATATTCAGATTTTCTATATTGCTTGAATGTGTGGATCTGCGAGGCCTGGAGTTTTTGGGGGTATCTGTGTGAGTGCACGGGTGGATGGGAGCTCAAAAACTGCCTGATAAAGAGGAAGCATCTTGGCATCATATGCAAAGAGGCAACCTCAAGCTGTTGAAACCATCTGTGGAGAAGTGGGGGGTGGGGGGGGAGGGAAGTGGGTGTGGAGATATAAGCTTCAGACATCACCAAAAAGTTTCAGTCTGGAAGGCTATGTTCTTAAATAGCAAACTTGCCCCAAATTTTTTCACTACAGACATTTCTTGAATATTAATTCAAAGGACCAATGAAATTTCTTGGTGACAGTTATCTGGGTTGTTTGGCAAGACATATCAGACATCAGGAGTCTCCATACGTCCTGTGTATGATGCACATCACAGACTCACAGAGATCTGTGTGCTATAACAGGAAGATGCCTTTTGATTTTGAGTTGGAAGTTGAAAGGCAAATATTTGAGTCCTCCAAAATATCCTCTCTGAAATTTCACCAACCTTCTCAATCTCCGCTGCTGAACCAGCTGTTGTATCACTTTGAGAAAGGAAAGTTGATCTCTTCTTTCTTTACTGTATATAAACTTGTCTCCTTTAAATCTTTCTAACACGTTTCTAGGTGGATTTGTACAAACCATTGTGTTGTTCCTTGCTTAAAGCATAACTAGCAAAAGCCCTCTTCATTTGCTTTCTTTTTAAGCAGCTTCATATCATCCTTTTCTAAACCCTTCAAGGTTAATGTCCATCTCATCTGTGGTTGCATATATACATAATAAATGGAGATTCCCACTGCTGTGCTGGCTGCCATCCTGGCTTCTGATCATTTGTTTGTTACATTTTTCACACTAGCAATGTCATTCTCTCATGTTTCCATTTCTGTGTGGAAACAATTAAAAATTCCCTATTTCTATTTTAATTCTTTTCTTCAAGCTTATCTTTGTAGCAATGCTAAAAACCACTTGTCAGTGATTAGCCAGCTGGTGTGACCACTGCTTATTACACTGGTTACAGCTGTCTTGCTGCTATTTTTGGGTTTCCTCTCCATCTGTCTTATCCACCTGCTGTCTCTCATTTCAAACTAAGATTTTAAGCTCCCTGGACAAAAACTTCCAATTTGCTATGCTTGTACACTATGTGCACAGTGCGTATATAGCACAGTGTGTCCTTAGCTATACATTCTCTTTCAGTTTAAACAAATATGCTCTGAGCTGACTGAGATAGAGAGACAGTGCAGATTCTGAATTTCAAGGTGGATTTACATCTTCTACTCAGTGTTACAGAAGCCTGAGTTCAAACACTGCTGGTCATCTTGACAAACAACTGGGGAAGTAGGATGAAATAGCAATAGTTCTGTTTCAGCTCCTGACTGTCATGACTGCTCTGCAGCAAAGAGCTGACACAGCAATGGAAAAGTTGTAAGAAAAAACATGAACTGTTAGAGGAAGGACAAAATCTGTGCTTTAGGCTTTATCCTCTTATTTGGTCATCTAGCAATAGCTCAGATTGCTGGATTTTTGATGCTGTTTTTAATATGTATAGGTCACTACAAAAGTAATTCCTCCTATTTATTTCCATGGAAACAGCAACAGATACAAAAAGCACAATAACATCATTTGGTAGAGAACAAATTGTCAGCTGCAGAATACTCTTCCTCAACATTGTCCCCATCATTAGCTATGCAATTTTACCAGCAATGATCAAGAGCCTGCATGCTGTGTTCATAAAAATCTGCACTGGTGGAGGAGACGCACTGTTTCACAGCTGCTATGACAAGCCACTGTTAAGAAAATATTGCTCATAGTCTGTCTTTCATTAGTACAAGTCACACAGCTTTCCACTGGTCTATACCATAGCTGTGGTAGGACACTGCATCCAAGGTTAGTGATGTACTCCATGGTCTTCAAACTAGAATGGGTCCTGGCATTATCGGCTTGCAAAAGAAAGTTTGTCTTCTTCGCTGATCTGATTCTGAATATTTGAGCTGTCAGCATAGTCAGTGTCACAATGTAGTAATTAGAATTGACGATTTTTCAGGGTTCTAGGAAATTCAAAAAAGATCAGATCTTTCCTATCCTAAAAGACAACACACAACACTTCACTCATTGAGGGCTGTGTCTTGAACTTTTTCTTAAATGGCAAATTCGATAGTTTCAAAAGCACTTTCATGTCAGACACCATTTTGTCAGACTGTCTTTCTACTACCATATGTTGCACAACAACATATTTTAATGGATTACAGGTGGCAAGGTTCAATTTCTACTGCAGTATCACCAGCATCCACCTCTCATGTCTGTCTCGCTCCAACTTACAGGAGGGAGATGAGGTTCTTTAAATATCTGTATACCCGGCGTGAGATTAAGAAAAACGTTTCCAATATTGGTCTGACCAGTTTATTATAAATCCTAATCAGGGAGACGGGGAAGGGAAGGAGGGTGATAGAAAAGATAGGAAAGAAGCAAGAATTGCATAAAGCAGGGATAGTCAGCACCAGGATCCAGCAACGGTTCCATTGTAAGACGTTTCAAAGGTCCGAGGCAGAAGCAGCAGTGGGGGAGAGCAGCAGCAGCATGGCCGGCCTTGGGCAGCAAGAAGGTAGCAGGAAGAAGTCGCAGAGCCAATCCACAAGGAAGCAGCAGGACTCAGGTAGCAGGCCCAGGAGAGTGTTGTGTTGTGGTCTGATCAGTATTATCCCTAGCTTAGCAGAAACAAGATAAGTTCCAAATTGTTTCAGAGAAGGGATGCAGAAGAACTTTGAGTTGCTTACATGATATTTTTTATTTTGTTTTGTTGTTAGTTATTAAGAAGGTAGCTCATACAGAAGTATAATCATGTATTTGAAGAAGGAGAATGTAGGAATGCAACAAAAGAAGGTCTTTCTTATTCCCACCTAGAGTAGAAATAAGTACTCATGGATTATGAACCTGAGTGCAGTAGAAGACAAATGCAGTGATACATTCTTGACAAAAAAAGTGGAATAATATCTTTCTTCTACTATGAAGAGGACATCCAGAACTCTTGATGTATCCTGAATATGGACTTAAGCTTTGAACTTTTCACAGAAATGAACAAGACAAGAAACAAAATTGATATTATATAAAGAAAACATAAACTGTATAGGAACAAATAAATATTTATGAATTAATCCATTCATTCAATTTCTCTCATCTCAGATATCCAGAGGCTGGCTTAGAGGAACTGTGAAAAGACAATTGACAAGTTACAAGCTGCTGTTCTTAGTGAAAAGCAATTTTGAAAGCCTAGTTATAGAAATCTATTGAGATCACATAGAGAAGAACTGAAGTCAATCTTCTGCAATACAAAGAAAGGACCTCTCTCCCAACTGCTGTTGCACAGTAGTTTTTTCCTTTTCTTAAATCTGCTCTCCTGGATCACACCCAGCATTGCTTATGGCTCAGCTATGGAAGGCCTGAGTTCCTTTTTGAGCAGCTGGATCTGATCTGATGTGGGGCAGCGCTGAGTTCTACTTACAGAGTAGAATCTGTGCTACTCCTGTAGCCCTTCCACTTGCCAGGTGAACCCAATATAATTCTCAAAACCAAACCTAATCAACGAAGCAAACAAATGCACACACACTAAATAAATAAATAAAAACACAAATGAGATGGAAAAAACAAACACCACAGAAGTCCCCACAATCTCTCCCTGGCTAATCAATCATGATAATAAATAATTGATGCTAAACTCATATCACTTTGACTTTAAACTATATTCACACTATGACATTAGAGCTTCAAATTCTGCAGAGGGGGAATATTATTTGTTCTTTCTGTTCCAGCTAATGTTCTTTTTTTCCAATTTAAATTATGCAAAAGAGATGACAGAGATAGAAAAGTATAATTGACTTAATTTGGTTTAATTAAATGCAAAAAAAAAAAAAAAAAAAAGAAAGAAAGAAAGAAAAGAAGACACAATTAGTTAATGCACCCTAATGAATTGAATTATGAAACACATTTCTCCCAATGGGGGAAAATTATCCCTGTAATGGGAAAAGTGGATATGGAATAAAAAAGTTAACTAGCAGACTGTTTTTTCTCCCTACTGGAGTGATCAAACCAGAGCCATCAAAATGTTACAATTACATTAAATATCTACACAAGTATTCAATGTCTTGTAGATAAATTCTTCCTGGTGATCCTCAATCCTAAAGCTATAAAAGTGGCCACATTCCTGACTTCTGACAGTGCTCCCTGGCCTTAATTCAGTTTTCAATTTGTCTTAGTCAGTTCTTATGAAACTGTGGGTTTCAGAATCAAACTGAAATGAAGTACAAAGAAAAAAAATGCTGAAAATGTATTAAAGTAATGTTATTAATTGAACTGTAAAACAAGAAGTTAATTTGTGAACTATAATAATAATAATATTAAAAAAATAACACATACTTTAACTGCATTAATTCTGTTTTTCAGTGCTGTCTAAAAGCACTGATTTTCATAAAAATAAATGAGTAATATAAACTTCTGACAATTTATAAAGAGAATAAGTTTTGATTCTCTGCATTTACTAAGAAAAATAATTTTAAGTGTTTTGAGCACTTTAAAATACAATCAAATGTACACTAAATAACTAAAAAATTCCAACCTTTTTGCCTGAAAGTTTTAATAGTTCAGTTGGAAAAAACATCCGTTACATTTGGAAGTGCTAGATATTTTCAGTTTTTGAACTTGTGATTTTCATACTTTCTGAGAGCCCTTTGTTTGCTACTAAAATATTACATGTAAAATGACTCTACATCCATACTGGATAATGTTTTCTTCCTTCCCTCATTATTTTCATAGCTGAAAATGAACAAACAATACATGTGAGGTTTCTAGAAATGGATTCAATGCATTTCCAAAAGGGCTTATAAAACTTCTGTGAAATATGTTACATTGGGAGTTAGCTAGATAGTACTAAAAGCTATTTATATATTGTTTAGCATAATGTGATCTAGAAGCAGTGGTGTTCTAGGTCAGAGGTGAGAATAAACTGGACCATCTCTATCTGATGACAGTGACAAGATCCAGTTGATAGACATGGAGCTGTGTCAGTGGAAGATCAAGTTGGATGTTAGGGAAAGGTTCTTCACCAGAGGGTACTGGGTAATAAGGAACAGGTGCCCAGGGCAGTGTACATGTCCCCAAACTGATGGATTTCAAGGATTGTTAGGACAATGCTCTCAGACATAGGGTGGTGCCCTGTGGACCCAGGGATTGAACTCAGTGACCCTTGTAGGTCCCTTTCAGCTGGGGATATTCTATGATTCTATGATTTTATTTGATTGTAAAGGTGTTTTAGTTCTTTTTGTTTCTATAATATTTGGGGTTTTTCATTGTTGCTATTGTTTTTTTTTCTTTAATTCAAATAAAACTAGAAATATAAAATGAATCAAAGGTAAATTAGATACTATAACTAATATTTTTGATAAAAAATAAGAAAGATCCTGTTTATCTATTAGTAATGATGACAACTCCCATACGTGTATTTATGTACAAAGAAGGACAATGCTTGTGAAGGTCTTAGAGAATATGTCCCACAAGGAGTGACTAAAGAAACTGGAGCTATTAGTCCAGAGAAGAGGAGGCTGAGGGGAGATCTTATTGCTCTCTTCAAATACCTGAAAGGCAATTGCAGTGAGAGTGGGGCTGGTCTCTTCTCAATGGTGGTGGGTGATGGGATGAGGGGAAATGGCCTCAACTTGCACCAGAGGAGATCTAGGTTGGATATCAGGAAAAACTTCTTTACGGAAAGGTTTGTTAAGCACTGGAATGGGCTCCCTAGGGAGATGGTTGAGTCACCATCCCTGAATTTATTTAAGACCGTTTTGTTGTGGTGCTCAGGGACATGATTTATCAGAGGGTTGTTATAGTTAGGGTAGTATGGTTAGGTTGCAGTTGTACTTGATAATCTTTAAGGTCTTTTCCAACCTGAGCAATCTGATGATTCCATGATTCTATGACTGGTGTGTTATGATTGAAAGTTACAAGGTTTTCAGAAAGAGAAAGAGATGTGGGGGGTGGCGTTATATGTAATGGAAGTTGGACTGTGCAGAGCTGTCAGTTGTTGATCACACACTTGAGAGATTCTGGATAAAATCTTAGGGAAAAGCAAATAAAGAGGATAACACTGTGGGAGTCTACTACAGACCACCCAGAAAGATGACACCACCAATGAATTTTTTTTTTAGTGAGCTAAAACAAATCTCTGTCTGATCAATGGCTGTTGTTCTTACAGGGGACTTCAAATTGCCAGAGCCTAGAGCTGGAATCAATTCTCTTTATGGGTCCCTTTCAACTTAAGATACTGTATGATTCTAAGATTAGTGTCCCTGTTCACCACTAAAAAAGAACAGACAAGTATTCAGCAGCCAAACATAAGACTGTGTTATTATACTTTCAGGAGTAAAAATGTACTTTCAAACATTAAAGACTTGAAGCCCCAGCCATGTGATCTTCACTGATCAGACAAAATGATGCTAGACAACCAGTTCTGTCTTTTGCTTTTTTTTTTTTTTTTAGATAAATGGTCTTTCTCACTGTGTGGTTTCTAAGTTTGAGTTTCCTCAATAAGAATTTTAACTACACTAATTTTTATGCCGTCCAGAAAGCCTAATTAACATTCATATTTGCGGTGACAATACATGAGCATTTCTGTTTTTCTGATCTGGAGCACTGACAAGGATATCAACACTTCTCCATTTCCTGCCAAATCATATTTAACCTTTTAGTTCAGTTACTACTTTCAGTCCAGTGATGGCAACAAGTATTTCAACAGAAGTGTTTTTCTAGTGGATGACTTGTATTGATTGCTCTATTCATTAAATTAGACTGCTACCTATGCTTGGGAGAATTCATTTAAAGTGTGCTTGATTATGCCTAAACTGAACCAGGGGCAGTGAAGCATAAAATGATTTTTGAGAATGTTTTGGCTTAATAGATGGCTGGTAAATATTTTTTTCACACATTTAAGATACTTGTCCATGAAGTAATTGCTGCACTGAGCAGGAGCCTCTATCCTATTTACGTTAGGATTGTGAACATTATCAATTTCTCCAGAACCTGCATACTGGTCTGACTATGTAACAATAGATAAATGAAATAGGAGCAAATATTTTCTAAGATGAATTGAGATTTCTGAAAAAAAAAGGAAAGAAAAAAAGATGTAAGGATTCTGTTTTCTACCTATTTGGTAGTAGCTTGGCAGCAGTTCCAGAAAGAGCATCCATCAAGAACTAGGGATGAGAGATTATGTATTTGACATGTTTGGAGCCAACACCTTAGGTGATCAAGTCAGTAGATGCATGTTTGAGAACTACTATGTCTATGGATTTTCTAGAAAAAAGTGGAGAGGGGTGTAGTCAAAACATTGAGCATTAGTTTCATTATGCATTAAATATTTATGTGTAATAAAACTGATAGTACCGTCAGAAAAGGAAAAAAAAAAAAAAAAAGAAATTGTCAAGGATCATCAGTCTTAGTTGTCCTGAGCATTCAAAGTGATCTACAAAATGACTTCAAAAATAGTCACCATTTCTGAGTATATTCTGAGCAATTTGTTAATACTCTTTAATAGCTAAGATTAAGATGCTGTATGTTTGAGTAATTAAGCACAAACCTTAATAAATATTTCTGTGAAATGTTAGGTGGTAAAAAACAGTACATGACTGTTAAAATGTAGCTATATCCAGCATTGTAGTTGTGATAAAGAAACTAGAAAGTTTTGCTTTTAGTATAGGCTTTGCACCAGACACCCCTACTATTCTTAGGTTACTGCATCTATGTAATTTTAGAAATTCCTGTATTGAAAGAAGCATGCTTTCAAAACATCAATTCCTGAGAGAACAGGTTCTCTCAGTAGCCGAAGTGTTATGTATAGAAAAATTCACTTTTAACTCAGCAGGGGAATGATAAGTCATCAGCAACTTGATAGTTTCCATGGATGCACAAATTTTCTTGTCAGAAAAAAAAAAAAAAAGATTAATTCAGGAGATTAAGCTTTCACTTTCTGTGATTTTTAAGTTTTTGAGAAGCATCTGTTTCTTTCTACAAGAATTAGGCCTCTTAGATTAATGTACATATGAAAAAAAAACTTGCTACATTACATCTGAGGACTGGGGAATGATCAAGGCTTTGATTTCAATTTACTGCTGTGTTTAAGAGTCTCTAACTGAGAGAACAAATTAATAAAATGACATTTATTTTTATCCCAAAATGCAATGCAATGTAGACTGTTGAAAATATTTCCTTCATTGTGTTAGAGACCTGACCTGCCAAATTCCATATTTCACCAAATCACAGAATTGTAGGGGTTGAAATTGGCCTCTCCAAATTACTGAATCCATTGAGGCATCTAAATGGATCTTGAATAACTCCAGAGATCCACAACCTCTCTGGGCATCGTGTTCCAGTGCTTTGTCACTGATAGTGAAAAAGTTCTCCCTTGTGTTAGTGTTCCATTTTCTACCTGTTCTCCCTTAATCTATTGTTTCACACCACTGACGAGTATGCTCCCATCAATTTGATTCCTGCACTTCAGATATTTATAAACTGTGATGAGATCCCCTCTCTATCTTCTCCAGAGTGAAGAGTCCAATGTCTCTCAGCATTTCTTCATAAGGGTGAAGCTCTAGGCCCTTCATTACCTTTGTGATCCTCTGCTGGATTCTCCCTAGAAGTTTCCTGCCTTTCTTGAACTAAGGAGTAGAGGACATTAACCTGCATCAGCGTGCAGGTGATGCTCTTCTTGCTGTATCCTAATACACCTAATATACATTATTTGTACAGATACTGATAAAAAAAGAACAAACATGAAATTAAAAAAAAAAAAAAAAAAAAAAAAAGACTCTAATGCTTTGTACTAATCACTGGGAATTACCTTGATTTTCTCACTGCACAAGAAGGATTTTATTGTTACTTTTAAATAATAGAATATGCTTTTTGGGGAGCCACCTATATATTATTCTGTCAATGTCAGATATATGCATGGCCAAAATTTCTGAAGCTTAAAAAAACCAAAATAAATCAAAACAAAGAAACCCACATAATTGCATTTGCTTACATTTTCTGAGACTGACTTCTTTGGGCAGATCATCACAATTGTTCTTATTCTCATTATATCAGAATGAGATTTTCTGACATATAGAGAATATCCTGAATTGTATCAAAAATAATGTTGCTAGGGGGAGCAGAGGAGAGGCTGCCACTGTGTACTCAGTTCTGGTGAGGCTGCACCCTGAGAACTGTATTCAGTTTTGATCTCCTTACTACAAGAAAGACATCCAGGACCTGGAGTGCATTCAGAGAAGGACTTGAAAGTTGGTGAGGGATCTGGAGAACAAATCTTAAGAAGAGAGGCTGAGAGAACTGGAATTGTTTAGTCTGGAGACAAGGAGGCTCAAGGGAGACCTTGTCACTCTCTATAACTAAGGAGGTTAGGAGGTTGTGACAAGATGGGTGTGGACTAGAAAGAATAACCTGAAGTTGTGCCAGGGAAGATTCAGGATGGACATCAGGAAAAATTTCTTCTTTGAAGGAGTGGTTAGGCATGCCCATGGAGATGATGAAGTCAGTGTCCACGTAGATGTTCAAGCAATGTTCAGATGTCGTACTGAGGGACTTCGTTTAGTGAGGATTTATCAGTGGTAAGTGAATGGCTGGACTAAATGTTCTTAAAGGTCTTTTCCAACCTTGGTGATTCTAGGATTCTCTGATTTTAAGTTCCACAAACTATATTGTAAATTTAGATTCACTAACATGGAATAACATACAAAATATTCATGTGTACAGAACACACTTTTCCTTATGGTTTATAGGAAAGCAAGATTCATCAAGAGGTATCAATATCATACAATTTTTTCTTCAAAGCCAAGTCTGCATTTTTAACTTATTTTTATCAAAATTCTGTATGTAAAGCAAGAAGCCCTTTTTTGTTTTGCTTGGAAATAACTTTTAAACCAGAATATTTGCCAGCTATTCACTTAATATTATTGAAAGCATACACACACACAAATATGCGAAGAACCTACCTTAGTAGTGAATTTCTAATGCTGTTGGAAGATTCTCACAATATCTACAGAAAACAATTATTGACAACCATGGCTATCATAAAATCTACTTATTACAAGATGACAGTCATGCTTCCATTTTCACATGATTATTATGAAAAGGATAGGCTCAAGTTCTTTTCCCAGTATCACCTTGTAAACAGTTTAGTACTGAATCAATACAAATTGACCTAAATCTTAAGTGCTGTTGGCTTTTTTTTTTTTCTATTTGAAAAAGGAAAATCCTATCTATGTCATCAGTAAAAAAAGTTGTAATACTATTCAGAGATCACTGATAATCTTTATTTTGACTCTATATATAGACATTTATTTTGAAAGACAAATTTCTACTAATGGTGTTTCTCATATTTTATTTATCTTGTGGCATTCCTACATACACTGATTTTTATTTTTATATTTAATTAAAAGATATATTACATTTATTTCAAATTCCAATATCAGACTTCATCAAAACTGTTCTGATTTACAGTGGGGAATCATTTTAAACTTGCCTTTTTAAATAAGAGCGCTACTCAGGTCACCGTGAGAAACAAGATGTTAGCTAATTCAATACTTCTGTCTTTCCAAAGAGACTGATTATCATCCTAAAATTATCTATGCTAGTAGTGTTTTGTTGATGATATCCCTAGAGAAACATATGACAGATGCCACTCAGATTTGCAAAACATTGTTTTTGTTTAGCTGCTCAGCACTCTGTCTCTTAGAACTCACAACAACTTTGACACATAAAATGGCTAATTTTCCTCTGTGTAATAATAACTGATGTTTTTAAAGTCCACAAAATTGTTGTCACAGGTAGTTAAACATTTTTCAGTGAATTGTCAGGATACAAATATATTTTTGCTGTCATGTGATAAATATTGTGCAATGTTCAAATTGATAAAATATTCAAAATACAAAAAGCAATTATTTCCAAATCTTATAAAAACATTATAATTTAAGTGTGCCTTTTCTGACAAAATATTAACAGGGGAAATAGTTCAATTTTGGGGATCTCCAGTTCCCTTTGAAAAGGAGAATGTCAGGAGGGCATGAGGGATAAAATGCACAAAAGAGAATTACTATTAAGTATTGGAAACATTTTTTAGGTAAAATTTCAGTCATAGTTCACTTAAAAGGATGAAAATTTACATTAAAGCAGTTATATTATAGCAGCACAAATTAATGTGATTAACAGTTACAGGCTTCTCAATCTTAATTAATTTGGCTAGATTCATGTTAATAATTACCATGTTTTCAGAGAGATGTCTGGAATAAATAAACAAATATGAGGAACGCAATTTGACCTCAGAGCCGTAGCATCTCTACACATATACTAAAAGTGTTTGGTAATCATTTGACATAAGATTTTCTTCTCTGTTTTGCCCATGAGCAATATTTCCCTTTTTATTCCTCACTATTATTTCCTCTTTCTCTTCTCCTTTATTTTTTCCTATATTTTTCTTTATTGTAACCAAAACTGCTTCATCAAAGGCCTGACAAACGTGATGGCTTTTTATTATGGAGTTACAGTGTTCAGTAGATAAAGAAGAACAACTGATGACATCCACCTGGACTTGTGCAAAGCATTTTACACTGTTCTGCATGACATCCTGGTCACCAAATCGGAAAAAAATGGATTTGATTGCTGGACGACTCGCAGAATTGTAGTGGTTGAAAGGGACCTCTAGAGATCATCTAGTCCAATCCCCCTGTCAAAGCAGGCTCCCTAGACCATGTTGCACAGGTAGGCATCCAGGCAGGTCTTGAATGTCTCCAAAGAGGGAGACTCCATAACCTCTCTGGGCAACCTGTTCCTGTGCTCCAACACCCTCACTCTGAAGTTCTGATGCACATTTGTGTGGAACTTCCTATGCTTCAGTTTGTGGCCATTTTTCTTCATTTCCTTACTGCCATGCACAGCCAAAAAGAGTCTGGCTTCATCCCTTTACCCCCCACACCTTAGATATTTATAGGTATTGATCAGATCCCCTCTGAGTCTTCTTTTCTCAAGGCTGAACAGACCCAGGTCACTCAGCCTTTCCTCGTAAGAGAGGTGCTCCAGGTCCTCTATCATCTTTGTGGCCCTCAGCTAGACTCTTTCTAGGAGATCACCACCTTTCTTGTATCGGGGAGCCTGGCACTGGACATAATACTCCAAGTGAGGCCACAGCCACACCAAGGCAGAGTAGAGGGGGAGGATTACCTGCTGGCCACACTCTTTTTAATGCACCCCAGGATGCCATTGGCCTTCTTGGCCACCAGGGAACACTACTTGCTCATGGCCGGTTGTCATCCACCGGGACTCCCAGGTCCCTCTCTGCAGACCTTGTCTCCAGCAGGTCATCCCCCAACCCATACTGTTGCATGCAGTTATTCCTTCTTATGTGCAAGACTTTACATCTGCTCTTGTTAAACCTCATCTGGTTCCTCTCTACCCAACTCTGGATACCCAACTCCAGGTCTCACTGAATGGCAGAACAACCTTCTGGTGTGTCAGCCATTAATCCCAGCTTTGTACCATCAGCAAACTTGCTGAGGATGGACACTATCTCCTCATCAAGGTCACTGAAGAAGATACTGAACTAGACCAGACCCAGCACTGACCCCTGAGGAATACTGCTAAATGCAGGCCTCCAGTTGGACTCTGTGCTGCTGATCACAACCCTCTGAGCTGTTAGTCATTCGGTTTTCAACCCACCTCACCATCCACTCATCTATTTCACACTTCCTCAGCTTCATTATAAGGATGTTGTGAGAGAGAGTATCAAATGCTCTGCTGAAATCAAGGTAGACTACATCCATTGCTCTCATCCCCCCATCCACCCAGCCAGTGATGACATCATAGAAGCTACCAGGCTGGTTGAGCATGATCTCCCTCAGGTGAACTGATGATGGCTACTCCTGATAGCCTTCTACATTTCCAATTGCCAGGAGAGGGCATCCAGAACAAACTGTTCTATCATCTTTCCAGGGACAGAGGTGAAGGAAATTGAGAACTTTCACTAAAGCCACATGAAGTAGAATTTGTTGGCATTACAAGATCAAGATAATTCATAAACAGTAGTTTAGATTGGACAGAGCATCAGGTTATTCATCTGAATTCCTCTTGTGAACTGCTAAAATTGAAGTGCTTTTTCTCTATATTATTTTGCAAATCATGAAAGATATTTGGTCTTCCTCATTCACTGGCTTATTAACATATATTTTCAAAATTTTAACAAGTGAAAAACCTTGTAGTTAATTTGTTAATTTTTTACAATATAGAAAATATAACATATTAACAATTATGCAGCACATTGTTACTAGTTTATACATTAAATGGTATTTACAAAGATTATATACATTGAAAAAATAATTACAGATGCAAATTTTAATAGGAAAAACACAGCTTGTTTAGGAAGCAGGGATTTTTTTTTCCTTTTTTAAAAATTTCAAAATATAATTTCTCTGATAATAGTCTAGATGTATTTTATTAAAATGATGGTATGTTTAGATAACTTTGGACAAATTCGCTATTTTTAAGGGCTTTAAATTTTCCTGTTTTGATTCTTTATGGAGTTCAGAAATGATCCAGCTTCTTAAAGCAAAAAGTTGGGTTTTTTTTACAATCATTAAATTTTCTAGCAAACAGTGGAACAAATGGAAATTATTAAAGTCCCTCAAAATATTATCTATCCAAGAACATCCTGAGTTAATCCTTACAGAGAAAAGCAAAATGATTCTGTTTGAAAGTGAAGACTATATCAATCAGTAAAAAAATTAATTAAAATTATAAAGAAAGATTTGTTATGGCCTTTAAGTATTAAGATTCAGGACATGAACTAATCTCCTTTAATTAAAGAATCAGGAAATTCTGTGTTCAGTTATTTTCTCTGCAACTGAATGGTGTACAAACCAAAGCGACAATGAACGGAGACATGTCAGTAAGAAAGTTTCCTAAGAATTTTGACATGAATTCTCAAGAAAGGAAACATCCAAGCCTGTCTGCTACTCTTACTTGCAGACTTCATCTGCATTGTGCTGGGTGTAAAGATAAAGACAAGAATTTTTTTTGGCACTCTAGGCAGCTCTCCAATTACACCACCAGTAACAATAGAAAGATATCCTGTAATCTCTCACATTTCAAACTGTGTTCCTTTAAGGATCTGCAGGATCTAAGCATTCATGAGATGTTGTAAAAGTACAATTTAGAAGCTATGCATCTACATTCATTAAGTTTTAATAAATGTATCGTGGAAGTGAAAAGGTTTACATTTCTGCTATGGAAGGAAGGGCAATTATGATGAAGTTGAGATAGGAAAATTTGGGAGAAAAAAAGCTCTGAAAAAAAAGGTGAAATTAGGCAAATTCTACACCATTCGACAGCTGTACATTACCTATCTAGGCCAGAGGGTCCTATTACACCCACCATATAGTCTGATGGGAACACTTGTGACTTCCACTTGGTTTTGGTTGATGAGAGCTGGACAGTATAGACAACATTTTCCTCATAGTGATGTCATCATAACAGCTGTGGAGCAGTAGGTCACCCCCTGTGGTGTGGATTTTAATGAATGCTATATGCAGGCTCTTGTTCATCCTTGGTGAAAACGCATGGAAGTGATGAAAAACTAATGAAAGTGATATGAAAACTAATGGAAGTGATAAGTCATGGTTAGTAATGGAAGTGATAATGCCAAAAAAGAGTGTTCTCTAGCTAAGAACTTACTTTCTCAAATAGTGTTATTGTACTCTTTGTTTCTGTTGTAGATTCCATGGAAATAAATAGGAAGCATTACTTTTAGAGTGGTCCACACATATATTTGGACAATTAATATTTACCTTTTTGTATTTTGCCACCTGGTTGCCTTTTCAGTTTATACTGTAAATCATCAAGTGTGTAGAACTTGTACAGAACTTGGCTTCCTATGTACTTACACAGACATACTTTGTGCTTTTGTTGCTTAGCTAAAGACAGGCAGGAAATACATAAAATGATCTAAATACTCCATATAAAGTAGAAAGAACTGATGATTTACTTTGCCCATTCCTCCAAGATTTTCAGACAGGTTTCTTCCAGATTATGGTATGAAGGAACTGATGAACTGATTTATGGGAGTATGAAAAATAAAAATATTTCTAACAAATTGACATTTTTTCCTGTTTTTTTCTTTCTTTCTTTTTTTTTTCCCTGTAGTGCTTATGATATGGTTAACATCAAATGGATACTGAGAAGCTAGACTTTCCCTTTCAGAAAGTGTTTTTGTCATTTTTGTTTGCAAACGTTTGTCATGTAGAAAAATAACAAAAATTTCTCAAACCCTGTCAAAAATTTCAGATTTTTTTCCTGCTTAACCATACACACATAAATATGAATTTTGTTACTGTTGTTGGATTTTCTTCATATTCTGAAGATGTTTAATAGGCATTCTATTTGTTCATTTTTTGTTTTAATATCTTTATTTTAATAATATGTATTTTAATGGTGAGTAATGTTTAAGGTTTCCCACAGCCTCCTTTAATTTGTACACAGTTGGAACTAATTGTGTCTAATACTGTGTTTATGTATAGCTTCTATAATGCAGAATGAACTTGCTGAAGTGCTACTTGCAGCTGATAGAGGCATGTATGAGAAGAACAATGAAAAGAAAGTTGGATATCTGCACTGCTGTGGAGAACCCAGACACTTTGAGCCTGAGATGATCTGTGACCCTCTCTGACTAGTGGAGGTAGGAGATGTTCCTAATTATGTTGTTCTCCAAGTGGTGCCAATTCTCCAATTCTGTCAGTGAGACATGAAAGTAACTGATGTTCCCTGCAAAGAAAAAAAAAAAAACAACAAAACAAAACAAAACAAAAAAAAAAACCAAAAAACCAAACAGGTGAAAATGCCATGCCTGTGTAATGTCATACTTGAAGAGTATTTGTGGGGAGTCACTTCTGTCAATCTGTAATGAAAGTCTGACAAGGTCAGCTAATGGCCTTTAAAGCTGCAAACCTGAATGTTTATGAGGCTGTGAACTATGGCTCATTTTCATAAGGATCATCTGCCCATGACCCAAGTCTCAATTTTATGAAGCATGACTGTGATTGTGGAGGAGCAATGAAAGCGAACACTACCTCACAATGGACAACCACTGAACAGCAGAGATTATTAGGTCAGTGAGTATATTAATTCTTAGCATGGTCTGACTGCTCCCAATCATTTCCCATACCAATACAAATATTTCAGATAATAAATACTTGTTTGCTCATGAATTGTATACAGAGAAAGAATTACAAGTCTGTTCATTGTCCATTGAAAACTAGTTACTCCTACACTCAAATTTACAGAAAATTTGTTTTTTATTGACAAATTCTATCTGAGTCACTGCAACAGGCACAATTTTCCATACTCTATCATGCACTGTTCATATCTACATCCTATATCCCACCACAAATCCTCCTATATCTTTGCAGGAAAGAAGGACTCATCTCACACAGCTTCACTCATAAAAATTAGTGCTTTAAATTAGACAGCCTAGGTTCCCATCCCAGTAATGAGGAGAAAAAAATCCCTCTAATTTTAAAGCATATGTCTAAAAAGCAATTCCTGTCTGGAGAAGCTTTCTCCATTGATTAAAACAGGACACATAAAAAGATTCAAAGTGGATAAAACCAGCTGATAGGAGATGAGAAACACCCTGGGAGTTCTAGAAATGTTGAGAAATAGATTACTCATTAAGTTTGATATCTGGTGTGAATTTTAAGTTTAATATTGTCTTTCTTTAATGGTAGTGGGAGAGAACAGTAGCATTTAACTATTGGTGGTAATGCTACAATGTGAAAATCTCCAGCTATGTGTTCCATAGGCTTGGGATTTTACTTATGCTCTCAAAATAAATTATTTTGTAATAAATACAACTGCAGATAAATTCATGCATGTATAGAAGACACCTCTCCTAAAAAAAACTCATCCAAATAGGCAATCAAATGTAGTCAAAGATCCCACTTCCTTCTAATTTTATCTAAATGTAACAATAGTTCAGCCAGAGTATCTAATTTAATAAAATATAACACAGTTCTCTTTAGTACCTTGTTTTCCATATAAATAGTCCATGTTTCTTGCTGTTAATCAAATACAATTTAACAGACTTTTCTAAATGAAAATATATTTAATAAAATTCCAGTGAAGTTGCGTTATGTTTAATTTCTAGTCAGAAGTAATTGCATCTTATAAAGAGGATATAACATAAGGTGAAAGTACAGAAGTTGAAAGTAAAGTGTCCTATTTTATTATTTTCACCCATGACATCAGAGGTGGATGCTGGAGGTATGACAGTGGAAGTTGAACCTTCCTGCACATATTCCATTAATTTTCATTGCTGTAGCACAGATGGTAGTAGAGGGAGAGTCAGACGAAATGGTGTCTGATACAGGAGAGCATATGAAACAAAAGTGTATCACTGAATTCCTCCATATGGAAAAAAATGGCACCCACTGACATTCATCAACTCTTGCTGAACATTTATGGACACCCAACAGTGGATGTCAGCACAGTGAGGCAGTGAGTGGTGCATTTCAGCAGTGGTGATAGAAGTAGTGTGTCATGTCCTCTGGTACAGATTTTTTTAAATACAGCATGAAGACCTGCTCATTGCTGATGAAAGTGCATAGCTTACGGTGATGATTATGTTGACAAAATACCTATAAAACACTATCTTATATAACGTTGTGGCTTTTGTGTGTGGGGTTTTATTGTTTGTTTGTTTGTTTGTTTTTGAGGGGGAGAGATATTTTTTCTTTTGTGGTGTTCCTTATGAGCTTTTTTTTTTTTTTTTTTTTTTTTTTTTTAATAAAAGGTGCTAAGAGTTTTATTCTCACAAGTAATGGCAAGAAAATCTACTCCAGGGTGCAGAATTTGCTTCTTCTCTGAATCTACTTCTGTATTTCTGACTAGAACTTTTGACATCAGCAATTAATACTTATTAATTAATTAATGCTTATACCCTGAAGTTTCTTTCTCTGCGCATGCTTCAGCTGTAATTCTAAAAACACCATTTGGGCCAGCATATATAAATCAGCAGAAAAGATATTATATCCAATAATTTAGCTTGCATATTGAAGTATTTATTTTCTCTGAACACACTACTCATGTAAAATGATGACATCAAATATATCACTCAGATTTCTGATTGTTTCTTTATCTGCTAAAAGCTTTCTTGTTTTAGTCTAATAGAATGAATCAAATGCACATTAAAGGCTTTATGTGCAATACTTCCAACTATCACTTCTAATACAACCAGGTTTTTTTTCCTTTTATACATAAAAGTTCTGAAGTGCCCACAACTCCAAACAGCCTAAGATCCATTAACCATTGTACTCTAAAATGGTCCAAAATCTTCTTTGAAAGGAAGAATGTAATGAAAGGAATAAATAAATAGATTGCAGAGAGTACTGGGTATGTCAAAAAAAATCAGAATCAGGAGGAGTTTATTATCTGTCACTCTGCAATGGCAAAGTGAGTTCCAGCAGAGATCTTGCCTAGAAGAGCTCCAGTTGGAGAAAATACACATTATTGCTTAAGGAGCAAAGTGGAACCCTAAAGAATTAGAATACATCTATAGATACAGTACAGAAAAAGCAGAGAGATGAAAAAGCAGCATCTGCATGGTACCAATCCACATGGTGAGTGCATGTGTGCCGTTGAGGGAAGTGTGTAACTCAGTGGGAATGCAGGATGAACATTTCTGGGCATTGATGATAGAGGGATGTTACTACTTCATAGTAATAAGTTAATGATATCTAAGTACCTTGCACTGCAGTCTATCTGTACTGCTGATTTTCATCTGCTGTATACAGGACACTGATTAGTAGTTTATTTTGGTTTTGATAATATAATAAAATTCTTCAAAATATTTCAATCCATTTCAAGTCAAAATCTTGTCTATCTCCTTCTGTCAGAATGCTTACCTGATCAAGTTTGCCAAAAAACAGTGACATAAAATACATATAATCATTTGAGATTTAATCAAAGAGGTCAGCCATTAAGAGATAAAGTTGCAGTGGAAATTACTTAATTGTTCTTATTTTACTAAAGAAATTAACAAATCTGATCACTGTTAGAGTGAAAAGCTAGGAATTCAATTATCTGGAGAAAAACAGATTTGAAGTGAAATATTTCTACTAGCACTTCTGAAAATAAATATATGTTATTTCCTAGCAAACGTGATTTTTATGATGCACTTGAGTTAATTGGAAGTAATACATGACTTCAAATATTTGATAAATTGAGTGAAATGCAATATCTTTGTTGTTTTAGATCACTTTTAGAGATATGTATGTGTCTGACCTGCCACTTCCACCTAAAAAAATTTTGAAATATTCTTTTATTTTGTTAATAAGTAGATCACAAGATAATATGCTTCTTGGTATCAAAATGTGTGTAGCTGATATAAATTTTACTTCCCCAATAGTGCAATTTTAATCTGGATATCAGTTATAAATATTTTAACACAGTCCATTAATATGGTTCTGCCGAGTGACTACCTTTTCCTGTAGAATCTATATATTCCTCCTGCACTGTATCACATCTTCTGTTTTTTATATCCATTAAAATAAATATTCTCTTTTAATTGAGGTTGAACTAGCAAAACAATATTTTTTTCCATCCTTAGGCTTTTATTTGAGTAGTGGTGTTACTCTGTCCAGGTTCCAGGTCTTCAGAATATTTTTTGAGTTAAATGAGCACGCTGAAGTGGTATTAAGTGTTCATTTGATATTCCTGTTAGTCAGAAGTCTCGTATGATTTCTTAATATTTCTTAATAACTTATATTACCTCACGAAATATCATACAGTGTTAAATGATAACAGTTCCTGTTTTGATCTTAAAATTGCTATTTTCTTACAGCCCCTCCCCAAGGTAATAAACATTCCTCAATGTTACAGACCTCTTCAAACTGAAGAAAGCTAACAGAATGGGGCTCAAGAGCTCTTCAAGTAGGAGTCAGTTTAGTTTCGCAGAAAATGTGCAAAACTATGACAATATGGCAGTCTATGTCTATGACAATAACTCCTATCTGGAATTTCTCAGTGGTCTGTTGCACACCTGCAAACCATAATGTAAATGGACTCCTTACATACAGAGCAATAATCCCTGATATGGCATTTTGTTTTGTTTTGTTTTGTTTTTTTCAAGGTATAACCTATCCAACTTCAAAGATAAGCTTATTCTGATCAAAAAGAATCAATGTTTTTGATTACTGTGATATTTTTGAAGCGAATTTCTTGATCAGTCCTACCTTCTGTGCTTAGATTTCCATCACGCCATCTTCTCTGGATATATGTACGAATCAGAGGTTTACTGTACAGGATTTTTGTTTTAACTAGACATTTAATTTGCATTGCAGGATCTTGCAGTGTGATTTACAGTGTAATCTATAGTGTGATGTGAAGTTAACTTTCCAGTGGAAGTAAAATTTGAGTTATTAAAATCATTGTACAGGTGCATTAACTCTGGCCTCCAGTTATTTCTCTGTTTATGTGGCTACGACAGGCAGCTGCTGTGAACTTTGTTTCAATAGACACAGTGTGAATTCCCAATTTATAAGTATAGTAAATCATAGCAAAATTAGCTTCAATCTTTCTATATTTACACTGCATCAGTCAGTAATGCGGGTGATCCCTCATTTTCCTAACTTTATTCTCCTCAGTTTAAGATAGTTGGAATATTCAGCCCAGGAGAAGTACTCCACCAACTAATGGGCATCTGACTAGGCAGGAGTCTGAAATAAAGTCCTCTCAATTAATTCAGGAATATTCAACTGTTTCACTCTACAGATCTGCACATATTAAATTTTCTGCTTGCTAAAACAAATATAACAAATATAATAATATAATTGGAGATTGTACTGGTTCTGAACGGAACCAAGTTAGTTTTCTTCACAGTAGTCTGTATAGTGTTGTGCTTTGTATTTGTAGGTAAAATAGTACTGATAAAAAAACAGTATTTTAGTTATTGCAGAATGATGTTTGAAAAGTGACAAGGCATGTTTTATTTGCCCCGCTCAGCTCTCACCCAACAAGTAGTTTAGGGGATGAGCAAAGAGTTGAGAGTAAACACAAAAAGGATGTCTGACCCAAAGTGATGATAGGAATATTCCATACCGCTTGATGTCATGATCAGCAATAAAATGAAAGGGGGAAGTTCATGGTTTGGCTTTATTTTTTTTCCACAAGTAAGCACTAGATAGCTTAAGACCTTATTTTCTGTACTTTACTTGTAAAATTATCTTCTTAAAAAAAGGTTTTCTCTCTGGCTTTTGCTCTCTGATTCTCTTCCCCATCCTGTCTAGCAAGAGTGAGAGAGTAGCTGTGTGACAACCTAATTTGCCAGCTGGTGTCAACCCACCACATCACTTGAAATAACCTTAGATACCAGAAGACTATACCACACAAGCCTGTGGCAGCCTAGTTCTTAATTTCTGAAGCCTTTGCATTTAATGAAAGAGATTAATAGACTGTTTACAATAGCTACAAAGTACAGCATGCAAAGCTCGTATGCATACTATTCATCATGTCAAACAGTCCACCTTAATGTCTAAAGTATTACAGGATAAAGTAATTTTCTGCCTTTGGCTTCTAGTGAATGTGACAAGCATTCCCTCACCCCCCCAACCAATCTTACTTGCTAAAGGTATGTTGATCACATATTTTTCTTTCAAAAGCAAATATGCAAATTCATCTCCATTTTATTAATGTGCTTAAATTAAGTATTTACAGAAGACAGAACATTGAAAAAATCCATAAACAAGAGTAGTTTATCATCTCCAACTAAAATTCATATCCAATAAACAAATTAGTTTGTATGCAAAAAAAAAAAAAAAAAAATCACATTTTGTAACTGCCTTAATGTAATTAACTATCAACTGTAGCAGGTTGAATGAAATTAAGAACTTAGTTAAGAATTCTTTCTGGTTAAACCACCTATATTTTCTATTATCTATATTTATATTACACATGAAACTTTTAATGCATCGTTCTTTTAATGTATTGTTCATGATCACATATTTTGTAAATTTTTGCTAAGCTCTTCATAATAAAATCAGCTTCATCTTAAAAATCCCAACACTTTTGTTTATATGATGGTATAGAAAAGGAAATACGTTTTAATGTATGCTAACACAGTATATGCAGAACTTAGAAGTGGTTAATCAGAGAATCATAGAGTCATTAACATTGAAAAAGACTTCTAAGATCACAAGTCCAACCATCAGATGATCACCATTGTGCTGACTAAATCATGGCTCTGAGTGTCCTCACCTCTAAATGTTTCTTGAACATCTCCAGGGATTATGATTGTACCACTTCCCTATGCAGCTTATTCCAATGCTTGACCACTCTTTTAGAGAAGAACTTTTTCCTAATATCCAAATTGGATTTTCTCTAGTGCAACTTGAGGCCATTACTTCTCATCCCATTGCTAGTTACTTGGCAGAAGAGACCGACACACATCTAATGATATCAGAACCCAAGTAGAAGACATTTGATTCCACTTGAATAAATTTCTTTTTTGCAGGCCTTGCAATTTTTCCAAATGATCTGTGCATTCTGATACTCTTACCAGATTTTTTTTCCTCATTACTTGCTTTACAGGAAACAAATGTGCTTAAGGAAAGATTTTATGGATAAGTAATTTGTACTTATAATACTTCCCATAATCAAATTTAGAACCAAGAGATTAATTTCTAGACTTTCCTTATTACATCATCCTAGTAAAGTAATAAATGCTCCACAAAAATTAAAACCTCCTCAACACAATTCTGTGATACTAATGCCAAGTGCCATGGAATTATTTGCTTCTTTACTATTTGATAGAAAAAGTTTCTGTGCTGTTCTAATCTGAAAAACTGCTTGCAAATTGTGCTAACAGAAGTAAAGCTTGTGCAAGTGATTATATTAAATATTTAGCTATATTGAGTTGACATCAAGTTCTCAAAGGCATTCTTTTGTTGTCCTTAATTTAATAATGTAAATATAGTCTCATGTATTTAAGGTATGTTTTTCTTAACCTACCTTTGCTCATCTGTATCTTCTCTATCTTCTCATCTCTCTTCTGCAATTTTAGCCCCATTCCAGCATGGCACGGCATGGATCAAAACTTCTGAATAATAAAATTATTCACTCCTTTTTATTAATATCCTTACCCTTATCTAGGATTTAGTATCAATACCTATGATGATGCAGATTGCATTTCAAGTCATTTTCAGCTTTTTGCACCACATTCTACCATAAATCTAAGAGTTAGTTGAATCTTCTGTGGTTAATCTGCTGGAACTACTGATTCACATGGATTCAATTAATTGAGTTTGAGTAGGTTACATAGTTGAGTTGGGCAACACTTTAGCCTATTTTTTTCCTTGTTCAATAGGTGTTACTCCTTAAAACAAATCTAAAGGTAAGACTAACTTTTATTTTGTCTTCAGTATCAAATCCATGAAGAATAAACCCTCTGTTTAATTTAGTTCATAGGTTTTATTTTTTGATGAAATAACTGTTTTCATAAGCATCTGATTATTACTGTCTACCATTTCTAGTACCTAAACTTTCTCCTTTCTTTCATTCCTCCCTGATATAGTACTTCAATTTTTACAATATGAAAGTTAATTAAACCTAAAAATGGGGGGAAAAAATCATTTCATAGATACAGCAACAACTTAAAACAGTTTTTTACATGTTGCAGCAATGGAAATAAAGAAAGTAGACAATGCATTATGATTTAAGATCTTGATTTAAGAGCTAAGATTTCAATTTTTATTTAGAAAATTATTTAGGCATTAGAAGTGCAGACAAATTTACATGACACATCAATTACAGAAAAAAAATGTTACATTTTATGTAGTGTTTTAATGACAGATATGAGAGTATGTATAAAACCACTACTGTGTCCTTTAAAGATAAGGTTTCATACCACAACGACTGTTAAACAAAACATAAGAGGTGAGGCAGCATAATGAATGCAGAAACTCCTATTTATATGATAGAAGTTCAGGTCAGAAACATGAACAAAGACAATTTTTGTAGGGGAATCTGAGTACCTGTAAGAAACTAAATCTGCATTTATTTAAAAGATAAATAAAATTTAAATACAATACTGTTTAGTAAATATTTTAAATCTGTTATATTACCAATCATTATTTTTGACACATGGTAGAGATTGATTTCTCCTTCCATATTGCCTGCCCTGTCATTTCAGATCAATAAGGAAAGAAAAATGGAGAAGGTACCAGAACTGCTAAGAAAAGATTATGACTAACTGTGCTAATAGAAACAGGAAGAAATAAAGGGTTTCAGTAACTGGGGAAAGGTCAAGAAAGCGTAGGAAGATGTTTTGAGCTGGCAGTCTGAAATATTTCCACTGAAATTTTGGCAGCTGAATGAAAATTGCTATGAATACAAATCAACGTAAGAGTTGAAAATGGAAATCCTGAAATCTAAACTAATCATTTTGGCACATTCACCAGCTGGAGCAGCAAAATGACAATTAAAATCACTGACTTAATATTGTTAGACACAATAGTAGCAAAAATATTGGTAGAAAACCATGTGGTTTTCTATGCTACACACCAATGTGCATTAACAATTAATTATGAAAGTAGAATCTAAGAAACAATCGATAAAAAATAAAACAAAATAAAACAATATAAAACAAATCTGTGAAGTTCTTGATAAGCTTGGAAACAAAAAAGCCATTTTTGGTATCAAGAACCATCTTGATATAAAGGTTTCTAATATATCTAGTTTACATTAGATTTACTTCTCCAAAATAACTGTCATGATAACAGTATAATAAATGCATACTTAAGCCATGATTTTCTGAAAGATTACTCTTTTCGTACTTTTCAAGCCAATGCTGGCAGTTTGTCAAAGCTCTGCACTACTTTCAGCGGTCATTAGTCTGCAGGATTCATTCTGCAGTCCCACTTGCCCAAATATCTAAACATTTTATATCTAATCTAAACTATTGATTGGATCCTAGCAGTCCAATTGATAGCTCAGCATTGTTCAATTATTAATGATTATGAGGATCATGTTCTTTTTAAGCTCTCTTTGAGTCCACAACTGCCCTACTTCAGACTTGAAACATATGAAAGATCACAGACCTTCTCAGGTTCTGTTTTCTAATAAAGAATGGTACTCTATGAGAGACTGGAACAATCTGGCAGATGCACTAAGCACTTCATATAACTAGCTTTCCATTCAAAAAAGTGGTTACTTCAGGTAGTAAGACACAGTATTCCTGGAAGGGCTTAAAACTTTCAACTGAGAGTATTTTCCTATTCATGAAAGTACCACGAAATGACATGGAAATGACATGCAGAAAAAATAAAATAAAATTCAGTCATTCTTGATAATTTTTCTCTCTTACACAAAATCCTCAGTACAATGATGGATTTGCACAAAGCAACAGATGTGTTGAAGGGCATGTATCCAAAGCTGAGTAGGTGATATCTGTGGCCAGGAAAAGAGGGATGTTAGGCTCAAGAAACTGCTACACTAATATCTGATAGCGATTTATTATAATGGCTTTACTGATTATTGCATTACTGATTACTGACTATGTGGTTCAAGGTTACTAGAAGACTTATTTAGAAGAATGAGTATATGTTATGCTTTTTTAACGAATACAAATTACCATCCCTCATTTCAGAAGAATTATGTTTTGTATAAACCCTTAACTGACTATTCAAAATTCTAAAATATTTAATCATTTACGTAAGTTACAGGACAGGTTTTTCCTTCATCTGAGCTTCACTGACTCTGGCCCTGCCTTGCTGATTTGACATCCAGGCCCAATCTTCAGCCTTCCTCATCAGATTTGTTTGGTAAACTCCAGGCTTTTGGCTGACCCTGATTATTATTAGCACACCTACTCTTCTCATATTGTTCAGTCAGCGTGGGGCTGTGCCCCTGCTCTGTCAGCCCTGTTATCACTCTGCAGGCTTCCTTTATCTTATAGGAAACCACCCAACACTCAAGATTAGTTGATTTTAATTGATGGCAAGTACATATTTCCTACCACTTGTTAGAAAGCTATCTTCTGTTTCCCTCTGGACTGAATTTTTTGGTGTTGAGTAAGCAGCAATACACAGTAAAGATGCCTTGGTAAAAGCACATCCTTTCCTATAATATGTGTTTTTCATTTACTA
Source organism: Lagopus muta (assembly GCF_023343835.1). Classification (NCBI taxonomy): domain Eukaryota; kingdom Metazoa; phylum Chordata; class Aves; order Galliformes; family Phasianidae; genus Lagopus; species Lagopus muta. The sequence goes on from NC_064434.1 coordinate 40,962,880, forward strand.
TTTTACTACTAAATATCAGTAAGTTATTGTCAGAGTTGACTTTGTAAATAGGAAATAGTCCAATAAGGTACTGAAAATCCAACCAGAACCACACCTTAAGAACAATTTTTACCAATCTTCCACCTGCAAAGCTCACAAAATTTCTGCGAAGCCCCAGTCTGAATTATTTAATTGAAAAATTGAGTCAGTTAGTGAGAAAATTGGAGCTAAAATGCCAGTAACATGCTGGCACATCTGGGTTGTCTTTTCTTTTAAGTATGCAGGAAAACAGTCCTGACTACACTCCATGCTGTCATGAAATAAAAATTCACAGGATTAGCTGGACAAATATGAATCCAAATCAAGACACTCTGTATCTGATAGGAATTCCAAAAGAATTTTCTAGACACTTTTTCCTTTCTAGTCCTTCCAAATATTCTGTCAATTAATTTGACCCTCTCGGGTGTCCTCGCATCCTTTGCACCTACATGTTGATTATGATTATCGTCAGATCTATCTTCAGTTTTACAAATTTCCTACACATTACATCCAGATGTGATTACTGTTGAATCAATAGAGACGTTACTATAAAACATCAAGGATTAGAAGAACTGTCGAAAAATAAGAATCTGTCATATTAATGATTATGCCCACATTATTTTTCCTCATAGTTTTTAATTGATTAGGAATTACTTAAACCCCTTCATATGAGCTGTCAGAATCTTTTACATTTTATAATCAGAAATCATTTAAAAATCTAAATCTCACTTTTTATTCTTACTATGTTGTTGGCCTTAACAGATGTTGGTTGTAAGGAGATCTACACTTTACTTAATAATTGTGAAAAGGAAGTATTTAATCAGGTAGAAATTTTCTATCTTTCACTTTCACTGAATAATCTCATGACTTTGACATTCTCGAAAAATTATTGTAAATTAACAAGATGTGAGCTTTCATTGCAGAACTCTTATGATTATGCTGTATCTTATTTATAAAGTTAACCCAAATACTTCAGAATTATTTTTCAGTTGTTACTATTTATTTCATAATTAGAATGAAGCCAGAAATCCCAAGGAAAATCTGTCTTGAGACAATGCCAGCAGAAGAAATTATGAATTATGCACTTTCTGTTCTCCCTCTTTGTTCTGAATATTTAGTGATCACTTAATCTACTTCTAGATATATATTTTATTATTAGGTATGACTGTTCTAGCTTTCCAATTAAAAAAAAAGAGATTTCCTTCCTTTCCAATAAGAGGTCTCCCATAATATATTAATATATATTATAGGATGTAATATATTTTTTTTGTATTTTTAATAGTTAATAAGGCATATCTACATTTACAAGAATAAAACAGGATATTTGATAAAATTCAAATGTCTGGGAACTAACTAACTAACTTGCACAAACTGTGCAAGTGATTCTACAAGAAAAAAATATATATATATCATAAATAGCAGAATTCAGCATTTCACCATTTTGTTTCTTTTGTTTTTTCTTTTGTTTGTTTTTAAACATAGAAGCAAATGGTAGTATTTCATTTTGTCAAAAGATATTGTAATTCTTCTATTATTCAACTTCCCTGAAAATATTTTCCAAAATAGGCATCTTACAGCAAAATTATAGATTCCACTCAGTCATGTGAGAAAATTGTCATTCTCATATAAACATATTCATTTAATGTACACAAACTATTATCACTTGGATTTCTATATATATATTGAAAGTGTGTATATATATATATATATATATGAATTATTTATATATATGTATAAATTATATATTAATATCTAGACCCATGCACATTTTCATATATACATGTTGCAAGCAAGAAGTCTGTACTTGTAATTCAAATAACATCTTCATTAATAGAAAAAGCAATGATACAACAAGTTTGTAGTTGTTCTCAGGTTTATAGAGACTTAGTTGTAACAAAATTTTCTACATCCTGGAAAACATTTCTACAATTGCATGTCTACTGAAAATCAAAAAATAATTAGAAGTATTTTTGTAACATGAAAAACACATTTAACTTGTTATTTTTGCTAATAAGTTTTAATTTATTTTGCCTTTACAATTTCTATTAATCTAGCAGCAATTTGTCAACTTCATTCAGATTATGGTGTGACATAGTTGGATGAGACTTTTTAAACCTTAGGCCTATTGTAAGGTTTATTACTAATTGAAGCATTTCATTTTGCTTTCCAGAGTATTTAATTTCTTTCATGAACTGTGCCACTAGAGAGTTTGATATTTTTTAGTACTTTGAAGTGAGAAACACAGCTATTAAGTACAGACAAATAAAAATTACTTTGAATATGCTATGAAGCATTTTTCTCACAAAATTGTGATCTCATAAAGTTGTATATGATATCTAGGACAAAAGCATATGCATGTAAGTATATATACGTATGTGTGAACTAATTGAAAATCGCTGTCAACATCTAGGATTAACTGTATGAGATAATGTATAATATTTCTTCTTGTGCTGTTTTGACGTTATCTCATAACTAAATAAAAGAAAATATTTAAATCTCTGCTTCCACAAAATCTGAGTATACTCAGCTCTTTGGCGCTGATTGAGATACTGACAGAAACAATAAGTGTGAATTTTAACTTCAGTTAAATCATAGTAAAGCAATTATAAGTTCTGACAGTTCTTGGCTCTATATTTCTAGCTTCTCTGCCAAATATGTAATCCCAAGAACTAGCATAATTGGCCACAGAATGTGCACATAACAATTATACTACCACATGTAAAGGAAATTCTTTGTTTATGTAATTTCATTCTTGGAACAGCTAAGTTATAAACTCAAGATCTGTAGAAGCTCTGATAAGGCAAATAAGTTACTTGTGTATTATGCATAATCTCAGAAAACTGATGAATGCAAATGATGTTTTAAAATATTTTAAATATTATAGAACAGTCAGAAGTTGATCTATAAATAATCACTACAATGAAAGTCTAGGATAATTGTTTAAATACTGTAGTTTTAATTAAAATATAATCTATCAAAAAATCTCCCACGAGCAAAAAAAAATACAAAACAAAAAAACAACCACAAAGTAAAATAAGTATTCCTTTTTTTCTAAATAATAATGACATTTGCATTAGAAAATAAAAAATACTTTTTCTAGGCTGTGATCCTACCAAGGATATCAACAGTCTGTACGCATGCCATAAGCTTAGTTTCTAGAATGTGATTACAGGCTTTCCTCATTTGTATATTCCTGAAACATACACCCTTGTTCCCCCCCAACTCCCCACCATTCCCCCCCCTGCCACCCCCTCCTAAAAAAAAAAAGGTGAAGAGAAAGCATGCAGGAGCATGCCCTTCTTTCCAGAGAACTTTCTAGAGATGTAAGAGTGCACGTTCTTACATACGTGAAACAAGGAAGTGACCCGAATCTTCTTTAGGTAATATGAAATGTCTGAGTTTGTACAAGAGAGATACAGATAATATGAAATGTCTCTTCTTTTAATAGAGATCCTGGCAATTTTTGCCATGAATTTCAAAATAACTTTTCTTAAAGGACATGTTTCTAGATGGTGAACTGAAAGAACAGGCTACTCCTGTATTGCTGAAACCATAGACTTAATCACCAACTTTCTGGAAATTCTTAAACTGAAGCACTGAAACAGGAATTTTCCATGAACTACGCAGGAATGTTTACTTTCATAGTGCCCTAGCCTGGATTCTGGTTACCTTTCGGTGATATTTTACCACAGGAATTTTGATACTAATCAGGTCAAATCCAACAGTGGACGAGGAAAGCAAATAAAGAAAATGAATAGTAAATATATATGTATTTTGTCTTGATTAATTTAAAAGTAGACTTTTTCATATTTTTTTCTACAAGCCTTCTACTCTATGTTAGGTACTTAGATCGGGATGTTTATTACAGAATGCAACCAGGCATTCATATATCTACTGGATGAAGTAATAATAAGACTGCTGTCTGAAATTTCCAAACTGTCATCTTGGATTGGAGGAAAATTCCCTTCTTTATACCCCCATTCTCTTTCTCTCTTCCCCCACCTCTCTTTCTCTCTTCCCTCAGTCCTTAACACTATTTATAACAAAGTTGTTTGTTTGTTTTTAATTTGAAAAAGAGGAAATAATTGAAATGTTTAATTTTAAGCAAATATGTATATATATTACCAAATGAAAGTGAAAATGCATAAAAGTCCCTCCCTCTAGTTAAGATAAGAGCACAATTACTTTGTCTATAAGTCTTTTTCTATTACCATTAATCATATCTGGACATTAACTACTGACTTGACATCTGAATTACAGTGCTCATTCTCATCATCTATCCAAATGAATAGATCAGGACATATGCCTTAAATTAAGCAGCTGGATGGACAGACTGAGAGGAAAGTTGAATTTTTAGAAGCAGATAACCCTGTAGTTGCTGCCAAATTATTAACTGGGATAACAAACTATTGTTAAAAAAAAAAAAAAAAAAAAAGTATAAGGTACCTAAGAACTGATTCTTGGGATATTTTGGATCTATAATTTTTCACATAAATGAAATTACAGCAAGTCAGTCATATATATCATTGAAAAATTACAGTAAATTTTGCTGATAAATGTGATTCTGGGTGAAAATGAGGCGATCTTCAGGAACTTCCTCTCATTTCACTGAACTAAGGAGTGGAAACAGATACTGATTTTGTAGTGATATACTACATTGGTAAGAAATATACTTCATTGGAAGACTTTAGGTAGCTTTACTGGGTTAAAATTGTTTCTGAAGTTATTATAAATATTTTTCTGTTCAAAAATTTTCTTTTGTTCTAGAGACTTTATGATCAAAATATACTTGTATATAAGCTCACTTGTTTTATTCCAAATACAGTTTGAAAATGACTGTAGTCAGTTTGATTAATCAAAAATGGACTTTTGATTTGTAAACAAAAAGGACTTTGTCTTCAGTAGCAATAATGAAATCAACGAAGCATTTTTATTCTTGATCAAATTCTGATTTTCTGAAGAAAGATAAGATAGAAAAGACAAATAGCTGATGAAGTAAATTATTTAAATAAACTGGCCTTATCAATGTACTAAATACATGTTAAATACTTGACATTTTCGATATTGCATTACCTTAACTTTAGTATAGATTTTAGAGCTCACAACTAAATATTAATGGAAAGATATTTATTTAAAATTATCATGCAGCCAGTTACTTTTTCGTCTTTAAACAGTAATCTTTAAAGCAACACAGTACAAAGGTATCTATTTTCTGTAATGATACATCTTGGTGACAAATATCTTTGCACACGAGTCAAAATTTTAAACTCTACATTCTCACTTGGAAAACAGCAGGAGAAAATGCAGTTGTAAGTAAACTTCAGATCTCTGCTAGCTCCCCACGTTATTTCAGTTGGGAAAATAAGATCTGTTCCGAAGGAGAAGAAAGTCTTTCCGGATTGATAAGAAGTCAACAGCATTTTGAATTTAAAGCAGGTAGTTGACAACCTATCATAATGCTATTCTATTTATTATATTATATGATTTAAAAGATCAGTGCTTCAGTCAAGATTTTATCATGACAGTTATCTCAAATCCTACAGGAAAAACAAACACATGGGATTTCTTCTTTTTCCTTGGAATCATACGGCATTAAATGAGGGGTATTTATAGGATGAGTTGTCTATTTGAGCCATTCTTTCTTACTGAAAAGATGCTACCTCTGCTCTTTTAGTTTAAATTCCTTTATTCCCAATTTTCGCATGGCCATGAAAGAAGATGGGAGGGAATTATGATTCAGCAATGAAGGCCTTAATGGCATCTCTATATGGAGGAGAAACATAATTCAGAATCATAATTCAGATTTATGCTGTAAACATAGAACACAAATATACACCAACATGGATAACTGGAAGCCATTCTTTTCCTTATCTCCCAAGTCATACTGATTGGCAGCTAAAAAAACGTTCAGAATATTCAAAAAAGTGCAGTCTGCAGATAACTACTTACCTACCAATGGAAATGATACCCTGATTTACATACAAAGGAAATGCAGAATGATTTCTTCAGGGAAGTGTCTGCTGAGGATCTTTTCCTCACACTTCCCTAGTAAGCATTACATAAAAAGTTAGTGTCATTTTTTTTTTGTTTGTTTGTTTCACTGGGTATTGTAAAAAGCATTGAGCCTATCATCGTTTTGCTATGTCTCCCATACATTACATTATTTGTTTACAGTGACTTCTTCCTTTGAAGTCTCTTGCACATATCAAGACATTGCATCCACTCACTGTGCTCATGGTGGTAAGAATTTTTTATGTTTTAAAATTCCTCAACTTTTTGCAAGTCTGCCCAGCCTGCCCCCTCTTCCTCCTCATTATAATGTTATATGTTCAAGGGCCGCTCTGAAAGTAATGCCTCCTAATTTATTACATTGGCTCAGGATATCAGAGGCAAATGTTGTTGATATAAAAGTAGAAGCTGAAGCTTTCCACCAATATTCCATTACATTTTGTTGCAATGAGACAGGGGCAGCAGAGGGGTTGTCTCTGAAAAAATGGTGTCTGACATGGAAGTGTGAATGAAGAAAAGATGCAGAACTGAATACCTCAACATAGGAAAAAAAAAACACCACTCATTGACATTTATCAATACTTGGTAAAAATTTATGGAGATGGAACAGTGGATCTCAGCACAGTAAGGCAGTGGGTGGAGCGTTTCATCAATGGTGACTCAGTCTGGAGAAGAGGAGGCTCAGGGGAGACCTCATTGCACTCTACAACCTCCTGAAGGGAGGTTGTGGTGAAGAGAGATTTGGCCTCTTCTCTCAGGCTATGAGCAGGACACGGGGTAATGGCCACAAGTTGTATCAGAGGAGGTTTAGATTAGACATAAGGAAGAACTTTTTCTCTCGGAGAATGGTCAGGCACTGGAATGGCCTGCCCAAAGAGGTGGTGGAGTCACTGTCCCAGGCAGTGTTCAAGAGGTGTCTGGATGAAGTGCTGCATGATATGATTTAGTGCTTGTGGTGGCAATGGTGATGAGGAGATGGTTGGACTAGATGATCTTGTAGGTCATTTCCAACCGAGAGCAGCATTCACCTAGTCTCCTGGGCCTTCTCTCCACCAGACTAAACAACACCTTTTTCCTCAGCCTCTCCTCATGAGACTTGTGTTCCAGACACCTCACCAGCTTCACTGCCCTTTTCTGGACATGGTCCAGGGCTTCAGTGTAGTGAGGGGCCTAAAACTGAACAGAGTAAAGAGGGGCAATCACCCTCCTGCTCCTGCTGCCAATGCAGTTTCTGATACAAGATGGGATGCCACAGGCTTTCTTGGCTGCTTAGATACACTGCTTGCTCATGTTCAGGGGAGCACTGACCAACACCCTCAAATCCATTTCCTCCATAAAGTCTTCCAAACACTCTGCCCGAAACCTGTAGCCCTGCCTGGGGTTTTAGCCAAAGTTCAGGACACAGCACTTGGCCTTGTTGAACATCACCCCATTAGCCTCAGGCCAACTATTCAACCAGCCCAGATCCCTCTGTAGGGCCTTCCTCTCCCCAGACAGATCAACACTTCATCCCTGCTTGGTGTCATCTGCAAACTTAATGAGGGTTCAATCAAAGCCCTCATCCAGGTCATCAATAAAAATATTGAATGGATCAGTTCCAAGTAACAACCCCTGAGAAACACGACTTATTACTGGTCATCATCTGGATTTAACTCCATTCATCACTACTGTGGCCTTCCAGTCAGTTCTTTACCCAGCAAAATGTGTACCTGTCCAAGACACAGGCTACCAGCTTCTCCAGCAGTATACTGTGGAAGACTGTGTCAAAGACTTTGCTGAAGTCTAGATAGACTACATCTACAGCCTTTCCTTCATCCACCAGGTGGATCATTTGATCACAGAAGGAGATCTGGATGGTCAAGCAGGATCTGCCTTTCATGAAACCATGCTGCCTGGGCCTGATCTTCAGACTGTCCTGCACACGCCACATGACCTCACTCAATTATACGTTGCAGTGCAACTATACATTGAGATATTTAAGTACAGTTGAAATCAGTAATGTTATTTATATACTAAATGGTATTAGCTTCAAACTAAGGAAAGAACGAACTTACACAAGTCATACAGGCCATTCAGAAAGGTTTAATATTATCTGAAAAATCAAGGGAATATTTTTAGAAGAGAACATCTTACCAATCTATAATCCAGTTTTCCAAAACTGAACAAAGGTGTATAAGTGTTAGAGAGGTTTGAATATTTACTATAATTCTACAGAAGATTTATAGATATAGGTATTTGTGACATCAGAGTATAAAAACAGTTTTATTTTTCTATCCTAAGTAGTTACATGTACTGCTGCAAACCAGACTTTCTACAAATGATCGTTCTATGAGATGGAATGGTATCTCCATTTCTCATTAGTATTGTATTATTCATCACAGCTTTTGAAAGATAACAGGTATACAAGGAATGAATAATTGTTCAGGAAAATAACATGTTCAGCATTTTTAAGAGAAGGTCATTTGTTGATATTACCATTGAATATAATTTTAAATTTGCACTCAGAGCATACTGTGAACCAGAAGGAACTCAAGAAATAATAGAATATGTAGCAAAATCAATTAGAATGCAAATTAAATGTTTAATCAGAAGAATAATACAGACATCCCAGAAGTTGCTCAGCCTCTTTTAAACTAGGTTCTTAAAAACTGTAAAGATCAGAAGTCATTATGTATATGTATGTATCTCTGTATGTACAGGTATATTGATATACTGATATATATATATTATTTTATTTTATATTACCACACTATTGTGTGTTCAATTATCAATGTTTATGAAAATCATATTAAAGTGAAAGGCATCACTGAAATCACTGTGAAACCATTATTTTCCTGCATTTTAGTTCTTAGAAATGCATATCTTCCAAAAAGAAACTTTCTACATACTTTATCAGATATCCTAAACACACCTGAAGTATAATCATCTCCATTATGACTTCTTGGTGGAAAAGATGAATGTATGTATAATATTTCATTACAATATTGATTTGCAAAAACTTCACTCCGCCATAGGGAGACAGTAATCTAATCTGCCTTTATCTGTTTATTGCCTCAGACAGTATGCATGGAAAAACTGCATTATTAGGCAGAAAAGATAGCTTAAAGATAGTATTTGACTTCTGCAAAGAATTTCAATTGCATAGGAAACCTTTGCTTAAAGTAGATATTTTATCTAATCATAATACTTCTGGGATTTTGACCAACACTACATAGTAATTTTGAATAATATTTTATGCAATATACTTAGACAGAATACAGTTGAAGACTGAAATCCAAATTTTTAATTTTTTCAATGGTATGAAACTTTTTAAGACCAGAATTATAGAATCATAGGATCATAGATTCACAGATTTAGAGATTCATAGATTCGTAGCTTTATAGAATCATAAAAACGGCTTGGGTTGGAAGGGACCGTAAAGGCCATCTACTTCCAATCCCCCTGCCATGGGCAAGTTGCCATCTACCATATCAGGCTACCTGGGGTCCCATCAAACCTGGCCTTGAATGTTTCCGGAGATGGGACATTTACAACTTCTCTGAACAGCCTGTGCCAGTGTCTCACTACCGTCTGAATAAAGAATTTTCTCCTAATATCTATCTATCAATATCTATCTATGATACTATGATTCCATTGCATAATAAATTATGCCCACACATATGTTCTTAAGTGACAGCATCAACTGCACTAACTAGGCATCATAGACAGCAATCATAGCATTACTCTCCTTCCTCCAATGACTGTATTTATTAGGTCTCTTTTGGTTTCCTTCAATTTCTGTTGATTACCATGATTTATTTTTTTTTATTCTTAGTTAAATTGTGGTTATTTAAGTGCAACTGTTTTACTAAATTAAATTCCAGCCTTCCTGATCAATTGCTCAAACACAGAAAAGAAGTGCCATTTTAAAGGCATTCAAAATGCAAGATGTGAATCAGGTAAACAGAAGCCAGGAACTTCTATCTCTTTAGAGTGGAAGATAAGGATCATGCACAACATCTCAAGCCATTCCGAATAATAGCACAGGTCTTTGTTTTAGCCATCGCCTAATTGCTGCAGTCTTATTTGTTTACTATAAAGTCTGAATGTATCTGGCTTTTTACATCAATCATTCATCTAACCTTTCTGTAAAATGCATATCCTTAGAAGTGTACTCTACAATATATCTAGGCCTTTAAAACATGTAAGCCAAAGTTTTCCAACACAGAGAATGAAAGAAGAAATGACTGTGAAATTGTCTCCTGTAGTAGATTAGATGGGTCAGAAAGCAAACATTTTCAGAATATTTTTGAAATGATCTGTATTTAAATACTTTTTTTCTGTTCCTGTTGGCATAAACTTTCTCCCAAAGATAATGTCTTGTTATAACTTATGATATCATGTAGTTACCTAGTGATTTTCCTATTTTTTTTCTTTTTCTTGTTTTTGTTTGTTTGTTTGTTTGTTTGTTTGTTTTCTTTTGGAAGGATTTATAATAATGCTATCTTTTAAAATTCATTTGTTTTATAAACCCTGAGACTGGAGACTGTAATACCCACTATTTGTCTGGAATGGTAAATACAGCAAAGGTAATTTTACCCTTGAAAAAAAGATAATACTTTACTCCCTATGACATTAATTATATTTTGCAGATTGCTAGTGACATTTGATCATCAGAGCAAATAGTCTGACATACATAGAAGTATGTACCAGCTTGATGTTTAGATTAAAACCAAAAAGTTTGTTCTTGATGAAAAGGTTCAGTGGATGAACAGAATCATTTCATCGTGTTAAAATATCTCTCTAATGTGAGGTTGTTTTTCGTTCAAACTATGTTGAAAACTTTGAATCATTTTCTTTGACATTTCATACAAAGGCTGTTCTCTGATGCCAATATTAATATCAGCCCTGCTTTCCCAGAAAACCATATATTTTTAGATCTACTATAAAACTCTTCTGCAGGAAGTATTTCTTCTTCTTTTTCAAGAAGAAGAGATCATTTAAGAACAGAAAAAAAACATGAAAAAAACTAACTAGATATTGATAGACATGTCTTATGCACTTCAAAGAACTTCTGATATAGAAATGACAGACACAGACTGGGAGAGGAGTATCTGGAGAGCAGCACAGCAGAAAGAGATCTGGGGATGCTGAACAAGAACAGAATCCACGTGAGCTAGTAATGTATCTTGGACCAAGAGGCCAAACTGCATCTTCAAATGTTTTAAACACAGCATAAGCAGGCATTCAAAAGAGGTGATTTTTGCAGCTTCATAAATTTGGTAAAAGGACTGGAAGGAACATCAGGGGGGAGGGGGGGGGGGGGGGGGGGGAAGGGTAGGAAGGGGCTGAGAGCACTTGGATTATTTAGTCTGGAGAAAAAGAGGCCAAGAGATTACCTCTCTGAAACATCCTGAAGAGGGGAAGAAAAATTTCTTTATGATAAATTTGGTAAAACTCTGGAACAAATTCCCTACACAGATAGGTGATGCCTCATGCCTGTAATTTTACAAGAAGCATTAGAACAATGACCTAAATTATACACTTCAACTTCTGCTTAGCCTTGAAGAGGTCAGACAGGCTAACTCAATGACCTCTGAAAGTCCCTTCCCTTTTCCATTATACTTCATTCTACTCCACTCCGTTGTAAATAGTTGGTGGCAAGAAATGCTGTTTGTTGCAGAGGTGTTCTATTGAGCAAGTATTCGGTATTTCTATTCCCACTTTTTTTTCCTGTAATTGTAGGATACTGTTGTCTTGTAAAGTTTTTTTATGGAAAAATACAAAGCTAAACATACAGCAGAAACAACAAAGCCTACAAAATTACAAAATTACATAGTTCAAAAATGAATAATAAAATATAACACTCTGGACCATAGTATATTTAATTAAGTGAAGAGTATGCTTACTGTTCTTGCATGTTTGTTGAAAAAAAATTATTTGACAAATATTCCTCAACTGTCCAGTGTTCTTGACAGTTCAGTCTGTCCTCATGCTATCTTATAAGAAAGCTAAAGCTTTCTCTGTAGAAGTTAAAAATATAATTTTTAGAATTTGGACTAAACTCTCTCATTTCTTAAATATAGATTTGTTTCTAAATGGGCTGTATGACTGATATCAGAAATGGTTTGGAGGAGTGGAGGATCTTTAAGGTGTATTTTTACACAAAAATTTTAAAACCAAGCAAATTACTACTGAAAAATACTTTTGCCTGCTGTGTGCATGAAATGTTGTGCTGGAAAATAATAGGAAGTACTATTGGCAATTTATTGAAAAATGTTATTTATGGAAATTGTTCCAGCAGAATTTTTCTGTCATGACTTAATGAATCTCCTTTTACAAGCACAAAGTTCACTAAGTTAGAGATATCTAACCTGGAGGTTAATTTGTTTTTTGTTGGATTTTTTGTTTGCTTCTTTTTGTTTGTTTGTTTGTTTCTTGATTATACTAGAAATGCCATCAGAAAGTAGAATAAATCATAAATAAAGTGTCTTTGGACATGATTGTGCTGCTCTCTCTGGATTAAAATATTCTATCAATTGACATTTATTTCATTTTAGCTGTTTTTACCCTTACGATTTCCCACATCTGTTTCAGATACCCTTCTGAAACTTGTTTATCCCACGTTTAATTTGAAAAATTCTTTATGTGGTCCCAGAGAAGTTCTGAGAACTGAGAATCAATTCCCAAAATAATCTTAATGATCTTCCACTTCTTTCAAAAAGATAGAGAGATCCTGGAGCATTAGAATCTGGTTATTAGACAATTTTCATAAGAGGTAATTTTAGGTCTGATTTTTTAATCTTTTTTTGTATCTTTTTTTTTTTTAATAACACCATCTATTTCTCTTGTATCTCTAATCTCCCACAGTGCTCTGGCATTCAGACCATTTAAATGCTGATTAAAAACTCAATTAGGTAAACCTATAAGCATGATGTTCTCTAGACTGAAAAGGTATTTCATATTGATATGAATATTGATGAATCATGATGATATTTGGCAGAATCAGAGTTGATATATATTTCTATCTGTGAGTGTATTTTGCTAATATTTCAACTACATGTCCATCCCCTTAAAAAAAAAAAAAAAAAAAAAAAAAACTTTTATATCTCTCATGGCTTGTCGCTCATGTGTTAGATTAATGAGCCATATGATGTAGGGGATGTATTGTAGCATTGCATAATTAGTGCATGAAAAAGTGAAGGGGAGGAGAAGACAACAGCATGTTTGGAGAAGTTATGGTGCAGGGCAATGAATTAGAAAAAAAAAAAAGAAACTTCCTCACCCGAGTGGAATTTACTAGTTCTACCTATGAAGAGCAATATATTGTAAGATGTTGCCAGAATCAAGCAATGAATTCTTCTCATAACTTTATTTCCACTAGGATATTTTTAATATATTAGGTACTTCAAAATACATAACCATTTTCTCTGTGTTATTTCTTCCTCACAGCAAAAAAAGAAGAAAAAAAAAAATAGAAAAGCTATGCATTCATAAAAAAAACTTTCACTATCTGGTTTGAAGAGAAAAGAATATGTGTTGTGTATAGCACAACAGTTAAAGTCAGTTTGGTGTATTAAATTAACAAAAGTAAAAGATAAATAAACTAACTCATTTTAAATCAAATACTGATTATTGATAAATCTCATAAGGGGAGTAAGATACAAAGGAGTAGATTGCAACTGATGAATGAATAGATCTAGAAAGTAATGAGATAATGAGATATTTTTCACTTAAGGTTTTTAATAACAGTGGGAAAAATGCATCAGCTGAAGGAAATAGACCCACCCAGGATTTTTACAAACTTGGGGACTTATTCAGATTTTCATGACTTTGATTCTTAGGTATGGTTTGAACTCTTTTTCCAGCATTACCTGTTATGAGACGTGCATTATATTCTTAACCTCTTTTGTATTATAACCTAAAATAGCTTTTTTCTTGTTGCCTAGATTGCTTTTTACTCCTAAAGCAAAATTCATCTCAAGACAGTGTATTACTCACATATTCCACACTATAACTGAAGAAGAATTAGTTGTTGCTTTTTCCTCTTGCTTACAAACATATAGCCTTACCAGTAAGAAAATAGACTTACTAGGAATGCTGGAAAGCTTGGATCATTCTGGTTTAGAACATCATTTTCCAGTAATCTATATGTAAGATGTATCTCATTTTTTTAGATTTGCTACGCATATCTCTTTTTCAAGAAAGCTTGAGTTCACTCCAATAACAGGAAAAATAAAAATACAGGTCAGTCCATTTCAACTCAGTCCTTCCTCTAAACATGATTGATTTAATTGAACTTTTAATTACATCTAGGTGACTGCGTAAGAACATATTAGTATTTTTTTTAAAAAAAAAAATGGTAATAGGAAAGTGTCTGTCTTGAAGGATCATGAATTAGAGTGGTTGTTAAAGTAAAAGCCTCATTTAACAATTTCTTTTTTTATTTTTTTTTACCAGTCTCTTTAAAGAAAAAAAAAATAATAATTTTAAACTATCTTCACGATGATCACTTGTCATGCAAATAAGTAAGTGTGTCCCCAAACAGTGTGTTCCACTGTTTAAGGCAACAAGCATGTTGCCATGCTATAAATATTTGAGACATCTTATTCCGCAATATCAACATAAGAGGAAAAAGAAGTTTCACAATGGCTCTGGCCATAGATCCATTTCAGTTGTTATTTCCTCAACAATGATAGAATTTGTGTCAATAATTTAGTGGCAAGGTTCTTAGAAAGTTACTGTGACTGTGTCTCTTACACGAGTGAAGAGATTCATTGCAGTTTATCAGTATAGGGAAATTAAAGCATGGAGAGAAGGGAGGCTATTCCTGGCACTATCACAATCTGCACATGTTAGTTCTTAAGTATTCACAGAGAATTCTGCTTGTTATTTCATTTACAGTGATAGCTCTGTTTATTAACTTCATAAGATTTATGTGGCTGTGTCTTTTATGTGCTAAAAGAGCTATACACCATTAGTTATTGTTGAAAACATAAAGGCTTTGTTTGCAAATAAGTTCAGTTACTGATAAAATGATAAAATAATTTTACAAGGTTAATAAATGTCTTAGCATAACAGCATTTGATTATTTCCAAAACAAAAGGTACAAGTGTCTAATTTAACTTTTGAAATAGATGTTTACAAATTATATAGTTCAATAAGTTTGCCAGTCAGATATGAGGGGGGAGTATCTTTTGAAGGTCTAAATTGTTTTCCTACTATGTTATTCTCATGGAAGGTAATTTCTAAACCCCAAAATGCCAAGTTTAACAAATCACCACTCATTACATCTTGCTTCCTTATTTGGATATATTACAAAACATATACTTACTTATACTTACTTACCTTCATCTGGTGGATGAAGGAAAGGCTGTTGATGTGGTCTACCTAGACTTCAGCAAAGCCTTTGACACTGTCTCCCACAGCATTCTCCTGCAGAAGCTGGCAGCCCGAGGCTTGGATGGGTACACTCTTGGCTGGGTGAGGAGCTGGCTGGAGGGCCGGGCACAGAGAGTGGTGGTGAATGGAGTCAAATCCAGCTGGCGACCAGTCGTGAGTGGTGTTCCCCAGGGGTCAGTGTTGGGGCCTGTCCTCTTCAATATCTTTATTGATGACCTCGATGAGGGCATTGAGTGCACCCTCAGTAAATTCGCAGATGACACCAAATCGGCTGGAAGTGTGGATCTGCCTGGGGGTAGCGAGGCCCTACAGAGGGATCTGGACAGGCTGGAGAGCTGGGCTGGAGCCAATGGGATGAGTTTCAACAAGGCCAAATGCCGGGTCCTGCACTTCGGCCACAACAACCCCAGGCGACGCTACAGGCTTGGGGCGGTGTGGCTGGAGGACTGCGCAGAGGAAATGGACCTGGGGGTATTGATTGATGCTCGGCTGAACATGAGCCGACAGTGTGCCCAGGTGGCCAAGAAGGCCAATGGCATCCTGGCTTGCATCAGAAACAGTGTTGCAAGCAGGAGCAGAGAGGTGATTGTTCCCCTATATTCAGCACTCGTGAGGCCGCACCTCGAGTACTGTGTCCAGTTTTGGGCCCCTCACTGCAAGAAAGATATTGAGGCCCTGGAACGTGTTCAAAGAAGGGCAATGAAGCTGGTGAGAGGTCTGGAACACAGGCCATATGAGGAGAGGCTAACAGGGGACCCCAAAATACTTGAAAACAACAGCAATAATCTGAGGTGGAACAAATGATTTTACTAAATATAGTATTAGCAAAGTATAATGAGAGGGAGAGAGTGTGTCTGAATGGTAGATAGGCCTCACCACAATGCTGAGGTGAGATGTGCAGTCCAGTTGAGTGAATGAAGAAAAGCAGACGGCAAAGCGCAGACAGTGAATTGCAGACAGCGAAGAGCAGGCGAAGAAGAAGGAATCAGGTGACCTTGCACAGAGTTATATCTCCTCGCTGACTGCAAAGCCTCCTGGGGAAATGTAGTTCTTCTCCATTGGACAAACATTCGGAACTCAAGCATCAGAAGTCAAACCCCCCAGTGCATTACATGATGTTATGGTGTGGAATACTGATAACCAAAAATCATAAAACCATTACAATAAGAAATGATGCACAAACAATTGCCACCTTCCAACCGTTGCCTAGCAGTTGACCAGCAACTCCCCTGAGTGGTGGAAGAGAGCTCCTACTTGCTGTCATGGGGTATGGAATATCCTTTTGGCCACTATATGTCAGCTGTCCTAATTCTGTTGTCCCTCAGCTTCTTGGGCCTTTAACTGTGAATGGCCTTAGTTCTGTTAAACCCTGTTTAGCTGCAAGAACAAATACTGGTGTGTTATCAATACTGTTTTTCTCTTAGAACTAAAACATAGCATCATACAAATCTATTGTGAAGAAAACAATTCCATCCCAACCTAAACTAACACACATATTGTTAGTAACACTGCTCTTCAAGTCCAAAAAATACTTGATATTCAGCAACTAAAATAGGTATTAGATTTCTGCTTGTTTCCAAGATCAAGTCCATAAGTTCAGAAATAGAAATAATTTTTTTAAATTAAAATGAACACTAGGAAAAAATAAAAGATCCTTAGTGAAACCCTCTGGTGTTCTGTGTAGTGAATATATTCTGCTTTGACAAATAAAATGCCTTTGAAAGATTACAATTCATTGGCTCTTTTCCTACTGTTTTGTTTGTACAACTAAATAAGGCAGGATAAATTCTGCTACCTGACATTGAGTTGGAGCAGGTTCTGCCAGAATGGAAAACATTGTTACCCTCATGTAGTTTCACTGTACTATGCATGAGGTTAGGCTCTTCACTCTCAATACCAATGATCATATCAGAGTTCTAAGGGACTGTAACTTAGCATTGGTCAAAAGCATTGCAGGAGTTATAGTAGATATGGTAGAGGAGTGTGGGACTGACTTTCACTTGAGCACTCTAGTTCATTTAGTTCATTTAGGCCAGGCTATCTGGCCAAGCATATATCCTGAGATGTCTTGCAATGGACAAGAACCATTAAGGGTTTTCACAGTCCTGCTTATACTGTCTGAAACAAGAAGATACAGGAAAAACAAACAAAAAACACTCTTGGCAATTCAGTATTTACTAGGTTCATCTGTATCTCCTGTTTGGTTATAACAAAAATCGAGTAAGAAAAATGTTTTTTCTGTGTTATTTTAATAAGACTGCCTATTCTTCTCTCGTGTTCAGCTTAGAAGGACATATTGATGTGCTGTTGAAAGAAAAATTCAATATATATATTTTTTTTAATTCAGCTTTGAGGATGCAAGAGTGTTCTGTCATTTTTAAAGATTTATATTAGGAGGATGATAGTTTGTCTTAAGCTAGAGAATGTCATGGACAGCATCATCATTTGAATCACAGAATCATTAAGATTGGAAAAGACCTCTAAGATCATCTAGTCCAACTGTCTACATATCACCAACATTTCTACACTTAACCATGTTCTTTAGTAACACATCTACACTTTTATTGAACACCTCCATGGATGGTAACTCAACCACCTCCCTGGATAGCCCATTCCAGAACAAACCACTCCTTCAGAAAATAATTTTTTCCTAATATCCAAACTGAACCTTCCCTGGTACAACCTGAGGCCATTCCCTCTAGTCCTATCACTGGTTACATGGAAAAAAAGCTTGATCCCCACCTTGCCACAACCTCTTTTCAGCTAGTTGTAGATGCTGATAAAGTCTTTCTCAAATCCCCTCTTTTCCAGACTAAACAATCCCTGTACCCTCAGCCACTCCTCATAAGACTTGTGCTCCAATCCCCTCATGAGCTTTATTGCTCTATTGTGAGCTAGCTCCAGGGCTTCAATTACCTTCTTGTAGTGAGGGCCCAAAACTGAACACAGCAGCTGAGGTGTGGCCTCATTAGAGCTTAGTACAGAGGGATGATCACCTCCCTGCTCCTGCTAGCAACACTATTTCTGATGCAAGCCAGGATGCCATTGGCCTTCTTGGGTACCAGGGCAAACTGCTGGCTTATGTTTAGCTGAGCATCAACCAGCACCCAACTGTAGGTTCATTTCTTCCATGTGGACTACCAGCCACCCTGCCCCAAGCCTGTAGTATTTACAGGTATTGCACTGAACAAAAGGAAGAAGTGTCTGTACAAAGCTCTCAG
Source organism: Lagopus muta (assembly GCF_023343835.1). Classification (NCBI taxonomy): domain Eukaryota; kingdom Metazoa; phylum Chordata; class Aves; order Galliformes; family Phasianidae; genus Lagopus; species Lagopus muta. The sequence goes on from NC_064434.1 coordinate 40,981,509, forward strand.
GCATATGATTAAATTTTTGTGTGGTTCTTTGTAAAGACTGGAGTCAGACTCAATGACTTGTGTGGGTCCCTTTCAATTTAGGATATTCTATGGATCTACGATTCTATGATTCCAAACACTTCTTTATGTAGTGTAGGTAATTTAATATTAAAAAAAAAAAAAACCAAACCAAACCAAACCAAAACAAAACAAAACAAAAAAACAAAAAACAAAACTCAACCCAACATATCTATAAAAAATTATGTAGTACACAACTATGCTAGAGGTGTACATTTGGAATATGGATAGATAGAAAAACAGCCCTTTTTATTTGATTCAGTGCATGTACAAATTGAAGAAAAACTTTAATACAGATTAGGGAATGTGGAGTCATTTCGTGAGTTTTCGCTGAATGCCAAGGACTACTGAATGCATATGCATGTCCAATATTTTGTCAGAAGAAAATCAGCAAAACACCTACTGTTAATTAGTAGGATTGCTTGTGAGTGTAGGCCACGCATAAACTCTCTGCATTCGAGTACCAGGTCAATGCTATTTTCAAGGAAATGAAAACCATCTAGGCTAGTTTTTCATTTGTACTAGGGCTTGTTCTGCTGTCTTCAATATTTTAGTATTCCCTTTGTCACAGCAATTTAAAAAATTAGTGACAACTTTGGACAAGGCATGTAAAATCAACAGCATGATTACTGAATTACAATTGCAGTAATTAAAAAAAATCTTGATTTTTAATTTAAAAAAATAACAAAATAGACACAGTGTAAGTACGACAGTGGCATTTATTCATGTCAAAGAAATTGCTTTAGCTGGAGGCACTCAGTGAACAGAACCCTAGGATGAAGTGGGTATCCAGAACCAGTCCAAACTCCTTAGATAAGCAGGGAATTTGGTGGGAACAAGGCAGCCTCAGCCCAGGAATCAGGCACATCATGCTAATGAGGTCAGGAAGAGGCTAGGCTGGGACACAGACCTGCAATTAGGCCAACCTGAGAAAGACCAGGCTATGTGGAGCAGTAGACAAGTCTTGCTGCAGCCCCACTGGGGAAGGAGTTGATGGCCCCAGAGGATGCACGTTGTCTTGGGTTAGGTGCAGTAGCCATGGAGGAAGGGACTGGGCAAGGGAAGCAAACTGTCAATGCCCTCAGGACCCAAACACCTTGTATTAATGGAGAGTTTCTGCAGAATTAAGAGCCACCGAAGTTTCTAGAAAACCAGTTGTGGCAGTATGCAGCTGCACATACAGTGCAGAGATGACAGTAGGAAGCTTGTTTTCAAAAATATTAAGTAAGGAAAAAAAGATACAAACCATAGCTTTTATACAGTACTTCACCTTTATTAATTATGTACTCTCAAAATCAAAATCACTTCATGAAAACAATCTGTAACTTGGTCCTGTTATCTGTGTATGGTTGAACTTGTCAAAAGGAAAGTGCAATAAGAAGAAATCAATTTTAAGTCAACAAAAGCCATATAGGTCTGGGAGAAAGTCCTGCTTAATTCTCCGGCCTGAGTATAATCAATGCAATTGTTAACTAAAAGTTCTGCTTTCAGGACTGTTTTCTTGGTTCCACAGTTTTCAGTCTTTTGCCTTCAGTTACATTTATGCAATCTGACTGAAAGTAATGGAGTTGCACAAGTGAATCTGAAGGCAATACTCGACCTGCAAAAACCTTTATTATTGATGATCCATGAGTCAGATAGAAGACAAATAATCTTCCAAATCCCAGTCCTAACTTAAAGGGCTGACAGCCAGAAAAGCCATTTCAATAGTAACTGGAATGAATTTGATTGAGAAATTATGGGGGGAAAAACACTATTGAATGTGACAATACTATTTTTATACAGAGTTTTCAGAATAGCCTTGCACTGTAAGGATTAATCACATCCTGCTGCCTATTCCCTATCTGAAGGAAGAATACTCCATTTTGATATTACAATTGGTTGCCATAGAAATGATAATCAGTTCCAAAAAAAAAAGACTGTGGTTTCAGGTGAAGCAAAAACTGTAGGAACCCTTAGCAAACAAAGAGCTATCTATCTTACAAGTATCAGTCGTAACAGATGCAAAGAACAGAAAATGTATAAATATTTTTACCTGTACACACGCATATAAAAACAGGGATTTAAGAGCATGTTTTTCACTTCAGGAAGTACAGCTCAATTTGGTTGCAAAGATAGAGCTGTGCACATTACCATTTAAGACCCTAACCATTTAAATTCAAATTATAGAGTAGAACTTAGAATTTGGCAGCAAAGAAAAAAAAAAGAAGAAAAAAAATATATATTTGTTTACCAGATTAGACCTCCATGTTATTGAGAAAGTAGCCCAATTTTTTACTCTTGATTGTATCTTTTTCTTGAAAATTAGAGAATTTAAGGAGGAATACAAGACATTTAAGGCTTTTCACATAATTAGGCATTGTTTTCCCTATCTTTTAGTGTCATAAAGAAAGAGTCCACAATTATTAGAATTATTTATATGCTCAAGGTAGCATATGTTCTAGTAAACAACACTTCTATCTACTACTGTACTTACATCAGTGATACATATTCTGGTGCTCCATCAGGGCAACTCAGCCATATTTTGTCAAGCACTTATTTGGTTTCTCAGGATCTGTCTGCAAGCTGGCATTTTTTTCTTGCCTGCTCCATTCAGCCCAGACCCCTGCTAGAAGATATATCTGATCACAGAATAAAGAAGACAACTCTGGTAAAGACCTGATCTACAAGCAAGAGAATGCTGCCTGCTGGGGACTCAAAACCAGGATGTGTTTAGGGAGTGCCAGAGCTCATCCTTGTCACTGCTACTCCCTACTTTTATTTCATCGGCTTATTAATGATACTGCCAGGGAAAACCTAACAGTATCTAAGTGACTATAAGGCTCTGAAGGCAATAGTCAAGGGCATGAAGGCCCAGCTGGTGTTCTACTCTCCTGGTAAAGCTAAAACATATGAAGAGGACACTAATAGAATAGCTTGAGAACTGTTGTTGATAAGAGCAGTTTGGATTCTATGACTATGGGGCCCTGTTTGCAGATCAGCCTCTGTATGAGGAGATAGAACCTCACATAATTGGACAAAATTGTTTTTCCAATAGCGTGGCTGGACTCATAAGGAGGGATCTAAGAATGACAGAGGAGAGAGACTAACTGACAGCCTTGTGAGTGGCTGAAGAATATTTGGAGTCCCTGGAGAGAGGGTATGAAATGATGTGACAGAGAGGGATCACAAAATCAATAAAAAAGACCTTTCACGAGGTTTTCTCCAGCTCTAGAATCATCAAGGTACCATTCTGGAGAAATCTCCCAAAACTTTCCTTGAAACTTAGGATGCTCCCTAAGATGTCTATTTAGTAATGCATGCAGTTTGGGTTAAAAAATCTCAAAAAATAATCATGAGGCAGTTATCTCTTGAAGAATCTTCATTTTACTGTGCTACTTCTATTTTATGTGCTATTCTTAGGAGTTTCAAAAGAAGGAGCTAAGCTCTATATTTTCTAATCTTCTATTTACATATCCATCAGAAAAAATATTTTGAATTTTTGAAAGAAAGAAGACAATAATGTCCCTTTTTTTTCTGTCAAGAATGTTTTTATTTTTTTTATTTTTGTTCTTCATAGAAGGGAGTGTCCTTCTGGCATACAGTTATAAACGAAAAAGCTAGAAAGAGTCAGTGCAAAGTGTACAAAACTGTATTCCTTCTGAAATGGTGTAGCATATTCATTCCAGAAAACAAGCTGGAATTTTCCTTTCCTTCATTTCATTTCCTAAATACTGTCTGACTGTTTTAAATGAATACTTGTAAAACATTCTCATTTATCATCAATAAAATATGACTCATAATTATGCAATAAAGTTTCATAATGACTAAGAAGTTATGAAGTTGCTTTGGGTCTATATATTGTCTTGAATTTGTCTGAATATTTGCTAATAATAGCTGCAAACAGTGAGTAAAACCAGAGTTCTGCAGTTTCTTTCAATTAAACAGGACTTACAACACCATATATAGCAAGTGCCTAAGTCAAACAGAAAGCAGATATGAAATATGAATCAACAATCTATCTCTTCTTTTCAGAGGAATTTTCCTGAAGTTTCCTGAGGTTTTCTGTTGTTATTCCCTGTACTTGAAGAGCCATACAAAACCAGGAATAATTTAGAGAGAAATGCAAATATCGGTAACTTCACTTATTCTGTGACCACCAGGATGATTGTAGTGGCGGCTGCTAAGCTACACCATGCCACTCTCTTAGTTCTCCTCCTTAAAAGAACAGGGGAGAAAATATGATAAAAATAATGTGAAGTAAGAACAGGGAGATCGCTCACCATTTACTGTTGCAGCCAAAACAGATACAGCATAAGAGATTAATGCATTGTACTGATTATTACTAACAATTTATAGTACTGAGAACTAAAAACAAATTAATGACACTTTCCCCTCTTCAACCCTTTCCAACCTTCTCCCCTCAGGCAGCGCAGGGGAACAATAAATGATAGGTTGTGGCCAGCCCATAAGCTCCAGGCACTGCCTCACACAGGTCTCCACAGGCATTATTTCCCCCAGCTTGCTTCACTTCAGGATGCTCTGCAGAACTGCATCTTTGTCCTGGGCTGCTTCTGCAAAGATACACCCCTCCACTGTGCTAACAGCCACTGCTTGATCTCCATAAACATTTAGCAAGCATTGAAGAACGTCAATGAGTGCCACTTTTTCCACACAGAGGAATTAAATGACACACCATTGCTTCATACAAACTTCCATATCAGATGTCATTTTGTCAGAATGCCACTCTGCTGCCATCTGTTGCATGGCAGCGGAATGTAACAGAGTAATGTCAAGAAAGTTCAACTTCTGCTTCCATGCCACCAATGTACACCTCTGGTGTGTTTATAGGATTCACCCTTTGTTCCATCTAAAAAGTCTCCTTTTTGCAAATGATGTTCTCTATAGGTAAAAAAATCCACTCACCTCGAAAATATATACATAGCCAGTGAATAATCCTTTCCAGTACTTATCCAGTTTAGTTCTCTGACAATTACTATTTCACCTTTTTATTATCATCAAAATAATCTCTTTTTATATGACTACTATAATGATTTCTTCCTGGGAAACTTATGTTTTCTTTGTAGTTACCTAAAATGAAATGACAAGCATAGGCAAAGCATATTTATGGTGCTTCAGTTTTTCAATCCTATTTTTACACTCTCATTAGAAGATCATACTGAGAGATATGTCACTGCTGTATCTATTTATTTATTTGCCAAAGCTATCACTGGTGGATTTGTTATGAAGGAATCATATTTTCACCAAGAATTTTTCAACTGATATCACATAGTCAGACATGTCAAACAATGTATTCATTATAAGGGAAGAAAAAAAATTGTCCTCTGAGCTAGTGAATAACAAACTATGCTGTGTAAAAATATCTCATTATCATCTGTCAAAATCAGGACTGGTGATTAGATCCGTAAATACACATTCCAGAACTAAGTATCACAAGTGGATACAGTTTGTTACATAAGTATGATAGCAAGACAAACCTTAGAAGAGCATATTAAATGTATAGAATATGCTCAGACATTATTTAGTGGTAGAATTTTCCTCCAAAGTATAAATAAAATCAATATAAAATTAGCAAAGATATTCACATCCTTATTTATCAGACTATTTATTTATTTATTTGTTTATTTAAGTTACATTCCTGAAGTGTGTCTTCTAATGAAGTGAATTCTTAAGAATATTTGAGGACATTTTTTGTCTGTGATAGTCGCAGCTCACTTCCATCTCTGACTTTCTTTCACTTCACTGTCCAACATGATAAAGTGAACAGAAATCCTGAGAAATCAGGTTACTCAGACTACACTGAGTATTGTCTCCTCTGTATGTACTACAGAGATATTTTTACTTTCATTTTATAGTGCCAGTAAAGCAGGCTAATTCCTAGCCATCGATTATTAAATGGGCTTAATGGTCCTAAAGAGCATTTTAGATAAAACGTTTGTTTATTAATTGGGAAAAAATGTCCTTGTTTTTTGGTCCTTATATCTCTAAATAAGCCCATTGGACTTGATTGGGATTCACCTCAGAGTGCTGAAGGAATTTGTGGACTTCATAACTGGACCTTATTTAGAAAATAATTTATTATATATTTATTATATATTATATATTATATAGTAATATATAGTAATATATTGTATATTGTTATTATTATATAGTAATATATTGTATATTAATATGTTATTATTATTGTTGTTGTTATTATTATTATTATTTAATATTTAAATAATAAATGATTGTGGGAGTCTGTAGGTGCCTACTGACTGGAAATTAGCCAGTGTTATACCTATCTAGAAAATGGCTTGAAAAAAGATCCAGGAAACTTCAGATCTGTTAGTCTAATCTCAGTCTCCAGAAAGATTGTCCTGGGAAATACTGAAAGATAACTAACCTACTCTTAGGCACAGCCAACAAGAATTCAGCAGAGATAAGTCCTGCCTTGTTAATTTCCTTCCAAGGTTATGCATTTGTAGATGAAGGGAAGGTGGCAGATGTTTTCTTTCTGCATTTCAGTGAGGCCTTTCATACTATTCTCATCCTTTTGGCTGTGAGATAAGCAGGTTAGGGAAAGCAGCTCAGTAAAAAGGAGTCTGGGTGTGCTGGTTGTCAGCAGGCTAAACATGATGCAGCAGTGTGTCCTGACATCTAAGAGGACAAATGACATTTTAGGGTGCATTAAACACAGCATAACCAGCTGGTCAAAACAGGCGATTTTTCCCAGTGCATTTCACATTAGCTTAGTCTTCCTTTGAATATTTTTTAACAGTTCTACTGTCCACATAAAAAGCATCCAGAGCAGGGCAATGAAGATGACAAAAGGGCTAGGAGGCACTTTCTGTGAGGAGTGGCTGAGGGCACTTGGATTGTCTAGCCTGAAGAAAAAGAGGTTGCGATGTAACATCAGAGGTATAGACTCCTGTGCTATTAATTCTGTTCAATTCCACTGTTTAAGTGGATACAAGAAAATACTCCTGGTTGCAGAAGTCATTTTGTATGTGTGTAAATATTCTTTATTTTCTGTATTTGTTTTCATGTTGTTGTAGGATATGAAATATTATGGAGGAGAGGTGCCTTAAGACTGGAGGAAAGACAGTGTCACTCCAATCTTCAAAAATGAAAACTACAGGCCAATCTGTCTCACCTCCATCCCTGGGAAGCCGAGGGAACCTTTTCTGGGTGTCATCTGAAGTGTGAAAGAAAAGTATAAGAAAATAAGGTTATCAGGAGTAGTCAGCATGGATTCACCAAATGAAACAATGCTTGACCAATCTGTCAGCCTTCTATGACGTTAGATGGATTGAGGACTAGCTGAATGATAGAGCTCAAAGTTGCTACTAGTGACAGTCTAGTTGTAGACCTACAGCTAGCATTGATCCTCAAGGGGGAGTACTGGATCTGATCTTGTTTAACATCTTCATCAATGACCTGGATGAAGGGACAGAGCACACCCTCTGAAAGTTTGCTGATTATACAAAGCTAGAAGGAGTGGTTGATACGCTAGAAGGCTATGCTGCCATTCAGCAAGACCTGGACAGGATGGAGAGTTGGGCAAAATGGAATCTTACGAGATTCAAGAAGGGCAAACATAGCCTCCACCGGGGAGGAACAGCTATATTAATCTGTACACATTAGGGGCTGGCCTGTTAGAAAAGAGCTCTGTGGAGAAAGAGAACCTAGGTGTCTCGGTGGACATTTGTTGGCCATGGGCCAGTAGTGTGACTTTGTGGCCAAGAAATCCAATCGTATCTGGAAACTCATTAAAAAGAGCATGGTCAATAGGTCCCACTCTACTATGCCCCATTGAGGTCACATCTGGAATAGTGTGCCTGTTTCTGGGCTCCTCAGTTTTAAGAAAGACAGGGAATTCTAGAGAGAGTTCAGCAGAGGACTGCAAACATGATTAGGGTTCTGGAGCATCTCCCTCATGAGGAAAGGCTGAGAGACCTTGGAAGAGAAGGCTAAGAGGATGTCTTATAAATGCTTGCAAATATCTAAAGAATAGAAGTAAACTGGATAGGTCCAGGCTCTTTCTAGTGGTTTCCAGCAACAGGACAAGGGACCATGGGCAAATCTGGAACATAGGATTTTCCATACAAGCATGAGAAATAGATTATTTACTTTGAAAGTTACAGAGTACTGGGCAGGCTGCCCAAAGAAGTTGTGAAGTCTCCTTATTTGGAGATATTCAGAACCTAGCTTTCCTGTGTAACCAACCACAGGGAAACTGCTTTAGCAAAAGTTTGGAAAGACAGATGATCTTTGGAGGTCCCTTTTAACCTTCTACCCCCTACAATTACAATGTTTTTTGACTCTGTGATTCTGCTTAAACATAAGAAAATAAAACAAACCAACCAACAAACAAAAAAACACAACAGCAAAAACAACACAACAACAGTAACAAACAACACCAGCTTCCTCCCAGTCCCCATCCCCATTCCCTGACCCCCCCCCCCTCCCCTCCATACCCTATTCCCACACACACACAGACAAATATGCAGCTTAAAATTTATCAGTAAAATATGATTCTCTGGGCTATACCGTGTACTGTTGCTTGAATTGCATTCACAAAAGGCCAACAGGCTAATGTTCTTTTCCATTATCCTGTTTGTTTTGTTTTGTTTTGTTTTTTTCACTCTCCCTTTCCACTTATTTTGTATTGTATCATAAACATTTGATCTAAACTACAGCAGAGAAATCCATCTGAAAATAACAAAAACAGAAACAACAACAAAAAAGCAAAACAAACAAACAAACAAACAAAAAACACTAATCAGTGTCCATACTTAATTCATCATCAAGCCGTAGAAAGGTCTGTGAAGGACTGAGAACTTCAGGAAAGAGCTGGAAGTGGGAATCTTTTGTTACCTTTGATACATGCAAACTGATACATTCTTCCCAGATCACACACAGTAACTGTTCAGTTCTTTGATCTACAGAAATTTAGTTTCACCTTCTAAATATGCTAAATATGCTCACGGACAGATCCTTGGCTGGTACAAGGATGCCCAGCTTTGACAAATTTGTTGGAGCTGTGCTGATTTAAGTAAGAGTCATAGATTAAGACAATTCACAAAATAAAACTTAAAAACAAAACAAAACAAAACAAACTTTTCTAGTTTAAAATAGTAATCTTAGGTTATAATTATTTTTGTTTTTCTTTTTTTCTTTTTGTTTAAAATTTGGATTATTTTATTTGTCTGACAAAGTGTCCTCTATCTAACGATTAGCCAGAATACATACTGTGTATTTCTAGAGAGATTCCTATAATTTCTAATATAAATTAGATCACAGGGGAAATAGAGGTCACTTTGACATATGCTTTCACAAATAATAATTTATCTGCTTTTAAATTCTTGGCAATATTCTAAAAAAAAATTCTGCTTAATCTCCCCAACATTTTATATTCAATCTTAAGGCTTCTGCAAGGTCTGTGTCTGTATATGTAATCTGTAAAACACTAAAAGTGTTCCACCTAAACTTTTACATTTTAAATATGCACTTATAAGACTGATATTAACACACTGTTATTTGCTTTCCATTTTAAACTACAAATTGAACCTTTTGTATTACTGTTCTGTATCCGAACATGACGTTCTGTGGGCCTCTATTAGTTTTGATTGGTTACCATGGAAACTGGAAAGAGAAAAAGAGAAGGCAAATATGTTTGTATGTTTAAACATAAAGAGTTACATTCTTTCACATATTTCGGGGGGGGGAGGGGGCTGGGGGAAGGAAAAAAAAAAAAAAGAGAGGAGACATAAACCAACACACACACACACACACACACACACACACACAAAAAAAAAAAAAAAAAAAAAAAAGAAAGAAAAAAACAACACAGAATATAGAGACAAAAACTTAATTTTAGAGATGGACCACAGTAAACCATGTGATTTGGGCAAGATGGAAGATATTCATTTCTACTGGCTTCACCAATGGCTTCTGTTGATACTGAAAACATGAATGTCACTGACAGTAAGAGCTAAAGTCATCTAAAATCTTCATCAATCTGCCTACCCAGCGCAAATTGGGGATGAGAGTAAAAGATGAACCTGACAAATTATGCTGAATAATAAGACATCAGAAAACAAGTGTTTGTTCTGGAAAGAATCAAATCCTCATTTCCTGGAGCATGTCAAAATAGTCTTAGCTTACAGTGACATTTTGCTCTTATCAATGCAAATTAAATTAAAATTAGTGATTAAAGAATTTATATAAGATGCAAACTTACGAGGACTTTCAGTAACAAAATGAAGAAGAAAAAAAAGTGATAAAGATGAGCCTTGTAAGTCCTATCTACAGTTTGGAAATACATATGAATTTCATTTTCCATTGAAATTTTTTGAGAAAAAAAAATTGAAAAAATAATACAAATAAGAAATGAGCAGAAAAATGACAGTGTTATTTTATATTGCTATTTCTTCAATTGGATAAATTCAGTGGTAGCTTAAAATGCATTCCATCTGGAGAAAACTGATAATAGGTGAATCCTATAAATACTACAATATATTTTTTTTTATTTACACAGTATATTTGACATAGATGCCCTGCCTTTGTCTAGAATGACAGTACGTATTTATTATGAAAACTCAAGATAATTATTTCATAGCTCTGATTAAGTAGGATGTTTGGATCATTTGGGCATACAGGGGAGAATTAGGTTCTAGCTGTTCACAGTGTACCTTGCAAGGAATCCAACAGATACATTTGCACTTCCCATCCCTGTCTCCACTCCACTGCAAAGATCAATAGAAATGCAGTTATTCAGAAGAAAGGAGAGAGAGAAGAGGATGGTAGATATAGTGAAAACAGCAGTGTTGAGACAATACATGTATGAGTTGCCTACTGAAAAATGTGTATCATAACAATTTATAGAAAGAAAAAAAAATCAAATTAAAGGGCACCTGGATCCTTCATATACACCATTTCATGAGCATCATTGGTGGTAATTGGAAGGTTGGACTAGATGAGCTTAGAGGTCTTTTCCAACCTTAATGATAATATGATTCTACGAAATGTAAGTTGTTTGAACTTGACTTTGTCCTTTGCTTCCCACTGGGTTACTGTAGTGTTGGAAATTCAGACACTCCGAGCAAACACAGAGCCATAGTTTCCCCATTCTTCCCTGATGCGCATAGTAGGAATCAGAAAGAAACTGTAGGGGTAAACACTTTGGGAGGGATATCATAGAATCATCATAGAATCATAGAATATTTTGCGTTGAAAGGGACCTTTAATATCACCTAGTTCCAAGCCCCTGCTATAGGCACACACACCTCCCTCTAGACCATGTTGCTTACAGCCCCATCCAGCCTGGCCTTGAATGCTTCCAGGGAGAGGCATCTAAAATCTCATTGGGCAAACTGTTCCCATGTCTCACCATCCTCACATTAAAGAATTTCTTCCTAATATCTAATCTAAATATACCTTCTCCCAGTTTAAAACAATTTCCCCTCATCCTGTTTCTACCTGCCCTTATATTTACACGTTTATATGGCTATTCATTTATTTTTATTGTGGTGGAATTGCTGTCCATTATGTGATCTGAAAACAAGAGCATGCATATTTTGCATGACATTACAAGGTTCGTATCTCTGATCTGAGAACGATGCTTCTTTCATAGTGCAGCACAGATGGGAAAAGAATCTCTTATCTTAGGAAGTGAAAAACTTAGAATTTTTTTACTTGTGTGGATTTCTATCCCATGTGACAACTTATGCTAATTCTTTTCTGAAATCTTAATTCAGTCTTGTTTGGGAGAGAAGACCACCTGAAAACAAAGCATCCATAGATATGCACTGAAAATGGTCTCTGTGAAATATCTAGGTTTCTCTAAGCACATGCATGTGTGCATGTAAGTTAAAGTTTGACTGGACATCTTCAGTACAATCAAGTTTTACCATTCTTAATTAAAACTTGAGTGATGGAGTTTCAAAAAATCAAAGAATCTATGACTCCATTAAAATCAACACTAAAAATTTCACTGTCTTTTACAGACACATCTGTTTATAAGTGAGTATAAAAACCAATTTTCAAAGTATTTTTCAGAGATGTTAGTCAATTATATGCAATGTTTAATTACTTTTAAATTAGTAAGCTAAAAGGAGAAATTTGAATATTTGTGCTGAGAGTGTGGATTGATACTTTAATGAAACAAAAATGTAAGTTAAATTATTTCTGTTTACCTCCATTAATATCTGTGGAGGAAGAGCACTAGACTGAGTATGGACAATTTCAGTCCAACAGAATACATGCTAGGACATTAAAGCCTTGGGGAAAAAAAAAAAAAAAAAAAAACAAAAAACAAAAAACCCTGCTTTAGCATATTTTAAAGTGACAAAATTCTTGTTTATATTTAATAAAAATAGTTTGCATATTCACATTGGTGATATGTGCTAACACTGCTTGACATAAAGAGCATGCACCCATAAGAAATGTTAATACAAAATTGTGTAAACCAATCTCAGTGAAAATAAAGTTATTAAAAAATAAAAATAAAAAGCCACTGAAAACAGTCCAATTACTGAATTTTAAGATGATAAATTACATTAAAAATTGTTATGAAAAGAGAACTGCTGTGTAGGATTGAATGTCCAATTCATTTATTGTTATTATCTTCAGCTTTCACATAAGAAAAAAAAAAGTAATTCTGATAAATTATTTTGATATTCAAACAATTTTTCCCAATTCAGAAGAATTAGTATAATGTCACTGAGTCGATGTCAATTTCCATTATCAAGAAATAGTACAGAAACAACTAGGTAATTATGAGACTGTATGTGGCTTGTATTCTCTTAATGTACTGATTTGTAGTATTCTGATCAAATGATATTTTCCTGTAGGTGTGTTTCTGGAAGTGTTCTGAAGCACCATAATGAATTATATAAAATAATCTAAATAATACTTTGATTTTTAGTGAAGAAAATCACCTCATGGTTTCATAGATTTAACATAGATTTAATGCTTGAAATAACTAGTATGTTATATTATATAAACTTTCATTACAGTATGCTGAAAGAAAAATGAGAATTTCATCAAAAGCAAGATCCATATGCAATTAGACATTCCTTCAGATAGGCACTTTTGTAAAGATAACATATACTATCTCATGAAACTGCATGTACTAAGAGTCTCCTGTTTCACAACAAACAAACAAACAAACAAACAAACAAACAAACAAAAACACCCCAAAACATTCCCAGATACAATCTCAGTATTTCAAACTGCATATTTCTTCTAGTGTGTGATGGTTTTATGATTTTTGGTCATCAGTATTCCACACCATAACATCATGTAATGCACTGGGGGGTTTGACTTCTGCCGAATGTTCGTCCGATGGAGAAGAACTACATTTCCCCAGGAGGCTTTGCAGTCAGCGAGGAGATATAACTCTGTGCAAGGTCACCTGATCCTTCTTCTTCGCCTGCTCTTTGCCGTCTGCGCTTCGCCATCTGCACTTTGCCGTCTGCTTTCCTTCAGTCACTCAACTGGACTGCACTTCTCACCTCAGCATTGTGGTGAGGTCTATCTACCATCCAGACACACTCTCTCCCTCTCATTATACTTTGCTAATACTATATTTAGTAAAATCATTTGTTCCACCTCAGATTGTTGCTGTTGTTTTCAAGTATTTTGGGGTCCCCTTTTTCCCCTTTCCCGGAGGCGTGGATATGCAGATCCCTCCGCCCTGCTGGTCACAGAACCGGGCCAAACCAGCCCGTAAACCGTTGACACAGTGATAGTAAAAAGTCATATCAGGCAAACTGATCTTACAAGAGGTCAAATTAACTTTTCAAATTTGAAATTTTAAATAGACTGTAATGTTCAATGTAGACATTTAAATACTTAAATATTTAGATATAACATTTAAATACTGAAAAAACACACAGTTCAGAAGATAATGTTGAGTTTGTATTTATTTCATACAGTATTATTTATTACATATGCAGTTAACAAGGTAGGCAGTTACATTAATCAGGAAAAAAAGGAAAATTTCTTTCTTTAGTGTAGTTGCGCAGTAATTAATTTATTGAAATACCTGCCTTTTATTTCATCCTACTTCTGAGCTTAATATTGGAAATACTGTATTATATTTGTGTTACAAACCATAAGGTTTGTAAATACATTTATCAGAAATGATAACTCATAGCACAGCATTCAATAATATTACAGAGAAAAGAGGTAATTGTAGTAACATCCAGGGTTGTTTTTGACTTTTTTTTAATTTTTAACAGCTGTGATATCAATATGGACAGGTGTTACTTTTATAAAAATCACTTACAGGGTCAAAGTAGAACTACATTTATTTTGACAGAAATGTAAATAATTATAGCAGATGTATTTCATCATAAAAAAGATGTTTGTTATTACTAAGGCAGAATTGGTGGAGGAAATAATACTTTATTATGACTTTATTAATCTTTTTATTATTAATTACTTTAGAAACAAAATTCAGATTCAACACATTTGTATTTTCTTTCATATTTTGTGAGAAAAGAAGACTAAAAAGGACCAGAGAAAAAATGCATCACCATTTTTCTCTCCTCTTGGGAGCACATCTCTTTCAAAACAATTAAGTCCATCTACAGATGATGATATTCTTTTTTCCTGTAAAAGAAAGAAAAGGAAAATGAAAACTATAACTTTTAATTTTCATGACTTCTATTAAGAAAAATCTCTCAAAGGAATTTTAACACGACTGCTTGTTTAGTGAGGCTTAACAATTTCTGCATCACCCAGGGTGTTAAGGGGGCAGACTTCAATTATTTTTCCTCAGATAAAATATTTGATGAGTCAACGTTTTCAGATTTTATAATTTACTAGTATAATGGCCACAGATACCAAAATTGCTGCAGGCTTAGATAAAGTACAATCAACAGATCTCTATTTTCTACAATTTGATTAAATTCTTAACTCTAACCTCTGTCAGTGTTGCCAGAAGGTATAGGGAGGAGATCCCTCTACTCAGCAATGGTGAGGCTGGCTTTAGTTCCGAACTCCCCTATACAAGAGAAACACAGACATAGAGAGTTGAGTCCAGTGAATGGGCTTGAATATGATGAAGGGAATTTGTAGCTCCATAACTACCCTGTGAGGTGAGGCTGAGAGATCTGTGATTGTTCAGCCTGGAGAAGGGTTCTGTGGTTCCCTGTGTCAGAATTAAGAGGCAAAGGCCACAAACTGAAATGCAGGAAGTTCCATCTAAACATCAGGAAGCATTTATTTATTGTGTGGTTGACTGAGCCTAGTACAGGTCACCCAGAAAAATTTTGGAATCTTCTTCCTTAGATACGTTTAGAAACTCTCTGGACATGGTGCTCCTGCTCAAGCAGAGGTGTTGGAGTGAAAGACCTCCAGAGCTCCCTTTAAACTTTATCCATTCCGTAATTATGTCTTGTCTTAGAGAATACACTTTTCTAGGTTTCTCTACTTATGTAAACCTTGTTATTGACTGCAAGATAATATGGAAATACTCAATGTCCACTTACATGACAGCAGAAAAATTCTGACAGACACATCTTTTAACAAAAGCTTCCAAATGACATGCTGCCTCTGGTAATTTCCCTGAAATTTAGCAAATACACAATTTCCTTTGTAACCTTCAAGTTACATCTTCATGAATCTCACATATGCTTCCTGCCCTTGAAAAGTATATGTGATGTCTTTAAGTATATCACTTAAAGACAGTTACCACTGATGACAAGATTTCATTTTACCTAGAATACTGGTATTTCAGCCATATTCTCTTGTTTGCTGCAATTGAGGAATCCTCCTGAAACACAGATAAAATATAAATCATATAACTGATTTAAAAAAAATGATACAGTGTTGCATATTTAAGTGAAAAAAAAAAACCATACAAAACACTCACTGATATAAAGGCCATCAGGATTTTATTCATGCTGTTTAAAAAAAAAAAAAAAGAAAGAAAAAGTAAGGTTTTTTCTTGAAATCCGGAAATTTTGAGTGGAAAATCTCTGTCAACAAGAAAAAGATGTTGACTTACTAATGCATATATCAATTTATTTCTGAAAAGTCCCTTTATTACTAACAATAAACCAGAAGAAGATAGAAATCTGCAACCTTATGACGTCCCTGCAGTGGATCAAATATGGATATTATGACACCAGAAAAAGAATAATTTGTATTCTTGATGTTATTCTTGAATGTATTTTCTCAATATATTTTTAAATTTAAATGTGCAGGAATGATTTAAAACATGGAACTAAAAAAGAGGAAAATGCGCCATTACCCCAGATTTTCTTTCTAAAGTTGTGCTTTTTATCACTTCTGGGTCTTGTAAGCTAAACTTAGAGGTAAGCATATAAAACTGACATTGCCTGCTCGGCTCAAATCTGATTTTTATATTTTATTAGGGTCAAACCATCATACTCTTTTTCCTCCTTGCCACCTTTTCCCCTTTTTCAAATGTTTCAGAGTTTAAGATTTCACAATAATACTGTCTCATAAAATCTGTCCTATAAAATCTGTATGCTCCTTCACAGTGATGTGATCTATGTAGTAACAATATAATAATATAGTTACATGTAAAATTTACTGCTAGCCTTCCATCATATATGTTATTCTAATGATAACTAATGAAACTAGGGAAGTCTCAACTTGAATTGCATATGTTTGTACATAGTTTACTGACAATATGTCCCAGTATATACAAGTGTAAATACATCTAGTCCACACTAGACATAATGACATAGGTATCGTGTCGAGAATTGACTCTTTCAAGGACTTTTGAATTGTCTCAATGAAAATGTCTTCCTAGTCCTTATACTTTCTTTAACAATTTCCTTTTGTAGGCATACTATTTTCTTCTTAAGTGAGTTCTGGTTTTGCAGACCTATATGCGTGCCCTCCCAAGCTCATGTCAGAACTTCCAATATATTCAGATCCCTTCCCCCAGAAGAACAATCAAAACATTTTCAGAAACAGAATCCTAGGAAAAATAGAACAATGCAAACAATTGTTTATGTCTGTTTTCTCTGACACACAAATGTAAGTTTTGGTATGAAAAGTAGAGAAATATATTCACAAGAAAAAAGACAGTGAAAACGTTTTTTCAGATATGAAGGAAGAGTGAATACAACTGAGGCAATCATTTTTTCAGAATTGCAGAGAATATTTTTTGATACTTTTTCGCTTGTGTCCCAAACATTTCTTCATACATTATTCATTTGAATCCAATTCAGGTCAGTTGAAAGTTGTTAAACCAGAAGTTTTTTTTTCCATTTTGCTGATGGCTGGTCTCCGAACAGATGGGCTCAGTCTATTTCCTATGGGACAGCTCCTACTGTGCAAAATCATGTCTTCATCTGACACAAATCAGTACCCTAATTGGTAGCTTAAACAAAACATCCAGAACAGATCTTTTAGGTGATTCTTCCTCAGAATCTAAAATCCAAAGGCATGGCAAGTTTTCACACATGCTGTAGTTCTTCCGTTTTTATATACACACTGTTTCAATATCTAATTAAAATACTTTAGAATAAATATGCTAAAAAAAAAAAGTCTTAAAATCCCACTAAAATTTCTTTGCAAATACCTATACGATTAAAATATATATAGTCAACGTAAGTATTTTATGTTAGCAAACACTATTTAGTTTTAAAGAAAAATTACAAGAATGTTGCATTTTTTCCTGTATGTCTCCTACAAATCCTAAGTAAATAATATTTTTAATAGATCATGCAATATATGGAATTCATTTTAATGTAAAGAAAAAATTAGCTTTGGCATATTTGGATAGGAATAACTGTGTTATCTTTCTTACAGTGAAGCAGAAGGAGATACTTTTTCAAGGGTTTTACTTTTTCATTGTTTTTCTTTCTTTTTCAAATAGTGATTAGACTAGAAAATTAAACACTCTGGGATTTTTCATCCAGTGGTAACAGATGGCTAAGTTAGTGATGAGCCACTGAAGGGGCTGGAGAGATGATTAGGAAGACTGACGGAAAGCATGTATCCCCAGACTGTATGAATGCCAAGTAAAAGCAGTGACCCATCACTTGTAATAAGTCTTTAAAATATTAAGGGAACAGTTACATTCTGGGGAAAAAATAAAAATAAAAAATTAAGTATGTTATTTTTCCCAGAAAGTTTTGAAGTAGAATTGAGATTCTTATTACTGTTTATTTCTTGCATAGTTTCATCTTTTCCTTCAATCTGTTTAAAGTGGACTTTAACTGCACAAAAACAGTTGAGTATTATTTTATTAGAAAAATATAAAACAAATGAACATCCCTCCTTCAAGAAACAATGTTTTGTTTGCTTTTTTGTATCAACTTACTTTAGCCATCTGAAAGAAAGTAGACCAACATTTTCTCTTCTCAGTATTTGATTTTGGTGGAGCATTTGACTAAACATTTGTATTTGAAAATACTTTTCAATTTTAAGATACAGATATTTATAGACATAGACATAGATATTAAGCACCCTAAGAATGTACTTGTGTGACATAATGTGTTCTGCCCATTACCCAATATATTACATCAACTTGGGTACTAGGGTCAACAAAAACCCATTCTGACTATCACTCCTACATTAAGATAATGTCTTTTTAGAAAAGCTAACTAACCTAAGTAAACCTCTATTACTGATACATTTCTCTGTTATTTAAGAGGTTTGTTAGTTTACTCTAAAGGCACCACCAAAGGATGCACAGCTGCTAACACACGATATCCATACCTGATTCAGAGTCGCTGGTTTTACAAAGGGAAAAAGTATCAGCATGTCTGGACACAGGTAAAATAAACAATATGAAATTTCAGCACTGTCCTTTTGACTGGAATCTTCTTCATAAAACGTATTAACGTTCTATATTTCTCAGATCTACAACTATTTTTTAATGTAACAGTGGCTGCTTGGTACTCATTTTTTTCTCCTGAAGTTTGCTACATTTCAATATTCTGCTGCCATCAGCTATATCAGCTATCCATACTCATCTTGACCTATGCTGGAAATCAAGAATGACATCAAAGTACATTCCTACAGGCATTATCAGGCATAACCTTTCCTCCGTCCTTCTACAAAACTTTCTATCTACTTAGTTCAACACATCTAGAATTAAAAAGAAAAAAAATAGACTATCAGTTATGGAAACCCAGTTTATAATAAATACGCTCTCAATATAAGCTGCTCTTTTATATAGCAGGAACGTACTCACTGGTACACATCAACACTTGTTTTTCAACAGTTACCCAAATCTCCTTGGATGGACCCAGGGTATGCAGCTGTATTATGTCCTCAACTAATAATAGCCAATTATAGACAAAAGTGCTTTTCTCAGTTTTCAGTAATTTTATAAACTGTTATCAGAACAGCAATAATACTTACTGTGTTGGATCTCATCATCTTTCTAATACCCCACTTACACAGTATTTCCCATACAGTAATTAAAAATATTTGCCCTTTGGGTATTTTCTTGGTATGATCTGTTACAAGGACATTTATTTAAGGATATTTTACAATTGAATGGTTGAATATGAGGAGAATGTGTTGCAGGTGTTAAAGAACAATACCAGTAGAATCTGAAAAATAATTCTGAAAGAATTTTTTATTTTAGAGAATATTTTTTCTAGGATAAGTTATCTGAATTCTGTAGCTTCAAAACATATTATTGTTTTAAAATATCAACATTTAACATTCACTTCTTCTTTTTTATATTTGTATTTTTTATTTCTATTTTTTATTAGTAAGTTAAATTATTAAATATATGAACGGAGGTATATTTTTTCATTTACCATTTCAGAAGTAAACATCTAAGGAATAGGTAAAGTGTATAAAAATAAGCTAAAATATGTGTATTATGTGTTTGATTTATTGTAACTTTCGTGGTATAAAAAGTAATCGCTGAAGATTTCAGTAAGATTTGGAAGTAATTTAAATAGTACCCCTCAAGGAATGTGCAGTTTATGGAATGTTCTATATTGTTTACAAATTTTTGAGCTCAAATATTTCTCATGTCAAAATTTTTCTTTGGCATATTTTGAACTTGGAGTGCAAATTATGTTTTCTTTGTTTTCTTTCATTTCTTCAGTTTCTAGAGATGGCATATAAAATACACAATTGTGCATGCAGCCTAGAAGGCCAACTGTATCCTGAATTGCATCAAGAGAAGTGTGAACAGCAGGTCTGCCCCTGTACTCTGCTCTCATGAGACCCTACTAGGAGTACTGTGTCCAGTTCTGGTGCCCCCAGCACAAGAAGGACATGGAGTTGTTGGAATAGATCCAGAGGACAGCCATGAATGGTCAGAGGACTGGAGCATCCCCCTGTACAAGGACAGGATGAGAGTGCTTAGGCTTTTCAGCCTGGAGAAGGTTATTTTATATATATATATTATTATAGGGGCCTTCCAGTACCTGAAGAGGGCCTACTGGAAAGCTGGGGAGGGACTTTTCATTAGGGCAGGTAGTGACAGGATGAGGGGAAATGGTTTTAAACTGAAAGAGGGTAGATTTAGACTAAATAATAGGAATTAATTCTTTTCTGTGAGGGTGATGAGACCCTGGAACATGTTGCCCAGCAAGGTTGGGGATGCCCTCTCCCTGGAAGCATTTGAGGCCAGGCTGGATGGGGCTTTGAGCAACCTGGTCTACTGGAAGATGTTCCTGACTATAGCAGGGATTTGGAACTAGATGATCTTAAAGGTCTTTTCCAACCCAAACCATTCTATGATTCTATGAAAATAATTTCTGGAAGGTTAAGCTTAATGAAATGGATAATATATTTGTACAGTGATTCAGATTCATTAACACTCCTCTCCTGGATCTTACTGCAGACTAAAAAGAACAGATGTAAATGAAGTTATATAAAGAACAGCCAAATCCAGTGCTACTGAAGATAACTTCTGCTTAATTAATCAGAAGAATGGTCTGGTCAAAGATCTACTAAAACAACTGCAGGCACACCCGGAAGTTTCCTGTTTAGATGAGTTTTTGACTTAAGCAAACTGATCTATTGGATTGACTCTGCTCAAACTCAAACATAACTGTCATGATGCTATATATATATATATTTTTTTTTTAAGAAAATATTATGGAGGAAACTTATCCTTGTAATACGAACATTTTCCTTACAGCTTACTTAATTCTGCTCTGATAGAAGGCAGGAAAAAAAATAATAGTAATAATAAAATAAAAAGTAGCAGCTCTTCCCTGAAGAGGACGCCTTTGAGAATATCCAATGTCAGCACACTTAGTTTGTAAACAAGGATTTTAGGTTTATGAATACACAAGGGCAGCAGGGGACAATAAGACGAGGGAAGTTTATCAAAGTGCATTTGTACAGCCTATGCTAAGGAAGTTACAAGACAACAGCAGCTGCTGTACAGTATAAGAAATATGGCAATGAGACAAAGCAAGAAAATATGCCTCAGAATTGAGGAAGATAAGTGAAAAGATGTTTTTGGGGATCCATGAAAAGACACTGTATGGAACATGGCTGGAAACTCCTAGGAGGTAGTCTGTGCTGAAGGAGTCATGATTCAGAGGGATTAAAACTTGAACATAGGAAGTTCTATGCTAACATGCAGAAGAACTTCCTGATGGTAAGGGTGACAAATTTACTGACTTCATTCAAGGACCAAAGTTAAGCAGAAAAAGAGAGCACTAGAAAAGCTGTAAAGCAAGGCTTCCTATGGAAATAAGATATCCAGTGTTTTAACTCCTTCCCTCATAGCTTCTCTCTGTTCCTGTATGTTCTGCAGCAGAGGAAAGGAGATTAATTTAGACCCTCACATGTTGAACTGAACTATTTTATCATAGACTTCATATTTCTTTACTTTATAGATTTGCACTATATTTGCATTTCAGTGTACAGTAACTTCCTGGCTGCTGCAGATCTAGGATATTAAGCTCCTTGAAGTGAATTCCACTTTTAATGCAGCTTGGGACAGAGTTGCAGCTAGTGTTTCCAGAATAAAAGATACAAGCAGTTTGATTAAGCTGCTCTAGTTCACTCTCTAGTTTCTGTTTGAAGTACTGTCATAAATGTCACAGGGAATCCCAGATAGAACTAAACTTTTTGATGAAATCCGAAGAGACCAAAGAAATTCCAGCATTTCAGTGTGTGTGCTTGGTTTGATACCCATATTTTCAGTTTGTTAGTGATTTTCATATATCACTATTTCCAAAGTCTATGTTCAGAAATCCTTATAGATATGGAAGATCCCTTTGCAAGTGCCTTTGCGTCTACAGGATCAAAAGAACTGTTGTGCTGAACATGGGACCATATAGAGCTAATGTAAAGTGCAAGCATAAGGCTTTCCAAGCAATCAGGAAATGTTACTGGGAGACATCTTTACCTACCTGGAACTGTCGTCTATAGAGTCTAGACTGAACTGGTGTTGTTTGTTCATTTATTTATTCTATTGAAACCTATAAAGTAACATTCAAATGCGAGTGATTTCAAAGTGTATTTTTAACAACCCTATAATTATCATCAAAGCATTGAGCCTTGAGTAACCAAACTCCTGCCAGGCTGGAGGGAAAATTAATTGGGCAGCAATACCCCCGGACAAATTCAGTTCAGTTCATCTTGTACTGTAAATCTCTGCAACCTTTCAAAGAAGAATTTAAAACCACTTTGTCCTTAACATTGAATGAAAGAGCAGGCATTCTTTTTTTTTTTTTTTTTTTTCCCATAAGGACATTTTTGTTTTTCTCTACAGGAATACTTTGAAACCTAAGTTGGTTGGAGTTTAGTGTAGAGTTCAGCTGTATGTGTATCAGACCATGAGAATAGGGTGAGGGAACACCCATTCAAATGGAACATCTGAGAGAATCAGACAGGAGATATCCATGGAGTACCTTTTTTTCATCTCCGAGAGTCTTAGGTACAAAATAATAGTTTAAATATTAGAGACATTAAAAATCATTATTAAATGTCCCTTATATAAGAGAGTCATGCGAAGAGATATTCAAGGCAATATTTTCAGGGATAGATATCTAAAGAGTAACAGTTAAGTTACCTCAGTACTGTCTTGCTCCAATTCATAGGAGGGAGAGGAGGTTCTTTTATTATCTATATACCCGGCGTGAGATTAAGAAGCAACGGTTCAAATGTTGGTCCGACCAGTTTATTACAAATCTTTATCAGGGGAAAAGGGGAAGGGGAGAACAGACACTATTATGGATTAGGGTAACGGGGGAAGGGAAGGAGGGCGATAGAAAAGATAGGAAAGAAGAAGCAAGGGGTCTTTATAGGCAGCAAGAGGGAGATAGTCACCACCATGGATCCAGCGAGGTTCGTAGTTCCGTCTTTGATCTTCAGTAGCGATGAGTCGTCAGGCAGAGTTGTTCTGTTGACAACGACGACGAGGCACGACAAGACACGACCATGACGATGATGGCCCTTTTTCAATAGTTTCAAAGTAGTTGAGTCAGCTGTCTTTGCAGTGACAGCTCAAATCCAAAGTGGTCGAGTCAGCTCTCCTTTGAGTGACAGCTTCTGGCTCTGGGATCTCAGCAGAAACTTCCTTTGTTCTTATCTTCCTGGCCTTGCCAGCAGATAAGAGGAAGCAGGGAGGCATCAACTTGTATCTTGCCTTCGCAGGATACAATGGCATTGTCCCTCAGTCTTCCATAGCAAACAGGAGTTATTTGGTAACAGGCTAGATCTTCTGCCAGTAAACAGTCCTGAGCACTATCTTCCGAAGGCAAACAGTTCCAAAGATGTAAAATTGTCCACACAGCGATGTTGATTGCCACACAACATCCATCACTTGCCTCCTCAACAAAATAGCTAAGGAAGCAAACTTTGAGCCAGAAAAACAAAGAAGGATTCTCACAAGTACTCCTTTGAAGTGCTGCTAAAAATATTACATAATGCATTTGAACTGAAGCCTTCGTCTTTCTCGTTGTTCCTTTTCTTTGGATTGGAATGATTTTATTTCATTTTCTACTCACTTTACCTCCTACTCAGAGATCTATTCCCCCTGAAGAACTCCTTTTTTTTTTTTTCTTTTTTTTTTTTCCATAGGCAAAACCTCTCTGTAGCTCACTGAAAAATGAGCTAAAAATAATCCCAGATTCATAAGAGAGGATATCTAACTTCTATATGACAGTTTATAGGTTTCTGGCATATGTGGGTCTATGTTTGACCTCTAAGCCTGTAAGATCAATCAGAATCTTTCTCAGATTCTCAAGTAGAGAAAAATCAATGTCTGTCTTTGAAAAGATATTTTTCAAAAAAAGTTGCTATAATCTAAATAGTTTGCAGTAATGAATTATGTAATCACTTCAGCAATTATATAACAGGTGCCTTAATTTTTAAGTAAATCATTGACATTAATTTACTTTCTATATAATTATTCATATGCATGGTTTAATCACCATCACTCCTGGTCTATGAGTAGTGAACCTGAAACAATTCTGACTGGAGGCTTAGGATTTGATACTTGATACACAGAATTTGATACACCTGACATATATTTAATGATAAAATTACACCTTTTGATTTAATTAGTGGGAAAAATAATGCCTAGCCACTGTTTTTATAGCAAAAAAAATTATGTCTGTCAAAAGGAAGCAATGTTTTAAGTCCATTCTTTGTTTCCAACTGTTTGTCACTCAGTGTAGAGTAGAACTGTATTTAAGTGCAAGATATCTATCAGTTCCTAACAAGAGATATAATTTCATACTGTAAGCAATATATTTATTAACAACAGTAGAAAACAACTCATATCACAGAAACCAGATGGTTTTATTCTCTCGACTTCTATATTTTTAAGAATATTGCTTATTTGAATTCAGATATACTGATAATAGCATATAGTTTGTTGAATCAAGATAATTAATGGCTATTGGAAACAGTAAACATTTAAGAAACAAAGCAAAGATTGCTTGATTTGTAAAGACTTTTTCATTAATTATAATGACCAAAATTGTAACTTTGGCCTACAAGTCATGTTTCTTTGTTTTACTTCTCGTGTTAAAGATGATTAATTAATTAGCAATTGTTCAAGAATATGGTCTTTCAGTAGGAATTCAGACCAGGTAAAATTCTGGAGAATGACTGAGTAGCGAAAAGATACTGTTCATGATTGTGTAGATTTGAATGTATGTATATGTGTGTATATATATATATATATATATATATATATATATATATATATATATATATATATTTGTACAAGAGCTGCTCCAAAAGTAATGCCTTATATTTTATTATGTTGGCCCATGACAGCCGAGGTGGATGTTGGTGCTATGACAGATTAAGTTGAACACTGTAACCAGTACTCAAATAACGCGATTATGCTCTTTGTATCCGTCATAGTTTCTATGGAAATAAACAGAAGATATTACTTTCAGATTGACTTACATATTTGTAGTTCTCATAATAATGAATTTTGATCTAATTGGAGAATTTTTACTTCCCCAGATCTGTGATGCCCTTCAGCCTGCTTACCTTCTCCTGGAGCTCTGCCACCAGGTTGAGCTGTACTTCAGCCTAGGCCCATATTCTTCACTGAGTGAAGACTTGAGCACACTGCAGCCTGAGACCTGGATGGCTGTATGTTCCTTTGCAGATCTATCTAGGTGGCCACATTGCTTCATGTGGTTGGAGAGGTCACATGGGATGCAGAGCCTGGTATTCTGCCAGGCACATACCATGGTGAAGCTCTTCACAAGCAATTTAAAACTGCCATTAAAAACCCTGGTGAGAGTTCCCTTCCTGTACACCCTTCTGTACAATCTGTCCCATGAACTGCTGCACCATACTCTGAGTCACCTCAATTTGCATCTTCACTGTATGGAGAGAAATGAGCTTTCTAATAGAGGAAAAAATCTAAGAAAAATGATGGAAGCTGCAACTGGAGACAATCATATTTGCAACAGCAAGAACATTCCAACAGTGAGAGTAACTATTGACAGAAGCAAAAAATGCCTCACTGCTGGACAGGCTGATCCAAAATTAGAAAACCAGTCCAGAAGTTACATAAATTGTGTAGTGGAACAATGTAGAATAATATCCACAGTGATATTATATGAAAGCTCACCGAAGTGAATCTGCAACTCTCAAAGTGTCCTCCCAAAAGAACCCAAAGGACGAAGTAAATGATGAGTTCTTTAGATGTTACTGTGCTTCAACCAAAACTAACATTCTTTCTAAAAACATGTATAGATCCACCACTTCAAAGAAAAAACCTGACTGTTGAGTAGTGTGAAACTGGAAGAGAATGCCTTCTTGTAGACTCCCAGAAGCACAGTTCTGTCAGGACAGTGTGTGATAAATACTGCTCATACTACTTCAGATACTTCATTTTGGCTACTTATAAGGTATGTATAACAGAAATTAGATGGCATTAAATAGCAAGTTATATTTTCAACATCCATAGCAGAAGTTGGACTTAAAATCTGAAAATTCAGGTATGCAGTCCTCAGTCAGGAAATAGATAGAAGTAGAATTAGGCATTTAATGTTGCTGTGGTGTGAATTGCCAGATTTCTGAAGTGAACAGATGTTCACTTCAGATTATTAAATTACAGGAGTAAGTCCTCCAAGGACACTCACTACCTGTTCACTGAAATAGTCTCCTTTGGCCCTTATATTTAAATAAAGAGCAACAGCATTATCAATTCTGCTCAATACCAGCAAAGGGAATCCAAAACAAGGATAAATTCTTAGTGCAATTTCAATAGAAAACATTCAAACAGTCGCCAATGATTTCCCACAGTGCATTAAACATCAGGTGACCAGCAGGTCAAGGGAGGTACTTCTCCCCCTCTTCTCTGTCCTTCTGAGGAAAGACACTGTAGATTTTTCCATGCAGTTAAGTTGCTTGATGTCACTTCAGTGTTTTAGAAGTGTTGCATATCTCTTTAATCAGATTAAGTAATATTACTAACTGCTTTGTACTATGACTTTTGAAGAAAGGACTTGTTATATGGACTCTATATTTTTTATAAGTAGTACTTCTACAAAGAATATAGGTAAAAGATATTATGAATCACAAAAAAGGAAGATCTATGAGTATGTGCTTTAGGAGTTTGTAATAGATTCGAAAAAAACTTCCTATTTATTCATTTTAAAGTTTAGAATTCTGTTAACTAATCAAATGTCTTGAAGTCTGTGCAGTTTGTAGTATACAATATTACATTTTCATTACATTTCACATTCAACACTTTGTAAATCCAACTTATCCAGTACATTTTTCAGTAGCAACATAGGAGATTAATTTTCATTTATGAATGACACTTTCATATCAGACCATATAAACAAGTCACAATGAGTCAACTTTTTCTTGATTTCCATTCACTTAAAATTCAGATCACTGTATTCTAACTGGATCTTATGTTCAGAATTTTCAAATTGTTTCTTGAAGCAAACATCACAGAGAATTCCTAAATTCAAAAGAAAAATTGAAAGGAAATTTTCTTTTGAAAACTATTTATTCCAATCTCTTCTTTCAGTCATGCTTTACAAGTCATCACAGTCTTATCCTCAGAGATCTTTATATTTACATACTTGGTATTCTGTATTTTGGGATTGATACATACAATTGAGAATCCAGAGGTTTTATCCTTTTTCCAAAATGTATTTTACCTAGTGTTTCATACTGTGCCGTAAGACTATTTAAAGAAACAGTATAATCATTTTTCTTCCTCAGTCAATCATGTTCAAAAGAATATCTAGCTTTAAAAGTAGGGAACTCAATATCGTGAACTCCATTAAACACTATAACAGAGATGGTCTTTCAGAAGCAAAGGAATATCTTATTCAAAATGAAGTGTAAATATGAGCTACAATAAAGCTTAAATAAGACAACCAGCATACAACTACTAAAATTTAAGTATTCATGGTGGTCTTGAAAGCAAAGAAATTTTAAATCTATTCAGAGGGATCCAACAAATAAAGTTGTTTGGTAAAGACAGATGCTCAGCCAAGGACAGAGAAAAAGCATTACTGCAGCTGTGTGTTTTGGTGTGTTCTGAAATCTCTAATTGCATGCCAAATCAGTTTGTAGATTCTCACTTGAATATTTTCCAATATTTCATAAGATAACAAAATAAGAACCTTGAATTAAATTTGGATTATAAATGAAAGCATTATTTAGAACAAGAAAAGGAAGCTGAGAAATTAAATGTGAGTGGTCTTTAAGATTTTTAACACAACAATTCACCTACCAGAGCTTAGCTAGACTTTTATGCAACAACTTTCCGGGTCATAGCATGCACTAAAATTACTGACAAACATGAACAAAGTAAAAACCTTAGTGAATATGTTGTAAGAATAAATAATATTCCAATGTAGAATCATAAAAAGCTATTTCTGCTTTTAAGCTTCTTTATGAACACAGAAAAGGTAGCCAGCTAGATGCTTGAACTCTAAAGTGTTATTTAAGATGTTCAGAAGTCTAAACTTAGAATTAGGGAAATCTCTGGAACAGTTCTATAGAGACCAATGGGCCAAATCAGATTTTTTTCTCTCCCAAAGACTTTCAAATTCAAAGGGATTCATACTTTATGATTATGATATTATTATTTAGTCTGTTACAAAGGCAAAGACAAAGAATCAGATTAAAACCACCTGATCAAGATATTAAGATCACAGGAATAATTATGTCCTATCAACTTTAGAGTCTGAGATTGGCAAAGATTTGAAATTTTAGCGGCAAATTCAATATAGTCAAGCTGACTGTAAACAGTGCTCCTATGAATACAGCTCAGTTGCTTAGACATATTTTAACAGAAGAAATCTGTCTGTCTAACTTCATACGATAAATGAGGAAATTATGTATAGTGAGTATAGTCCATCTGCAGCCAGCAGAATAATTTTGATCCATGGAACATTTCCATTCATTCAACAGCTTATTCAGCAGAACAGAGGGTAGAATCATACAAGAAAGGAAGAGACCAACTAATCTTGTATTTCTTAGGAGCATGAATCAGAAAATCAGACTGTTACTTCTGCTGCAGTTGAAGAATAGAAGCATTGGTGCTGTAAATATTTTCAGTGATAACAACATTTTAACAGCATGTTAAAATCTTTTCAAGAAAAAATAAAATTTACCCTTTTTACTACAGCTTCATCTAGTCATGACATATTTTGTCCATGTGAAGTTGTGTACTTCAAAGCTACTTACTTTTGATTTTGTAGTATAAGTTTGTACTGGTTTAATGGTTTCCTGTGCTTTTTTTGTTTGTGCAAGTCAGTAACATGTGCTGCAAAGAGGGCTGTTAAATCAAGGATTGCAGGACAAAGAAATACAAATTGTATTATTTAGCTCAAGGAGATGTTTTAATGTTCTTTTCCATAACCTCTTGCAGAACACAGACATCCTTCTTTCATGCATGGTTTCATTTAAAATGAGCTTATCTCATCTTTTCATTAGCTCAGTGCCAAAACTAGCTTTTTTTTTTTTTTTTTTTTAGAGAGGTTATTGCTGTTTAGCATATTTTAATTATCTTTCTCCACTGCTGAAAATTCCAGAAGAGTTTTAAAGTAAGATTTTAACATTTTTTTGTCCTTCAATCTGTCTGAAATATTTCTCTAGTTTTGTGTTCAGCTAAAAACAGATGAATTTCTTTTAAATTAAATTGAAACATTTTACTTTATTTGTACAAATCATTTACCACTCAATATATTTTAAACATTATTAAATTAAACCTACCAACTTATGCTAAACATAAGAGAGTACTTAAGTAAAGATTAAAGAAAACACTGCTGTTATTAATGATATTTGAATAGCTCTTTTGTCTTTCTTATTTGGTTAAAAAGTTCCCTAAGAGTGACTACATAAATATTTCCCAACAAATATAGATATTTTAATATAATTCATTAGTCAATATTTTCATGTAAAATAATCTTATTTTATATACAGCCCCAGTATATGAAGACATTTCTCAGAAGTGAGAGCTGTATTCATCACTTTTCAGCTATGTAACTAGTCTCAATATACGTCTGGTAAATTCTTGATATTTCTCATACTCACTCATCTTAGTACCTAAAATTTTTTGAATGAATCTTACATAAACAGAGATTTAAAATAAATATATTTTTAATAGCTTATGTTCCCTTCACTCGTTACTAACTTTTAAACTCAAAAAATTGTCACACTATCTATGCTGAAATAGTGCCTGACAGAGTCCATCTTCTGTTGATGTGTACACTGGTTTTCATTAGTGAGCAAAAAACATAAATTCTGTTAGCCATGTGGTAAACAGTACTTTTGAGAAAATCTCTGAATTCCATTATATATTCTGCATAAAACTACAAAAGTTCTTTTTTCCTCTCTGCAGTGTAATGCATATCATTAAGTGCATCAATATGTTTTATTATTAAATATTACAAAGAGAATATCATATAATAAACATAGCATTGTCAATATAATATTTGCTGTTAGTATAGTACTTTTTCCATTCATACAGCTTTTATCATTCAGCCAATTGATTTTCTATTTCCATTTCTCTCCTTTCCCTTTTTACATTATTCCTTTTTCTTCTTTTCCCTTTTCCCATTTTTTTCCTTTTTCTTTTTGCCCTTTTCTTTCCTTCCTTCCTTCCTTCCTTCCTTCCTTCCTTCCTTCCTTCCTTCCTTCCTTCCTTCCTTCCTTCCTTCCTTCCTTCCTTCCTTCCTGCCTGCCTGCCTGCCTGCCTGCTTGCCTGCCTCTCTTCCTCCCTTCCTTCCTCCCTCCATCCCACCCTCTGTTTCTCCTTTCCTCCTTTCCTCCCTCCCTCCCTTCTTTCTCTATTCCTCTTTCTCTTTTATCTTGGGTTCCTTTCCTGAGGGAAATTCTTCTCTCTATTTTTGTTATGGATTTCGCATTAATTTTTAAAACTCCAGAACATTTCATGACCTAGAAGAGAAAAGTTTTATTTCTCACTCTTTCAGATCACCTTCTTTCACAGTCAACTCTGCTTTACTCACTCCTAATCTATTTTGCTGGTCTCTGATTCACTGTATTCTTTGGATCTTAGGACAATAGCCATGCACATTATTTTAATCAACACGAATTTACAAAACGTAACAAATGTCCAAACTCGATTATTTTCAGAATACCGATAAAATCTACATAGTAAGTAATACTGAACATATCTCTTCAGCTCTCTCTTTCAGGAAAGTCAGTAATGTGAAACTGACAGGAATTCAAAGCTGTGATGGAGGAATTTTGTTCCATTAAATTTGCTTTCCAGAATAGATATACATTTGCTTTATAACTTTCACTGCAAATATATTTGCAACTCATAATCAAGTAATTTTATTTTAAAATGTTTTATTTTTCTTTTCATGCAAGATTATGCATATTTCTCTTAAAATTCGAGTAAATGTTTTCATCATTTATTTCAGCAAAAAGAGAAAGGAATAAAGAAGAAACTAGAAATGAATGACATTTTCAGAGTGAGTGGTTACAGGATTTATGTATCAAGAAAGACTGTAGTCTATTCAGCAAAACTCACTGGAATTGAATAATCAGCTAATTTACTTTTTCTGTTATGGTTTTCATACAAAACTTCTATAAGACATTGAACAATTATGTTTTGTGTAGATTTTATTAATCTGTATAACAAATTACTTTCTGTCAGAGAACAGAATAAGACTGAGAAGTAAAATAGCTTTCTATGAAATGCTTTGTCTAAAAATAGAATAAAATACTATTATAAATGTTAAATCCATTGTAGCATTCTATTTTAGTAAAATTATCTAATCCCTCTCAATACTGTAAAATCTTGCAGAGATTTCAGCCTTTCTAGTTGTTTGAACAGGAATTGGGTTGTAATAATGCTCCTGGTAAGTGGAACTTCAAGAGGAAATAAGAATTATAGTTTCTTTTTAAATTTCTTTGTGACATAGATGCTATGATTCATTTCCTATTTTATCAAATGAACTTGAATCTGTTATCTTGAAGAAAAAATTCAGAGTTTAACTTGAACACAAAAAATACAAGCCCCAGCCAGCAAAAAAACAAAACAAAACAAAACAAAAAAACCCACCACCACCAATAAAAAACACTCTTTTTTTTTTATCAATTATCTTTGATGCCATTTTAATTGATCTCTGTCTTCAAAGTATTCAAAATATCCACCTGGAGCTGTGTAGACCAACTAGTATGCGTTGCTGAAGCAATTATGATCAGCCAGCATGAAAAAAAAATTGATCCAAGATAAAATTTCATACAGCTGCAGATTAAGTGCTTCATTAGTCCTTTTTCAATCTTTTTTTTTCCTTTACTGCGCTCCTGATTAAATGGTGTTTTCCTTGAAAAATAAAGAATATACTGAAACGGTAGGATCACATAATATGAGTTTTCTCTAAAGGAAGTGTGCATGTTGGCTTTCTGAAGAATACAATCAAAAATAAGTTACTGAAAATACAGCACTTCAATTGTCTTTGTATATGTAAGTTACAGAATTTATGAAGTGGCAGTTCATAAATAGTTCATATGGCAGTTATCATGATAAAATTTCACATGAGTATTTGTATTTTAATTTGTATGCAGTAACAAAATATATCCCCATAAGAAAACCGAAATTCAAAAACTGAAGGAACTTGATGAATAAGTGGAAAAGAGTTAACCATCCATCTCCACCAAACAGTTGCTAAAGAGCATAAGTGATGTTTAGAAAAGACTGTACTATTCACTACCACCATGCTTAATGCTTTGGTGATATCTAAAAGAAATCTGAAGGTGTATGAAAGCCGTAAGTTTTGTTTTCATGTCTTACTTCCTTTGATTTCTACCATCTAATCAAAAAGTTGTTTTGTTGTTGTTTTTTGTTTGTGTGTTTGTTTGTTTTTGTCTTTTTTTCTTTGTTTGTTTTTTTGCTAATATACATTATGTCACATTATTGTTATGTATGAACCATGTTGCCTCTGGAAAACAAACATACTGAGGAAGTATACTGTGATTACTAATCTTTACACTAATTTCAATCAGCTTTATTTGTCCAAATGTTATCCAAGTTCCTGTACTAGATAGGGAAGCGACAGCTACTTTAAAAGTCTGACAAACTTCATTATTAAATTTGAAGAAGGAATGATCTGCTTACCCTCCCCGCTTCACCTCCCTTTTTGACCATGCAGGATGTGGTCACAATCATATAATCACAGAATCTCTCAGGCTGGAAAAAACCTTAAAGATCAAGTCCAACCATGATCTAACCATACCAACCTAACTCTATCATAATACCATTAGACATCATTTGATAACTAGATGTAGCTTTTATATACTTAAATCTAAACTACAGCCAACTAAAAATGAAATACTTTTCAAAGCTGATTTTCTTCAGGTGGCAGATTTCATGCAATATGGGGTGAAAAGAGATCAGATATGTCAAGGAAATTGAGTTCTGAGTACATCTATGACTGTAAATGTCATTCAGGATTTCAGCCTGCCATGGCTGACATTGTGGTAAACATTTGAACTAGTATCCATTGTTGAATCATGAAGTGTATAACTGCTGCAGTGCAGAATAGGAAGTTGGAAATAGATATTAAAAAAGGAATAGTTCAGGAACTATCTAAGGAACTAACTAGACATTACATCTCTTCAGGGCTGACCAAAAGTAAAAGCAAAAAAAATATTACAAAGGGCATTTGTGAGAATCCTTCTTCGTTTTTTGGCTCAAAGCTTGCTTCCTGAAGTTTTTCTTGTGATAAGACTTATCACAAGAGGAGGCTGCTAACTGTGTGACAATCGATATCACTTTGGGAACATTTGAAAGCCCCTTCCTCCAGAGCTGCTTGCTCTGTAGAAGAGCAGAAGAGAGTGCACAGGAGTGTTCACTGGCGGAAGATCTGGCCTGTGACTAAACTGCTCCAGGTTGATATGAGAGGCTGGGGGATGATACCATTGTATCCTGTGAAGGCAAGATGCAAGTTGATGCCTCCCTGCTTCCTCTTACTTGCTGGCAAGGTCAGGAAGATAGGAACAAAGGAATTTCCTGCTAAGGTCCCAGAGCCAGAAGCTGCCTTGGGTTTGAGCTGTCACTCCAAAGAGAGCTGACTTGACCACTTTGAAACCATTGAAAATGGTCACAGTCATTGTCGTTGTTGCCATTGTTGTCGTCATCAACAGAGCAATGCCCGACGACCCACCACTACTGAAGATCAAAGACTGAACTACGAACCTCGCTGGATCCATGGTGGTGACTATGTCCCTCTTGCTTCCTATAAAGACTCCTTGCTTCTTCTTTCCTATCTTTTCTATTGCCTTCCTTCCCTTCCCCGTTACCCTAATTCATAATATTGTCCGTCCTCCCCTTCCCCATTTCCCTAATTAAGATTTGTAATAAACTGGTTGGACCAACATTTGAACCGTTGCTTCTTAATCTCACGCCGGGTATATAGATAATAAAAGAACCTCCTCTCCCTCCTATAAATTGGAGCGAGACAGCATTGTCCAAATGTCTCTTGAACACTAACAGGAACAGGCATCAAACACCTTGCTAGAAACTGTATTCCAGTATTTGAGCGTTCTCCTAGTAAAGACAACTTTCCTAATGTTCAGTCTAAACCTCCCCTACTGCAACCTTGTGTCATTTCCCCAGGTTCTATCATTAGTTACAAGGAAGAGGGAAACTATATCTCCTCCTCTGCACTTTCTAAGAAGTTGCAGAGCAAAGAGGTCTCATATCTCAGCCTCTTTTGTTGAAGTGCCCTCAGCCTCTT
The DNA here is from genome assembly GCF_023343835.1 of Lagopus muta. Lineage (NCBI taxonomy): Eukaryota > Metazoa > Chordata > Aves > Galliformes > Phasianidae > Lagopus > Lagopus muta. Next base: position 41,016,185 of record NC_064434.1, read on the forward strand.
CTCATAGAACATGCCTTCCAGCTCTTTTATCATCTTTATCTTCTCTGAAGGCTTTCAAGTATTTTTTTTATTCTTTTTATGTTTTAGAGAGTTGCGCAAAATATTTAAGCTGAAGCCCTACAGAGGCTAAATATAATGGGAGAATCAGCTCTTCTGACCAGCTAGCTGTCTGTACCTGATTACAACATTATGCTTTCCCAGGTAAAGTGAAGATGTCAAGACAAAGGCAGTGGTGGGCCAGCCAGAAATGGGCTTCTGGCACCTGAGGGCTTGAAATAATGCCAGGGCTGAGGGTGAGAGAACTTACCAGTGACCAAAGCGATCACTGGACTACAATCAGTCCTCCACGATAAAGTGAAATTTGGTTAAGTCTTGTGAGTTTTTCTTTACATTGCTGACCAATGGAGGGGTGAAATTTGAAATACTGGGGCTTCTTCTGAGTTCCTTAGTAACAGAAATGCATGAAATATTGCAGAGAGTTCAGCAAAAGACCAAGAGTATGTTGAAAGATCTGAAATATCTCCATTATGAGGATGGTCTGAGAAATTAGACTGTTTAACTTGGAGAAGACTCAGGGATATCTCATCAATGTTTGTGAGGAACAGTGCAAAAAAGACAGAGAAAGACTCTTTTCTGTGGTGCCCAGTAACTTACAAGAGGCAATGAGTTCAAATTGAAATACAGGAAATTTCCTCTGAAAATCAGGCATCAGAAAACATCTCTTTACTCTGTAGGTAACAGAGCACTGGCGTCAGTTATTCAGAGAGGCTGTGATGTCTACTTCCTTGAAATCTTCAAAAAGTCACTTGAGTATTGATTTGGTTGTTGTGGGGGGCCCTGCTTGATTACGGATGTTAGACCCGATGACTCCCAGAGGTCCTTTCCAACTTTAGCTTTTCTATGATTCTGTGATTAATTTTACAAAGAAAATGGTATTATAACTGAGTAAGATAACAATAGTAAGATAATAATGAAAATGTAACAGCCTGAGACTTATGACTGTGAAATTGCTTAGGAAATAGTTTTATGCAAATAAGCATGTTAAGATTTAGACTATAATTCATTGTCTCAGTTTTCTACTTAGGTGTCAAATGTGAGTGGCACCACTACTACAACTGAGACCAGGTCAGAGAACGTAAGAAATTACATCGTGATTCTATGTCAGGAAGTAGTATCAAAGATTATCTTTAGTTATTTTAATGCTTCACTGAAAATACAGTCTGATTTTAAAGACAGGCATTGTGTTCACTACAGAACAGCCATAAGTCTTCTGAACTTGCAGATCGCATGATTTTCCCCTTTCCAGTTTCAAACTGATGCTAACTGGAAAATTAGAACATAACTAAGATTTAATCCAAATTTGAAGTGTAATATTGATAGCTTTTATCTTTAAGTTTCTGCCTCAAAATGCAAAGCTAACACAAGCATCTCTATATTAAAGTAATCCTTTTGATGCTGATTTCCATCTGTTTGGGGTTCTCAATCTTTAAAATAACAGTAACATGCGCTATTATCTACAAATGAAGTTGAAAAATGAAGAAATTACTTCTACTCCTAAAAGGAAAGGAAATATTTGTTTATAAGAAAAATATTTCTCTTGGAACGTCATACGTGATTCATCTGTTCAACATTACTGAAGATGTTTAATGGTCTTAATCCATCAATATGATTAAAGCTGTATAACAATTTAAAGGTTGATAATAGATCTCTGATGTTCATTTGAAACTCTCTTTTCTGTATTCATCAATAGTATAAACAGGTGAAGTCATCACTGATAAATGGTAGTCTTTAATGATTTAAAATGGCATGTTTTTACTGTAATATTAATAACAGTTTTGTGCAACTAAAATGCAAAGAGGACAAAATAATGACTAATAACATGACTGCTATCACACCAATTATCTTGAAAATCCAGACCATTAGTGTTTTAGACAACCTATTTTTTCTTGTTGTTGTTGTTTTGTTTTGTTATATTGAATAACATGAGAGAATACTCTGTGGTGACAGGAGATTAAAGAAAAGATATCTGAGATATTTAGTGGCAGCTCAAGCTAAACTCTTGCTAGTTAGTTTTTCTGACCTCCAAGACACTTAAGCCAGGTCTAAAAGCATGTGAAGTAGAATTTACTTTTCTACTTAGCTAACATCAGAGCCATTTTCTTTCTTTGTTTTCTAAAAATGTCCTAATAGCTCTGTGTGTACATCTGCATTATTGCTTTCTGAAGAAATTACATGTAAGACAAAAACAAAGTTATGAATTCGAAAACATACAAAAACTTTTTTATGTTTTAAAATATCTTCTAGAGGAACAGGGTAAAATCATCTAATATAAAATCAATATGTGGAAGAAAAATGTTGTGCTTAAACAGGCATTGAAGGTCTTTCATGGCAGATACAAGGATCATCCTTTTCTTTTTTTTTTTTTTTTTTTTTTTTTTTTTTTTACACCTGTATTCTAAACAGTTCATAGCATAATGAGATATATAACAGAAAATACTTATGTAATCATAAGTCATTAGAAAAGGAAAACAATGCTAACATCTTTTCATTTCCCCAGCAAAAATCCTGGCCTACTGAGAGCTTTGATTTTGCTTGCTTCGTATTTTCTGGAAAGCCATCCTCCTTGACCAGTTTCTAGCTATTAAAATGACAAGTCTGAAATACTGAACAGAAACAGTCATTGTAACACCAATATAATGAAGAAAATTCCCTGATAGTTCAGATGACAGTTCAGTTCTTCCCAGTTCCCAAAGAAATATAAAATATATAATCAAACTGCAGTCCTACAGAGACCCATTACAACAACTTTACAGGAAGTTTTTCTTCCATTATTCATTTCACCATAGAGATGTAACCACAATAATATTATCTAATCTAATTTATGCACAATTGAACAACACCGAGCATGATAAATGGCTTATATTTTTATCCCATATCTAGAAAAATATTTCAGTCTTTTTTTGCCCTGGATTACCAGAGGTATTTTTCTAACACCATATATAAGTTATATTTTTAATCTAAAATCTATTATAAGGTAAAATTATATCTACCCAGATTGTGCTGACAATTTCTCTGAGGGTGCTTTAAGTTGCTTATATCTGAATGTGAATTTCTTCATGTCCAAGGTAATAAGTGAGCAATATTTATCTTCAGCATTCACCACTGAATGCAGGTTGGTTAGTTCAAAAAGCCAGGATAGCACTTTTTAGAGAAGGTAGATAGCAAACACAATTGAGTGCAAACAGTCTTGAAACACTGTTCTCAAATAGCACTTCGAAGACACACGATTCCATAAATCCATGAACTGAGAAACAAAAAGGTTAAAAAGTTGATATAAATTTCTCAAACTTGTAACTACAAGGTTGTAACAAGTTTCTACAGCTTCTAGGGAAAAACAGCAACAAAAAAAAAGCAACAAAAATCAACAACAAAAACCCCACATATATACTCAATAAAGATCTAAAGATCTTTATGTGGAAGGGGGACATTTTCTTTAAGTCAGAAACCAGGTGTCTAATGGGACATTACCCACGAACTATGAACATTAACATTAATCAATTCACAGAATATAATGAATAAAAATATTTCTGAGGTGTTTGAAGCTGACCTAATGAACTTCTCTAGTCTTGTGTGATGGAGTGTTTTCAGCAACAAGTCTGCTGATGTGTACTTTGTGCAAAAAGCTGTCCTGTTTCTAACTACCTTGAAACCTAGACTTTCAGATGCTTAAAAGTTGCAGCACTGCTAAATAAAGCAGTGAGGAATGTTCAAATGTGCATTGTTATATAAAGATTCACATTCACTGTAGCTTCAGTATGAATACATAAATGAAGACTAACAATGCTGGTGTGCTTTGGATTTAGGTAATATACACAGGTTCACTTGACCACCCGTGAGTAAAAAGTTCTGTGTGAGGACTTTTTTTATGAGGACCCCATCCCGACCATCCTCAGCTCCCCAGGTGCCTCTGTGCAATAGGTTTGTGCAATAGGTCTGTGCAATAGGCCATGGAACTCGAGGGAGAGGTGAGTGGGGGTGTGGAGGGAGGTCCACAAGTGAGGTTGCCTCAGGTAAAACAGTCGACCCCGCGCCTCAAGACTGCCTCCACCTGGAAGGACAGAAAGGTGGTTGTTGTAGGCTACTCCCTGCTGAGAGGAACGGAAGGCCCTATATGTCGGCTTGACCCTAGCATAGGGAAGTATGCTGCCTCCGTGGGGCATGGGTCAGGGACGTTTCTAGGAAACTTCCTGGACTGATTCGCCCTTTTGATTATTACCCCTTATTGATAGTCCAGGCTGGCAGTAATGAAGTTGCTGAGAAAAGTTTCAGGGCTATCAAGAAAGACTTCAGGGGACCTTGACATGTAGTGGCAGGGCAGGATACTGAGAGGTACAAAAAAAACCCAATTCATAAATAAATGGCTTAAAAGTTGGTGCAAACACAGGAATTTTGTTTTGTTTTGACCACGGCTCAACTTACTCTGCGCCTGGCATGATTGCTGCAAATTGAAGTAGCCTGTCTCTGAGGGGGAAGAGGATCTTAGCTGAGGAACTGGCAGGACTCATTGAAAGATATTTAAACTAGGTATGAAGGGGAAAGGGAACAAAATCAGGACTGCTGGGGTTGAGCAGGTCATTTGAGGGCTCGTACCAAACTTGATGGGCAATGACAGTGAAGTACAAAGGCATAGACAGTGGCAGGGAGGTGCTGGGGATGCTGCTGCTCAAGGGAACCTCTATAAAGGCAGTGAGATGGAAAGCCCGGCTGAAGAGCCTTTATATCAATGCACACAGCCTGGGAAATAGGCAGAACTAGTTGGACACTGTGATGTGCTTGGGAAGTTATGAAACACGGTGGGATGACTCCCATAACTGGAATACCACCACTGAAGGCTATCGGCTCTTTAGAAGAGATAGGCTAGGTAGGAAAGGTGGGGGAGTTGCCCTCTATGTCAAAGAGTGAATAGACTGTGAGGACCTCCCTCTGAGAAACGGTTAGGAACATGTTGAGAGCCTGTGGATTAGAATTAGGGATGGGTCTAACCAAGCCCAGCTGGTGATAGGAGTATACTGCAGGCCACCTGATCAAGGGGAAACTGTTGACGAGGCTTTCTTGCTACAGATGTGGGAGCCCTCATGTTCACGGGCTCTCGTCTTGATAGGGGACTTCAACCATCCTGATATCTCTTGGAAAGACCACACGGTGAGCTGCAAGAGGTCCAGGAGGCTCCTGGAATGTGTTGATGATAACTTTCTGGTCCTGGTGTTGCACAGACTGATCAGAGGTGAAGCAATGCTGGACCTGCTGCTCGCCAGTGCAGAGGAAATCATTAAAGGTGTTAAGGATGGAAGCAGCCTGGGTTGCAGTGACCATGCCCTTGTTGAGTTTGTGATCTCGAGGGATGTGGGCCTGGCGAAGAGTAGCCTCAGGATCCTGAACTTTGGAAGAGCGAACTCGAAGCTGTTCAATGGACTGTTGGCCGAGATCCCCTGGGATGCTGTCTTTAAAAACAAAGATGTTGAGGAGAGCTGGCTACTCTTCAAGGGTGCCTTTCTGAGAGCACAAGAACTCTCTGTCCCTCTGAATAAGAAAGCGGGCAGAGGAGGTAGGAAGCCGGCGTGGCTTGGTAAGGACTTGCTGGGCATGCTGAGGGCGAAGAAAGGTGCATACAAGCTCTGGAAACAAGGGCGTATCACCTGGGAAGAATACAGGGATGCCGTCTGGAATTGCAGACATGGGATCAGGAAAGCCAAGGTGCAGGCAGAACTGAACTTGGAGGGACATGAAAAACAATAGGAGGACTTTGTACAGATACATTGACAAGAAGAGATGGACCAGAGCGGGTGTGCCTCCTTTGGTAAATATAATAGGAGAACTTGCTTTAACAAAGAGAAGGCTGATGTACTGAATGAGTTCTTTACCTCGGTCTTCACTGGCAGCCCGGATTCCAGTACTTCTCATATCCCTGAGCCCTGCATCCCTAAACCTCTAGGTGGGGACCAAGGTGGTAAATCCCCCACACTGTGAGAACAGAGCAGGTCCAAGACTGCTTCACGAGACTGAATGTGTACAAGTCTATGGGGCTGGATGGCATGAATCCCTGGGTTCCAAAGGAACTGGCTGAGGTGGTTGCTGAGCTGCTCTCTATCATATTTGAAAAGTCATGGCAGTCAGGTGAGGTCCCAGATGACTGGAGGAAGGGTCACGTCACTCCCATTTACAAAAAAGGGAGTAAAGAGGACCCCAGGAACTACTGGCCGGTGAGTCTCACTTCTGTACCTGGGAAGATCATGGCCTGTATGCCACGCTTGATCACATGAGGATAGGGCGTGAGATCCGAAACAGCCATCACGGCTTCACCAGGGGAAGGTCATGCTTGACCAATCTGGTGGCCTTCTATGATGGAGTGACAGCATTGGTGTTCAAAGGGAAGGCAACTGATGTCATTTACCTGGACTTGAGCAAGGCCTTTGACATGGTCCCCACCACATCCTTATCTCCAAATTGGAGGGATTTGATGGGTGGACCACTTGATGGATAAGAAACTGGTTGAAAGGCCTCAGACAGAGGGTGGATATCAATGGTTCTATGTCCAGGTGGAGGCTGGTAATGAGTGGTGTCCCCTAGGGGTCTGTCTTGGGACAGACTCTTGAACATCTTTATCAGTGTCTCTTGAGCATCTGAATCAGTGACATCAGTAACAGAATCGAGTGCACCCTCATCAAGTTTGCTGACGATACCAAGCTGAGTGGTGCGGTTGACACAGTGGAAGGAAGGGATGCCATTCAGAGGACCTCAACTGACTTGAAAGATGGGCCCAGGTGAACCTGATGAGGTTCAATACGGCAAAGTGCAGAGTTTTGCACTTGGGCCAGAGGAATCCCAGGCATCCGTACAGACTGGAAGGAGCAGTCCTTGAGAGCAGCCCTGTGGAGAAGGCCCTGGGGGTCCTGATAGATGAAAATGTGTCTTGACATGCACCAGCAATGTGCCCTTGCGTCTTGGAAGGCAAATGGTATCCTGGGCTCCATCAGAAGAGGGGTGGCCAGCAAAGACAGGAAAGTGATTGTCCCCCTCTATTCTGCTCTTGTGAGGCTCCATCTGGAATACTGCATCCAAGTGTGGAGCCCCCAGAACAGGAAAGGCAGGGAGCTGTTGGTGGGGGTCCAGAGGAGGGCCACGAAAATGATCAGGTGACTGGAACACCTCTCCTATGAAGACAGGCTGAGGGAGCTGGGCTTGTTCAGCCTGGAGAAAAGAAGGTTGCGGGGTGACCTCATTGCAGCCTTTCAATATCTAAAGGGAGCCTACAAACAGGAGGGGGATCAACTCTTTGAAAGGGTTGATAACTGCAGGACAATGGGGAACAGTTTTAAGTTGAGGGAGAGAAGATTTAGATTGGCTGTCCAGAGGAAATTCTTTACAGAGAGAGTGGTGAGGTGATGGAATAGGCTGCCCAGAGAGGTTGTGGATGCCCCATCCCTGGAGATGTTCAAGGCTTCCAAGATTGGATATGGCCCTGGGCAAACTGGTCTAGTATTAAATGGAGAGGTTGATGGCCCTGCATGTGGCAGGGGGATTGGAGATTCATGATGCTTGAGGTCCCTTCCAACCCTGGCCATTCTATGTGATTCTGTGTGACTTTTACGTCTATGGTTATTTATAAATGAGTAATGCCCATTTGACATTTTGATGTAACCACAACAGCTTTTCTGTTCCTACAATCTTCTTCCTCATTCATTATTGACTTTCTAATTTCTGCACCAATAAGTAGGCAAAGATGAGAGAGAATGTAAAAAAGTAACCACATTTGTTACACTGTCTTCAACAACTGCCAGAACAGCATATCTCTTGGATGCTCAGAAGTATAGTTCAACACCATTTTAGCACAACTGCATGTAGTTCTAATCTGTATATTAGACTAAAATATTTTTTCCAAGAAAAAAATTTCCATTGTTTCTGAAACCCTATAGAAAAAAGTCACAGAGGAGTGAATCTATAACTTGGTACAAGGTAAAGCCAGTGTAGGTGCATATAGAAATTTAGGAAAGATAAAAAAAAATATTTACTGATTGTTTATGAAATTAGATATTTTTAAATCTCAAAGTAGCACCAAAGTATCAGATCTATCATATATCAGGGAATCTAACAATGAGCATAGATGTTGCTTCAAATCTATAAATCCTGACAAATATATTTTTTAAATGTGCTCTGTAATTGTTTACTAGGTTTGTTAAAGCTGTAAGTGAGGAAGAATTAAGACACAAATTTGGTCATATAAAATGGTCATATCAAATAAAAAAAAACTTTTCAGATGTAATGGAATTACCTGAAGAAAAAAAGAAAAGGAGTTTCTTGCATTACAAATATCATGTTCATTGTAACAAAGTTTAAAGGAGCACTGAAAATGAACACTGATACTGCCAATTATATAAATCATGTATCTTGGAGATACCTACATTTTTCGGAATATGATATGTTGGATTGAGTACAGAATTTAACGTAGACTATTCTAATGATATAGGTATAACCATATAATATTACACTTTTTAAAAAATCGTATGATCTGCAAGTATTGGCTTGGAACGCATGTTATAACATATAGTGTGCCTTCTTTGGGAAAGACAAACAAACAAACAAACAAAAACAAATAAAGAAATAAACAAGATAAAATACAGCATTAATAACATCAGAACACATAATAAAAATAAATAAATAAAAAAATTAAGAAATAATAGAACAATAGAATCATAGAATGACCTGTGGTAGACCACAGTGTGGTCTAGTTTCAATCCTCCTGCTATGTGCCTGGATGCAGTACTCCAGATGGGGCCTCACAAGAGCCGAGTAGAGGGGACGACCACCTCCCTCTCCCTGCTGGCCACCCCTTTTTTAATGCAGCCCAGAACACAGTTGGTCTTCTGGGCTGCAAGTGCACACTGCTAGCTCGTGTCCTGCTTCTTGTCCACCAGCATGCCCAAGTCCTTTTCCGCAGGGGTGCTCTCAAGGAGATCTTCACCCAGTTTGTATAAATACCTGGGATTGCTCCAACTCAAGTGCAGCACCCTGCACTTGGCCTTATTGAGCCTCATTTGATTCTCATAGGACCACTCCTCCAGACGATGGCTTCCCTTCCTTCCAATGTCTCGACCATTCAGCTTGGTGTCACCTGCAAACTTGCTGAAGGTGCACTCGACGCCATCATCTATGTCATCGATGAAGATGTTGAAGAACACTGGTCCCAACACCGACCCTGAGGGACACCACTTGTGACCAGCCTCCGCTCTGACACAGAACCATTAATCAGAACTGTTTGTCTATGTCCAGCCAGCCAATTCCTAATACATCAAATAGTCCATCCTTCAAATCCACACCTTTCCAATTTAGAGAGAAGGATGTGGTGAGGGACCATGTCAAAGGCTTTTCAGAAGTGCAGGTAGATTACATCCACTGCCCTTCCCCCATCCACTGAAGCAGTCATGTGCATGGCAGTTATGGGTTAAGCAAACTGAAGAAAAAGTAGGCTTAGACTTATTTATATTATTTGATATATTTATTTGTTTATATTTGTTTATATTATACTAGAAATAATGAACTATATGAATTTTTTAGATTTGAAAAATATATTAATCGCATAAAAGTAATTCTTTTCTGTTAATTTGTGTCTCATATGTTGGTAAAAAAAATGTCCATTTTAAAAACTTTTTTAACTCGTAACAGTTTAGAAATAATTATTTTCATCACTGTAGATTTCTTTCTATAAATATACTCAGTATACATCTACTTTTTCTTTCTTCTAGCTCCTGGTTCTCCATTCACTTGAGAATAACTTGTATAACCGTGTTCAGAAGGATTCAGCTTGCTTTTTATGGTACCAATCTGCATAAGAAAACATCAAGACTGTATATGAGTATAAGCATTTAAATTTTATTTCTGAGACTAAACTCAGGTTAAAGTCTACTGTGTTAAGGAATTAATTCTGACTAAAGATCAATCAATAGTTTTCTTTCTTTCACCCACAGCTATGCCAGAGGTGACATTGTGTGTATCATTTGCATATACAATGAAGAAAATACAAAATAAAATGATTAAAGTAAATTAAGTAATCAGTCCATTCTGGACTCCTGGGTAATTAGGAAACATTGTTTTTGACAGTTGTATACTATGTCTGCCCATGTACCGAATGTAAAAGCCAATTATAATTTTTTCTCTTTATGTTATATTACTTATATTTATTTTAACATACAGGAATGCACATAAGTAAGTTTCAACTGCTCCATTAAATATTCAAAGAAGAGACAAAAAAATATTTCTCTGTATACTTCTCTGATTTTTATTCTAGATACAACTTTTTCCAAACTTCTTGCTTTGCAGCAGTCTTTATAAAAGTACCACAGAATTCGACACATTTTCATGCTCAGTCTGCCAACAAGCGTAAAATCAAAATCAAAGAAAATAAGATTATTGGAGGTCAGTTCTTTGGTGTCTTTTGGAATTCTTGAAGCTTCTTACCATTTCTGAATCTACCATTCTGCTTTCTCCATGTTTGCTTTGGAATAAAATATATGAGTTACTGTTAACCAGCTAGATGTATTAAAATGTGTTAAAATGTATTAGATGTTCTGGTTTAGTTTTCATTAAATTTGAAAGCAAACAAAGAAATAAAGCTTACTCAAGACATTTTTTTGTTTGTTTGTTTGTTTTTAAACATGAAGAAGCTTTTCTTTTCCAGAAACATTTTAGTCATTAGCTCTTATGTTAAAAGAAATCTGACATTAATGAGTATTATTTGCAGTGCCAAAGGCATCACATTCTTTCCAGAACAGATTTTGTCTACTTAGCACTTCTTCCACAACTTCCCTTCTCTTTCAGCAAATCACAAGACCTTTGATGTGTGAAACCTATGATAGGCTTAAACTTAGAACTGTAAAAACATTGCTGAAAATCCTCTGAAGTATTTGTAAACAATTAATTTTATATGTTCTGATGCTCTGTTTGACACAAAGTTGGTTACCTGAAACAGAACTAGGAGAGCAGAATCAGATTTCAGTTGCATACCTTAAATGGCAGCTTTTATTTAGACTTTCATTAATGGAAATACATTTCAGTTTTCAGGGAACACGATCTCATAGTAAGTAGATGTCTAAGACATTTGGGATAAATAATCTTCTGTTTTCTCTCTTCATTCATGATGGAGACAGCTTTGAGTGAAAAAGTCAGAATATTTCCTTAGATGCTGTGGAGGGCTAAACCAAGATGACACAAGCCCTAACTTTTATGACTAAAGTAGATGGATATGCAATAGCCATATGTCAGCATAGGAAAACATTGCTAATTACCTAGCCAAGAAAACATGTAACAATCTAGTTAGCAATTATTCAGTGCTCTACGTGTATTTAAAAGAGAATAAATGTTTTTAAATTCCTCAATTGTGCCTAAATATTAATTTTCTTAAATCTGTGTTGACAAGAGTCTCAGATCTCAAGGCTTCTTTGGTTCACTCATTTTCTGAATGCCTATAATTAACACTGACAAGTGATCACAACCAATGTAGCATAAATTGCATTTCAAACTTCTACTGTGAAATGTGGTACAGTATGTTGAGAAAAAATTGAACAAGTAAAATTTGGCAACTAATAAATTCAAATTATAACATAAAAGCCAAAAAGCACTAAAGAAAACTTGTAAAGCAAATTCAGCAGTGAATTATTCACATGACTTTTCTGCTTATAGCTCCCTTCACATCATTTTTCATAACAAAATTCTGGGGAAGCAACTCATTTTTTAATGTTAGATACGTGTCCTCTGTCTCCCTGTCTGTTCACAGGCAGTTGTTAGATGTTTATGGAAGAGATATCATTAATAGATATTTTTTGCCCATGTGCACTCATAATAGTTTAACAGATTCACATGATTCAGAATAGATTGATTAGTGATGCTTCTCCTCTCTGCCGCTAGGTGTACGCAAAAAAAGTCGGCAGACACAGCAGAAGCATTCCTGTCTTCCTGTAAAGACAAAGAAAAAAAACTAGAATGAAAAAAGAAAAGCACAAATGCATTGTGGGAAACTTTTATGAAAATTCTTGAGGGAGATCACATCCACATTATGTATACAATATTAATACCAGCTTTTCATTTAAATTTTCTCAAGGAGATGTAATTACAAGGTAGACATTCAAGTATGATCTAAACTAAATATAGTAAACTGTCTTTAAAATCATCATACTTTGCAATACTTTGGACCTTTCCACTTTTTGGAAAGTTATTTACTTTCACCAAAAGTGCAGAACAATGAAGTGAAAAAGGCACAGGCACACATGACATGCAGGTTGAGAGAAACGGAAGAGAGAAAAACAAGAAAGTGATACGGATTTAGATGTTGAAGATCGATATTTACTACCACCTTGTTAATCAGTATCTGTTATAACTGCAGATACTCTTGCTAGCAAATAATCCAGACACTGTGTAACAAGGAATTTTGAATGTGAGTTCAGAAAACAGAACCTTATTCCTCTGTTTTTCAAAATCGATTTTTTTTATTTTTTTTTTTTGTGTGTGTGTGTGTGTGTGACAGTTTGATTCCTGGAAACACCATGGCCAATGTGCCAGTAAAAAAAAAAAACCAACACGCTTTTACAGTTCAGGGGCTGGCGAACACTAAAGGTTTGTAGATGGTGTGAAATCAAAGTTTTCTGTGGTAAAGATGTCCTACAACCCAGTTCTAGCTGTGTTAATTTGTGCCTAAATCATCCAAACTGTAAGGAGATGGGAAATGTACTTAATGTTGTTTATTAAAGAGATTATCAGAAAATTGGTTTGAAACTACAAAAAACTAAAACTGGGTTTGAACGAAGTTAGGCAATTTGGCATTTACATTTAGTTCCTTATATTTTCATGGAAGTAGCTGCTTAATTGAGAATTGAGTATTTTCTATTTGCCTTTTGAGGTGTATGCTTGCCTCCAGTTGCTTTAATTAAGAACATACTTTAGAAGAAATGAATATCCACTCATTTCCTACTCTAATAGAGCAAGGTGTTTAAAATTTAAAGAAAGTCACAGCATCAAAAGGTTTGGGTGATTACCATTTAGTGTAAAAACAAAACAAAATCGTCTTTATCCACTTTATCTGAGAGACTGTAGGCTTTGAAGCCAATATGGATTCAGCTCATTTTATTGGCTGCACACTGATAGATAATTAAATAAAATTTTTGGTTTAATTCTTTTTATAGTGAAACATCTATTTTGGCTGCACCATCTGTCACCATGCATTTATCTCTGCTCCTTTCATGGGAAATTCCTGTAACTACTTTATGAATAAGAACAGACCCGCATGTCCTAAGGTTCCTTTAGAAAGTGAGCCAAGTTTAACAGTATTCCCCTCTAAAGGAAAGAATCAGCCTTACACAGAACTGATTTGAAATCCTGAGTAAATGGAAATAGGGGACTTGACAGTGATAACAGGATCCCATGACTAATGCTACACAGTAGCATAAATGCCAGTCATACCAATATCCTAGTCCCATGACTAATGTGACATAGCTTTAATCCGCTCATACTGAACTAGAATGAAAAGAGGAATGAGAATGCCATCCTTATTCTTTACCTTTCAAGCCTCTTGAAGTACCACAGACATGCTTGCATTCTTGAAAACCCTAGGTTAAATGAGAAATGTCAAAATTAATGTTTTAACACAGACACTGACATTTTCTAAAGCATCAGCAACATCTTTTAGAGTAATATATGGGTTTTTTTTCTTTTAGCGTAATGTTAAGTGTCAGCTGAGAAGTTTTTTGTCATTTGCATCTGCTAAAATAATTAAAGGGTTATTGTGTGTAACACATCTAACGCAGTCAATGGCTCATTGTCGAAGTGGAGAATGGTGATGAGTGGCATTCCTCAGAGGCTGGTATTAGGACCAGTGTTATTTAGCATCTCTGTAGGTGACATGGACAGTAGGATGGAGTGAACTTTCAGCAAGTCTGCAGATGATACCAAGCTGTGTGGTGCAGCTGACATGCTGGAGGGAAGGGATACTATCCAGAGGGATCCGGACAGGCTTGAGAGAAGGGCCCACGCCAGCCTCATGAAGTTCAGTGGGGCCAACTGCAAGGTCCTGCATTTGGGTCAGGGCAGTCTCAAGCACACATACAGGTTGGCAGAGAATGGCTTGGGAGCAGCCCTGAGGAGAAGGATTTGGGAGTGTTGATTGATGAAAGATTTAACATGAGCCGGCAATGCTTTCATGAATCTAGCCTGTGTATTTATTTTCCTTCATGGTAAATGAAAGACTTGATTTATTTTAGTACTCAGAGTTCACTTCAGAGAGACAGTGGTCTTATTACTTTCAACAGATACAAGTTTATTTGGGATATAAATGCTGTATTATTTTAAATTATATTTGAAATTTTCTATTCTTTTTGTAATTCACATGATAGATTGTATGTGCTACGCAGTATTGTACACTCAGTAAGGAAATAGGTACTATTTGCTTTAAAAAGTTGTTGAAGTTTTCCATCTCCACCACATACATCTTGTAATTTATAAAAGCATAGTATCCCCTGAGTTTTTATTTTTAATTTTCCAAATGAGTGCACAGTAATGGAACAGAAGTTCCCTGGAATATTCAGCCATTCAAATCAGAACATGATGGCAACGTCGAACTTAATACTGTCAATAGACCCACTGTTAAAGAATTTAGTTCTAAAAACAATTACGAGTGATGCAAATAAATATTTTTTGTTTGTTTGTTTGTTTGTTTTTCAGCTGGTTGGAACCAACAAACAATCCTCAATCAAAAAAAAGGTAGTAATCTCTAAGAATTCCTCAAATTCACTAAACTTTATAAAACATGTTGGCATCCTTTATATTAAATCTAGTTTCCAAAGTCTATCAAAAATAACCATACATATATCCCACATTAGAAACCAAGCGGTAGAAGATATCACTAGTATGAAGTATTCTTTCTGGAACTATGGAAAACTAATGTAAACTTTGTACGTGTATAATATATTTTCAATTTTTTTCCAATATTAATTACATTTCCCTATATCACAAGTAGTGTCCTTCAACTTCTACTCAGGTATTTTCGCTAGAAGTACCAGCTAAGAATATTTCTCATAAATCTAACTACTGTCCTTCCTTCTGTGCCTTAATTTATAGCTCCTTCTCTTCCAGTCAAAGTCTGGATCTCCGACAGTTTATGTGGGTTGTTTTGATTTTTTGTGTGTGTGTTTTTGTTGTTGTTTGTTTTGTTTATTTTTTTTTATCTTGCATTAATCTACAAGTTAAAACAGTGTCTTGCTCCAATTCATAGGAGGAAGAGGAATTCTCTGATATATGTTTATATGGCATGAGATTAAGAAACAACGGTTCAAATGTTGGTCTAACCAGTTTATTATAAATCATAATCAGGGAGATGGGGAAGGGAAGGAGAGCTACTATTATGAATTAGGATGATGGAGAAGGGAAGGAGGGCAACAAAAAAAAGATAGGAAATAAGCAAGAATTATGTAAAGTGGGGACAGTCACCAGCAGGATCCAGCAGTGTTCCAGTTGCATGCTGACCAGATGGTCTGAGGCAAAAGCACAGGGGGAGAGCAGCAGCAGCATGGCTGGCTCTGGGAAGCAAGCAGGTATCAGGAAAAAGCCACAGAGCCAGTCTGGGAGGAAGCAGAATTCAGGTAGCAGGCCCAGGAGAGTCCATCAGCATGCAGACATTCCATAGTGAGGAATCTGATGGCAGATACCTAGCCTCATGGTGGTTGATCCCTCTTTTATCCTTCTTTATTCCTGCCTATGTGACATCCCTGGGTACTTGAGCAAATGCCATGTGAGTATCCCCTGAGATGTCCACCTTCCTTGAGATAAGTCCACACAAAAGTCCGCTTCACATCCATTAAGCTGTGGCTTATCTCTCTCTAATTACCCTTGACCTTGTCCATCTGTGTCCCTCAGACAGAGGATTTTGCAACCTTTGCCCAGGACTTGTCCATCTGTGTCCATCAGAGAAAGGATTTTTCAACCTTTGCCCAGGATTTGTTTTGACTCGTTCATGAGCAAGCTTTGAGGCAATGGCATAAAAGAATAATTTCTCACAGTTAACCAGTAACTCTTGTCTCATCTTTAAGAATGTCTGTTCATCATTGTTTTTGCACAGCCTAATTTAAATTGAACTGAGCAAAAAAAGTGTCAAATTGCTTACAGAGTCTCATTATTTATGCAGAAGGTATGTCAGTTGTTTTCTGAAGGAAGTATTAATAGGCTTCTATTCTTCATATTTTCAGATGTCTTGACAGTGTTTACAGATTAGTCCTATGTTATATTCACATTCAGAATTAATTAAGGTTGGTGAACACTAAGGATTGCTGTAAATTCTTCACCAGATATATCAGATTTACAACTAACTTTTACTTTTTTTTTCCACAGATTGGGAATGGGCCAAAAAAAAAAAAAAGCGGAAGTGGGTAGATAGCCTTTGGATGTTGCCATCTGGAACTCCGTTCAGGAGCTACCATTATGCATACACCCACATACTGGCATGTCTCCTAATGTCAGGCTGCTGGAATAAGTAAGGTGTTCAGGAGTTCGCAATAATAGTATGCAGGTATAGAGAGATCATGACTGAAACAAGAACCTGAACAGATTCAGTCCTTGATTAAAGAAACAAAATTTATTCAGGTCACTGGCCTGCTCTTTCCCATGCTTTCTTACTAGCCAATAGTGATTAAAAATGAAGAAATATTTGTATCAGTAACAAGAAAATCATATGACTTTTCAGAGCTGCTCTTTCCAATCAAGAACAAAAATGGATTCCTCATGATTAAATCAACAGCAACATTATTTTTAACACACAGGACCTAAGAAGTACTACAACTATGAAAAAATGTGCTGTTGAAAATGTATGAAAACAATGGACACTTGCACTGATTATCTCAGGAGGTTTTGATGAGTATGAAATAACGGGATAAGAATTTAGTATTCTTATATGTATATCACTATCTTAGAAGTGTCCAGTCTAAGTATTGAATATGATCCATTTCATATAGACTAATTCATTTGGAAGGACTTTCAGAGATAATGTAGTCAAACTGACTGATCATTTTGAGTCTAACCAAAAGTTAAAGCTTATTAATTGAGGGTATTTTTTAAATGTCTTCGTAAGACTGACAGGCATGGGGCATTAGGCACCTTACTAGGAAGATGATTCTCACAGTAAATAAATGTTTCCTAATGCCCATTCTGAACCTCTCTTGACACATCTTTATGCTATTTTCTCATGTCCTGTCATCAGTGATCAGGGAGAAGAGACTGGCACCTCCCTCTGTACTTCTTCTCACAAAGTTGTAGAGAGGAATGTTCAGCCTTCTGTTCTCCAGACCAGATAAACCAAGTGTCCTCAATCTCTTCTCATAGGACATGCCTCCCAGCATATGGTATTTTTATACTGTGGAGCCCAGAACTTTTAACAGTATTCAGTGAGTGATTTTTGTTCAGCATTCTAACATTTATTATGCTGCCCAATTTATCTTTGCTGCTTTGGCTTAGTTAAACTAGATAGCATCAGGAAGTGGACACGTAAAAGAAAAAGGGACAGGAAAAATCTGAGTTATTTGCTTCATCTGCTGTAAGATATTTTTTCCCACAGCAGGTGACAATAAACATATATTGACCTTCAATCTGCTTTCTCCAAACTACATAATCTGGAGAAAGGCAAATGGCATATGTAAAAATTTTCCAAACAGACCTATGTATTCAGCTCTTGAAAAATTATTACTTATGTGTGTCTGAGGAAAAGATTATATGACAGAGGCAGAAAATCCTTATTCACAAGAAAACAAATACTTATAGGAATAAAATGGCCAGTGTACACTCAGGGATAATCTTTCCTTCATGTCTGCTCACTCAGGACAATATCCTCTAGAGATACTGGAAATGAAGTTATAGCTGCTCTTTATATGTCTGCTTTTAAAAACACTTTTTAAGCTAAAACTCAGTAGCATTCACTGCTACTTCTCTGCTCAGAAACCTATTTTTCTTCATCTGAGTGATACTTCTAGCTTAATTTTTCCCCTAAGCAGAAAGGATTAAGACTTCCTATTAAGCCAGTACTGCACAAAATACATTTTCTACTCTTGTCCTTCATGTTATGCTGAAAGGCACTTCAGGCAGTCTGAAGCTAACAGCATGTTTATGTGATTGGAGCATTTGATGTACAAATTATACAAAGTTCCAATATATCTTTCATTACTTTCTTATATCAGTGCAGTAGATTTTAGGTTGGATATTCCTTTCAGATTTGAGATTGTTTATGTGTTTTTAAAAATGTACTGAATCTTGTTTTACATATTAAAGAAATTAAGTATTTCACAACTGCTTTACCCAAGAGATAGAAATTATGAACATAAAAAATTCCAGACACTTTTAAAGTCTGGCTAGAGATTTAATACCCAGCCCTCTAAAAGGATTAGTTAGACTTCTCTAAGTTCAGTTGAGAGAGCAGAGACTTCATGAGGCTAAATCAGGGCATACCTAGGCTCAGGACAAGGAAGTACAATTCTTAAGGAAGGAGACAAGTTATAGAGTCTGCTGGTACTTTCAGAATCTTGAAAATACAAGATGAAATCTGTTAAAATATAGCTTTATCATGTGCAATATCAGAAGAAAGCAAAGAGTAGTAGATAAAATATATCTGTAAATGAAATGCAAATCTCTTCTTGGGATGCTTGAAATTTAAGAGAACAAAGGGTATAATTACTCCTCGTGAATACAATGTTAAAAATTCTGCACTGATTTTTGTTTCTAAGTTTGCTTAAAATATCCTTTCCCCCAAAACAAAATAAAATAAAAGCAGAACAAGGAAATAAACAAGCATAAATTATGAATCCCAGAATCAAAGGAGACAGCAAGAAGATAAGTTATCAACAGTTTGGTAGCTACATCAATAAAAATTAATATAGAATTATTTCCTATTCATAAATTAATTTCACTGTTGCAGGTCTGATTAAAAATTCTCTGGATGTTGTAGTGCCTAATGACCTACATGTGAACTTAGTATTCAGTGCAACAAAAAGCAGGAGGATAAAAACAAGATGTTCAAAAAATGCCCATATAACACAGATAAATAAACAGAAAGATAGATAGATAGGTAGGTAGCTAGGTAGGTAGATGTGAGTAGAATATATGCCGTTGTAAATCAAGTTCAAACTAAAACCAGTGGTAGTTAAAGTTTACTATACTAAATTACTGGAAAACCGTTCTTCCATCAGTTCCTCTACTCTTTTGATTACAGCTATTTTTGTTATAGGAAGAATATTTTTTTCAAAAGAAACAAAATATTTTCATCTTTAGGAGGTTTATGTTGACATGAAATTATGGCCAGAGCTCTACTTCCTATCTCCTATACTATAGTTCATGATTGTTTGCCTTAAAAAGGTCTTATCCACCAAGTAATTTTGATGAAACATTTTCCTTTATATGTATCATATATAAAAGCAATGCTATTATTCAGAGCTTCTAACATATTTTCAGAAATTTCCGATACTTCTTCAGACAGGAAGACAGGAATTACAAGTTATCCACTCTAAAAACCTCATAGTTTCTTTTTCATTTCTAGCATCAGTATTTTGGGGGGGGGGCAAGGAGGAGAAAGGAAAAAAAGGAAAAAAAAACTATTTATGACATATGTGAATTATGTGTTCCTGGGGAATAATTTTAGCATTCGAAAATCCCACTGCTTCAACTACATGTGATTTCAATGAATATCAATAATTTTGAGGAAAGGTTGCAGTGGCATCCTCCACTGACAATAGCAAGTGATGAAGAGTAACTAAAATAAAAAAGTGTAGGAAGTAGATATTTGCTCAAGAATTTCTATGGTTCAAGGCTAAGATAACATATGAATGTTGTTCGCTTGCACAAGGGCATAGGAGTATATAATGTAGTTTTAGAAGATCTATTTGAAATCTTAATCTATGACACGTATTCAGATTTCCTGGAGACTGCCAGGCATACAAAAAACACGGCTATAGCTTCCAGGATCAGTTATATCAATCACAGATTAAATTAAAAAATTATAAAATGAAGGAAGCAAGGAAAAAAGGATGAGGAAATATTCATGCTTTTCTTTTGATGGTGGCCCCTTTAAAGTGTGTATATATAACCCACTGCATTTAAACTTAAGTTTCTACTTTGTAATAGCTTCAGCTTCAGCTTCAGCAACAATACTTTCATTTCAAATAAGTGCAACAATTGTGCATATTAGATTAAAATTCTGTGTTTAAATACCTTCAGAAAACGTGATATAGTAAGAATGCCTTGTAGAGGTAAGTTATGTTTAGTCAAGATTAGCAACTCTTTCTCAGAATAATTTGTTTTCAGGACTTAAATAAATTATTTGTGTCTTATAGACACTGAAGTAATAAAATATCTATTTGCTTCTCATTCATGTTTAATCTTAAATAATATTTTGTATGAATTTCCAATTTGCAGCATTTTGCTTTTTAACACATAACATCATAAAATCATGGAATGATTTGAGTTGGAAGAGTTCTGAAGAATCATCTACCTCCAACCTCCCTGCCATAGGGATGTCTTCCACTAGACTGCCCAAGGACCAACCTGGCCTTGAAGATTTTCAGGGACGAGGCATGCATGACTTCTTTCAGCTGCCTGTTCCAGTGCCTCACAACCATCACAGAAAAGAATTTATTCCTAATATCTATCCTATATCTACCCTCTTTTAGCTTAAAACCGTTACCCCTTGTCATATAGCTACACTCCCTGGAAAAGAGTCTCTCCCCATCTTTCTAGTAGGCAGCTTTAAGTACTGGAAGGCTACTCTAAGATCTATCAACAGTTTACTCTATGGTAAATGACACCAACTCTCTCAACCTGTCTTCATGAGGTGCTCTGGCCTTTTGGTCATATTTATGATCCTTTTCTTAACCTCCTGTAACAGATTCATGCCTTCCATATGTTAGGGGCCCCAGAGCTGAATAAAATATTTCCAGTGGTGCTTAACAAGTTGGGGAAAATCACCATTCCTTGACATACTGGCCAGACTTCTTATGATACAATCCAGGATACAGTTAGCTTTCTGGCCAAAAATGCATGTTGCCAGACAATGTAGAACGTTTCATCTATCAATATCCCTAGGTTATTCTCTGCAAGGCCAATATTTATAAAATGTAGAGGTCAGAATATCATAACATCATTCAAGAGAGTTTCATAGACACTGGAAACAGACACATGTAGTAGATGAATAATTTTAACCTAATTTATATGTCACAAGTAGTTCAAAAGTATCATAACATAAAAGGTTCCAGGAATATGGGGAGCAGAATGGTGAGGCCAGACTGTTTTCAGTGGTGAGTGGAGACAGGACAAGGGGAAATGGCTGGAAACTGCAGCATAGGAAGTTCCGCACAAACATGCGCAAGAACTTCTTTACAGTGAGGTGACAGAGCACTGGAACAGGCTGCCCAGGGAGGTGGTGGAGTCTCCTTCTCTGGAGATGTTCAAGACCTGCCTGGATGCCTACCTGTGCGACCTGCTGTAGGGAACCTGCTTTGGCAGGGGGGTTGGACTCGATGATCTCTGGAGGTCCCTTCCAACCCCTACAATTCTGTGATTCTGTGATTCTGTAATACCTGTTATACTGCCACTACAGTTTAAACAATTGGATGAGATGCAAATATTTGTTCTGCTGATATGGCTGATATAGACTAGGTGAGCTTCAGCTTGTCATCATTTCAAAATTTCAGGAAAGAGTTGCGAATAACAGTAATGTGTCCATTTATAAGAATAAAAAAGCAAGCAGATTGGAGAAATCAAGAAATATTCTCCATAGTGTTTTTCCTATTAGAAATTTAATACCGAATGTATAGTTCAGAGGAAGAAAAAGGCAGAATTTCAGTACAGTCAGCTCCCAATTGAATGCTCCCATTGTCTACACTCTACAGAGTCAGAATTCCCTTTCTGCTTCAGCCCACAGGCTGGTAAACAAAGCTCTTTCCTGGGAGAAGAGCATGTGGAATGCCAGTCAGTGGCTCTTTGCATGGCAATTTTAATCCAAGAAATTTGAATGCCACCAAAGTCTCTTAATTGACTTAGCCCTAAAGAAAAAAGTGTACTGCTGACAAGGCAAGCAGGGTACTTTGTTAGGAAAATAAATTGACACTTTCTTATTTGCCTGGAATATTGTGGGCAGATGGTAACTCAATCTGCATCAAACAAATGCCAGTCAGAAGTCAGAGTTTATTAGCTAGGACTAAGTGATTAATTGTTTTTGGTCTGCTGTATGTATAATGACAGATTTATACATACTCCTTGCTGTCCTACTATAACTATAAAGTAAAACCATGCTTGCTCAGGGTTTAGACTACACGTGCTCACCCAGGACTAGGATTAATCTGCAATTGTGTCAAAGATAACACAATACCTCTCTTTTCAAGAACTGCAATCATCTTTATCTTGAAACTGCATATATCTCACAGTAATTGCTACAAAAAGACTTCATCCATGCTCTGAACAGGTACGAAGAGTTTTTCTATTTAATCCTTTGTCTTATATGTATTTCAGAAAGCCAGTGTTAATAGATATTATGTTTCTGAAAACAGAAAATACACTGACAGATATTTACTTTGCAATTCTGTGTGTCCTCAACTGAGAAAAACAAACAAACAAACAAACAAAAAAAAACATGAAACAGAAAAAATGA
Source organism: Lagopus muta (assembly GCF_023343835.1). Classification (NCBI taxonomy): domain Eukaryota; kingdom Metazoa; phylum Chordata; class Aves; order Galliformes; family Phasianidae; genus Lagopus; species Lagopus muta. The sequence continues at coordinate 41,038,902 of NC_064434.1, forward strand.
AAATTACTTCAATTAGCTTTATAAAACAAGAATTCTTCACTGTTACCTTCTCTTTATTAAGGCATCCCTTCCTCAGGAGTTGTGTTGGTCTCCATGCCAGCACATCTTGCCTCTACTTGTGATAGATCTGTACTAACAAGAAGTTGGATCTTGATCAAGAATGGTTACTTGTGAGCACCAACACTGGTGTTAGGTAGACAATGTGCAGTATAATAGTACACTTCAAGTATGGAGATGATCTATTATCTGATTATCTATGTTGATTTCTACTATTGAATCAGCCACTTTTTCAGTATTCTCTGCCTCCCAGCTACTGAAAGTTTAGTAAATGCAATTTATGTATTTCTTTGTCTTTTCAAAATCCTCAGCTGTAAGAGATTATTCTTTTACATCATTGTCTCAAAGCTTGCTGGGGACACAGATGAACAAGTCCAAGCAAGTCCTGGGCAAGGGTTAAGAAGTCCTTTGCCTGAGGGACACAGATGCACAAGGCTGGGGCAACGAGAGAGATATAAGCTGCATATTAATGGCCAGGAAGCAGACTTTTCTGTGGGTTTATCTCGAGAAATATGGCCAGGAAGGTGCTGCACATGACTCTCACCCAAGTGCAGAGGAATGCCACACTGTCAGAAGAAGGATAAAAAGGGGACCTATAACAATAAGTTTAGGTTTTCTGGCAACAGATTCCTCATGAAGAAGAAGAGGTTTCTACCATGAGAAGCCTCATGACCTGCCCCTCTCCCTCCTGGAATTGCTCTGCACTCTACCAGCATACTGAAGAAGAACAAAGGTGTCTGCCATCAGATTCCTTACTATGGAATGTCTGCATGCTGATGGACTCTCCTGGGCTTGCTACCTGAGTTCTGCTGCTTCCTCCTAGACTGGCTCTGTGGCTTCTTCCTGCTACCTGCTTGATTCCCAGAGCCTGCCACACTGCTGCTGCTCTCCCCCTGTGCTTTTGCCTCAGACCATCTGGTCAGCATGCAACCGGAACACTGGTGGATCCTGCTGGTGACTATCCCCACTTTATGTAATTCTTGCTTATTTAATTCTTGCTTATTTCCTGTCTTTTCTGTCACCCTCCTTCCCTTCTCCATCATCCTAATTCATAATAGTTGCCCTCCTTCCCTTCCCCATCTCCCTGATTATGATTTATAATAAACTGTTTAGAACAACATTTGAGCTGTTGTTTCTTAATCTCACAACAGGTTCATTTTATTTAAAGAACCTCCTCTTCCTCCTATAAATTGAGCAGGACATCAGCAGATAGAAATTGAAGCAGAATGATTCACATAAGAGAACTCACACCTAAAAGTTTCTTTATTTACATTCATGATTCTGCCCATGAGATTTGTCACAGTTTTGTAATTTTTGTTATTGATATTCCACACAATAATATCATGAAAAGCACGGGTAATTAAAGAGTTAATACTCCACCTCACAGCCAGAGAGGAAGATAGATTACGGAAGTTACGGGATCTGACCCTTCCTTTTGCTCATGCACACTCTGGCAGAGAGGGTAGGGATGCTTCCAAGCCACTGCTTTCAGGTTTGCTTGGTTTTGGAAATCTCTCTCTCCTATTTTATTTAATTTATCAATCTCAATTTCAATTAGATTGTATTATATTGTGTTATCTTGCATTCTGATATCATAGTTAGTAAAATTTTCCTCCTTAGATCATTGCAGCTGTTCTGTTTTTTCTTTTCTCTTGAGCCCAGCTCTCATCTCCCTAACCCTTTTCCCTTTTCCTTCCCACTTTTGGGGGCTAAGGGGCTCACAGACCTACTGTTCCCCTGTCATGGGCACAGACTGATTTAGTTAACTCTGGAAGAATCCTCCTAATCAGCAGGTTGGGCGATGGCAATAGTATGCAATAGTGAAGTTCATCTAAAGATTAGTGCATAAACATTATCATATGAGACTGTGTGTTTGACCATTTCAAACCTAAAGCATTGCAAGTTAATTATCTAAAGCTATAAAATCAAGATCACTGTTAGTGACAAAACATGCAAAATATTTCTTTCGTAACTACAACCTGAGCACGCAGAAGTAAGACAAGTGTTAGGTATCCACCTATGGTAAATCTTTTCTCAAACGAGTATTGTTAAATACTTTTTTAATCTCCTAAGGTCTGATTTACATCAGTAATATAGGGTGCATGACCTCCTGATAAACTCCATTTCTATAGGCTCAGTATAATTTTTCAGCATATCTTTCCCAGTACTACTAAAAATTGTAATGTTAGGATTACAAACTGTATTACATATGTCAATTTTTTAAACTATACCTGATAAGACCTCTTTGTTTTGTAGTCAATAGACATAGAAGACAAGAAAATCAAATGCTACATACGTAAAGTTAAATAATTTCTGAGCCATTATTTGTACTTCCAAGTGGCCAGGCTTCTAAACTTCTGGGCTTTTAAAAACAGGTGTTTTTTTTTGTTGGTTTTTTTTGTTTGTTTGTTTGTTTGTTTTTTGTCCCCAAAGAATTTTAGTAAATGACTACAACTTGCATATACAAACTGTACCTTTAACAAATAAAAATAGATTGTCTCAAAAACTTTTTATAGGCATGTTTCTGGAAATGTGCGTACTTTACACTGTATTATATTTGCCATTGCACAACAAAGCAAGGTTGTTTATAACACAACCCTACCATATGAGCTAATGAGCCAGAGATACACTAAAACATTCATCAAGATACATCGCTGTACAGATAAATAACAATTGTGAAAGCTGTTCCCACTACAAATTCCGGATTATATTTATATATATTTGAAGGAGTGTACTTCAGTCAGCTCAACTTCTTCCAGCATACTCAACACTATCATATTTAACTAATTCCTTTTTAGCTAGTTTAGCTATGCTTTGTGTTCGTATCTGCCTCATTTTTCTAGTGCTGTTTTCTTATACTTTTCTTATACCTATCAATACTGTTTTGCTTTTTTTTTTTTCCATCTCAGAACTCTTTTCTTTTCCCTTGTAAAAGTAACAAGTCAGCCCTTGTTACTTTTATACCTTTTGACAGTCTTCATACTCACCTATCACTTTGACGTCCTTCATGTCCTACCTGTTGGTCTAATATTTCTCCTTTCCTGCTGAGTCATTCCTCTTTATCCAAACTTAATGTACTTTTTCAAACCTCTCTAGTTTCCAGTCTTAACTTTTCCTCTTTCCATAGGCCTAGATCCAATATACATATTTTTCCATAGTCAATCCCACTTTGACACATGTAATCAATTAATGAACTCTGTTTGTATTTGAGTATGTAGTCAGTTTCCTGCCTTCAGCAGCCTCTATCTTCCTTCAGATCCTGACATTCCCCATGCAAGTATGCACATTCTCTTCCTTTAAATATCACTTCTCCTGACTCTTTTTATTATCTTATGTCCTCTTACTTCAAATTTATATGCTCTGAATTCATTCCAGAGTAATTTTGTTCTATTAAAATATTTTCTTACAAAATAAGAAAACCATCTGCCATTGAAAGCAATCCTTTAAATTTGCATAAATTTAAATAATACATAGATATTTGTGCTAATAATTTATTTTTAATGTTATCCTTGTGCTGCCTATGAGAATATTACACACATCATAGAAACTTCATTAACATCTTGTTCTTCAAGGCTCCATTTCTGTTATTTATTTATTTATTTAAAAAAAAAAAAAAAAACACCTTTTTCTTGCTAGTTTAATATCTCAAATACAAAGAAATATTTTCTTGTTAGGTAAACCAGTGCAAGTGTACTGAAAAATGGCTTACATTGATGGAGATAAGAAAAAATGTTCATTGAAGCTATCAGAAATTTGTAGACATTTTTAACTGGTTTTCAGTGAAGTTTCCAGGAACTCAGAGAGAGAATATGGCAAGATAATTTGCTGATCTAGAAAATTCTTACGGTATTTTTATTGCAGAGGGCAACCAAGATGATTACGTACCTCTACTAAGAGGAAGAGGAGATTCGGAGAGGCTGATGCTGTTCAAAGTGGAGGTGCAAGATATCCTATAAAAGTGTATGAACACCTATAAAAAAGGTGCAAAGAGCATAGAGTCAGGCTTTTTTCAGTGGCATCCAGTGTCAGGATAAGAGGAACTAGACACAAGGAGGAATACTAGAGGTTCCAATAAAAATAAAATTAAACAAACAAACAAACAAAAAACTAATAAATACTTCTTTATTGTGTGTGTGACTGAATGATTGAAATAGATTATGGAGAGGTTGTAAAGACTCACTGCTTGGAGATCTTCAAAAGCCACCTAGGCAATGCCCTGGGCAACCTGCTGTGGGCATCCCTGTTTGAGCAGCTGAGTTGGATCAGATGGCCTCTAGAGGACCCTACCAACCTCAGTCATTCTGTGATTCTGTGATTTTCTTTCCCTGGAAGTTTCTTGGACTGAGTGTCAGTGTGTTGAGAGCACCAGCTTTGTTCTGACCCTCTTGAAAATACTGTTTGTGATCCATTCTGTTATATTCCTCTTTTTAATTTAATTCAAAACTGTGATGTTCCTAGGCTGTGTACTCAAGTTAACAAACAATTGAATATACTCATGGGGCTCAGTCTTCCTTTTTTTATTCTTCTAAAATCAATTATATGTACATACACTTTAAAAAACATCTTTCTGTGTTTCATGCCATTAGTTTACTTATTCAGAAGTCAAATCCTTTCTTTTTCTTCTGCGTCTTTACTTGATTTTATATTTTCAACTTCAGCAACATTTAGATATCACGCTGAGCCCTGAGAAACTTAATAATAATGTGTTAATAAATATATTGATTTGTTATTATACTGGAAGAGACACATTTTTATGTTTCTGTAACACAGGTGAAAAGTAACATTTGCACAGCATGCACTTTATTCAAGGATTGGTTCCTTAAAAATGCAAGTGCTTATGTTTTAAGCAGTCTTGATGTTGTATCAGAATTTAGCACTACACCAGCTTAGAAACCAATGAAGTGAAAAAGCCTTGTGGCACACATATAAATTCTACTTTGTATTAATCCTTTTGACCACTTTATGTGGTCCAAAAAAATTTCTTCTGTCCTGAAGTGTTTTCTATTATGGAAAACACAATAACATATCATACAAATGCAATCTATGCAGTGCAGAAAATGTGCATTTATTTTAGTTTCTGAACAGAGTGAAGTATTTTCATCCACAAGGTCTTGCTAGAACATACGTAAATGTGCATATCAAATTTGCACTTGGCATTCATAATAGAAAATAAGCTTATGATAATCTCTTACATCTTTCAAGAAACTATGAATCTCTCCACTGAAAAGGAAGTAAGCTATCAAGATCCTGAATCAAAGTGTACGAAAAGCTCAGTCACTAAGAACTAAAGCTATTATGCTAGAGTATGTCTAATTAACAAATGCAATCAGGCCTTCTCCAATAACCAAGTACATTTTCTTAAAAGCTTAATTACCGATTTTAAGATTATCTAATAGAAAGAAAAGCAAAGCAACTAATGTTGACAGAAGCGACTTGAAAATAATCTTAAAGCCTTCTATATACCTCTACTCATATATCACATTTTGCTTTCCCAGTGTTCCTAATACAGTTAAACAAGTTTAAAACTTGTTCAGTGTAGCTAGAGTTTGAGTGTTTTCACAGAATCACAGAATCACAGAATTGTAGGGGTTGGAAGGGACCTCCAGAGATCATCGAGTCCAACCCCCCTGCCAAAGCAGGTTCCCTACAGCAGGTCGCACAGGTAGGCATACAGGCAGGTCTTGAACATCTCCAGAGAAGGAGACTCCACCACCTCCCTGGGCAGCCTGTTCCAGTGCTCCGTCACCCTCACTGTAAAGAAGTTCTTGCGCATGTTTGTGCGGAACTTCCTATGCTCCAGTTTCCAGCCATTTCCCCTTGTCCTGTCTCCACTCACCACTGAAAAGAGTCCGGCCTCGCCATTCTGCCCCCCACACCTTAGATATTTATAGACCTGGATCAGGTCCCCTCTCAGTCTCCTTTTCTCAAGGCTGAACAGACCCATTTCACTCAGCCTTTCCTCATAGGGGAGATGCTCCAGGCCCTTCACCATCTTCGTGGCCCTCCGCTGGACTCTTTCCAAGAGATCCCTGTCTTTTTTGTACTGGGGAGCCCAGAACTGGACGCAGTACTCCAGATGAGGTCTTACCAGGGCAGAGTAGAGGGGGAGGATCACCTCCTTTGACCTGCTGGCCACGCTCTTTTTAATGCACCCCAGTAAGCCATTGGCCTTTTTGGCCACAAGGGCACACTGCTGGCTCATGGCCAACCTGTCGTCCACCAGGACACCCAGGTCCCTTTCCGCAGAGCTCCCCTCCAGCAGCTCATCCCCCAACCTGTACTGGTGCATGCAATTATTCCTCCCCAGATGCAAGACTCTACACTTGCTTTTGTTAAACCTCATCCGGTTTCTTTCTGCCCAGCTCTCCAGCCTATCCAGGTCTTGCTGAATGGCAGCACAGCCCTCAGGCGTGTCAGCCAATCCTCCCAACTTCGTATCATCGGCAAACTTGCTGAGGGTGGCCATTATCCCCTCATCAAGGTCATTGATGAAGATGTTGAACAAGACCGGACCCAGCACAGACCCCTGAGGAACACCGCTAGTTACAGGCCTCCAACCGGACTCTGCACCACCAACGACGACCCTCTGCGCTCTGCCAGTCAGCCAGTTCTCAACCCACCTCACTGTCCACTCATCTATCCCACACTTCCTCAGCTTTGTTATAAGGACGTCATGGGGAACAGTATCAAATGCCTTGCTGAAATCAAGGTAGACTACATCCACTGCTCTCCCCCTATCCACCCAGCCAGAGACAACATCATAGAAGGCTACCAGGTTGGTCAAGCACGACCTCCCCCTTGTGAACCCGTGCTGACTACTCCTGATAACCTCCTCTTCTTCCAGTTGTCTGGAGATGACATCCAGTACAAGCTGTTCCATCACCTTTCCAGGGACAGAGGTGAGGCTGACTGGCCTATAATTGCCTGGGTCTTCCTTCTTGCCTTTTTTGAAGACCGGGGTGACGTTGGCTATCTTCCAGTCTTCAGGCACCTTCCCCGTCTTCCAAGACTTCTCAAAGATGACCGAAAGTGGTTCAGCAATCACCTCTGCCAGCTCCTTCAGCACCCGTGGATGAATCCCATCGGGTCCCATGGATTTCTGAACATTGATGTTGCCTAGGCGCTCCCGGACCACCTCTTCCCTGACAGAAGGGGGGTCTTCCATTCCCCAGATCCTCTCACTAATCTCCAGGGTCTCAGATTCCCGAGGGGGAGCTTTTTCACTGAAGACAGAAGCAAAGAAGGCATTCAGTATCTCCGCCTTCTCAGCATCCCCCGTTACCAGAACACCCCCGTCACTTAGCAGGGGAGCCACATTCTCCCTAGTCTTCCTTTTACTGTTAATGTACTTGAAAAAACCTTTTTTATTATCCTTTATCCCCTTTGCCAGATTTAATTCCAGGCGGGCTTTAGCCTTCCTTGTCGCATCCCTGCAGACTCTGACAACATTCCTGTATTCTTCCCAAGTAGTCAGACCCTTTTTCCACATTTCATGGGCCTTCTTCTTTCCTTTGAGTTTGTGCATGAGCTCCTTGCTCATCCACACAGGTCTCCTGCCACCCTTTCCCGATTTCTTCCTTACAGGGACGCACCGATCCTGAGCTTGGAAGAAGAGCTGCTTAAATGCCGACCAGCTCTCACAGGCCCCCTTGCCTTCCAACACCCTAGCCCATGAGACAGCTCCAAGTAGGCCCCGAAAGAGATTGAAGTTGGCTCTCCTAAAGTCCAGGATAGCAATCCTACTTTTTGCTTTACTTCTTCCACTCAGGATCTTGAACTCCACCATCTCGTGGTCACTACAACCCAAGCTGCCCCCGACCTTTACTTCCCTGACAAGCCCTTCTCTATTAGTGAGAATAAGGTCCAGCAGTACCCCTCTCCTCGTCAATTCCTCAGCCACCTGCATCAGGAAGTTGTCTTCAACACATTGCAGGAACCGTCTGGACTGCACATGCCTGGCCACATTGCTTTTCCAGCAAATATCTGGATGATTGAAGTCCCCCATAAGCACCAACGCCTGGGATCGTGACGCTGCTTCCAACTGTTTGTGGAAGGCCTCATCAACCTCCTCCTCCTGATCAGGGGGCCTGTAGCACACACCCACAACGGTGTCAGCCATACCAGCCCGCCCCTTGATTCTTACCCACAAGCTCTCCACTGCTACACCACTCTCCCCCAGGTGGAGTTCAATACATTCAAGCTGCTCTCTTACATAAAGAGCAACTCCCCCACCCCGCCTTGCCGGCCGATCTTTCCTAAAAAGCACATAGCCCTCCATGACGACATTCCAGTCATGCAAGCTGTCCCACCACGTCTCTGTAATCGCAATGAGATCGTAGCCATGTGACCGCACGCAGATCTCCAACTCTTCCTGTTTATTTCCCATACTGCGCGCATTAGTGTATAGACACTTCAGGTAAGCAGCATTCCCCTGCCACACTCCATCCCTTCGAACTCCACCCTCGTCACCCATCAAATTCACTTTTGAGCCTTGAACTACCTGAACCTCAGCAGTGCTCATTTTGTCCCCTTCCCCCTTCTTACCTAGTTTAAAGATCTTTCAATGAGGCCTGCCAGCTCCTGGGCTAGGATCCTTTTACCCCTTGTAGACAGTTGAGCTCCATCTGCAGCTGTCATGCCAGGAGCCGAGTAAATTGCCCCATGATCAAAAAAACCAAAGTTCTTCTGCCTGCACCATCCTCTAAGCCATTTATTGATGAGGAGGGCCTTTTTGATCCTTTCAGAGTCCTTCCCCGCCACTGAAGGGATAGAAGAGAAGATCACTTGCATTCCCGCACCATCCAGTACCCTCCCCAGACCCTTGAAGTCATTTTTGATTGCCCTTAGGCTTCTCTTGGCAGTATCATCACTGCCAACCTGAACTACCAATAAGGGGTAGTAGTCAGACAGGCGAATAAGCCCAGGCAGCTTTCTAGAGATGTCCCTGACCCGTGCCCCAGGAAGGCAGCACACTTCCCTCCGGGTGGGGTCAGGACGACATATCGGGCCCTCAGTTCCTTTTAGAAGGGAGTCTCCTACAACTATTACCCTCCTTTCTTTACCAGAAGAGGCAGTCTTCAAGTGTGGAGCCGACCGCCTCTCCTTAGCAAAGCTCAGAGGCTGTTCCACCACCTTGTTCTCAGTCTCCTCACCCTCCAGTTCCAGGGTTTCAAACCTATTACTTAGGGGCACCTGAGGAACCGAGGTAGGTCGGGGAGGGCGCCGCCTGCGTCGCTGAGGTGGGACATGCTGCCATTCCTCTTCTCCTCCCAAGTCAGCTCTCTCGTTTTTACTACGGGAAGGCAGAGAGTCCACTACAGGCTGGGGGTTGCAATCTCTGCTTGTTTGTTGCAGAGAGTTACACCACCAGTCTATCTCCCTCTCGCAGTCCCTAATGGATCTTAACCGCTCCACCTCCTCCCTAAGCTCTACCACAAGGCTGAGCAGCTCATCCAACTGCTCGCACCTCACGCAGGTGGCATCCCTCCCATCGTCCCCTGGCAGCAGCAGACTCAGGCACTCCCTGCAGCCAGAGACTTGGACCGCTGCACATCTGGGCAGTCCCTCTGTCTGGGTCGCCACAGACTTTTTGGGGCATGCCCGACGTCTGGTAGAGACCATGTTTGAACTTACAGTCACTGGGTCAGCGAGTGGGAGAGCGGTCACCTGCCTTGAAGCTGGTCTCCTTGCAGGGGAGTGCAGACGGGGTACCTTACAAAAGCACCACGTTAAGACAGCCTGGGAGAGAGCTGTACTACCTCCTCCGCAGTGCCTTAGGTCCTCTTGAGGGCTTTTTGTAGAGGCGATCAAGGGCCGCTTCCGGTTTTCGCCCGTTTAAATCTCCCGCCGCAGCCTAGGCAACGCCTGCGCTACGTCAGCTGCTCTCGCGAGACTAGCCCGACTGAGAGCGGTGTCCGCGCGGTTGCCGCGGGAATCCTCGATGAGGAAAGCGATTAAATCCCCCCGTACCTCGCTAAAAGTCGCGGTGGTTCTGCCAGAGACAGCTCCAAGCCGCGGACCTCGGCGATGTTTTTGCATGAACAATTTTATATTTCAAAAATCCTTATCATTATTATACTGTTTCCATGACCAGAATACAGAACTTCTAATACAAAGGAAGATGGTTTTTTAGAGGATAATTGTCTCACTCCGATTTATAGGAGAGAGAGAAGGTTCTTTGATATCTGTATACCCTGCATGAGATTAAGAAACAAAGGTTCAAATGTTGGTCAAACCAGTTTATTACAAATCTTAATCAGGGAGATGGGGAAGGGGAGGATGGACACTACTATGAATAAGGGTAATGGGGAAGGAAAGGAGGGTGATAGAAAAGATAGGAAAGAAGAAGCAAGGAGTGTTTATAGGAAGCAAGAGGGAGATAGTAACCACCATGGATCCAGCGTGGTTTGTAGTTCAGTCATTGATCTTCAGTAGTGGTGGGTCATCAGGCATTGTTGTTCTGTTGAGGATGACGACGACCATGGTGATGATGGCAACTTCTCAATGAAAGTACCAACTAATTTATAAGTCCAAAGTGGTTGAGCCAGCTCTCTTTGGAGTGACAGCTCAAATCCAAAGTAGTTGAGTCAGATCTCAATGGAGTGCCAGCTTCTGGCTCTGGGATCTCAGCAGAAATTCCTTTGTTCCCATCTTCTGGGCCTTGCAAGCAGACAAGAGGGAGCAGGGAGGCATCAACTTGTATCTTGCCTTCACAGGATACAACTGTATCATCCCCAAGTCTCTCATAGCTGGAGTTATTCCATCACAGGCTAGGTCTTCTGCCAGTAAACAGCCCTGAGCACTCCCTTCTGAAGGCAAACAGCTCCAGATAAATGCTTTCAAATGTAACATTGTGCAGACCGTGATGTTGATTGCTACACGGTAACGCCCATCTCTCATCTCCTAGAGTTTTATCACAAGAAATACTTCAACAAGCAAGCTTTGAGCCAGAAAGCAAAGAAGGATTCATACAATAATCAATTGACTGAGAACTTTTTTGTAATCCTAAAATGAGAATATAATTTTAAAAACATATTACTGATTCATTTTCATGTTTTCTGAGCCCTGAGTAGATCATGTTGTTCAAATTGTAACACTGGAAACACACATATAGCAGGACTTAGTGAACAGTAACAGTTACTATTAAATGTAGACTTCTAAAACTGAGTTCTAAAGTCAGTAAAATCTTTAAAATCATGCCAACAGCAGATTTTTTTTTTTTTTTTTTTTTTTTTTAAGCTGTGGCAGATTTCCTTCACTTTGTTTTCCTTAAATGATCAGAAAGGATGGTACAGTTGTTAAATAAAATATTTTCAAACAAAGTTTTTTATTGTCATCTCCAAATGTAGCCCACTGCTATAAATTTTACTTAACAGGGGAAAGAAGGAAAAAAAACCACAAGAAATATGTATTTATTAGAAAAGGATAGACTCACCAAAACTATTTATCTTGATTAGAAATAATTTATAGCTTCTTCTATAGCTAAATGGTGACATCTTACAATAATGTACTTTTTATTATATAAATTAGGCATTTTAAAAAAAGATCATTGTAAACAAATGTATCACAAGGAAGAAATGTATCTCCTTCTAAAATAAATTACATTACAACTAGTACTTCTACTACATACTGACAAGGAAAGTAAATACTACTGAAATAAATTACTCTGCCTGTTCCTTATAAAGAGAACATTTAATGAGGCTTGGAAAGAGTTTTCTAAAATGATTTTGTTCTAGAGTGATTTAATACTAGTAGCAAATGAGAAATCATCTCAGAGAGCAGTGTATGAAATTCTTGTTGAAAGTGTTAATAAAATTCCATGTAGCTGAGGACAAATGAAGCTCATTGTTGAATAAATGTAGATGAGTGCATTTAAAATTTGTCTGTTTGTTTGTTTGTTTAAGGATGATGTTATTTATAGATATTTATACGTACAGATATTTTAGATATCTCACTCCCCCAGATTTTTTTCACTTTCACTCTTTCTGCATTATCCCACTCTATCTTCTTCTCTAGTTATTGTCTGCTGTCCATATCTACTGGTTTCTAATTCAACATTATCTCTTCATTATTTGGATGCTGTGAGTAATAGTATATTGCCAATATACTGAAAATATAATCACTTGTCTGTCTAATTTAGCCCTCATCATGGTCATTGCATTAAAATATCTTCTGGGCATACTTTTCTCATTCAACCTTCTTCACAATAACTCCTTGTGGTTACCTTCATTAGTCTCTCTTATCTTTTTTCCTTAGGTAATATTTTTCTTCGTAATTACAAAATTTTTATCCACATGACTGCAGATATTTACTTCTTAATCTCTATTGCTTTTACTCATTCTTCATCTAACTTCTAAACTTTTTGTTTTCTTTGTCATCTACTGTTTAATACAGCCTGAGCTAACACAACTATTTTTTTTTTTTTTCCCCCAAATATCTATAGTTTTTATTTTCTTCCTTCTGTTTAATGTAGAAACACAGGTTTTGAATCCATCATTTTCCTTGTGTGTCTTCAAACAGAAATAACAGCAAGCAGGAAATATGGGTAAAGCACTGCTCACAGGTTACAGCATGTAGCTATTTGGCAATCTCTACCTGCCTGCTGTCACTCCAAATTATTCATCTTGAAACTTGACTGTCTTTATCCAGGCACAATTATCATGATACATGGATGAAGATTTCAACATTACTCCTTAATCCCTAGTGTACTTTAATCAACACAACCCAGTCTTGATGCTCATTCATACAAGCTCATGGAAGCTTATTTTCATACAAGCTTAGGAACAGTCTCCCCACATCCTTTCAAGTATATTCTCCATTTTGATGTCTTTATAAAAAACTATATATAGTTCTGAATAAATAACAGGGATAATTGTTTGTAAGGAATACGATCATGTAAGGAATATGATCAAGTTTCAGAGATAGACTGAGCAAAAAAATGCCTCCTATTTTTCCACGCATGCCAATTTTTGTTATTCATTATGAATATTCTCCTAATGATTTGATAACATACATCCTCCTAAGTATTTCTATAATATTGATGAAATCTATATTTTTAAGGAATAATTATGACACTGAAACTATTTTACTTTATCTTCTTTATGATTTTTTAAGTAATTTTACACATTCAAGGCTTTTTAAAATAAACCAGTAATTTAAATCTAATCAGAAAACCTGAATCAAACCATGATAGACAGTCTTTCCTGTTTCTCAGTGAAATTTAAACTCAGAGTAATGAAAGCATCTTCTCCAATTTAAGACATACTCAAAAGATCTGCCTTTATCTGCCAATCGAAAATGGTCAGCAAGAAAAGTTAAACAATTTGATTTGCTTTCTATAAAATCCTGCCTGAAAGTAACTACATATTATGATTTCTATGTTTTTTGATAAATGGGAAAGGATTACTGAACTGGTCAATTTCGAGCTTCTATTGAACCTTCATTAACTACTCAACCACCTCTAGCATAACTGTGCATTTTCTGCAGATGGGCAACTTGATCTGAATGTGTATGTTTGGTGGCCCTGCTAGGCAGGGGGGTTGGAACTACATGATCCTTGGGGTCCCTTCCAACCCGGGTGATTCTGTGATTCTGTGATTACTCAAAGAACAGCTGAAGTTTTTTAATAAAAAAGTTACAACAAATATTGTTTTGTTCAAAATTTTCTAATAATTACATAGAAAATATATGAATACTATAGAAAGTAAAACTTAATTATGCTCTTCATTATCTTTATGGTATTATCTTACTTTTACATGTAATCTATAAAAATATTTGAAAAATATGTTCATTATTTAAATGCCAACTCTGCTTATAATTACAGTGATAACCAATCTTGAGGTTTTATATGTTTTAGATAAAAATAAACTCATGAAATTGTCATGGACATCTACAGAACAGCAGGATCTTCCTCTACCAAACTGCGTAAGCCACCTGATCTTTTAATTATCAGAATAAGGTCTGTGTGGCAGTCTTAGTGATTAATTCTAAAAAATACCTGATAAAGAAAAAAAAAATGGGTGTGAAATTCCTGAAAATTTCAGAAATTCTCTGCTGGGTTTTTCTTTTTTAATTTTTATGATGTTATATAAATATTTGTTGCAAAATATATCAAATAAGAAAAAAAAAAAAAAAAAAAAAAAAAGGTGTTCCAATTATTTAATGCTCAATTTTTCCAAGGCTTTTTTAAAAAATAAACTCTATACATTAGCATGTAAAGAGACACTTTTTTTTTTCTTTTTCTTTGCTATGCTTGGGTTTTATGAGGAATTAATATATGATTTCAACATGCTGGAGAGATGGGCAGAAAGGAATCTCTTGAAATTCAACAAAAGCAACTTTAGGAGAGGCAAGTGCATCTAGGGAGGAATAGCCCCATGCAACAGTATAGGCAGGGGGCTGACTGGCAGGAAAACAGCTCTGCAGAGAAGGACCTTAGGGATCTGGTAGAGAACAATTTGAGTATAAATCAGCAGTGTGCCCTCATAGCTAAGAAGGCCAATGGTATCCTGGGTTGCACTGGAATCAAGGAAGGTAATCTTCCTCATCAATGATACTCCCCAGGAAGGAGTTTAGTCACCATCACTGGCTGTGTTTAAAAACCGTCTGGATGTGGTGCTCGGGGACATGATTTAGTGGAGGGTTGTTAGTTAGGGTAGCATGGTTAGGTTGTGGTTGGACTGGATGATCTTAAAGGTGTTTTCCAACCTGAGCAATTCAGTGATTCTATGATTCTATGATGAGGCCTCATCTGGAGTAATATGTCCACTTCTGGTACTTCCAGTACAAGAGAGACAGGGAACTTCTGGAGCAAGTCTAGAGAAGGGCTACTAAAATGATGAGTGGACTGGAGTATCTCTCCTACGAGGAAAGACTGAGGGAGCTGGGCCTGTTCAGCCTGGAGAAAAGAAGGCTTGAAGGGGGGATCTGATCAATGTTTGTAAGTACCTGAAGAAGTTTGTGTCCATACTCCATACTCTTCTGAGTGATTGAACCTCTAGGGATTGGGCAAGAGGGAAAAGACACAAAATGAATCACAGGAAGTTCAATCTAAACATGAGGAAAAACTTCTTTATTGTGAGGTTGATGGGGCATTGGAATAGGCTACCCACTACAGAAAGGTTGTGGGGTCTTCTTCTCTGGAGATATTCAAAGGCAATCTGAACAAAATTCTTACTGATGTTTTCTAGGAAGCCCTACCTCACTCACCAGGAAGTCTGATTTCCAGAGATCCCTTTCAACCTCAATCATTCTGTGATTCTGTTCTTCTGTAATTATTTTCATTTTCTTTTTTCAATATATTTTTCCTCACTTATAGGAAATCCAATAGAACCTAGTTAGGGAGTTATTTTTTTCTCTACATGTTCTCAATTTATTTGCAATAGAGTAAGAATAGAATACACATTTTTCCCCTGTTAGCATAGCAAACTCTATGCTAACAAGAATTTGCCTCTTTGCATATACTGACAATGATATAATTTTGCCTTTAAAGTGACTGCTACTTGGAATGCAGTGCAGAACTCACCAAATTTGCTATGCATAAATGTAAAAAGCTTTCTTGATAATGTTCTTCCTTCTGCCCTTTCTAGCCCTTCCAGTTTTGATCTTGCTGATACTGAACTGAGTGTTGAACTACTTTAGTTTAGCACACATTAAAGAGGTGCGTATTTTTGTACTATAAGTTTATGGAGACCTCCTGACTTTGGAAACATAGTCATTCCACCTTAAATAATATTATTCTGTGTTTTTATTTTCACACTAAAGCTTTCAGTACTCTTTATCTGGTATAATTTCAAAATTTGAGAAGGTGTTTGCTTGATTACTTACCTAGGTAATGCAATATCAGGTTTTATTTGTAGCTTCTCCCCTTTATGTCTTGTATATCTAATTTCTTTCCTTTGATCCATCTATTCTCCTCCTTGCTGTTATTTTCTTTGTACTTTTACTTCCTCCATCCCTGTGCTTTGCTCTTCTAAAACTCACTTGTCTCCAATTTCATTTAATCTCTGACTATGCTATTGACTATATCTTTGTTGTCACAGTTCTGATGTCTCTCTACTGGTTATCTTCTTATCTGGTTATCTGATTTTTTTTGGCTTTTAGTCTTTTAAATTCTCTTCATTGCTTGAGTCTCTTTTAATCTTTCCTTACTATTGCTTCTTGTTATAGCTCTTGATCTTTCAGACAGGAATGACAAAGCTGACAGGGGCTGTTGCTTATTAAACTTAAATTTAGAATAAAAATCAGTAGTCACTTTCTGCTTCTGAAATGCATAAGGTGACCAGAATTCAAGATGGGTAGCACAGAAATAGAGCTTTATTTTTGTTTGTGATGCAGTGGAAATCCTTACCTACTTAGAATCAGTGAGTGGTAAACTTTCTAATCAAGGCATGTGACCTAACTTCTGCTTGCCTATTAAGCTTAGGTTTTATGTATGCATTTGATCCATTCAAATGATTTTGAAGGAGAATTTGAGTGTGGTGACACTAGAATACATGATCTGGTTAATTACTAATTCTTCCTGTACCATAGACAGACAACAAACTGGGCAACTCCTTTCTTCAATCACTTAGCAAACATCCACTTATATGAGTGGATGAATCTAACATATATCTAAATCTCACACTTGAAAGTTAAATTTCCATTAGAGGTGGTATCAGAAATTTTAATGTGAATGCATGAAGAAAAACTAGGAAGAAGCATGAAAAAAGCCTTTTAAAATATCTCAAATCCTATTTAGTCTTTCTGTTTTTATTTATGTATTCAGGTTAGTTTTCTTCTTAAAGTAAGGATATAAAAAGTTACAAATTAAAAATTCTGACTGCTCAATTTGCTTCTACTTTCTTATGTATGTGCATGAGCATGTATGTAGAAACACAAGTATGTTTCTATATTTATGACCATAAATAATATTCATTTGGACAGATACTCAGATTAATATACTTTTATTTGCTTAAATTAAAGTTCCTCTTTGAATTTTCATTTGAAATTTCAAAAGAAGAAAGGCTATGTATTTAGCAGATTGCTTAAGATTGAGTTGCAATTGACAAGGTATGATTCATTTCTCATCTTTTTGTCAGACAGCATCTACACTTATCCAAATGATTTCTGAAGTGAAAATTATAAAAGCCTTTTTTAGCTATGCAATTCAAGAGTTTGAAAGTGCATGGAACTGATGTGCGAGTATGTGAACTTAGCAGATGCATATAAGAAGGCATGTGGCTTTAGCTCCAGTTGCACTGAATATAGGAATTTTAAAAGTTATTTTCAAGGTTTTTTTAAATGACATTGTGAGAAAATTTCTAGCATATGTTTGTTATATTTTTTTTAGTCAATACTGATACTAATATTTAACGTCCCTTCTGCTCTTTACTATTCATATTTTTCAGAAAACAGAAGTTACTCAAAAATTACTCAATATTTACAATACATTTCATGTATGATCTATCTTCAAACATTAGCTGATCTTATTGTGACGTTTGGTAGCTTGTGCGCGTTTACAGCAAAATGAGTTAATTAGCTAAGGAAATAGAACTTAACATTGTTTCAACTATATAGGAGAGGTTTTTTTCTTCAGTTTAGATACAAATTCTCAAATCCACAGGATTAAGTTAAGTAAGAACCTTGTTTTGATCTCTACTGGTCTATCATTGATTTTTTTTCTTCTGTCCTCCCTCCTTTAAAAATTGGTATTTTAAAAACATATTATTTCATTATAATAAAGCAAAGAGACCATGTTTGAGAGAAAAAAACTAATTTATGATTCCATATATTCATACATCTGAACTCTGTTCCATTCATTCTGAAAATTCCAGGCGTAATATCTGGTGAGTGTCAATATATAATCTAATGCAAGTGAAAATCCTGCGACAAAGTGGAATAATAGTTATTTGACAATAATGATATGAGAATATAATAAAATTATGACAATATTTGCACACTTATCTACAGACCATTTGCCACCCCCCTTGAATTCATTCAGATAAAATAGATCATATTTATTATGTTCTCGAATATTTTGCTTTGCTAGTTCTGCCATTTGCATGGAGGCTGTACCTATGAACAGCTCACAATTCTCTTACAGAGAAATAATTTCCAAAAGAATTCTAAAGAAATATTACAGAAATATTAATATACAGATGTAGAAGCTATATATATATATAACCTTATATATATATATAAGGTTACAGCTAACATCTGTTCTAGGTGGATCTCTTGTGATGCCTCCTTACTTTCAGGTTATTTTATATTCAAATATTTCAAACAGCCCATAGGAAATCACACTCCAATATTCAGCTTTTTCTGAAGGATGTAGTTTAACAATAGAAATCTATGAACTCAGAAAATGTTGAAATCTTGAATAAGTGGTATAACTTTGAATAATTGTTTTAGTCTTAAATTATCCTTCGTCCACTAAAGCTGCTAGCCTCACCTACTCACCTACTCTTTCCTTAACATCTTCATGAACATTTTTATCATTCACAGCTTATTTCATCACTTTGTGTTTCATTTTGGCCGATTAGGAAAGTAAATAAATAAGAACAAATCAAATGCACATTTGATATTCAGGTTTTTAATCTACTTTCAATATATTTTGCCTTGATTTCTCTTCCTCTATATTATCACTACCTAAGTGGTAAGAACATAACTTTCTCCAGTGTCTTTCTCCAATTGGTTCTTTCTCATTTTGAAGAGACTGTCAGTCTTTCCGAGAGTGAAAAAGTTAAAAGTAAACATGAAAGCTCAAACAGATTCTTTTTTTAATTTTTTTTTTTATTATTTTCTGCATAATATAGTCATGCTGAGAAGCCTTTATAAATTCTGACTATATTCCGATATTCAGTTATCAGTGATCTTCTTCTATTTCTGGAGAATTTCCTCACTTTTTCTCGACCTCTCTTCATAGGGAGCCAGAGCTAAACTAGTCTGCTTAATTGCCATTTCTCTGTACACCTAAGGATAGCATGGCATAAAAATTGTGGGTGGACAGCTTAGCACTGACTTCCAGTTTTAGTGATGGGGATGGCATGACAGATTAAAGCAGTACTGTGTGTGGCATGCTGTCAGACAGAAAGAGAGAGATGAGTATGAGAAAAGTCCTCATTTACCTCATTGTACTCTGAAATCTACCTCATATTAAGAGTGAGTAGGATGTAACATTCATGCCTTTCTTTTTTTTTAACTTTTATAAACTTTGTGCAAATTAAACTTGCTTTGAAAGTGTAACCTTTAATTCATGAGCAAATACATTACTAAGGAAACCTGAAACATTAAATATTTAGATCAAAACTTTAATTTCTTTTCTCATATTAATAAATAATCTCGTGGGGCCCCCCTTGTCATTCAAATAATATATTCTCCTCACCTTAAGAATTCAAGGCATGAGGTTTATAATTAATCAAACAAAAAGGTTTTTTTTTTAGACTCAAATATGGGCCTTTATCCTCTCTATTTTTACTTTTATAAGAACTCTTTTATTCACAGTAAAGAAACAATATAATATTCCAACTACGCTGTCAGCAACTGTTTAAAAATATATACTAATACTATATATATACATATATAATATATATACTAGTACTTCATAGAGTTACTAAAAACAAAATAATTTGCTCATTTATACAAAACCAACTGATGGGAAAAAGGTCAAAAGATAAAAGATTTATGTACCAAGGATGTTGGAAACCAAAAGTTTCTGTTCTTTCTAGAACCCAGTTACTTTAAATGTAGCCAGAAAATTCAGCAATGTCAACCCATAGTTACATAAAGATGCTGACATGTTCTTGGCATTGCAAATATTGTGAGGAGACATCAGCCTGTGATTTAATTGGAGCTTGAAAATTGAGGGAACATGAAATTAAGCATTTGGATTTAAGAAGAGTTTAAAAAAAAAAAAAATCAGAAAAAAATCTCATCCAGATTTCCAAACATGCTACAGAAGTCTGTTTCTACTCTGTTATACAGACCCGAGATGAGATGAGATGATGAGATGAGATGAGGGGGGAGGGATGGGGAGGGGAGGGGAGGAGAAAAAGAGAGAGAAGAAGAGAGAGAAGAAGAGAAGAGAAGAGAAGAGAAGAGAAGAGAAGAGAAGAGAAGAGAAGAGAAGAGAAGAGAAGAGAAGAGAAGAGAAGAGAAGAGAAGAGAAGAGAAGAGAAGAGAAGAGAAGAGAAGAGAAGAGAAGAGAAGAGAAGAGAAGAGAAGAGAAGAGAAGAGAAGAGAAGAGAAGAGAAGAGAAGAGAAGAGAAGAGGTGCTTTTTTTTTGGAAGACAACAACAACGTTGTTGGGACAACATCTCAAGCATCCATATGACTAGAAAACACACAAGGGCCCATGGTGCTTAGTAAAAGGCATTCCTCCGGAGAATGAAGGACTTTACCTGCCAATGTGAACTTATCTCAGCACTTTGCATCTGTGGTACCCAATGACTTGAAACCTTCTTGGATCACTCACAGACATGTTTTCTATCAGTTTAGTGTTTACGCAGGCTGGTTTTGAGGCCTCCATATAGGAAATCGAACTGGCAGACAGATTGCTGAATGGAAGTGAAAGTACATGCCTTGAATTTCAAGAGTACTGAAGTCCAAAATTATGCTGTAGACTGAGAACTAGCTTCACTCACTGCATAAATATCATTATTTCTTTGCTTATTTCAGTAAGTTATTTGTGTAATCAGTGTTCTTAAAATTTCATGTTCTACAAACTGAAACTATACTCGCAACACTTCTTTACAGAAAAAAATAATTGTTATCTGTTATATCATTGTGATAATTATAATAAAGAAATACAAAATGTACCTGTCTACTCAGTCTTGCAAAACATTAATTAAGATAGTTGAGAATTCCATCTAATTTTAAAAAGAATGAAACAGAAATGTAGCATAAATGACAGTGAAGAAATGGAATCTTGGTAAATTATTTAAATCAAAATTAAAAGACCTTTAAAATATATATGTCATGGAGGAGCTGATATTCTCATTAATGACAGTTTGAAAGGAACAATTTGCTACTTGATGGGATTTATTTGATTTTTTTTATACAAAGAAAACAGGCTTACTTGAAACTGCTAAAATCAATATAGGGAAAAACAGAAACTATGTTCTGTGAATTGGAACACATTTGGAAAAAAGCACTTAAAGGTGCTGACCTGAGCTCTTCACAATGAAAATGCATTGCAGAACAGAAATTTTTTGCTCCAGAAATTAGGGAAGAAGCCTATAAGTATATAAAGCCATGCTTACTAACACACTGTTTAACTTCAAAGAATTTTCATCCTTCACTATGGGGAATACAGAGATTAATTATTTTTACAATAATTTTTAATATAAATATTTTTAAATTTTGCATTTTTTTCTCCTTTCAGTGAAGTCCTCAAAAGTAGAGAACATTTGAATCAATCAATAAATAGTAAAATAGAACATTTTTAAGCACAGTGATCTTGTCTCTAAAAACATAAGGTAATGCAAAAAACTCATCTGATCCTGGAAATCTAGTGTTTCTGCTGTATAACACTTTTTCTGCCTGTGTGAGCACTTTAAAACAGTTTTTCTATTAAAAGAATATCATCCTAATTCTTTTATTTTTAGGATGTGCCTCACCACAATCTCTTTTCAACACAGACTTGATGTGAAATTAATATTTTCCTCAACATTTCACAGTAAAGCCAAATTCATGGACAAAATGAAATGTAATTAGGTTCATGCAACTCACATTTTCTACCTGTCAAATATATCAAGCATCTGAACAATAATAATCAAGGTTTAAGCAGTCAGAGAAAGGCCAACACTGTAGATATGTTCCATAAATATATGTTTCCCATTTTTCTTCAAGTTCAGAATTCAGATTTTAGACAGTAAAACGTTATTTCTATTATTTAAATCTAAAGGAGAGTATCACAAAGAAAATTTAAATTCACAATTCACATTAGTGGGAACAATATTTCAAGCCCTTGGGTTTGTTCTTAATGGCAATTACATAAATAGTGACCCAAGCTGACAATCCTCCAGGCATGTGACAAGTTGACATTGACAGTACTGGAAGTTGCAATCTTGCAATAGTCTGCAAAAAAGCAAAGCAATATCTACAAAGCAGTTCTAGATCTATTTGTATGTGTCAGACCAATTCCTCCTTGTATTCCAAACAAATGTATTTATCAAAGTTGTGGCAAGAGAAGTATTATTTCCGGTTATTCACAGAGGAAAACAAATGCTTCTGTCAGATGTGAATTTAATGGAGAACTGTGGAAATACCATGCCCTTTGTTGTGGTTTAACTCAGCAGGCAGCTCAACACCACACAGCCTTTCACACACTATTCCCCACCCTCAGTGGGACGGGGGAGAGAATAGGAAAACTGGATTGTGATAAAGATAGTATAATAGAACAGAAAAGGAAATGAAAATAATAATGATAAAAGAAAACATACAAAAGAAGAGATGCATAATGCTATTTGAGGTCAACTGTCCTGGCTGTATACCTTCGTAACTCCTTGAGCAGTCTCAGCCTCCTTGCTGGCACATCAGCAGAAGAAAGGTCTTTGACTACGTAGGCACTGGTCTGCAACATTAAAAACCATACCAAGTACTAGGAAGAAAATTAACTCTATCCCAACCAAAACAAGGACACACTATGATACTCATTAAATCTGTCCTGTTCAGCAGAGCAGCTTTGTGACTTATGACAGTAAAATATGTGCAATCTGTCTGCTCAGGTTGGACCTCAGCTTATTGTGTTTTTACCAACAACTTTTAGTTTAAAATTATTTTAAATGTACTATAAGTATCCTAGAAAACGAATTTTACAAAAAAATTGCCCAGATACTAAGTTAAGTGCAACAGAAAACCCAACATGTTAACACAGATATATGTATGGAACAGACATTCAGAACAACTTTGGATTTCCTTTTAATGCTTCTATGCTTAATAACCATAAAAAATATACTCGGTACATAACAGAGTTTGTAGGTCTGAACAGGATGAAAAGAATTCGAAGGGTATGATAAAGTTGAGTTTTTCGTTGTTGGGTTGGATATTTTTTTGTTTGCTTTTCTTGATTCCTTTTCTTTGTTTTATTTTATTCCTCTGCATACTCTACAAAAGAGCAGAATGAATGATAAATTTAATTAATTAATTTCATTATACTATTATAGCTTAGAAAAATAGGAATCAGTTTAGCTGGTGCTTCCATCTATCATATAAAGTGCAAAATTAATGTTCTCACCAGCTCAAGCAATCAAGGCTCTTGTGACACTTCTAACAAGCACAGAGTTGTTAATTGCAAAGTCTTGTTAAATTATATTTTGGGCAAATCAATTTACTCTAGTTCCAGTTAGACAGTTTCAATCTTTTTATCTTCTGCAATATTACCGTAAATCAGCATATTCCAAGTGGTTACACTTCAGTGGAAGGAATGCAGTTTTCATGTGTTTGGTCTGCAAACTGCTTTAGGATGCTTTGAAATAATAGTACAAAAATCATGATGATATGAATAAAATTCTGCAGAGAGTAAAATTGGTTCACTGAACTAAAAACTAACAAACAAAAAAGTACTTTTGTTTATAATAGAAAAGAGCCAGTAATGAATAGAATTATGAAGTCCCAAGCATGTTTCAAGTAAAAAGATTTGGAGTCTTAATTCAAAAGAGTGTTATCTCCTCTCAAACCCTTTGCTTCTCTCCAATTCTGAAAAAGGAAGAAGAAAATGTGGATAATGATGAGAAATCAATAGACACGAGGTTGTTCTGTGAAAAAACTAAATTATTCTAATACTGTTAGTATAACTTGAATAAAATTTGTCTGTTCAGTCTGAAAAAGAAAAGGTGAAGTGTATTTCATTGCTTCCTGAAGTCAAAAAATAGTAAAAAATATTTTAATTCATCATAACTTCTTTTCATAACTTCTTTTCATTCTTTTTTTTTTTTTTTTTTTTTTTTAAGAATTTGGTCCAAATATGATTATCTTTCCTTGAATAAAAATTAAAAAAATGGCAAAACCCACAAAATTTAGTGTAAAAATGAATTATATATGGGTTATTTCTTTGGAAAATAGTTTCTGGCTCTCCTTATTGCTTTCCAGCTGCTCAGATATCTTTCCCATTTTTAGTTAACCAATTCTTTATTGACACTTCCATATTCTTGTCTGGACTGACATTTCATCTCTCTATCAAATAATAGTTTTCAAGTGAATGTGATTTGAGATAAAGAGATCTCAGATTTATTATTTTTCTTTTTACAGTGAAAACCTCCTTTCATTGTAAATCTATAGATACAAAATCAATTTCTCTTTCACACATATGTTGCAAGTCTTCTGACAGATGAAACCAAACAGTAAAATGTCACTTAAATTCCTTAACCAGATCAAATTTTTGATGACATTATACATACTAGAGTCTTGCTACAGTAGAAGCCTCAGAATGCTGAAATCCACAGATTTTCTTTTTTTTTTTTTCCCTAATGAGTGGGCTTTTTTCTTGATCTTCTAAGATGTCATCTGTAGACTAAATAAGGGAAGGAGAGCAGGAACTACAAATCACCTCTATAGCTGCATCTGAAGATATTATTGAAATGAGAACATAAGCTTTCTTCTCTTTCCTATCTTCTGCGTTGATTTCTTTTGCTGTCTCTTTCTTCTTACCTGTCTACAGTCTTTTTCATTTTTTTTCTTTCCATCTATTAATAGTCTAACTTAACTAAGCAGCTGGCAGAACAGAGCCAGAGTCAATCTGTCATGTTAAAATGGTATTATGTTCTATGCTTTTCCTACTAACAGCAGGAAAGTGATAAAGGGACTACTTTCTTCTTCTATTTCTTCTTTGATTATGTATGTATAATATGTGAACATCAATAGTTGTTGGTTTGGGTTTCTTTTTTTGCATTCCAAAAGAAAATTGTTATAGTAGACCTATAAAGTTGCAGGAAATTCCTGAAATTAATTTTGTCACAACCTTTGCAATAAAATTATTTGTTAGAATTTAGAAATAACAGTTTTAGGGTTTATTTTCCCCAAATTTATCAACTTCGATAATTAATGAAATTACAAGGCAGTTCTATTTCAATTTTTCAAGTTTTCAATTTCACATCTTCTTCTACATTGTTATTTCTTCTTACCTCTTGTACTTCATTGTATGTGCCATTGGAGTTAAAAATAATTTATTTCATGGAATATAGAATCATAGAATCATAGAATCACTAAGGTTGGAAAAGACCTAAAAGATCACCCAGTCCAACCGTTCACCTATTCCCAATATCTCCTACTAAACCATGTCCCTCAACACAACATCCAGTCTTTCCTTGAACACTCCCAGGGTCGGTGATTCCACCACCTCCCTGGGCAGTCCATTCCAGTGCCTGACTGCAACAGAGGATAATTTAAAGAGTTAGTGTAGAGTGGATAAAAAAATATATGTATGTGTGTTGAGCAGGAAACAAAAAGTTCTAATACATGAATAGAACCTATAACAAATTAGCTGTGCTCACAGTCAATTTATATGCAAGAGAGGGTAAAAGTGAAATGAGAGGGCAAAACATTGCTTAGATGATCAAAAGATGTATTTTTAAACAGGCAGTGATTAAAATGATGAAACCAGAGAGGACTGGAATAGAGAGGTGATAATTAGAATAGGCTGATCATTTTTCCATTAACTCACATAGAAGAGCTGTTCTGATTTGCAAGTTTATGAATTTCTAGACTTTTAACCCAGGTCCTTCATAGCCAATTTGCTCACATTTCATCTATAAATCATTAGTAGACTCCACAGGTAGAAGTTCTTTTTGTCTGATATACAATATTACTTCCATATGTCTGAAAAAGATCCAGCTTTTCACCATTTTAAGTTCATGACATCATCAAGTTAGATGTATAACAGAAAGGTGCATTTGTCTAAATAATGAAAGACCTAATTCCTGCCGACAATGAATTGCTATTAATTTATTACAGCTGAAGAAGCTATGATAGGTTTCTCTGGTGAAAACAACAACAAAAAAACTCATGGAAGAAATTGGTTTCATTCCTCATTGTATCAAAAACACATGTAGCTCCATATAATCCTTTTAGGAAGACCTTGGAGAATGTTTTTATAAGGTTTAGTTAATCTAGATTAATAGCTGTGGAAAGAATACAAATATTCATATTGATGAACTGTTTTCTAGGTAGTGTAGATTAATAATAGTTTTTTTGAGTGGAGAGAAGAGGAAGAGAAAAGAATAATGAGGGAAAAACTGTTGATGTAGTCTATCTAGACTTCAGCAAAACCTTTGACACTCTCTCTCACAATATTCTTCTGGGGAAACTGGCTGCCCATGGCCTGGACAGGTATACTCTTCTTTGGGAAGGAACTGGCTAGAGAGCCTTGCCCAGAGGGTAGTGGTTAACAGAGATACGTCCAGCTGGCGACCCGTTATGAATGGTGTTAGCCAGCCTGGCAGCCAATCTAAATCTCCCCACCTTCAACTTAAAACCATTTCCCCTTGTCCTGCAGTTATCAACCCTTTCAAAGAGTTGACTCCCCTCCTGTTTGTAGGCTCCCTTTAGGTATTGAAAGGCTGCAATGAAGTCACCCCGCAGCTTTCTTTTTCCTAGGCTGAACAAGTCCAGCTCCCTCAGCCTGTCTTCATAGGAGAGGTGCTCCAGTCCCCTGATCATTTTCATGGCCCTCCTCTGGAGCCCCTCCAACAGCTCCCCATCTTCTCTGTACTGGAACACAGTATTCCAGATGGGGCCTCACAAGAGCAGAATAGAGGGGGACAATCACTTTCCTGTCTTTGCTGGCCACCCCTCTTCTGATGGAGCCCAGGATACCATTTGCCTTCCAAGCCGCAAGGGTACATTGCTGGCTCATGTTAAGTTTTGCATCTATCAGGACACCCAGGGCCTTCTCTACAGGGCTACTCCCAAAGACCGCTCCTTCCAGTCTGTATGGATGCCTGGGATTCCTCTGGCCCAAGTGCAAAACTCTGCACTTTGCCGTATTGAACCTCATCAGGTTCACTCGGGCCCACCTTTCAAGTCAGTTGAGGTCCGTCTGAATGGCATCCCTTCCTTCAACTGTGTCAACCGCACCACTCAGCTTGGTGTCATCAGCAAATTTGATGAGGGTGCACTCGATTCTGTCTTCGATGTCATTGATAAAGATGTTAAAGAGCACCGGTCCCAAGACCCCTGGGGGACACCACTCATTACCAGCCTCCACCTGGACATAGAGCCATTGATAACCACCCTCTGTCTGAGGCCTTTCAACCAGTTTCTCATCCATCGAGTGGTCCACCCATCAAATCCCTCCAATTTGGAGATAAGGATGTGGTGGGGGACCATGTCAAAGGCCATGCTCAAGTCCAGGTAAATGACATCAGTTGCCTTCCCTTTGAACACCAATGCTGTCACTCCATCATAGAAGGCCACCAGTCTGGTTAAGCATGACCTTCCTCTGCTGAAGCTGTGCTGGCTGTCTCGGATTACACGCTCATTCCTCATGTGATCAAGCACATCATACAGGAGGATCTGTTCCATGATCTTCCCACACACAGAGTCAAGACTCACCAGCCTGTAGTTCCTGGGGTCCTCTGCCAGAGTTCAATAAGCTTTTGAACAGTACTGTCAGACACAGAGTATGAAATTTGAGTGATCCTGTGTGGAGCCAGGATTTGAATGATCCTTGTGGGTCTCTTCCAACTTGAGATATTCTGTGACTCGGTCACAGAAAAAGGTGTTAGAACCATGATTAAAGCATCCAATAAGATAAATAGGACATACATATATTTATGTAAATACAATTAATATAAATAAGTACTATATATATAAATGACCTCTTTACTATTTTGAAGGAAAGTAGAAAGGATTAACATTGTATAGTGCTGAAAATTGTGATTCTGTGTTGGGAGTAGTAAAGAAAGACATGCAAAACTAAGTGTTGTAAACAATACCAGGTAAAAATGTGTTCTGGCAACATAAGGAATATTGAAAAGTTTAAATATTGCTCATTTAAATATTACTTCAAGTGGTAATGTTCTCACATTTTTTTTTTTTTTTTTTTGTCTTCATCAATTCCATGGAACTTGTTAATCAGCACCACTGTTATTTTTCCCGGAAAAAAAACCAACTACTTCTCTGCCAGTTCCATCCAAGCATGTGACAAAATGAGCTTTAAAATCTGATTTATCACAAGGTGTTCAAAATCATTCCTGTGATATTTTTGAGTGGTCATTGTTTCATCCACTGTGCAGTGAAATCTCAACTTCATAACTGTATCTTTCATCTTTCAGAAGATATTTTTTCTTCTTGGTTTCCATATTCAGATACATTGTTATCATGTAAATTAGCTGCAATATCTTGCAGAGGTGATGGCCTATCATAATCACCATTATGCTAATTGAAACCATCTATTTATGTTGCCAAAATAAAAAGCACACTTTCAATCTGTACAATCTAAGCAATAGGAGAAAAGGAGAAAGTATCTTAAGGAAGAATTATAAAAAAATGAAAATGTTTAAAAACCAGCAAGGTAATCAGACACATTTATTTTACAACCATTATAAACAGAACAAAAATAAATATAAAAAACTATGACAATTCAATAAGCTAGAGAGCAGACTGGTATATCTCAGGTTTTATGCTAAAGGCACACAGGCAAGTTTGATTAGTAATAATGTATTCTATTGATCCTAATATGAATTCCATTTCCTTTATTTTTCAAATAGGTTTTTTATAATTTAAGATCAATGTCAAAACACATTATTTTACAAACGACTATAGAAGAGCAACTTTTTTTCAGCACTCCATATGCAGTTCAGCAAGATCAATTACCTTCTCATTCTTATTGAGGCATACATTTTGTCTCTAAAAGAATTCTCAAAATATACGAAATACAGAATTTAAAAGATTTTGTAGATTAAGTACTCTACTGAGCATTTATAAGAGTACATTTTTTAAAAGTGCTTTGAAATACATTTAATTTCTTTTCCTGTGCTTTGTAAAGATAATATCTGAAACTGTATAAATGAAGGTTGGTTAAAGTAAAAAAAAATTTTTTTATTGCTCTTTGTTTGAAATGGTAAATTATATGGTAAATTCTTTTGTTCTATCCTTTCATCTGAGCTAACCAGCACATTTTCTCAAACATCTTCAGAATCTGAGATAGATGAACTTTCATGCATTATGAATAATTTAATACCAGAAAAGCCCTGAAGTCTGACCCTAGATTTTCCCTTGTCAAGTGAGAAGGTTATGTCACAGATAATAATATTTATAAATTCACACAATACACCTCAATATCCCTGTTTTCTTTTCATTATGCTTCAGAAATTATCTTTAGAAAACACAGCCATTTTATTAGAAAAAGACATAGTGGACCATCACTTACTTTGTCTACTTTTCATAGAATGTTTAAATGTGACTGCTAGTCTGATGTTTATTATCCATCTTCTTTTCAATAAATTTAGAGATTGGGAGACTGTTGCTGAAAAAACTATTGAAAACTGCTCCAAACTGTGTAAGTTCCTTTTAGTTTTTAAGCTGGAATTCTACCGTGTATAATACTGTGTGCTATCTATGCTGGCATAACTGAGATGAATTTTCTCTCTCTTTTCTGACATCCAGAAAGATACATGTATATATGTATTTAATCTATTGAAAAAGAGTGTCCAGTGATATCTGACACCAAAAAAGAGGAAAAAAATTCTAGACAGGAAATATCTGGATGTGCATTTCAAATGAGAATAAGTAAATAAAAATTTGGGAATTAACAGGATTCAGATATTTCATAAGTTATATTTTTTACCTTTATTTGCTGCTCTGCCCCATCTACCAGCTTCTGGTTATCTGGAGAGGTCCCAGAGGATTGGTGGCTTGCCGATGTGACTCCCGTCTACAAGAAGGGCTGGAAGGAGGATCTGGGGAACTGCAGATACTGGGACCTTGGTATGAGGGAAAGTTATAGAGCAAATCGTCTTGAGTGAGCACACAGCACATGCGTGGCATCCAGGGGATGGGGCCCAGACAACACAGGTTCATGAAAGACAGGTCATGCTTGACCAACCTCATCTCCTTCTATGACTGGGTGACCAGACCAGTAGAGGAGCGAAAGGCTGATATGCAGTCTACCTAGACTTCAGCAAAGCCATTGATATGGTATCTCACTGTTTTCTCCTTGAGAAACTGACTGCCCATGGCCTAGACAGGTATACCCTTCTTTGGGTAAGGAACTGGAAAGACATTGAGACCCTGAAATGTGTCCAGAGAAGGGCAACGAAACTGGTGAGGAGTCTGGAGCACAAATCTTATGAGGAGCAGCTGAGGGAGCTAGGATTGTTTAGTATGGAGAAGAGGAAGCACAGAGAAGACCTTATTGTACTCTAAAATTTCCTGAACGGAGGTTGTGTCAGGTGAGGTCCCAGATGACTGGAGGAAGGGTCATGTCACTCCCACTTACAAGAAAGGGAGCAAGGAGTGAGTCGAGGAGAGAGAGAGGCAGATTGTGAAGCTTCTCATGGTAGAAACCTCTTCTTCTTCATGAGGAATCTGTTGCCAGAAAACCTAAACTCATTGTTATAGGTCCCCTTTTTATCCTTTTTCTTCTGCCATCGTGGCATCCCTGGGTGCTTGGGTAAGAGTCATGCGCAGCACCTCCTGAGATGGTCATCTTCCTCGAGATAAACCCACAGAAAAGACTGCTTCCTGGCCATTAATCTGCAGCTTATCTCTCTCTCTTTGCCACCCGGCCTTGTCCATCTACGTCCCTCAAACAAAGGATTTCGCAACCCTTGCCCAGGACTTGCTTGGACTTGTTCATCTGTGTCCCCAGCAAGCTTTGAGACAATGATATAAAAGAATAATCTCTTACAGCTAGTCACCAGTCATTTTATGAATTTCACTTCACTTCATTGCCTAAAACACCATCTTTTAAAGCCAAATTTATTACAAAATCTCTCAGATACATAGCACCAGCAGAAACAGCAGCCTGCTTTCCATGTTTGCAGCTGGAATAAAACAGAAATAAATATAAACAGGAATAGCAAAACTCCCTATCACTTTTCCCTATTTCAAAGAAACAAACAGAAAACAAACAAACGAACAAAAAAAACCCCTACCACATTCCTTTTATGTTTAGATGTCAGGTAATAATAACTCATTTTGGTGGTATTCAGATGTCACTTGACATAACCTGTGAAAATAAATGTGATAGCAACAAAACTGGATTAAATAGGCATCACAGCTCCCTAGAGTGAAATTTGTAGTCTTCTGCACTTGAGTTTCTCAAGCGGAAAGTATTTTCTTGCTGTAAAGGCAAACTAGCAGAAACACTGGACTCCAGAGAGATGTTTTAATTCATCTACTGCTACTGCTCTCCACTTCAACAAGGTATTTAGGTACCAAAAAGAATTTTGAAATGAAATGACATTTTGAAGACGTAAAATGCTCTCAATTGATCGCTCTTTCTAAGACAGTCAAATCTGTCAGAACTGTAAAGGTGTGCTTTCAAAGCAGACTGGAGCTTTGAATTAGATTCCTTGACTTCAGCACCATTTGTGAGCAAAAGTCTGTTAAAAGACAATTCTCTGAGTTCACTACAAAAAATTTGCTGATTGTTTTTCACTGCTGCCAGGCCAAAGCACTGAGATTTTTAAGAGCTACTGAATTCTGACACTTCTCAGCATTGTGAGAAAGTGAGAACTATGACCTATTTTTAACTGTTGTCATAGAGTATCTCATTAAAATCACAGTGAATCAGAAATTCATTCAGTTTGAAGTGTCCATATATCTTAGGCCCAGTTATGCTTGGTATCAAGCAAAGTGAAATGTTCCTCAGTGCTCTTTCTCTACTCTGTTTTCACTCTATCTGCTAGAAACAGGACATATGTACCAGAAATAAGCTGGGGCATCCTCAGTAAACCCAATAGCACAGTAGATGTGAGTGTCTCTCTCTTTGCAACTGGAAATACATGTTTGCGGACATAGTATACCTCAGAATAAAAGCTGTCAGTGTTCCTCTGTACAGCCAGTAAAATGCATATTTTATTCACACTATGATATTCTTTAGCTGCATAAGCATAGAATTATTACATGCATAATGCAAAATGATCATTTAAAGATTTATCCATAACTAAGGTTAGTAAATGAGGCACTAAGAAGTCTTATGAAGTACTTTCCATGAAAAAAATCAGAGGCCATCATCTGTCAGTATACTTACATATTTTATCTTCACTGTGCTCTATTGTAATGTTTGTACGACAGAGGGATTTCAGATAGATCTAACTTAGGAAGCTTGTATAATAACTTGTGCTTCTCTTCTACAGATATTCAGGAAGTAAGGCTCCTACAGCTGCTAATCAAAACAAAATTTTTACCGTTCAATTACAACATCTTGACCTTTTAAACCTGTATATTAAGTACTTGAAAGCATGTACTGCAAGTGAGTGTTGTGGGGTATTTTGGCCATTAGCTTCATCTGTTCATATGAATATAAATCAGCTTTCCTACCATAATCAGAGTTAATGCTAGAAAAAAAGTTCATTTAATATTTTTGCCTTCAATCTTTGGGAAAAATGATGGCTTCCTACATCAGGCAGACTGGATTAGTATCTGTAGTTGTACATTTCTACTCAGAGTTTGAAGATGCGTGTGTATGCATATAAACATATAGACGTATGTTTTCACATATGTGACTGAATACATGCATATGTAATGTATATAGTAGTCACTCCTAGATATAGAATTTTTATCATGCAAATATATGCACAGGGACTTATAAACTTGTAATATGTTCATGAAATCTGCTTTAATCATGAAGTTTTTTTCTGTTGTATACGAACCTAGCAGCATCTTCAGGGAACTCTGAGAGATCTCTACTGTGTAACAGACACTCGCACCTCACTCAGAAAGGAAACAAGATGGAATTTTCAAACATGTTTACATGTGTCTCATAGCAGTTCCAAGAATTACAGCTTACTATTCCTATTTTAAACAATTGCATTAGGATATTTTAGATTAAAGACTATATTTTTCAATACATTTAGGCACATAAAGATGAAATAAGATAATGCAGATCATATCCCATAGTCTCTACATTTCCCACTGTAGTATAGTAGCCTAGAGTTATCAGCAATTTAAAGGAATTTGTTTAACTGCTGTGCAAAAATTCTGCTGAGTTTACTGCTTCCTAAAGTTGAGGCGCATGATGGTTAATTGGATCAACACTATTTTCTCTGCCTGAGTAGGGCTAAAGCTGTTACATTAGTTTTCAGAATTGGGCTTAGTTAAGATTTCTAAACTAGCCAAATATACTTGGAATGAATGCTCTGTCCTCTGATCTTTCCATAGTGGCATTTACAAAAACATCAAAAATGGATATCTCAAGGATGTTCATAAGAAATTAAAGTTCCTAAATGACCACAACAGCTTTGAAAATTACTTCTGACAGCACCTCCTTTTGTTTTGTTTTTAAAAACCTGAAATTAGGTGGCTTCTCAAGAGCTCTAGGGTGAGAAATCATACTGGAGCACTACATTTCTTGTCTGTCAGTACTGTGTTCATAGTATTTGTATCTTTTCTATTATCTATTTGTTTAATATGCAGAGATTTTTTTTTTCTGGAAGACACCAGGCTCTAGGGCAGATGCATTCCACACCAAAGCAAGAAATCTCCTTAACAGACAAGTCTGACAGGAGTCCCTGTTAGTGAGCTGCTGCCAGGCATTATTAGCTCTCCTTGTAGCAGCAACAACCTGATGTTGTGGGGTGGGGTCAGAAGCAAAAGGATCACTCCCTGAGCATACAAAGCCCCTAGAAAGTTCAGCAAATGAGAAGCAGCATGAACAGGATGGGTGAACAGAACATGATGTGTCAGAAGGGCTTGGCATGGGCAGTTTTTGTGGGGGCGGACAAGCAGGGCGTGCTGCTCTTCACAGCCAGGGCTGCAAGGGGATTGCACTCCATTAATAGCAACATGGTGACCACTCAGTGTAGCAGAGAGGCTGAGGCAGAAACACAGACACAGACACAACTGATCTGATGCTTGCACCCAGACAGAACTCCTGAGGAGCAAGATTGCTGTCCAGACATTTGGCCATGGGGAGCTCCAGAACCTGGAAGTCACCCAAGGGACTGAGGTAGGTAAGGGGCATTCTGGGTGCAAGCATGCCTAACCTGATGATCACTTTAAGCAACTGGAGAGGAAGTCACCAGGCTGAGATGTATTCAGCAGTCTGAGGAAGAGATTGATGTCTGATATTGTGTGGAGGCACAGGCAGATAGCCCTGTCTTAGGGCCCCGCCAGGGGAGGAAGATTGTCAGGCTTCCCACCTGACAGAGGGTAAACATGCAAGGTGTGGGAGACTGAACCTTCATCTCTGCTTGAGGCAAAAAGATAAGACTCCCCCTTGCTCCTGGAGTCACACAGACCAATAGCTCTTGTGTTGGAGCCAGAAGAAGGTATGGACAGTGGCTCAGAACTGGAAAGATGTGATCACAGTAAAAAGGTCCAATTGAAGACTCAAGTCATGCCCAGTGCTGCTAAAAAAAAAAAAAAAAAAAAAAAAAAAAAAAAAAAAAAAAAAAAAAAAGAGAAAAAAAAAAGGCAAATCTTCTTAGTAATTGGAGACTTTGTTGAAAGACGATGAGGCATCCATTTGCTGGTCGGGTATCCTGTCTAGAGAGGCTTACTGAGGGCCCACATTTGGGATGTTGTGTAGAGGATATTGGATATAATAGGATATAATACAGCCAGATTACTGTTATCTCCTCCTGGTCTTTTAAGCTGTGTCACATGAGGTTAAGACCAGGAAATTTAAAAATATCAAAAAAGACTGTATGTCCCTGGGGAAGATGTTGAAGAGATAGTAGTGTTCTTCTCAGTCCTCTCAGTTGGAAACTGGTATCAGGGCAGGAGAATAGATTAGATGACTGATTAGCTACATGGATGGTGTCATGCTGAAGGGTATGGTTTCT
The DNA here is from genome assembly GCF_023343835.1 of Lagopus muta. Lineage (NCBI taxonomy): Eukaryota > Metazoa > Chordata > Aves > Galliformes > Phasianidae > Lagopus > Lagopus muta. The sequence continues at coordinate 41,073,887 of NC_064434.1, forward strand.
ATGACTTAGGACTCACCTTCGACAAACCAGGAATGTTGATGTGGGACAGGACTTAACTGACCATAAGGAGCAAGAATATACTAGACAGCAAGTTGGCTGGGTTCATAACCAGGGCTTTTAACTAGTGCTGCTGGGGAAGGGAGTGTAATGCTGAGTGACAGAAAAGAGCTAGGGAACTCCATCATTTTAGGAAACAGCTGGGGAAAACCTCAGACTCGTTCTGGAGATCTGTGGAAGGGCTCCTCTAAGAAGGTAATTTGTCCAAAAGCCCAGTTGGAGTGCCTCTATGCCAATGCAGGCAGCCTGGGTAATGAGCAGGGGGAGTTAGAAACAGTGGTGCACTTGGAAAACTATGATTTTATTGCAATCACAGAAACATGGTGGGATGACGTACGTAACTGGAATACCACTATTGAGGGCTATAATCTTTTTAGAAGGGTTAAGCAAGAAATTGCTCTCTATGTTAAAAGTATATAGGGTGTGAGGAGCTCCCTCTCAGAAACAATCAGAAACAAGCTGAGAGCATGTGGGTTAAGATTAGGAATGGGACAAATAATTGACAGTTGGTGGTCAGGGTCTACTACTGGCCACCTGATCAAGGGGAGCCTATTGATGAGGCCTTCTTTCTTCAGCTGCAAGAAGTGTCACTCTTGCAGGCTCTCCTCCTGATAGATGATTTCAACCAACCAGATATCTTTTTGGGAAAACAATACAGTGAGCTGCAAGAAATTCAGGAGTCCAGCAACAGTAACTTTCTGGTTCAGGTACTGGACAGATCAACAAGAGGTAAAGCATTGCTGGACCTGGTGCTCACCAATGCAGAGAAGATTGTTAAAGACGTTAAGATCAGTGGCAGCCTGGGCTGGTTGAGGAATGTGGGTCTGAAGAAGAGTGGAGTCAGGACCCTAAACTTCAGGAGAACATACTTCGGACTGTTAAAGAAATTGTTAGATGAGATCTTCTGGGAAGATGTCCTTAGAGACAAAGAGGCAGAGCAAAGCTGGCTACTCTTTAAAGATACCTTTCAGAGAGTATGAGAGCTCTCTACTCCTCAGAATAAGAAAGCAGACAGGGGAGACAGGAATCCAGCATGGCTTGGCAAGGACCTGCTACTCCAACAGAAGGGAAAGGACATGTACAGGCAGTGGAAACAAGGACAGGACACCTGCAAAGAGTACAAGTATGCTGTCCAAACATTCAGAGATGGAATTAGAAAAGTCAAGGAACAGATGAAACTGAACTAGGTGAGAGATGTTAAAAACAAGAAGGGTATCTATAGGTACATTAGTCAGAAGTGATGGGCCATGTGAGGATACCTCTGAAAAACGAGAAAGAGGAACTAGCTACAGCAGATATGGAGAAGGCTGAGGTACTCAATGAATTATCTGCTTCAGCCCTCGGTGGCATCAGAGATTCTCATATTTCTCCCATCCCCAGACCTCATATCCCTGAACCTCTTGGTGCATCCCAGGGTCCTAATGGAGCTGACTGATGTGGTTGCTGAGCCACTCTCCATCCTATTTGAAAAGTTGTAGCTGTCAGGCAAAGAGGCAAAGTCCCCAGTGACTGAAGAAAAGGAAATATCTCTCTCATTTTTAAGAAAGGGAAAAAGAAAGATCCAGGTAGTTACTGGCTGGTGAGCCTCACTTCTGTGCCTGGGAAGATCATGGATCAGATCCTCCTGGAAGATATGTTAAGGCACATGAGAGATGAGCAGGTGATCCAAAGTGCCTGAACAACCTAGTGACTAATGATGGAGTGATGGCGTTGGTGGACATAGGGAAGGCAACTGATGTTATCTACCTTGACTTCTCCAAGGTCTTTCGCATGGTACCTCATCACATCCTTATCTCTAAATTGAGGAGGCATGGATTTGAAGGATGGATTATTCAGAGGATAAGAAATTGGGTGGAAGGCCGCAAGCATTTGGCAGTGGTCAATGTCTCAATGTCCAGGTGGAAGCTGGTGATGAAAAACATTCCCCAGGGGTCTATCCCGGGACCAGTACTCTTTAACGTCTTTATCAATGACATAGATGATAGGATCAAGTGCAAACTTCAGCAAGTTCACTGATGACACTAAGCTGAGTGGTGCTGTTGATACAGCAGAAGGAGGGGATGCAATCCAGAGGGACCTCGATAAGCTCAAAAGATGGGCCCATGTGAACATAATGAGGTTCAACAATGCAAAATGCAAGGTTTTGCACTTGGGTTGAGGTAATCCCAAGTATGTATAAAGACTGGGAGTAACCTTGCTGAGGAGGACTTACGGGTCCTGGTAGATGAAAAATGTAATGAGCCATCAGTGTGTGCTTGCAGCCTGTAAGCCGATGGTACCCTGGGATGCATCAGGAGAGAGGTGGCCGGTGGGGTGAGGGAGGTGTTTGTCCCTCTGTACTCCGCCCTTGTGAGGTCCCAGCTGGAGTATTGTGTCCAAGTCTGGGATCCCCAACACAGCAAAGATATGGAGCTTTCGGATAAGGTTCAGAGAAAAGCACAAAGATGATCAGAGAGCTGGAGCACCTCTCCTATGAAGACAGGCTGAAGGCACTGGGCTTGCTCAGTACTTAAAAGGGGATTGATTATAAACAGAAGGTAAATTAACTTTTTACACATGTAGATAGTGATAGGACAAGGGGGAACGATTTTAAACTAAAGGAAACAAGATTTAGTTTAGATGTCAGAGGGAAGTTTTTCACTGGGAGAGTGCTGAGGTGCTGGAACAGGCTGCCCAGAGAGGTTTTGGATGCCTGTCCTTGTTAGTGTTTAAAAAGGACAGGTTGAATGGAACCCTAGGCAACCTGATCTAGTACTTGATCTAGTGGGTGGCAAGCCTGCCTGCTGCAGGAAGGTTGGAACTTGATGATACTTGAGGTCCCTTCCAACCAGACCCATTATATAATTCTATGGTTATGTGTTTTATGATGAGATAAGGTAAATAGAAAACAGTTAAATCCTATTGCTGCAGCAAATGGATGTTAATTAGTTAATCAAGTGGATGAACAGAAAAAGGGAATTAGTAGACAAGAAAGAAGAATTATGTGTGTACTTCAGCTGGACACTTGACCATGTAGTGATGCTATTGTAGTGTGAAGGAAGAAATGGACAACAAGGATATATATGATATTAGAGAAGACAACAAAAGACATTGCTAAGCTGACAGCAGTAAGCAAGGTCTTGGCACTAAGATAGAAGGACTTAGAAGGGAGAAAAATCCTCAGCAGGTCAAAGTAACATTAATTGCTTAAGACATCAGCAAATTATTTCACATAAAGAGAGCAAATAAGTAATTTGACTAAAAACATTCAGACACTGCAGCTGAAAACCAGGTTTCTTTACACAAATGCTCTGCATGCTTATACTTCTATTAGTATGGAATTCTTAATGTGATGGGCTATAATATGCCTATACTGCAGGAAATTATTGCATTACCAGTTTAATGAATTTATAAGATTATTCCCTGTACATCTTTATATGTTTAATTTTTGTATGTTCTCTCACTTTCTGAAAAACAAAATATTCTCTTAGGCAGCACAGATCATTGAATTTCTATTCTGGAATAAACATAAACTTTAAATGTTAAAGAATAATTCTCCAAATAGTATGGATTATATAGCTCTTTCTTGAATCAGAGCTTGATATAATAGCCCTTCTGATTCTAGTAGGTTAAGCAGATAAACAAATATCAATATCTAATGCTGATCTAAAAACGCAGAAGAAAATAAAACTACATTAATTCCTTTGAAAACAAGAGCAAAATTTCTTTTTACTTTGCCATGACCTGCACTACTAAATATTCACAAAACAATCTTCTGAGTGAATTTAATTAGGGATAGTGGTTTCACTGAAAGATATTAACAAATGCTTCCTATTCAGCTAATTATTTCACAAGAGAGAATTTGAGATTTCGTGAATGAAGTGCATTTTATGCCATTCACCGTTTATTTAGTTGTTCCTGCCCAAAGTGTTTCCCACAGTGAGACAAATTCGCTTCATCATCATGGATAGGTTTGACAGCATCCTATAGAGGAAACTGTTGATCTGATTGAATATGGAAATTAATAAGAAGATGGTGAAGGCAAATGTCAGAGCAAGTAACAACTCAGAGTGGATGACATTTAAAGATGAGTAAATCTAGATATTTTACAGAGAAAATAAGCACAAAAAATAGATCAAAGTTATAGATAGAAAGAAAAAAATTACTCTTACTTTACACACAGTGTTGATATACCTGAGGTAAAACTCTACTGCCAATATAGTTATCTATGTCTTTTTAAATCTCTGCATATACATGAGTATGAAAGGTAAATTGTACAGTTCAATATTTTATATTTTATTTACTTTATATTTTATATTTTATATTAATAAAATTTTTATATTTTTTATTTTTATATTTTTTATATATTATTTTTATATTTTATTTACTAGGTTACTTGCGATACATACAGTCTAGATTTAGCAACATTCACAAAAAATCTTTTCAGTGTGTTGGACTGAGAGATGGGGGGAAGCAAAACACTATCAGGACATTTTATCTGAAGTTTTCATACTTCAGAATACATCCTGACATAAGAAAATACACTTATCCATTCTTCAAACTGTCTCAAATTATTTGACTTTTTTCAGTTGCTGAAAAGCACATAGAAGACAGCCAGGCTCCAGAATTTTGTGTCTTGATGAATATCTGTTGAAGAGGAGAAATCAGACTGTCCTATTGCCCCAGATTCGAAGATAAAATTTTCTAAAGTTCCATAAGACTGCTGTCTGACAGATAAATAGTAGTTCTCTCCACTTCCAGAACTAATTAAAAAAAATTATTCAGAATTCCTACAGTTTTCCACTTAGAAATATTATATTAAACCATATGTAGTAGCTGAAAGCAAATAATTTCTAGACTGAAGAGGAGTAATGAAAAAATATGTGGCATTAGATATTATGCAAAAACCTATGCAGATAAATTCTTGAACTTACATGTCAAATTATACGCACAGGCACTTAATTTTACTTTCCATCTGTCCACTGACATCACCCACTAACAACAAATGTCACAATGAAAATATTACAAATAAATAAGTCAGAGCATATTCATGACCTAACAATCAGCCTAGAGGCACGTCAGGCTATTTTTAACATAATAGGAAAGTTATTATAGAAGGCCATTTTCAAAAAAATTGTACAGGTATATGAAAAATCAAGCCCTAGCCAAATAAAACACATTCAACAGTTGAAATAGAGAGAAGATACAACATGGCACAATTTACTTGAAGCCTTTTTAAAATCATTGGAAAACAGTTTCTCTGTCTTCCGAAGATTATAAATGGCAAGAAAATTGTAAGAAGTTTTCCATTTTAAAGAAGTTTCAGAAAACTAGGGCAAGAATTAACAGCCTTTATTCACACTCTTATTACTATTTATAACATATAGTAGTGTATTGTTATTATGCCTTAGAGCATCCTACTAAAAATTTTCTTTTTCTCACCTCTTCTGCCATGAAAGTTAATTTTCTTTTTACTTTTCTCAAGCTATGAAGAAATCTTCAAATACAGACAGTGCAATGCAGAAACTTTAAATGTACAAAAACATGGGATGCATATTTAGTAATATATAGTAACTCTAGTTATGTATTTGCCTGCTCCAAATCTCAATCTTTCTTATTTTTCTTTCTGCCTAAATTATAAAATGTTTGCATCAAAAAAAAAAAAAAAAAAAAAAAAAAAAAAAACTTTTTCTTGAACTGATTCTATTAAAAGCCCCTAAGATTAGAGGGTAGTAAAATACTAATTTTAATACAATTTTGAATTGTTTTCATCTTTTGTATTTTTAAATACATTGGCTTTTGTTTCAGAATCATAGTTCTGTTCATACATATTTGAAAAATAATCAGCAGTGGGATAATAAATACCTATGGAATATTCTTTCAAACTATTATTTGAGAATCAAATCATTAGAGCCCAAACAGCTGTGTAGACTATTTCTGCCTGTTGCTTATGGTTCCTTTGGATTGGCTTTATCTGACAGAATGTAGATGTCTAAAATACTACTAGTCACTCTAAAAGATCCTTTCAAGTGAAAGTAATGGACATTTTTAGGTTGTAGGTCTTCTCATCCTGAAGGAGGCATTGAAACTGAACAGCTAAAGAGCCTATTTTACTCCATTACATCTAAAGAAGGCTTAAGTGTGATACCACACTTGAACCCTGAAATTTCATAGCAATTACCATCCATTAAATACTCAGCACTCTAGAAAGACTGCAAAGAAGCTTGTAATCCTGTTAGCTAGAGTTACTTGATGGAGAATTAAACATGTATTTCTTTCATAAAGCTGTAACTTCAAACTTTTAATAGTTATATTTCTTTTTCTAGGGGTTGACTTTGGGAAAATAAGAGAGGCATATGCTTTAACCACAAAACTGCTAAGTGGGAAGTTATCTTTCACTATCCAAGAAAATCAGTGTGCTTGAACAGTGTCTTGTCAGATGTCTTGAATAGTGTGAGTTGCTAGCAAGTGCAAGCACTGAACTTTATAATCCCAATATAAATTCAGCTTGTCCATTTTCATTCTTTTCATAAAGAAAATTGTGTTTCTGGAAACAACAGAATTAAAATGAGGTAATTAAAATGCTACCTTTTTTCAGTTTCTTTTTGATGAATTGTAGTACTAATCTACTCAAGAGACAAAGTGCAAGAATCATAAATTGGATTCCGAGTTGCTGTCACTGCTAAAAGAATTTCTTTTTGGTCTCTAAACTTTTTTGCTTTGGGTGTCACAGATATAAACCATCTGGTACTCCATCTGCCTATGTTTCTTTTTACACATGCAGTAAGAGGAGGTGGAAAGGCTCCAGAATTGCAGACATTATCCTTTTTCTGCTTATCATCATCATCATCATTATAATCCTCTTAGCATTTTAATATATTTCTTTTCTTCTTTGAGGCCTCTGAGGTCTGTCAGTATGCAACAGAATGGAATTTTATTTTGCTTTCAGTGTGTACACTGTGTGTGTAAGACACAAGAATATACCTTATTTTGTCTTTGCTGTTCACTAGCTGCAGTAAGTTTTTTCTACCTGTATACTACACTATATATTATGAAGGGCTGCTCCAAAAATAATGTCTCCTATTTAATTATGTTTACACATGATGGCAAATATTGATAGTATGGCAATAGAGATTGAGCCTTTCCACCAATACTCCATTACATTTTGTTGCTACAGATGGCAGCAGAGGGGTAGTCTGACAATATGGCATCTGTCATGGAAGTGTGTATGTAGCAAAGGTGTGTAACTGAATTTCTCCATGCATAAAGATTTGCAGCCACTGATATTCACCAACATTTGATGGATTTTTATGGAGACCAAGCAGGGGATGTTAGCACAGTAAGATGTTGTGTTTCAGCAGCCATGACAGCAATGTGAAACACAAGCCATGTTCTGGATGCCTATGCAGATCTTTATAAGTGCAGCATGAAAGCACTTTTTCATCATTGGCAAAAATGTGTAATTAATGATGGTGACTATGTTGAAAATAGTGTTTTATAGCTTAGATTTTGCACTATCAAAAAGGTGTGATTGTATTCTTTATATCTGTTATTGTTTCCATGAAAATGAATAGGAGACATTACTTTTGGAGCAACTTACATACTTAAATTTGATGACTTTTTCCGGGTGATTCTTGAGAATACAACTTCTCTCAGTTACAGCATAAAAGTATTTCATTCATTTCATATGATATCTCATGTACATGTTGAGGGAAAAAAAAAAAAAAAGATAAATATCTTCCCAGGTATATACAACCCTTTCCTAAATATGGTATGCAAAAAGGGAAAACAGCACAACAGTCCTTCCTTCAGTAAAAGTAAGCAAAATATGAAATAATCAGCTTTCTTACTAAACTCTGAATAATTGTTTTAAAAAAACAAAACCTGCTAGGATTTTATATTCTGCTGCGTACTCAAAATCGTAACCTTCTCTTCCTGTTGGAAAAAGATATTTAGTTCTGAAGATATTATCTTGGAGCACATGGTCTAAACCAGCAATTTTTGGCATGGCTTGTTGCAGAAGTTACCCAACTAAAGAGCAACCTTTTTGTGCAGTAAACTTTTTAATAGTAAACAAAGTTTTATGAAGGCAAAAACATGCAATGAAAGAAGATGACGTACTTGGTGCAGAGATCTGTTGTGAATGAGCATGGTCCTTGTTCTGGGGAGGATGCATAGAATGTACAAGAGAGATGTTTCAGTTTAGAAGAGTAGTTTTTTGATGCATGCAAATGTGATTTTGAGCCTTTACAAAATGTAGTAGAAGTGTATGCAATCATTTAAATTTTTGTCTGGAATTACACAGGAACATTACTGTGCTACAGCACAAAGGTAATCTTAGCCTGCCAGGAAGTGTGAGATCAGTAAAATCTGAAGGATGAATATTTTCTAGACTTACAGTAAACTGTTTAGGTCTCTTTTACAGTAGTATTACTTTTTGGTATCTAAAAATACATGTACAAAATAATTTAAAAAATGATAAATCTCCTGGGCATAAATTTTTACTGATCTAAGGAAAAATTGTTAACAAAAAGTGATATGACAGTTTTCTGTATAGCTAAGGCCTTGGAAAGAAAATATTACATTTCAGAAAATAAGTCATAATTCATTCACCTACACATTAATGCTTAGAGAAAATTAAAATTCCTTTATTCTACCACAGTAAAATAAGGCAGGTTATCTCTATCAGCTAACCAGATTAATTTGCCTTGCTTCTTACTTGTCAGTGTAGTATACAAATTAATACTTCAAGTATCTTATTGCAGTTCCTGGTATCAAAACTCTCCTTTTCACAGTCTTAAAGCTTAGACTACTCTTATTTAATAAGAGGATGAAATATCATCTTCTGGATTGGAAGCAAGATAAAGTAGGAATTAGGTAACCATAATCAAATACATCAAATAGCAAAGCTCTTCATTAGCATAATTTCAAATGGCCAAGCTTTTTTCTGCTTTTCTTTCTGCATTAATGTTTAATGTAATTAAAAGTCAAGAATGTACTAAACTCAATCAATAGTAAATAATAGGAACTTCAATACATTTGTATAATAATACCAGTATAGTGACAGAATAGGAAAAGTAAAAACAAAAAAGAAAATAAGCAATATTCTACTTAGCAATTGGCGGCAGAGACAAAAATATTTATCCGAAAGAAAAGAGAAAAGTGAAAGATGTTAAAGATCTACCATCTCAATGAAAGCTTAGAGTCATTAAAAAAGGCAAATCTATGAACAATGTTATTTTTCATGCATGCATAAAAATTATGATAAATAATAAATAATTAAAATATGGTAAGAATAGATTGGGCAGCTACTGACTACCTATACTCTTAAATATAAAATGAAAGTCACCTAATTTAACAAAGTAAAAAGGAAATTTTTGAATCTTTAATGTGTATTTTAAAATTCATAGTGAAACTTCAGAAAAATAAAAACGGTCAATAATAATGCTTGTATTTGAGAAGTGCAAAGAGAAAGATCGAAAGTTTTAAGTTTCTACCTGGGAAGCTGTAACAAAAAACAATAAATAACCACGTTTGCACCAAAATCATAATAAAAAAGAAATGGAAGGAAAGCATTTGTTAAGAACAAGTAACATCAAGTCAATACAATTTACTTCAGACAGACTAATTGGCCCTGTAGTTGTGATATATCTAGATTTCAATAAAATTGTTGACATGGCCTTAAATGACATCTCATAAGGTATGAAAATATTGCTCAGATGAAGTTTCTGTGAAGCAGTGCATGACCTATTGCCAAAACTTACTCACTGGTAAAACAAATCAAATGATTTTCCCCAACTTTGGTACTATTCAGTATTGCTACTAGTTATCTGAATGATGGAAGATCTGATGCTGATTTGGAATCTACATGTCCAGACATATCGTATAAAATGTTTTTGATGCAAAAATATAAAAGAATGGAAAAACAGGACTTTACATAGAGAGCTGATAAGACTGCATATATCTAAAACTAAGAACAAAGAAAAAAGAGAAAGATAAAAGATTTCTTTATAAATTTTTATGTATTTGTTATATTTATAGTTTGTCATAAATCTAGTAAAATGCTACAATATATTGTAATTATTTCAATTTCTTCCTACTCATGGTGTTTGGAAGTTGTGCTACCTGATGTGGTTGTCAGAAAGGTATCAGCTGAACTAGCCTTTGTGAATCATAGAGCATAATGGCATTCAACGACCCAGCCAGATGCTTTATTATTATTGTGGTTTCCAAAAGTAATTTGCTGCTGTTCTGGATTTTGAAACTGACATAGACACTTTATGTAATAAAGAATATTTTGAAGCAATCCTCTTAGTTACTCTGGGTTCCCTTTTTCTAAGCAAGCTGTTAGTAAAATCTGAGTCATTACAGTTGAGCATCTAAGCATGAACTAGAGAAAAATGCTTTGTCCTCTTATGCATCTTGGTATTATTTTTTTTTCTTGCTCTAGACAAGGGATTCTACTAACATGTATATAGAAATTTTCAGAAATTGCACAGAAAAATCAATCACAAATCAGGATTAAAACCACTGCTTTCAAGGAGGTAAGGCATATTTAACTATTTGGTACAAGATCAAGCTTATTCCTAATTCCTTCTGGAAAATGAGTATCAATAATTTTCACAAACAGGTATCTATGACTATCAGTTCCTGAGAGTCAGTGATACTGCTTCCACAAGAATCATTATGCAAACAATAGCACGTTCTTGTACAAAACATTGACTCCTATGATCACAGAACTCAGAAAAAATCTGTGCAAAGGTGCAAAATGAAGTGGAAGCTTCTAATTTGTTACATAGTTTCTCTCAGCAAGGAGTTCAATATTTGAATTGCCAGTATGAGAGTTGATATTTTTGCAGCAAATAAATATATATTTTCTTTGATTTTGCTTATTAATCTTTCATTTGTCTGTGGAGCTACCAATTTCTTAACACCAGACTGAATTTTTTATTATAGTATCTCTTAAGAAGAAACAGAAGGACTGGAGAAATGAAATAACTGAGGGAAATGCTGATTTACTCACCAAAATTGAAAGGTAAAAGTTTCTGAAATACTGTCATTTATATATATATATGTATATATATAATGTGTTAGATGTAGTATATAGTATTACAGATGTGATGACACATCATTTTGTACCGATCATCTGTAAACTTTCAATTCAATTGCACATTATAAACAAAGTAAAGTGAGCACAAGCAAAAATAGCTGTTGTTAATGGAATCAAAATAGTTAGAACTCTCAAAAATATTTTTAACATAAATCTTCTATTTATTTTGCGTAAACTTTACTGTACAACCATGTACATTTACAGTTACATTTACACTACATTTAAAGCACACACCTCTGATGAACAAAATTGTGTTTCCAAGAGTCTAGATAGATAAAGTAAATTGTTGCAAGTGGAAGGTGAAAGGGAGGGACACAGATTATGACAATATTTGCACACTTCCACTTATTATTGAATATTGCTCACCTCTTGTTATTAATGTAGAAACATAGATTATGATGTTCATAGCTTGTTGTATGAAGAAGAGTTCTAGAGAACTCCTTAATAGGAATAAAGTGCTAGCAGTTGTAATGAGGGAAGAAAAAGTTTGTGGCCACCTCATGAATCATGTCATTTTCTACTATATTCCTAAGTTAACCTGCCTTGGTAGGCCCTAGAAGTTTGTGAGTTTTGTTTTATTTTTAAATATACAAGTGGATTTGTTTAAGAGTTAATGACGGCAATTTTTACAATAGCTGCCGAACCCCTGAAGATAACAGTTAAAATGAAGAAATGAATGGAAAAAAATTGGAAAGGTTTGCTAAAATGAGAACTTTCTCTTCATTTATACTGACAGAAATTGCTACATTTTGGTTTCCAGCACTTCTCTTCTGTCATGTTAATATAAAGCCATTTTTAATAAAGAACCAGGAGTATGACATGGTAGATATCTATTTTCTTTAGATGGATGCCCAAAAGCTTTTAAAGTTTCAGATCAATTTATTGCTAGAACAAGATGTTCAACATCATCTCTACTCAAGAAAAAGAGGGAGAGTTTTTGTTTTAAGTCTGATAATCAAACAGCCTTAGGATATCTAAGCCACACAGACAGCCACACAGGATATCTTGATAGAAATCTTGACAAAATGTCAACATTACAAATACTAAATAATTTCATAATTCTGAAGTAGCTAACACCCCTGTGATTAAATATTGTATCTTGTAGTTATTTACTACAAGTAGAGCTGAGTGAGATATCTTCACTTTTTTAGCACCTGAAATTCCAATTGTAAAATATTTCTTTCAATTATCCATAGTTTTTACAAGAATTCTAGTGACTTTTCTTGATGAAATCAGAAAAAAATGTTTTATTATAACTATGCTAATGATTCTGACAGTCCATTTGCCAGCATTGGTAAAAATATTTTTATTTCTTACTTTCCTTTTATTTTAATCTTCATCTTCACTTGTAAATAGTACCAAAGAAAGGAACTATAAAAAGAAAATCATTAGTAACTGTGAAGTGCTAAAGTGTTTCAATTGTGTGTCCCACAGAAAGGATACATTTACTCTGTCTAGGATATGTTTTATTTTAATGTCTTATTTTGTCTGTGCTGATTCCTGCTTGGAAACAATGCACAGAAAAAAAATAACGTGGAATGGAATAATTAGAAAATTTTATGCACAGGTAGTAAACAAAAAATAGATTGAATTAATTACTTAAACAAATTCTAGCTCTTCTTAAATTCTGAAAGCTCATGTTTGTAATGAAAAATATTTTACATTGTTTACCACATTTATTTCTCTTTTTTAATCTTTATGTTTATTTTAATAGATTGTTTTTTTTTTAATTTAATGAGAATATTCTCAGCATTTTTCAAATTTGTAGTGATTTAAAATTCTTAGATTGTTCTTTATACAAATTTAAGTTGATGCCTTTTTGAAATATTTATTATCTTAATATTTGCTCATTCTGATTTTATTGATTAATGATTGTCTCTGTGTGTAAACATTAAAAGAATGTATTATAGAGACTATTATAGGCTATCACCTCTCAATTTCAACAGTGCTGTAGACTAGTTATCCTAGGAAGCACCCAGTTATTTCAATATTCTCTTGCTGACCAGCATTACTTTAGCAAAGGTTTAAATTTCAAAGCATTTGACATCTCTTCAGATTATTGATATTTTTCTTTTTTATTCCTTGGTTATATTAATCTTCCTATATCTTAACAGAAAAGGACAGGAAAGTCAACAAGGCAATTCCAAAGAAATACTGAAGAAAGAGAAGGTATCATAGTAGATTTTATGTCTTGGGTTTTTTGGCTGTTGTTTTTATTTTTTTTTTAGGGGATTGGGGATAAATGTAACTTTAGTGGGCTTGTCTTTCATAGAGAAATGACAGATTTAGAACATGTCTTAGTACACAGTTTATATGATTACTAGGGGGAAAACAGTGTTGTTTTTGCTTTTTTTTTTTTTTTTCCTCATCTTTCCTGCTTTAGAGTCATGGCTAAAAACATTATATGTAGTGATTGAAATATAATAAAGAAGGCATTTCTATTTCATATTAATACAAAGAAAAAGAGCAACTACAATAAAATAAAAGCCAAACACTTTCCTTTTTCCTTCACAGACCATGAAAATAACTTTTTCTCACATTGATTCATTATAGCTTGTATTGATACCTTATTAATCTGTAGTGAGGTACAAAGGAATCAGTGCATAGGTAAGGAGAAAAGAGGGAAACTTTTCTGTTTGTAGACAGAATCCATCTTAATAGCAGAAATATTACATTATGGTAAAGGAAGTGTTCCATATCAGCAGTAAAACATCTATCATTGGTATCCCCACCTCATCTGCCTGTTAGATAATTCACTTGACAGGAATAGTAAGTAAATGTAGGGGCTTTGAATTATTCCCATGGTTAATATCTAAACTGTAATGATCTTAAAAAATAGGGAGATAGAGGGAAAATCCACTCTAAGACAAAAATTGTCCTTCCAAAATGTATTATTTTGATAATATTTCAGTATTTCACAATATTTCAAAAAATCTACATAATGCAGAAAAAGCCTGCTTGCTTTCTTTTGTTTGTTGTTTTTTCTTTCCTTGTCAATCCCAGAATATAAAACCTCCATGAAAGTACTGAGTTCCAAATCATGTTAGTAAATTATTCTGAGGTTTCTAACAAAGAAACCAAGAGAAGCAACAAGAAAGGTAAACTGAAGAGTTATGTATATTATCTTAAGACCTGATCTAATTTTTTGACATTCGTTCAGGTGTAGCTGTATTTTATGAAGACTAATAGGGTAGCCCTTCATTGGCAGAATATATGCCTTTTTTTTCATTAGATGAATACTGCCTTACTGATCTCATGATACCTAATCTGCAAGAGGGAAGTGAATAAAAATGACAGTATTAAATTCTACTCAGAAGAAGATTAGGGCATATAATTCAGGTAGGTATTTTCATTTCTTCCATGACATAGTCATTAATGTTGGGGCCACAACATGTAGGTTATCCAGGAACTCTTCAGAGAAGAACAGGTGGTAATTGTTACACAGGAATCAGAAGTTGTAAGGAACAAAACCAGCAACTGAAGTTGAAATCAATTGGACTATGATTTTATTCAGTTGTTTAAATCTGAGAAACCAGAGGGGGGTTTTGCCATCCTTAGATAACTAAGAATTGGATCCTAATTAAGAAACTCATCTTCTTATCAATGTGAATGAAAAAGAAACTAACTGCTCCACAGGAAAAACATGTCTTCACATACATCTATGATCATCTAGCTTCTAGCTGTTCTACTTCACTTACATGCTTCCCCAGCTTCCTTTCAATTGTGGTGGCATTGACATTTGCTTGCTGCTAAATGAGCTGGGTCAGAACAGAAGGTTAATTCAACAAAAAAAAAAAAAAAAACAAGCAGTTTTACACTGGTTTATCTATCAAACAATACCACTGAGGAAGGTCAGACAAATTTCAAGTGCTAACACAAGGAAATAAGACAAAGAAGACAGAAATGCTCCTTTGGGCAGATTTGATGAGATTAACTGTATCATCAAGTCTTACTGATAAATTTTGGCTCTTCATCAACCTCCAATTGTCTCGATCCAATTTATAGGAGGAAGAGGAGGTTCTTCTTAATATATGTATACCCACTGTGAGATTAAGAAATGATGGTTCAACTGTTGGTCCAACCAGTTTATTATAAATCCTTATCAGGGAGACAGGGAAGGGTAGGACGGTGACTATTACAAATTAGGGTGATGGGGAAGGGAAGGGGGTGCAATAGAAAAGATAGGAAGGAAGCAAGAATTGCATAGTGGGGAAAGTCAGCACCAGGATCCAGCAGCGGTCCCATTGCACGTCGTTTCAAAGGTCCAACGCAGAAGCAGCAGTGGGGGAGAGCAGCAGCAGCAGCGTGGCCGGCCTTGGGCAGCAAGCAGGTAGCAGGAAGAAGTCACAAAGCCAATCCGGGAGAAAGCAGCAGAACTCAGGTAGCAGGCCCAGAAGAGTCCATCAGCATGCAGACATTCCATAGTAAGGAATCTGATGGCAGACACCTTTGTTCTTCTTCAGCATGCTGATAGAGCACAGAGCAAGTCCAGGAGGGAGAGAGGCAGATCGTGAAGCTTCTCATGGTAGAAACCTCTTCTTCTTCATGAGGAATCTGTTGCTAGAAAACCCAACCTCAGTGATATAGGTCCCCTTTTTATCCTTTTTCTTCTGCCCACGTGGCATTCCTGGGTGCTTGGGTAAGAGTCATGTGCAGCACCTTCTGAGATGGCTGTTGCTCTCAAGATAAGCCCACAGAAAAGACTGCTTCCTGGCCATTAATCTGCAGCTTATCTCTCTCTCATTGCCCCCTGGCCTTGTCCATCGATGTCTCTCAAACACAGGATTTCGCAACCCTTGCCCAGGACTTGCTTGGACTTGTTCTGTGTCCCCAGCAAGCTTTCACACAATGATGTAAAAGAATAATCTCTTACATCGATGGAATTTTCTGTTTCTTTTCCTCTACCTTCCTCTCTAAATTTAAGAACCCAAAGGAAACATCCTAGTTTAAATGACTGTAGGCTTAAAAGTCTAATTAAAAATGAAATTATAAATGCACACATACAAACACATTTATATTGTGCATATATAGGTTTAACGTTTAAGACACAGTTTTGTGCAGTGATGAATTTGTTATTCTGTACTTAGCTGTAATTGTCCCATGTCACTGTTTCAATTCACCTGCTAAGTTCAAACAGCCATTAACCAATAAGTCTTTAAAGCCTTGTAAATGACGTGTGCACAAATCAAATTATTTATTAACAATATATCTCAGCAACTTCTCTATGTGGACTGAAAACCTCCTGTACACCACTTTAAAAATAAGTTCCCTGAAGCCCAAAGCAAAGAAATTGATTGAGTTCACTAATGTATTCTCATGCATTCCTCCTGGTGCTGAATTTATCTCATGCATGAAGGACTTTGCAGAGTATTACACAAATTCTTTCTTCCTTGCTCTTGAAGGTGTTAAGCTAAGAGATTCCAAGTATACCTAAGCATGTGCAAAAAGCAACTCTTTGCAAATATTTTTGAAGAAGAAAAAAAAAAAACCACAGCATCAGGAGTGAAACTTTGCCATTATTCCATATTTGCTTGAATAAGTCAGAACTATTGAGTTTCTTTTCAAAACACCTTATCACACTTTGGCACACACAGTAACTGAAATGAAGATGAAAGTGAGTACTATACATGTCTACCAAAGAGATGTTTTATCTCATTCCACTTCAACACACCTTGCAGTCTAGTTTGTCATTTTTATCTCTTTCCTTTCAGTGTGATTTCTCTGGATATTCTTCATTTCTTTCCAGATCTTGTTATTATCTTGATTTTAACCAACACTCTCCAGACTCTCATTTCCATCGTGTATTCAATTTCATGTATTTTGTGACAAGAAAATGACAGATGTATAGCCTGGTTTCTAGTTAGGAAAAAAATATTCCAAGTTAAACGTGAAAAAACATTCAGTATCTGGTAGCCTTATATAATCAAAAGAGAGGTTTTCAATAATGGTGTATCTTTATGATATATTTTTATTCTATTATGCATGTTTGCATAGATACAAATATAGAGTGGTACTATGTTGCTTGATTGGCTAAGTATAGGTAATGTACATCAAAATTTCCCCAAGGAATGACTGCAAGAAAGCACTGAGCTACGTGTATTAATTAGGCAGCTTCTGAGCAGATCAGCCTTCCCAGATACTTTGAGTGAATTTCATAAGGCAAAACATGATAAATGACATTCTGTCATTCCTAACAAATGTGATACAATTTTTATATAAACCTATACTGACAATTTCTGTGGTTTACATATATATTTGTATTAAGTTCATTACTCTGAAGCAAATACTGTATATTGTACTCTATGATTGTATTAATAAGGGGAACACAAAGACCATCCAACTTAGCAGTTTAATATTTCAGCATAAAAATGCCCCTGCAGTGTTACTTTTAGACACCAGTTAATATATTGTTTATATAACAGAATTTATGAATATGGATTTTTCAACTTTCCTATGATGTAATTTGCAACACTGTTAAGAGAAATGAATGGTACCTTGTAGTTAAACTCTCTTCCATTTTAGTCTACAAATAGCTATGAAAATCCTTTATTCCTGTGCAGTGAATATTTTTTCTATATTTACCGGTACAGTAAAAAGATGAATACTGATAGCACAGCACAATAAAACAATAATGGATCTGATAACACAAAAAAGAAAATAGTCCAGAAATATGACAAAAAGAATGGAATTCATATAATACAAAATAAAAGCACAACTCTTTTGCCTACAGTGGAAATCAAGTGATCCTCTGAAAGAAACTCATAGAAACATGTATTGATAGTGACACAGGAGGATATTTAATGCAACTGCCACTGATAAGCTAGACGATTCTGAATGCTAAATTCAGTAATTATCATTTTAATGGTTTGCTGTTTTGTTTTGTTTTGTTTTTTTCCTTTTGAATCAATTAAAACATTTTGGAAATTGATTTCATGAGATCAGACTTCATGATCTTTACAGGTGCTGAGTAGAAGATGATCATATTCAGCCAAGTAGAAGTGAGAGGGATCTCACAGTTCAATTGTTCCTAAGTGAAATGATTTCAGACATAAAACATTTTGAGTAAACATAAATTCTTGGATTCTGTGAACAACAAATACTTTCTGTCTTCAGTATAAATTTCTTTCTAACCATTACATAAGGTTCTACTGAAATCCAGCATGTTAGAGCTATTTCAATAATTAAATCTATCAGCTACATGTTGTATAAACACACACACATATATATATAAACACATATGCATGTACATACGTGATTATTGTATGCATAAGAATAAAATAATGGTTTCATATAGATGCTAAAAATGTAAAAAATGAAACAAACAAAAAAAATTCTCAAATTCTGATAAGACAGTTTTTTAGATACAAATTATCAAACATTTCAATGAGAACTAAATCTTAAAGGACCCTAGAAGTGTAGTCTTTCCTATTGGGTCACTTTTAAAACAATTCCTATCCAGCTTGCTGTCATTAGGGCTGTGGTATCTTCTAGCATCCCAATTGATAGATCAATTCCTTTTTACAGGTACTATCACACTGAAAATTACTGTCAATAGACAATCTTACAAAGACAAGGAGTATTCATTAGTCATATATTCAAATAACCTTATTTTCTCTTTTTTCTTTTTCTTTTCTAAAGAAATTATTTTTATTTCTAGAATTGGTTGAATCATGAGTTACTGTCTACTTTTTCCTGTTTCAGACAAAGAATAAAAGGGTCTACATGCAGCTGTTGACTTGAGTAATTTTAATTATAATCAAAATAAACTTTAAAACAAAAATGCACTGATTTAATATTGTTTCAATCTCATAAGACCTCTTCTTTTACAATAATACAATTCATATATGATGATGTAATGAATCTTTATGGATATCATTTGTTTTGAAGAAAATTCCAAGAGAATTTTTTCCTGACTTCCAGTTCTGACAACAATAATTGATTATTTTTAAGGAAACTATTAGTTTAATCCCAGATCAATCATTATTTGTTTGATTTATGATACAGCAGAATAATTACATTCTGAAGAATAATCTTACTTTCAGACTTTATTAGCTGTATATCAGTTAAACTGATTTATTCAGCATGACAACGATGAATAATGATCTACTTGTCAATACTTTTCAAAATACTTATGGTATTAATTTCCTAAACTGAACAGAAATTGGAGGTCTTAGTGGTTTGCCTCAGTTCAGTACGTTGGAAGTTCTCAGTATTTGATTCTCTGAATCAAGATGAAATACAAGAGAACTTTGTGATAAGATAAAAAATTATTCACGTTGAAATGGGCTTTGAGAAAGCTATTGTGTACTTTTTCATACAGGTTGACTGTAGGATGGCTGAATTAATATAATGAGTAATACATATTAAGTGCTCCCAATAGTAGGGAATGATGCAGAATATTAATATAAGCTTAAAATGTTTATGTCTTGTCATCGTTATGCTAATAAAATACATACATATTAAATTTGGGATCTGAAATGATGGATAACCACTATATTTTGAAAATATTTTTCCTGCGTTGTTTACTTGCATTAGACAGTTTTCCTCCAACTCATCTGATACAAATCAGCCTATTTGCTGACTATTTTGCATGCAAATTATTATTTTAATATTAAAAACCATCTCTTTTACAAGGGTAGAGCTTGCTTCACTTTTTTAGAGGGGCTATCTTCTGATTATGACAGGAGTCTTGAGCTCATTGGGAACACTGTGTGATATTAAAACTGTTGTCTCTTTGGGTTTAAAGAGCTGGGTGTTGTTTGCTGAGGGTTTAATATTATTCAGGCTTAACTGACAGAAACTTTATACCATATTTCTTAGCCTCTCTTCTGTGACTGTATCTCCACTAACGTGTTAAATAGTTTCAGAGCTTGTTCTTTCTCTCTGTAGTCAACTGACAGTATTCAGTGACATCCATGCTAGTGAACTCCCTAAGTTAGGTAGGTCATATACTTGATAATTCACTGGAAAAGTCCCCACTGTTCCTAAGTGCAGGAATTGTTTGTGAAAAAGGCAGTCAGCCAAAGGAAACAAAATTGTATGCTGACATTATTTAGTTTGCTTGTACTGTCTTTTAATTTTGTGCAATGGCAGCTTAGGAAGCTAAAATAACTGTGTGTAAGAAAATATAGATAGATAGATAGATAGATAGATAGATAGATAGATAGATAGATAGATAGATAGACAGATGGGTAGATAGATAGATAGTCTGATTTTGCCTTATACATTTGAAAGTAACTTTATAAAACCTCAATTATTGGTTATTTATGAATCTTTTTGATAGCTTCCTTTCCTAATTCTTCTGTAATAGAAACAGTGCTTTTTCAGCCCTCACCTGCAGTTTGTTTCTTGACACTAAAGTTTTGACGTAGTGTCTTATAGGTGTAATTATTCCATCTCTGTTGTTAAAGTCCATTTTTCAAAATATCTTCCAGCTCTAATTATTTTTTCTTTTTTTGAAGCAATTTTTTTATTGCTATGAATAATATATATCAAGTAAGAAATTGAAACAATTTATATAAAGCAATAGAGAGTGAGATGGAGAAATTGACTAGACAGAAGCACTGTGAACAGCTATGCTGTCAGTCTTGCACAGGGGAATCCTGCTGCAAAGGAGCAAGGCAAACAACTTAAAAACTTTCTATATACATATGGAGCACAAATCATTACAGTCATGTACATAAAACACCTATGCTTAATATATTTTACAACATTGTAACATGGGTTCCTAGTATAAATAAAGTACTAAAATATTTCTGAAATATGCCAAACTACACATCAGATGGGTTATTTGAATTACATGGTGGCTGAAAATGCTCAAAGAGAAGGATTTTATACTTGCAAAAGTTATCGACAGTCATGAGCTTCTACAGAGGAGTGGGTGTGAAGCTGTGAAGAAAAGCAATTCCATTCTCAGTAGGCTATCACAGTACATTTTCAGAAGTTTCTAATTGAAGATATGCTTCATTTGCCTTGGCTATAAAAGAAGTCACATTTACTCATGATTATGTTTGTAAATGAACTAATAAAAAGTACTTGTGGAAAAAATAAATAATAAATAAAAGAAATCAAATTTGGAAAGTATTTTTAATGATGTGAAATACATTTGTCTTTTGTATTACCTAGTAAATATTAAGGAAATTAAGTTCCATTAAGATTAACAATCTTAAACTATTTTAATTGCGGGTACATTTTCTGTATTAGGAACATATTTAATTCTAAAAAGAAAATGTTAAATATTAAGGCTCCCAAATTCAATATTTGAAAACAATGATAATATAGTGAATGATGCATTATTCATAGTCCATATATACACTGTATCCTTCAGAGAGTTGTGCTGAAAGTTTTTAATGCACTAATGCAAAATTCTAATGAAAGATGAAAGCAAAATCAAGTATTCTGACACATGCAATATATTGATTTCACTGTCAATTAATTCTACTTAAATACATATGACAAGACTGCTTCTGATTCCTTAGTATAGGTTTCTGTAACCTCCTGTTTCAGACTGTCAGCCATACTTGGTCACACAGCATACAGAAAAGTATAGGTCATTCTGTTAAAAGTACTTAGTGTTGATGTATACTGGATTATTTAGGTTTTTCACTGACTAAGTAGAATAGGAGAGAACAGTTGTCAAATAAAACAATAAATCATATTACAGAAAAAGGGGAAATAAAAAATCCTACAGCTAGTTTGCATAATCTGTTAGAAAAAAATGCAGAAAGAATACTGAGTTTGTAAGGTATTTTATAGAAGTTTGCTGCCTTTATTTTTTTCAGAAACAAAATTCAATTGAGTTCTACTTAGAACGTTTGTCTAACTACTCTGAGAGTGAGGCTGATTTTATTCAATTTTATGTTTCTAACAGTCTTAGCTGAATTAGTAAAGTCATTTAGTCAGTAGTGAACAAAAGTAATTCCTCAATTTTATTATTTTAGCCCACAACATCAGAGGTGGATGTTGGTGGAATGGCAGTAGAGGATGAACCTTCCTGCCAATATTCTGTTACATGTTACATGTTGTTGCCATGCGACAGTGTCTCGCTCCAATTTGTAGGAGGGAGATGAGGTTCTTTTAATATCTGTATATCTGGCATGAGATTAAGAAACAACAGTTCAAATGTTAGCCCGACCAGTTTATTATAAATCCTAATCAGGGAGACAGGGAAGGGAAGGAGGCCGATAGAAAAGATGGGAAAGAAGCAAGAATTGCGTAAAGTAGGGATAGTCAGCACAGGATCCAGCAGCGGTCCCATTGCACAACATTTCGAAGGTCTGAGGCAGAAGCAGCAGGGGGAGAGCAGCAGCAGCATGGCCGGCCTTGGGCAGCAAGAAGGTAGCAGGAAGAAGTCATAAAGCCAATCCGGGAGGAAGCAGCAGAACTCAGGTAGCAGGCCCAGAAGAGTCCGTCAGCGTGCAGGAATTCCGTATGAAGAACCTTTGTTCTTCAGCATGCTGATAGAGCACAGAGCAAGTCCAGGAGAGAGAGAGGCAGATCGTGAAGCTTTTCCTCTTCTTCTTCATGAGGAATCTGTTGCCAGAAAACCCAATGGTTTTCGATTCCTCTTTTATCCTACTTTTTCTCCTGCCTACGTGACATCCCTCACATCATGTGAGTGCCCCCTAAGATGGTCGTCTTCCTCGAGATAAGCTCACTCAAAAGACTGTTTCACGGCCATTTAAGCTGCAGCTTATCTCTCTCTAGTTGCCCCTGGCCTTGTCCATCTGTGTCCCTCAGACAAAGGATTTCACAACCCTTGCCCAGGACTTGCCTAGTCTTGTTCACCTGTGTCCCCAGCAAGCTTTGAGACAATGATGTAAAAGAATAATCTCTTACAAACAGAAGACAGCAAAGGGGCAGTCTGAAAAAAAAAGGCATCTGACATGGAAGGGTGTATGAGGCAAAGGTGTAGAACTGAATATTTCCATGAAGAAAAAATGGTACCCACTGACATTCATCAACTTGTGCTGAAGGCTTATGGAGACCAAAGAGTGGACATTAGCACAGTGAGGTGCTGAGTGGTGCATTTCAGCAGTGGAAACATTGACATGAAAGATAAGCTGTGTTTTGAATGGCCACATAAAGCTGTCACACTATTAAATGAAGATTGTCTCAATCAGCTCATCTACGTGAATCATCTAATGATGGTGACTGCCACAGACACGCCACCATTTCAGGATCCCTCACTGCAGGGGCTAGTGATCTCTCCTTGCTCTACCCTCAGTCTCTCCTCACTAGGACCATTGCACCACAGACATCAATATGGGGGATGCTGCAAAATGGCATTTATTGAACTTCAACAGTATCTTATATACTCTCCAGAGTCCGTATGTCAGAACCTTATTGGTGGGTATCAGTCCAAGCTGCCCAACACCAGTCCTACCATTGGCCCTTCATTGTTACACTGTTCCATGGTGGTCATCTCCAGGTGGTGTCCATCTTCTTGTTCCTTATCTTCATCCTTCAGCTCCTTCTTCCTCGCTTAATTTCTTCCTCAAGGCCAGTGGACGTACTGTTCCAAGTAACTACCACAATGTTGAATAACTCCCATATGTGCTTATCATGAGACAGTCCAGCTGCCTGCACGGTGACAGCCCAAATCCCCAGTTAGTCGCCTAATAACAAACCCAACAGGTGACTATGTTTAAAAATAGTGTTTTGTAGCTAGAATGTGCTCTATCAAGTGGTGCTGTGCTCTTTGTATCTTTTGTAGTTTCCATGGAAATTTTACTTCAAAAATGTTGTTCAGGAGATTTAAATCTAGATATAAAAAAAGTGCCGATGGGACATTTCCTAAAATGTGCATTTCTTTCTACTGATTAAAAAGTCTGTTTTGAGGCTAAACTGGTCCGTAGATATGGGCAAGAAGAATGCTCTGTTATTTGCACTACTTGTAGTTGTGTATGCTTCTTTGACTGTTGGAAAAAAAAGCTTTAAGTTAGGGTATTAATTCATCTGAAAGACCACACCTCTCAGGAAATGATTTTGCTGGTCAGTCAATCCATCCCAAACTAAATACTGCAATGTCTGTATAGACTTGTCTTTTATAAAGCTATAGAAACTGAACAACTGTGAATTTCATGACATTCCATTACTAGAATATTTCAGATATTTTAATGGGAGAAGTGTAAGAATTTCCTAAATAAAATCTTATGGAATGCAGGTAGTGTGCTGCAAAGAAATGTTCAGTACTCAGATTTGCTGAATATAAAGCAGCGGAATTTAGGACAGGATCCTTGGCCCTTCATAACCTCTCCATCCATCCCAACTCTCCTCTCCACCCTTCAGTCCATGGATCCCTATCACCTATTGAATTTTTTTTACAGAAAATATTTTGTGCATTAATGTTGTAATAAATACCTCACTGCAATTGGAGACAGAGGTCAAGTGATGGCTCTTTTTCTGTGTTCAGAAAAGGAAGAAAAATACACACAAGTTCCAATATTTTCTATATTCTTGTTCAAATGAAAGGAAGAATGCTATATATATAAGGTATCTGGGGATTATTCACTCTGAAATATCATTCCAGGAGATTTTTTCCCAAAGTTAAATTTGTGTTGTTTCTTTTTATACTTTATTTGAACAGACTAGATATTTCACAAAATACTTTCAAAAAGAAATGCATAAATAAATGTGTAAGTTATCAATCCAATCATTTACATCATTTGGTCATCTTTTCTTCTGAATAAATTCATCTTCTTTCTTTTCAGCAATTCACTCTGATATTTTCCAGGTCATGTTTTTGAAGAACAAAGGTTACTGAACCAAAGGAAACTAGTACATATGTTGTAAGTAGTATATACGTATGTTGTATGTACTGTATACATACGTCACCATAATTAAAACATTATACTGAATTTTTTGTGTAGTTTCCCCAACTTTTCAGAGTGAACTAAGACACACAAAAAAGGTTAGTAATAGAATGCACTGTTATCTGCTGGTTTATTTTACTGACAATTTTTTGTAAGTTAGTCAGTTCATGAAGTTTATGGGCACTTTTCCTTATTTATCTAATTATGGGTACCCAACAGGCCAACATATGCAATTTAATGGTGCAATTTGCAGAAGTCAGAAAAAGCAGGATCCCTGCTGAAAATTTAAAGAGGGAGTGTACCTATTTTCTGCTTCTATTACTTCATATAATGGCTTCCCAGATGAGTCTGCATAGCAAGCAAAGAAAATGCTGATGATGCATGACTTACACCAACTGCTTGTGAATTGAAAGCAGATGTGGACAGTGGGAGGTTGGGCATCTTTAAATACAATACAAATGAATGAACAAAATAGCCATGTCTACCACTGATATTCAGGAATGTATCTCGTAGTTAAAATCTCTTTTTTAAACAGGCAGTCATAATGACAGTCATAATAATAATAAATAATAATAATAAATAATAATAAAAGGAAAATTTTAAAAAACCTATAATATAATGAGAAATAGATTAAATTTCGTAATGAATGGGTGAGATTCATACTCATTCATAATGTATGAGTGAGATGGGCTAGATACTGAAGAAGATCAGTCTCTTCACTTCTCCCTAATTGTCAAGATCACCATTATTTATCCACGACAAGGACTGACACTTACTAACTAGTCTTCTGAAAACTTCCTTTAAAACAACAACAAAATTTAGGATTATTTATATATCCACATAGTCACAGAAGCAAAGGTGGAGCTCTTCCCCAGTGGAATCTTTGCACATTGTCATTTGTTAATCCTGTGCTCTTGGTTTAGAAGCAAGCCAACTAAGAACCACACACTAGAATAGTGTCATGCAGACTCATCATTTCTATTCATTCTACTTCTATACATATTCTGAGTTAGTGTTGTTCATATGCTGTGCAGCTCAGAGTGGAAAGATGGTCCAGTGATTCCTGCATTGAATTGGTGGTAATCATGTCAGAAATCCAGGAAGACTTTACTGTCACTCTTTGAACATCCTACAGGTAACCTGACAGCAAGAATACCAGAAAATCACATTCCCTCCCAAAATCCAGGAGTCAGTCACACTGATCCACATGACATGCTTCAAGGACACACTTGACTACAGGCAATAATAAATTATACAGAGAAGGACTGGACTGAAGGAATGCACAATATTTACCACATTAACGTATCTATCCCTGGTCAAAAATATTAGACCAGATATCAAAGCTACTGAGCACAGGATGATACAAATTATGACTGTCAACAGTTATTTTTTTTTCTCTACTGCTGTTTGGTTTATTTGATGAAAAATCACAAGGAGGGACATTAAGATGGAGTTTACACCAATAATCTGTATATAATCTGCATTCCCACTATACATGCAGTGCTATCACTACAAATAGATATATTTATCAGAATACAAGGCACAAAATCAAAGTCTTTTTGTCTAGGAGAGAAATGCCTGATTTTGGCTTACTTTACCTCCTTAGAGCTTTCTAACGGTTCAGACCAAACTGGATTTGTAATCTGTATCAGACCATAGCCTGAAAAAAGCCTCTTTTTGGATTGTTTTTTTTCTAATAATGCAATAACTGTATTTTAAAATAAAATGTTAATAAGGGTTCAGAATAGAGGAAAATTATTTACCAGAACATGTTTTACATGTATGACATTTATTTAAATTTAAAAAAAAAAAAAAAATTGCATACAGATGGCAAACAGACTGTAGCTTCTTTGTCCTCTAAGATTTTAGAAAAAGTATTTATCATTATTTTGAACTCAGTCAGTATGCAAAAATTGTTTTTCATCTTTCTTTCCCATTTGATTTCTTAAGTTTGAGCAAACTAGTCATTGAATTCCTCTACTCAGATAACTTAAAATAAATAAAATGTTCTTTCTGCACCTGCAGAAAAAGCAGATGCTGTCAGAAGTGGTTTAGCACTTCAGCAGACTGCTTCTGTCTGCATAGTAAATGACTTGCTAGTTCAGTAGTCTGATTTCTTAAAAGATTTGGCAGCAAATATGTTCTACTTCATACTTTTGTCTTTTTAATTAAATATAATGTACTCTAACAAGTTTAAATATGATCTTCTGTTATCACCTCAGTTAAAGGTATATCTGCTTTTAATGTATGAAATAAGGACAAAATGATTTAAACAAATGTGGATCATTATTTGTACATAAATACAAGTTCAAAATTTCTCTGTGGTTGGATTGAAATGCCTTAGAAACACTGCTTTCAAATAGTGAGGTATGTGCAACTCAGTGGATTTTCCCCTGATGATCAGTGTCCATTTGTCCTTACTTAATTTTCAAGTATTAATCCTTTCTCTGTGAGCCTGGTTGTCAACACATCATACAGCACAGGAGGAATGAATGATAAGTTAAGCAGTAGGCTCTCACTCCTTTCTTCAAAGATGAAGGATTGTCTATCCTCCCAAAAAAAGCGAATTCCACGTTTCTACATTGACTTCTTTCTCTTTTCAAAGTTTGGCTTTCTTTATCCTACAGTGTGTAGGAATTGCTATGAGAGTTTAGTTAGATGAGTCATACAATTATAGAATCATAGAATGGTCTGGGTTGGAAGGGATCTTTAAGATCATCTACTTACAAAGCCCCTGCTACATGCAAGGACACCTCTCTCTAGACCAGTTTGCTCAAAGCCACATCCAGCCTGGCCTTGAATGCTTTCAGGGAGTGGGTATCCACAACCTCACTGGGCAACTTGTTCCAGCATCTCACCACCGTCACAGTAAAGAATCTCTCCTAATATCTGGACTAAATCTTCCCTCTTCCAGTTTAAAAACAGTTCTCCTTGTTCTCCTACTACAAAAAGCCCCTCCCCAGCTTTCCAGTATGCCCCATTCAGATACTGGAAGGCTGCTATAAAGTCTCCTCGGAGCCTTCTCTTCTCCAGGCTGAAAAGCCCCAACTCTCTCAGCCTGTCCTAATTGGGAAAGTGCTCAAGCCCTCTGATCACCTTTGTGGCCCTCCTCTGGACGCACTCCAACAACTAGATGTTCTTCTTGTGCTGGGGACACCAGAACTGGACGCAGTACTCCTAGTGGGGTCTCATGAGAGCTGAGTAGAGGGGCACCTCCCTCAACCTGCTGTTCACACTTCTCTTGATGGAACCCAGGATGGCTCACCTTCTGGGCTGCAAGCACACATTGCCAGCTCATGTTGAATCCTTCATCAACTGACACTGTTAAATCCTTCATCAACTGACACCCCCAAATCCTTCTCTTCAGGGCTGCTCCCAAGCCATTTTCCACTCAGCCCATGTTTAAGCTTGAGTTAGTCCTGACCCAGGTGCACCACCTCCTACTTGGCCTTGTTGAACTTCATGAACTTGATGAGGTTGGCATGGACCCATCTCTGAAGCCTGTCCAGTTCCGTCTGGATAGCATCCTTTCCTTCTAGGGTTTCAATTGCACCACTCAGCTTGGTGCTGTCTACAAACTTGCTGAGGGTACACTCAATCCCACTGCCCATGCTGCCTACAAAGATGTTAGATAGCACTGGTCCCAGCACCAATCACTGAGAAACGCCACTTATCACTAGTATCCACCTGAAGATTTAGCTGTTGACTTCAATTCTTTGAGTGTGACCATCCAGCCAATTCCTTATCCATCAAATCCATTTTTCTCCAATTCAGTGACCAGGATGTCATGTGGGACAGTGTCAAATGCTTTGCACAAGACCAGTTAGGTGACATCTCTTGCTCTTCCTTTACCCACTGATGCTGCAACTCCATCATAAAAGGCCAGGAATTTTATCAGGCAGGACTTATCCTTGGTGAAGCCATGTTGATTACCACCAATCACCTTGTCCCCTAGTTCCTAGGATCTTCTTTTTTTCCCTTCTTAAAAATGGGGGTTATGTTTCCTCTTTTCCAATCAGTGGGAACTTCACCAGACTTCCATGACCTTTCAAATATGATGGATAGTGGCTTGGCAACTTCATCCATCAGTTCCCTCAGAACCTATGCATGGATCCCATTGAGTCCCATAAACTTGTGCACCATCAGGCTCTTTAGATGGGCTCAGACCTGGTAGTCACTACAGCCAAGGCTGCCCTTGAGCTTCACATTACTCACTAGCCCCTTCTCCTTAGCTCTTAGGACAAGCTTCAGCATAGTATGTTTTCATGTGGATTCCTGTACAAATGGAAGAGGAAGCTGTCATCAACACATTCCAGGAACCTCTTTGATTTCTGGTGCACTGCTGTATTGTCCCTCCAAAAGATATCAAGGTGGTTGAAATCACCCATGAGGACCACGTATTGTAAATGTGAAGCTCCTCCTATCTGTTTACAGAGGGCCTCATCCACTCGGTCTTCCTGATCAGGTGGCCTGCAGCAGATCTTGAAGATCTTTTAAGATCAAGATCTTTTCCAACCTGAGTGATTCTATGATTCTATGATTCTATGATTCCATGATTCTACGATTCAAAGCACAGTGGTTAAAGGCTCAATGCTCTTTATCAGGGAGTGATGATGGGTCTCAGGGGAAACCTTAGCTTTCTCTGTAACTACCAGAAGGGAGGTTGTGGCAAGGTGGATGTTGGCCTCTTTTCCCATGTTCCCATATTCCCCAGCAATAGAACTAGAGGGAATGGCCTTAGGTTGCACCAGAGGAGATTCATGTTGAACATCAGGAAAATCTTCTTCTCTGAAAAAGTAGTCAGGCACTGGAACCAGCTGCCCAGGGAAGGGCTGTAGTCACAGTCCCTGAAGGTGTTCACGAAACACTTAGATGTTGCACTTAGGGACATGGTTTAGTGGGAAACATTGGTAATAGGTGAACGGTTGGGCTGGATGATCCTGGAAGTCTTTTCCAACCTTGGTGATTCTACAATTCTATGATTCTGTGAGTGTAGTGATAGGACAACGGGGAAGGGCTTTGAACTAAAAGAGGGAAGATTTAAGTTAGATGTTAGGGGAAAATTCTTTACTCTGAGGGTGGTGAAGTGCTGGAACAGATTGTCCAAAGAAGTTTTGGAAGTCCAAGTCCTGGAATTACAACCAGGTTGGATGGGACCCTGAGTAACCTGATCTAGTGGGTGGCAACTCTGTCCATGACAGAAGGGCTGAAACTAGATGACACATAGGGTCCCTTCCAACACAAACCATTCCATGATTCTATGGTTCTGTGAGACAATACGATAGCCTAGTGAAGTGCCTAGTAACTAAAATATTTCTACCATATTACTTCACTCAGAATAATCAATCTGCATACCTATACTACATGACAGAAGGTACTTGTCTAATCCTCATTAATCTCACAGAGATTTATGGCCTACGGCATTCAACTGCATGCAGATTTTTTTAGTCCCTGATCCAGCAGCAACAAAGTTGTCTTCTTCATCTTTGGTTAGTGAGCTAACCAAAGACAGTTTGGATACAAAATATTACTGTAATTAGTTAATAGGAAAATCTTATTAAAGCCTATCTTAACATTATTATACAAGTTGTCAGAAAATGGAAAATTTGCACCTTCTGTTCTGAATTCTAATTTTCAAACTAACCAAATTTTCAGCATTTGTTCATCAGTTATCATGTAACACGATTACATTAATTACTTTGTAAGCTGTGTATAATTAATAATCCTAATTTTCATTCATATTATGAATAAGCAAGTTTCTTGAACTGACTTTGTTTAAATAAATTATTGTGCAGTAAATAAGTGCTCATCTTTGGTGAAATGAGATCTTCCTTTTGAAAAGTTCTTGAGAGTTTAGTTAAGCTACAAACTGCAACAGGCTATTTTTCTGCTTTTTCGTTTAATTATGCCTTATCTTTCAGCAAACTGCTTCTCAATACCTTTTATTTTTTTGTACTTGAAGAAAGCCCTCCAGAAGTCAAAGAAGCTTATCTCCATCACTGTGGCTTAAACACTTATCTTCATCTTACAGAAACGAGTGTCATGCTCCCTTTTCCATTGGTGCTTCTATGAATGACAATTGGATGTTTATATTTCTAGTGCATGACCAATGAATTACATACATCTAAAAATTCAGCTGGCTCTTGCATTTGAGTTGTGTATACTAATAGATCCATGACCATAATACCTTGTATAAATCTTAATTAAAGACATAGTTTGGCATTACTCATTTATAAGTACTGGTCACAATTAACCAAATGGTTTCTTAATATCTTTTAACAATAATGCTCTAAAATGCACTCAACATTATTTTGAATATTTACACTTCATCTATGTCAACTGTTTATGGGCTGGTTTGTCCCCTTTCCGTGACTAGCAGGGCGAAGGGATTTCGCAAAATCCACGCCTCTGGAAAAGGGAAACAGGGGACCCCAAAATAATTAAAAATAGCAGCAACTATCTGAGGAGAAGCAAACTAATTTACTAAATATAGTATCAGAATGCAAGATAACACACTGTAATACAATATAATTAGAATTGAAGCTAATAAATCAAATATAATGAGAGAGAGATTGTCCAAAAGGTGGATAGGAGACACCATAATGATGAGATGAGCAGCAGGGAGGAGAGCAGCCAAAGAAGAAGAGCCGATGAAGAAGAGCACATCAGGTGACCTTACCAGGAGTTATACCTCCTCTCTGTCCGCAAAGGCTCCCCTGGGGTGTGTAGTTCTTCTTCTCTTCCAGATAGGTGCCCAGAATTGGAGCATTAACAGTTTAATTCCCAGTGCACTACGTGATTGTCACGGAGTTAACTAGATCAATCTATGACCGTGAAAGGGGACCAGTAGGCCCTTTCCCCACTCCCTCCCCCTCCCTGGCCCCACAAAATGGGAAGGGAAAAGGAAAAGGGATAGGGAGATGGGAGCTGAGCTCAAGGATGGAAGAAAAAAACAGTGGCAACAATCTATGGAGGAAAACTTATTTTACTAACTATCATATCGGAATGCACAATATAATAATAACACAATATAATACAATCTAATTGAAATTGAGACTAATAAATCATAGAGATAGGAGAGAGAAAGTTCCTGAGACCAAGTCAAACCTGAAAAGCTTGGAACATCTAGGAAAGCATCCTCCAGCACCCACTGCAAGGCAGTAAGAGACCACCCCATCCAGAAGGGCCAAATCCCGTGACTTCCGTAATGTATATAGGTACCTGGAATTGGAGCATTAACACTTTAACTCCCAGTGCACTACATGATGTTATGATGTGGAATATTGAAAATCAAAAAACATAAAACCATGACAATGACGTTATGATGTGGAATACTGATAACCAAAAATCATAAAACCATGACAATCTATCAAATGAATATCAACATGTATCAATATATAATGTGAAATTTTTGCATTTTGCTACCCTCTCAATAATAAAGTTATGATCTTGAATATGTATACTGCTAATTTGCAACTGATGCATGTATTCAGCCTGACATTATTCTGGCATGATTCATAAAGCCTACCTTTGCAGTATCTATCTCAAAGAAAATGCATTCCTGTATTTAATGTAATTTATAGGAATTAGTCTATATACAAAAAATAATAAACATAATCCCTTCCAATAGACTATGATAAATCTATCTAAATCCAAATTTCAGATGCAGCAAAATTACCATTTTTTCTTGGGTTTTGCAAATAAATTTATGGTCAGATATATACAACTGAATGTCAGTTAATAATCTTAATGTACATTTAATTTTGCCCTGATTTCTGTTTAGAATTTGAACAGAAGATTGTAAGAAAGAACTTAATTGCTGCTATTATATTTACAGGACAATATTCCTATCCCCAATGTTATTGCTGAGAAGCTATAAAAAAGCAAAATTTCAATATTTAATAGTCTCTTTTACATTCCAGATACAAATGAGTTAGCTGAATAACAATGTATTCTACAATTCAATGAGAATGTCTTTTTATAAATCTCATAAATAATGTAAGAATGAATATTTCAGTTTTAAGGGAAAGTAGTTTTTGACTAGCATAAGTCTTGTAGGTAGTATGTGTTCATATGCAATACATCACAAATTGTGTGAAAAAAAATTATTAATAAGTAATGTCTTCAAAAAGACATGTTTATTTTAAAATATCTATATTTTTCTGCATTCTAATACTAAGATGGTAGGCCGAGGTTACTTGAAGGATTTCTCAAAAAAAAAAAAAAAAGAAAAAGAAAAAGAAACTATACATATATAACAATTCCTATTTAATTCCAGATTATAATAATGTTCTCTCAGAGACCTGAATGGGATAACACTATGAAGAATGATTTGTAACACATTATACATTTTCGTCTTCCCTTTCCTTTTCCGTTTTTCTCTACATCATGGCTTACACCTGAAAAAATCAAAACAGATCTGCATTAAGGTACTGTATGATCTGTCCTGAATAAAAATGCATCATGAATGATTCAAGTTGTATAAAAAAAAAAAGTTTTGATTTTCAGCTTGTAAAAAGTAGTAATTCCATTGTAGAGAGTCCATATGTCCACACGTAATGCTGAATGAGTAATACATTAATTTTCATAAGTTGGCTTGGGTTGGAAGGGACCTTAATAATCTAGCTTTAATCTCCTGCCATGGACAGGGTTGCCCAGGACCCCACCCCAGCCAGCCTTGAATACCTTCAGAGATATAGCATCCACAAGATCAGCCCTCTGATCATCTTTCTGATGTCTTCTGGGCTCTCTCTAACAGTTTCATGCTTTTCTTGTGCTAGATACTGCAGACCTGGACATGATGCTCCAGATGGCGACTTAAAAGGGCAGAGTAGAATGGGACAATCACATTCTTCACCTGCTGGCCACCCCTCTTTTGATGCAGCCCAGGATCCAGTTGGCCTTTCAGGTTGCACAAGCACACTGCTGGCTCGTGTCTACCTTTTTGTCCATACCAACTCCTAAGCCTTTCTCTACAGGGCTGCTCTCATTAAGTTCTTCTCCTAGCCTGCACACACATCAGGGACTGCCCTGACCCACATGCAGCAACTTGCACTTGGTCTTTATTAGATTCACATGGGTTTGTTTGTCAAAATTGTCCAGGTCCATTTGGATAGCATCCTTTTAATTTTAAATAAAAGCAATTGCATAGTGATAGGTTTCTTGGAAATTAAGGAAATACATGTTTTTGTTTTGTTTTGTTTTGTTTTGTTAACTTGATCTAGGTTTTTAATTTATGGTGGCTTTTTCTTGTTTCATTAATGTCCTTGCTTGTTTGTTTGCATTTCTGGAGATCTACATACCACTAGTGGCAGTAATGGTATGATACGCATGAATACTCCTGGCATAGTGACACTTTGAGATAAAATCACAAGTGAATTTTGACTGAATGATTACGGTAACAATTCAGGAACATCTGTATGCTTTTCAGAGACTTCAGTGTAAACATGATTTTTATTTAGAATGCTAACCTCCACGCACATTCGTGCAGCTCAGTTATGCTAATTATGAGCAGAAAATGTTGCACCCTTTCTTTTAAAGATTATTTTTTTTTAATATTAGTGTCAACAGTTTCCGGGTTGGTTTGGCCCGGTTCCATGACCAGTGGGGCGGAGGGATCTGCGGATCTGCGCCTCCGGAAAAGGGAAACAGAGGAGCTCAAAATAATTGAAAACAGCGGCAACAATCTGAGGTGGAACAAATGATTTACTAAATATAGTATTAGCAAAGCATAATGAGAGGGAGAGAGTGTGTCTGAATGGTAGATAGGCCTCACCACAATGCTGAGGTGAGATGTGCAGTCCAGTTGAGTGAATGAAGAAAAGCAGACGGCGAAGAGCAGATGGCAAAGCACAGACAGCAAAGAGCAAGCAAAGACGAAGGAATCAGGTGACCTTGCACAGAGTTATATCTCCTTGCTGACCGCAAAGCCTCCTGGGGAAATGTAGATCTTCTCCGTCAGACAAACGTTCGGAACTCGAGCATCAGAATTCAAACCCCCAGTGCATTACATGATGTTATGGTATGGAATACTGATAACCAAAAATCATAAAACCGTGAAAATTAGAATAACTAATAACTGTAAAAATGCTATATTTTATTAAAACAAGCTGTGTGATTTTTTTAATCAAAACTCCAGAGAAAATTAAATTATTCCTTTCAGGAGGATTTGTTACTTCCTGTGCGCTGTAGAACCCTTTATGCTTATAGGAAGTGATTGCAATGTATTCCTCTAAGGAGATTGAATCTGTACATGAATTTATATCAGACTGAACATATGATTAGTTCAAAAGGAATAACAGATACTGCACTTCAATATATCATTCTGAATTATTAAAAATGGAGACATGTTGAACAATTTTATTGGTGCTGTCAAAAAGTCTTTTTTTTTTTTTTTTTCTTTTACTATTGAATATTTGGTAAAATTTCACATGGAGGAAGTGTAAAAAATATTCCAGAAATTTTAATCTCTTGGTTTCAGATTCACTAATCTAAGATTCCTTTCAGGAAGATATCATGTTCAACTGGGAATATATATACATAACTGTACATCTCAGAAGTGCTTTGAATCTAAGATAGTTTCGTAGGGGATTGCTGCTTAGCAAGAACAAATCAAAGGGAAGGAACTGTTGCTTTACAAAGCAAAACTTAAGCAGTAGATACTGCACACTGAAAAGGGAAGACATTTGAAATTAAGTCATAGTTATTATAGGCCCCAATTCTGAGTAGTTAGATAATGCTAAAAAGATCTGAAGTTTGTGTATTGTTATCATTATTTCTATTAGTACCTAACTAACTAAAAGTAGATTAAAAATGAAGCATAGAGTTCCTACCTCTTTCTCTTAAATATGCTGTGTCATGAATAAGATACAGTAAAATTCTGATCTATAAATGGTATAGAATGTTAATCCTGAAACATCTTCAATAAATTGGATCCTTTTCCTAACAATAAATTATACCTCTTTATATTCTTTGAGCCAGTAGAGGAATCAATTACACTATAGAACTACAGAATTCTCTACACTCTGATTTAGTTTTAGCTGAAAAACTTTCAGAGGCCATGTGTCATAACTTAGAGTTATGATACCTTTTTCCAGCCAAATACCAGATTCGGAGCTTTTACAACCATTCTCTGCCAACTGCACAGGAGGAAAAATCTGTATTTTACTACTCAACAATCTCCAACTTCCTTTGTTTCCTCACCTGCAATCTACATCTGTATTGCCCACTCCAAATATTTCAAAGTCATTGTATCATATTCTTTGTGTGATATACACATGCTTTCTGTTGAAGTGCTAGTCATCAAGTTCTGGAGCTGCTGGAGTGAGACCAGAGGAGAATCATGAAGATAACCAGAAGGCTGGAGTTTCTCTCCTACAAAGAAAGCAGGCTGTGGTGACATGCAGAAATCAAACCCCTATAGCCTGTAAGGATATAGAGAAGGTATGTTTTATTGGCAATTGTGCAAAAGCCCTGGTGCAAGGTGGATAATTCCTCCAAGCTTACACACCGTCTGGAAAAATCGTGCTACAGATAGAGGCCAAATTAATACATAATCAATAGCTTTCCCAGAATTTGGATACACATTCATTACACCTCTGAGAGTTTATTAGCATGCAGACCCTCCCCTATTGCACGTGCATAGTGGGCTGTGGGACGAAGATTTGTGTACTTCCTTGAGAAGTCTTCTGACCTTTCTCATTGTAAAATTGTAACCTAAGGGAAGGCATCCCCCCAAACTGGTTTCTTCTAGCCCTGTGGACATCTGATTATCTCTGCCAAATGTCCTCAGGCTGTTCTCAAACCCTTATCTTTACAGCTTTCATCCCACTCACTATCCCAGACCCAGTGTCTGCCATCCCTTATTTTTCTAACAAGCTCTACATTCTTGCTTCTATGAACTATCTTTAATACCCCTATTTATATATTTATTAAATATATATTTATATATATTTAATATATCTTTAATATATTTAATACCCCTTCACTCCCCTTATTCTCATTCCCTGTGAAGCCTTCTTGCCTTTTCACTTTCACTTATGGGGCCCACTTTCAGTGGTCTGTCTGGAGAAGAGAACACTCCAGGGAGATATCATTGTGGCCTCCAGTATTTAAAAGGAGCTTATAATCAGGAAGGAGATGTACATTTCACATGGTCTGATAGTGACAGGAAAACAGGAAAAGGAGGAATATTTATAAACTAAAAGAAGGAAGATTTAGGTTAGATATTAGGAAGGAATTCACTCATTGGGTGGGGACTTGCTGGAACAGGTTCTCCAAAGAAGCTGTGGATGCTCCATCCCTGGAGATGTTCAAGGCCAGGTTGGATGCGGCCTTGGATAACCTGGTCTACTGTGAGGTGTTCCTGACCACTGCAGAAGGTTAGAACTAGATGATCTTTAAGGTCCCTTCCAACCCAAGCCATTCTATGAATACCTTCTCTGGAGGTAATTTGGGCCTTTCTCAAAAGCCAAAAGAATTAATCACTGACAGTAATTGTGGCAAAGTTAGACAAACTAACCAGGTTGAATAGGGTCCTGCACAGCCTGATCTAGTCTTAGATATGGATGTTGGTGGCCCTGCCTGCAGAAGGGGGGTTGGAGCTTGATCCAAGCTTAATCCTTGAGGTCCCTCCCAACCCAAACTATTTTATGATTCTAGATTCTATGATTCTATGACTCCAAAATGCTGGTAATAACAGCAATGGTTCCTTACAGGATTATGAATTGAGGTACTGCAGGAAGTTTACTGCTGCAGAGTAGCAGCTTTTTGTTAAAATAACTGTGGCAATTTACATTCCTTGGATATTTTTTTTCAGTTGTGTATAGACTGTACATTTTTATTTTAAAAGGTTTCTGCACCTTCTAGCACAAGCTAGAAGGACATACCATTTCAGTACAGGCAAAGATTTTGATTTTCACTTTAGCTTAAGTGGAAAATAGTTTTCAAGACACTCTAAAATGATTTCCCATTTTTGTCTTTCAGATCATTATATAGGAAGAGATTTAATGCATGGAAATGTCTAGCTGTCATTCACACATGCCATTCTTAGTCTTTAAGCAGCGAGGTAGAGAATAACATTTACAGATTTGGGGTAATCATTAATCTAAAAGACACTTCACATTCTTCAAGTCAGCAAGTACTGCCACTTCTATAAATAAAGATGCATGTATTGCACAGTATAACATGTGAAAAGAGATGAAATCATTGTCATTTTTAACAAGTTGGATGGAATTTTTTCCAGTATATTTTCCAATTACCACACTTCTCCACAAAAGAAAAATCTTCGGTGTTTTAGTAGAAGTAGAAACAGATGCATAATTATTTTCAACATTAAGTTAAATGGTATATTAGCATCACAATTTTTCTGCTCAACATGTTGGTTTGCTATAAGTTCGTATTGTAAATGAGGTATATTCTTATGAGCAGTCATCAGTGGAAAAGATCTTGATTATTACACTGAGTGACAGAACACCACAGAAATATCAGCAATAGTCCATCACTGTGATTCCTTCGACATATCTCAACACATTCTGATATTTTTCCATTTCTTATTACTGTCTTGCACTGTCTGCTATCTGCCACTTTTTGTGTCTTTCAGAAGAAATGCTAGAAACTGAATATCTAGTACTGTTACGATGGGAGTTTAAAAAGAAATAAAAGTCAGCAATAATGCAGAAGGCATTAATTCTGAAATAGAGATGTTTTATGTTTAATGTCTATCCGGTAAGGTGTGATTTTATCACAGTTCTTTGTTTGCAATATGTATATAATGACTATAAAATTAAGTCATTATGTGCTTTGAAGAAATTAATTCTTAAAAGAAGAAAACTTCTTCATATTTCAGAATACATTAAGAAAGTAACTTTCTACGTTTCTATCACCAAAAAAAAAAAAAAATTTTGAAATTAATATTGTCATTTTCCTTTACTTTCATGTGTCCATTTTTCTTAGAGTTCATCCGCACTTCCAAAACGAGATATATGAATCACATTACAGCAAGAAGAATAATAAAAAATATCATGGGCACACTAAAACAGAATACATCTTCAGTTTCCTCTGAGACTCACAAGTATTTCTATTGGGATGCCTTTGAATCAAAAAATGATGCTTAGGAAAAAAAGACAAAGGAATGTAACTTTTTCTCAGTACACAGAACAATTCAGTAAGTTGATTGCTTCTGTTTGTTTGCATGCTTTCAGTTAGCCAGTTTACATTTCCTACATACAAAAGTATTTATAAATATTCCACAAAGTCTAAGCAAGTAAAGAGTTACTAAAAGAAGTATTAACTGTATTAACTGTATAATAGTTAATACCATCTGGTGCTTGGTTTTGTAATGTGAATTACAAAATTTTATAATGTAATTTTTTTTTTCTTTTTTGTCTCATCTGAACAATAGCCAGTGACTTAAAATGAATAACCATCCCTAAACACCCTCTCCATATTGTGAAGAATTTTTGGATCCTTTAGGGCTCCCGACCCAGAAGTTTCTGTCTGGGATATGTGATGTCCCAGTTGAGCAAATTGCACACCTTTTTCTAATCCTAAAAAAAGGATAAAATCTCTACTGCTCTTCCATTATCTTGTTGTACACTCACCGCACTGTTAATCCAAAGAGTCACAAATGTGACTCCCCAGAATTATCATGCAATGCATAAACATACATGCCAGTTTTTGAAGTTCTGAGAAAGAACATTTGTCACTCCCAAAAGATTTCAAACATCTACTTGTGATTGCTCTCCTCATATGGGATGAGGAATTGATAGGTAACAGGATCAGTAGACTGCATCAGTGGACAAAATTTAGACATCCTTCTTAAAGGTCAGTGTAAAAATCTAGCCATGAATTTCCTACAGTAAGTGGTAAGTAAATGGCACCCTCACAGATTTAGTCACCATTTTTTTAAATGAGCAATTAAAGCACTGATGTTGGTTATGAGGCTGGATATGAACAAAGATTTAGAAAAATTAATTTTGGAATGATGAAGCTTGACAAGATGAATCTCTTCTTAACTGTAATAATATCAGTAACAGCTTACCAAATTAATAGTTCATACAACAATGAAAAAGAAAGTATTCTAAATCCTTTTTTTCAGCAATGTGGCAAATATCAGCTATTTTTTCCTCACATAATATTTTATTACTACTCTATGTTCTATTGTGTTTTTAGTTCTCTGTTCTCTGTTTGCTACTTTTTTTTTTGAGAGCAAAGAATAGCTCCACATATCTTAGAGCATACTCTCATACTTTAAGTCAGTTTCAGTGCCATGGTGCCAAAGGGCAGATTGACATGCTTGTGCATTTCAGGAAGGAGTGCTCCTTTTGACACCCTCTCTTCTGGTTCTGTGGTCTTACTGCCCATTTTTTGTTGGAGAACACATGTGATTCTGGAGCACATCTTCTGATTCAGTTACACATACACATAGTTATATTGATGTACGCAAAAGATATTGTTAAGTACCAGTTTCCCTCACCATTTTTCTTTACAAAGGCTGTTCCTTCTTCCAATGTTGAGTAGTCACTTCTTTTTTATTTTTTTTTTTTTAATGCTGCAGTTTCTTTAACCAGCAGTTAACCAGG
Source organism: Lagopus muta (assembly GCF_023343835.1). Taxonomy (NCBI): domain Eukaryota; kingdom Metazoa; phylum Chordata; class Aves; order Galliformes; family Phasianidae; genus Lagopus; species Lagopus muta. The sequence goes on from NC_064434.1 coordinate 41,114,428, forward strand.
TTTCCTTGTTTATGTTTATATAAGAAAAATAACTGCCAAATTACAAGGAGTTTAACATTTTCTTGTGTTTATAAAGGCTCAAACACTTTTCAAAACAGCTACATTAGCGATACTGAGAATTAAAGGTAGGTAAATCTGACTAATAAAGCTTTGGAGTAAAGGAAATTAATATTATATTCTATGTGAAACAATTCAGACTGATGTAAAAGAAAGCTCCAAATTACAACAGTGATACCTCAGAAGTATTTCTGGGGAAAAAATAAAGTTGTTTTATTTGTCAAGCCTGCTTGTGCAGTGATGCTTATTTGTATGTTAAAGTCCAGCATAAAATAATTATGTATTGTTGGATTTTCTGTTTTAAGTCACACCCTATGCTGAGTTTCTTCCCCTTACTTGCTGCTACTATTTTTCAATATCTGTTCTGTTATTTGATATTTTTTTTATATTAAGCAATAAAGGCTTGTTTGAGGCCTTAATTTCTTCCAACTCTCATCATTCCCATATTAAAAAGATGCTATTCATTTTTTGTAACATGGTTTGCTCTTTGGAATTTTCAGTTGTTGCAATTACAGCAGTCATCCTGTAGTTAGTAGGCAGTAGTATGCTGTCAAATGTCTGAAACTGATCACTGAGTTCCTGATTCAGTAATATAATTTACAAAAACTAAATGCTGCTTCAAAATTTAGAAGAGTTAAAGCATTCAAATAAATGGCTTTGTGCGAGTCTCCAAAAGTGCAAAATGCAACCTTATCTCTCTTCTAAGTATGATGTGATAACTGAATTATTTTCCTGACAGATTCTTAGTCAGAACAAACTGAACATGACCCCGACCTTCTGGCAATGTCCTTGCGATCTCTGATCTTCATTTCTTCATTCCAACTAAGGCAGAAACTGAGCTTGTCCTTTGAAAGCAGTTTGGCTTCTAGCTATACTTTTTTATACGTGAAGCCTATTTTAAAGAATTTGTAAAGTTTCCAAAGACACCTAAATGGTTTATTAATATGTAAATATCCTACATCTGCTACTTTCTCAATTCACTACATTCTGTAAAATACCAAAAATAATATACCAAAAAAATTTTTTTTCTCACATGCTAGTTATTAAAGGTAGTCTTTTAAATTTTTTTTCTCAACGATAATTGTTCAATTATTTTGTCAAGAAGGAGCATACAATCACGTGCTATTTAATAACTTGACTTTGATATTTTTACTTTTTTTTTTGTAATGGGTAATCCATTTTGTACTCTTCAGTTCATATCATATTAAAAAAAAATCATTGTTTCTACTGACTTATATTATGTTTGTTCAACATTTTAAGGTGTGCCATTATATGCTTTTTATCATCCTTCATATAAAGGTTTAATTTTTACAGTTAAAGAAAGAACTGGATGATCACTTATTGTTAAAAAAAATTGTTTTGAACATTACACTTTGGTTTTATTCCTGAATACCTTTGATCATAAGGTTTCTCCACTTTTCCGTGGAAAAAAGTCACACTTATATCTTCAATAGTTCCAGATATTACACAGCAATTATATTTCCATTTTGTGTTACAGACATTACTTCTCAAGTTTGAATGAAGCTATACTGCTTCATACTTCTACTCTTTCTGAAGTATTTTATACTTCTGCTTTTGCAAAATTACTGTTTCATGTACTTAATCAATGGCAATACTTATACTTCTTTGAAGTTTTTGAAAAGATTATCAGTGAAGAGCTGTATTCCATTGTTGCCCATCTCCAAAAGCAGTACTGTTCTGCTTTTATTTTGTCATGCATATACCTGTTTGTATCCTCTTTTTTTTTTTTTTTTCCTTTCCTAGCTTCCCATCCAATTTAATCACAGAAGTAATCATGAGTTTGGGTAGATCTGAGGCAGAATTTTTTTTACTGTTATCTGTCTGTGAAGAGACTGTTATAGTCAGACCTTCAGCGTACTTTTGTTATTCATGAGGATTCAAAGGCCATTTTATTTTTTCTTTTAATTTCTGGAATTAAATGGTCTATATCAGAGGATGCATTATGAAACACAGTAGTACTTAGTAACAAAGGGCTGTTCAAGGTTAGTTCTTATTTTGTTCACAGAAATATTGATGAGAATATTATCTATGCTTCCCTTATATAGGGAATAATAAGGTCTGATTCACAGAGAATCTCCTCAAAATAATTTCTAAGAAGTCTTACTCCACATAAATCTCTTCTTATATGCTCCAAACCTGTTTCTATTCATCTGGCTGGTCAATGTGTTCTCCTACACCATCTGGGAACTTTTCTCTGATCATGACTTGTTTCTTAAATCTTGCATACACAAATTACGAATAGCATCATATAAGGCCTTAAATTATTACTAACATATTCTAATATTCTAACACAGAAATTAGTATGCTGATTTGAATTTCTCAATGATATTTTTTTAAATTGTCATTGATAATTTCTACTTGACAATACTGGAAAATACAACCTCTTTTTTACGTGCCTCTAATTCAGAATTTTTGAATACTATGTCTTATAAAAATAACTTTGCTGTAACCTTAAAATACATCACATGAGAATTTTAGGAGAATAAGCTCTACCATTTTACTAGAAATCAAATTTGATGGAAAACAGAGACCATTCCTTAAGCTTTTAGAATTATAGTCACCACTACATATCACAAGCTTCATTTTTTTCTAAGTATATTTGATAGGTAACTTAACTGATAATGATAGCTCATTTATGCTGCTTTGTTTGTTTGTTTTCTGATTTACAGTATTATAAAGTTCAGGATCTGTGAAGCTATTCACAATTAAAGGAACATTAATTATCTATTAGAATTTTGTGCTTTGTTTGTTTTCCTTTTTTTTGAAAGATTAGAGAGCTATAAGACAGCAATGCAGCCAGATTCAAATATTCCTTTTTATCTTGTTAATCAAAACATGAACATATCAATCACTCCTTCAAAACATATGGGGAAGATAAAGTTGAAAATAAGCAATGTGAAGTTCATACCACATAACTCCTTTTCTTTGACAGATCAAGTTTCTCTCTTTGACGGCCAAAAATAATGCTGTGAAGAATGTGATCAGTAAAATTTTGAAAGAGCTGTGAAAAATGCAAACATGAACAGAGTTCTGAAAACAGAAATTAGTTGCCAAAATGAAAGTGAGTATATTATTAAATACTGGAAAGCTAATTCTATTTTGCTCTGTTTTGCTGTTCATTTTAGTTACTTATTTAAAGTTTAGTATCTTGACTAAATTACAGTGGAAAACAAAGCGTGTATCTAAAATCAGTAAAGCTAAAAGTTGGCTGGAGCAAGATATGTTAGAGGCAAATGGGAAGAGGAGGGAATAGATCTATTAGAATCACAGAATCGATGAAGTTGGAAGGGGCCTTTAAAGGTCATCCAGTCCAACTCCCCTGCAATGAACAAGGCCATCTACAGCTAGTTCAGCTTGCCCAGGGCCTTATCCAGCTTCACCTTGAAAGCCCCTAGGGATAGGGCATCAACCACATATCTGGGCAACCTGTTCCAGTACCTCAACACCCTCACTGTAAAAGACTTCTTCCATATATGTAGCCTAAATCTAGTTTTTTCTTTGAGCTTGAAACCATTTCCCCTTGTTCTTTCACAACAGACGCTGATAAAGAGTCTGTCCCCTTCTTTCTTGTAGATGCCCTTCGCATATTGAAAGGCTACTATCAGGTCACCTTGGAGCCTTCTTGTCATCAGGCTGAAGAGCCCCATGATCTCTCAGCCTGTTCTCACAGGAAAGGTGTTCCATCCCTTAGATCATTTTTGTGGCCCTTCTCTGAACATGCTCGAACAGGTCCATGACTTTCCTGTACTGAAGACTTCACATCTGGATGCAGTACTCTAGAAGAGGCCTCGCTAGTGCAGAATAGAGGGGCAGGATCATCTCCCTTGACCTGCTGGCCACGCTTCCTTTGATGCAGCCCAGGATATGGTTGGCTTTCTGGACTGTGAGGGCACATTGCTGGCTCATGTCCAGCTTCCCATCCACCAGTACCCCCAGGTCTTTTTCAGAAGGGCTGCTCTCAATCCTTTCATCCCCCAGCTCGTGTTGGTAGTGGGACTGCCTCAATCTAGGAACAAGATCATGCATTTGGATTTGGTGAACCTCATGAAGTTCACCTGGACCACTGCTCAAGCCTGTCTAGGTTATTCTGGATGGCATCCCATCCCACTGATGTGTCAACTGCACCCCACAACTTGGTGTCATCATCAAACTTGCTGAGGATGCACTCAACCCCACTGTCAGTGTCACTGATGAAGATATTAAAGAGTATCAGTCCCAGCACTGACTCCTGGGGGACACCATTCATCACTAATCTCCATCCAGACATTAAGCTATTGAACACCACTCTCTGGAATCAATTCTGCAGCCGGTTCTTCTTCCATTGAACAATCCACTAATCAAATCCATGTCTTTTCAATATGGAGAGAAGCATATTATGGGGTACCATGTCAGAGGCCTTAACTGAAGTCAAAACAGACTTACATCAGTGCCTCTTTCCTTGTCCATTGATGCAGGGCACTATCATAAAAGGACTGTAGTTCAGGCATCCATAATAATGACCTGCTATGCAGATTTTCTGGGACCCAATGCAGTTTGACATAATGCTTATTTAATCCCCTGTTTCCCTTTTCTGGAGGCATGGATCCCCTCCACTAGTCACAAAACTGGGCTGAACCAGATGTAAACCACTGACATCCTCAGAGGAAAACTTCTGTATTTCAACATGTGTCTGTTTCCCCTTACCTTGTTGCCAAACATCATTATACACATTGATAAGATTATCCTTAAGCCTCCTCTCTTGCAGGCTGAACAGTGCCACTTCTTTCAGTCTTAGAGAATTGAACATAGCACTCCAACTTATGGCTTAGCAGAGAGGGAAGATCATCTCCCTTTATATACTGGCAACAGTCCTGATGTAGACCAGTATAGCATTTGCCTTCTGTAAGAGATTGTTCTTTTTTTGTGCCTTTGTTTCAAAGCTTGCTGTTGAACTCAAATGGACGAGTCCAGGCAAGTCCTGGTCAAAGTTGGAGAAATCCTTTGAAGGTTTGAAGGCCAGGGGAAATGAGAGAGAGATGAGTAGCAGTTTGATGGCCAATAAGCAGTCTTTCGTGTGGGCTCATCTCGAGGGAGATAACCATACCTGCATGTTCAGGGGTCCTGCACATGACTCTTACCTAAATGCCCAGAAATGCCATGTTGGCAGAAGAGGCTAAAAAACGGGACCTACAAACAAGAGAGTTGTGTCTGACATCAGATGCCTCATGATGTGATGCCTGTCTGCTGCTGGACTCTCCTGGGCCTGCTACCTGAGACCTGCCTGTTTCAACTGGACTATTGTCACTGTAACTCTTGCTGCCTAAGGCCACCCACTCTGCTGCTGCTCTCTCCTGCACTCTTGCTTCTGTATCAGCCTTGGACCATTGAAGCAGCATGCAATGGGGCACTGAAGGATCTTTGGTGGTGACTATCCCCGCTTTCTTGCTCCTTTCCTATCTTTCCTATCACTCACTTTCCCTTCCCCATCACTCTAATTCACAATAATCACCAGCCTTCCTTTCCCATCTTCCTGATTGACTAGGATTTGTAATAAACTGGTCAGACCAACATTTGAACTACTGTTTCTTAATCTTGCCATTGGGTATACATGTGTTAAAAGAATAGCCTTCCTGTATCATGACTCCATATTGAGATGAAATATTGCTGAGCACCATGTTCCACTGTACCTTTAATTGCTGCTTATTTGCATCCTTCTTTCTTGCTTTTCTGTTTGTTTGCTGTTTTTGTTGTTGTTGCCATTATTGTTTGTTCCTTTGTTGTTTTTTGTTGTTGTATGTTTGTTTGTTATGTTTTTCTAAGTTTTCCTTTTCTGATTGTTTGTCTGATGTGTGAAAGCACTATGGTTTGTGCAGATGTACTCAAATGCTGAATATAGCAGAAGGGATAACAAGGGGATTGGAAGTATACAGTAGTTTGCATCTGCCCCAGAATTAAAGCATGTTTGTAATCCTTGAATCAAGACACTGGAGTAAAGATATTAAGAGACTCCATGCCTTGTGGTATGTTTGTACAGGTAGGGCCATCATGAACCTTTATCTATTCAGTGGCTTTCCTAGCACTGACCTTCAAGTTTTGCCAAGATTATATGAGGTTATGTTCTGCAAGGAAAAGTGCAGTGCTCCATCTTCTTTCTCTTAAGACAACTAGAAATCAGAACTGGCAATGCATGACTGCTTTTTACTGAAATCAAGCGTTTTATTTCAAACTCACCACTCAAAACCTGCTGGGACAATAAAGTCAGGAAGAGTCATTTTCACCACTGCAAACCCAACATCCCAACATGAACCTGAAAAATCTTCTGAGAAACGTCAGTCTCATTCCCTTTCTGAAGGCACTGATCTTACTACTCTCATCAGTATGCTAATGTAATCTTTTTTTTTTCTTTGTCACTTGTTTTCCACAGACAGAAAGAGTTATTATTATAGTATTATAGTATTGTATAGTATTATATATTTAGATATAGTTTAAGTCAGAGTGTGGAAAAGCTTGAATTATTTAAGCTTTTTTTAGTCATGAATTCATTTTTCTGACAGAAATATGAAGTGGGAGGTCTCTGACCAAAATATATATTCATAGTACTTTCATATACAGTTGAGTTAGTCATCACAATCTCTTTTTTATAATTAGTGGAAAGAAATAGACATTTCCAACATATGAATCACCACATATAACTGTCTAAAATAGGTCAGATGAATAATGCCCTAAAAATGCCTATTTCTATTCATTGTCTATAAAGACTGCCAGGCATTGCTAGTTCAGATGTAGATGATTAAGTTAAATTACATGAATGTTCTCCAATGAATCAATGTAATAAAATCTTTAAACATATGTGATTACATGCTTCTATGCCTACCTTTCATCCATGGTCTGAGATGAAGATTTCAGGTTCCCAAAATTAGGACCTGGAAATCAGAAACACCTTTCTCACAACAGTGACTCACCTGAAAATCACCCTCATCACTACCTATTATGAACTGGTAGCTTGAAAAGGAAATACAGGTATGTAAACAAATGTTAATACTTAGTTATGCATGTACACAGTTCATATATATGAGTACTTTTAACTGTGTACTACTGTATTACAATGAGTGTATTCTCCGCCATAGTTTTTGGATTAACTTGTTCTCTTGTATTCCATGCAGCAACGTATTTACAAATATTTAATATTAATATTAAATATTAATAATATTATTAAAAATTAATATTTACAAATATTGAAGAAAACGTACATCAAAGAATGCTCATTAAAAATGAGCATTTTAAAGGTTCAGGCAAATTATTACTCATTTCCACAATCTTAAATGCTTTCCTATTGCCATCCTTCCTGTTATAAAATAATTTTCCAATTTTCAGCCGCTCCTACGAATGCTCAGTATATGCACAGCTGAAAATGAATCACTGAAATGCTCTGCTTTGTTGTATCCTTTTTTTTCCATCTTCCCCAAAGAATCCCCAAAGTTATGCACATAATTGTGATGTACAGCAGAAAGGAATGGACTGAATCCCTGAAAAGAGGTGAACTTCGCTCCTATAGACTCAGAGAAAATTATTTCAAAAGGATTTCTTGCAGAGAGCACTCTGCAGCCAGTCATTAAAAATAAATTTCAAGGTACTCATTGGTGCTGTATAGAAATTAATGTTACTCTACAGAATTCTTGATCCATTTTCCTCAGAGGCCAAATATAGGACATGCATGTCATTGCCAATCCTAACATTTCAACTCACTGCATTTATAGCTCTAATCCACCTGTTTCTTATCTACTTATGCATCATTTATGAGTTATTTATTTCAGTCTCATTGGGGAGTTACAGCTCTATTACTGTATTCTTAAGCTAGTTCTGAGAAATACGATATGCTTTAATTTCAGAAAAAGCCTATTAGTACATTGTTTTTATTTTGTGCTTTGTGTCTTTGTTAGTCTTTGTAAGGAATTACCTACTGAAGTTAAAAACTAAAGCAATCTGGATTTGTTTTGTAATAAATTGTATCAGATTATGCCCAGAGGCCTTAGAAGAAAGAGTTTGTTCAATAATAAGGTCAGTTCATTAAACAAGAGTATTGTGTTCCCTCCCAGAGTCACATGTTGATTTCATGCTGAGTAATACTGTTTGCTTCTCTAAGTACATGCTCCTATAAGGAATGGAATTAGCTGTTTATAAACTAGAAATAATACATAAATCGGGAAACAACACTTTCCCCACCAATAAAAATCATCCAACTGCAAGTACTTGTGAAATACTGAAGGGCATATTCTGAATTTCAGAGGAGGGGAAAGATTGGTAGTGAATATATCTGTGTAGTTGCAAAGTATGAGCTAATGCACACAATGTGCAGAACTAGGACCATCATTTTTACTCCCTGTTAAGTCTGCATAGCTTATAAATTTGATGGTAATCTGTTCACCAAATGTGAAACCAGGTTTCAGATGAACATTTTTATATCACTTCATTACTTGCAGCTTGTATTTTTATCATACTCTTTAAAGCAAATTATAGTCACTGTGTATGCATGGGTAACCAACAGCATGTTCACATCCTTCCCTAGAAATAATTTGAGTCACCCAAGAGTTATTTTCATCTGTATCTGAAGAGTGTTGGGCTTGATACATGATCTGGACATAGAAGGTGTTGAAATTCAGTGTTCTATTCTCAGCTCACTACCGATTAGTTCTAAAAATCAAATGTACTTCTCAACCTTTATCGAACAGCATTTCACACATACAGTTTTAGCTTCTCCTGCTGGTCTGCCACATACTAGTCTGACACTTCTTTTTTTCTGTGTTTCATGATGCTCTTTGCAAAGTCTCTTGAAAGAAGCATACAGTATATTTAATGATAAATTTTTTTGGATAGTGGTTGTCAGATACGTCACAAGAACCCATCAAAATGGCTGTACTAAATTAATGAGTTAGATTTGCTCGTTATAGTAGTTACAAAAGAAAAAAATACTAAAATAGTGACTAATGAAGGACAGACATAGTTCTAAAGTAATAGCACATAAATAGCAGTCCATAACCTGTTTAAAAAAACAAGCAAACAAACAAAAAAACAAACCAAAGTATATAAGCCTTGCAGAGCAACCTGTAGTATTTTCAGCAGTAAGGATTTCCTCATCTAATGAATGAAGATTTGATAAGTTTTCTAGGCTCAGGGAAGCAGAAGCAAAAGCAAAGTTTCTTGAACAGACAGTATTACTGTTCTCAATTGCACCTAATCATGACTTACACCAAAAGACAAACTGACTGTCACAGCAAACAAGAATAAAGACAGCTTGAGCATGTGTGAGCCTGTTCTGACAGTGGCATACGCGGATTCTAAGGAAACAAGTATAAACATGACCAGAGAGAGAGAAAAATGAGAGATAGATTACTGTCTGATAAGACAATTGATGAGTTTTTCCTGCTCTCTGACCTAAGTTTAGAAATAATGACTGATTTTTATCTACATACCGAATATATATCAAATATTAAAACATTTTTGAGAAAATGTAGAAGAGAAAGCATGCATTCTCCAACAGTTTGACCACACTTCTTATTGTATATCGATACCAAAGAGAAAAGTAGGTAACTATATCTGTGTATGTGATATACATACACAGTTGATGATGACAACATTTGACAGCATCCAAGTTTTTGTTGTTGCTTTGTGATTTTTTTTTTTTAGTTATTATAAAGAAAAGGTGTAAAGAGATCAAGGTGGAGATGGGAGGATGGTGGTTGACACTCTCCACTGCCATAGTCATAATACTTCAAGTAGTTGTTAGAAGATTCCTAAAACCATTCCTCCATAATGGAGAAAGGAAAAGATGCAACAAAGATGTTCCAAAAATGAAGGCATAGGCATGGTAGATATGAGACCAGAACTGTGAGAAAATCATGTCTTTTTAATGACGCACTTGAAGGAAATGAAGATGGAAAGAAAATCATATGGAGACCAGACACAAATGCAATGAGTGTCATCTGATCATCATGGGCAACTATATAAATTTCCCAAATACAATTAGAAAACAGTATGTCAAATCACAGAATCATAATATTAATCCTCACCTCTCCTATGAAGAAAGGTTGAGGTAGTTGGACTTGTTTAGCCGTTGGAGAAGAGAAGGCTCACTATGGTCTTCCAGCACTTGAAAGGAGCTTATAAGCACAAGGAGGACCAAATTTTTACACAGTCTAACTGATAGAACAAGGGGAATTGCTTTAAGCTAAAAGAGAGGAAATCTAGGTTAGATGTTAGGAAGAAGTTTAAGTTAGGAAGTGGTGAGGCACTGGAGCAAGTTGTACAGTGAAGTTGTGGATACCCATCCCCAGAGGCATTCAAGAACAGTTTGGTTATCTCCAGGATTATGCTAAACAATAATGGATAACTAGAAAGAAGAATGTAGTACATCAGTTATGGATTATATTAATCTGTGTTACTTCAGAGGATACTATATTGTCTGTTGATTCTTCTAGCATTACTTTCAAATTAGAACTTAGTGCAGAATTATAAGGATATACATAAAATGAGGAATTTGGGAATCAGAAAATTTCTATGCCACATTGTTTATTTATTCTTGTGGCTTGTTTTATTCAAGTGCAAATAATAAGCAAAAAGCAGTTAGAATGTTTGATGCTCACATCATAGAAGTGTTTAATCACTGAAGTTATGAACTTATGGTGAAATGTACTTTCCTCACTGAAAAAATTCCAACTAGCTATTGAAAGAGGAGGCGAAAATTTGGCAGCTCTTCAAGCCCAAGACTTGTTTGCAAATGAATCAAGTAAAAACAGATGACTTCTAGACATTAAAGGCAATAAAGTACTTTTATTCTAATCAGGATTGGGTAGGATTCATCCTATTTCAGGAGATAATTGAATGAACTTCAAGGTTAAAAAGTAAACCAATTTACCTTCTCTAAAATATTTCAAAGAAGTATTTTAATACTTCTATACTTTAATAACTCTAATACTGTGCCTATAAATCTTGATTGTAGAACAACATAGATCTGTTTTGAGGCTGTTTACAGCTAACTCCTGTGGATAGTGAGTCATACCAAAGTTGTACATAGTTAAAAATATCATCCAGATGCAGAAAAAAATATAAAAAGCAAGTTTAAGAACTGACTATGAATTAGTCAAAACTCCAGAGAGACTCTCTAGCATCTGATTGACATTTGATATCAATCCATATTTCTTTCCCAACTTCCCTTTCTCCTTATTCTCTCCTAGCTGGACTTGGAGATTTGGATGAGGTCAGTATTTGTTTTAACACTATTTTACTGCGTTCTTTAATAACCCCAAGAAAACTCATCAGCAAAAGTGTAAGGAATAATGACTTGATGTTAGTAATTAAAACTGTAATTACTCTGATCATATGAGGAAACAGCAAGAATAGTAGGAGCTTCTGAGGAAGCTTTTATTACTGTATTGTCCTTAAGTACATGTATTACAGAAATCCAGGCTATCCTAGCAGCAAGCAGTGTTGTGATCTTGCTTTTTACTTTACTTCCTCCCTTCAGGATTCCAGTGTGTCAGTGCTGCCCACAACCTTCACATATCAGGCTAGCTCTTAATTAAAAGAAAGCTTAGTACTGTCTTTTAAAAGTAAAGCAGTATTTAAGGGTATTGTGAATCTATCTCAATGATAACACAGCTTATCTGACACAAACCTTAAATCTTTCATTGTAGATTTAAATTTTTAAAAAATCATAAACTTTGGAAAATTATGTTAAATGTTGCACATGAGAGATAGCATTAAACTGAAGGAATATGTATTATGTTTTATAAATATAAAACAGATATTTACATTTTTTACAAATTTCTGGCCAAAAACTTGTTGATTATTTCATGAAATGAGACTACTTGCCTGGAACTGGGCTATTAATTTATATTCCAGACATTTAATGCTGTATATCAGAATAATGACACTGTTTTCTCTCCCTTCATGTCCTAGATTGAAGTATAAATTTAGAGTCAATTGGCTTTCTCTGTGCTACCCTTGCACAACCTATTGTCAGAATTTAGTATATCCTGTAATGCAATTCTGGAATAATCAGGCTGCCACGCACTAATGCATTAAAATAAAGTCTAGTGTAGTTATAGTGGTTGCATTATTATGATGACTGACTGCTTTAGAAACAGATTAACTCTTCTGTTTCTTCCCATACTGTAGATAGTATTTTCCATTTATGGTTTCCTGAACTAAAGAAGTCACAGTATTAGTACATGTTCATTCTGATTTTGTTTAAAAGTAAACTAGGACCATAATAGCAAGAATCTGCTAATGACATTTTCTAGAAATACTTTTTTATTGTTTCTTTAAATACTTAACATTTTAAAGAAGATATTTATGTCCACTATGGAATACTGCTGCATCTTTTTGTTATATCTTTATTTAAAATGCTTACTCTCATTCAATGTGTACACTTTTCTGGTGATCAAAACCTTCTTGATGATGCTGCTGTCTAAAAGAACATTCCAACAGAGGCACTTATCGCTTATATCAAGTCAATTCAAGAGGTTTTTCATCCCTTATCTCTGTCATGACTTAAACTGTCCTTGCCTGTAGCAGAAATAAGGCTGTCAAACTGAATTTTTGAATTTATCAGTTTAAAACCTCTTCTTAGGACATTCAAAGTTATCTATATTGAATTAATTACACAAACACGTAAATCTGTGTTTTATCTACTGTCTGAATAGTCTGAAATGTGGTGGATGAAGTGATTTTCTGACTTGATACATTAACTGTATTGCTAGAAAGGAAGAGATTTGTTTTCTCCTTTCTACTCTGAGCACTATATGCTTGGTGGTAAAACTATCAGCGACTTTTAAGTCTGACAAGGAGAAAAGATTACCAAATTTTTCACACGAGTTAAAGTGCTGTCTTATTTTGAAAAGGCATTCTTTAACGAGAAAATAAGATTTATTTCTTTTTTACATCACTCCAGATTCACTAGATTTATCTGAGTATCACAAATCAATTTGAAATCTTTTATTTTTGTAGGTATATTAGATAGATTTTTGTAGATATATTTGATAACAATGTATTCTGATATTGCAGTTCCACTGTAGCAGGTCTGTGGCATTAAGAGATGATAAACTGACATCTTGTATTTATGCTCATCGATAAATTCAATCATTCACCCTCACTGAGGATCAGTTCATTTTAATACATTGTCTCTATAACGAGCTGTCAAAAGATAGCTTTTAAAATTGACGTTATGAAATTTCACACCCCACCACTCGAATGTAGTGGGTCTAGTGATAGCATGACAGAAGATCTGGCATATTCCCTGTAGATATTTCTACTCTCATTAATTATTTTTCTTTTTCTTTATTGATGTTCATTTCATTCATTCACCCCACTGTCAAAAAAGAAAAAGTTATCTCACACAGAACGTCTGAGAAATTTAACAATGCATTCTTCTGGTGGAATAAATGCAACCACCAAAAGTGGAAAAGTTTTTTATGCTGTGCTTTAATTTCTGTTTCAGGAGAACAAGGAAAAAGGAATAATTTCATATCCATTTCCTGTTTTCATTCCTGCTCTTGTCTTGGGCCTGTGTAGATTTTTTTTCCCAGTTCTGCTCTCATTATTAGAATAATCTTACAATTGACATGAGAATAAATTAATTTGCTGTCATTTTTCTTCTTATTTTAGGAAAAAAAAATACCTCTCCACTTCTACAGTAGGATTAATTCATGAAGTCTTCATAAGAATTTTTGAAAATTGGAAAGTTTTGACATGCTAATCTAAACCATACTACCACATAAAATTTATTCTTTTTTCCACTTAAGATTAGCTTGAAGTTCTAGGCATACTTTTATACCTAGAAGAGATTTTTATACATAAAGGCCTTAATATTGAGCTACAAAGGTACCAAACTAAAATGGCAAGCATTCAACTGTGAGCTTCATCAGCATTTTCTGATGTTTTGCAGAGGCTACTAATGAAGAAACTCGCATGCATTGATGGTGTCTGAATATTTTAAGTGTACCCTTCACAGTAAGATCTATGCCTTCGAGATGAAGAATTATTTGATATGGGAATTATGTAAATGCTTTCTAATGACAATTAATAATGAAAGTCAATGGTTCAGAAGTAGAGGTGGCTCACTTACAGAGGATGTGATATATTTTTTCCTTTTAGACTTCATCTGAGTAATACATCTACCATAAAAACACACTTTCATATTAATTTCTTACAAAAGCTAGTATTATAATTTCTTTTCTACAAATTGGAATGCCTAAATAATTTAAAATGACTTGGAATTTCATTTTGGTAGTTCCTTTATTTGTTCTTTGTATGTTTGGTCTTTTGTTTTTATGCATGTGAATAATCTGCACACAGTTAATGTGATCTGTTTATTCCTAATTTCTAATTTTCAGCAGTAAGATTGTCAAAGAAATTCTGAAAAATGTGTTGGAAACCCCACTGAAACCCCATATTTCAGGTCTATCTCATTCCCCAAGGCTAAACCTAAAATACTTATGCATTTTCTAATAGATACTTGCCTATCTTCTCTTTAAAAAATACATAGAACCTGTTTTTATCACTATACTGAAATACATATATATTAAGAAAATACTTCTCTAAAGCTTTTATTTTTCAAAATTTAAATTAAACAACTCTTCTTTTTCTAGACATTGGGAAGAATTAATGCACTTTTTAAAAGCCGTCTTCTAAGTATGAAGGCTGTGATAATATATGATCTGTGAATATCTTTGGCTCTTTCAGCATTTCTACATGAGTAATGTTGAGATCATTTAATATTTTAATTCTGATATTCAACGTATTTGATGTCTCTCCCATGTGAGATTGTCTACAAATTAATAAGCATACTTTCTTCATCAAAGTCATTACAGAAAATGTTATATACTGTCAGGCCTAGGGTGAGCCTCTAGATCCTAATAAGTACTGATGAATGCAACTCAAGAACAAATATTTTTTCTTTCATCTGTTACAATTTAATCTCCCCATGTCAATAACTGCGATATCTGAATCTGCATGTTTATCAAGGCTTTATAAGGCTTGATACTGTTTATTTTAGCCTGAAAACAATGAATAACAATGAAAACAATGAATAGCATATTGTTTTGATCTTATTTATCCCCAGAAAATCTATACTGGCTATGATCTCTTAGTTGACTTTAAAGTTCTCACAGACTATTTCATTGAAAGACAACAAATTCCTGTGTTCTTTACAAATTCCCTTCTACTGTATCTATATTTCCTTTTTTCTACACTTCTAGAAATCCTTCCCTGTTCTCCAGTTTCCCAAAGAAAATTGCATGTATTTTCTAGGTTATTCACAGCACTAGCTTTCCTTTTCTGCTGAAGAACAAACCAACCTATCTACCATTTCTAGATATTAAAATAATGAAGCTATTGCTGTATTACAAAGTTATTGTTTTTTTAATATGTTTGCTTATCATAACATTATATTTCTTAACTTAATAAAATTGTACAATTGTATACTTAGCTTAAATTTTCAGTATTTTTTACTTTTTATATTTGAGGACATAAGAGATTTCACAGTACAGCCCAGCTGATGTGTCATGACCATCCTGACTTTATGCTATTCAAAATGTTTTTTTGCTTGTGCTTTTGATACTGTTTAAAGGAACTCCCACCGCTCCTGAACTCTTTTTTTCCCATGTATTTTCCATTCAGAGTTTTCTGGTGGTTCTCCTACCAATTAATTTTGCTTTTTTTTTTTTTTTTTTTTAAGCCATTTTTTTCCTGTTCATTCTTATGCTAGAAGAAATGCAAACAATATATGGTAACTGCCATCTCTGATTTGCTCTACTTTCACATTAACAACAATAATATAAAAAAAAAGAAACATTTGTGAGAATGGATTCGTACATCTTGTTCTTTCAGAGCTAAGATCCAAGGTCTTTTACTACAGCTAGAATGCCAGGCAAGAGTGATCCTTCTGACTTCTGTCCACAGGTTTTAGTCACAGAAGCATACTGAATGTACTCTCAGTAAGTGAATTTCGTTTGCAGTTCCAAATTTTATAATAAATCCAAGTCTTCCTCCATAACACTATACATACATTTTTGGGTTTTTGCATTTTACAGGAAACCTTTTCTAACAAAACAGAAATATCTGCTCCTGAGTCCTTTTAGTATTTCCCCTGAAAATAAAACTAATACAAATATAAGTATTTAAGTTTGAAAATATTTGTGTTTTATTGTTGATTGATATTGCTTGCATTTGAAATTATGTCACAACATATTTCAACATTTATTTTTTTCTTGAAATTGAAATAGACTAATAGAAAAGTGGTTGCTTGTCACTGAAAGCTGGATTTCTACTAAAATTTCAGCACAGTATTGTCCATCATCTTATATTCCTAATTGTAGCATTCAAAATAATCACTAGAGATAAGCAATAAAAGTATATATTATGAAGAAAGTCTCAGTACAAGAGAAGAACAATAAATGCTAATATACATCTTTCCATTCTGTTTGTTTGAAGAGAATTTTTCCCCCTGTTCTGTCTTCAATTTCTTTCCTAAAAACAATGAATATGTTTATGGATTTATTTTTTTTCCACAACTCTATCATACAAAACACTTCTTTTACAGTATTATCAGAAACACTTTGAAACTTTATCTAAGAGGGCTAAAAGATTCATCCCAGTGAAAGCTCTGGAAATTTCCATCAACCATGTCCAAATTCAGAAGATGAGAATAAGGCAGACACTGACAGCAAAGATCACCCTTGAGTATATTTAGAAGAAAATCTATCATCTGTAAAACTGAAATGATAACAACCATTAGCTATCAGCAATGTATTCCTTGTCATTTTTCCTAAAGAGAAAATGCATTTACTAAAAAGATTAACTGTGACTGTCAGGCTGGAAAATAAAACATCAAACCCTTTCCCAGTTACAAAAAAAAAAACCCAAAAAACATAATTCTTATCACTGACAAGATTAGTATAGTGGGCCAGTCTGCAAGGCTGTTTTGTACTATGATCTAGCTATCAGTTTAAAAAAGGGGCCGCTTTTTCTTTTGTAGAGTGAAAAAAATAATTTGAGTATATAAATCTTTTGTAAAAAAAATTTTTTTAAAAGTGATATGTCCATTCCTTAAAAAACTAATTGAAATATTTTGAACAGCTTGTTTTCATAAATTTCTATGTTTCATTGTATAACAGAGTTCCTAATGAAGGAAAAGATTTTAATTTCTTTTAATTGGTAACAGTATAAAGATATTGAAAAATATATATACTTATGAGCAATTGATTGCAGAATGCTCCCAAGTAATGCTTGATTCTTTTCAGTCTTGTTTATTTTCAGAGACAATATTAAGCATTAAATGAAATAATGTCCATCTCTATTCAAAATAATTACCTGAAATAATTTCACCTTAAAAAAAATTATTTATATTCCTATGCTTGTTTGTGCAATGTATATTACATGTATACATGTATACATGTATACACATTCCTATGTGTATATATATAATGTTCAGTGTTGCACTGAATTTAAATTGTGTAAGGGGAAATCTCTAGTCTACTACATGCTCTATTATACAAAATAAAATAAAATAAAATAAAAAAATAAAAATAAAAAAAAAAAATTGTCATTTTACCACACTGCTTATAGTTCACAAATAGTAACAGGCAGATGTTTGCTGTATCTTGGAGCACAAGACAGGTATTTACAGATATTGTGATAAGCAGCAGTTAAACTGTATCATCTGGACTGTCTGAAGCATGGTATGTCTGACTAAAACTAGAAAATCTCTAAGGACTGTGAGATAACAACCAGAAACACTTTTTTCAAATAAAAACATTGGAGATGGGTATAAGATTTCCTCATAAGAGTAACATCTCTTGGAAGGAGGACAGGAAGGGGAGTCCTATGGTAATGTGTGTATTCAATCGCAAATAATACACTTGCTTTCTGTGCTCTAACTGAAGCAAAACATTTTTAAGTTCTTTGTTTTGTTTTTTTTTTTTGGTCTAGACAAATATAGACCTCAAGAGACTTCCAATGAGTTTGATGTGAAAACTACAACCAGACAAGCACGGCAAGATTTCTTTGCTTCCATTTCTACAAACTGGAAAATATGAGGGACTTATGATGCGGGTGCATAAAAGCAAAAGAACTGTGTATAATTTTTGAACTTTGGTTAAAAAAAAACTGTGGAAAATTGATACAAGTTATTAATTGCTGTATATCCTTTTACACAACCTTTGCTTTATGTAGAATAACAAAATTTTTTTTTTTTCTATTCAAGTGTGCCTGGATCCTACTGTCCATGATGTAAGAGACAGCTTTGAATGTGGCGACTGAAAAAGTCCAGGTTCAATTTGCTAGAAAAAAAAACTACCAATTGACCTAAATTCCCTTAGCCATCAGAAATAAACTCAGCAGCGACAAGGAATAAGTTAGCTGGAATGCTCTTTAAAGTCTGGAAGTCTGTTGTGGTTTTAACTTTTAGCTACGTCAGACTGGTTCAGCCTCTTGTCATCTTAACTCAATTTACTAATTATAAAAGCACTATAGAATAAAAATGCAGACTAAAGAGAAAAGTGAAACAACTACTCAAATTTGCTCAAAAAAAACATTTCACTCTGGACAAGAAAGACATAACCCAAATGACACGTTTATACAGAGGTGGTTGAAAAAAACAGAAATCTTTAGGGTTGATTAATATTTAATGGCATTGACCCAGAAAGAGCAGAAAAGACACAAAGCTTACAAGGAGCACCTATTAGCTCTTTAGAAAGCTGAGTGTCATTTTACATGAATTGATAACCAAGCTAAAAACAGCGTAGGGTGAAATATACTGTAAAAATTTCTGATAAACAAGAACTTATTTGTGTCACTGTTTTGTTGAAGCTTCTCAACTGTATTGGAGCACTAATAGTCATCGAAGTTATAGGCTGTGCCAGGGCAGTAATCTGTTCTAATTGAGTGCTGTATTATGTTTTTCTGAATTATACTTTTTTTTTTTTTTTTCTTTTTTTCTTTTTTTTTCCCAAAAGGATATAAGAGTATGTGTGAAGAGTTCAGGAGAAGTTCTCTCTGTGGAAAGATCTAACTTAGGGAAAAAAAAAAAAAAAAAAAAAGAATCTGGTTCTGCACATCATAATTTAAATACTTGTTAACCATATACCATAATATCAAAAGTCTCACTAAAATGCCATGCCACAAAGAAATTAAGTTAAACTTTGCTTGTTTTCAATATAGAATTCAGACACTTGAGAATGTCATTTCTGGCTCATTTTCACTCCTTCTGAATGTTTCTAACATTCAATAATAATCACAAAGTATCACACACTTGCATTATGAAGCATGCATATATATATATATATGTGTATATATATGTATATATATATGTATATATATATACACATGCTCACGTAGTTTACATGGTATACAAGCAGCCATTCAGGAACTGAAAAAGAAGAGGGTATTTTCCATTAAAATAATTCAGTTTATACTATGTAACGCTGATTTCAAAAAGACAAAAATATTTCATATATCACTGCCTCCAAACATCTGCACATACAAGGCCAATTATGCAGTTTTTCAAATAGGCATTCTTCACAGTGAGACAGTACCTGAAAGATTACATCTGAAAGGTAACACCATTTATTCCAGCTGGAACATGGAAACTTCAAATAAGATATGCTAGACTTGAGCTTGACTGCTTTATTTTAAACATAATACATGTTCTGCTGATCTGAAGACTGTAATATAATGAAACAAACACATAGAATGTAGAATGACAATCAGTCCTCAATTTTTCCTTCAAAACAAATTATGGAACACTTGGGATTTTTCTAAAATTCCCATAAATTCTCCAACAGTACAAATTTAATATAGCTTTACAAATAGTAACCAAATTAAAAACTGAAGTCTATACATTGAAAATAAATTGGGAAATAATATTAATTCACTTGAATATTGAAATAACTTTCTAGTCAGTTATATATCTACAAGTTTCCAAAAGAACACAGTTTGTTTATTCTAATTACGCATATAATGCTGCAAAAATGCTTGCTATCTGATGCCAAACCATCCTTAATTAATCTGTATCACTTGATTATTTACGTGGAAGGAAATTTTACAAGTCAAAATAGTGTTTTTTATTTTGAATTCTTTTTCCTATTGGGCTAAAGAAATTCATAGCTCAAATATGAAGCTAAGCAATTTGATTAATTCAGTGGAATTTCAGCTTTTTTGTTCACATAATTTTATTGAAAATGCAAGTGAAAAACTAAGTATGAAATGCATTGGATGAGGTTAAAGCTGAAATTTAAGACAAAAAACAAACATAATTTTCTCTGAAAGATAGAAGCAGTCTAAAATGATCAGGAAGAAAAAAAAAAAAAGAGCATTTTAAATGTGATGAAAGTCATCATTACCTGATCTGAGAATCATCATGGTACTGAATTACTATCAAAAGCATTTCCACTCATGGTATATCAGACAAAGGAAGAATATCACAATGAACATGGTAATTCAAAGTTTCCTGTTATTTTAGGTCTCAGAAGGACAAGAATGCATTTTTTACCTCCCAGCATTGATACAAGGCTTTGTCATTTTGTTTGTACTGTTTTTTATAATCTTGTTGATTTTAAAGCAGTGATATTTGGAATATACTACTGCAACTATGGGAGATACTGCAGTAAATTCCATTACCACGGAGCTTCACAGCTTCATTGTAAAATACATGCTGCACCTGTCACAGTTCAAACTTCACTTGGTCTCTTTTGAAGCTCAGTAGCCCTGACAGAATTTAGTAAAACAAAATTTTATTTAGCATATTTAATTCACATGTACAATTATTTAAGTGCATTTACATTTTGATGTTAGCCAATAAAAACAGAACAATAAGAAATCCTAAGATCTTTCCCACAGCGCACAAGAAATTATTTTAACAAGTATTTAGACAATATTTTGTCTCAAAGCTTAGCTTAGGATATACAAATACAAAAGTCATAGAGTATGCTATGACTGATGAAGCACTGAAACACGTTGCCCAAGGATGTTGTGGATGCCCCATGCCTGGATGCATTCATGGCTAGGCTGGATGTGTCTCTGGGCAGCCTAGTCTAGTGGTTGGCGATCCTGCACATGGCAGGGGGGTTGAAACTAGATGATACTGTAGTCCCTTTCAACCCAGGCCATTCTATGTTTCTTTGATACTACAGGTAAAGGTCTTATATGTATGTAAACTTATTTTTTCTTAGCAGAAAAAAAATCGGATGAGGTTTAACAAAAGCAAGTATAGAGGAATATATATTGCATCTGGGGAGGAATAATTGCATGCACCAGTACAGGTTGGGGGATGAGCTGCTGGAGAGGAGCTCTGCAGAGAGGGACCTAGGTGTCCTGGTGGAAGACAGGTTGGCCATGAGCCAGCAGTGTGCCCTTGTGGCCAAGAGGGCCAATGGCATTCTGGGATGCATTAAAAAGAGCGTGGCCAGCAGGTCGAGGGAGGTGATCCTCCCCCTCTACTCTGCCCTGGTAAGACCTCATCTGGAGTACTGTGTCCAGTTCTGGCTCCCCAGTACAAAAAAGACAGGGATCTCTTGGAAAGAGTCCAGCAGAGGGCCACAAAAATGGTGAAGGGCCTGGAGCATCTCTCCTATGAAGAAAGGCTGAGTGAACTGGGTCTGTTCAGCCTTGAGAAAAGAAGACTGAGAGGGGACCTGATCCAGGTCTATAAGTATCTAAGGTGTGGGGGGCAGAATGGTGAGGCCGGACTGTTTTCAGTGGTGAGTGGAGACAAGACAAGGGGAAACGGCCGGAAACTGCAGCATAGGAAGTTCCACACAAATGTGCGCAAGAACTTCTTTACAGAGAGGTGACGGAGCACTGGAACAGGCTGCCCAGGGAGGTGGTGGAGTCTCCTTCTCTGGAGATGTTCAAGACCTGCCTGCATGCCTACTTGTGTGACCTGGTGTAGAGAACCTGCTTTGGCAGGGGGGTTGGACTTGATGTTCTCTGGAGGTCCCTTCCAACCCCTACAATTCTGCGATTCTGTGATTCTATGATACTACGGATAAAGGCCTTAAATGTATGTAAACTTATTTTTTCCCGCAAGGACAAAGACTCAACACAATTGTATTTTCTGTATTATTTTAAAGAGTCTGCAGATCTATAGATTATGAGTACATTACAATTTCATCTTGGCATTTTATTTGAAAATTCTTTATGTGAGGATAAAATATTTTCCAGGATTTGAGGAAAGCATTCTTATTCATTTTTCCTGAAGGTGAAAGTGACATAAAACTTCACGCTCGTGCCGAAAGTTATCACATCAGTCATAATGATTACTGTAATGAAAAAAATATTGACTATCAGATGTGTATGGAAGCATTAAGTAGTAGTTCTCAGTTTATTATAGCCTATTTGATACCTAGCCGTACCATCCTTGATTTTTTTTTTAACAGTAACATTTCAGAAAATCAATTCATGAGGCTTACAGTTATAATTTCCTTATATATCATATTTTGTTATCATAAAATGCTTTCCTTTAAGTTTTAAGGGGCAGATGGAACTCTTGTTATAATAAAAACTGTAAGATAAGGACTTGCATGCTTATCTATAAAACTTATTTCTTAAAGTGATTTTATTTTTCTTAAACATTCTTTAATGGTAGACACAGTGCTAAAAATGCATAATTGATCTTAACAATCAGTCAACATGAAGTGAAAGAGGAGGGGGAAAAAAAAAAACAAGCAGGCACCCTGTCAGAGTCCCCGAAGTCGTGCCTTGTGTTTCATATTTCCATAGCAAGCTGCCTTAAACTGCAATAGCTTTTACACAGTATTTTCCATAATGGAACTTCATTTGTTTGTGTGGATGCCTGTGGTTACATCTAGAGTAGTACCCTACGTGGGCACCACTGCTCTGCTGGTTGTGCTACTAAGCTACTGTTGCAGGTGTAAGGATGTAAGTCTTCTGTGCTTTAGGGCAGTGCCAGATGATGCTATCATGGGCAAGTTTGAGGGATTACATAAAGTCAGCGTTAAAATGGAGGTGTCTTCTTTCAGAGACTGGGAAGTTTAATTGTAGATTCACAGACAGATTCTGCCAGTTATTATGAGTGCCAGGCAGGAGGCTTTTTCTGGTTAGTTTATTAATACAGATACTTCCCTGTATGCAGCTTGAAAAGTTCTGGAGATTAACTTCAATTGGTTTCTTTGTAAATATTTCCACTAATGAAACCTTGATTTATGAACATATGAAACTAATTGACCCTGAGTGCTTAGGGGTAAAGTAACTGTCTCACAGAATACTGTGAGCAAGACATGTAATTCATGCCAATTATGTTTCCTTAAGAGTCAAAATAACTGGGAATGTATTCCTAGTGTCAGCATCTTTTGTCCAAAAACAAAATAATAATTTAGCTTCAGGGAGAACAAGTAGCTAAAAATCAAACTGATGTGGAACTACCATGTTTTGTCATTGATAGTTGAACTGGGCTAATGCCCCAGGCAAAAAGAGTGAGAAATTTTAGTGTTTCCATATTAGGAGTTAATTATTACAAAAAAATGTGCAAATCAAGAACTATTCTCTAAAGGATTCTACAAATAATTTGAAATAGTATATAATTTCAAGATCTTTGCAATTTGAAAAGTGATAGGTAATGAAAAGGAAAAAAAAAGGAATTGTTAGTTAGTCACCCAGGAGACATATAACATCTATGGAGTTTTATAACTTAATAAAAAATGACTTCAAATTTTATTTTTAATTGCCTCCATCTGCTATAGATTAACACTTACAAGAGAGTCCTCGTTCTATGATTTTACTGTACCTCTCCCAAATCACATCTAGGAGAAGAGCCACTTAGAACTCAACAGAAGATTAGGAACATCCTGTAA
This sequence comes from Lagopus muta, assembly GCF_023343835.1. Taxonomy (NCBI): domain Eukaryota; kingdom Metazoa; phylum Chordata; class Aves; order Galliformes; family Phasianidae; genus Lagopus; species Lagopus muta. The sequence continues at coordinate 41,138,349 of NC_064434.1, forward strand.
AAACTATTTTCTTTCTCTACATTTTAATTTGAACTTAAGCCATCTTTTAATTTGTATTTTTTACTTTATGATTACACTTACATATCTTTAGGTTTGTTTGCTTACACAAATAAACTATTAAATACAGTTAAAAAAAAACTTTCTGAAAAAGTTTTTCACTATAATGTTATATTGGCATTGTTGACATAAAATGTTTTAAGTTATTCACAAATGCAGCTACTATTTTATAGTAAGATGAATAAAGAACATGAAAAGATTTGTCTCAAAGACTGTTAATCTCCTGACTTCACTGAAGTTTAGAGAAAAATGATAATAAAGCTTTGCTGAGATAATACATACTGTTTGAAGATGTGTAACAGTTTTTATCACCAACAAAATGCTTTTGAATTTAAGTGCTTTTTGAATATAAATACAGTTTTCCAAATGAGATTGGAAAAAATATTTTGTCAGGATATTGTTATCTATAACATGAAACTTTTGAAAATCACCAGACACATGGCTGCAAGTTGAATGGCTGATTGTTTGAATGAAGTTCTACTTTGTCTGCACTGCCTACATAAGAAATAGGTGTCTTCTTCTGAGATCAGATAGATATTTGATAAGGCAGTGGTCCAGAAACATGAATGCAGAAGGGGAAGTTACATACCATGAGCTGTGGAAAACTAATCTTATTTATGTTTTAAGTAAATTAATTAATTTTCGGTTGCCTTGAGAAACTATATGCATGACTGCAAAAAAATATTTACGTACAGATTTTCGGGTAGTATAAATTTAGTTTGCAAGGATATAATTATGTTATGCTTAAAAAAGGTACATAATGCAGAACAGTAATTTTATATTTATATATATATATTTTTTTTCTGGAGAATAAAAAAAAGGAAAGAAAATACTGTTGCCAGGACTATAGCGTTACTGAAGCAAGTTTATATATATATATTTATTTAGTATTATTATTATTATTATTATTTTTTTTCTCCAGACATTTCTGGAAAAGTAATTGCTATTTTTTATACAAATTCTGTACTCGGAAAGAAATCTGTGCTCTCTCCCATAGAACAACATTCCTATTTCAAAGTTGACAGAATTTTGTATCTGATGTGTTGAACTTTTCAGTAGCTGAAAATCTCATTAGAAAGTTCTCTCACAATATCTTTTTTTCTTTTTTTCTTTTTTTTTTTTCCTAAATCCAACTAAGTAATGAAAAATAATAAACGATTTCATTTATAGGCTAATAGTCTTCCAGATTCCAATCTTGTTCTTCATAGTGCATGGATTAATATAAAGTATCCTTTTTCCAACTGCTTTTAAAACAAAATTGTTCTAAGTAAGGGACTTTACCAAAGTTTTTTACAATTGTATATACCTGTTCAGTAAGATCTGGGTAATTCTCTAGTTAATTTCCCAGTGATGCTGAGTGTACATAGTGGCTGACTAGTAAAAACCCTTTTCCCATACATTGGACATTCCTCACTAGAATTGAGTTAAATTTGAGGACTCTCATGGATATAAGTATCTGACAATTTTGTTAAATACAGAAAATCATTTTAATATGAAAATTGCTACTGAGTTCATTGATTCCAACAGGACAAAGTGATTCTGTGTGTGAAAAATTGTTAAAACTTTGAAAAAAAAGGACATTGTTTTTTTTTTAGGTATGCAAAAAGTTACACTGACAGCTTTATGATGCAAAATGTAATACACACAAGCATAACAAATTTGTGCATAAGATGCATTGAAAAAAAATGAGCTGAAGTAATTAATTATCTGTTTCAGTTCAATTTGCTTTCTATTGAAAGCATCTCATGCTGTTTTATAGTACTTAATAAAATCTAATCCATTACACAATGTGATAGAATCTTAACATAATATATAATGACTGCAGACCCCCTTCGGTTCTAAAACCAATATATATGTAGATTATCCCCATTTTAAATCTCCTCCAAAATAATTTACTTTAGAGCTTCAAATGGTACCAAGTCCCTCTTGAAGGCCAATATCAAGTTCACAAACTCTTTTCATTGTATTGCTGGTGTGAAAAAAAAAACAATGAAGCTCAAAAATAAACATTTATTTTTCAAGGTACAAGTTAAAATATCACAATGTTCATTTTTTTTAAATTATGTTCATTAATTTAAAAATCAAACAAGAAATTAGAAACATAAACTGTAAATGTTGAACCTGTTTTGAAAGTTCATATAAACACAAATTTACTAATAAAGAAACTGAGAAATTTTATAGCTTATCAAAAAAACAAAAATAAAAACAACATAACTTGTTTTGCTGACTGTAGATGAATCCATCTAAATAAGAATTGACTGCTCAAATGATTTGAAAGAAAAATTTCAGTTTTGGAGGACTAAGTCATTGCCTTTTCAATGCAGTTTTTACATGATATCTATGCTTTCAAGTTTGCAGAGAGGAGCTTAGAAAGTAATTATAGTAAAAAAAAAAAAAAAAAAAAAATTAAGTTTTTTTTTTTAATGTACATACTATCTATTTTAAGAAGAAAGCTGAATGGGAATCTCAATCTTTATATATCATACAGAATCGGAAGAAAAGGAAGTTTGAGTATCAATAGTTGTATGACAGGAAAAACTGCTCCCCACATAATAATACAATAGAATTATGCAACATTATTTTGATGAATATTAACTTTATTTACAACAAGCAGAAGATACTAAAAATAAATGCATTCTATATCTTTAAGTTAAATTTTATTTTTCTCTTTCTAAGTGCTTGCTGCGATATTTTAACTTCTAAAAATAAACACTATTCTACTGATTTTTTTTTGTAAACAACGACTATATATCTCAATTTTGGCTGTTGAATCCATTACCAGATAAATGGTCAGAAATTGCAACCCACTTTTAAGAGACACAGGAGTCCTTTAAAATATGCAGCCTATGTTTGCATGCGGTATCACTGTATTATATGTTATTCATTAGGCCCCAGAAGTCCTTCGTTATGACCAATCTACAGTTAGCAAAAAAGGAGCTTCATGAGCAGTGCTTTTCACACTGGAAACTGGAAGATTAAATTTATGATTTATATGTCTATCTTGGTTAATAGTGAGATGATAGAAGAAAGAAACTAATTTTGACCACTATTTCCAATTCTACAAAGAAAATGCTTCCAGAAATAAGAATTTGGGGTAAACATGTCAATTGAAATTGGAGTTTCATTGTGTATAATACTTATGTCTTAAATTAATTGTCTTTCAGGCATGTTAATACATTTCTGAATCCCAGAATACTTTTCTCAGTGGGTATTTTTTTCTTTGTTTTGTTTAGCTTACCCTTTAAGCTTTATTCTTATGATTGTTACCTTCTATATAAAAATACAGTGGAGTCATGCAGATAATATCCTAACAATAGAGTGAAAACTGAGGATTCCTATACTTTGCCTCAGGTGTCGAAAGACAACTGTTTCATTGGCTCAGTTTCTGAAATACATCCTGTTTCAGCATTTCAAATTTGAAAACTAATCTTGTTTTTATCTAAGCGAGTTTCACAACTGAGAGAGAGAAAGAGCAGCAAGAATTTAGAGTAAGAACTTTAGTGTAAAGATGGAGTTTCTGGGATAAAAAATATAGAATACTGTCTCTGCATCATTTATTTGAAGGCAAGTGCCACTTCTCAAGCACTCAATAACAGAAATATATGCAACAGAGAACAAACTTACAGCACCTGTGAGAGAAGATTTCTTCCAGAGCAGCCCTCATAGAATAAATATTCAATTACTTCTGAAATCAGCTTTCAATTAAGCAAAAAATTTTCCAGTCAGTTTAAGTCTCAGAAAAACAGATTTGAAATTTCAGACATGGATCTTTTTTCTCTATTTCTACTTAAAAAGTAGAATATTGATTTTTTTTTATTTTGTGTCAAAGATACAAAGTAGGTTATATACAAGATTGTTTTATGAGCTACAGTGTAATTCAAGGGTTTCCTCTCCACAGAGGAACAGTTAAAATATTGTTTACATATATCAATGTACAATAGAAACTACATACACTGTACAATAGATCCTTATATTAATTACACCTTTAAAACACGTAGAAATGTCTACTTATATTCTTAGTATCACAGAAGGGGTGAATGAAACAAGAAATAATTTATGTATTTCATAACTTTTTGAAAAACATTAAATTCTCTGTATAGGATGCTTTCTTTATTGTTACCATATAATCATTGAATTATAAACTATCCTGAGTTGGAAGGGACTCACAAGACTCATCAAGTCCAACTCCTGGCTCCACATGGGACCACTCAAAATTCAAACTCTATGTCTGAGAGTGTTGTCCAAATGCTTTCTAATTTCCAGCAGGTTGCAGCTAGTTATGTGACTACGGCCCTGGAAAGCCTATGCCATCTTCCAAAGAACCTTTTCCAAATCCCCAACCTGACCCAACTCTACACAACTCTATGTTATTTTCTCAGGTCCCATCACTGTCTTCAGAAAACAGAGATTAGCATCTTCCGCTTGTGAGGAAGCTGTAGGCCGCCATGAGGCCTCCCCTTCATCTCAACTTCTCAAAAGCTATTCCTATATTTACTATGTATACTTAAAATTCCCATTTACTTGAATGGTAATATTTTCTCAAAAGATTGTTAAAAGAATGCAAAAAATATAAACAATTTATGTTCACAAAACTTATTCAGCTTCACATCAGTAGCAGGTGGCAGTAAATACATGAGGCCAGATTGCTAGCTTCTGTAAGTATTAGAATAGCTCAGCTGATGAGAGTGGGTATGTGATCCAAGTTCCACAGCTAAAATTTTAGGTCTCATATAAGCTATTCAGTAAATAACTGTGACATTGAGCTAACTTTGTCTTCTTGTCTGCTTACTTCACTGAAACAAAGACACCTATTTTGTCTAATTCTGCCACTGCAGCTCCACTGATTTCTATTGTGAGCTCATGATTTCATTTCAGTTGATTATAATAGACATAGTTGCATGAATAAAAGAACATTCTTGCCATGCTTCCAAGAAATAGCAATGTTTGTTTACCACAAATTATAGTCAGCATGTGAGTCTTTCCATGTAACTGTCTAAAACTTATTTTGACGCAAATACATAAGCTTACTGCAATATATTCTGTCATTTTGTCACATACTGCAAAATCCAGGCTAGAATCTTATTTCAAATATTGGCCAAAATCTGGTTTTCAGAGAAGACTTAAGAGAAGCCTAACTATTTTCCCATTGTCTGACTGTGTCATGAGATCTTCTAAGCTGAAGCAGTTTGGCTGTTTAGGCATACTATTAATCTTTAGTGAGCGTCTCTTTCAAGACATTTTGTCCAGTCTCCTTTCAAAAAATTGTTTAACTCCGCAACTCTACTACACTTGTGTGCAAAGACATCTTCTATTGTTTCTTTTTAATGTGACTGCAGGCAACTTTTATTGATGTTCCCTAGTGCTTATACTGAAAGATAAACTGAACAGTCAACCACTATGTCACTCACGATTTTGTAGATCAGCATCTCATACTCTCTTCTCCTCACAAGTTATCTCTTAGCCATGAAGTTGTATCTTGATATATAGCTGATTTTTCTCTCTGCAATCTCCTTCATTCTGCACAAATTAAAATGATTCTTTAGAGTATACCATGTAAGAGACATCTATTTCACAGAATTGATTAAGAATATTACTACATGACACTTATTCTTCCCTGAGAGGGTGTTTGGGTACTGATTTAGGCTCCCCAGGGCACTGGTAACATAGCAAGTCTGCCAGGGTTTAAGAAGAATTTGGACAACACTCTCAGATATAGGATTTTCTCTTGCTGAAAAGAGAAATAAGTATTGACTAGAATTCTGATTACTCTCTAATTGCCAGTGAAATTTCTTTATGGAGAATATACCCATCTTCAGTCTCACAAGCACGTCAGATTTCTTGAAATACAGAAAAGCTATAGGTCTAAATATGATGTACCTTCTACCCAGTCATTGGGTTATTTCAAACGTAGTTTCCTCTCTCTTCCTGGATAGTTCAGTGTCTAGTTCATTGGAGTTAACACTAGTTCCTTTCCTTTCATTCCTCTTGTCGTGTTCATAATCTTTATTGATGACCTGGAGGGCACTGAGTGCACCTTCACAAAGTTTGCAGATTACACCAACTTGGCAGGAAGTGTCAATCTGTCTAGGGGAAGGAAGGCCCAACAGAGTGATCTGGACAGACTGAATAGCTTAGGCTGAGGCCAGTGGGACAAAGTTCAGCAAGACCAAGTGCCAGATCCTGCACTTTGGCCACAACAGTCCCAGACAACACTACAGGCTTGTGGCAGAGTGTCTGGAACACTGCGTTGAGACCTGGGGGTATCAGTCAGTGCTCAATTGAACATGAGCCAGCAGTGTGCTCTGGTGGCCAAGAAGGCCAATGGCATCCTGGATTGTATCAGAAATCAGTGTATGTAATCAGTGATTACAGTGATTATCAGTGATTGTATCAGTGTTGCCATCAGTGTTGCAGGGAAGTGATCATTTCTCTGTACTCAGCCCTGGTGAGAGTGCACCTTGAATACTGTGTTCAGTTATGGGCCCCTCACTACAAGAAAGACATCAAGGTCCTGGAGAGTATTCAGAGAAGGGCAATGAAACTGGTGAGGTGTCTGGAGCACAGGCCTTATAAGAATCAGCTGAGGGAGCTGGAATTGTTCAGTCTGGACAAGAAGAGGCTCAGTGACCTTATCACTCTCTACAACTACCTGAAGGGAAGTTGTGGTGAGATGGGGATTGGCCATGTAACTAGCAATAGGAATAGAAAGAATGGCATCAAGTTGCACCAGGAGAGATTCAGGTTGGACATTAGGAAATACTTTTTCTCTGAGGGTTTGGAACGGGCTGCCCAGGGAGGTTGTGGAGTCACCAACTCTGGAGGTTTTCAAGAAATATTTAGATATTGTATTGAGGAACATGGTTTAGTGGAAAATATTTGTAATAGGTGGACTGTTAAATTGGATGATCTTGGTAGTCTTTTCCAATACTGGAGATTCTATGATTCCCTTCCCTTCCAAGTTTAATTGGTGCACACAATACCCTTAAAACATAGCCTAGGGAATTTCACGCAGTCTCTACACTCCCTCAAATGTTACAATATTTGCTGTTTCCCATTAACACCTTAATAATTTTTATTCCCTCTTTGTTATCTTTATACAGTTCTGACTATAGCTCAACAAGGACGGTTCCTCAATGGAACATCAAAGACCTGAGTATTCTGCTGTTTTTCAGTCACTGATACATACAGCTTCATGAAGTGCACAGATTTATGTCTTTTACACTTACTAACCATTAACCAGATATCAAATGAGATAACGATATAAGCCAAATGTGGGTGCATACAGGGCACTGGACTTGTGCAGCAGTACTAACATAACTGCAGTAAAATTTTACTCTAGTGATGCCTACATGCTTTAGGATGAGAAAGTCCAGCTTACCTATCAAAAAAATCCTTACTGAAAAGCTTAAGCAAGTAGAAAGAGCTGCCATTTGGGAAATTTTCAGTACACACATCAGCTGCTTTGACATTTTTTGGAAGATGTTGAATCTCCCATAACCTCATCATAACAACAACCTCTAATTGCTAGTGTTTCTCATTGCCAGATTTATATATGAATATATATGCCAGCAATATATATGAAATGAAATCTAATGAGAGTTCTTCCTACTTATTTCTAAATCTAAGACCTATTCATGTAAAATCAGTTGCATGTTTTGTTAAATTCTTCAAAATCTCTGGTATTTATCCATTTTTGGACAGAATTACTGCTTGGGAGAGGTGGAGTCTTTTATCAAAATTGTATTCTTTGATGGCTGATTTATTTGATTTTGATTTAGCAGAGTAAAGGCTAGCATTTTGTAACTCAGAAGATACCAGTCATGTAGATCTATTAAATTAACATTAAACCAGATTACGCTAGTCTTGGTATCATGGTAGCCATGGAAATATGGTGTTTAATACAGTCTGCTAAAACTGCTTTAAAAGCTGCCTACAAGCTTAAGTGATTGGACTGTACTGAGGTTCTCTAAGCAGAACCTGATATAACTCATTATATAATCAACAAGTATACAGATGTATAACAATGAGCATACAGAGAAGTTAGACTGCTCTTTTGAGAGTGTATAGCTGGAGTGATTATCATGCTGGAAAGAAGCGATCAGAAATTATGATAACCAGAAATAAATGGAAGCTTATCCATATCCTGGGCTCACAGGAAAAACTCCAAAAAAAAAAAAAGCAATCTCCAGAGAAAGATCCTTCTTCAATGGCAGTCAGGCCTTAAATGGGATCTAGAAGAGGTGCAACCAGGCTCCACTTCTTCCAGTCACACAGGTGAATTGTTTTCACCTGTGCTCCTGCAGCTGACTCATTGCTTGCCTCAATCTGATGTTGATCAATCAGATGTTCAGGCCGTGATTCAATAGATCCTGTACACTCATGAAAACCTAATTTTTCTCAACTTAGCTTTTGCTGAATGTAACACCCAATACTTACCCTTCCATAGCCTTTCAGATGACTGAATACCTAAAAATTCTTCCTTTTACAACACCAAGATCTAATATTACACAGCGTTGTGGTGTTTACAGATCAACTATATATATTCAGTTCTGAGAGTTGGTAGATATATAAACAACTAATTGCATTATAAACCTTTCTTGCTTCATTCCAAGAAACATTAATTTATGTGAGAAAATTTTGTGGTTTAACCTGGCAGGCACCTAAGCATCACGCAGTCATTCACTGAGTGGGGGGAGAAAAAGCAAAAATGTGAAATGTGGGCTGAGATAAAAAGTATTTAATAAGAAAGAAAAAGAAGAGAAAATTGAAATAGTAATAGCAGTAATATAAAGTGTATTTACAAAGCAAGTTATGTACAAGCAATTGCTCACAAGTTGACAAATGCCCACCAAGTCCCCAAGTAGCAGCTGCCCCACAGCAAAGTCTCCACCATTTTTTCCAATTTATTTTTCTTTTCATTATGTGCTACAGTATGAAATATCCCTCTGGCCATTTTAGGTCACCTGTCCAGGTTCTGTGCCTTCCCAGATCCTTGTACCTCCTGAGTCCTTCTTACTGGTGAGATAGTAAAAGAAGTTGAAACGCCCTTGGCTCTATGCAGTCATTGCTCAGCACCAAATAAAACATCAGTGTATTTTCAACATGGTTTTTCTCCCAAAGCCAAAGCACCATATCACACATGAAGAGGAAAAATCCTCTGTCAAAAGCCAAGACAGAAGTTTCATTTTCACATCTATCTGATTAGAGTAGATATTTTCATTTAGATTCTAGAAAATTAAGTCTCTAAGATATCAAACTAGAAATGCAAATTTTGGGTAACTAAAACCTTAGATCTACTACCAAAGAAAACGACTTTATTTAGAAAACAAAAGCAATTTGATGTTAATGGTTTTGGAGAAAGAATAGGCAAAAGAGCTTTCTTAATGTTTATTTACTTTTCTCTGTGGAAACAAGAGTTTGTTTACAAGCATTGTTCTCATTACATATTCTAAATAGTAATGGGTGCATTTAATTTAATTACATTTAATTGAATTGCACTGCATTTAATTACAGTTAATTAGAATACTAGTTCAATATGTGTCCCTACATAGTTATAATGTGATGCTCAAGACCAGAACCATGAAAGAAACAAAATGCACCAATTCCAACTAGTGTGATTTTAGAGAAGTATTTTGGAGCATGGTTTCTAAAAGCTCATTGTGAATGTTGGATATTTAAAATCTATAGAAGCTTAAGTGTTTGTTGCAAGTGTCTTTAACCACCACCAACAAAAAAATCTACTTTTGTTAATGCTTGGAACTATTACTATTTTAGCAATTCTCTATTTTTCTTGGCAGCATGGCCTGGTTACAACCCACAAAGTAACTGACATCCTGCTCAAAGAGCTGTTGTTATTGATCATATATACACATTTTATGAAATTAAAATAAAGATAAGATTGTTGGTAACTGTTCCCTATCACATGATCTGTAAGCATTTGCAGCATTTGAACAGTATTTAGACATTAGAAATAAGACATTTTAACTCTATTGCCTACATCAAGCATGGAAACTGTGAAAGTAGCAGGAGAACCCAGATAACAAAGACACAATTCATAAGAATGAAATAAAAATACAAAAGCAACAAAGATCAACTGAAAAACAAAAGAAACTGAGATAATGGGGATTTATGGTCTTATAACAAGGGAACTGACAATCAGAGTACCTGTATGTTCCAGAGAATAGCGAAAAAACCTCTTGGTTTTAATATAGCAAGTGAAATAGGTTTGGCTAAAAATTCTCTATGCAAATATTTTTCAAAAGAAAAATAGTTTTTCTGTAAAATAATACCTACCTCCTACATTTCACAGAACAAATAAAGATAGTTCTCTGTGAAAAGTATGAACACTTTCTGGAAAATAAATAATATGGGAAAGTTTTAATTTTGGTTTGTTTGTTTCATTTTCAATTGTGATACTAATTTGATGGAAATGTTTTGACAATCTCCTCTAAAAGCATCTTTCCTTTTGGGAAAAAAAAAAAAAAAAAAAAAAATCAGGACATGTTTTTCGACATTTAAAAATGGTCAAAATCTTTATCATATATAACATAGCAGGACAAAGCCGAAACAATGGCATACTAAACAGTGGTTTTATCACACAATTGTTACCAGCTGCAATTAGAAGAATTTATTTGTGAAACTGACAATAATGATAATTAATATTGAGTAATATTAACTAACAATAATAATTTTTAAAAGCAAAAAACTACAAAGATTAAGGTTCATAAAAGAGCATTCCCAAGAATTTGTCTAATCCAATTTAATTGAATATTTGAAGAAAAAAAAAAGGAATTTAAGGGCTTTAGTAAACAAGCTATCTTGTGATGAGAGACCACATTAATAATTAAGCTTTTTTGAAATCTAAGACAAAAATGTGAAGTGGTGAACAATCAAACCATGCTGATTTTTTTTTTTCCTTCTTAAATTCTTTTTTTTTTAATTGAAATATCAACTGTGTTCTTGGTAACGGTATAGTCTACAACTGGCACTTAAATCTGCCCACAGAAAGAAGTTGCTTTAGGTATACAATGTACAACACCAGAAAAGTGTTGCTCACCAACCACTTTAACACTCTTTATTCAATATTCAACCCTAATTACTTAAGTTTAAATGTTTGATGAAGTATCATTGAGAGGAAGTTTTATGCTGAAAATTTGATTGTAAAAATATTTGCAAACAGAGAATATTTGTTGGTATGAGTCTCTTACACTGGGACCTTATTCATGGAGTTACTCATCAAGTTTGCAAAACAGCGTACATTCCTACATAGTTTAGCAGTAGTGAACAAGATTCCAAATGTGTGAGCATCTAGTGATTAACAAAACATAATATTGCTCAGTGCCATAAAGCTGTCTTATGTCTGAGACCCAGCTATCACTAGAGAAGACAGAACAAATCACAGAGTGATGGTGAATTACCATATAATAAAAAATTCAGCAAGTTTCTCATAAGTCAATTTTATATTGAGTCAACTAGAATCATTGCCTATACAAGTATTCTTGCAACAAGTCTCCAATACATATTGCTATGCATACAGAGGAAAAAAATGTGTGTTTCAAGTAATGTTTCTAATTAAATAGTGCTATTTAAAAATTGTCCAATTTGCTGCTGCAGATTTAAAGCATGTGACCTGGTTTTCCCAGGGATTGTTCAGAGCTTTAATTCAGTCCCTTTGTGAAATGTTTTTCTTTAATTATGTTCACTGTCAGAAATACTTCATTTCTTTTTTTTTTTTTTTTTTTTATTAGCTAATTATTTCTTGTCATTCCCTGATTACTATTTTGGAATATACTGTTATCTGTTTGTTTGCATTTGCTTAATTTTTAGTATTCGGTAATCTTTCTGACATTGGTTCTTAATCTTCCCTTTAGAATAGAATTTTTTTGAATGTTTCTACTCAGCTTATCTAAGTGCTTGATACCAGAAATTTACTTTTTGTGTCTGCTTTCCTTTGTCATCTTTTAATAATTGCTATTTGCAAGACTATTTAACTATCCCTGCAATTCTTCATTCTGAGTTTTTAATGTGCTTTCTAACTCTCTGTATCAAGGCTGCAAGGAGAAGCCTGTTTAACAACAGCCTACTCATTCTTTGAGTTTCTGAGGAAGTGGTATTTTTTTGTTTCCACCCTTCACAGAGAGTTTTGATGCAGTGAATGCTCAGATCCTTGTTGGTTTGTGTCTGATAGTAAATTTTAGGTATTATCTTTTACTTTTCACTTGTATTTATGGCATTACAATTTTATCTTGTATAATAGCTTTCTTACAGTATTCAAAGCATACAACAGAATTAAAGGAACATGAAAATATTAAGATAGAAAATAGCAAAATGTTCCTTTTCACTTCCAAAACTGATGAGTAGAATAAATTAACAAAGAAAGGTAAAGAAGATTAAAAAAAATTGAATCAACTAATCAACCAAAAAAATGAAACAAAACAATTTCCTTCCTGAGAAAATGACACATGACTATCTCTCTAAAGTGCACACACCAATGCAGGTAGCATGGGAAACACACAGGAGGAATTAGTGGTTTCTGTGCAGTGACAGGCTTTGATCTGCAGTTACAGAAACAAAATGAGATTGCTTGCATGACTGGAATGCTGTCATGAATGGCTACATGCTAGACAGACTAGGAAGGTGAGGTGATGGAGCTGCCCTTTATGTTAAAGAACATGCTGAATGTATGGAACTTTTCATCAAGGTGGATGATGAGTGGGTCAACAGCTGGGTAAAGATTAAAGGACAGATTAACTGGAGTTAATGGATGTTCGCTACAGGTCATCTGATCAGGTGGATAAAGTAGATAAGACATTTTTACAGAAATATGGAAGTAGTCTCAATCACAGACCCTGTTTCTCACTGGGGACTTAAAAACATCCTGACATTTGCTGGAGGAATAATACAGCAAGACACAAACAGTCCAGGAGATTTCTGGAAAGATAACTTTCTGACAGAAGTGATAGAGGAGCCAACAAAGAAAGGATTGCTTCTGGACTTGTTCCATATCCTGTAGGAGGAGGTAGAGCAATAAAATCACAATCCTGGACTTTGGGAGAAGGGAGGAGTGTCTGGGGACATTCTTGGAAGAATACCGTGGGAATGGATTATAGAAGGAAGAGGGATCCAAGAGCTGGTTAATATTCAGGGTTCACTACCTCCAGGCTCAAGAATAATGCATCAATATGGGCAAGAAATCAAGCAAAGGGGACAAGAGATATTCATGTATGATCAAGGAAGTGCTGGGGAAAAAACCAACCAACCAAACAAACAAACCATAAGCAGAAAGGCACAAGGCACAAAGGAAAGTATTTGTTTATATTATAAGTTATGATAGTGAGTGCAACAATCATCTAAATTTAGTAAGATAACTGGGTCCCCATTGACAGGAGAATAAGCAAGAAATTCAGGGTATATTACAGCTAAATCACTTATTGTCAGTAGAAGTGCTGTCACTCAGATGAATTATTTGAATCCCAATATTTTATCTTTCCGATGGCAGGCTGTAGAACACTGTTACTTTGATTGATTGTGATCTGTTAAAAATTAAAAATTGGCAGCCATCTTTTTTAGTTGTTGTACTTCTATACCATATGAAGAAAAGGCAAATTTTCAAGAGCTCAAAAATTTAATCATGTTGTGACTGCACATGAAACAGTGTTCTCTCTCATTTTGTTGCTTTTAACATTGCAATACAAATTATTTATCTTGTGATATCATTTTATTTTCAGAGTTCTTTTTTTTTTTTATCTCACAAAGTAATATGTTACAATCCAAGCATATTGGAATGAAAGAATTTGCCAGCAACATTAATTACACACAAATGGCAGTGTAGTGTAATGGCTAGTGTCTTTCAAGACAAAATGGACTACTTCAGTTTAATTGATTAAAATATTACTGTCCAGTCTTTGATTGCATCGGCACAGATGCTGCCAGATATTGAGGGTACCTAATTGACTCTGGCTATTAAGCAATTTAGGCAGCCAGGGAATTTTTTGTTCTGACATGCCCTGCACACTTTAGTGCATTGAGAAGTGATATCAGCATCCATGTTCTCTGTTACAATAAAACATGGCCAAGAAAATATGACTCATGGTGCAGAAAGAGTATCATAGAATCACACAATGGCCCAGGTTGGAAGGGACCTCAAGGATCATGAATCTCCAAAACCCCTGCCACAGGCAGGGCCACAAACCTCCACATTTAATACTAGACCAGGCGGCCCAGGGTCCTATCCAATCTGGCCTTGAACACCTCCAGGGATGGGGCATCCACAACTCTGTGCAGCCTGTTTCAGCACCTCACCACTCTCTCTGTAAAGAACTTCCCCCTGGTATCCAACCAAAATCTTCCCTCCCTCAACTTAAAAACATTCCCCCTTGTCCTGCAGTTATCTACCCTTGCAAAGAGTTGATTACCCTCCTGTTTGTAGGCTCCATTTAGGTATTAAAAAGCTGCAATAAGGTCACCCCACAGCCTTCTTTTCTCCAGGCTGAACAAGGCTGAACAAGGCTGAACAAGCCCAGCTCCCTCAGCCTATCTTCATAGTGGAGGTGCTCCAGTCCCCTGGTCATCTTCGTGGCCCTTCTCTGGACCCTCACCAACAGCTCCCCATCTTTTTTGTACTGGAGGCTCCACACTTGGACGCAATATTCCAGATGAGGCCTCACAATAGCAGAGTAGATGGGAACAATCATCTCCCTGTCCCTGCTGGCCACCCCTCTTTTGATGGAGCCAAGGATACCATTTGCTTTCCGACCTGCAAGAGCACACTGCTGGCTCATGTTGAGTTTTTCATCCATCAGGACCCCTAGGTCCTTCTCTGCAGGGCTGCTCTCAAGGACTGCTCCTTCCAGTCTATAAGTGTGAGAATCCTTCTTAGTTTTTTTTGGCTCAAAGCTTGCTTCCTGAGGTTTTTCTTGTGATAAGACTCTGAGTGACTTGTCAAGGAGGCAACTGATGGGTGCTAACTGTGTGACAATCGATATCGCTTTGGGAACATTTGCAAGCCCCTTCCCCCAGAGCTGCTTGCTCTGTAGAAGAGCGGAAGAGAGTGCTCAGGAGTGTTCACTGGCGGAAGATCTGGCCTGTGGCCAAACCGCTCCAGCTAAGTACGGAAGGTTGGGGGATGATACCATTGTATCTTGCGAAGGCAAGATGCAAGTTGGTGCCTCCCTGCTTCCTCTTATCTGCTGGCAAGGCCAGAAAGATAAGAATAAAGGAGGTTCCTGCTGAGATCCCAGAGCCAGAAGCTGCCACCGCAAGGAGAACTGACTCAACCACCTTGGGTTTGAGCTGTCACTCAAAGGAGAGCTGACTCAACCACTTTGGATTTGAGCTGTCACTCCAAAAACAGCTGACTCAACCACTTTGAAGCCATTGAAAAAGGGCCATCATCACCATGGTCGTCGTCGTCATTGGCAACAGGACAACTCTGCCTGACGACCCACCGCTACTGAAGATCAAAGACTGAACTACGAACCTCGCTGGATCCATGGTGGTGACTATGTCCCTCTTGCTGCGTATAAAGACCCCTTGCTTCTTCTTTTCTATCTTTTCTATCGCCCTCCTTCCCTTCCCCCATTACCCTAATTCATAATAGTGTCCGTCCTCCCCTTCCCCATTTCCCTGATTAAGATTTGTAATAAACTGGTCGGACCAACATTTGAACCGTTGCTTCTTAATCTCACGCCGGGTATATAGATAATAAAAGAACCTCCTCTCCCTCCTATAAATTGGAGCGAGACAATAAGGATGCCTGGGATTCCTCCAGCCCAAGTGCGAAACCTTGTACTTTGCTATGTTGAACCTTTCACAGAATCACGGGATCACAGAATCACCAAGATTGGAAAAGACCTTCAAGATCATCCAGTCCAACCATCCACCTATCACCAATAGTACTCACTAAACCATGCCCCTCAACACAAAATCCAACCGTTCCTTGAACACCTCCAGGGACGGTGACTCCACCTCCTCCCTGGGCAGCCCATTCCACTGCTTGACCACTCTTTCAGAAAAGTAGTATTTCCTAACGTCCAGCCTAAATCTCCCCTGGTGCAGGTTGGAGCCATTCCCTCTACTCCTATCATCAGTTACACGAGAGAAGAGGCCGACCCCCAGCTCACTACAACCTCCCTTCATGTACTTATAGAGAGCAGTAAGTTCTCCCCTGAGCCTCCTCTTCTCCAGACTGAACAATCCCAGCTCATTCAGCCACTCCTCATAAGGCCTGCGCTCCAGACTCCTCACCAGCTTTGTTGTCCTTCTTTGAACCCACTCCAGAGCTCAAGTCAGTTGAGGTCCCTCTGAATGGCATCCCTTCTTTCCACCATGTCAACTGCACCACTCAGCTTGGAGTCATCAGCAAACTTGCTGAGGTAATTCTTAAAGACGTTAAAGAGCACCGGTCCCAAGACAGACCCCTGGGGGACGCCACTTATTTCTTATCCACCAAGTGGTCCACCCATCAAATCCACATCCCTCCAATTTGGAGATAAGATTGTGGTGGGGGCTATGTCAAAGGCCTTGCTCAAGTCCAGGTAAATGACATCGGTCATCTCCCCCTTGTCCACCAATGCCAACACTCCATCATAGAAGGCGACATGGTTAAGCATGACCTTCGCCTGGTGAAGCCGCGCTGGCTGTCTTGGGTCACACACTCATTCCTCATGTAATCAAGCATGTCATCCAGGATGATCTGTTCTATGAACTTGCCAGGTATAGAGGTGAGACTCACCGGCCTGTAGTTCCCCAGGTCCTCCTTGCTCCCTTTCTTGTAAATGGGAGTGACGTGACCCTTCCTCCAGTCATCCAGGACCTCACCTGACAGCCACGACTTTTCAAATGTGATGGAGAGCAGCTCAGCAACCACCTCAGCCAGTTCCTTCAGAACCCTGGAATGCACGCCATCTGACCCCATAGACTTGTACACATTCAGTCTCATGAGGCGGTCTTGAACTTGCAGACTTTACTCTTACTTGAGTAGGTACAGATGGAAAGCAAAGAGGAAGGATATATGCACAAGAAAGAACTTTGATTGATCAAACAGAGAAAATGCCAGGAAGCACAGCCTCCCTCTCCCTTCCAAGCATCTGTCTGTAAATGTAAGGATGAGGGGAATCAGCAAAAGTGCATGAGGGTCAAGATAAGGATTACAGAGCATGCTCCTGAAATTACATGAGAGGAAGATGCTGAAAATGTAATGCCTCTTTGACCTATTTTTTTTAATAGATTGTGAATCTGAGGTGAAGCACAAAGTGTTCTGAGGTATCATACAAAGTGTTTGCAAAACCATCTTTCATGATGAGCTCACATTTCCACAGGAAGCAACAGTAGATTACAATTAACTTCTTTATCCTTCACACTAGATATGTGGGAACTTAACATTGACTAATTGTGGAATAACATTGTTGGATCTAGCCTACAGAGACTTAAAGTTATTCTAAGACCGTATATCAATTTTACTGCTTTTCTAACTTTGCACATTGTTGTCAGAGATTTCACAAAAGTTATTTTCAGTATAAAATTACTTTACTGTTTATCAAAGGCATTTTCTCCCTATCTTCTAATAAAGATTAATCTAAATGATCATCATCATGTCAAACCCTAAAACTAAAATGTGGATTGAGAAATTCAAGCACATTTCAGCTCAGTGCTGATTAAATAACTGCATAACCTGTATCATATATATGTCATCGTAGTATTTGATTATCAGTCTTCTCTCATGCTAAGCTAAATACTGGATTGTTAATGGATCATTAGATGTGCTTACATGTTTGTTATCTTGGCCAGACATGTTAAGATGAAATACGATATGTAAGAGGTATCTTACAAAAGTTATACAATAAGTAGAATGGTTTCTCTACAATGTTTCAATAAATCATATTTCAGTTCTATCAGCTGGAAATTGCTTTGGTTCCATTCAGTGCTCTGTTCCTGAAATTTTTGAGATGAAGAATTTGGCAAGACTACAATCCACTAAACAGTTGTCAGCAAAATCAGGGCCATGAAATGCTCCTTTTCAGGCAAGTAATATGGATGGCTGCTGTGCAGCCTTATATTTCCCTCTTGACTTCTGTCTTGGCCAGCAGAATTCTGAGTGGGGACGTTGCCAGCATTCTCACTTCCCTATACATGGTAGCCAGCTCAGGATTTGTACTTACAATAAAGCAAGACTTAAGCAATGTTAAACAATGACTAGGTGAAAGTTCTGATAGTACACATAACAAATGACTATGGCATTAATTGAATTTAATTAATTTTTCTTTATACTTTGACTTATTCAGTTAACAGAGAGGACTAAAGGTGACACTGATGGGGACTTTTGAGAAACAGCTCAAAATCCCATTTCTTTTGTTGTACCTAGAAGAATTGTTCATCATTTCAATTAATATGATACAGGACTTTGCGTTTTCATCTAAAGAGTTACTTAAATATTTCCTTCCAGAGGATTCTAATAATCACTTTTGAGCTAATAATTTAACATTTTAGCCTTTTAATGCTACAGGATCATGTTTCATAACTAAGTTCATCCAGACTAGACACATAAATAGTGCAGTGTTTGTAACAACAGAAACTACAGAAATAAGGTAATCAAAATCACACTTCTCATAAACTGAAGAATTTCACTACTTACATTAAATTTGTTTACTTCCATGAAATTTTAGAAGTTCTCTGAGGTTCAGCTTGTTGATTTCTTCTTTTACATTAATTTTATCTTATTTTAACTAATTTCTGAGAAAGAAGTGATAAAACTAATAACATTCAGAGAACAGGAGCTTGAGTTCCAGGATGTCTATTGCCTGGAAAATATTGGATCTATTTCTATTTTAAAAAAAAGAAGTATTGAGTTTAGTGAGAAAATTCACCCTTGTGATTCTGAAAGTGGTTTTGCAAGAATTCAAGGGATTGAGAGTAAGAATAAGAAGAGAACTCGGTAGCCTCTTCATATGTGTTGTCAAGGGGGACTTTGGTGGCCAAAGGGAGGTGGGAACCAAAGAGTGGTGGAATATCCATAATAACTGCCTGCTGTGCTCCCTCAGTTGTTATCCAGGTTATCTCCAGACACCAAGACCTGCTATCTATCTTTCTTCTCATGCAAGGGCTTTGTGGATTAACTGGAAAGGGTGGTGAGCTCTGTTTCACTCTGTGGACATGTCACTGTATGACGTTTTACAGAATGACAGCTAATGGGAGCGAAGAAAGATTGAGTGGATAGACTAGGTGGCCAACCACAAGAGGAAGTCAAGGCATTTCTAGAAACACAGAGACAGGTAATGGCCAGAAGGGCAGCATTTCTGGAAGCTGAGAGCAACTGCAGGCCCTTCTCTGGTTCAGCAACACAGCAGTGAATATACCACAGCTCTGGGTGAGGACACTTGCTCCAGCAGGACAAGGGGACATAATCAATCTGGCTGGCAGCTGGCTTTCTGTGCCTTCAAAGCCACCTCAAGATCTTCCCTTTGCAGGGAGTCGGATATTTGGGTAAGTATCCCTGCAAAGAGTCATCACTTTTTCTAACTATTTTTTTCAGAATATTTCCATCATTTTTTGGAAACTGTTTAGAGCTGCAACTTTGCTACAAATGGAAGAAAATACATGTGTGCAAATATATACAGTTATGAATGTATATCAAACAATTTAAAAATACTTTTTGTATCAATTTTAACAAGAGAACAAAACAATTTCTTTTTATAGCAGATGGTCTGACTAAATCTCAAATCTATTATAAAACATTCCTACAGCTGCTAAATGTTGGAGAACTAATGGACAGGCAAATAACAACACTACATGATTTGTCTTTGTGCGGACGTTTAAAAGTTGAAAGAATGATTCATGATTTGAAAAATAAGATTCATATTTGGAAAGGAGAATTATTCCATATTGGAAAATGTCCAGCAATAAAAGCAGTCTTGACACTCAACCAGACTGAGCACGTTAAAGAGAGGTAAAAGTATCAGTTAAGAGAAGAATTACTCAGGTATATTACACAGCTGCTGAAAATAATACTGTTAGTTTAAAATAAAAGCCACACCTTGGAAAGATGAAACTGCTTTAAAAATGATGTTAACTTAAACACATGTATAACATCCTCATTTCCAAAACCACCAGTAAAGTAATTTTTTTGTTTTTTTATTTTTTAAATTGGAATGAATCAAGTAATTATCAGTGCACCTTGTCAGCAAAAAACAAAAACAAAAACAAAAACAAAAAACAATCATATGCTGGGATACAACAAGCACAACATAACTAGCTGGCTGAAAAAAGTGATTGTCCCAGTCTATTGTGTTCTTGCATGGCCTCACCTTACCATAATATAAGGACACTAAACTACTAGAGACTGCCAGAAGAGAGGCAACAAAGATGGCAAAAGACATAGGAGCAGCTGAAGTCCCTGGGTTTGCAGAGCCCACAGCAGAAGAGTTGATGGGAGCCTTCATGCTGGCTACAGCTCCACACAGGAAGTGGAGGGGCAGCGCTGAGCTCTGCTCTCTGTGACAGCAATAGGGTCTGAGGCATCAGCATGGAGCTGTCAGGGAAGGGGCAGCTGTGAGTTAGGGAAAGGTTCTTCAGTAGAGCGTGGTGGGCATGGAATAGGCTGCCCAGGGCAGCAGACGTGATCCTGAGTTGCTGGAATTTGAGGAGCATTTGGACAGTGCTCTCACACATAGGGTTTGACTCTTGGGTGGTCCTGTCTGGAGCCAGGGGTTGGGCTCAGTGATCCCTGTGGGTCCTTTCAACTTGGGATATTCTGTGACTCCATGATAAGAAAATGTCGCTGTAAATATGTCTTTATGCAGATATTTTTACTTAATGTGCAATCCAAACAAAGGTTTCTCACCTTTAATTTTCTATCCTCACTTCCAATGTTAGAAATTCATAATATCATCCAGGCTCTACATGAATAAAGTTAAATAATTGAAATTTTTAAACGTCTTCAACATCTGTGACTGCTTTATTTCTACTTATTTCTCTTCCTAAGTCAAGAAGTTCTGTTTCAAAAATTTAGATTTTGTAGTGAAAATATAAGCAGAACATTGTTTAACGTATTCTCAGGTCTTCTAATAACATTTAGAAAAGTTACGGCTGAGAATAACGGTGTTCTAAGGCAGTAATGCTATTAAGGGACTTGGATATTGCTCTCATGAAACCCATGTATCTTATTTGTTTTACTTTTCTTGTATTTTTGTCCTGGGAAGTGAGAAGAATTGTGATGGTAGCAGCAGTCACTGTACAAAAAATGCCTGCGAGGGAACACTTGATCAGTAGAGAACCGCCCTGCAATCTTTTTAATTAAATGAAAGGTACAAAGGAAAATAATAAGAATAATAAATAAAATAAAAAATAAAGCAACGTAAGTATAAATTAGGTATTTTTTTAATTAGAAATGAATAGTGTCATGGTTTTATGATTTGGTTATCAGTATTCCACATCATAGCATCATGTAATGAATGCACATTAAACACATGTATAGCATGTGTTTAGCATGTAATGAATGGGGTTTGACTGTTGATGCTCAAGTTCTGGATGCCTGTCCGGAGGAGAAGAACTACATTCCCCAGGGGAATTTGCGGTCAGCATGGAGATATAACTCCTGGCAAGGTCACCTGATGCTCTCTTCTTCACCTGTGCTTCTTCGTCTGCTCTTCTCCATCTGCTTTTCAGCAGCGGCAATGATCTGAGATGAAACAAACTAATTTATTAAATATAGTATCAGAATGCAAGATAATGCGGTATAATGGAATTGAAGCTAATAAATCAAAGTATAATGAGAGTGTGTCCGAAAGGTGGATAGGCCTCACCACAACGCTGAGGTGAGATGTACAGTCCAGCTGAACCTTAACAGAGAAAAAGCGTCTCTTATCTCCTGACTATCAGTATGGGATCCTACATAGCTTTTTGAAACAGAATAAGTGAGTTACGGCTATCAGCCATACATTTAATGCTAGTACATTATTATTGGAAAACAAGGAAGTTTGGCCATTAGACAAATATTTATTGTTCTTCTTTCACATTTTGCATGAGTGCATTCTCTCTGGAGATGGAGTATATCTTCCTGTATGTACACCAGAAGAAATTTCACTTCTCAGCTGGGTTGGTCTATTATGATACACTTCTGCTAAGCTGAAGTATCCAGCAGAAAATGAGTGCTGACGACTATTTACTCCTTTTCAGTCTTTAAAATCTACAAAGCTGCAAAAGCTTTGCTATTATTGGATGAGATTTTCATAGGATGACCTTCAGTAACATTATCAGCATCTTCTTTCTAGATATCAAGGTTTTTTTGAAATAGATTGTCCAACATTTCAGCAATCTAGAAAGTCTGCTGGGGAAAAAATGAAGTCATTTTTAAGACTAGAAATGTCCCATTTGCACCACTTATGTGCTTATCTTGGTTTTTAATTCTTAGTGGGAACATTTATGTTCCACATAAATAAAGAATAGTGTTTGCCTTAATGAACTGATTTAAATAGAACTGTTGTTTCATGGTTTTTGTTGTTGTTGTTGTTTTTTACTGTAAATCTTGGCAATATTTTAAAATTATAATTTTGCCTGAGATACTCACTTGCCCTTGAATAATATACATACCACATAAATATTACAAACAGTTCAGGTAATGTCACATTTTGGGAATGAGGAGAAGAATACGTATCTGTTCTCACTAATGGATAGTGGGGTCCAGAGACTAAGTGCTCCATTCTGCTTATACTAGACACACAATGAAAGCAGATCTGGGCCTTATCTGCCTTATCATATGAAGGATATGGAGGGAGAAAAAAATTTTCTTTGTTCTGTGGAAGTCATTTAATTCTATTCATTCTTTTCAAAATTCGTTTCTGGATAGATGAATAACTCTTATGTGAGGAAAACTGAAATCTACAGTAGTGATTAGGCTAATAGACTCTAAAAATGCTCTTAAGTTTGCTTCAGAAGAATATGATGATTACACTCCATGGCAGTCTAATGTTTGGTTTCAAAACTCATCACTGTGAGAAAGCTACCAGACTTTGATGAAATATTTTCTTACTTCAGTAAGTGGAATGAGGCAGTTCAGAAGTCATCTCAGATGCTTGGATTGAGATACAAACTTTCACAGCTGCCTCCCACTGCATGCTCGTCACTGTTTGTAGTTGTATAGGTAGATCATTAGTTAACAGTCTTAGTTCTTGATTAAGTATGATACTGTGTGCATATTGCAGGGCTGAAATCTACATTATAATGCACCAATTTCTATGCTTTAAAAAGTGCCAGTAAACTATTTAATAATTGCATCATCTTGACAAGAATATATTTTGCTATGTACAGGTTTTTGATGCTACTACTGTTTCTTTGAAGATTTGGTAGTTTTTATGATTTTATCAGCATCTCATTAGAAGACTTTCATCAATTTATACAATGAAGAATTTGAAAAAAAAAAAAACCTGGAAAACCCAAACTAAGTCTAAATTAAAAACAAGACAACAAAAAACCTGAAAAGCAATATATCAAGACTAATAACTGACAATCTGAGGGCCTTCTATGACTGAATGACATCAGTGGACCAAGGAAGGGCAACTGATGTTGTCTACTTGGACTTGTACAAGGCCTGTGACATTCTAAACCATGCTATGATTCTATTACATGGAATGCAGGTACTGCTTGCATTTAATTATCTACAGCTACACAGTCAAATAATGAATTCTACAGCTTCCTAGTCACATGATTACATAGGGTTGTTCCAGAAGTTTCATTATTTAAAAATTGTTACCCTTTTGTTAGAGTTTAATCAAAGTGGAATCCCCCTGCCCCTTCCCCCAAAATAACAAAGAAGATAATTTACCCCCATTATTTTCTTGAGATCTTTAAGTATAACCTTACTGTTCAGGGTGGGGACAATAAATGTTCTTGTATTGTACCTTTAATTCTACTATTTCTATGACAGAAATGTAGAGCTGTTCTGTTACTGGTTAATTAAAAACTAAATTTCTATTCCTTACACTCCGAACTTCCACTTAAAATTAATTATGGACAATAACAAATAGCAAAATGTTCCTTTTCCAGAGTAAGTTCCCACTGGGATAGAGAGAAATGTTAATAATTAATCTAATAGTCTAACTTTGTATTATTTTTTGCTGCCTCACACATATGAAAAACCCCACTGATGTTGTTTGACTCTTTTGGTTTCATAAATATTTATGTATAATCGCATTTTCCTTGTAAATGGCATTTTTTCTGCCCAAAGGGAGGAAAAACAATTTGTGTGTTAATTTTATCTCACTGGTTTTGTTCAGCTTCAGTAGCTCTGTATATAAAATAAGAGATTAGATTAAAAGAAATGCACACAACCTGTGTTTGTTACTATAAAGGATAACAATTAAGGAATGTCACTAATTTTGTAGCAATTCAGGTACATTGCCACCTACCTTCAAGCAATGAAAAACAGGTAATTCAGTATTTCTGTTACCCCAACCTGATGACTTTTATATATATTTTGTTTAGATTATGCTGCCCTCTACAGAATAACTGAAAATGCTCAGGATTTTACAAACTCAGGGATTGCTGTCCATTATTTTTATTATCATATTTGGACAAATAGATACACATCTTTGATAGTCTTCTAAGGAAAGCAGAGCTGTATTTGTTGTCATTTTAGTGTTCATCACTTTCTGCGTGACTTGTAATTTATAGAAATGTACCATTTCTTGATATATTGATAAATAAAATAGTAGTGATAGACATAAGTTACTGAACCTTTGAGATAAAATGAAATATATTTTACATCCTCCAAGAGAACTGAAAACAAGTTTACTAACCTTTATGTCTCAGGAAGTAAGCTGGTTTTATACTTTATAAGCTGCAATCTGTATACTACTATTCTTGCCAGATCCTACTGTCTGTAAAGAACAGCAGCAGTTAAATATAATGATGCACTTAAGACTCCTATAAAAAACAGGCTGTCAGTTGGACAGGGAGGAATATAAAAGACTCTAAACATAAATTGTATACTTTCAATTACATTTCAAAAAGTCAACATTCTCTTTGAAATCAAAGAAAAAGTAGTATTTTTACTAATTTGTATTCCTAGAAACCAACAAAATAAAATCCAAGTCCTGGATTATACTTCCCGCAGCAAACCTCGGAGGTGAATTGGGAAAAAATCTCTGTGAATATGTCTTGGCTCTCTACACTGCACTGTATCTGTCTGTCATTTAGGAGATCACGCATGAAGGAGAAAAGGCAGAGAAGTCTTCCATCATATTATGTCCTTGTAATTGTGTGGAGAAAGCAAATAAGCAGAAGATTTGACACAGTCTGAATTAGTTCCCTTTATATGGCTCTGCTGAATTATGAATTACGTTACTTAGAAACCAGACTTTAGAAAGAACAGAACTATAATAGATTTGTCAGAGTTTCTCTTACTGTGCTCACATAGCACAGAAACTCAGATGTCTTCGGTTTATTGTCATTACCAAGAAGTTAGAACACAATACTAATGACATCTCTCAAACATCTTCAGTTTTCCCGAGTATTCCTCTAAACACTCAGAGAAATGCTGGTCTTGAGGGGACTGACAGTCTCCATATTGTGCTTTTGAACACAGCTGTATTTGTTTAAGGAATAAAGAACTGAGTGAAGATAACAGCAAAAAACTGATTATGCCTCTATACCAAAAAAAAAAAAAAAAAAAAAAGTGCATTTTTATTTCAAGTTCTCCCCCTCTTTCTGTTACATGCCGAACAAACCGTGACAAATAAAGTCTCTGAGTTAATGTTTGCAAACACTTTCCTAAATCACACATCCTAAATGTTCCTTGGGAACAGTGAAAATCCTGTTAGGAAATGTAGCTAGATGCTGCTTCTTCTTGTGATCTGTCCAGTCGATTTATGTGTCAAGATTTTCAATACTTTGAGCACCTTCAGGATCTCAGATAAAAATTCATATTGTTACAGCAAAACTGAACTGGTAGGTACGCTTGCATTTTTCTCAATCTAGTGAGAATATCCTCCTGGTCTCTGTGCAGGCTTCAGGGAGCCTTTTGATGAAGGATCATTTGATAAAGCGATGAAGTAGAAAAAAAAATAAAAAGAGAGAGAGAGAGAGAGAGAGAGAGAGAGAAATAATGAGTTATTGCCCAGTACTTTCTTCCTCTTTCTTCCTCTTAAATGAGATCTGGATCTATCAGAAATATTTGTCTGTGATCAGCATTGCTCATAAACCAACCTCCTCAGCCTGAAGGGGTTGATCTCAAGGTCAAAGGTTGAAGGTAATGCACATAATGTTTTGGAGACCTGGATCTGTTATCTTCTGAGAGTGAATTTGGATAATTTTTTAATTATATACTAAAACCCAATATTTATTTCAGCTTTTGAGTATTTATTTGCGAAGAAATAACAAACAAGTATTGATTATAGATGAGAAAAAGATCCATAAAGATAAACCACAAGTCTATAATGCGGTGTTCTGCTAATGTGAGCATCAAACATATGTTTCTCAAAAGAAAAAGACCTTTCTCATGTGAGAATTTTCAGTCATATTTGTTTCTTTTGATAAGGTCTCCATCACTGAATGCAACTGAAACTTCTCTAAATGTGTATATAAGAGCTTGGTCAGAGTAACTTGCTAGATAGCATTCCTTTCAAAAAACAGTTTGCTTTGGAAATGCATTTCAACGTATTCCCACTTGTATGTTTAAAAGACAAATGAATTTTCTGGAGATGGGAAAATGAAACAGAATGATGAAAAAGAATTTTCAGAAACAAGAGTGCTTACTATCTGAATCCCTAGAGAGTTTTTTTTGTTGTGGTCGTTTTTATGTTTTTTCTTCTTTTGTTTTTTGTTTTTGTTTTTGTTTTCCAGAAAAGTATACTGGGACAAGTCCCCTGCTGAAAGTACTGGCTAAATGTATTCTCCAGTATTCATCCTATCTCTGAGAGTCTCGCCTTCACTCAGTTCATGTATTTATTTTCTATGCACATTGGGTGCACATGTATTCACTACTTTACAAAAAGAAAACGATTTAAATACAGCACAGAGCTGTTAAAACCACATGCTTTGAAAATAAATCACAAAACTGACACTTTTCTATAGCTTTAACTTGACTAGACTGGGAGGAGGAAACTGAGTAAGAGAACAGCTTCGTCTAATAATTCAAGTAGACTAAGCAGAGGTATTATAGATTTAAATATTCACACTAAGACTGATTTACAGGAGTTTCAGAGAAGAAAAACAACACCATTAAAAAGATAGAGGCGCAATTCCAATTATAGTTCTTGGTAATAGAACTGCAGCATTACTGAAAGCTCATCTTAGATTAGAGAGGCACAGTAGTGGTTCAGCTCAGTGAGAAGATAAAAGGGAGAACAAACATGGCAAAGCCAGAACTAATAAAGTATGTAAGCATTTGAATTGTAAGATATCATTCCTCCCAATAAAGCTACAGCAATAAACAGAAGAACTTTCAAACATTTATCAAGCAAAGGACTCAAAGCCTCTAGAGTTTGAGGGGTTCTAGTTAAAAAATTTCAAGATAATATCTATATTTTAAATTCCTACAGTTCAGTTGAAATAAAGAAACTTGTTCTAGGCTGTGGAAACCCTAAATCTCTGTCTGTATTCTTTACTAGAATACAGTCAGGCTTTTGTTGTTCTTCACCCTTCTCCCATGAGCTCAGTCCTAGTCAGTAAGTCCAATTCCTTTTATATAGTCCCAAAAGCTGAAAAATGTTGATTCAACTAACTATAATACAACATGCTAGAAGAATTTTAAATGAAACTGATCAGAAGACTGTGGGGGAAGATGTATCTGTGAGCAAGTCAGCAAAGAGTTTATCAGACTCCTTGATAGACCCTATCACTGTGAAACCTTGGGAGTCTGGAGTGTAAGACAGAGCAAATGTTACCTGTTTGCATCTAAGGGTAAACAGGAGGTTCTTTTTGTATGCATTGTTAATCTTATCACACTTAAGAAACCTTTCATCTTTTATCACTGTTTTTTGGAGAAGCTAGGCCAATTAACTGATTAGGGGGACAGGAATTCCTGGCCTGTAAGTGAATGGTATATAAGATGTATGTTGAACACAATAAAGCAGAACTATTCGGAGAACTATTCTGAGAACCATTCTGATGCTACAAGAAACTGTGAGAGCTCTCTTACTCGACTGAGCACCAACAGATGACCATTTAGAATATGGGTTTTAGGTGAGCTTTAAATCAGGTGATATTATAAGTGATAGAGGAATGGAAATGAATGAGTGGAGATGGAATTTGTCATATGGGCACAGATTTAAATTCTATGCAAAGCAAATATTTTTCTGTTGCAGTATCTGTTTCCTCTTGACAGCAAATCAGCTTCATTGTTTTGATAACACATGGCATTAATTTTAAATCCCATCTATTATATTTGAAACAGTAAAATAAATTCCTTGGTATATTCTGTAATCTTAATATTTCAATGGGAAATATATAGATAGAAGAGTTAAGGAATTGATTATGCTTCCCAGTGAATGAAGATTTGCAGAATTTCAGAATGCAACACTCTTCTTCCACTGACTGTGGTGAAAAGCTTTTCTATACATTTTAAAAAAGGTCTTTGGGATCACTATGTAAAACACAATATAGAATTTATAGTTTTATTTAAAACTCAGATTTATATGAACTGTCTTAATAGCGTCAGAAATTTCCTTCACATCACATATCACACCACATACATCTTTCCACTAACTTGAATGACTATAATTCCGGCTTTGACAGATTTTTCAAGCACTGAATACATAGAGCCTTTCAGGCCCCAGAAGGCGTTTGGTGTGTGTAAAGAAAGATCAGCTATGCTGGCAGGTCAAGTGTGTCTATTCAGGATGAGAAATAAAGATGCGGAGAGAAAATTCCTCATACTTTCAGGTCCCAACTTTCTTCTTCCTTCTATAATCACTATCAGTGCAAAATAAACATAAGGCTTTGAGAAATTAGGCACTGGAACAGAAATAAATGCCAGGCCAGCCATTTGTATTCAAGATTAGTTCTTTCTTTATAAATTCTGGCTTGCATTTTAGAAGCAGTCAAACTCTGTTTCTGTTGTTTATTTCACTGCCTTTTTTTCGCATTATTATCTTGCCCTTAGTATTTTGTTTCACTTATATCGTTCATTTGTATGGCATTAGTAATTCCAAGTATGCAAATTCTACAGCTAACCTAAATTTTTTATTGATGCTCTTATTTCCTTCCCAGCTTCCTTTTATATTATGCAGAATTATCTTTTGCTGGAGTAATTACTTTAATTTTCAGATTGGGTTATTTTCTGATGATGCATTATGGATATATTGATATACAATGGACTAGTTTCTCATTCTAATGTGTCTTTTTCCTGTGTTAAAATATATTATGAACAGAAATGTAGAAAAAACAATTAAGTATCAGAACATATTTTTCATTTAAGCTATGTATCTTCACATCAAACTAACATATTTAAATACTTTTCCTATGAATGTGACATTCCCTATATCGTATGGAATTATATATAATTGAAGTAACAGCAAATGGTAAACTAGGTCAACACTAGAAGCATAGTAAACAATATATAGAAAAGATGATGATTATTTACATGAACACAGTAAAAATCTATTCCTTTCCTCTTATAATTGTTTTACGAAGTGGAATCTGAGATTTTGGTGAGAATGCAATAACAGTATAATAATAAAATTTGCTCTAGGTAAAGAATTTTCTGTTCTTCAGTGAGACATACAGTCCTTTTTGTAAGGACAAGAGGTCTTCTGTTCCTTTAATATCTTAGAATCTTAGGTTGGAGGGGACTTTAAGCAGTTCCAACCCCTCTCCATGGGCAAGATTGCCACCCACTAGATCAGGCTGCCAGGACCCCATCCAACCTGTCCTTGAACACTGCCAGGGATGGGGCATCTACAGCATCTCTGGGCAACCTGTTCAAGTGCTTCAACATCCTCTGAGTAAAGAATTTCTTCCTAACGTCTAAACTAAATTTCATCTTTTAGTTTAAAGACATTCTCATTTGTCTATTACTATCTGACTATGTAAAAAGTAGGTCTCCCTCCAATTTATAATCTCCCCTGAAAACAAAAGGCTGCAATGAGATGACCCCTCCTCTTCTTCAAGCTAAACAAGCCCAGCTCCCTCAACCTTTCTTCATATGTCCCTAAGATAGGTGCTTCCTCCTCTGGACCTGCTCCAACAGCTCCACATCTTTCTTGTGCTGGGGGCCCCAGGCCTGGACACAGCTCTCCAGATGGGGAGATGGGACCTCATGTGTACAGAGTAGCAAGGAGTGGTCACCTCCCTCACTGTTGGTGGGATCCCTCTAGATGGCGTATCTTCCATGTTAACTACTCCACTCAACTTAGTTTCACCAGCAAACTTGCTGAGGGCACACTCAATCCCAATGTCTGTGTCAGCAATAATGATTTTGAAAAACTCTGGTCCCAAAACAAACCTTCACAGGCATGTGTGCCTTTCGTGAAAAATATATTTATTTGTTTTGTTTCATTTAATTTTTAAAAAATTAAGTGCTCTTTAGCTCTTGTAACATGAGAAATGATAAGCAACATTTCTTTATTTATTTGTACCATAGCATCAATTAATTTATCTACTTCTCTTCTGCTTTCACAAATGAGCTCACCAAAAGCTGGAATTACATGTATGCTGATATGAATCTTAATGTTAAGTCCATTAAAGACTTCCACAAATTTTTTAGAACTTAATTCTACATATTCTGCTTAATTTTACTTAATTCAATTGACTATCACTGTATCACATATTCACTTAGTTCTGTTTTTTACTAACAAGGCAGGGGGTTTGGACACGATGATCTCTGGAGGTCCTTTCCAACCCCTACAATTCTGTGATTCTGTGATTCTAACTGCCTTGCTTGTACAAAATTCAAATGTACTTGGGCTGGTGTCTGTATTCCTACAGATTTCTTCTAATGACACTGCAAAAATGACACTGCATTTAATGTCTTTTCCTTTGGTAACAAGACTAATTCAAATGTGAGCTTATACATCATGGTTACCACTGTGGCAACTTCATGTTAGTCTTCTCCAGAGTTTATACATAAAGCAAATGTAGTCCTTACTGCTTATTTCTCCTGATGGATCACCTTCTTCTAACAATACTCCAACGTGAGATAGCTCTTCATATTTTTCCCCTATGGAGACTTGTACTGTGTTAAACTTTCTAAGTTATTTGAAGTGAACAGTTATTAAAAAAAGCTCATTTAGATTTTCTGCCATGATGTTGGCTTCTCTGAGTGTGCTTTTTATAACTTCATTATCCATCAGTGTAAGAAAAGCTTTCAGAGGTTTCTGAATAGAAATTTTGACTTTAAATCTCTATATCAATAAACTGCTGCAAAGGAGCATGATTATTTTCCCTCAAACATGTACCAGAATGCATTGGTTTAAGAAATCTTTCGCAGAAAAGTTAAACTCTGCCTGTGTCTCATTGTAATTTATAAATCAGATGTTCAGTGGCTTCTACTAGCTCCATACCCATTGGATTTGGCTCCAGAAGAACCACAATAAAGCCTGGGCTTCTTAAACAAGAACCACCAGCAGAGACCTGTCCTTAGGTTACTTAGTGACTTAGTGACTAATGTTACTTAAACCTTAGTTTAAAATTCTCACTCAGAACGAAGGGGACTTCCGTGGAGAACTCACTCATCCCATTTAAGTGTCTCATACCGTTCAAGGAGCGTTTCTGACATGCAACCAGATTGTCTTCTATCCAGTTTGAAAAAAAAAAAAAAAAAAAAAAAAAGCGTTTACCTTGAAAAACTTCAATAAAGCTTTTGAGGCTAGGATTCAGTGCGGACTGAGAAAATGCTTCTTTAAATACAGTGCAGTCGTTAAGTTTGTAAGTAGTGGCATCTGGCTGACATATATAAAATGAAATGTGATCATATGTAGCAGGCAGATTTTCAATAAAACAAACATGAAAGTCAACAGGCATAGCTATCGGCTTACTTCATAACAGATACAGTTGTGCAACAAGACAGATCTGAAATGCAGCTAATACAGCTTATCATTAGGCACTCATACACCCATGAGACTCAGACCTCTATTACTGTTAACTATAGCTTCTGGACAGTGAATATGCACTGTGGTGAGAGACTGAAGACATCTTCTTTTAGACCCTCAGGACCTTATTCTGCTTTTGTTTCCCTTACAGGATTAAAATAAAACAGGACGATCTCCTGACTAGGGTTTTGAAGTAGGCCCATTAAAAATTATCATAGCTTTTGTGATTATTATAAAGTTTGTACATCAACTTAGCTGTTCTGCTGTAAGTGACTGTTGTAATAATATGCCCCCAAAGGATCTTTGTTGCTTTTAAAGTAAATGGAGATCCAGTTGCAAAACTGTTTTTTCTGGGAACAGAATACACTGACTGCTCTTCACAGCTGTCATACCTTTTAGATAATAAGTAGGGACCAAATTATTAAACTTATCTAATTATACCCTGAAATCTGACATTGAAAGGTTTAAATTCTCATTTAGAAGTACAGAAAGGTAACAAAAATTGAAAATAGACAATAGTGCTATATTTGAAAGAAAGTAATCTCAAGTTAAAGTAACCATGGGATGAGTATATCAAGAAAAAAAAAGCAACAGCAAGAAAGCATGTGAATTTGGGGAAAAAAAAATCCAGAGAATACTAGAGCATTATTTTCCACTAACTCACTTTTTAGCACTTACCAGTGTAGATATGTACCACTGCCAAATGCAAAGTACTGCATCAAACACTAACATGGCTCAGTTCTCAACAACCACACCTACATTTGATAAAAAGAGAATCAGATGCTTGAAATTTCACATATTAAAATCAATTTAAAAATCACATTAAATTCAGCAAAGTCAGCATTTCACTGCAGAGCTTTAAGCTCCCCCAGCAACTGTGGAAAAATAAATTCTCAGTGTGAATTAAATGCTTTTCTTCTAATAAGAATGTTGTTGATAATACAGGCTTAATCATGTTATATTCTGGCGTATTCAGTAGTGATCATAGATGCCAAGTGGATGTCATCTCAAATAATTGGGTATTTACTGTGCAGGTATCTGTATCTAAATTATTTTAAACTTAGTTTAGAGTCAGTGAGGAAAAAAAATTCTAGCCACGAAGCATTTTATTTATTTCAGATATTTACTTTAGATGATAAATCAAGCCCCTGAAGAACCTACTGACTTCACTGCCTACCTGGAGAGAGATGACAAATGAATCACAAAATCACAGAATTGTAAGAATTGAAGGGACCTCTGGAGATTATCTAGTCCACCCCTCTGCTAAAGGAGATTCCCTATTGTAGATACACGTGTCTCCTTCTTGGAGATATTAAAAACCCACATGAGTGCTTTCCTGTGCAATCTACAGGCCTGTTCTAATGTTCTGTATCCCTCAAAGTAAAGAATTATTTTCTCATTTTCATATGGAACTTCTGTGTTCCAGTTTGAGCCCATTGTCACTTGTCTGAAAAGAGCCTGGCCCCATCCTCTTGGCGATCACCCTTTAGATATTTATAAGCATTAGTAAGATCCCCTCTCAGTCCTCTTCCCCTTTCCTCATAAAGGAGATGCTCCAGGCCCCTCATTGTCTTTGTGGTCCTCCACTGGAAATTTTCCAGAAGTTCTCAGTCTTACTTGAACTGAAGAGCCCAGACCTGGATACAATTGAAAAAATGAGCCCCCAATTTGGTGCATGATTCTTTTAGTGTGAATGTACAGGATGTCTTACTGCATGACTTCATAGCAAGATAACAGATCTAGAAGGAAGACTATTAGGATATGGTATATGTGAGAGGTAGATAAGCTACAATTGCAGCTAGTGCAGAAAATACCTTAAGCTGAAGAAATTCAGTGAAATAAAACCATAAATGATGAAACAGTCACCCTAAAAAAGTAAGTTGATGCATACGACAGAGTAGCAATCAAGCCCCATTTGTGATTAAATAGATGTTGTGTGATGATTTTACAACCTGATTAAATATATGCACACTGCTTTTGCCTTATTAATTTTGTGCAATCATGAACCACCTGAAGTGTCAGTTTATGAAAGTAGAATAGCTAAAATATTGGAATAAAATATGTCAAAGTGAATGGCAGCAACATCAGCTCATGGCAGCCTATACTGACAACTGAGAACACTATATTTTCTTTGTTCTGCCACTGAGAGCAATTGTATTCATCTGTGTTCAGCTGCTTGGCAGGCACATCATTGCTGAAGTCAACATCATCATTTGTGCCTTTTTTATATCTGGTTGTCAGTAATTGCAGCTGTGATGCAAGAAGCACTTGAACTGCCTATTGACTTTTTAATTTCTTGGTTTATTCTGAAAAGCATATTCATGCATGCATCATCAATCTTTTTGTAAGAGCCTGAGTCATTTGTGTTTCCTGAACTGAGCTGCTGACTCATACTGACATCCAGCACATGGATTGTATTACTGTTAAGTACACTTACTGATATTATTAATGACATAAACACAGTCTGGGCAGGTTGAAGTAAGAGCATACCTTAGAGTGGAAGCTGAGTCATTGATGAGATATATAGATATTTTCTGTCTACAGGTTGTTTGAGAGGGTTTTGGTCAGGGGAGATATGAAAGCAATAATTATGTGAATTTTATTATGATAAATTACTTTATACATTTAAAAAATATTCAGTTGTAAAAAGCAGTGTATGAATCAGAAAAAGGAAAATTATGACTTCACCTTACCGTATCTGCTGAACTCTATAAAAGCCTGTGAGAATCCTTCTTTGTTTTTTACTCAAGGCTTGCTTCCTGAGGTATTTCTTGTGATAAGACTCTGAGTGATTTGTTGAGGAGGCAACTGATGGGTGCTAACTGTGTGACAATCGATATCGCTTTGGGAACATTTGAAAGCCCCTTCCTCCAGAGCTGCTTGCTCTGTAGAAGAGCAGATGAGAGCGCTCAGGACTGAGCAAAAGATCTAGCCTATTACCAAATAACTCCTGTTTGCTGTGGAAGACTGGGGGCAATGCCATTGTATCCTGCGAAGGCAAGATACAAGTTGGCGCCTCCCTGCTCCCTCTTATTCGCTGGCAAGGCCAGGAAGATAAGAACAAAGGAGTTTCCTGCTGAGATCCCAGAGCCAGAAGCTGCCACTCAAAGGAGAGCTGACTCAACCACTTTGGATTTGAGCTGTTACTGCAAAGACAGCTGACTCAACCACTTTGAAGCCATTGAAAAGGGGCCATCATCGCCATGGTCGTCGTGCTTCTTCGTTGTCTTCGTCAATAGAACAACAGTGCCCGACAACCCACCACTACTGAAGATCAAAGACTGAACTACGAACCACGCTGGATCCATGGTGGTGACTATGTCCCTC
The DNA here is from genome assembly GCF_023343835.1 of Lagopus muta. Taxonomy (NCBI): domain Eukaryota; kingdom Metazoa; phylum Chordata; class Aves; order Galliformes; family Phasianidae; genus Lagopus; species Lagopus muta. The sequence continues at coordinate 41,173,751 of NC_064434.1, forward strand.
TTGCTTCCTATAAAGACTCTTTGATTCTTCTTTTCTATCTTTTCTATCGCCCTCCTTCCCTTCCCCATTACAATGTAATGTGATGTAAATTGGAGGATATTATGAAAATTATTTGCATCCTGAATTTGTTTCAGAAAAAAAAAATCATGTACATCACTGTAGCCATTCATGGAAAACATCTGGTCAGTATAAACTAAAAACAACTAAGATCTTTAACTGTATTAAAAAGAAATAGAGATGATCAAGAGTGATCAAGAGAAAAGTGCTATGATCTGGCCTACAACTAGTATATTTATTCTGATTTTCAGAGCAAGGCTAAAGGATTATTATTTTTAACTTATCATGTATATATAATATAAATTTTCTATGTGCAATATTTCCTATGTACTAATGGCTTCAATAAATAACTTCAAAAAGAGAAAATGTCTGATTATCAGAGTGGGTGGCTGACTATAATCAGGTGGGTTTTGTTCCAAAAGTCAAATACACATATTCTGCTTTTTCACTACATTTATCTTAAGTACTATACACCCTTGGATTTCACAAATGATCAGTCATACTTATTGTGGGAGACTAGATTTCTTCTTCCAGTTCCCCTTCCAATTAGAATTGCTAATTAGTTACCTCATAGTTTGAGATGATATGCAAATGATTTCACCATGGTTATAAGTTAAATGAAAAGATGAAAAACAGGTGTCTGTCTTTTGATTGGATGTGGTGCTCGAAATGAGGAGAAAATAATGATTTCTGAAGAAACTGGAGATAAATCTTTACCTCAATATGTCAGTGCAACCTGTATTTTATCTAGAGAAGAGAAGCACTGTTGCTCTTTAAAGATTTTAATGGAAAAACTGGAACAATATGCCACTGAGATAGTAGGATACTATCAAATATATGAGGATTTTCACTTAAGAGTATACATAAAACTTTCATTTATTTGGGTACAGTAGAAGAATCGGAGGTGTGAATTTTATTCTCAGTTTTTGTGCCTATCTTGTAAGAGAAATTATACCCAAGTCTGAGATTCAAAATTCCTTGCAATATGCCTTTCTGTGACTTGCTTGAATCATTTTAGACAGTTAAAATCATGTTATTCTTAACAGTATGAAATAAAGCTCTTCCCTCAGGACAAGCTATACATTCTATCAAGTTAACAAAAATCTTAAACTTCTGATGTGTAAAATCTTTTGGTATTCTATTATTTCACAAAGAATTAGCTCTTTTTGAAGTATTACCTTTATAGTGCCAGAAAGAATCTGCCATTATTTTAAGGTCAGTCTTTCAGATGGAATTATCCTAATAGCCCAGATGGAAAACTTTTCTAAAAAGGTTCTATCATGTACAAGTTCAAAGACAAGTTCAAGAGTGAAAATAGAGGGAATGAGCAAGAAATTTTAGCCTTCCTTAAACCTTTTTACTTACCTCTGAAGTTAGACAGCAGAAGTTTGAATAGCATACGATTTTTTACTCTGATCAATAATAACCTTAACATTTCCCGTAGCAAAACAAAATGATGTGATGGGACCTGCTCTTGCCATTCCTCAGTTCAGAACTCAGTGAGTTCAGAGCACAGAATTCCAGCTTCTACTGTCTGTAGGCTGTAGGTGATATCAGAATGTCTTGATGTGATCCTTCTCCTCTGCTCAGAATTGATGAGGCCAGGCTTTAAGTACCATGTCCAGCTCTGGGCCACTTTTTACATTACAACCTGGAAATACTCAAAAGAATCCAATTATGGAACTGAAGCATCTCCCCTAAAAGAATGACTTATGGAACCGGGATGATTCAGCCTGGAAAAGAAGTTTTGGGGGCGATTTTATCAATGTCTATGAATACCTGAGGAGAGGATGCAAAGAGATCAGAGTCAGGCTCTTTGCACTGGTGTCCAGTGCCAGAACAAAAGACAAAGGACACAACCTGGAAAATGAGAAGTTCCATCTAAACATCAGAAAGCACTTCTTGACTACGTGGGTGATGGAGCACTGAAACATGTTGCCAGAGAGGTTGTCCATCATTGCATTCTGTGATTCTGTGACTCCCTAGTCTCAGAAAGCTTCATTAAGGAACTGAAGCTGAAGCCACAGTGGAGGCTAAGGTAGACAGCTTGGCAACAGTTGGGATGCTCTAAGGTAATATACAGTAAGGGAGATAGAGAAGATACACCGTTTAGAGTGGCAATCTTTGTCATGGTTTTATGATGTTTCGTTATCGGTATTCCACATCTTAACATCATGTACTGCACTGAGAGTTAAAGGGCTTATGCTCCAGGTCCAGGTACCTGTCTCAGAAGACAAAAACTACTACATTCGCTAGAGGACTGTTCAATTTTCTGTTGTCATTTCCACCCACGGGGAGAAGAAAAAAGGCCTTCATATATCACCTGATGGCCCTTTTTGTTTCTGATCATCAGCTTGCCTCTGTTGCTCATCTCACTTCAGTATTAGAATAAGGTCTTTGGCTGTCGGACACTCACTTTCATTATATTTGATTTATTAGCTTCAATTCTAATTATATTGCAGTATATTGTATTATAACGTGTTATCTTGCATTCCAATATCTTGGAAATTATATATATTATTATTATATGTAACATATATATAATAATAATTTATTATATATTATTATTAAGAGTATATGGTAAGTGTTGTAAATTATTCTAATTAATTAATAGACAAAATCTCTTTTCTCACCAGTTCTTTAAAAACTTTTGAGGTGTCAATCACCAGTTCTGAATAATTAATATTCACAAAATTGATTAAGCAGTCTCCTTTGCAACTGATCAGGCAGAATACATTTAGTGTAACTTTTCTCTCTCTATAAGAGTATTTTCTATATCAAATCCATGCTTTGCTTACTCAAGAGTTTCTTTGAAAATGTAATGATTAAAATAGAAAAGCTTCCCATAAGCTTTTGGAGGCACTGATTAAGGAAGATAAGAAAAGAATAAATGGAACATATAATTGTTCGAAATCATTGTACATTGTTGCTGAAAATTTAAAACAACTCACAATGAGTAAGACAATTATACAGTCAGATTACAGCAGACCACATTTGCATCTAACATATCTTTACATTTACAATTTTTCCTTCTTTTAAAATTATTTTACTTTTACCTATTCTTTACATCTTCCAATCAGCCACATACAATAGTAACTCATTACTGATTTCCAGTTAATTTCTAGTTGTTTTTTTTTTAAACATTAGTTTAGTGGACATTAATTATTCCGTTGTGATTTTAACAGTGGAAAAATTTTGCAATAGGCATAACCTAAAGGTTTGAATTTTTATTAATCTTCGTAGTGTAACTAATTCATATACAGTGATTATTTCAATTACTTTATTTAATTAATTAAAGACATTTCAAAGGAGTCAGGTGTTAAATGCAGAATTTCTTTCTTCTGATTAGCTATGCACATTCCTGAGGCATGAAGTTCTATTTGTAAATAACAATCAAGTTTTAGATCAAAATATTATTCATTCTTATGCTCTCTGAAGAATAATGGGCTATCTCTGGATGGAAAAGATGAAGTTTAGAAAAATGAGATGTTAACTACAATTTTATCCACATAATGGTGATATTCTTAGCCCCTTTGACTATTAAGTTTTGTCGAAGAACTGAATGACACTGGATTTCTAGATCAAATGTTACACAAAATTTTTGTCTAAGAATGGACTACAAAAGAGGTCCAACACATAAAAGAACTAGTAGGCTACTAGGCATCCTGTGGACTACAAAAGCAATGAAATGTAGGAGCAAACCTACATAAACAGAGCAATGATGAATGACAATTGAATTTAAAATGGAGACTCACTGAAAAAAAAAAGAACAAAAGAACAAATTCAGTTTCTTTGCTACTACATTTCAGATTTTGTCACTTGATCTCTCTAAATTAACATAATCAAAATTTTTATTCCCTTCTTCCCTTCTGTTTTTTATTCTTCTTTTTCCTCCTCCTCACACTCTTCAACTTTTCTTACTGGAGAGTTTGAAGAGACAGATCTTAACAATATAACTAAATGCATCTAACTAAATTGATTAGTTCAACACAGTACTGTTGCCAGTCTGTGTTTGTCAGAAGTACGCATAAAATAGGTATGTGAGAAAGAAGTTAGCCAAAACAAGTGGAAGAGTTTAAAGACAAGATTATGTGTAAATCTTAAAGACTCCTAGAAACAGCCCATGCCCATTACATGTATTTGAGAAGTCCTTCATAGCTGCTAATACAAAACTGTAACTTAGGAAAACATCTGTTCATTATTTTGAAAATTTCCTACATATTTTATTTCCCAAAGAATAATCTTGAAAGACAAAAATAATGTTTTACTAGCAAAACTAGTGAGGTCATAATTGTAAACCTCAGCATTAAATTACATTTAATTAAATTTTAAAATAACAATTTTTTTTTAATTTTACATACATTGTTCCTCTGTTATCATGAATATTTCATTACATTTAGTAATTTTTTCCTCATGTCCACATAACACGCTTTTTAAAAAAAATTACATCTGATTTCATAGGTTCATCAAACAATCATAGAATCACCAAGATCATCCTGTCTAACCGTTCATCTACCACCAATATTTCCCTCTAAACCATGTCCTTTAGTAAACATCTAAATGTTTCATGAAAATAAACATCAAATCATTTAATTCTAATATTATCTTGTGCATCCAAGGGCATTTAAATTTAATAAAACAAAAATCGAATTGAAATGGCTGATTATTCTTCTTCCTAAACAGCATGCAACTTTGATGTTCGGGAGACATATATTCCAGGAATGCACTGATATTTATTTAACTGTAGAAAAAAATATAAATAATAAAGACATTTTACACACACAAGAATAGCATTTAACTTTTAACACTACCTTATGAATACTGATGAGAAAGTTTCCATACACTCTACCAACATAAACTTTGATCTGGCTTGTGTTTTAATATTTCCAGCCTTGTTCATTCCTGACTTCTTTATTCATTTTATCCCTTTCTCTCTCACTTTTGTGAGATTAATTAGTTTATTTCTGTGGACAAAATGAAGCAGGAGAAAATCAATCATTGCCCAATGTACACGATACCTAAAGCATAACATCATATTATAAATATTATTCAGATTTAGGCTACAAGTATTTCTATTTTACTTGCACTTGTCACAGAGTTAACTAGATCAATCAATCTATGCCAATGACAGAGGGGCAGGCCCCTGGGCCTCTCCCTGGCCCTGCAAAATGAGAAGGAAAAGGGAAAAGGGATAGGGAGATTGGAGCTAGCTCAAGGAAGGGGGGGAAAAAAAAAACAACAAAAAACAGTGGCAATGATCTATGGAGGAAAACTTATTTTACTAACTATGATATCGGAATGCCAGATAACACAATATAATACAATCTAATTGAAATTGAGACTAATAAGTCAAATTAAATAGGAGCGAGAAAGAATAAAGTTGAATAAAGTTTTCTCATTTGTTTGTAAATGATATATGCATGTACAGTTACATGCGTATGATACCACTGCCTGGGATTACAGTATAAGTGTTTTGAATTACAATTTTTGAATTTTTGAATTTTTGAATTACAATTTAAAGGTCAAGAAAAGTTATTTCTGTTAATTAAAGAAACTCTATGTATTCCAAGTATCTGTTCCAGTCTCTAAGATTAGCCAAAAGTTCACTGAATTAGCTCAAATATTTTAGAGACTTTCCTGTATGTGTACTGCTTGATGATTTAAATAGTTCGAAAGCCATGAAAGTAAATTAATGTTGTTAAAATTGAACTGCAATAAAATAATAGCCCATAATAGAGCTCATGAGGTGGTATTCATATTAACACCAGATGCATATTTTTAGTGGAATAAATAGCAGATGAACTTAAATTGCTGAGGTCATTAATTGATATTTTGCATAGAAGAGTATGAATCTAACATATTTTCAACTTAATATCATGACAGAATATAGGCAAATGACTAGTCCCTGGCCTGAGGTTTAGTTAAATGAACAGACCATGAGAAATTGATGAGAACAAAATGAGAAACTTCTGGACACTGAAAATAACCAACAGGTATTGGAAAAACTTATCCTGGGGCAGAGATTTTAACTTGGTGGAGCCTCGGATAAAGGATGAAAGTCCCAGGCCATAGGGACTATCTGGGGCCTCTTTATAATTCTAGAGGTGGTGGCCTTCTTTCCTGCAGGAGGTATGCTGTCTTTGAAGAGTTGCATTGCCAACTGAAGCAGTTATAAGTAAGCAGGCTGCATGTCATCAGAGAAGATGGAAAAGAAAGAGACATATTCTTCTCATAAACCTACTTTGTCAGGCATTGGAATGGACTGTCCAGGGAGATGGTAGAATTTCCAGGAGTTTGGTTATTATAGCTGTATTTCTGACCATCCATTTTTGAGTTATTCTACTGTAGAAAACTAAAGTGAAAAAAATTAGAGCAATACAAAATGAAAGGGAAAGGTAGCATCTATCAACAAATCATTATGTTGATTTTACTGACATTCTTTTTCATAGTTTTTGTTCTCATACTCTTATTCAAGTACACGCAATCATCAATACTAGCATTTGCCTGGTCTGAACAGGATCATTTGTATGTTACATAGGGTTCAAGGAATTACTTCCTCTCCATGTCTCTGGGATTCTTCTTCTTTAGTTGATTACAAACAAATTGTTTATGTCTTTAAAGATAAAATACCTTGATGGGGGTTTTTTATTTGTTTATGACATAAATTAAAAAATAACATTCAATTCAAATAGAGAATGTGCTTTAAAATTTATTATGTAAATAAAATTACGTCACATGTTCTTGTTACACCAGAATAAATAGATTATCTATTTAGGACTAATTTTTCAAAAAGAAATAGAGGATGTGATTCAGCTATTGAAATACAAATGTCATCTTAGGAAAAAAGCACTCGAAGAAATCTTCCAGGCACCACATCCAAGCTGTAAATGTTAAAATTCCACCTAATATTTATCTTTCTGTCTTGAGGGATGAGCAGAACTGAAGAAATTTTTACCTGAGCATAAAGAGGATTTCAGGGAAATATACAAAGCCTTGTGTCTTTGAAAGGTACAAGGGCTTCAACTAGGGATAGCAGCAGATACTATGAAGCATCACACTTTTGGTGACTGAAAATGACTAACAGGTAAAAATATATCACACTTAATGCTCAGTATGGATGAAATTTGGAAAGGAATACATACAATATACAGCTGTGTCCCCCCTTAGGTGCAGTAGATAGGACAGTTGTTGAAAATGTTAGATTGAAACTCAGGTTCTTCATTATCTCCAGATAAATTTGAACCTAGATTTCATCATGGAAAACAGACATCTATAATTCATACAGAATTTGGTTTTCTATTATATTACTCATTTGATTTTCAAGATTCAGTTCAGGTTCCAGATTTTCTGTTGATGCTAAGAACTCTTTCACGTTGCCCTCAAGGGTCTTTTCCATCAGATTTCCTTTCCTTTTCCAGATTGTTTTCCTGTTTTTTTTTTAACTTCAAACAATCCATCTAAAAGAAAAACAAAACCATAGGTTATACTTTACTTTCTGCAGGTTACAGACATACCATACTTTTTTTTTCTTTTTTCAGAGTGTTAAAGAACAATACATATTAATTTTGGAATACCTCAGCATAAAACAAACAAACAACAACAAAAAATATGTGCATATTAGAGCTTGAATTCCAACTTCCCTATGGTTGCTTTGTTCTGACAGTGACTAATCATCTAGTTGTTCTTAAAGCAGACCTGTTTCAGAAGAATGAGGTCAATTGAAAATGACATTTTTTTCTATTCATCAATCAGTGTCTTAATCTTCTAAACAGGCCTGAAAAAAAATCACAACCTAATTTTGTAATATGCGTGTACAGTGAGATGTCATAGACGAGGTCTGTATCTATCATTTTATATCAACACTTGTAGGTGTATACCTATCAATCAAGGAGGAAAATTGTCATTTAACTCTACACAACAATGTATTTTAAATGTTCTAAATGAGCTATTTATGGGATTTTCTACATTTATTCTACATTTGCTGAAATACTGTATTCCAGCACAATTTGATAGCATTTAAGAACTTTTCCCTTTTAAATTACATTTCTACAAAAATATCTATCCATACATGGTTGTACATAATATTTTATAATGTGTTTATGTATAGAATGTCTGCATTGGTTCTTTTGTTTCATGCTAGGCGTACAGACTTTCACAGATATTACTAAAATGAAATGCATTGATATTTTACAACATTGCTGTATACTGATGTTGAATCTGGACTATTTTATCTTAGTCATTTGTTCTCATGTGAAATGCTGTTTTAATAATGAAGGGTGAGAATAATTTTGTCTTTTATCTTGGCTGTGGTTTCATCCTGAGCTAGGAAATGCCAAATTACTTGATGAAAATTAATGATTACCTGTCCTTTTTTTTCAGAAGTGACTTAATTATGTTTTTATAATTTTAAGTTTTATAACTAATAGATTAGTAATTAATTACATAACAAACTGTTGACATTAGCCCATTACGGTGCCTTCTGCTATGGTTAGAGGAGCTTTCCACACATAGCAGTTCAATTTATGGGGATATATCTTGTGCTGCAGCAGCACTCTCCAGCACTGTGATGATTGAGATAAGGCCCATTTAACACTTGTGTTATAAACTGCATTTTTCAGCTTCTTATTTCTCATCTATTCCATTGACTTCTGTATCTAACTTGAAACAGAAATGCAATATTCAGCCTCTTTCTCCTTTTCTCTTGCAACTTCTCTTTGCCTAGCTCTCAGACAAACTAGACAAAGCATATGGGATTTTTTTAAGTTTATTTTTCTACACGTTTTCTTTGTTACTGTCTTGATATGATCTACCTAAATTTGAAATGAGTATGTATAAATTGATCTACCTGAAATTATCATGATATTTAATAAAGTAATAAACTTTCAAGTGACTATAATATTTGATTATAAACTCTGCTACCAGACATGCACTGTCACACTTTTTGCATTTCATTATCATAATTCCAATCTTCATGTTTATTATGCTCCATGGACTTTCACATTAGCTAATTAGATATTATTTTGAAATTGCAATCTTTTGTGACATAAAAGGTTCAGTGGAAGAAACAGTCACTTTGAGAATGTGTTTTTATGGCATACTGTCTCGCTCCAATTTGTAGGAGGGAGAGGAAGTTCTTTTAATATCTGTACACCCGGCGTGAGATTAAGAAACAACGGTTCAAATGTTGGTCTGACCAGTTTATTACAAATCTTAATTAGGGAAATGTGGAAGGGGAGGACAGACACTATTATGAATTAGGGTAATGGGGAAGGGAAGGAGGGCGATAGAAAAGATAGAAAAGAAGAAGCAAGGAGTCTTTATAGGAAGCAAGAGGGACATAGTCACCACCATGGATCCAGCGTGGTTCATAGTTCAATCTTTGATCTTCAGTAGTGGTGGGTTTTAGGGCATTGCTCTGTTGATGATGACGAGGAGAATGAAGATAGGCTGTTCATATTTCCTTTTATTTGCAGTACCTTTGACCAATAATAAACTGTCACAGCTATCAATTAACAACAGCTTAGTGTTCAAAATGACCTATTTCTTACTATTTTACATAATATTTGACAAACTCAAGGACTAATCCATAATGATATGTCTTTCAGAATATGTGTGGGTATTTACAAAGCTAGATTGTACATCTTTGGTGTTAAAACATTTCTCTGTGAAAATCAAATTGTTATCACTTCAATAATTAAGAAATAATTAAGATACAAACTACATATGTCCTTAACTGATGGTTAATGACAGTTTTGTGTTGGATCTCATAATTAAGAAGGATCTGAAGACAGATGAGGTAGGAAAGTTCTTCTACATAAAGTTGATAACCACTTACCTAAACACTTAACTGGTGAAGTTCAAAGACTAACTTTAGAAAGTATCATTTTCAGCTCCCATCTTTTAAGGGTCAGTAGCTTGCCAAATCTTTATTCCATATTTTCTTTGAATTTCCTTAAAATATTCTTGTCACTAAGAATACTAGACTTTCAAAGGTCTAACTTGAATTTTTAGCTATACAAATAGATACAGTTCAGATTCTTAATTAATTTAAACCTTTTAATAAAAATCAATTTGGATTACAATTCTCTACATGAATAAGTAGAGACTTTTTCCATTTAAGAGATTTTGTTCACATCTAAGCAAGGAGACTCATTTTCAATTAGGAAACCATCTGCAACAACTTTGTTTCTTTTTTGAAAATTATTTTTCTTTACACCTGAAGATTTCATAATCTGACACACAGACGAAGCAGAAACAGGGAGAACTGAAAAGTGAAAATTGCTCATATTTTTGCAAAATGCTGTACTATTTCTACCACAGCAGAACACCTGTTAATTTTTACAGTCTGCTGCCAGCTAGGAGTTTGAAAGGAGAACCTATTAATTATCGTCCAATTGGAATAAGGCTTATATCAAAAAGTTCTCTTCGGCACCATTCCAGGTGCAGAACAAAGACAAAGGATCATTAATTTGTTTTTCTTTATATAAACCAAGTCAGTGTCACTGTGAAGTTCAACTTACTGAAACTGGACTAACTATAGAGTATGGGACTTATGTAGAATATAATAATTTTTCAAAGTGTGAAAAATTGTGTTTCAGATTTTACATTTATTTTGACAAACAAATGAGATTAAAATTAAAAAATAGATTTGTAATTCAAGGGTAAATAACAGAAACTATCTGTAAGAAACATTTTCACATGTATTATTATGGGTTAGTATGAGTTTGGTTCTCTTGTGTTTTATTTAATTTTTAATTTAATTTTATTGTATGTTTTTATTTTAATGTTTCAAATGAATGCAATTACCCATTCAAAATCCAAGTAAATATAGATTACTACTACCCACCAGAAGAGAGATAGGGAAGGAGAACATATTAATGTTTTGCAAACTGCCTTCAAATACCTTAAATTCTAGCTGAAATTTTATACTTACTGCTAGTTAAATTTCATCAGCAGTGTACTGTGATAGTCTTTTCATGAGATCAATGGATTATGATATTTTAAATTATTACAATTTAGTAAAATATCTAATACTAACAATCTAATTAAATACAATGTATTTAATAATATAATGTAAACTTAGATCTACATTATTTTTTATATATAATCTGATCCATACCTTGACTGTATTGTATTTAAGCAATTTTCAAACAATTAAAATAATTTCACTTGCACTGTGAAAGTGACAAATGATTGTTGCACTATTTGTTCTTAATTTTATCTAAGTGAGTTTGATGAATTCAACAGGATTATCTCTCAGACTGTATGAAAACTATTTTGCTGACTGAATACAGCAAAAATCTCCAATGCCTTCCGTTTCACCGAAGAGTAAATGAGAGGGGAATATGGTTTTGATAATTAATAGCTACACCAATGCACTTAGCTAAATCATTTCCCTGTTGTTGTGTGTTAATCCCAGGAAGCAGCTAATACCACACAGTCACTCAGCCACTCCTCCCAAATGGGATAGGAAAAATTTGCTTCTTAGGAGAGCTGAATATGTTTGGTTGTGTGTTTTTTCAAATGTTGGCAACATAGCACCACATCAGCAGCTATGAAGAGAATTCTATCACAGCCGAAACAAGTAAAGTGTTTTCTCAGCTAGTTTTTAATTCACCTCAGGATATTTGGATGTTGAAACAATCAGGAACTGAATCCCTGGTGATGCTGTCATCTGTACGTGCTGCATTTATGTTGGTGGAACAACTAAAGTCAGAATAAGACCATTCCATATAGGAGGACATAATGGAAGAAGGAATCTCTCTTAGAGACCTTTGTCCAGTGACATTCAATTCAATTTAAAAATAAATAAATAAATAAATAAATAAATACTTCAACTGCGGTGTGTTTGTAGGACTAGAGACTGAAAACTATTTTCTGACACCAATTTACAAAATTTCCCTATAGCAGAAATAATATGGTAATATTGCCTAAACCAACAAACATACTTTTAGTCAATGAATTCCTTAAAGTTTATTTATCAGTATATTATAAAATTCTCATATTTTGAATGGAATTGCAAATATTACTAAGATATTACTAAGTATTTGCTAATTTTTAAAAATTCATTTTCCATGTCCTCAGTGTCTGATTTGAAGCATTGAGAAAATTGCTAAATACAAAAATATATGTTATACTACACAATTTTTACAAGCTGGCAACACTGTTGGCTATTTTATCCTTTCTTATAAGCGTCTTTGAAATGAAAGATTCACCCTTGTCAAAAACCTTCTCTCTTGAGATAGTGTTTACACTACACTATTGTGAAATTCAACTTCAAAATAAGAGGGAAAAATCAATAGGCACTTTATACTTCAGTTAAAAAAAAAAAAATCAGATTTTAACCTCTCTTTATATGGCAAGGAATAAAAAATAAATTTCACATAATAAAATATAGGAAGAAAGAAATATATTATTATCTTCCTCTAGTAATTTCCTGACTCTTACAAGCATTCTTTTTGAGACATAACAAGCCACTAAAAAACGTGTAAAAGCATGTGTATTGATAAGGCAAATTATACAATTACTGAAGGGCTACTGAGATTAACATCTTTTTTCGGTTGGATTGCTATATCTATCCCAAAGAATCTCACCACATCCAACAATGTTAGTCAACACTGCTTGAATTAAGGTAATTGAGCTGCCTGACATTTTTCTATGTCAGTTGCAGATAGAAAATTTTCTTTTTTTTCAATGTCATTTTAATTATTTATTTATTGTTTGTTTGCTTGTTTGTTTTTTAAATTAGTTTGCATTTGGAGTTTGATATTTCTCTTTCATTTGTTTTTGCATGGCTATTTGTCAGCATTGTTAAAAGTCATGATTAATTGAAAATATTTTCTGGCTTTGGCTTGGAAGACTTAATCTCACAAGGTACACCTATATTCTAATGAGAACTAGAGTACATAACTTAGGTATTTGTTACATATAAATTACATTTTTTTTATCATGGGTTACCAGTTCTGTCTTTTTAAGTCAAGCCTTTGTAATGTGAAGGAAGGTAAAACCTGTAACAACAAAGATGATACTTTGGATGCCTTAAACCTTTGCAATAACATATTGAGGTGTTCATACATACTTATGAATCCAACCAGTTTCATGAATTAGATTAATTATTTATACTATAACAGTAATGCTTATATTATGTGACAGATTTATGATCATTTCTATTGAATTAGTTTTCAAGTGGTTTATATGGCTCATTTGACATATTCATGATGGTTTTCTTTCTTGGGAAGAAATTCTGTGATGTCAGTGTCTTCTTATCCTAATTAATAGCTTATAATTTTTTGATGTGCATAGTAATTGTATGATGCTAAATTAATTTTAATAAAATCAAATATCATTTCTTCCTTGCATCCATCAATATATCTATCTAATTAGAATGTCTTGTAATATTTCTGGAAGATAAAGCAGAATTAGCCTGTTTCAGTGTACCAGTGTTTTAGGTATTTATATCAAACAGTGTATTTAGTAATAAGACTATCATCCTCCATACTGTGTTAAAGAAAGACTTTCATTAAAGGCTTAAGGAATGTAGCTCATGTGAAGGGGCTATGGTAAATTGCAAGTTATTCTATATCATTAATTCATTCCTAAGGTGCAAATGGGTCCAAATTTGTGTTTACTGTAGAATTACTTTTTTTACTAGAATTACTAGAATTAATTTTACTGTAGAATATGCTCCTTGCCTTGTTCTAGCTAACTTCTTCTTTACTACTTCTTAACTGAGCAATTGAAATTCAGTCTTTGTAATGAATATTCAATGTGAGACTGATTCAGAGCTTTTCTTTCTTTTGCATTTCTAAGAGCTGTATCTTGAGCATCTTTCTATTGAGAAGTAGTGAATTAATTTATGAAGGAAAGGACATAGGAAAAGACAGCAAATGTCAATGGATAAAATTCTAGCAGAATACTTATAAATTGCACAAATTGTGCATTATAATCAATTTCACTACAACTTACTTAAAATGTGATAAAGTACAAGTCTAGAAATTATGAAAGTAATTTTGGAATGGGATTTGAAATTATTTCATACTGAAAAAAGAATCATGGCTTCAGAAGTCTCTCCTCTTCCCTACAACCTCATGGAAGTAGAAGATAAAGTTCAGTTATGAAAAGAAGTTTCATGCTTATTTCCATGAATTCTTTCCTATTATGGGTGAGCCAAGTTTCATTTGAAGAACATCCCAGAATGTAAAATCTCAGAGAGTTTGTGGAGTCTCGAACAATGGAGATATTTAAGATCCACCTGGGTGCCTACCAGTGCAACCTATTGTGGGGTACCTGCCTTGACAGCGGTGTTGGACTCAGTGATGTCCTGAGGTCCCTTCCAACCCCTGCAATTCTGTGATTCTGTAACACAATAAATTGACCAGGAGAAGTTTTCTCTTAGGGAGTAATATATTAATACTAAATACTATGTAATGACAAAACTAGCTTACAGGTCAGTTTCTGGTTTTAAAATATGCTCTTGAATTCCAAATCAACATCCCTGGTATAGTTTAAAAGTAAAGTAATTGCTATTGTAGTTGCTTCTAATACAGGAAAGGCATACCTTAATGTCAAGTCTAACCTTTCAGAAATCAAATTCTCTATTTCAACCGATTTGTGATTCATTTCAATTCTGCTTCAATTCAAGAAACAATTTTTCAATGAACAAAATGCCATTAGAGAGAATAACCAGAATAATGGGTTGCACTTCCCTGATGTTCATTATAGTACAAATAAATTGTTTGAGCCAACAGTCAATCTTCATTCTGTTCAGATTTGCTATTGTACCTTTTTACTACTCTATTCTAATATTACATTACATTGTCTTGTATCACATCATTAATTGCTATGACTGACTAGCATTTATAGTACACACTGTTTTCAAATTTTGGCATACTTCAATTTCAGAGTCAGGAGATTTTCAAGAACAAAGATACTTATTCTAAAAGTTATATATATGGATACACATCAGCAGTGAAACCTAGAATTTAGTAGTTTGCAGAACCCAGCTTCAGACAGACACACAGGCAGAAGGTGTACCTTATCTACCTTCTATCCTTGCTTGACATCTCTTCAGAATTCAGTAAAGGAAGTTTAAATAAACATAATATTCCTGTGCTTCTTTGGGTGTGCAAGTGGACTTTGGGGGAAGGATATATAAAAAAAAATTAATCAGCTCATTAACTATACCAATTTTTTAAATTATATTCTATAAGAACTGTTTACATTCCCAGATTTCTATACAACGTGAAACAATTTTGCTTTTATTTCATTCACACTCTATTTTCTGTTCTACCATTAATTTCTTCAGGCACTGTATGGATGAGACTTAACTACTGAGCTTGATAATATATTCCAATTTCTTAGATTAGGGGCATCTTCCACACCCAAAATCTATGCTGGTATGAGGAAGGAAGGAGGGAAAGAGAGAAGAAAGTGGGAAGGAAGAAATGAAGGGAGGAAAACAGTGAGGAATAAGGTTTTATAAATCCATAGAAGAAAAAATTGCACTTCAAAATGATACACTAAGAATTTATTTCAGGTGTTAGTATAGAGATGGCCAAACTACGAAGTAATTTATACTACCAATGATTCCAATAATTTATTTTCTGCAAAGAGCTGGTATGAAACTCGTTTGTTAACTAATTTCCTTGGCAACAGTCTCAGACAAATGGGGATGTAATTACTATACACGTTACATTACGTACTGTTCAAATTTTCTGATGATAATAAGAACTATAACAATAATAATAATATTCCTGATAATTGTTTCTTCTAGCAAGTACTTTTTATCATTCTATAATACAGTAGTGCAATGGTGTTTTAATTTAGAAACCATAAATGCTAAACCCATACATAACTAGTTCCAGCTTATCATTTGTCATCAATATGCTTGTTCCAATAGCATCTACGTTAGTAGGAATGAATATACTAAAATATTAAACAAGGAATTAAATCCTTAAACTATGCAATGATAAATAACAGAGATAACTGGGTCCTAACTCCCATCTTGCATTTTAATAATTTAAATCTTTATTTAGTCCTTTTCTGCTTCCTTAAATGATTTGCTTTTAAGGGAAGAATTATGCTTGTCAAAAGTTTTTATTTCAATTCCATTAAATAGAGCAAGTTATACAGGTGGATATTCTAAATATTACTTTTTTTTCCGGTAGAGCACGTTTATCTCCTTTTCACTTGCTTTTCACTAGTCAATAAGCTATCAAGTAGAATTAACACTTGTGTTCTGTAGTATGAGATTAAGCCATGATGAAAGAATACATGACTCATTTATTTTGCAGCATCCAACTAACTCATTGTGATGATGTTCACCTACGTAATCAATCATAAAGTAGATGATGCTAAAAAGACAATCAGCAGAAAATTTCTTCAGATGTTTAAAAACTTTACAGATCAGTAAGGTTTTGGGTACTTAGCTTCATCATGAAGATGGTTGATTGTAGGAAATCTGTCCCTTTGGGAGATAAAGCCTGGAAATGACAGCACCTGCAAGCACCATCCTTCACATCAGCAAGAAAGGGCAAGATCATCCCTTCAAAGGATGTAACACACAGACTAAGCAGTGATCAAGTACTCCAAAGACAAAAAAAAAAAAAAAAAAAAAAAAAAAAAAAAAAATAGAAAAAGCAAGCTAGTTTGGTTCCAGTTAGAATGCTGAAAATAGAGTACAGACTCATTCTTTTTCAGTTAAATCTAAGGCACCTTTTGTATTAGGAGCATGAATCCTTTCATCTAACTCTTCAGGGGCCAGAAGAAGTTTTGTACAAAACCTAAGACAGTAAATTAACAAGAATGAGACATAAAAACCCACTTAACTGCTGCAAGCTTTACAGAACTGTGAACAATGGGGTCTTTTTGTTGGTAGCATTTTATGGGCAATGAACTTATTTCCACCGAGGGCTTTTGAGTGAAAACACAATTGAAAGCAAAATCTCTCAGTGGAAGACAAAAAGTGAAAGAGAAAAACAGGATATGCAATCTAAAGCACCATGTAATAACTAAAAAAAAGACATCTATAATGATCCAATGCCATAGGGAACTCTGAATAGCTTTTATAGTTATGATTAGATGACTCCAGACTAAATAAAATGCTAAATACTATCTAGATATGTGCAAAGTTAAAAATTTGTTTTACAGAATCATAGACAGTACTACTAACTGCATCTTGGAAGGCATGTCCAAGCTTTATTTAGCAGATAATGAGCCTAAGTCTCCACATACATGGTGAGAAATCAGCTCCTAATCCTGTCTTTCCAAAGTATCCAGAATGAATCATTCTTCCTGATATTTCCTTTTGTCTGAGTGGCAGAGTGCTTTTGTGACAGTTCTTAACCTTTTACAGACAGGTGAATATATGAAATGGGCTGAGTACATTGCAAGTTTCAAAACTCACTTCAAATCTGCAATTTCACCAAGACATTCAGCCTTCCAGTGGGAAAAATTCAGATCCTGTGAAAAGAAAGTTGCATCACTTTATACCAGAACTGCAGAGAGTCATTAGAGATCTCCAAGAAATCCAAACTGGCTAAGGAATATAGCTGCCATATCAGCTGCATGCTGATATTTGGCAGGTCCTATATTCCTGAATCACCTCAGTCTGTTTGAAAATCTCATTTTATATGCTTGCTTCTTTGTCTGTGTTAGGAAACATTTTATGATGGAGACTACTGCAACAAAGGTGGGAGAACACATTAACATTCCAAATGTGCCTTCAAAACATCAGGTATTTTAAGTACAAGAATATTTATTCAAATTCAAATAGGTTTCTAAAATAAATTAATTAAGAGAAGAGCAAGTTTATTGAGTGGCTTCAGCTACAACACTAAAATGAACACTCTTCCTACTGATTGTACCTCTTGACATTTCTTCTCCAGCTTGCAGTGCTGAATCTTCAATGCCCTAAAAATGAATGCTAAAGTATGGGGGAATCTCAGACAGGGTAAAATTCAACATCAGTACAAGCAGCTGAGGATGCCATGTATCGCATGTACTGATCATTTGTATCGATGAGATGATGACAGTACTCTGGGATCTGTCAGTATCACTTGTCAGTCACAAACATCACCAGATGTTACACATATAATCTTCCAAATGAAAACAAAACAAAACAAAACAGCAACCAACCAGCCAACCAAAAAAACCCCACCATGCTTTGTATTCACATATAGTTAAATAACTGTACTTTTTAAACACCCAAAAACACCTTTTTTTTTCCCTGTGGCAGACTGAACCCCAGCGTAGGTTGTACAGATAACACTCCCTCCTTGTAGATGTTAAAAAATCACCCAAACACGGTCCTTGGCAACTGGCTCCAGGTGGCCTTGTGTCACGGATTTGACCAGATCAATCTATGTCCGTGACAGGGGCGACAGGCCTCTGCCCTCCCCCCCCCACCCCAGTCCCACAAAAATGGGAAGGAAGGAAGGGAGGAAAAGAACAGCAGCAACAATCTATGGAGGAAAACTTATTTTACTATAATATTGGAATACAAGATAACACAATAGATACAATTTAATTGCAATTGAGATTAATAAATCAGACAAGATGAGAGAGAGAGAGTTCCCGGGACCGATTCAAACCTGAAAAGCTTGGAACGGCTAGGAAAGCACCCTCCAGCACCCACTGCAAGGCAGCAAGAGAGCGCCCCCCCCACCCGGAAGGGCCAGATCCCGTGACTGCTGTAATGTACAGGGATAGGTACTTGGAATTGGGGCAGTGACACTTTAATGCCCCGTACACTACATGATGTTTTGATGTGGAATACTGAAACCCAAAAACAAAAATAAAAACAAAAAACATAGAACCATGACATTCCACCCCTTATTCTACATCGTTACATCATGCTTAAAATATATATACATATATACAAACAAACAAAAAATGATTAAAATGCACACATGGCTATATACATATACATAGAATTAGTAACTGCACTCCCCCGGCATCAAGTTTCCTTGTGGTACACACTGGACATCCCCATTCTTCTGCATTACCCACCAAGTGGATCCTGGTCCCTGGGCAAAAACTGTACCACGGAGAGGTTTGCCCTTTCCAGAAGCTGGAAGAACCCAAACTGCCTTTCCTAACATGTTCTTTACATGTACAACAGGGACTTTATCTCCCTCTACAGTATGTAGGGAACTGGATTGGTTAGGACCATCACGATTAATAGATCCTCTGGTATTGACTAACCAGGTGGCTTCTGCCAAATGCTTCTCCCAGTGCTTAAATGTTCCGCCACCCAGTGCTTTTAGCATCGTTTTTA
Organism: Lagopus muta; assembly: GCF_023343835.1. Lineage (NCBI taxonomy): Eukaryota > Metazoa > Chordata > Aves > Galliformes > Phasianidae > Lagopus > Lagopus muta. The sequence goes on from NC_064434.1 coordinate 41,193,084, forward strand.
ACAATCCATTGTATCGTTCAATTTTACCAGAGGCTGGTGCATGATAGGGAATATGGTAAATCCACTCGATGCCATGATCTTTGGCCCAAATATTTACAAGAGAATTTTTGAAATGAGTCCCATTATCTGATTCAATCCTTTCTGGGGTGCCATGTCGCCACAGGACTTGTTTCTCGAGACCCAGTATGGTGTTTCGGGCGGTAGCATGGGGTACTGCATATGTTTCAAGCCACCCAGTGGTTGCCTCCACCATAGTAAGCACATAATGCTTACCATTGCGAGATCGTGGCAGGGTGATATAATCAACCTGCCATGCCTCCCCATATTTGTACTTTTGCCATCGCCCTTCTTCCCACAGAGGTTTCATCCTCTTGGCTTGTTTGATGATGGCACATGTTTCACAGTTATGAATGACCTGTGCAATGGCATCCATAGTTAAGTCTACCCCTCGGTCTCTAGCCCATTTGTATGTTGCATCTCTCCCTTGATGACCTGAGGTCTCATGGGCCCACCGAGCCAGAAATAATTCACCCTTGTTCTGCCAGTCCAGGTCTATTTGAGCCACCTCAATTCTGGCAGCTCGGTCTACCTGATGGTTATTTTGCTGTTCTTCAGTAGCCCGACTCTTGGGCACATGAGCATCTACATGACGCACCTTTACAACTATAGTCTTTGTTCGGGCAGCAATGTCTTTCCACAGTTCAGCAGCCCAAATAGGTTTACCCCTTCTTTGCCAGTTATTTTGCTCCCACTGCTGTAACCACCCCCATAAGGCATTTGCTACCATCCATGAGTCAGTGTAAAGATAGAGCACTGGCCACCTCTCCCGTTCAGCGACATCTAAGGCCAGTTGGACAGCCTTTACCTCTGCAAATTGGCTTGATTCGCCTTTCCCTTCAGTGGCCTCTGCAACTTGTCGTGTGGGGCTCCACACAGCAGATTTCCATCTGCGATGCTTTCCCACAATACGACACGATCCATCTGTGAACAGGGCATATTTCTTTTCATTCTCCGGTAGTTCATTGTATGGTGGGGCTTCTTTAGCACGTGATACTTCTTCTGCTGGTGGTGTTCCAAACTTTTTACCTTCAGGCCAGTCCATGATGACTTCTAGGATTCCTGGACGGCTGAGGTTCCCCATCCGTGCTCGTTGTGTAATCAGTGCAATCCACTTACTCCAAGTGGCATCAGTAGCATGATGGGTGGAGGGAACCTTTCCTTTAAACATCCAGTTCAGCACTGGCAGTCGAGGTGCCAGAAGGAGCTGTGTTTCAGTACCGACTACTTCAGAAGCAGCCCGAACCCCCTCATAAGCAGCTAAGATCTCCTTCTCAGTTGGAGTGTAGTGCTCTTCAGACCCTCTGTATGCCCGACTCCAGAATCCCAGGGGTCGGCCTCTGGTCTCTCCTGAGGCTCTTTGCCACAAACTCCAAGTGGGACCGTTCTCTCCAGCAGCAGTGTAGAGGATGTTCTTTATACCCTGTCCCGTTCGTACTGGTCCTAGGGCCACGGCACGGGCTATCTCCTGTTTAATCTGTTCAAAAGCCTGCTGCTGCTCAGGGCCCCATGTAAACTCATTTCTCATTCGTGTCACATAATAAAGGGGGCTTACAATGAGGCTGTAGTTTGGAACATGCATTCTCCAAAAGCCCACTGCACCCAGAAAAGATTGTGTCTCTCTTTTGCTAGTGGGTGGAGACATAGCAGTGATTTTGTCGATCACATCTGTTGGGATGTGACGACGGCCATCTTGCCACTTTATACCTAGGAACTGAATCTCCTGGGCAGGTCCTTTCACTTTGCTTCGCTTAATAGCAAAACCAGCACTCAGAAGAATTTGGATCATTCGCTCTCCTTTTGTAAAGACTTCTTCTGCTGTATCGCCCCACACAATGATGTCATCAATGTACTGCAGGTGCTCAGGAGCACTGCCCTGTTCCAATACAGTTTGAATCAACCCATGGCAGATGGTCAGGCTGTGTTTCCACCCCTGGGGCAAACGGTTCCAGGTATACTGAATGCCCCTCCATGTGAAAGCAAACTGTGGCTTACATTCTTTGGCCAAAGGAATGGAAAAGAAGGCATTAGCAATGTCAATGGTGGCATACCATTTGGCCGCTTTTGACTCCAGTTCATACTGGAGTTCTAACATGTCCGGCACAGCAGCACTCAGTGGGGGTGTGACTTCATTCAGGCCACGGTAGTCCACCGTCAGCCTCCATTCTCCACTGGCTTTACGCACTGGCCATATGGGGCTGTTAAAAGGCGAGTGAGTTTTGCTGATCACTCCCTGGCTCTCTAGTTGATGAATTAACTTATGAATGGGGAGCAAAGAATCCCTGTTGGTGCGGTACTGACGCCTGTGCACCACTTTTGTAGCAATTGGTACCTGTTGCTCTTTTACTCGCAGCAGCCCCACAACAGATGGATCTTCTGACAGGCCAGGCAAAACAGACAGCTGCTTAATGTTGTCTGTGTCCACAGCAGCTATTCCAAAGGCCCATCGATACCCCTTAGGATCCTTGAAATGCCCCCTTCTGAGATAATCAATACCTAGTATACATGGAGCCCCTGGGCCCGTCACAATAGGATGTTTTTGCCAGTCCTTACCAGTGAGGCTTATCTCGGCCTCCAACACAGTCAATTCTTGAGAGCCCCCGGTCACTCCAGAAATATGGATTGATTCTGTCCCTTCATGACTCGAGGGCATCAGAGTGCACTGTGCACCAGTGTCCACCAGGGCCTTATATTTCAGTGGTTCTGATGTGCCAGGCCATCGAATCCACACAGTCCAATATACTCTATTATCCCTTTCCCCCCCCTGACTGAGGGCAGGGCCCCTCTATTCATTACCTGTGGTAACTGGAGCAACTGCACTGGTGGTAGATCTGCCTTGTAATTCTTTCACCCGGGCTCGTAGTACAGGAGTAGGTTGACCGTGCCACTTCCCCATGTCTTCTCCATGGTCACGTAGGTAATACCATAAGGTAACTCGCGGTGTATTATTCCTTACTTGAGCCGGAGAGCGTCTGCCTCTAACAGCTGAGATTTTTGATCGTGCACGTAAGAAGGAAGGTTTATCATCTTTAGTTAGGTGGGCTCGGATTATCTCCTTCATCTCCTTCACCTCCTTCGCTAGACTCATTTGATTATCCTGATCTTCATCCAGTGTCTCTGATACTGTTACAGGTTTGTCACGGTTAATCAGTTGAGACACTTGCTCCGTCATTCTTGATATTGCAGCAACGGCAGAATGAATTGGGGACAGCAATTGTTCGTAGTTTTGAAGCGTAACAATTAATTCATAAATTAAGGGTGTTCTCTGTTGTTCCTGGTATCTGTCACACGCTGACGTTAGTGTAGCGGCATATTTGTCCGGCGCTGTTGTCACGATTTTCTGCCATATCTCAGGCGTTGTCCTCACTCTTTCAGGGTCGCGGTTTTGTTGTGGGTGGTTAGGAACAAAGTCAGGGTCATACAACATTTCCACCACGCCTATTTCCCTCAAATACTGGATACCCTTTTCAACTGTATCCCATTTTTTCATTGCAATCTTCAAGCTATTTTTGAAGGGATACTTTTCCTTCACAGCTGTTAACACTCGTTCCCAGAGGGAGGCAGCCTCATCCGAACACCGACTAATTCCTCTATCAATAGCTGGATCTCTGGCAATGGCACCTAGTTGGCGAGCTTCATTACCATCCAGAGACAAGCTATGGGCCCCACTGTCCCAACAGCGAACCAACCAGGAAACAATACTTTCATTCAGGCGCCGTGTGAACTCCTTTCTTGAACCTTGGATTTCAGTCATCTTTAGAGGCCGGCGAGTAGTAATAGAGACTTCCTCTTCATCACTCTCTTCTGCATGTCTCTTAGTTTTCGCTTTTGCCTTTCGCGATGGTGGTGGTTCTGAGGAGGGCCCCTCGCCTGGATCTTCCTCCTCCTCCTCCTCTTCTCTTTTTCGTTCAAGACGCGAAGACACTCGTTTCCATTTCTTGCCCTCCACAGGAGCAACCGGTATTGTTACTGGTGTCTCCTTTGATTGATTAGATTTGACTTGGGGATTTTCCCCTTTGGCTTGAACCTCAGCTCGGAAACTCTCTCTCTCCAGAATGGTATTATATAGGGCACGGTAAGCACAAGCCAAACCCCAAATAAGTTGTACCTCCTTAGATTTATGTAAGCCGCATAGTCCCTGACTCAAATACTGGCTTAGTTTCTCAGGATCCCACAGGTGTTCAAGAGTAAAATCCCATGACACTGCGGGTCCCCATGCTTCTAAAACCTTTCCTAAACCTCTCCATATTCCCTGCCAATCATCATTCTCTAGTTTTGGAAGAGACTCCTTTCCCTTATTATGAATGAATTGGAATACATTCAGGAGAATTGATGACGCGAACAACAACATGGGTATTAATTCAGGATTCAAAAAACGTTTGACAAACCGAGAAGAAAACCCGGAGACTGGTCTGAACATTGTGTTGTTTGTGAAATTAGCTATTCCATTTGGGATGTAGTTGTTTGTGAAATTAGCCATTCCTTCTGGGATGTAGATGTCAAAGTTCAAATCATACCACATTGCAAATAGGTAAAACATAGGTGTCTCCATCAGTGTCATTAGGTACCTATATATGGTTGCAATTCCACAACACATAATTATGAGCTGGATTATTGGCCAGTAGGTTGTGACTAACACCATTGCTTTTAATCCTTTACCCAGCACCCCCACGATAACGAGTGGGTTCATCGCTGGTGCTTGCTAAAAAAGGGTTAATGAATTGAAGCTAACAAGAGGAGAAAAAAAAAAAGAAAAAAGGCACTACCCAGACTAAGTAGTGCTCAAAGTTTACAAATATCCCAGAACACTGGCAGTACGCCTAATCTTTCAAGGTCAGGTTTTCCAGCACAGAAACCTGAACTACTGATAATGCTCCCTAACGAAGCTCTCTAAGAGCAGAGAGAAAAAGAGATTCGTTCAAAAAGTTAAAAAGCAGTTGAGCCCCACGTTGGGCGCCAAAAATCTGTCACGGATTTGACCAGATCAATCTATGTCCGTGACAGGGGCGACAGGCCTCTGCCCTCCCCCCCCCACCCCAGTCCCACAAAAATGGGAAGGAAGGAAGGGAGGAAAAGAACAGCGGCAACAATCTATGGAGGAAAACTTATTTTACTATAATATTGGAATACAAGATAACACAATAGATACAATTTAATTGCAATTGAGATTAATAAATCAGACAAGATGAGAGAGAGAGAGTTCCCGGGACCGATTCAAACCTGAAAAGCTTGGAACGGCTAGGAAAGCACCCTCCAGCACCCACTGCAAGGCAGCAAGAGAGCGCCCCCCCCACCCGGAAGGGCCAGATCCCGTGACTGCTGTAATGTACAGGGATAGGTACTTGGAATTGGGGCAGTGACACTTTAATGCCCCGTACACTACATGATGTTTTGATGTGGAATACTGAAACCCAAAAACAAAAATAAAAACAAAAAACATAGAACCATGACACCTTGCTTGTAACAACACATATCAACATTATGAATATGGACAATCTCAATATATGAAGTAGATATACATCCTGAATATATGAACTGCCAAAAGCAGAAGAGTTATTAGGAATAGTCCACACAAGGCAAATTAAGATAGAACAGAAAGAATAGCTTCACAGATAAGAAGATGCTTTTAAATACTGCTGTCCTATTTCATATAAGACAAGTTCTGGATTTATAGGAGGCAATACTTGCCAACTTCATCTCTCCATCAAAAACTCACACAGAAAGTTGAAACTTTTTGGTTTGTTTCAGCCTTTTTTTTCCCTGTACATTAAGAATGAAGCAAAGAAAAACAAAATAATTATCCTATTAGATCCTGAGCAGATATCCCATAACATTCAGAACCTGGAACTTAGGTGAAAATATCTTAGAGAATAACTGTAGGATAACTTAGGCCACACCACAGTATCAACACTCTGTGGACAAGGCTAGCAGTAAGTCCAGTCTATATTGTAACACTGGGAGCACAGATATATTGTAACATTCTAGGAGAACAGATTCAAAAAAAAAAAAAAAAAAAAAAAAAAGAAAAAAAAAAAAAAAAAAAAAAGAAAAAAAAATTAAACCAATGTACTCTTTAAAAATCCTGATCAAGTTGTTTCATATTTGGAAATCTCAGTGCAAAGGATACTGATATTGTTTGAATTTCTGAACAGCAATTATATAAATCTCAGCTCATCACTCTAAAATCGTTTTTAAGTCAGTGAATGGTTAGACAATACAAAGTTATTGGAAAATGGACTGTTATCTTAGCTAGTAATTCTAACTATCTTCACCTTAATCAACTTGTGAATTGTAATACTCAGTAAGATGAATCGTACTGAAGATTGCTTGCAAAATATTGATGTGAAACTATTTTCTACACAAGTTTCACTAAGAATTCCAGCATGTGAATAGCTGAAACTGAACAAATAAAAGAATCTTTATCAATGACATCAATGACATCGATGACAGAATCGAGTGCACCCTCAGCAAGTTTGCTGACGACACCAAGCTGTGAGGTGCGGTTGACACGGTTGAAGGAAGGGATGCCATTCAGAGGGACCTCGACAGGCTGGAAAGGTGGGCCCAGGTGAGCCTGATGAGGTTCAACATGGCAAAGTACAGAGTTTTGCACTTGGGCCAGAGGAATCCCAGGCATCCATACAGATGGAAAGAGCAATCCTTGAGAGCAGCCATGCAGAGAAGGACCTGGGGGTCCTGATGGATGAAAAACTTAACATGAGCCAGCAATGTGCTCTTTCGGCTTGGAAGGCAAATGGTATCCTGGGCTCCATCAGAAGAGGGGTGGCCAGCAGGGACAGGGAGGTGATTGTCCCCCTCTACTCTGCTCTTGTGAGGCCCCATCTGGAGTATGGCATCCAGGTCTGGAGGCCCCAGCATAAGAAAGACTTGTGGGACAAGGGAGCTGTTGGAGAGGGTCCAGAGAAGGGCCACGAGGATGATCAGAGGACTGAAGCACCTCCCCTATGAAGACAGGCTGAAGGAACTGGGCTTGTTCAGCCTGGTAAAAAGACTGTGGGGTGACCTCATTGCAGCCTTTCAGTACCTAAAGAGAGCCTACAAACAGGAGGGGAGTCAACTCTTTGAAAGGGTTGATAACTACAGGACAAGAGGAAATGGTTTTAAGTTAAGTGAGGGGAGATTTAGGTTGGATATCAGGGGTAAATTCTTTACAGAGAGAGTGGTGAGATGCTGAAACAGGCTGCCCAGAGAGGTTGTGGATGCCCCGTTCCTGGAGGTGTTGAAGGCCAGATTGGATGGGACTCTGGACAGCCTGGTCTAGTATTGAATGTGGAAGTTGATGGCCCTGCATGTGGAAAGGGGGTTGGAGATTCATGATGCTTGAGATCCCTTCCAACCCTGGCCATTCTGTGATTCTGTGAATCTTTATAATAAGTTAATCTCATGATTGCAGGAGAACAGAATTGATGTGGATAAATAGATTACTAAATTAAAAGCGTGAAATACACTAATGATAAGAAAACAACGCAATTTCATTGCATTGTGGTTTTGTTGGTTTGATTTGGTATTTTGCTTGTTTGTTTGTTCGTTTTTTCAATATGTAGCTGCTCCAAAAAGGATCACAGTGGAACATGAGTGCAATCTGAAATCAGGTCTCAGCAAAATACCAATCTCATCTGAAAGAGGGAATAGTTTAAGTCACTTAGAGAAAGGAGATGTCAAATTCGATCTATACGAACCCAGACTGTTAGAGTAGTTTATAGCACATTCTTCAAAGGAGAACCAGGCACTATGTGGTGTAAAACTCCTGGCTGAGCTTGTGACGCTCAGATAGTTTAAAGATACTATCTATGAATACAGGCCTTTTAGAGGAGAATCAAGTGCCACATCTTGGCAGATAAGAGTTACCTGATATGATCTTGGATGCTGTGGACATTTGGTAACAGCTATGGGCCATATGTTCCCTTCAGCTGGGCCCTGCTGTCCTCCTGCAGGATCTCACAAGAGATATGCAGCCAGCTGGCTGCTCAGCAGTGAACAGGCACAAGGCAGGCTTGACACCAGGGCCTCAGTGCTGTCAGTGCTGTGTATGCCCACTGCGTCTTGTTCCACAAAAATAGAGTGATGATCCACTGCAGCAGGAACCGCCAGAACTAAATCAGGCCCTTCAGCTCCTGAGTGTCCAGTCTGTCCCACCTGACCCCACAGAACCTCCTGACAAAGAAGTATGTGAGACCATCTGTGCCTGCCTGCCTTGAGGCCAGGACCATTACAGCAACAAATACTGCGGCTCACTTAGATCTTTTAGCATTACTTAACAGTAGCTCAAAATAGATCTGTTTCTCCTTTCTCTGCTGATCAACCATAGTCATCCCCACTATCTGCCTTTCTGCTCTCCATTCCTCCATCTGTGAGCTCAGTACCTTACAAGCCACAGCCCCTCTCTCTCCTGCAGAAGCTGCAGCTTCAGGGCATGTTTTCAGCTCTCCTCTCTCTCTCTCTGCTTTTTCTTTGTGTTGCTCTTTTTCAGCATTCTTTATTCATTGTTCTTTTCTTCTCTGTAGACAGACAGAAATTCTCACTAAATGTTTTTCATTCCCCTGTCATGGTCAGATCACATGCAGGGTATTGTCACCACTAGTCTTACTGGCAATTCTTTCTCAATACTGCTTTGTCCTCTGTGTTCCTGCCATCTACCCAGGCACTTAAATATCCTTTAGTCACCAGGCAACAACATTAGCAAACAACATAAACCTATTAAAAAGGTTACTATACAATACCTTGGTGTTCAAAAGATGCATTTAAAAGGAAAGAAAAGCAGTTACAAAAGCGAAAATGGAATGAGACAAGGTAGAAATAATAAATAAATAATTTTTTTCAAAGGTTTGTGATTCTTCACAGGCTCTTTCTGCTACAGGCAACATGGATACAGTGCAATGCAACCTGTAGAGACCCAGGAGCCAGTCCCATGTGGAGAGAGGATTAGAATTCAAATAGCTGAGACAATGAAAAAAACTTGATGATCCTTCCTATTCCTCTGTCACTTGAGTCATTCTCTCATGTGAGTGAAGTATGTTACTACCCTGCTGCAGGAAGGCCAGATTTGGGTTGCAGTAGGTGAGCCTATGGTTCTGAATAAAAAGATGTGAGACCAGTACTGTAGGGTGCCCTCATGCAGAGCAGCCTCCAGGCTTTCCATCACCATATGTCTATCTGAAAGTCCTTCGTGGCATCTGGGTGCATATGGCACAGTGTACAGTCTCCCATAGCATTTTTCCTATAACTACATTCATCTGAAGGCCAGACCTACATCCAAGCTTGGAAAAATTTGATTTATTAGCCTCATTGCAGAAACTAGATAAAAAGCAAGTGAGAATTGTTGATAAGATCCAGTGGCTGTTATGAAAAGTGATGGGATGGCAGCATCCTGAACTCAAATGTAGTGACCAGAACATCTAAACAGCAGCAGCAGGGAGATGTGGGCAAGGCAAGGATGGATTTGGGCCATTTTTGCTTTAAAATTGATTCTGTGCACATCTGACTTCCTTGCTGTTCCTCACTAACCTATTTAACATAGGAAGTACATTGAGCATGTGGTGCTCCAAATGGAGAATGCTTTGCAGTAGAATGGAGGAGGTATTGGCCAGTCTGCTGTGCATACTTAGTGCTGCTCTGTCAGGAACAAAAGTATTCAGGCAGGGCTTCTGTGATCCCAATAGCTGTGCAGCTGATTCACTTCGACCTACAGGGAGTGTCAATTGTTGCACAGAAGGGATATGTAGCACCTCAGAGGTACAATAACAGCATTTTCCTTCCTCGAAGGACTGCAATCAGAGCCACACCCTCTGGATCCACAGCCCACATTATGAGAGGTGGAAAAAGATCCTCATCTGTACCGTGAATCTGAAATAAGGCACAGACTTCATGTTCACAGCATGATAGGTTAAATATGCCAAATTGCTATAGAACTGTCTTGGAAATGAGGCACACTTGAGATTGCTTCAAGACAAGAGATTGCTTGAAGAAAAGCTCAAGAGATAAAACAGACCTGTGTCAGGAAGGGGAAGGAAAAAGGGCAGGGAAAATTGGAAGTCTTATCAACTCTCAACTTATCAGTGTGCCTAGATTGGAAGATGGGATCATTAGAGATGGGAGTTGCAAGAAGAGAGCAATGGTGGCAAGTTCCTCCGCATATTGCTGAGTAAATTGCTGTTTTCAGTGGTGAGTGGAGATAGGACAAGGGGAAACGGCTGGAAACTGCAGCATAGGAAGTTCCGCACAAACATGCGCAAGAACTTCTTTACAGTGAGGGTGACGGAGCACTGGAACAGGCTGCCCAGGGAGGTGGTGGAGTCTCCTTCTCTGGAGATGTTCAAGACCTGCCTGGATGCCTACCTGTGTGACCTGGTGTAGGGAACCTGCTTTGGCAGGGGGGTTGGACTCGATGATCTCTGGATGTCCCTTCCAACCCCTACAATTCTGTGATTCTGTAAATCAAATGAAATTTGATTTGATAAAAGCTGAATTTATTGTTCTAAGGAATGTGGTAGGCATGAATGTTTTAGAGGGAAAAGTAGTGTGTGCTTTGTTATAAGTAACTGGCTTAACAATGGCTTATTTTTCCCATGCCAAGGACAGAAAGAAGCAAGACAGTCACATGCATGGCCATGTGTGGATTCCTGACAGCATCAATCACACTAGGGATGTGTGAGTGTGTGGCTTTCTGCTGTTTCCACACCACTTACCCTTTGTAGTAGCCCCCTGCTCTGAGGCATAGCCAGTTGCTAGGCAGACACAATACATAAGCTGATGATTCTTTTCTTTCCACTGAGTTGCCATGGGAGATGCCAAGCTGTAGCGATGGCAGATTCACCCTTCCCCAGGCATGTTTTCTCTCTGTGTATTTGCTGCTCAGTGTCACTGTATGTGAGATTCCCTTTTTTTCTTTCCCATCTAAGAGCTTTAAAACAATTCAAAATCATTTAATCTCTCCTCAATTCTTCCCTTTGCCTCTGGGCTTGATGATGATGGCAGCATTGGCAAAGCAGTATAGATAGGTGCCTTTCCTTGACGGAGACTTGACAAAGTACTAATTGATTATTATCAATTAAATTAACATTTAAGGAAATATCTTTCCTCTTCCTCTCCCAGACTCAGCTTAGGCAAAATACATTGCCTTCCTCTTCCCTTGGTTTTGACACTCCTGAGTCCTTTGATGAGGTGATGGGCAGCACAGATGGCTAATGTTAGTACAGAACAGTTTATTTCTGCCATTCCTTGCTTCTAATTCACTTTGCTCCACTGCTCCTGGATTCTTCCTCATTATCCTATGCTTTGTCATGAGTTGCAAACAGTCTGTCAGAGCGTTCTCTGCTCTGACACAAAACTCCTTCTTTCAAGTGTGTTTCTAGTCAGGTCCTCAGCAACATCCCCTTCTGCACTTCTCCATACTTGGAGGCTGCCTCTCTCACTTAACCTGATCAGAGACAATGTGGGATCCACCATCTGGGGAAGATTTGGATTTGATGGGCTATGTCCATTGGTATTACCAGTGACTGGTAGCATCTGTGTCCAACATAGGGCAAGTCATGGATAGATCCCACACACCACACAGGACATTCCAGCAGTGACATTCCTCCACACTCCTTCCAAACAATGGCAATTACTTTGCATATGTTATGAAATTGGGAAGTGGAGCTAACAGACCACGTGCTTATCCTGATATTCAAAGGGACTTCAAGGAGCCCACCAGTTGATGGACTAAAGCAATTTTTCAGAAAATGACCTTTGATTTCTAGTGAACATCAAACGAAACATGAGCCAGCACTGTGCCTCTGCAGTTTAAGGAAGATAGTAGCAGCCTGGGTGACATTAGGCTGAGGGCATTGCAATCATATTCAAGGAGGTGATCCTTTCCCATTACTCAGCACTGGTGACACCTCACCTGGTGTGCTATGTCCAGTTCTGTACTCACTAGTTCAAGGGTGGCATGGATATACTGTAGATTCCAACAAACGGTTGCTAAGATAATAAAGGGCCTGGAGTATCTGTCCTATAAGGAGATGCTCACATGCATAATGCAGTATCAGTAAAGGGACATAGAAGCTGAAAATAAATTGAAAGAGCAAGTGGAGATTAATAAATCCTATAAGAGCACGGAGACAGTAAGAAACTGCAAGAGGAGACCAAATTAGCTGAAGCTAATGAAACAATCACAAAATTAAAAGGGAAAATATCTGAGCTCCTATGGATTATAATGAATCAAGAGATGCAGATGACAAGTCAAAACTCACAGAAGCAAGAGCTGAGAGAATAGCTGGATGTTTAGCATAAAAAATGGCAAGGGGCTACTCAGCAAATTCACGCATTGCAAGCACATTGTATTATATTTTGAAACAGGTTGCCCAGAGAGGTGGTAGATGCTCCATCCTTGGAGGCATTGAAGGTAAGGCTGAAATGGGCTCTGAGCATCCTGATCTATCTGTAGGCTTCCCTGTTCATTGCAGGGAGCTGGACTGGATGGCTTTTAAGGGTCCTTCCCAGTCCAAACAGTTTTATGATTCTATGAAAGGCTGAGAGAGCTGGAATGGTTCCCCCTGAGGAAAGAAGGCTCAAAGTGTATGTTACAACATCTGAAGGGAGGCTACAAAGAGGGCCTAGCCAGATTCTTTTCAGTGGTGCTCATGACAGTATGAGGCAATGAACACAAACTGAAATACAGGCAACTAAAAATAATAAAAATCATTTTCTACTGTGAGTCTGGTGAAACACAGGCAAACATTACACAAGGAGTAGTTCTGGAATCTCCATCTTTGGAGACAATCAAACATAGATGTGAGTAACCTATTCTAGCTGACTGTACTTTGAGCAGGGAACATGGAGTAAGTGATGAGCAGAATTCCCATCCAACAACTTTTTTGTGCTTCTTTGAATGTGCAATTCCGTTATCACAGAATCACAGAATTGTAGGGGTTGGAAGGGACCTCCAGAGATCATCGAGTCCAAACCCCCTGCCAAAGCAGGTTCCCTACACCAGGTCACACAAGTAGGCATCCAGGCAGGTCTTGAACATCTCAGAGGAGACTCCACAACCTCCCTGGGCAGCCTGTTCCAGTGATCATCTTCTGTGTTACAATTTACTGCTCTCTGTGTTTCTGTGGACTGCAGTCCTGGGCCCACAGTGCCATACATCTGCCATGTATGTTAAGAAATAGCCAAAGCTGCAAAGTATCAAACACAGATTTCAGACTACAAGTACTGTAGTTACTGATGCATTTACAGCTGTTAAGAAATGATTGCTTGCTTGATCATAGAGAAAACAATAACAATTTGTTATTTGTTATTGTTCTCTAATTAAAAAAAAAAAAAAAAAAAAAAGAATACCCTGGTATGATACATCTGGCCATTGTAGAAATGGAAATTCACTCATGGTGTTTTCAGTCAGAATGGTCTATTTATAGCTGTCTATACATATTAACAGCATGGTACTTTATCTTAAAAGTCTAGCATTCTTGTAGGACTTATAATGTCAGTTAAACTACCAGTGCTCTGCACAAACACCGGATCTGGATCAGGCTAGAAATGTCTTTTTCTTCTGTTTCAACTCCATTTAGACCAACACTAGAAGACCAAGAGTTTAATTATAAACAGGGGAGTACATTTAGGTATGTGTGTAGTTAACTCCAAAAGTAATGCCTCCTATTTATTACCATGGAAACCACAACAGCAAAATCACACTATTTGATAGAGCAAATTATCAGCTACAGAACACTGTTTTTCACCACCATTAGCTGTGCATTTTCACCAGAGATGAACAGGAACCTGCATGCTGCACTCATAAATATCTGCACCAACAGAAGTGACCCTCAGTCACCACGGCTGAAACACCACCCACTACCTCACTGTACTCACATCCACTGTTTGGTCCCCATAAGCATTCAGTGTGTCAACAAATGACACTGGGTGCAATTTTTTCCACACGGAAATGACATATATTTGTTTAATATGTACTTCCATGTCAGACGCCATTTTGTCAGGCTGACCCTCTGCCGCCATGTGTTGCATGGGAACAAAATGTAACAGAGTATTGGTCAGTAGGTTCACTGTTGTCTGCCATACCACCAGCATCCGTCGCTGACATTGTGGACCAACATAAAACAGGAGACATTACTTTCGGAGCAGTTCTTGTATGTAAAGATTTGTTAGGAAGTACCTTATTTAATTTCACTGTATTTCTCTACCTATGTTTTACATCAGGTAGTATTCTATAAGATAAATTATAGAGGACAGAAATGAAGCACAAATGTAAGCATTACTAAGCTTCAAAGATGAGAATGACTTTTTTGGGGGCATATCAATAAAAGTACTCAGCTGAATGGAAAAATAAGGAAGTATGAGTTAAAGCTTGTCCAAACAGCCCTCTGTACAAAAAGAAACACTTCCAGAAAGTGTGGTCAACTTTGCACTGCATAGTAGCAGATCTTAAAAGATTAAATAAAGCCTATTTATATGATCTATATTTTTTAATGAAATTAGGTGGGATTTTGATGGAATACTGTAGGAATATTATTATGAGTCATAAAACATTCAGAACTCCATGTAACTTGAGTTCAAATCTGAACTTCAGTTGTTGGGAAATATCCTCTTTATTTCTTTGAATGATGTAAAGAAGTTCAGTGACAGACTAATATCCCACAAATAAATATGTCAATGTGAAGGCCTAAACTTTCATAGAGTACTGTTAATCTAAGCACTCTGCTTCAATGTACCTTATGTTTTTCTCATTTTAATCATGTTATTAAATTAGTCATAGAGTTCCCACTGAGATTGTATTCATTTCATTAGAAATGCTATATAAAGTGTTTGTGGAATCTGTCAAAAAAATTAATAAGCCTAAAAGAAAAATAATTAGTTCCATGTCTATTCTATACTTTGAGTGGCTTTCCTAGCTCATGCAACAGTATCACTACTGTATTTCTTAAGAAAGGAAGGTCAAGAACCTACAAAAATATTTCCTCATTGTTGAAGATAAAAAAGGAATTTCAAGAGTAGATTTGTTTGAGAAAGTTTAGGAAAAGAAGGAAGATTATCTCAAAGTTCTAAAATAGGCATAATTCCTGAACTACTTTTTTCTGAGTAAAATGATTATCAAGCTTCTTATCTGAAAGAGGTAGGAACAGAAAAAACAACCACAATACAAATCAAAATTAATTATCTCTTTTACTTGAGAAATAAATTGAAATTCTAGAGGAAATATCTGTCCAGATTTTTAACTTTCTAACCTACTTTTTCACATAAAGTTCAAAAATGTAAAAGGTGTAGCAATAATGTATCGAATGATCTATATAAGAGCCTCCGTTTTCACAATCACAATGCAAAGATAGTGCTGAACATATTTCCATTACTCCTAAAATACTGCTGCTACTAATGTTAGCCTTTCTACACTGTGATAGAGGAAATACAAATATTTGCAGAGGAATTTTATTATCAATAGGTCATTCAATCAAAATTAAAAAATGATGAAAAGGAGGCTTGTTGTTGGTTTGTTGTTGGTGTGATGTGTTATATTATGATGTCATCTAAAAGCAAGTACTATCTGCAGGATTCCTTTTGTAGCTAATAAATGTACAGTCCATATATTAAGGTAATTATTTATTTTAGGAAGTGAATAAAAGTTTTCTTCTACTTCACTATTACTGGTTTTTAGACTCCAAAATTTCTCTGTTTCTGAATTGATATGAAAGTAAGATTTTTCAAAACTTACTATCAAAGTGTCATTTGATAGATTAACTCAATATCTGGGAAACTTCCTTGCAACATGGGTAAAGTATTCCTGAAAACATTTTAAACAAAGTGAGAAGAGATTCATCCCAGAATGAATAATAATCACACTTGCCTGACACATAGAAAATTACTTGCTTTAAGTTGAAACACAGCAAGGAATCTGCATTATCAGTCTGGAATATCAGTATTCCAGGTGAGTGGTCTGAAGTGTGAACTATTGGCACCTTTGTGCTAAGACCTTTTGTTTGGCTTCTCCATTTGCTTCCTCCACCACACCCTCATGGAAATATTCAGATTCTAATTCTAATTCTAATCACTAAAATTAGATTTTGTTATTATTTATCTAATGATGTTAGCGGTAGTTATTATTTTAGTTATTATTTTTCTACTATTTCTACCAACAACTATTATTTTCCTTCCCCCAAGTCCTTCTCATTAATGATAAAAAGACGTTCTGTGAGGACAGTTAATCTTCCTATTTTCACTTTTCTAATAGAGTAGTTCCACCTAGCAATGAGAGCACCTTTTAGCATCAGCTTTTCAGTGCATTTAAAGGTACTGATTATCTCATTTCTTTTCAAGAACCAAGCATTATTGGCATATAATTTAATATTCTCAATCACACTAGATGATTAGTATTTTTTCTTGTCTGTTTTGCAGGTTTTTCACATTCTCCTAAAGCAATGATTTCAACCGAAAATTAGAAGAATGAAAATAGAGAAATGCCTTCTTAATGAAATTTACTCAAAACGGAAAACAGAAAAAAAGTTAATACATATAGAATATATAATAGTTTTTGGAAGGAAAAAGTAGAAGCAGCACATGCAACTTTAGTTTCATGATTAGTATAAGACATGAAAAGGTTAGAAGTGGAAGGACTAAATTTTACAAGGATAAGTAGCACTAAATATAATATAATTGCAGTTATATTTTCAGTACTCGGGGACATAACAAGTTATGGAAACAACAAAAGTTGAAAGATAAATTGCCAACATAAAATAGATAACAAAAAACATCCATTCATAGCTAGCCTGAACACATGAGAAAGATTTACTGGAAAACAAAACAGAACAAAACAAAAAAAGGCATCTATTGTAAAAGAACAGAAAGGTAGAATAAACATAAAACCAAAGATTAAAAATTTTCCTCCAAGAACAAAAATTAGAGATTAAGGGACAGTATCTACAGTTAATTCAGAAGAAAGGAAACAAATTTAATATTTCAAATGCTGAGGTCAAATCTCCAAATAAAAAGATTCAATTTTACTACTCCCTCTCAGGGATTAGCACTGGGACAGGCGCTATTTAACATCTTTGTGACATGAACAGGGATCACAAGACAGGGATCATGTGCACTCTCAGCAAGTTTGCAGATGACACCAAGCTGAGTGGTACAGTTGACACACTGGAGGGAAGGGATGTCATCCAGAGGGACCTGGAGAGGCTTGGGAAACGGGCCCATGCCAACCTCATGAAGTTAACAAGGCCAAGTGGAAGGTCCTGCACATGAGATGGAGCAATACTCAAGCACAAATACAGGTTGGGCGGTGAATGACTTGAGAGCAACACTGAGGAGAAGGACTTTGTGATCTTGCTTGATGAAAGACAGCAATGCACACTTGCAGCCCAGAAGACCAAACATATCCTGAGTTGCATCAAGAGAAGTGGGAACAACACGTCGAGGAAGGTGATTCTGCTCCTCTGCTCTGCTCTCATGAGACTCCATCTATCTGCATACAATTCTGGTGTCCTCAACAAAAGCGGGACATCTATGAATTTTTTGCACTGTATTTTCTATGATGAATACTGAATCTTAGTAGTGATAATAAAAAACATTGTCTAAGATTTCCAGTCAATAAATATTTGATATAGTGTGCCCCTAATATTTTATTCAAAATGGTAAATTTTATCAAAGATTTAGGACAGCAAAAATAAAATAGAAGCAACAGGTTCAGAGTCATGTTGCAATTGGTCTCTATATTTATGTTGGCCAGAAACCCATAAAAATGTATCTGTGCAATTCCAAACACCCACCTGGTATCTAGTCAGTACTAATTAAAGCTACTTTGCAAAGTGTGAACTTTCCACACCCTTTTTCATAATTGTAGACACTGATTAACAGCTAATGGCTGTTTTTTCTTGTCTCAGTTTAAAAAATAAATAACAACTTGGGTAAATGTACATATTTGTGATTAAACATGAAGTTATTAAGTATATTCCTTCCCATCGCAGACAAAATTAACCTGCTTAAGTATGACTGCTCTAAATCAGTAATAATTGAATGCTTCATCATACTCTGAGCCTTAGCCCTTTCTATTATGTTTGCTACATTATTTAATATTTATCCTTTTTTGTTTTTTAGAATAATTAAAGATATTCTGGCAGAACTGAAAAGATACCACAAATGGTAGTCATCTTATATGTTTTATTTGGATTAGCTATAAATTTTGAAATAAAGTGTTCAGATTGCAAAGTATTTTCTTTATCCTCTTGAGATGAATATTTAGATTTTTATGTAAAAACAGTTTGATTTTCTTCTGAGAACTAATGGCACTTAATGTACTCAATTATAGTACTGCATTGTTCCTTCAATGCAACAAGAAGTCCAGCAGCATTAACAGCAGAAAACAGCACCAGAACTGAAGTCTTGCCATAGAAACTTTGTAATCTTTACCTGCAGTGATAGGGTCAAACAGTCCAGTCAGAGGAAGTGGCAGTCACATGTCAAATGAAAAAATAAAATTGACAAGTTCAACTCTTGGCAGCTGAAACCTACTTTAAATGTGGCTTAACCTAACACATTCACAACTGTAGGAAAATATTTTCTGCCTCAGGTCGAAATAGACACTCGGTCCAGTATTTATCATCCTTCTGCTTTTAGTAGAGTGTAATTCTGGAAGCTTTGAAACTCTTCAGAACTAAGCACTTCTCTTCTAAGGCACGAAAATATTCATCCTCCCAGTTCTCCATCTACGCTCTGACACTACTTCTCTGATGCCTCCATTCCTCATAGCAGCCTTCTAAGATATTAAAAGTGCATGGAATAGAGTCCATATCCAATCTCACATAATGCAATATTGCAGTCATGTTTATAATCTCAATTCCTAGTCCTATTCTATTCATTTAGCAATCATTGCCTGAAAGTCTTATATCATTCTCATAGCAAGGACAGGCATTCATCTCAGGACTCAGCTCAGAACTCCCTGTTCCTGAGAGGCATTACAAAATCATTACCACCTCCCTGTTCTTCTCTTCTTTTGTTCTTCACCTTCTTTCAATTTAGCACAGAAATGGAAAAGCTTTAAAAGACCAATTTTCTACTATGAAGTTATAGAGCAGAATGGGTAGAGCTATCTACTTGCTGTCCTGCTCTACAGAACTGTGTTCCTGATGGCATAAATGAAAGAATTTGTTACAGATTAAACTTGAGAAGCTTCCTAATAATTTCACAGTTTTGATTTCCTTTCTGAAATGCTGCTACTCTCTCCTTACAGCATACAGGCTGTATTGGTAGTGATTGCTAGCATTTAGTTGGACCAAAAACACCACAAGCTAAGACATTACAAAGTTAATGTTAGTGAGGTCTTATTATGTACATTTCCAAGTCTATTAGCATAATTTTTAATTCTGTAGAGTGAGTCACACAAGGAGTGAAATAGATTTTAGGTGTTCAGATTCAGACATATGGAAATTCCTTCTTTATCATAGGCAAGACTTGTTACTGCATTGTAAGTTCTTCACTCTGAAAGCTGTCTTTTACCTAAAGTAGTGTTGGAAAGGAAGTGAATTTCAATATTGTATGAAAGCAAATCAATTTTTTACTTTCAAATAGTAAAGAACACATGTAAAGTTCTCCACTAGGCTTGAAAGCTAGATTGCTCAGGTGACCAATATTGAGACAAGCTAAATACTTGGTTGATCTGAATTATATAGCCAACATATAGTGAATGTAAGTAGTGCATTCACATTCCTTGTTTAAAACAGCAAGATCATGAACATTCTGGAAGGAAGAGGTTTTAAAAGACTGCAAAATACACTACGGGTTTCCAGACTAGCAATAATCCTTGGCTGAAAGGCATGTTCACAACTACAGACTCACAACTATGGCTGAATTCAAGAAAACTGTTTAATGTTACAAGTGTGTGTAGTTGTTTTTACATCTTGGAGGTCATGACCACCTGATCACATAGTTATGCAGAAACAACTTTCTCCATCCTTGGCTTATGTACAGTATTCATACAGTACATAAGCCTACAGTAAAAGATACATCTGAAAAATTTAAACTACACAAACATGAATGCTCTATCTCTGTCTCTTCTCTATAGATTGGTACAAAGTTATTAATAAAGATAATAACCCTATATCTTGTAATTAATATGCATAGTTTACTTACACAAAGATTTTTTCTTATATAGTTTAACATAAGAAAAACATATATAAATAACTAGATTAATGCAGTTAATGATTTTAAACTTCAATGTTTTTGTATGATTTACTGTGGAAGTTTTATGAGTTATATCCATAATACCACTGACCATGCAAAATAATCAATGAAATATTTGCAAGATAAGTCAAGTGTATATTTCATGTCATAAACTTCCTATTTGTGCCAAAAAATTTACTGTCCATGTAGCACAGAACTTAACCAAAGAGATTTTCTAAGCAAAGAAATTACTGATTCTAAGGTGTTTTGGTAAGGAGCTATTTGTCTCAACATAAAGTGTTCTGATTACTGTAATTTAGTTTTTCTAAGAAGATCATCAGCTTTGGATAATATCATGTTAGTGATGGTACCTGACAAATTGCTATGTGTGCTCCAAATTCCAGTGGTATAGCTACTTTTTTTTTTTTAATTTTTTTTTTTTATTTAAAGCAGCAAAAATGCAATAATGATAGATAGATATTTGTCAGCATTGTGGATATGTTCTGAATGCAGCTGTTCAATATAATGATGTATATATATTTATCAGGTAGCACAATGCACCTGTTTCTCAAGGCCATGGGATTAGTTCATGAAATAAAAGATTCCAAAGTAGAGTAACACAAAATCTCAATCTGTCTTTAACTGTACAAAGTAAAACTGATTTTCTAGGATATGGAAAAAAGAAAAGGTTGTGGATTTTTTGTTTGTTTGTTTGTTGGTTGGTACAGGCATAGATTTAGCAAACCCAACGACTTCACATTTTAGGATCCTAAGATAGGCATATCCAGCTGAAGCATATCCATCCACATTGATTAGCAATTTTAGCTATTTGCATGGTCTGATGGACTTCAACATTCTCTCACATAATGTAGTGGGATACTAATTCAGCGGAGACCTCTAGCAGTAAGTGATTTTCATTTACAAAATAATGCTCAAAATAGCAAAAATCAATTAATAAACACAAAACAGGAATTTGTTTTCCTATAGGAATACATTTTCCTATCACTATGCTGTCAAGAACTGAAACTGTTTTTATCATCCTGTATGAAATTCTTTTCAACCAGCATTTCCATTTGGTAGTCTTAATTGTGATTAATAAATATTGAGGAAAATGTTATGGAAAATCAAATAATTAAAAAGAAACCCCCCAAAAAACTATAGGAAATGCAAGACTATACTAAATGGCAAATATCTGTGAAAACGCCACCCCAGAATATATATATTTTTTATTCCTGTCTGAAGAAACACATCACAAATTCATCTCCCTTAACTAATCCTGTGGTCTTTGAGATACTTGTAATACAGTCCAACATATATCTGAGCTATAATTCAACATGGATATAGTCCGCAGCAGACTGTGGATTCACAGCATCAGCTTTCTCTAAGTAACATAGAAATGTTTCCTTCATTATTTGTTCTTCATGCCCTATTCCTGGATATAACATAGTTTCAAAAAGTAAGATATTTTTTATATTTTGTATATATATCTATGTATGTATATATATATATATGTACGTATTATATATATTATATATATATATATGTGTATGTATATATATATGTCTTGCGGTGCAGAGTCTGGTTGGAGGCCTGTAACTAGTGGTGTTCCTCAGGAGTCGGTGCTAGGTCCAGTCTTGTTCAACATCTTCATCAATGACCTTGATGAGGGGATAGTGGCTACCCTCAGCAAGTTTGCTGATGATACGAAGTTGGGAGGATTGGCTGACACGCCTGAAGGCTGTGCTGCCATTCAGCAAGACCTGGACAGGCTGGAGAGCTGGGCAGAAAAAAATCGGATGAGGTTTAACAAAAGCAAGTGTAGAGTCTTGCATCTGGGGAGGAATAATTCCATGCACCAGTACAGGTTGGGGGATGAGCTACTGGAGGGGAGCTCTGCGGAAAGGGACCTGGGTGTCCTGGTGGACGACAGGTTGGCCATGAGCCAGCAGTGTGCCCTTGTGGCCAAGAGGGCCAATGGCATCCTGGGGTGCATTAAAAAGAGCGTGGCCAGCAGGTCGAGGGAGGTGATCCTCCCCCTCTACTCTGCCCTGGTAAGACCTCATCTGGAGTACTGTGTCCAGTTCTGGGCTCCCCAGTACAAAAAAGACAGGGATCTCTTGGAAAGACTCCAGCGGAGGGCCACGAAGATGGTGAAGGGCCTGGAGCATCTCTCCTATGAAGAAAGGCTGAGTGAGCTGGGTCTGTTCAGCCTTGAGAAAAGAAGACTGAGAGGGGACCTGATCCAGGTCTATAAATATCTAAGGTGTGGGGGGCAGAATGGTGAGGCCGGACTCTTTTCAGTGATGAGTGGAGACAGGACAAGGGGAAACGGCCGGAAACTGCAGCATAGGAAGTTCTGCACAAATGTGCGCAAGAACTTTACAGTGAGGTGACGGAGCACTGGAACAGGCTGCCCAGGGAGGTGGTGGAGTCTCCTTCTCTGGAGATGTTCAAGACCTGCCTGGATGCCTACCTGTGCGACCTGCTGTAGGGAACCTGCTTTAGCAGGGGGTTGGACTCGATGATCTCTGGAGGTCCCTTCCAACCCCTACAATTCTGTGATTCTGTGATTCTGTATTTATTTTCTATACATTTCTAATGTACATTATCTAATCTATAGGTTATTTGTCAAAAGTAAGGAAACTTGCAAAAGTCTGCACACCAAACTAGACTCCAGATAGTCCTAAAATCAAACTACATCCAGAATCTTCTAAAGAATACATTGAAAAAGCTTGTACATAATCACTTGAATTCCTAGTAACCATATATCAAACACATTGACAGCAGTTGGGGTTGCAAACATTAAAGGTTCTCATTTTCTCGTGGTAAGAAAAATGCTGAAATTCTTACTGACATCCTTGTCTTTTAAATCTACAACTTATCATACATACACATATAAAATTCCATTACAGAGCAGAATTTTAGTTCTCAAGTATATTTATTGAGGAGTCCTCTTTAGTTCATTAGAAGTGAAAAGGACTTCCGGAATACAAATCACCCATTTAGTCCATTCAGTATACGTGGTTATGGGTGACATCTAAAAAATTTGTTTAACGCAAATTCTTACTGTTCATAGAATCACCAAGGTTGGAAAAGACCTCTAAGATCATCCAGTCCAGCCATCCACTTACCACCAGTATTTCCCCATTAAGCCATGTTCCTTAGTACAACATGTAAATGTTTCTTGAACACCTCTAGGAATAGTGAATCAACAGCCTCCCTAGGCAGCATCCCTTAGCACAAGCTGTTAGCCAGTCCTCTACCATATTGTGCATGATTATGATCTGGGAAAATGACTCTGAAAGCTTTCAAGGCAGAAGAAAGTTTAGCTGTAGTATTCCTGATGCTTCTCAAGACTAAAAAATTATCTCAGGTCTCTGTATTACAAATACTCTAGTTCCAGTGTTTGTAATAAATCACTTAACGAACATTACAGTGATTAACTAGCATTATGCCAGATTAGTAAAACCTCACTCCTATATACTTACATGTAGGTGAACCAGACTCATCACTTCTGCATTCTAGCTTGAGAGTCTGAGTTTCATCCCATATGAAACTATGAAAGAGAGATTGGGAAGACAGAGTGAATTACTGTCTTGTGTGAACATGAATGGCAGGCAAGACACATTTGCAGTAAAGAACCAAGAACTCTCAGATCCTGCAGCTATAGTAGCATTCTGTCAAACTGATTTACCATGTGACACACAGAGCAGCATAACTTCCTAGCAGTGATTCACTGTAGCTTAATGCAACCCTCCTAAATTCTTTCCAATCTTACAGACTTAATTCAAATAATGAGTTTATTTTTCAGCTTGTCCGCTTTTTCGAGTATACCCACTGTCCAATGACTTTAATGTCTTGTAAACCAGAGGGTTTTCTGCTCATACTTTTCACTTCTTATAGGGTTTTGTTGCATATAAGAGAGGGCTCATTATAGTGGATCTTTTACAAGGAAGATTTCTAACACAGTTTTGTTTAATCGCTATTATTACTGAGAAATAAATATCAGTGGTTTGCAGAGGTGTCAAGAATGTATGCATTCTAGCTACTCCACTCTTGGGTGTGCTTGCTCTTTTAAATACCAAAGCAAACTTCTGATTACAGGAAATGAAATGAAAGCACACAGCAATTTGATTTATAGCAACTGCATAGTAATTCTGAAGTTTGGGAAAGTTATTACTCTGAGGAGTTCCAAACGTTTCACTGACTTGCTTATTTTCAAAGCAAAAATAGTAATAAAAATCAGCACTAACTGGATTTAAAAATACTTTATTCTCTTCACTTTCTCTCAGCTGTGGTGAGCGGAGCTTTGATGCAGATAAGAAATTAGGTCTCAGCTCAGTTCAGGATCATATTATAACTACAGAGTAAGATTTACATCCTTTGGTTCATGGGGAGAAGAAAGAATGGGAGGGAGAAGAGGGGTTCTACCCACGAGAAGCCAACTGCTCTCCAGTGGGCATTCATTGATCGGTTTGCTCCCATATCAACATACAGAAGGAAGCATACCATAGTTGCAGTTTTGTCGGTGGGGGTGTGATGAGAAACACCAAAATGCTCCCAGCAGCCTTTCAGCTGTGGGTGGTAGTGTTTGTTTGGAAGAGGCAGAGATTATTTTATTGACTTTCCTTTCCATCAGTGCTGCTATGTATGGCATAGATACTCATCTGAGTATAAACTTTAACATTTTAAACTACAACTGTCATCGTAAGATAGGTTTATAAAATAATTTGGTTAGGACCATCTCTACTAA
Source organism: Lagopus muta (assembly GCF_023343835.1). NCBI lineage: Eukaryota > Metazoa > Chordata > Aves > Galliformes > Phasianidae > Lagopus > Lagopus muta. The sequence continues at coordinate 41,218,060 of NC_064434.1, forward strand.
TACAGCATCTCTATGAAGAATCAATACCTGTTCCTCCAGGTTTCCTTTCTTTCTGTGAGTTTTAATTTCCCCTGTGTTTATACGGATGTATGTCTAGAGCAGCTGGAATTGTTCTGGCTGGCAGGACTCGATCAGCATTCTGAAATGCTGACTGGATCTGGATAAAATATGCACTGGCCAAAATAGGCATATTTGCCTGGAGTTAAGATTGTTTCTCTTTTCTACTAGTGCAGTGATGTTTTCTCACAGCTTTTGGCAGATTTTATGTCTGTTTATCTGCTGCAAAAATATAGAAACGCATTCACAACACAGCATATTCATATATTTAATATATTTTAACGTCATAGAATCATGAAGGTTAATAGAAGGAACACTAAGATTTAGAAAAAAAAAATGTTTTGTTTAATTCCCTGCTCTCACACAAATTTTTTTTGTGCCATTCGCCAAATACTTTTTGCTTCTGTATTTGGCCCACTTCAACTATTGTAATGTAGAAAGAACAGAATGACCATATCCTCCCAGGGACAAACTATTATTAGGAAACTATATTAGGAAAATATACACACTGAATTATTATGGCACTTATAATAATAAATCTCAATTCTCAATTATTAAGATAATTAAGCAGAGAAGGCAGAGAAAGTACAGATCTTAATCATCTTTTTGTTTTAAAATTCTGTCAAAAAAATTGTATTCTCGAATACTGACATCTTTTCTAGAATATTGTTGTTTAAAATCCTTATATATATCCTTATATATATAACTATATTATCTATTTATAATCATATATAATATGGTTATATCTATATATAAGGATATATACATAAAAGCATTTGACAGAATTTATATATATATATAAATAAATATATATATGTATGTATATAAGCAGTCTCTAAATAAAACCAGAAACTTTTTTAGTCTGAATATTATTAAGGTTTGAATTTCAAGATTTGAATACATAAGTTCTAGAGAACATGAAGTTCTAGACTCCCTAGTGCTCAGCACTCTTGACTTACTGTTCTAGCACTTAGTTCAGACCCTTTGAAGTGCTTTCTTTTTCAAATTAAGAAATTTATCTGATTGTTTTGTCTAATTGTTTAATGATCTTTCCTAATCATCTACCTCCCTTAATAAAATTCATTTTCTTCCTTGCAAGACATAAAACTAGACTTTCTGTATCTATGAACTGTATGTAGAAAACAAAATAAAAATTAAAGACATTTCCTCATTTAAATAACTTGTTGATCAGCTTTATAGTTTCAATTATTTAGTTCATGGATTATGGGAGGGTGTTGATGATGGCAGTGTGTTTGTTTTTATTTAACATAGGAATCAAAATGAACTTGAGTACAAACCACTTTTTTTTTTTTTAATTTGAATTTTCAACTAAAAATGTTACAATTTAATTTTGATTCTAATTCATTGAATTTAACCAAAAATGGAGCTGTTCAAATGCTTTATTTTTGTACTTTATCATCTCAGTACTCTGCAAAGTTGTAACTAACTCATTAATGTTAATCAAAATCATATAATTTATAATTAAAACTGTACATTCAAATGTTCCCATTGTTCAATTGTCTCAATTGTTCTCTTCGTATCCAACAGCAGTTTTTGATCATTTTAAATTCATAAACATTTTCTCCCTTCAGTCATTTGAACATTTTCCACTCCTAGCACATTATCAGGTTTTAGACCTAGTAAATACAGCATTTCACTTGTTCAATATACTATACAGATTTTAATAAATGATTACACAAACACTCATCCAAGTCAGTTGGCTGAATAATTCATAATGAATCCTTCCTAGTCTTCAATTTACATGAATAATTACTAGGTTGTAGACTGTTCACAAATAGTTTATTCTGTGCTGATTTATTGATGTGCAAGTTGTATACAGCATGTGGAGTATCACATTTTGTTTCTCTTAAAACTCAAATTCTTAACTTCATCATAGGATAATAAAAGGATTGGTACAGTAGTCAGTTACAGAACAGGAGGTCTAAAAAATATAATAGTAGAAAAAATATCAAACTGAAAGAACTCTATGAGGAACTGAAAGAACAGTTTTGACAGATAAATACAACTATGTAAGTGTAATATGTTTAACAAAACAGGTAGTATTTAACATATATGATGTCATAGTAAGATAATTATCAAATGCCATGAGTAGACATTAATTGTGTGCAATAATTGGTTAATACTGCAGCCAATAATGTTTAACTTTATAGGAGGTTTCTATCATGACCAAATTGTATTTTCAGATATTTTAATCTATGTTTATCTGGAAGAAAAGTACTCATATGTAATGAAAAAATCACCTTGAGGCTGTGGTGATGTTAGGAAAGCTAAATTATTTTTTTTCCTGTTTTGAAAAAAATACATATGTATATTAGAGAAAAAAGGCAGCCTACCTTAGCTCTGAAATAAAAACAGCAAGAGAGGAGTTACAACCCTATAGCTTAGTCTTTGATCATTTCTTTACCCAGTAACCTTGTGATTAGGGAATTAATCCAGATTGCATGGCAGAATTCCTTTGCTTTTCTTTAGGAACCTTAGGCAACGTATCCAGTTATAATACCCTAATTTCTATCCTATAGCGCATTTTGAGAACGGATACTGTCAGTCTCTCCTAAGGACTCACTGTATTCTAATCCTAATAATCATTGTAGTAAAGTGTGGAAGCTAGGCAAATATCTGGACAACTGAACTACAGACCCAGCTTTTGCTTAGTTTTAAGAAACACCAAAATATTTCATGTACAGAACAGTATCAATAACAGAGTCTAAGAGATGTCGTAAAGTGTTGCAAATACATTTTGGTTACAGAAAACAAACATTTCTCTCTCCCCTTTCTTTCTCAGCAAGAGAGAAAAAATTCAAATTAAATCCATGAGATGTATTCTCCATCCTGCTTGAGTTTTCTGACTCCTACTGTACCATACAGAGTAAGAAATGCCTCCACTCTCATAGTTTCTGAATTTACTTTCATTATCTTTCTTTTCGTTAAATAGTTATCTGAACATTTAAGGAGTTCAAAAACTTGTTGAAATAGCTATATTTTAATACCCCCAAGTGTTTTCCATTATTACACTGGCAAACACACACTTAATTGACAAAAGACAAAATGTGATCTGAGTGTAATTGCACCTGAAATTTATCCTTGGTTCAGTCTAAAACGCAAACAATTTAATTTTAGCATGCAGCTGATCAGCATAAGCTGTCACAATTTAGGACACAATGGAAAGAACTAGTGTTTATCTTCTTTCTTATGAATGCTTGAAATAAAAATATTCTAATATTATTTGATTTTCTTTCACATACCTCCTTTTCAGTATAATCACAAATACTTATTATTTAAATTATATCTCATTGCTAGAAAACTGGTTAGAAAAATTTTGCTAAATATTCGACTTACCAAAACTGGTTCATTTATATGATGTGGCTGTCAATGTATACTTTTGTTCATTTGACTATCCTCTGTGTACATTATAAGATCAAGATAGATAAGCTTACTCTGTGTGTGATATTTATTACCAGATTGCTAACACTACAGCATGGAATTATTTTTTACTAAAGAAAAAAAAAAATCCAAAGACACTGGAGTGTTGCCATTGACAGTCCATGGGAAACTTTAAAACAAAACAAAACCAAACCACCAATTGTATGGAAAAGTTCAGAAACAACTCTTTCTCATAACAATGACATTGAAACAGATTTCTTCATTCTTTTTCTTTTCTCTTTTCTGCAGTCACTTAAAAACTGGATTTTGTACTTAACTAGAAAAAGGCCTGTGCCCTGTTAATCCAGTTTGCACTAGAATGTCAACACTATATGAATACTATGCCTATAGTGATGGAAAATAAACTGCTTGGTGCATGTAGTATCTCTCATGCTGTTTTTCTGCTCTGTGTTAAATCTGATGGGTTTATGTTTAAGTTGAAAACTGTCTAATATCCGTAATCAGTGAGGCTCCTACTGGGACATCTAGCAATTCATTTTAACAGCCTTCGGTGTAGCAACGGTATTGCTGGATAGCTTTTGCTACTGTATTAAGATGTTAAGCAACTTAGCAATATGTTTTTGTACCAAGGAGACGGCAGTTCACTTTTGCATTTCAACCCTTCCAAATTTTTAATTGTGAGCCCCCTGCTGGTAAATGAGTTAAACTGATTATAGGCAGTGCTTGAATAATAGCAAGAACTTCGTAATTAGAAAGTCATGCTATTGATCTTGTTATGAAGTGTATTCATTTAAAATGTCTAGAAATTACCATTCCCCTGAAAATACTTCACAAAAGCAGACATGCTTAATTAATTCTAATGCAAGGACAAACTCAGTCATTTGTTTTAAATCTGAAACAAACTCCAAATAAAGACTTCAGTTTTGTGTTTCATTTGTTTTAGTGATGCAGAACAAGAGTTGAGCATTAAAATAAAAAAGCAATATAGAAACCAACTTTATGAAAATGAAGATTCTACATATTATCATTTAAATAAATTAATCCACAGAGAGAAGCTATTTCTCTCCAGATGAATATGTCTGAGAATTTTAGTCCAATTCTACTACACCGGCAACTACGGGAAACTGAAAGTTTTTCTTTCTTTTTTTTTTTTTAAAGAGGGCTTGAAAGTAAAAATATAAAATATGACTCTGTGGACATAACCTGTAGCCACAATTTCAAAAGACCCAAGGGATGGATCAGCTCTCCTACTAGGACAGAATGAAAGATCTGGGTTGTTGAAAGTGGAGAAGGGGAGACCCAGTATATGCCTCAGTATCTAGAGGGAAGTTACAGGAAAGAAGAATATAGACTCTTTAGCAGTGTCCATGCTGATAGGACCTTTAAAGGTCTTCTAGTTCAACTCCCCTGCAATGAACAGGGACATGCACAGCTAGATAAAGCTGCTCATAGCATGGTCCAGGCAGGCTTTGAAAGTCTCCAAGGAAAAGGCATCCATTACATCTCTAAGCATTTGTTCCAATGCTTCACCACTCTCATTTTAAAAGATTTATATCCAACCTAAACCTACCCTCATTAAGTTTGAAACCATTTCCCCTTGTCCTATCAATGCCTATCAAAGCAGACCCTGCTAAAGAGTCTGTTCCCTTCTTTCCTATAGCTCCCCCTTAGATACTGAGAAGCCACTATCTGGTCTCCACAGAGCCTTCTCTTCTCCAGGCTGAGGAGCCCCAAGAAAGAAGAAGTTGAAGCTTGGTCATCAACTTATCCTTTAAAAAGTAGTTTGGAAGATATTAGTAGAGTTAATGCCTGCCTTTCAATGTTTTAAGATCTGGCTATAAACAGACAGTGGTCTTGTTAAAAATGAAATAAAATGTAATGAGGAGAGGGAAGAGGGAGAAAAAAATATAAGCACAAAATAAAATTAGCTTTGGCTATCAATTTATTCCACAGGGGAAAGTTAAAGCAACTCATCACTGCTAAATTGTTATTTTGTTGAGCCATAATAATTCTCTTAAGACACAAAATATAGCATTAAAGTTTATAACATTTAACATATAACAAAATATTTTCCATACTTTCTTCCTCCCAAAATAGCACTTAAAAACATCACTCACAAAATCACATCCTGAGCCTGGAAATGAATAGAAGTGTCCAGGAAACTGACAGATTCATTAACACTGGCAACAGTTGTCAACATATATTTTGTTTTTAGAACGCATAAATTTATCAGCTAGAATTTTTGTAGTGAAAATTTAGTTGAATTTTCATTACAAGTTGTAAATTAAGTAAATAATCTGCATTTTAAAACTTAAATTTCTTACAACATTAAAGAAGATATCTCATGATGTTCAACCTGTTCATTTAATGGCAGAAATTTTAATTTTAATTCTCTGGGAAAAAAATTTATTATCTTGCCGGAACACTGAAAGAGGGATTAGAGTAAAGAAAAAAAATATGTAAAATCCTTTTCTTATTTTAATTTAGGGTGAAGAAGTCTACACTGCCTTTTTTGTCCTATATTGTTCAGTTTTAAGTTTGACTTTTTATGTTAGCATTCAGGTAACTGAGATGTCACATTTACCTGATATTATGATGGAAATTGTGGGCATTTCTACATAAGAAGCTTTCTATCTTATAATCAGAGAAAGAGAACTAAAAAAATTGTTGATAGTAATTGGAAGAAAAGAATGCTTCTGGTCTGTGAAACATTTTTTTAGCAATATTTACTAAAACAATGTGAAAGAAAAAAAGCTCAGAAGCAGGTGTTTCAAGTAAAGCAGTCAGTCAGCATTTATAGATTCATCCTAACTATTCCTCTGGAGTTTGTGACTCTCCAATTCTCCAGGGGACAATTCTCCAATTCTATACAATAATACAATTCTCCAGGGGACAGGAATGATTTCCTAATGGATAGTGACAAAATCCAAGCTGCAACCTGAAAATGTTTGTCAAAAAATTTAAATGGAGAGAAGAGCTTTTCTCTTGGATTTTATCTTCCCAAGTGTTTCCAAATGTATTTCAAACTATGACTTGAGAACTGATAGTTAAAATTCAAATCAGAAATATTTATTCACCATAATCAACAGTAGTTTCAACATCTTCTAAAGCAGAAAAGATTTTGTATTTCTCAACCATTTCCAGATTTTCTCCATTAAAGAGGGTAAAAATGTTACTGGAGATATAAAGCATATGTCCATATAATGTGTCTCCTAAGGATTTGTGGAGGAAGACTATCAACATTGTTTACTAATATTTATTTTGTTATTCCTTTTCCTGGGATCTCCATTAACAGATTATGGTTTTGTATATGTTCCCATTAGAGAATGTAGGTATTTGTAACTAGAACTGAGGTCAAGATTGGACTGTGTGTAAATGAACAAATGTAGAAAACATTAACCTAAGAGATTTTTTTTTTATTTTGTATTTTAGCAAAATAATATATTTTTCCTTAATTAATTTCACAATCCTGGTCTTCATGTATTCCAAATGCATGAGATCACATGATTTTGTTAAATAACCCACATTTTAACTGGTTGTCTCTTCTCTTGCATGTATTTGATGTTCTGGCATTTATAGTATTCTCCTTGCTCTTTTGTGCAATACGTTATAAACCAAGCTAAGGAATCAAGGAACAGTTTTGCACCATAAAAATACAAACAAACAAGCAAAACTTCTTAAAAGACTAACAGTGAATTCATATATGTATTTTTTCTAAGTTCCCAGCAATGTCTGATGAATTTGGAAAATAAGAGGAGTTTCAAAGACTCAAAGGGCAAAACTGATAGGGTAGGCAGATGAGCCTACATTGGAAATTGTATACAAAATCTTTATGTCGTTATTACAGGTCTGGAAATTATTAAACATCATAATCAAAAGAAAGGTTATTAGATGCCCACCATCAAAGTGAAATTGAAATTGATTAACTGATTGAGCAAATGGAATGTGGGCTGCTCATTAGACTAGAGCACCACTCTTCCAACTCAAAGGAAGTCACACTGCATAGTGAAGTGTAGAAATCCATTCTGTAATTGTTTTGTATCTTGCATACATCAGTTAGCAAAAGTAAGAACTTATAAGGAAATTAAGCTGAATATTTTCACACAGTAATATAATCTATCAAAGTATTTTATTATGCAGCATGTATTGACTTTATTCAGATCACAATTACATCTGATGAGTGTCTTGCCCTTGTGATAATCATGCATTACTAAGAAAACTGCAGGATACTATTGAGGGTCAAAAAGAAAAAGTACTCTGATGTGAAACAAAAAAACATACCTTCTTTGTATCTGTGGGTGTTTATTATTTCCCAAACCAATGTATTCTTTCTTATTTTGCTTATCTGAGACAACGGACTGCATGCATATGAAGCAAAAAATAAAAGATATTCACTCAAAAGAAAACAAAGAAGGTAATTAGTGTCTGAAACTTTTAAATGTCCACCTCTCTATTGATTCATTTGTCCATAATGATCTCATTCAAATTCAGCAGTTACTTCCTGATGCGCAAAAGCTTTATTAATGTAGACGGATTGTAGTGTGGCATGCCTTCATTTCTTACAGAATTATTTTTGAGTATTTTATAGACTACGTTGTACTAAGAAGTCAGAGAAGAAAGTAAAAGACAGTACTATGCATGTGGGTGGGTTTTTATTGTTGTTGTTTTTGTTCTGTTTGTTTGTTTTCCCAGAAATGATTAACTTGTAAAGCTGTAGATGGCAAGGACAATCTGTATAAATATAGCACGTAGAAAAGATGTGTTAGAGGATCCCCTTATGAAAATCAAACAAAACAAACAAACCAAAGAAGATCAATGGAACAAGCAGCAAAGAAAACCAAAACAAACCAAAGAAAAACAAAGGAAAAACAAAGAAGAATTTAAGCACTGTTTCAATCAGAAACTCTTACTAAAAAGTGAGAAAAGTTCATCCCCATGCCGCTGTTAAAATTCTCTTAAGGACCACTCTGTTACTGTAAACTAGTTGATGAGAACAATACAAGTCTTTATCCAGCTAAGTTTAGGTTCAGCTTGTACCAGCGCTTGGCAACATACACAAAAATCAAAACACCCACCCATATCACAATAAACTTCACCAAATCATTGCTTTTCTACATTACAAATATAGCCTGAGTCCAGTCATTACTTATTGGATATTATTGAAATTTCTGAAACAGTTTATCTGTGGGTTAACAAACTGAAGATGTTACCCATTAACTCTGACTGAATATTGTCCATTTCTTCTAATAGATCGTACCTCATAATGGGAGGATTAATATCCTTCTTTCATTCCTAGCTGTCTTCAGTAGAAGCTCACTTATCCATTTCTTGAGTGTTTACCTGACATTTGTCTACGTATATATATTTTGCATAGAGCAATCTACAAGGCCTGTTCCAAATAATGTCCCCTATGACATCAGAGGCAGATGCTGGTGGCATGGGAGTAGAGGCTGAAACTTCCCACCAATATGCCATTACATTTTGTTGCCATGAAAGAGATTGGAGATTGGAGTACAGTCTGGCGAAATGGCATCTGACATGAAAGTGTTTGAAGCAAAGATGTGCCACTGGACACATGGAAAAAATTGCACCCATTCATTGACATTTGCTGAAAGTTTATGGAAACCATAACATAGTGGATGTTGGCACAGAGAGGTGGTGGGTGGTGCATTTCAGCACTGACAACAGCAACATGAAAGGCAAGCCATGTTCCAGGCAGCCATGCACTGCTGTCACACCATGAAATAAAGAGCATCTCAATCAGCTCATCAGCATGAGTTTATGGATTATGGCCAGGAAACTGTATTTGAAGCTGAATATCAGCTTCGATGTATTGAAAATGGTTGTAGCAATGTTGTAATAACACAAAGTTTGCACCAGGTTGGTCCAATGAATGCTCACACTGAAACAGAAAGAAGAATGTGTGCAAGTTTGTCAGGACCTACTGAATTAACACAAGGCTTAAGGTAACCATTTCCTGGATCACATCATTTCCAGTGATAAGATGTGATATCATCACTACAAGACAGAGTCAAAAAAAAAGTCCATGGAGTGATGATGCAAATTTCTCACTAGATAAAAAGTTGAAGATGCAGCCTTCAGTGGGTAAAGTGATGTGCATTTTTGTTGTGGCTTAATTTGGCAGAGAGCTAAGCACCAGAAGTGTTTCTCACTCTCCCACTTCCCAGTGGAATGAAGGAGAGAAATGAGAAGAAAAGCAGAACTTGTGGGTTCAGATAAAACAATTTACTAAGGCAGAGAAAAAGGATAATAGTTATGACTATATATATATATATATATATGAATGTATGTAACAAGTGATACACAAAAAACTGCTCACCACCCCCCAAACGATGCCCTGCCAGCCGTTGAAGTGCACAAGAGAAGAGATGAATTTCCATTTCCTTCAAAATTCTTTCTGCATGTCATATGGTATGGAATATCCCTTTGGCCACCTTAAGTCAGCTGTCCTAATTCTGTTCTCCCCCAGCTTCTTTGGGCCTTTGCTGAGAATAGCCTTGGCTTTGCACAAGTCTGTGTAGCTGCAACTATAAACACAGGTGTATTAGAATCATAGAATCATAGAATCACAAGGTTGGAAACGACCTATAAGATCATCCAGTCCAACCGTCTTCTCATTACCACTGCTACCACTAGCACTAAACCATATCTCACAGTTCCTCATCCAGACGCCTCTTGAACACTGCCAGGGACGGCGACTCCACCATCTCCCTGGGCAGCCATTCCAGTGCCTGACCACTCTCTGAGAGAAAAAGTTTTTCCTCATGTCCAACCTAAACCTCCTCTGGTACAACTTGCAGCTATTTCCCTGGGTCCTGTTCATTGCCTGGGAGAAGAGGCCAAACCCCTCTTCACCACAAGCTCCCTTCAGGAGGTTGTAGAGTGCAATGAGGTCTCCCCTGAGCCTCCTTTTATCCATACTAAACAATCCCAGCTCCCTCAGCCGCTCCTCATAAGACTTGTGCTCCAGACCCCTCACCAAGTTTCGTTGCCCTTTTCTGAACATGCTGCAGGGCCTCGATGTCTTTCCTGTAGTGAGGGGCCCAAAACTGAGCACAACACTGGTGCGGCCTCACCATAGCTGAGTAGAGGGGGATGATCGCCTCCCTGTTCCTGGTGGCCACACTATTTCTAATGCAGACCAGGATGCCATTGGTCCTCTTGACCACCTGGGCACACTGTCGGTTCATGTTCAGCTGAGCATCAGCCAACACCCCCAGGTCCCTTTCCTCTTCACAATCATCCAGCCATTTGTCCCCAAGCCTGTAGCACTGCATGGGGTTATTGTGGCCAAAGTGTAGAACCTGACACTTGACCTTGTTGAACCTCATCCCATTCATCTCAGCCCAGCAGTCCAGCTTATGTAGATCCCTCTGAAGGGCCTCCCTACCCTCAGGCAGATTGACACCACCTCCCAACTTGGTGTCATCTGCAAACTTACTGGGGGTACACTCAATCCCCTCATCTAGGTCATCAATAAAGGTATTAAACAAGATAGGCCCCAGTACCTACCCCTGGGGGACTCCACTTGAAAAGGGTCATCAGCTGCACTTGACTCCATTAACCACTACCCGTTGGACATGGCCCTCTAGCCAGTTTCTTACCCAAAGAAGGGTATACCTGTCCAGACCACGGGCAGCCAGTTTTCCCAGAAGAAGCCTGTGAGAGACTGTGTCAAAGGCTTTGCTGAAGTCTAGGTAGGCTTCATCGACAACCCTTCCCTCATCTATCAGTCTGGTCACCCAGTCATAGAAGGAGATGAGGTTGGTCAAGCACGACCTGCCTTTCATGAACCCATGCTAGCTGGGCCTGATCCCCTGGACACCACGTACGTGCCGTGTGATCTCACCCACAATGATTTGCTCCATTATTTTCCCCGGTACTGAGGTCAGGCTAACAGACCTATAGTTCCCCAGATCCTCCTTACAGCCCTTCTTGAAGATGGGACTCAGATCAGCAAGCCTCTAATCCTCTGGGACCTCTCCAGTCATCCAGGAGCACTGATCGATGGCCGAGAGCAGCTCAGCAGTCACCCCTGCCAGCTCCCTCAGCACTCACAGGTGTAGCCCATCCGGACCCACGGACTTGTGATAGTTCAGATGGAGAAGGAGCTCTCTGTCTATCTCCACCTGAATCGCTGGGGGATATTCTGAGTGTCATCCCAGACTTCCAGATCAGGGCATAAAATGCCCAGAGGATAACTGGTATGGATATTAAAGACAAACGTAAAGAAGGACCTCAACCTTCTCCTTGTCCTCAGTGACCACAATCCCTGCTGCATCAAATATGGGATAAAAATTATCCTTGGTTCTTCTTTTGCCATTGATATATTTATATATGTCTATATGTATTATGTATATATATATGTCTTTAACTGCAGTGGCCAATTTGAGTTCAAGGTGGGCTTTTGCCTTCCTAATTTCCACCTGCTCACCTTAGCTACTTCCTTGTAATCTCCCTAAGTAGCCTGTCCCTTCTTCCAGAGGACGCATTATCAACACTGTTTTTCTCCTATAACAAAAACATAACATTATACCAGATACTCCGAAGAAAACAATTCCATCTCAGCAGAAACTAAGACAATATCCATCCATTATTCCATAGCATTTATATAATGTTCAGATCTCACAATTTCTACACACTCTAACTAATTACCATCACCTATCTTGTATTTATATACATAGATATATATATATATATACACATTATGTCCATAGTCTATCGGTCATTAATTTAAATTGCCCATGTTATCCATAGTGGAGGTGTGACTTTATTCAATAGTCCACTGATGGCCTCCACTCTCTACTGGAGTTTCTCACTGGCCGCACGGGACTATTGAAGGAAAGCAGGTCCTGCTGCTTACTCCTTGGTTCTCCAGCTGATGAATTAGCTGATGAATGGGAATTAGGAAGTCCCAGTTGATGTAATTTTGCCACCATTGTAGTAGCAGTGAGCATGTGCTGTTCACAGAATCACAGAATGCCAGGGTTGGAAGGGACCTCAAGGATCATGAATCTCCGACCCCCATGCCACATGCAGGGCTACCAACCTCCACGTTTAATACTAGACCAGGCTGCCCACAGCCCCATCCAATCTGACCTTGAAAATCTCCAGGGACGGGGCATCCACAGCCTCTTTGCTGTTCTTCTACTCTTAGCAATCCCACAATTGAAGAGTCCTCTGAGAGACAAGGCAAGGTAGAGAACTGTTTAATAACCTCCATCTCCAAGGCCGCTATACTGAAAGCTTACCAATACCTTTTTTGGTCCTTGAACTACCCTCTTCTGAGGTAATTTATACCAAGGATGCACAGAGCCTCTGGACTCAGAGGGGTGTTTTTCCCCTCTTTTTTGATTAGGGTCACTTCAGTCTTCAATATGTTTAACTCCTGGGATCTCTCTATCACTCCAGAAATACAAATGGGTTTTGCCTCTGCATAACTTGATGGCCTTAAAGTACATTGTATAGCAGTGTCCACTAGAGTCATATATAGATTCTTCAATAGCAACTCATATTTCTGTGGCTGTGATGTGCCAGGCCACTGAATCACACCATCCAATAAATCTGATTGTCCCTTTCCTCCATCTGGCTGGAGGCAGGCCTCTCCTAGTTCTGGGTATTGTATTCATTACTCATCTCTTGTGTATGAGAACCTGAAGGCTCATTGCCAACCTCAGAGATAAGATTGTACCATCTCCTCTATCTGGAGAACAGCTCACTGAAGCTGCCATTTTCCCTGAAGGACTTTCTCTTGTGGCTGTTTTCCCTTGCAACTCATATACTTGAGCTTGTAGGGTCGAAGTGGATTTTCCATCCTACTTCTTCATATCTTCTCCATGGTCATACAACTGACACCGCAGGATGGTATGTGGTGTGCACCCACTGTATCCTCTCTCTCAAGCAAAGGAATGCATACTTCTAACAAATTACTGTTTAGTTTAGTACAGATGGAGGAGTCACTGAACCAGTTTTTTGTTTTGTTTTGTTTTGTTTTTTGAGACGTTGAACCAGCTTCTCCACATCTGAGACACAGTTCTATAGGGAAGAAGTGTAACCAAGTGTAAACTAAGACAATTGGGTTGTTCTTCGGAATGGGAAAGGGGTGATTCTCTGCCTGTCCTGGAACCCAAACAAGCCATCAACTCTGGCTGCTACATTGTGACACTAAGTCAAAGCCACAAACCCTCCAGAGTTAGGTCAGACAAGAAGTCTCTCTCCTGCAACAGGAAGTGATTTTTTAAAGATATGAACAATTGCCTCTCTTGCTAGCAGTCTCTTACATGATTCCTCCAAGAAACAATAGTCTTGAAATCTCAGTACTACTGTAATACTAAGAAGGCAAAAGAGTAACAAAGGTCTTGGTTTCCCGATCCCTTCTAAAATCTATTATGTGTGAGTGGAAACATACTGAGGCTCCCTTGATCCTGTGAATCTCATGAAAGACGGGAGATGCAAAATCTCTCTGCTCATGGTCCTTCGTCACTGCTCTCTGAATTAATTGTGGCCAAATGCTAAAACATTTGCTTCTGAACAACAGTGAACAAATGCTATACTTTTCTCTGTCATTCCAGCCAGTCTCTAAGTTACAAATAATTTTCTGCCCAAGCAACTCAGTAACTTGAATTAATAGATCAAATTAACACTGGGATATCTCTCTCACGAAAAGAAAAAATCTGATGTATGAACAACATGCCCAGACCCTCTTAAAAATTATTTGCTCTGTAGGATATTTTTTTCTGATTTTCTATACTAACCTAGAGAAATTAGATCCCAATCACAAGAGATTTTTTTTCAGTAGCCATACAAGAATTAAGAAAAGGAGGTGCTTTAATATATGCTCTATGGGACTACTGAAATATTTCACTCCCAGATGATAAACACAGATTTATTTCAGGCTTTCTTAATCTTTCAGTTTCCTATCCTGATATTTCCTTCTCCTTTTGAGACTTAAGGAGTAACCAAAATTATAACTTTCTGGATTTTCACAGCAAGGCAAATATACTGTGGAAAACGAGGGGCACTAGGAACAATGGAAGCTATTTTCTGACAGTAACTGAACAAGATGATAATTATCAGTAAGGGGATATGAATTTGTGACTGCAGAAATCAAGGAATACTGTGCATGATCACAGAACTGTAAAAGCAGTGTGACATCTGCTTCAGAGGAGAGAGCGGAAAAAAAAAAAAAAAAGTAAGCAGATTTGTTCTGGAAATACCAGAAATGTTTCATTGGACTTAAAAAGCCTTTTAACTCCCATGCACTTTGACATATATACAGAATCATATAATTATAGAATTGTTTGAGTTGGAAGAGACCCTTAAAGATCATCTAGTCCAAATCCTCTGCAGTGAATGGGGAGACCTACAGCTAGATCAGGCTGCTTACAGGCTGGTCCAACCTGACCTTGAAGGTATCCAGGAATGGAATATCCACCATATCTCCAGGCAATCTGCTCCAGTGCTTCACTGCCCTAATCATAACAAAAATGCTTATTGTCAATAAAGATTTTCCTTACACTCAATTTAAATCCCCCCCTTTTAGTATGAAATCATTTGCCTTTTTCCAATCACAACAGACTGTTTAAGAGTTTGTCCCCTTTCTTCTTATAGTTTCCCTTAAGATACTCAAATTCTGCTATTAGATTCTCCTTGGAGCATGATTACATATATGTATATGTACATATATAGAGACACAGATCTTTTATTAATTTAAACTTCTAAGCTGAAACAATTCTTGAGAATGTTTTTTTTTATTATTTTTATTTTTATTTTATTTATTTTTTTTTTTATTTTTTTTTTTTAAGTGAGGCAGCATATCTGTTAGTTGGTTTAGTCAAGTGTCATCACTATAGTAACTACAGATGTCAGCTCAAGATCTCACAAAGTATACGTGCCTATCTATTCAGGTATTCAGCTGATTAAAAAACTTGCTCACTATAATTGGCATCCAATTGCCAATGCAAGTGATTACAGGTCTTATACAGCTCTTGTGTCGTATCTTGCAAAAATTCATATGAATTTCCTGGATACTGTAAGGTGTTTGAAATGGCATGAGATAACTATGTGTGGAACCTGAATGACCTTCTTTAGAACAAGATAAACCTTGTTCTATCAAACATGACTTCCCTAACTGACTTATCTAGGTCTCCTTCGGCATTATCAGGATAATTTTGACAACACACATATGCACATCTATGTTTAGATGTATAAAAGTAGGTGGCAGACTAGAAGCAAAGTCCAGTTTTATTGTCTGTTTGAAACTCCATTTTGATACAGACAGAAATAACATTTGATTTCACTGGAAATCTGTGATTTCACATCTGTCATTATAGAAGGAAACTAAGAAAATTGTGGTATATATATTGAAATTTGTATACCCTATAAAGCAGTATTTTCAGCCTCAGTTCAGGCATCAGTCAAAAAATCTTCAAATCAAATTATTAAGTGTCTAAATTTTTTACATGCTTTTCCATTATATTCTTGATGCATGAAAAGAATTTCTGCCCTGAAGTCATCATTTATAAATGATATAAAGCATGATCTTAATTTAAGAGCAAATGGTCACAAATTAACTGTGAACGAATTAAAATTGGAAATTAAAATTGATCATATTCCATATTATAAGATAGAATTCTAGAAGGAATTTCAAGAAAAGCTACTGTAGAGTTTATAATCTTCCCCCCTTTCAAACACAGACCTTGATATACTGATGACTACAATTTTGTGTAAGCTTGAAAAGTATTTGCACTGAAGGGGAGACAACAGGTAACTGCAGCCTCCATCGTGACTTCCTACTCCTTCCTGGGCCTGGCAGTGTAGCCTGCCCATGGGGTGCCAGGAGCAGCCCTGCACTATTGTTTACATACAGGGTATAGGAACATGATCCCTGGGAGATTTACTCATCTGAGTGCTGGCAGAGAGGTATACAGAGCTGGACAACACTCATCTTGCCCACAAAGGGGCATAAGTGGGGAAAGATTGTGGAGAGCATGGGTGTGAATCCATGTGTATGTGTGTGTGTAAAGTACGTGGGGTGTGAAGGAGGGAATGGATGGGGAGTAGCCTTTTTGGAGATTAGTTTTATGTTCAGAACCGCATGACTGTAAATTAGCATTCTGTACCTCTGCTACTCTGGCTTATCTGTTGTGTTGTTGATACTAATCCTGAATGTACAGGTCACTGATCGTCAGTTAATTATGTCACTGATAAATCCATAAAACACTTCAATCCTGACTAGTTTTTGTGAGCTGAGTAGATTTTCCTTTTGGCATGTCTAGAATAGTAAGAACCTGATTTGTTGAACTGCAAGGTCCTTCCCAGAATGTTGTTGTTCTTCTTATCATTATTGTTGAATAATCATAAAAACATCATTTGCACAGATGGCAAACAACCTTACTAGCTAAAGCTGTTGATCAGAGCCTACACTAAGTTTTCCATGCTATGAGGACAACACATTTTTGAGGAAGTAAAACTTTGGAGGATATGCAAATAGTTTAGATTTGCTTCTGAAACAGGATCCTGAGTATATTCAAGGAAGGAAATAGAAGACCATCCACTGTTTGAAAATCCACATTACACAAAAGAAGAATGACCAGAAGCTGCCTTGCAAATTAATGAAAGCAGATTATTCATAAAACAAGAACAGTGACACTTCTTTTCTGAATACTGCTAGAATATACTGATAAAATAAAAACTATAGTTTATATTTTTTAGCAACATAGCATGAAAATTTTCCTACTATTAAGAATTTCTATATTTAGAGTTTTAAAAACCTATGTTATGTGTTATTCACTTGTTACACAGTAGGTAGTTCATTTGCTGTAGTAATGCATCTGGCTACAATGTGCTAATTGAAAGTGGCAGTAAACAGTCAATTTCTTCCTACCTTCATATGGTGTGAAACAAACAAACAAAAGACAAAAAACAATTGTCTTCACTGAAGTTTCATGCCCCTACTGCTGCGGAATCTCTGTTGTGATATACTGAAATTCATTTTTCTGCAAAAGTGAGACTTATGGACTTAAATCTAGGCAGTGAAGGCACGTGTTTACTGAAGAACATCTCTGGCATTAATGTGAATTCTGACAGGTTGCAATGATCAGTCACATGTTCATTATGTTCCTGTAACAGACAAATGACATTTCAGAGATTTTTGAGTGTTTGAAGACCACTTATTTAATCTCAGGCAGAGCAGATTTTTATTTTATATTTTCATAAAATTAAAATAATTTTTTTAAAAATTAAAAAAGTTAAAAAAAAATAATTCATTACTCTTCTCTACAGGCTGCAGCCTGTAGTATACTTTCTTGAGGGAATACATACTTGAAGTCATCGATGCTTTGGGAAAGAAGACTCTTGTATCACTTGTCCTTAACATGATATGGATTCTGTTTCTTTTATTGCAGAATTATGCCACTTATATCCCTCTGTTACTGAATAGCAAATGTTCTGTACTATAAGTGTCTGTTCTGGACGTGTTTTTCCTTTAGCTTCCACCTGCTGCCTCATTCTGTTTGATAGCATGTTATGTCTAGTTTGACACAGAACAAATGATCAGACAGAACTTTGCCTCAATAGAGAATCTGAAAGGAAAAAATATGTTTGTGTCAGAAAAGATTACATTCCAAAGTGTTCCACTAAAACACATATATTATAAAGAAAAGTTGAGAAGAAACATATGCATCTTCTGTGTTAATTTTTTGCATACTTCTAAGTGCAGATGATTTCAGATGTTTAACCCAGCTTCCTTATTCTAATCTGAAGTACTTTCTACTTATTTTTCTAGTGACATTTGGTAAATTTGTGGTATTGTTTGTGTCTGTTACTATAACAATCAGAAAAATGGTAAAGAATCAGTCTCAAAAAGATTATTCTTTAACAAAATCTGTTGGATCCGACATCAAAAACAAAAAATGAAAGGTGAAAATCTGTACCATACTGATATAGTTCTTATCCAATAAATCAAGTCTGCTTCATTATAAATGTGATTTTGTTTTTAAGTCATGTGGTGGCGCTTTCTTGTTTTGCTGCCCTTTTCTTGTTTTGTTACTTTGTTGTTTGTTTTGTTTGTTGTTTGTTTGTTACTTTGTTGTGGTTTGTTTGTTGTTGGTTTGTTTCAT
Organism: Lagopus muta; assembly: GCF_023343835.1. Taxonomy (NCBI): domain Eukaryota; kingdom Metazoa; phylum Chordata; class Aves; order Galliformes; family Phasianidae; genus Lagopus; species Lagopus muta. The sequence continues at coordinate 41,236,659 of NC_064434.1, forward strand.
CTTATTTTGTTTTCCACTGGGATCTAGATGAAGTTCATGGTTTTTTCACCAGACTAGGTTCTGTAAAATGTCACTGTTATTTTCTCCACACTTCAGCTCAAAGTAAACAGTGACGTTGGTTTCCCTCAGTTCTGAGTTTGGCCAGGTTATAAAATGTTAGATATTAACAGCATTTCCTTAATACTAATTATGTATTTTGCTTTTAATTGTAAAAACAGTCCAGTTTTCAAATTCTTAAACACAGATGATAGAGTATCTTCAGTGAAGAATCTCATCTTGTGCAACAAATTTATCAGGATGATTAAGTGAAACTCTGAACAGTTTCAGAACTAAGATCTTTTCTTTTCACAGTCCAGTTTTATTCAATTAAAAAAGAAAGATTTTAAACAAAACAAAGCAACAAAAGAAAAATGATAGACAGAAGACAAGAAAAAAAATCAGTTTTCACACGCACAGCTTTCAGCTTTTCTGATAATTCCAATAAAAGAAATATCTGAAAATAATATCACAACTTCTACACACTTTAATTCCTCAGATCTTTCCACACCTCAGATCTATCCTCATGATACACATCAGAATCTTTGCTGTCATCCAGATTTGTCTCAATGAGTTCTTCTCCCAGTCTGTACATATATACAGCATTGCCCTGTCCCAAATACAACACCTTGCACTTGGACTTTTAAATCTCATTTGGTTCATGTAAGTTCAATTTTCAAGTTTGTCCAGGTCTTTTTGGACGGCATTCCTTCCTTCCATTCTACCAACTGCAACACTCAGCTTAGTGTCACCTGCAAACTTGCTGAATCCCATTTGCACTCAATCCCACTGTCTATGTTATTCATAAAGATGCTGAAGAGCACCAGAACCAAGATGGACCCCTGAGGCACAACACTCATCACTTTCAGCCATTAGCCACAACCCTCTGGTTTCTACCATCCAAACAATTCCTTATGCACTGAACCACTCTTCAAATCCATATCCCTTCAATTTAGACATAAGAATGTGCCGTGGGACCACAAAGGCCTTGAAGAAGTCCACATAGGTGACATCTTTGCTTTTCCTTTGTCCACCAGTGCTGTCACTCCATCATAGAAGGCTGCCACATTGGTCAGGCAGGATGTGCCCTTGGTGATGCCATGATGACTGCCACAAATCACCTCCTAGTCTTGCATGTACCTTAACATAGCTTTTAGGAGGATCTGTTTCGTGATCTTCCCAGGCACAGAGGAGAGGTTTACCAGCCTGCAGTTTCTTACATCTCCTTTTCAACCTTTCTTAAAAATAGGAGTGATATTTCTCTTTTTCCAGTCACTTGAGACATCTCCTGACAGCTGTGACTTCTCCAGTGTAATGGAGAGTGTTTTGTGTAAGGTTTGTTTTTTTCAAACTTTCTCTCCTATTTCTGTTACCTGTGAGATTTCCACATTTTTTCCACTGCCTCATCCTCATTCACACACTTGTCCTGAGAGCATTCCAAATCACTTCAGATCAGTAGCCACAGGGAGCAAGCCTTAGGAAAATCTCTAAAGGTTTTTTCTTTTCTCCTAATACTGGCCTGAAATACTGATGGATTATCACGGATCAGCTCAAGTTGTATGAGGATCTCTGGTGAAATATTTTCCATTGTAATGTTATGCATGCATATATACTTTTTTACTTATGTCCTCCTGAATACTGGGAGAGTACACATGACATTCATCACAAACTCCACATACACTGAAAAAGCCAATATTTCACTGTTGCTACTTATTAGCTTGGCTTACAAGAAGCTTATTCAGCTTAGACATTGAAACTGTGTATGCATGAGAAACAAAAACTATTACTCTAATAACTTCAACACCACTTGCCTGATTTCAGCCATAAGTGACAGAAGAGGTAAAATACAAAGACAATTTAACACATATTAAAGATCTGTGAAAAGTAGACAGCCAGTGTGGAAAGACTTTATGACTCAGTAGTTGACTAAGAACAATTTCTACCAAGAAAGACTAAAATTAGACAACAGAGTTCTTTAAAAAAGGCCTTATTGTTGTTAATATCATGGGTATAACTTCCACTGAAGCACACAGTTAACCAGGATATATAAATTCATAATAATAATAATAATAATAATAAAAAAACTTGATTAATTCATTGTTCATAACACTACTTGTTTGCACTTTAATAGCAGTCAAAGCCTCAGCCAAAGGTCAGATTCACATTTTTCTAATCATTGTACAAATACAGAACCAAAAGTCATTTCCCAAAGAGGTTTTCTTTATATACATTTCCTCATTAAGAATGACCCTTTAAAACACTTAGCCTTTTTCACCCACAGCAAAGGCACTTACTTCAGTGAATCTGCACAAAACTATCAGGTTGAGTGAGTTTTTCACTAAACTATAAACAGCTTCAGTATTAAAAACTTTGAGACAGCTGAGACCATAAGTTAAACTCTGTTTTCCTTTCAAGCTGTGCACAAAGCTTTAACAGGTTTCGTGGTTTCAAAGGTTGAAGCCAAAGGGATGATTACACCACCAGTAGGCTGACCTCTTTCATAACAGAGACTTCGTTTCATCATATTATGCATTTAGCAATGGATAACATACTGGGCAACAGGATGCCCTCCAAATGAATACATGCACATCCAGCTGCTCACTCTCTCTACCAGCAGGACAAAATAGGATGAGGAAACTCATGGTCTGAGATATAAAGGGAAGATTTCTTACCAGACACTATAATGGTCAAGACTGACTCAACTCAAAGCAGATTGATTTAATTTACTGCCAATTGAATATACTGAGGTAGAGAGAGACAAACAAAACACCACTTTTCTTCCCTGATATCTAAGGCCTGCTTCTCTACTTCTGTTCCATTCCTTTACCTCCTTCATCAGAGGCAAAGAGCAGTTGGGACATTTGTAGTAGTTCTCTAATGCTCTTTCCTTCCTGCTCTACCATGAACTCTTCCATGGGCTGCAATTACTTCAGGATATAGACACCTGCCCTAGTGGGGGGTCCTCCACGGGCTGCAGAGAAAAGGGAAAAGGGAATAGAGAACAGGGAAAAGAGTAAAATTCCTTGTTACTATTCTCTTAATGCCCAGAGTTGCTTTTAAGTAGCTTATGTTTTGCTGTGCATCCGCAACAAGATGTCCTTGTACAAATCACTATGGTTGGAGTATTTTTCTTATTGCACAATACACTTTCCTGGAAAGGAAAGATTAAGGGAATTTTCTCCTCCACACGAACATCTTCTTCTTTGAAGTGAAGGTATTATGATACACTGACATGAGTTTTCTTATTATGTTATTGTCTTACTTATTTTCTTATTTCTAGCTCTAACAATACCATAACTGTCAGAGGCTTGTCCACGACCAGCTCATTAATCCCTGATTGAAGGCAAATCTGTTCATTCAGGAGAAAAGTTCAGACTCAGTTGAAAGAGATTTAGAGTAAGTTGTGAAGTTGCCTCAAAATAGTAATACCTGGAGAATTTTCCCACAAGTCCTCTGTTTGGAAAATATTAGCATGGTTGTTCCTCCTTATTTCCCATTTCTACTACCTGAGTACAGCTCTAAGAAAGCCGTTAGGTTGGATAAGGTTTCTTGTACTCGTCCTAGAATAATAGCTTCAGGATGTTAAATGCCAGCAGTATTTGATACATGTTTTTAATTATTCAGTTCTCCCTACTCACATACCCTCAAAATCTGGGAATAAAAGAGAAAAGGGTAAGAGAAGAATGTTTTATAAGATTTTGTAAGATCAACTGAATTTACTGATCTCTACACTAACACAGTGTTCGTCATTTTCTTTGAGTAACTCATATAGCAACACATTTACCCTTGCAACACTTCTATGAGAAGATATTGCTCATCAATTCATACAAATGGAGCACTGGTGGGGAGAGAAAGTTAGTGACTTGGACCCCTATCTCCAGAGTTCTTGTTATATTCCTGGATGCAATCATCCATCACATATTTCACCTGCTGGCAAGTAGAAAATAACAACTCCCTTTACTCTTCAACCAGAATTATTCATCCTTCAGAAAAATCACAGCAGGCACAGCCACACAAACCCCTACTGACATGGAAAACAGGTTGTTGCTTTTTCTTTCTTATCAATTTATCTGCCCTCAAAAACAGAGCGTTAAAGGCCTTATTTCTAAAGCAGGTGAAAACAGAGTGAAAGTAGCAGAAAGAGAAGTGTTAATCACAGTCTACATACTTATAGTAACTAGCAGTCAATATATGTAATATTGCCTCCATAACCAAGGTCAGATTAGTATCATATTTTATGATAAATATTAATCATATTTATATTTGCCTTTGCAGAGGTATCTAAAGAAACTTTCTTCAATTTTTGTGCTAAGGAAGGGTTGTTGGATTTACAGATGGAGAAAATACTTTATGTCTCCTGTCAGCTGTACGCTATTATCAGAATAAAATTAATAGAATTCTATAATAGAATTAACACATCAGTACACTTTTGTTGATTTTGATGTTCTGACCAAATGTGGAACAAAACTGAAGATATTCCCCTCTTTGTACCACACATTTCAAAAAGTATAATTGCTCTTAGTATTTAAATAAATGTCCATGGAAAAGTAGACAACATTATTGGAGATTGTAACTATGTACTAAACACACTGAGTGGTGAATGACATGTGAACACTGCAAATAATGTCAAAGTAAAGCAAAAGTCTGATCACCTCAAGCTGCTTCATGAGTGCCTACCCAGCAATTATTCATCTATGTTCAGCCTTTCCAATAAGAGGCTGGCATTGAATGATTTAATTAACATAATTATTTATATGAATTTTAAAAATATCATTGCAATCAAGAAGGTGCACAGTTTGTACATTGAGTATTTATGTAGTCTTGCAAAGTGTTGATTAAATGACATGAATTTGTATCTGAATTTATAAAGAAAGGAGGTTAAACTGCAAGTTACCCCAAGGAGATATCACTTGTATCTCCATTGAGCAATTCTCTGATACTAATGAACTTTTAAAATAAACGTATTTTCAGCAAGTATGTTCAGAGGAAGAACAAAGAAGTGGTTAGAGCTCTAGGTTGAGTCAGGCAATTTTCAACTCTTGTCCTGTCACAGTGTTTTCAAATAATCTATGCCTGTCACTTATTCCTGGATGCATGAATCCCCTTAGCTCCCCAGGTGTCCCGGGTACGCACCCAGATGCCTTAAAGAACATTAAAACTGGAGTCCTTCTGGCAAGCACTTCACAAAGACAGAATACACTGAGAGAAAGGAGGATGTATTATGAAAATACATCAGATCTCTGTCTCTCTCTTTCTTCTTTCCTGGTGCTTTTACATTCTCAGTGCCAATTATAAATGTTAATTCTGGCAACCATAGTTTAATACTTACTCAAGCAACAGGATGGAAAACAAGTAGACCAGAGTGTGTATGATCTGTGGGGAAAGAGATGATGGTAAAAAAAAAAACAAAACGAAAGAGGGCTCAAACAAACACTCAAAGCATTCCAGAAAAAGAAATGAAAATTCTTGAAATTTTTATAAAAGTTTCATGCACTGTACCAAAGACCTAGCTGAGAATTTAACTCAAGATCAACTGCCTACCTTTCTAAACTCTTATTGGAGTCAGTACAATATTTGTACAAAAGGAGAGGCAGAATATTCTATAAATTGGTGTATGGTGTCATCTGATATCATTCTGTACTTCAGATGCTCCTACAGGATGTCAAGTCTTCAGTCTGATCTATGGCATTCCTCACATACTCGCATAATTTCTTCACATGCCAGTGCAGTGACTGGAGCCCAGAGAGCAACCTGACTGACATGTCAGTAAGGATGCACAGGAAGCTGTTCAGGCTGTTACCAGTAAATCAAGACAGGAACCCAATCTAAAAAAAAATTGACTTGCAGTACTTCACAGATTCTGAAAATACCAACTCTGTGCAAACAACATATAGAAAAACAGTGACGGTACGATGAAATGCTTCATAGCAGAAATGCACTGAGTTTTATCAAATTAAAAGAAACAAATTAGCAATCCAAAACCAGTAAAATATTTGTCATGTTCCAAGTCAATGAACAAATGTACATCATCCCAAGCAATGACAGAAACAATTACATTAGAGAAAATTCCAGGCAGAAATAAATGCACTGAACCTTCACTTTTCCCTAGTATCTTCACAAAAGAGCAAGACAACTATATGAAGAATTTATTTTTAAAAATATAATTTCTAATATTAGTTAGGAAATTGTACTCATAAGCACTCAAAGCACTGTTGAGACGTTAGAGGAAAAATAATTGAATCTTGAGTTTGTAACTATTTCTCTGACATCAGGGGATTCTCATACGAGTACAAAGATGATGGAGGCTACAAGCAAAAGAGCTGAAAACGACTTTCAAGATCAAGTCCAGCCGTAACCTAATCATATTACCCTAACTCTCACAACCCTCCTCTAAAATCATATTCCTGAGCACCACATCCGAATGGTTTTTAAACGCATCCAGGAAGGGTGACTCAACCAGTGTGAGTTCTCCAGTGCTTAACAACCCTTTCTGTAAAAAAGTTTTTCCTGATATCCAACCTGTGATGAAATTAGTGTTAGCAGTATAGCTGAAAGTAAGACAAACAATCTCTTTCTGTTTCTGAAAGAAGTAATTTCCCCCAAGACTTGTTGATTTATCTGTCGTTGCATGAAAGCTACATCAAATTAATAAAATTTAACTTAGAAATCACAATACAAGATCACAGTGTTGAGAATGTAAGAAACTTGGTGTTTCACAACATTTTATTCATGATATAAGGATATGGTGTTAAACAGGAAAATGTATCAGATGCATAATAATACCATTAAAACCATTACCTTTCGTCCTGCAGTTATCTATCCTTTCAAAGAGTTGACTCCTCTGCTGTTTATAGGCTCCCTTTAGGTACTGAAAGGCTGCAATGAGGTCACCCCGCAACCTTCTTTTCTCCAGGTTGAACAAGCCCAGCTCCCTTAGTAGGGGGAGGTACTCCAGCCCCCTGATCATCTTTGTGGCTCTCCTCTGGACCCTCTCCAACAACTCTCTGCCTTTCTTGTACTAGGGGCTCCAGACCTGGACACAATACTCCAGACAGGGCAGAGTAGAGAGGGACAATCACCTCCCTGTCTTTGCTGGCCACCTCTCTTCTGATGGAGCCCAGGATACCATTTACTTTCCGAGCTGCAAGAGCACATTGCTGTCTCATGTTAAGTTTTGCATCTATCAGGACACCCAGGTCCTTCTCTACAGAGCTGCTCTCAACGACTGCTCCTTTCAGTCTGTACGGATGCCTGGGATTCCTTTAGCCCAAGTGCAAAACTCTGCACTTTGCCATGTTGAACCTCATCAGGTTCACCTGGGCCCACCTTTCAAGTCAGTTGAGGTCCCTCTGAATGGCATCCCTTCCTTCCACCGTGTCAACCGCACCACTCAGCTTGGTGTTGTCAGCAAACTTGCTGAGGGTGCACTCAATTCGGTCATCGATGTCATTGGTAAAGATGTGAAAGAGCACCAGTCCCAAGACAGACCCCTGGGGGACGCTTCTCATTACCAGTTTTCACTTGGACATAGAGCCATTGATGACCACCCCCTGTCTGCAGCCTTTCAACCAATTTCTTATCCACCGAGTGGTCCCCCCATCAAATCCACGTCCCTCCAATTTGGAGATAAGGATGTGGTGGGGGACCATGTCAAAGGCCTTGCTCAAGTCCAGGTAAATGACATCGGTCACCTCCCCCTTGTCCACCAATGCTGTCACTCCATCATAGAAGGCCACCAGATTGGTCAAGCATGACCTTCTCCTGGTGAAGCTGTGCTGGCTGTCTCGGATCACATGCCCTATCCTCATGTGATCAAGCATGTCATACAGGCCATGATCTTCCCAGGCACAGAGGTGAGACTCACTGGTCTGTAGTTCCTGGGGTCCTCCTTGCTCCCTTTCTTGTAAATGGGAGTGACGTGACCCTTCCTCCAGTCATCCGGGACCTCACCTGACAGCCACAACTTTTCAAATGTGATGGAGAGTGGCTTGGCAACCACCTCAGCCAGCTCCTTCAGAACCCTGGGATGGACGCCATCTGGCTCCATACATCTGTACTCATTCTCTCTCATGAGGCAGTCTTGGACCTGCTCAGACCTGCTCTGTTCTCACAATGGGGGCCTGGGGGGGAATTTACCACCCCGGTCCCCACCTAGATGTTTAGGGATGCAGGGCTCAGGGACATGAGAAGTACTGGAATCCTGGCTGCCAGTGAAGACCAAGGTAAAGAACTCATTCAGTACCTCAGCCTTCTCTTCGTCCATTGAAGCAAGTTCTCCTTTTACATTTACCAGAGGAGGTAGACTCGCTTTGGCCTGTCTCTTCTGGCCAATGTACCTGTAGAAAGTCTTCCTATTGTTTTTCATGTCCCTCCAAGTTCAGTTCTGCCTGCACCTTGGCTTTCCTGATCCCATGTCTGCAAGTCCGGACGGCATCCCTGTATTCTTCCCAGATGACACACCCTTGCTTCCAGAGCTTGTATGCACCTTTCTTCACCCTCAGCATGCCCAGCAGGTCTGAGCCATGCCAGCTACCTACCTCCTCTGCCCGGTTCCTTACTCAGAGGGATGGAGAGTTCTTGTGCTCTCATGAAGGCACCCTTGAAGAGCAGCCAGCTCTCCTCAACATCTTTGTTTTTAAAGACAGCATCCCAGGGGATCTCGGCCAACAGTCCATTGAACAGCTTAAAGTTCGCTCTTCCAAAGTTCAGGATCCTGAGGCTACTCTTCGCCAGGCCCACATCCCTCGAGATCACAAACTCAACCAGGGCATGGTCACTGCAACCCAGGCTGCTTCCATCCTTAACACCTTTAATGATTTCCTCTGCATTGGTGAGCAGCAGATCCAGCAGCGCTTCACCTCTGGTCGGTCTGTGCAACACCTGGACCAGAAAGTTATCACCAACACATTCCAGGGGCTTCCTGGACCTCTTGCAGCTCGCCATGTGGTCTTTCCAAGAGATATCCGGATGATTGAAGTTCCCCATCAAGATAAGAGACTGTGGGCATGAAGGCTCCTGCATCTGAAGCAAGAAAGCCTCGTCAACAGTTTCCCCTTGATCAGGTGGCCTGCAGTATACTCCTATCACCAGTTGGTCTCTGTTAGACCCATCCCTAATTCTAACCCACAGGCTCTTGACCTGTTCCTGACTATTTCTCAGAGGAAGCTCCTCACAGTCTATCCACTCTTATCCACTGACATAGAGGGCAACTCCCCACCTTTCCTACCTAGCCTATCTCTTCTAAAGAGCCGATAGCCCTCAGTGGTGGTATTGCAGTTATGGGGGTCATCCCACTGGGTTTCCGTGATAACAACAAGGTCGTAACTTTCCAAGTGCATCATGATGTCCAACTCATCCTGCTTATTTCCCAACAGACAGATTACTATTTACTGACAATACTATCATGTCAGATTCACAAACTAAATGATAGCATGTGAGATGTGCTGACTATGGATATTTTCTTGAACTTATTACTTTGAAGTATACTTCAAAGTAAAGGTTTAGAAATTTTATATAAAATTTAGATGAAACAAATAACTCTGGTGTGAAAAAACTTCTTATGGAACTGGAAAATCCACTTCTAGGTTTAAGACTCCTGTCAAGTAAGCACCAGTAGTAGCTAATTCAATATTAAGAGATTATTTCTTAGATTAAATTTAAAAGAAAAGATATAGGAATAATAATTTCTTGCACTAAAATTGTTTTAAAGGGTAATATTAAAGAGATGATAATGAATTGATTAAAAGATGATATGAATTGATAATCTGTGGAACAATTAAACCTCCACTCCCACTAAACTTTTCACCAGCCCTGAAGTTTCACTATACCACAAGTCAGATCAGCTCATTAATTTGTTTGAAAATTAATGTAGAGAGAAAAATAATCTTTTTGAGCAAATAAATGAGATGTCTTGACTAACAATGTGGCCATGCACATACCAGCAAGCCAGGTTAGGGGAGCTCACAAGATGGGAGTGAGGGGAAAGAAGAGTACAACCAACCAGCTAACAGCTGTAGCACCATCAATTATGAAAATACTCCTCAAACTCCTTTCTGGAACTGTGTTGACAAGCAGTGGGGGAAATAAGGTAGGGCAACATGGTCTGCCATTGTTTTTATAATAAGAGGTTGGTACTTGGATAAAAAGGTGAAAATATTTTCACTGAGTCATCAAAAAAATTAATTTTGCTTGGCATTGTGTCTATGATGGAAAACAGTAACAATTATTCAGGAAACAATAGCAGTGCTTGGGGAAGGTAAGAAGAAACAGAGAGAGGAAAAAGTGATCCTCTACTGAAACACAGTTTTACTTTCTGTAATTTTTGGTTGCAGCTGGACCACAGTGTTTCGTATCTTCAAATAGACAAAGACATTGATTTCATTTGAACTTCTCTTTTTCAAATCCAATTTTCAGTTTCCATATCCAAGATTTCTTGTAGAAACAAGTTCCAATATTCAACTGTGTCTTGTATGAAAAAGCATTCCTTTGTTTCTTTAAAGCCCACTGCAGGTTGACTTAATTGGATGCCTTAGTTCTTGTATTATGAGAAATCGTGAATAATGATTCCCATTTCCCTTTCTCCCTGCAATTCTTGGATTAAATTAGGCTCCCTGGGTAAGGAACTAGTTAGCTTCAACAATGTTAATTTATTTTCACTTAAAACAATTAATTGCTGCACCTTAAAATTAAAAGATTAACCTTTTTTTTCTGCCAGCTTATCCCACAATGTATTCCCTACAAAACCATAATGTGAAACAAAATACTTGTAATAATGTGTTGTCCGTGTCACTTTGCTAAGACTACTATGATTTTCATTAGCTTCAACATACAGCATCAAAGCCCTTTAATTAAATGAATTCCATGCTATTAAATACTTTGCAAGCAAATAGCATTATAGATCAAGATTAATTTTAACGAAACCACGGCAGATCACACAACCCAAGACATGGGTGATTTACTGTTACATTATTTTCTATCAAGTATGATCTGAGTGAGCTGCATCTGAAGGGACAACACCAAGGAGTTTGTTGAACATGAATCCAGAAGGAGTTGTCCTGTCTCATTTAGCCTTGAAGAGTGTGAATACCCAAAGTAACAGAAGTCAACCGTTTAAGGTTAGTGAAACACATTAAAAGAAGGTGAGAAACCTACCCAAGAAGGCACAGCAGTGTTGTGTAAAGGCTTTTCACATGTGATTGGGGTGCTCCTAATGTACAAACAGCTTGCAAAAATCGAGTGCTGCAACTCAACCAAATCAATATGGAATTAAGCAATGTTACGTACAGCCTGGTCATATTTACTGTGGATGTATAATTACTATATATCACAATTGAAAGAAAGAAGGTTATGTTCAGCAACCTTTTTCTGAGGTGCTCACAGTTTCATGGTTTTTTGGAGGTAGCAAACCTCATGGCCATGTGGGATTCAAATGTTATTTCTGCATCAGAATTGGATAATGGGTAATATTTTTTTATTTCATGGTCTCTGCTGTCATAATTCTTTTTGGGAGTCTTTCTACTTTACTTGGAGGAGGTCTCTGATAGTTTGCATCACTTACCTCTAGACGAACCTTCCCCAGTAATGCACGCTCAGTATATAGGTATATATATGTATATTTTATCGTACAGATTGTGAGAATATCCTGCACAAGATTGATCAAACCAGAGAACAAGTGATGGCATGCCCAAGGAAGCGCCTGAAGAGACATCAGGAAGACCTGATGTCACCTCGCCCCCGATGATCTTTGTTGAATGAAGACTTTGAACAAAATCACCATATCAATACAAGGAGAGCACTGAGACATCTTGGAAACAACAGGATGGCTACTGACTGACATGAGATAACACACCAATTAACAAATGTAAACTTTGATACCTGGAGTACCCAGCCAATGGGAAAACATGGAGAGGCAAAGGGGGAATCAAGGTACAAAAAGCTGTTATTGTGTCGTTAGGGGTGCTCCTGCTTGCCGGACACCCGCCATTGCAATCACGAATAAAATCTACTTTTATCAGAGATACCTCCCTGACAAAAATTACTTGGATATTTCCAATAGTCTTAAAAACTGCTAAAATGAGCTATATTGAAAATCCATCTAACAATTCAGTGTTATTTTCTGTCTTCAGCATTGACTGACAGTCAATACGTCATGTCTCCTGTTCCCTGCAGCATCATTCCTCTGCATAAATAATCTCCTTCACTTATTCTGAACTTCCAATCCATGGAAAAGACAGTAAAACATTGATTCACAGTCACCTTTTCTACACCACTCGGTTTTACATAACTGCTTCAAAGAATTTTTTTCTGGAATGCAGAGTCCTAACCAACACAGCCTCCTTCTGGTGGAAGCATTTCTTCTGCTGTCACTTTCTTTGTAACTATTCCTGCCTTTACAGACAAACTTTGGCACCCAGTCTTTATCTGTCTGATGGGGTTAAACTGCTCAAGTCCCAGAGAAAGCTCGTGAATCTTGTTTCTAAAAGAACAGGAAATTGTCTTGCAAAGGAACGCTTAACACTCTTCAGCAAACTGTCTCCTTCAGAGCTTCATGATGCCCTTTTCACACCCAACATAAAGATTTAAAGTCATGGGTATGGTGGAAATCTTTCTTTACATTAGTATAAGGAGGTGATAGATGAGTCTTGGAGCAGGGAATTCCGCTTAGTAATAGCTGAAAGGCAGCTGATGATGTGGGTTAAGTTGTTAAGTTAATAGAGATTTTGGTAGTGAATTGGCATTAAGCCTCCATTTCCAAGACTGAGGCAATCATGCTTTCCTGCTGTTTTTCTTTCTTTTTTGTTTTTGTTTCATGGTCTTGTTTTTCCTCTTCTCTCTCTCACTCCTCTTATCCCACCAGAGATAACCTGCAATTATTTCAATAATCTCTCTAAGTTTTTACACAGTTTGTGCAATGGATATCATTAAGAAATACAGAAGGCAGTTAAAGTGAATTCCATTAACTTTCTTCTTTTTTTTCATAGTCACTTCCTCTTCACTTTCAGCAATTTTTTTTTTTCCTAAAATTAAAAAGGATAGTTCTTAGCATTTTATTTCAGAATACATTATGTCAATCACTCACTTGGAAAAATATCGCTGCCCATACATTTTCTCTTGGGACCATGATTACCAGTGTCAATATAAATGAAAAAATAAAATGTCATATTTTCAAACAATATTTTTTTTCCTCTGAAGAAAATATATCTTTATCTCACTATCTGTTCGTGATAGTTAGTTTCCCAGGAAAAAAAGCATTTGCCTATTTTAGTAGATTCTCAGAAGAAAGTTCAAAGTACTTGGTCCATTACAAAACTGTATAGGCTGTTCCTAGACTGAAGAAAAACTTGGAGTCATATCACTGTTAACAGATCAGAGATAGCATATTGTCCTGAGTTTGGCTGGGCTACAGCTAATTTTCTTCCTAATAACTGGTATGTTCCTATATTCTGGCTTTAGGATGAGAATAATATTGGTATTACACTGACATTTCAATTTTTGCAGAGCAGTGTTTACAGAGTGAAGGACTTTTCTGCTTCTCACTCTGCCCTGCTGATAAGGAGGCTGGAGACAAGCAAGGAGCTGGGAGGGGACACAGCCAGGACAGCTGACCCAAACAGACCAAAGGAGTATCCCATACCATATGGCTTCACACTCAGCAATAAAACTGCTGGCAAGGAGGCAGCCACTGCTCAGGAATTGGCTGAGCATTGATCAGCCTGTGGTGAGCAATTGTATTGCACATAATTTCTTTGTGTATTTTTTTCTAATTATTATTGTTATTTTCCCTTCATTTTCCATTCTATTAAATTGCCTTTGTCTCGATGCACAACTTTTAACTTTCTTTTTTTTCCAGTCCCACTGGGGGAAATTGATCTAATGGCTTTGTAATGCTTAGATGCCTATTGGCTTAATCCACAACATGCAACTATAGTACTAAAATGAATTGAGCAAGAATAGCTTGAGGTAAACAATTCTTTTTGCTTCCTGTTTCTATTTTCATATTCAATTTCCAGAGTGTTGTTGAATGTAAGAGGTGGAAAGAGGCCATAAAGAACAACTTCTGAATGTCAGCAGAATACACATGAAGGCAGAACTATACATCAAATATTTGAAAGGATTGTAAGACTTTGAGCACCATTCATTTCAAATCTGGATTTCCTTCAGATAGTGGGAGACTGATGTTCGAAGCCATGATGTTCTCCAGCACCGAATGTGTCTCAGTGACCTGCTCTTTTTAAAATGTTCAGATTTCTGAGCACTGTGTGTAAGAGCATTTACTAAACTTATTATTTTTACAAAGTGTTTCTTAAAAAAATCTACTGCCTGGCTATTTTTAAAATGTAGCTTTCAGAGTGACCTTTGGCATCCCATGGGAAATTAGAAAATGGGGTAGTTATTGAAGGAAGAAATCCAACAAAATTACAGTCACGAACAGCTAGAAATACACCATGTAATTGAATCTATTCAGAAGCCAAAAATCAATGCAGTCAGCCAGAAGTATACCAAATGTGACATTCATTTTTTTTCTGCTTTATCAAGCTTAATTGATGTCTTAGGAACTAAATAAGTGTAATAGGCAGCCTTATGGTAGAGACCTCAAGAGAGGTTTCAAGTAGCTATTCATACAGGCTGCAAATAATTCATAGATTTCACCGTCAGTTGATGTGATGATAGAATAACTGTATTGCTTTTAAATACCACATGCCCTGGCATTAATTTCACCCCCATCCCTTCAGTATTCCTACTTGGAGAGGCAAAAATTCATCTAGCTGGCGTATCCTGACCTACAGAAGCTCTTGTCAGTATGGTTTTGTACAGAAACTTAACATACCATGCCTAACAAGCTAACTCTAGTGATATTTCTTGGCATTTCCAAACACAGTTTGTCATAATGCATATGCATACATAAAATACAAGAACATATTCCATAATATACCAAAGAAGAATATTTGCATGAAGTTAATAAGACAGGAAATGCTTCAAAATAATGCACCATGTCCATGTCTCTTTGTTCAAATAAAAAGCGATGCAACAAAATTCAAGATACTGTGAGAAAACACTTCAACAATCACTATGCAATGTCTAAGTTGAAATACAGACCAGAAAGTCAGTGCACAGGATTTAATAGTAAGGATGATGGTATTGTTGTGGTTTGACCCCAGCACCACCGGGGTCAAACCACAGCTGCTCACTCACTCTCCCAGACTGATCAGGCAGAGAATCTAAAAGGTAAAATGTGAGAATTCATGGATTGATACAAAGAATGTTTGCTAGGTAAAAACAAAAGCCATGAATGCAGGCAAAGGAAAACAAAAAATTTAATTCACTACTTCCTATCAGCAGGCAGATGTTCAGCCATTCTCTGGAAAGCTGGATTCATCACTTGCAATGGTTTTTTGAAAAGACAAATGCCTCTCCTTCCTACTTCTTTACACCAGATTTTATTGCTAAGTATGATGCCATATGGAACGAAATATCCCTTTTGCCACTTTGCATCCACTCCTTGCTGACAGGGCAGCATAAGAAGTATGAAAAGTCTTGAAAGTACTGCTCTGCAACAACTAAAAACATTATTGTCAAAATAAATAGCAGAAATATCTTGACTAGTCCTTATTTTCCTTTGTATTAAAATTCATACTTTGTAGAACTAAGAATTACTAAGAATTTCTGGATAAATCTTTAATAGTGAAAAAAAAATAATGTATGCAGTTTTTTTCCAGCGTGAGTTGTAATTGAAATAATCAAAAATAGAAAGAACCAAAAGTAATATAAAAGTACTGGACTAGGACTGGCTTAGTACAAGCAGTCCAGTTTCAAAAAGTTTCGCGTTTAATAGAGAAACATGTGTTGCCAAACTGCAAGATTTCTTGCAAACATACTTTTAAAATATATTAAAATCTCATAGCCTGGAAACAAACAGGTTCCCACCAAAATGTTTTCCATTAAGGAATATTTCTCTGTGCCTTGTGTTACAGTCTCTGTAGCTGGAAATAACACACAAAGAATTGTGGAGGCGGGCAGTATAATAAATTAATCATACTACTCAATCACCAAATACACTAAAATAAAGTTACACTCACCTGTATTTGTGTCATTTTGCCTGCTTTGGTAAGAACATTACCTGTATTTGCAATAATTCATCTAAGCAATTACTTTAATTTTTGAAGAAAATGTTAGCTCAGTCTTTGAGAGCTAACAGTTTTAGATCTAAAATCTAGCAATTGCCAAGAGCACCTGTCTGTAACTCCTCTCCTGTGGTGTAATTTTATCTGCTGTAAAATATTGTACTGCATTTCTATTTAGGCATGATATAGATAAGGATTCCTAGCCCTGGAAGAAACTCCACGTTCATATTCTAGTTATTCTAAGATAGTTTCTATTCCAGGTTTTTCCACTGCATGACAATTAGCTAAAATATCATCCACTATCTCAATCAAGTTTACAGTAAGACAGATGAATGTTAATTAGGCATTACTTTTGCTGTAAGGAAGAGGGGATAATTAATTAATTCTCAAGTTATCAGCAATTAAAACACAAAATCAGCTAAATGCATTAATATTGTAAAATGTAGAAAAGAAACAGTTGAGCAGAAAAGTCTTTAATTTTGTGTCCCCACAAGCTTCCACATGCAAAGCAGCATAAAGGTTATAATTACACTCTTAAGTGTACCTATCAAGTTCTAATAGAAATCAGCACAGAAACACCCATCTTTCCCTTCAGGACTTCCTCCCCTGCACTCCTTCTCAATGAAGATTTCACCAGAACCAAAAGGGAAGAAATCAGTTGAATGATTCTACACTAAAGTTAACTAGCCTAAGAAAAATAGTATTTTACCTTGGGCCCATATCATGCCTCAATCACTTTCAGCATCTGAATCGAACTTTCCAGTTACTACTTCACTCTGAATAAACCATTTGCAGCCTCTGCAAATTACACAGGCTTTCAGTATTGACACTGCACATAATGAGGGAATTTTAATTGTGATCAAGATCTGGAAAAGTATAACATCTGAAGGATATAGTAATACTTCTAGCACTAAATATCAGTCTCACAAATGTGGCCTTTGGAATTATCCAAGAGCTCAAGAGCACCTTGTACAATTGAGGAAAGAATTTCTAGGGACTTAGGAGTGGAGTTTTTCTGCAGGTCACTGGAACAGGTTACCCAAGGAGGCTGTGGATGCCCCATCCTTGGAGGCATTCAAGGCCAGGCTGGATGTGGCTCTGGACAGCCTGGTCTGGTAGTTGGCTACCCTGCACATAGCATGAGGGTTGAAACTCGATGATCTTTGTGGTCCTTTTCAACCCAGGCCATTCTATGACTGTATGAGAAGGATTGAAACTCCATTCAGCCTTTCTATGTCTCCTTCTGATGTGCCTTAAAGTCTCCATGATACCTTACTTTTATGGCAATGGCAAAGACATGGAATGTTTAAGGAAAAATCTCTATGCCAAAGTCTCTGTGAGGAGCAGACAGGCTTTAGCCATTCTTCTCCATGTTTTCTTTCTGAAAAATACCTGCAGTTTGCAAGCACATTGTTGTATATATAAAAATACATTTCAATTCCTTTCCTAGATTCTAGAGAAGAGGAAAATAAAAGCCAACAGAATAGAAACTCACTGTAAATCAGATACGAGCCCACACTATTTTAAAACATAAAATTCATTTTCTATTCATTCTTTTTCTCTTCCTCCAATTAGCAGTTAATCTCATCCACATAGCTGCAGGCTCCAAACGAGTAAATGTTGTGATTCACTAAAAACTATTTGGGAACTTTTATTTCTTCTAATTACAAGATATAATTGCTTTGGAGCTTTCTTAGACCTTTCTATGATTAGCAAGGCTTTTGGAAATTGTAGACACAGCATTTATATTTTTAATAAGCAGAAAACTTTTATGTTCATATAAAAGAGTTAAACCAGCAAAATGACAGGCAGTTTAGAGCTTAAGAGCCCCAGGAGTACTTTTGCAAGACAGGAAGGCAGAAATATGGGGGCATCAATTACTTTACATTGAAAATAGACAGTGATGTTGTGATTTTTTGCATCAAACTATACTACATAGCTGCAGAAAAGAAAGATCTTGACAAAGGGGAAAAAAGGAAAAAAAGGAAAAAAAAGGAAAAAAAGAAAATTAAAATATCTGGTAAACCTTTGTATAATGCCTTGTCTTAAAATCAAAGAGATCTCCCCCAGTAAGGAACTTAGCAACAGCAACAGGCTAAGGAGCTAAAAGGAGTCAGGCAGGAGTGCAGTTTGTGCTCCAAGGGTATGAATATACTAGAGAGAGGAAACATTTCTGGGCTTAGGAGCTCAGCTCTCTACTCAGCTCAGCTCAATTATTAGAATTGCCCCTGGCATGCTTTTGGGCAGTGCCAAATAGCAGTCATCAACAACTTGAGAGTACAGTTCAACACTTAGCACTGGTCAGGACCAGTTCCCAACAGGAAACTTGCCTGCAGCTGCCCTATTATGTAAAGCAAGGATCGTTTCATACTGATGCAAACAATTCTGTTGTAGCTGTTTTCAGTGTTAGACAGTGGTCCTAGGCACAGTTCATTTACTAGTATATACAGTCCCAGTGCTCAACACAGTAGCAGTACAGGAATAATAACACTGTGTAAGAACTACTCTGTCTCGCAGCATGCTCTGAAGAGATCTCCAAGCCAATGTTGACCTGATGCAAAAAGCCAATGCAGTGCAGCAAACAACATGTGTATGTGCAGGGTGAGAAAAGATTACCTCAATTTGTTGCTGCACCTGATCTATGATTCCTCTTGGAACTTCACCTCAGCTTAGGAGTGCATCTAAACGGCCATATTAATTGAGGAATTGAGCTGGCTCAAGGGGAAATGAGGTAAAATGCATATCCACAAAAGGTTTGGGCACTGTGAAGTCCAGAGCTAGGTGCTTCAGCTGAATCTACAAAATCATCACCAAATATCCTACACTGGACTCAATAAATCTTGAGCTCATACATGTGTGCTAGTGTACAGACAGCACTTCTAGTAGTATTCACTCCATCTTGTCACTGTACCAAAAAACTGTCAGCAGGTTTGCTGGCTTGTGCAAATGGAAAACTATGGAATGGAAAAGTTCAAGGGAAGATTACAAAGGTATATGGCATTCTGCTAATTCATGGGGAAACTGAATCACAGCAACACAGAATTACAGAATCACCAAGGTTGGAAAAGACCTTCAAGATCATCCAGTCCAACCATCCACCTATCACCAATAGTACTCAGTAAACCATGTCCCTCAACACAAAATCCAACCATTCCTTGAACATCTCCAGGGTCAGTGACTCCACCACCTCCCTGGGCAGCCCATTCCAGTGCCTGACCACACTTTCAGAAAAGTAGTATTTCCTAACATCCAGCCTAAATTTCCCCTGGCGCCATTCCCTCTGGTCCTATCACCAGTTGCACGAGAGAAGAGGCCAACCCCCAGCTCACTACAATCTCCTTTCAGGTAGTTATAGAGAGCAGTAAGGTCTGCCCTGAGCCTCCTCTTCTCCAGACTGAACAATCCCAGATCCTTCAGCCGCTCCTCATAAGGCCTGTTCTCCAGACCCCACACCAGCTTTGTCGCCCCTTTTTGAACTCACTCCAGGACCTCAATGTCTTTCCTGCAATGAAGGGCCCAAAACCAGACACAAGACCCAGACTTCTAACTCCCCTGGGGTTTGTGAGTTGAGTTGTCAGTTCTTTATTTGCTGCTTGGACTATGGAGAAATGATCCACATTCCCAGAGTCTACATCTAGCCTTGAATGCATCTAGCCACCTGAATAATGCCACAGTAGGATGTAGCAAATACCAGTAGCTAATTTTTAACCACTAACTGCAATATAAATAATAATTTCTATTAAAATAGATGTAATTTCAATTGAGGCAAATGGTGGTTTTATTATTGTATCTGATTGGGATTACTCAATTGGATTGGATAATAGCAAACTATTGTGTGATATTCTTTGTATAAGTTTGTCCATGCTTACATATTTTCTCTGTAATACTAATAATATCCCATCACTGAGAAATAAAAACAGTAAACTATACGTTTTGGAGTGCTTTGCATAATCCAGAAAAAAAAGATAATTCACTCTGCAAGGACTAGAAACACGTACAAACAATCTGAAAATACATTTTTACAGTTAGATTTTCTGAGGAGAATAGAAAAATGAGAAGAAAATATAGATATATGATCCAGACTGTCTAGAAAGATCATGCTAATAGTCTACATTTGCACAAAACATTTCCACAGAAATAAATGCAGGTGAAAAAAATAAGGTTTTATGACTGGTTTTGATCCTCTTTGACATCTTGACAAAACAGGTAACTGATCAGTTATAAATGCTTTACCTTCTATCTCTCAATCTTTTGGGATAACTTGCTGGCAAATGTTTTGGTAAGTTATAAGTATAAAAACTAAGTATGTCTGTAACTGATAAAAGTTGTGCAGTGGCATACATTTGCAAAACAGGCTGCCTGTGAATATATTTTAATGCAAACCTTATCAGCAAAATGTCAGTAGCATCCTGGTGTTGTTCTAGTCACAGCATATTCACTGCAGAGCCAGAAAGCTGCTCACTTGAGATTTAAACATTAAGTACAGACAAAAGAAAAGAAATATGAACGCTGCATGGTTTCAGATAAAGTTACTTCTTTGGACACTGTAGTTTTAAATGAAATTTGAAAGTTTTCATTTAAATATTGTCAGGCAAAAACAAAACAGAACAAATAAATAGCCCAAGTTATAACAAGTATTCAGCATGCTGTTGCTTACGTAGTCCAAGTTGAAAATGATATAAGTACCCTGACCAACTAAATATAATACATTCTTTGATTTTGAATGTGTCCTCTTTTTCTTGCACAAATTGCCCATATGAGAGAAACACATATTTTCTGCAATTAACTGGGAAAAAAATGACATTCTGTTATTAATATGAACAGGATAGAAGATTACTTTCTACTTTTTGAACTGTTCTGGAATATTTCTACGAGAGTGGGCTAGATCAGAACATGGTTAAGATTAACAACTAGGATGTAGGAGGAAAAAATGTGAAGACCATTTTTATTTTTAGCTAATGTATAACATCAATCAATCACTGGTCTGTTGCTGGGGGTGATATTATTTCTAGAATTGTCATTTATCGACTGAGTTTTATTTTAACATTGTTTTACATCTGAAAAAAGGAATTATTACAGAAATGAAAATATTTTGCAGTCTTTATTATGTCTTTCTTGTTGGCATGTTTAATGGAGAATTTTTGGAGTTTGGCTTAACTACAGCAAAGGGACAGAAAAACTTTCATCTCAAGACTATCAGTTTAAGTTGTGTATTAATCTGAAGTTACCTGCAATAAATACATGTGGTCATCTTGAGGTAAAAAGGTTGACATCCTTAGACATGATTGAAGAAATAGTAAATGACATTGCCTTGTTAAAATACAAATGTATTTTTAGTTAACCAGAAGTTCTGGATATAACAGAAACACAGCAGGTAGGAGCTTTTAGAGTCTCACACAAGCATAAGGGAATACTAATGTGCAAAGGATGGATGCGGAAGGAAAGAAAGAGGGATAGAAGAGAAAGAAAATTAATCTATGTGTCTGAGATACACTACTGTTTTGAACAGTGACTTCTCAAATTTCTGAATAAAGGC
Organism: Lagopus muta; assembly: GCF_023343835.1. Lineage (NCBI taxonomy): Eukaryota > Metazoa > Chordata > Aves > Galliformes > Phasianidae > Lagopus > Lagopus muta. The sequence continues at coordinate 41,258,352 of NC_064434.1, forward strand.
TACTCATAGCCTTTGCTGAGCTGATTACTGTGTCCCTGACTCTAGTTGATCATGATATGATATATATAAAACAGACATTTCTCCACAAATTTTTGGAAAATTTCTACCACACCGCTTCATCTAAGGTTCATAAATTACACAAACTTTGCATAAACAATTACTTCAAATGAATTGTGTCATGGTTCTGGCTTTGTTTGTCCTAGTTTGTGACTAATGGGGCAGAGGGACCCACAGACCCATGTCCTGGGAAAGGGGGAAGATAGGGAGATGGGTCTAGGGAAGGGAAAAAAAAAAAAAAAAAGCAGCAGCAAGTTCAGGGAGAAAACTAATTTACTAAATACGATAGTGGAATGCAAGATAACACAATATAATACAATATAATTGGAATTGAAGCCAAAAAATAAAATAAATCAGAGAAAGAATGTAAAAAAATTAAGGCTTTACTCTAATGCTGAAGGTAAGATGGCTGGGGAGCAGTACAGTACAGCACAGTACAGCTGAGGAGTAGAACTATACACACAGTACAGATGAACAGAAAGAGCAACCTTCCCATGACTCCCAGGCAGTTTTACCTTTCCCTCTAAATGGAAAATGAAAATGGAATAATGAAGTGTTCTGGGAGATGTAGTTCATTCTTTTCTTCTGGGACTAGGCACCCAGAACTATCAATAATCCACAGAACTGCTGCATGAACTCTTTAATTCCCAGTGCATTACATGATGTTAAGGTGTGGAATACCAATAACAAAAATCATAAAACCACAAAAAATTGTTAGTTAGAACATCTACTCCAGGAGATCCAGGACATTCTGCCCCCAACCAAAGGATAAGGGAGATTAGGATTAGAGTTGGTGTATCATAACAGACTGCTAATTATAGAGCTTGGGGGGGTGCTGACTTTTAACTTTTTTTGCAGATTATTCTGCCACTCTGTACAAGAACAGTGAAAGCTACATAAACCAAAGGACAGCAGGTTATTTTTGGTTCAGCTCGTACAACAGTAAAGACACTGTCTTGAGAGGCCGCTTTCAAAGTTATTTTGGTTTAATTTTGTTCCTTTGTCTAATAAGTACCAAATGCAAGCCCCATCAACAACCCAGGAAGTAACACACCACTTACTGGGCAAGTGCATTTATCAGGTAGATTTGTAAAAATCAGAACTCTGGCTCACAATCTGGGGGAATGCACTCCCTGCAGGAGACAGTGTTTCAAGAATGCACTGCTCTTCCACATTTCTTATTGATTGGTTTGGGCATCCTTGCACTTAGCGTTCTTAGTTACAATTGTCAATCTCACCTTGCACCAAATTGAAATTAGCTTTGCAAATTCTGATCTTAGAAACAGAGGATGCAGCTGTTGCATATCACTTCACAGCACTTGGGTACTTCCATTTGAGGAAAATATCAATCGTAGTCTTTGCAACTCACCACAAACTCACACACAACTTCAAGAGACAGGCATAAAACTAATTTCACAATCTGTTCTTAAAAGCTTTTTCATCAAATGAGTTCCGGTCCTGGAGAAGCTACATGTCAATTAAAAATGTATAGCTATACACATGTAAGCAGAAGCTTCTCATCTTGACTGAGTTATTTAAAATATTAATACAATAAACACGGAACATTAAAAATGAAGCTAACTTCATTTGGGGCTATCTTTGCATATTTTATAACTAGATATGCATTTCTCTAGGGCATGACTGTCTAAAACTCATTAAAATACTTATTTCCTCACAGGAATTGTGTTGCTTTTAGGGCATCAAATAAACAAAGAGAAACACCCAAAACACATTATTCAGCACACCACAGAAGAGGAATTTCTCTCCCAGCATGAAGTGCTTCTCATCCGAGTTACCATATGCCTCCTACTCCATATTCTATTTTTCCGTCTCTTTTTGTATAAAGATTGCCTTCCAATCCATTAACAACCTTTCAAACTGTAAAGCCTTTCCACTTTAAATATTGTATAACAACACAAGCAAATAGAAATCTATGTTACTTTTATTGTGCTCTTTGTACGAATTCAAAGCTGACAGCAAAATCTCAGATGAGCATAGGAAACAAATACCTGCTCAGCTGCAAAATTTTACATGCAACAAATCCTGTCAAATGCTATATAAACTTTCATGGTTCTGTAATTATCTTATGCTATTATGTTTCTTCTGATTTCTAATTTTATTCTTTTGTTTAAATTAAAAAAAAAGAAAAAAGAACAGGTGTAGGAAGATGTAGGAAGAAACTGAATTAACTACCTACAGTCTTAAAGGCAAAACAGGACAGCTGGAGAATGCTCCTGGGCTTCAGATTTTACTGCCTGGAGCATAGCCAATAAAATGAATGAAGTCCCACTAAAGTCAGTGTACCTGAGTTCTTCTCTGTACCTAAGTAATGGAGAGAAAATAGGCAAACTGAAGTTTCAGAAACCTGATAAGGAGCCAATATAAATCTGAATCTCTGTCAGAGTATGAATATTATGGTCCAAGTGTTTTTTTGTAAGGACATTTAGTTTTCACGAAAGCTTTCATTTTGTAATAAATATTTGTTGTGTTCCAAGTGAAAAATAAAATGTAAAAAAGTTTTTATTTCTTGTTAAAATTCTACAGTACAACAAATCCAGACATTTCTTTTTGCACTGGCTCAATATTAAGCATAAATTCCTCAGTGTTGTGCTACAGCTCCACAAAGTCATTGCAAGTTGCGAGATGCAGCCTCAGGGTTTTCCTTTAGTTTTCCTTTGCTGGTTTCTGAAGATTATGATACTTGGTTCATCACAAGTGAGATATCATGTGAGAAAGCTGCCTACACAGAAAAAAAGGAGACTCAATATTACCATCTGATTAGGAAATGAAGCTTAAAATTGTGCCAACTCAGGAGTGCTACAAGATAGAAAAATGTGATTTTGAGAATGCAAAATATCATTTTCAAGGGAATATTTAAACATATTTGAATCAGCATTTCTGGGTGAAATTTTCATTCTGTTTGAATAAACACTGCAACCTTACATACAAAAGTACAATTAATAAAAATTTATAAAAATGTGAACATTCATTTATAGGTTTGGATAAAATAGTCAACTAACATGGCCTAGCATCATGAAAGTGCATGTGGTGTGAAATCAGCATTTTTTGTTCAAAAGATAAAACGAAGTTTTGAATTACATTTCTAAATTAGTCATTAAAAGCTGTGTAAGACTCAATATTCATATTTAAATATTGTATGCAAAACACTGCTTGCTTATGGTCAATAATTCTGATGAACAACTAAGTAAAAAATATTTACCTTGTTCCAGAAAAAAAAGAAGGAAATGTAATTGAATGTTTTTATCAATTGAGTAATTGAGTAAATGATAGAGGATGAATATTTGTTTTCAAAATTCTGTTTTTCTGCTTTATAAATGGGTATAATTTAAGTCTAGACTATAAAGAAGAATTGGATCTGTAAACATCTAATTTTCATTAAATTATCATTCACATTTCCTTATAATACTTCTCTCATGATTTAAAAACTCATTTCATTTTTACTTTCCACAAGTCCCTAGAATTTTTACCATTACATCAAAGAATACAAAAAAATACTAACTGAAAATATATTTAGAAGAAAGTAAGACTTCTCTCAGATCAGAAGATAGGTATATAGTATAATATACATCCTGTTTTGAAATTATACCGCTGATTAAGAAATTAGAAGGACACCTAAAATGAAAACAACTTCATATTTCCTCCTTACTTACATACTCTTTTCAAGCACAAGATACTTTGTGCTTTGTACTTGCAAAATATCTCAGTTCTTCTGCTTTCAGCAAGATCTTTTCCGAAACAGTTTTTGAACAGATTTTACAGTCACAGAATCACAGAATCACAGAATAACTCGGGTTGGAAGGAATCTCAAGGATCATGAATCTCCAAAACCCCTGCTAAGGCAGGGCCACAAACCTCCACATTTGATACTAGACCAGGCTGCCCAGGGCCCCCATTCAACTTGGCCTTGAACACCTCTAGGGATGTGGCATCCACAACCTCTCTGGGCAGCCTGTTCCAGCATCTCACCACTCTCTCTGTAAAGAACTTCCCCCTGACATTCAACCTAAGTCTTCCCTCCTTCATCTTAAAACCATTTCCCCTTGTCCTGCAGTTTCAACCCTTTCAAAGAGTTGACTCCCCTCCTGTTTGTAGGCTACCTTTAGGTATTGAAAGGCTGTAATTAGGTAACTCCGCAACCTTCTTTTCTCCAGGCTGAACAAGCCCAGCTCCCTTAGTAGGGGAGGTGCTCCAGCCCCCTGATCATCTTTGTGACCCTCCTCTGGACCCTCTTCAACAGCTCCCTGTCTTTTCTGTACTGGGAGCTCCAGACCTGGACACAATACTCCAGATGGGGCCTCACAAGAGTGGAGTAGAGAGGGACAATCACCTCCCAGTCCCTTTTGTCCACTCTTTTGATGGAGCCCAGGATACCATTTGCTTTCCAAGCTGCAAGAGCACACTGCTGGCTCCAGTTCAAGCACATACACTAAAACAAAAGTTAAAACTGATCATAGGATTGTTTAATGAAAATTAATGGTAAGAAAAAGTAATGAACAGGCAAAGTCAGACAATGAAATGTAGAGAATTTGTCATCACAAATAGAAGTTAAGTCTCACATCCTGGTATGACCTCCACCACAGCTGCTGAGACTTTAGGCCAGTCAGAAATGGCAAGGAAGATGCTGGGCCTGAAGACACACCCAGTAAACCAAGGTGATTTGGATCCTCTTTGTCATGTTCGACTTAGCATGACTCATCTTTATTGTGATTTTATTTAATAAAGAGTTCATTAATTGCTGAGTTCCACACTTACAAAATCATTTTGGGAGGAGCTTGGAATAGCTTTTTAGATTTCCCTGTGAAATGTATGACAATTGATGTATTTCAATGGAGATGTAATCATGCAGACCAGGTAACTATGCCCCTTATATCGGTAATGTCAATCTGAACAATTTTGCGCTATCCAGGATCAAACATTACTCCATACTTCATCTGAATTTATTTTTAAATTGTTCCATGTACAAAACTACAAAGATCTTAGAGGTCTTTTCCAACATAAATGGTTCTATATTGATACTACATTTTTAAACAAATTTTTGTTCCCAATTCCAGTCAAGTTTATCTTGTTCAGTGGATAATAGTCTCATATTTCAGGCAATAAGTAGAGATTTAGGAAAACTGAGCTAAAAGTCTAGCATAGGCATGATGAATCATCTTCTGGAGAAGGATTGTCTCTCCTGATAACAAAAAAAACCAACAAACCTGGCTTGCAAGATGCATAAGTAATAGCTAGCTAAAATACGGATTCAGCTCTAGGTTGGAACCAGAGGTGCTTAAGGTCCTTTCCAAGCTAACCCACTTTTTGATCATATGATTCTACTTATCCAAAATTTAACTGGATAATTTCCACTTGTAAATTCCATGTGGCAAATAGACTTGAGTGACAAAAAAAACGGGGTTGAACTTTTAGTAACAATGTATAGTAAGGGATGCAATTCTTATCTTCTAGAAATATTCCCAGTGTTGAAGATTGAATTAGGTATTAAAAGACTTAGTTCCTAAAGAGCATGAAAAAAATAAATATTACATAATGTGGATGAAAAACTTAGTTCTCAAATTGTTTTAACTCTTGTTAACACTGTATAAATCCTTCTAACTTCAATAGTTCACCTTAAAGCCTAAATCTACTACAGATTTTACTTCATTTATATTATTTATATCTACTATACTTGTGCAAACAGACAGAAATTGCTAAATATCTAATAATGCCGTATTTACTGTCTGAGATTCCGAACCAACAGTAACAACTGCTTGCTGATAATACATCTCTGCACTGAAGAAAGTATTTCAGAGATTAACAGATTGTCACAAATAACTCATTTTGATAATACATATCTGAAATCATGTTCCAACATATGAGCATACTTCATGCTTAAAATTAAAATGTATATGCATGCTTGACAGTTCCTTGTAACAATTTGTAACATGTCAATATTTTGAAAAACTCTGTGAAGGATGAGAAGTTAGATAGTTAGATAGTTAGATAGTTAGGGCCTCTTTCTGTTTTCTTTTAATATACAGATATATGCACATTTATATATAGGTAGCTTTAAAGAAATTGCAGTAAGTATATGAGGTTAGTTTCAGAAGTCAGGTCTCATACAAGTAGAATGGTAGAATGGCTCCTCCAAACAGTACCACCTACCTTTCTTTTAGGTAGTTTTTATAGGATGAGTTGAATAGTTGATGGTGATATTTCTGTACTGATTTCAGCAACAGCTTAAATAACTAATATAGGTTATTTATATTTGTAGAATTGTAGAATTACAGAATTGATCAGGTTGGAAAAGACTTTCAAGATCATCAAGTCCAAGCACAACCTAACCATACTACCCTAACTCTAACAACCCTCTGCTAAATCATGTCCCTGAGCACCAAATCCAAATGGTTTTTAAACACGTTCAGGGATGGTGACTCAACCACCTTCCCAGGGAGCCTATTCCAGTGCTTAACATTCCCTTTCTGTAAATAAGTTTTTCCTGTTATTCAACCTAAATCTCCCCTGGTGCAACTTGAAGCCATTTCCTCTCATCCTGTCACCTGCCATCAGTGACACCAACGCCATTCTCACTGCTATCACTTTTCAGTTATTTGAAGAGAGGAATAAGATCTCTCCAGTAATACTTACCTAATCTCACTCTATACAACAGTGTACTCATCAAGTACTATTAGAAATTATTTTTTTTATCCAAGATCATTGACCTTCCTCTGAAGAAAGTACTATTTACAAGTTTAAGAAAACCATACCAATAGCTAAACTCAACTCTCTCCATTCAAAATAACATTGGAACATGTTTCTATACAAATACTAAACTGATTTATTTATTTTCAAAATGCATAAGCTGTATTATTCAGCATTTGATTGTTATATAATCATGCAAATGTAAGAAAAAAAATTTTCTTGAATTCCTAATTCAAGAGGTTTTTTTTTGTTTGTTTGTTTGTTTTTTGCTTTGTTACAGAAGACAGAATGGCTGTTGAACTAAGATTTTAAAGGGAGTAAGAGGTAACATGTCTCCCTTACATCTGTTTAAAAGCTAAAGGTATTGTATGGCAATGCAAAGTCATTCTGTAACTTGGTAGTCTTGTTATTCCAATATAAGCCTCTATTATCTGAAAGCAAAAATGCTATTCTCTAACAAGCTTTTGATATTTGAAATCTGTCAAATTTCTCTCTGGTATCAACACTTGCAGCCTTGCCGTTAGAGATCAGTTTGGTCCTTTAACTAAAGCTGTGACTTAGTTATTACCTTCTACAGAATATATCTTAATGAAAAAAGTCAAAGACTTTCCTGAAAACTTTTAATAGCCTGGACTTTAACAACAACTGACTGTTAAAAAATTTTGCCACCTACTACCTAGTCCTAAAACACTAGCTTTCTAAATTAGTTTTCTGCTTTCTGCAGCTGCTTTCTCCCAAGCACATTACACCACATGTAACTGGAGCTGTTTTATTACATAACTAAGCCATGCAGGCTACATCTTATGCCTCTTCTCTCTCATACAACACAGTATACACAACTTTTAATGATATCCTTAGAGAGCTGGTCAAAGAGCTTGGGGGTAGAAATGTACTAGTGACCATAGGTTTAGCCTAATATAAGAAGGGGCTCAGGGTAAGATTTATAGCATTTTGTTTGTTAGTTCTTCCTTAAAAATTGTTTCCCTTCAGAGTAATAAGATGAGCATCAAATTCTGTCTCCCATTTAACAGGCATAGAAAAATCTCCCTTGGAGTTGAAAATATAAAGAAATGGTAATATAACAACCTTATTTGTATCACTTAATTGTATCACTGAATAATCACTTATTTGTATCACTGAATAATCCTGGTCATGTTTGTAAAGGGAGAATGAAAATAGAACAAACTGCTATAAAAATTATATTTAATACATACTTTGATTTGGTTAAACTTATCAATTCCATATAAACAGTGCAACTGAAGATCAATAGCTTGGTGTACATGAATTAGAAAACAACAATAACACCAAAACTAAAATACTTGTATGTCTGCAGAATTTGTACATGAAAAAGAATCTGTAGTAGACTGAATTGGAACAGTATGCCGTCTCAGAATATTTGATTACCTTATACAATATTAAATAAATTTATTGACAATAAAACTATATTTACAGTTTTAACATCATTGTTTTCTTCACAACTGCATCCTACTCTGTTTTGTAACATCTTGAGGCTTCAAAAATCTCCTTGATCCCAGCACGATTTAGACAGTTCCACTTGAGAATGTAATCTAAAATGTGTACAGTGTTGTCTGACTTTGGTGGAGTACCTGATCTAACTGGAAGTGTCTTGGATCCACACCGGTCTGCAGAAGCAAGTGCCTAATTAATTTTTAATTAATGGCAACTTGGGTGCTTTTTTTATCAGGAGCGGCCACTCATTTGATGTGCAGCTCCAAATTATATGAACAGAACTTACTCTCTCTTGTATTCATGCAAGAGTTGAGAGTCTCTGTCACCTCTTCATTTCTGTATTTATAAGTTGATAAAGTCAACTACATAGAGAAAAATAAAAAAGAGAGAGAGAATTGTGATTTTTTCACATTTTCACACCCTAATCTTCATGTTAAGAGCAATCATGAACAAGATTTACCAGTTATAGGCAGTGATCTCAACTCTCATTCTAAATGGCAGCAAAGTCATTCTATATCGCTTTTAGTATACGTAGAGAAAGCTCCAGCACTTCCCTGTTCTTATTATCCCCTTCTATATAGATTTGGGCTAACTTTCCTCAACACATTACTTTTATGCACTGACCCTTCAGTAACACTGATCTCACAGTCACAGAAACCATAGAGGGAGTCTAAAAGTTAGGATTTTTTGCCTTACACATCTATTAAGTTTCCTGTAATGCTGCAGCTCATTAAAAAAAGACAAAAGACATGAGGAAAGTGGATAACAGGTAGTTTTTAAAACATTTTCATTACTTTTACATAAACTAAATTCTGAATATTCTTGATTTACATAATTGGGCTTCATCAAAAGGATAATGTATGGAATCACTTTCTCTGTAAATTTAAACAGACAGAGAAGCAAGTCACTTTGTACCTGTCACTGCAGACATATACCTTACTTCCACTGTTCCATGCTTGTCCTAAACTCCTTTCACTACTTCTTTCTCCAGGAGAGCTCACATAAGGAATGCAACCATAGACTAAACAAAGAAAGCCCCTGTCCACCGCATCTTTCACAATCTTTTATGTATGATTTAATGCAGTACATTAATGCCACACAAACATTTTTAGGCAAGATAACTTTGAAGTACAGTGTAAAATTAATAAGGTACAATTTATTTTTATCTTGATGACAAACCAAAAAGCCAAATTAAGAAACAGAATTAAGGATTCTGAAGAGGCAGAATTAATAATCTACCCAACTACTTTTTCCAGTTATAATCCCTGAGTAAGCTCATTCTCAAAATGACCAAGAGAGAATGCATCTGCCCCGTTTTTACTACAACACATTGTTGCATATCCTTAGTAATTTTTGAAAAAATATCTCATAATTGTGTTCTTCGTTCCAAAAGCTCGGGTATTCTGCATGCAGATGACAGAGTAAGACCTCTGTACAGCTAATCATGATGAAGATGAAAATAATAATCCTGGAGACTGAGTTGAATATGTAAAATATATATTTAAAAAAAACAAACATTTTGCTTTGAATGCAAAGTAAAACTTTTTGCTTTAAAGAAACTCTCAAAAAAGATAAAGATTTTGCAAGTATCTCAAAAGTTACATATACTTTTGTAATGTAAGGGGAGGCACAAGATGGTCACAGAGCTCTAAAGACAATTCTTTGATTTCTGGCAAAATGCCATAACACATATAATGAATGCTAACAAATGGATAGGGCTGATATTTAAAGCTTTTGAGAAAGTTACTAATTCCTCATTAACTATAGTTACAGCTTATAACTTTTAAGATTTTATTTCTAAGATTTAAGTAGTAAAATGAAGTTGTGAAAAGAGTGTAGAAAGTACAGAAATTCACAGACTATGGCATAATTAACACTGGTTTCATACGGAGGCCAAATACTTCATATATACATGCATTATGTAAGTCATAAGCACTTTCTGCATTATAGAAAAATATATTAATGTGCACAAGTTCTGAAACTGTTCAACAATAACCCCAATGAGTTTTACTAAACTATATGCATTTATCTATGTAACATTTATAAATATGAAAACATTTACTTTCATAATTTTTTCCATACTATTTCTGATACCTAGCATAATCAGGAGAATTATGCTAAAGATGCAGCTTAGAGTTATAAGAATATTCCACACATGTATTTCATTTTCTTTTATATAGCTTATCCATTATAATATTTTAATCCACCAGGAACATTTAATTCTGGACAATCACATACAAAGTAACAATTTCCCTTTTTAAAAGGCATCAAAGATAAGAGCAAATGTAAGCCCAATGGCGTTGTATGCTGAGCATTGTAGTTTATATGGTAAGGCAGATTATTATAAACAGCCACGCAATTCAGACATTTTATATTGATATTGATGTCTTTTAATGCCCTCTCACATGGCTATAAATGCTAATTCATGCCAACTGTTCTGCTTTCAGCATCACTGCTACTGCATCAACATGTCACCTAAATAAATGTAATTAAGTATTCTCCGTAGCTACTGATTACAGTATGCTGATGAACATTCCCTCTGGATTTAGCAGCCTCTTTCATAACAACGACAATTATCATCTCATATTATAATGTCTGTGCTTCTGAAGACTTCTTAAATAATCTAAAATTTAAATTGTACAGACAGTTGATTATTGCAATCTAAAGTTCAACAGAAGCATAATCAAAAGGGATCAAGTATCCCATTGCTGACATCTATTAAGCAATATGGTAATATAAAAGTTGGGAAATACATATTTTAAAAAGTACATTTCTCTCTTAAAAAAGAACTCTGGAAATTTTTTCTTTCTTTTATCTACTTTCTTTTTTTATTTTCAGGAAATAAACATTTTTTTCTTTCTCTTCAGCAAGGATCTCCTCTGTTTTTAAGATCCTGATTATTTTACACTAAGAAGAGTAACCTTCAGAAAGCTGAAGTGTACAGTGCATCATAGAAATATAGAATCGTAAGTTTGGAAATGACCTGCAAGATCATCTAGTCCAACCATCCTGCCATTACCATTGCTACCACAAGCACTAAACCACATCTCGCAGCTCATCATCCAGATGATATGTAGTGATATCTAGTATAAAGATTTTTTTTTTTTTTTTGCTTATAACTTTAAAAGCTAGTAGATCACATTTCATGAGGTGAAGTCACACAAATGCAGCTGTGAGATAGTCACCTGGAATAGCCTATTCTTTGTAAATGATCTCCAAGATTCTTTCAAATTAACGTTACGTTTTCTTGTCATTATTCCTGTGTAAAAAAAGTGTTTTGTGCAAGGAGTAGGAACACCTTTGGATCATCCTTTCACGAACAACTTAAGAGGCTATTCTTTTGAGTATGCGGATATGAGCAGAAAGAAATACTTTCATCTTCTTTCCTAAACTGTGATCTATATCCAACACAGTCAAATCCTGTGTTAAATCATATGTAGTCTATGATATCTTTATCTACAATCCTTGAGAACTATATCTAGTAACATATGAGGTTCATACATCAAAAAGAAATTAGAACAGAACTTGTGTTATGTTTCTTACAATTCTTAGAAATAATCATTTCTCCTCCAACCCAAATCATGAATATTGCAAAGCTGAGCTGCTTTCTAAACATTCTTCTTTCTCATTCTTATGAATAAATTTAGATACATGTATGGTATTATTCTACTAATCTTTTTTTCTTTTTTTCTTTTTTTTTTTAATTACATATTCTTCCTATATCTGGATGAAAGGTATTTGTCTGTCTCCTACATTTCTTCAACTGCTTTGCTGGCTTTTTTAGAATGCTCTTAATGCCCATCTTTGTCAGAAGTCAAAAGACAACTACATTCACATGAAATACAGACTCCACATCTTTCTTGTACTGTGGCCAGGCCTGGGGCTTCCACCACAAAAAAAAATGCCAAGCTGTTGAGAAGGGTCCAGAAGAGGGCCATGAAGATGATCTGGAGTACTCCTGTGAAGAAAGGTGGAGGGAGTTTGGTTTTTTCAGCCTGAAGAAGTCTCTAGGGAGACCACATTACAGCCTTCCAATATTTAAAGGGAGATTATAAACAGAAGGGAGACTGATGTTTGATATTATCTGATAGTGATAGGACAAGAGGAAATGGTTTTAAACTAAAAGATGGGAAATTTTAGATTAGATGCTAGGAGGAAGTTTTTTACTCAGAGGGTGCTGAGGCACTGGCAGAAGCTGCCCAGAGAAGCTGTGGGAGCCCCATCCCTGGTTGCATTCAAGGTTGGTTGGACTTGGCCCTGAGCAGCCTGATCTAGTGGGCAGCAACACTGCCCACAGTAGAGGTTGAAACTGGATGATCTTAAAAGTCCCTTCTAACCCAAACCATTCTATAATTCTGTGATTCTATGATTTTATTGGTTTCTGTCTTTTATAATGTGAAAGACGGTGATCTTATTAGTTTCTTAATTTAACACTAACAAAGCTATATATTATTTCTTCTGAGTCTGAGACGTACATATACGAGTGTGTGTTCATGTATTTATGTATATATGCACATTTATCTGTTGTGTATTAACAGGTCATTGTCATTTTTTAAATTATAAACATGGAGTTATATGTTTGAATCATCTGCAAGATCTGTCTTTTTCAATCTGTTTTTATCATACCTTCCCATCCATGTCAAAATGCATTAGCAAAACTGAAATATTCTTTCAACAGGGGAACACACTTCCAAAGTATAAAAGAAGAATCTTTAAATCTTACAGGTGTTTGAAAGGAACAGATGGAAACAGAGTTTTGAAAATTAAGAGATTTCATCCTAAGGAAAAAAATATTACTGGTTCCTTAAAGCAAACTGTTTTCAACAAAATCAGTTTTGATATATAAATACATAGGAGCAATATATGCATAGAAAAATACATATATTAAAACCAACCTTCAGTACTACTTTTGCCTAACCTAAAGATGCTCTGGCCTTCTCTGACTGTTACCATTCAAAGCTTTTTTGAGAGACTCTGTTGACCTTTAAGCTCCAGGCAGCAGTTAAATTTACCTAGTGTAGCATATCCATATGAATGGTACAGGAAAAAAACAAAAACAAAAACAAAACAAGTCACTTTTTGCCCTTTAATTCCCTGTAATACAAGAGAAAAGAGTAAGGGTGGAAAGAAATCAATCGTAACTTATCCCTTGACGAATATCAGCAAACACTGTGTCACAAAACCAATGTGGAGAAATAGAGTATGGATTTTCTGCTGACATTTGTAAAGTGTTTGTGTCAAAGTATTTTTCTAATATAGTAAAGGTTACAGTTTAACAAATTAAAGCACATGCTTCTTTTGAACTGACATGATGGTCATTTAGGTTAATTTAAATGTCTTGTGTTTTTCTAATAAACTCTTAATCTAACCTACAGTGATTATGGCCACTCTTTGCATTAATCTGCCATACATAACTGCTTTTTCATCAAAACGAGCTGAATGACAACAATGTAATAGCCTTTGACTTCATCTAGTAGATTTTGGATGAAATACGTACCACATAAAATATGCCAAGAAGTGAATTTGCACTGCAAAAGCATGAGCAAAGATTTTGTTTCAAATGATTTCTGATAGCTCAAATGCTCTGATTTTTCAGGAATGATTGAACTAGATAACTAAGTTCCTGCAACACAGTTCACTAGTTGTGAGATACTTCTTGTAATGAAATTTCTTGGAAAAGACAAAATCTCTTTGCTTCCCTAATCTCCATGACTGAATTTACATTAAAATATTTTAGTATTTTTGAATTATACTGTGACTGCTTATAACAAATACAGCATAAACACAAAGTTGTCGTGGATTTTGATGCATTACTCAAGTAATGATCCAAAATGAAATTTTGCTCTAGAATATATTATAGAATAAATTACTAATCCAAAATTTGACTTTGGTGAAGGTTTTTGAACTACAGTTTACTAATTTTTTTAAAGCATCATCTAGAGGATACATTGTTTTGGCTGTTACATAAACAAACAGAAACAGGAAAGCCTTGATCAGAAGACCTATACATCTAAACAAACAAGACCGATCAAAAGAAAATGACTGTCTGAGAACAAATTTGTACCTCTTTTTTTTTTGATTTACCATTTTTGATTTTCCAAAATAGGACTCTTCATTCTTCTCACAACAAAGTCTGGTGACTTGTCTTCACATTTCAATGGGTAAGAAAGCAGCACACTGACTTTGCTTCCACAGTCATTGAACTAGTGATTGTTTTTATCTCATTACACTGAAGAAAGCATGTTGCTAATTGATTTGCAATCCTCTTTTTCTATTTTATGCATTTAAATAAGATCTAAATGAACTAATTTGGATGTTATTTAGTTCTGGCTGTGATGGGAAGTCATAATCAGGAATTTTGAAGTGCATGAAGTCATATGAAACTGCTTGTAATGAAGCACATTTAGTGGAATGTTCTTATATGGCTATGATATCCGTCTATTTGAAAAACATGAAATATTTGTCATGTATCTAGTTCACCTACATCAGATAAGACTGTCCCTTTCTGCCCTGAAGGATTCACTTTTCATCTCCTTACCTGATCTGTCACAACTTTAGATATAACTAGAATTTTAATGTGCTTTAACCTACATCACAAACACTTGCTCCTGTAAAAAGCATAAAACTATAAAATTGGATTAGCACCATGGAGTGCAGTATGTAATTTTAAATCAGTAAAACACAGGGCTGTAGTTCAAGACATAGGAAATTTTGACTCAGATTTGATTTGACAGGGGAAAGAAAAGGAATAAGAAAAAAGCAGTGTTTAGATTTGAAAGAATGAGCTTATTAAGCTTGAGTCAGTGATTATTATCATTTAAATATTTTGCTGAGATAATCTTTAATGACTACCTAAGAAAATAATATCTGTAATAAAATATTCAATAATGGTTTGAAATAGAAGGGAGAAGCTCATAAAATTAATATACTTAGAAAATTTTAAAAATGTGGTATGGGAATAAAATTCAATTTTTTCTGAAGCTTAGAAGAATTTTTGTACGATGTACATGTAAACAAACCCACAGACTAATCAGAGTCTAAGTCCTGTAGGTGTTTAGTAATAACAAACATTGAATTTCTGGGACAAAAAAAGATTTATAATCTTTTAATGAATAGAATAGAATACATTTTGTGTGATACACTGTATTACATATGTACTCGATACAAAAGTGTATATTTCTGGTAGATGTGTTTATTTAGATGAGATTTTCAGGAGGGCAAATAACTAAAGCATCTAGCTTGGAATAACCTAAGGGTACGTAATGTTGAAAAGAAATCCATGTATGGATTCTTGATTTAATTGTAGTGAGAGTTTTTGAAAACTTTGACCAGTATTGACACAGGTCTGCAATCTCTAAAAAGGAAAATGTATTTCCCACTATATATAATCCCAGCCCATATCCTTAGAATCCATCAAAGCTTTTCAGACCAGAAAAGATGTTCATTACTATGATGTTAATATTTCTATCACATATATAAAAGATTTAACAATATATTTTAAAAAATATTTTATACAACTAGTATCATTACCTCTGTCATTATGACTGTTTGTGTATCTATTTTTGATATTATGTTGATCATATAATTTCAAAGCCATGGAGTCAAAACTAATATTATGCATAGACTACATTTCACATGCTAAGAAATCTTAAATGAAAACATACCAACTGTAAGATTTATCAACAGATAATTTAAATATGTTATGATATTTATTATATTTTATTCATATAAATTTATGTATATATTATTTATTATTATATTAATATATAAATTATATTAATTTAAATATAATTTAAATATAAGTCACTAGAGCTACTGGTGAGAAATGCCAGTTTCGGAGAAAAATACATATTACATTCATATTTCAGGAGGATCTGAAACACTCCTTCCAGAGGTCTATTTTTATCTCTTAACTACGGACAGAGGTAAAGATGATGAGTTTATCCCCAGGTGATTTTTAGATGCCTTGTGGAATGGAAAGAATAGGCTTCTTTGACAACTGCATATGTGCCTTTTGAAGAAAGCTCTCATAGTTGAGATCCTCAAGAGCAGTAATAATAATTTTTGTGCAAGCATAGCTGACATTAGCAATAGCAGGTGGCTATTGCTAGTAGGTAGCTACAAATCACAATATCATAGAATATCATGAGTTGGAAGGGACACACAAAGACCACTAAGTCCAACTCTTTCTAGAGAGAATGACCCATAAATCAAAAATAGTCAGCACCAGGATCCAGCAGCAGTCCCGATGCACGACATTTCAAAAGTCCAAGGCAAAAGCAGCAGGTGGAGAGCAGCAGCGTGGCCTTGGGCAGCAAGCAGGTAGCAGGAAGAAGTTGCAGAGCCAATCTGGGAGGAAGCAGCAGGACTCAGGTAGCAGGCCCAGGAGAGTCCGTCAGCATGCAAAAATTCCATAGTGAGGAATCTGATAGCTGACACCTTTGTTCTTCTTCAGCATCGTGGTAGAACGCAGAGCAAGTCCAGGAGGGAGAGAGGCAGGTCGTGAGGCTTCTCATGTCAGAAACCTCTTCTTCTTCATGAGGAATCTGTTGCCAGAAAACCTAACCTCATGATTGTAGGTCCCCTTTTTATCCTTCTTCTTCTGCCATCGTGGCATCCCTGGGCACTTGGGTAAGAGTCGTGTGCAGCACATCCTGAGATGGCCATATTTCTCGAGATAAGCCCACACAAAAGACTGCTTCCTGGCCATTAATCTGTGGTTTATCTTTCTCTCATTGCCCCTGGCCTTGTCCATCTGAGTCCCTCAGACAAAGGATTTCTCAGCCGTTGCCCAGGACTTGCTTGGACTTGTCCCTGTCCCCAGCAAGCTTTGAGACAATTGTGTAAAAGAATGATCTCCTACACCTGGGCAGCCTATTCCAACTGCCCAATCACCCTCTCGCTAAAGAACACTTCAACCTGGTAGTCCCATGACACAGCTCTTTGCTGTTCCTTATGTTTTTGTCACCAGCAAGCAAAGATAAGCACCTCCCTCTCTGATCCCCTGCATGAGGCCACCCCTCAATTTCCTCTTCTCCAGGCTGAAGAAAGCAAGCAACTTCATCCACTCCTCACATATCTTGCCTTCGAGAGCCTTCACCATCTTTGTGGACTTCGTTTTATGTCCTTATTTTGTAGTGCTCAAAACTGCATGCTGTACTCAAGGTTGAAGCCACACCAGTACAGAGCAGAGTGGACAAATCCTTTCCCTCAACCAGCTAGGAATGCTGTGCCTGATGCATCCCAGGATGCAGAGTTAACCTTTTGGATACCAGGACACACTACTGACTTATATTCAACTTGCTGTCAACCAGAACTCCCAGATCACTTTCTATGGATCTGTTCTACAGCCTCTCATACTCCAGTCTGTATATATATCCAGGGCTGTATCATCTCTGGTGCAGAATCCAGCATTTGCTTTTGCAGTTGTCACAACTCAGTTGTTGCAATTACTCAGTTACAACTGTTTACGGGCTGGTTTGGCCCGGTTCCATTACTAGTGGGGAGGAGAGATTTGTGAATCCATGCCTCCGGAAAAGGGAAACAGGGGACCCTGAATAATTAAAAACAGTGGCAATGATCTGAGAAGAAACAAACTAATTTACTAAATAAGATATCGGAATGCAAGATAACACACTATAATACAATATAATTAGAATTGAAGCTAATAAATCAAATATAATGAGAAAAAGATTGTACAAAAGCTGAAGGCCTTACTTACACTAATTCTGAAGTGATGCACACAGTTGGGATGAGCAGCGGGGAGGAAATTGAAAAGAGGGATATCAGGTGACCTACCAAGGCCTTATATTTGTTCTCCTGAGCAGAAATGATAACAGAACAACAAACAGTCTTCCGGGGAATGTAGTTCTTCTGCATTTCTGGGACAGGTACCCAGACCTGGAGCATTAGCTCTTTAACTCTAAATTGCCAATGTCTCTGTGAGGTCTCTGTACCCTCAAGGGAGTCAACAGTTCTTTCCTTCCAGACAATTTAGTATTGTTTGTAAACTTACCCAGTATACTTTCAAGTACAACATAAAATTCATTGGTGAAAATATAGAAGATACATTACCCTAAATTACCTAATTACCAGGGACTGGCCACCAGCCTGATGTAATACCATTTACTATAAATCTTTGAGTCTGATCCATCAGTCATTTTTCCATCCATTGGCCACAACCCTCTGGTTGCCATCATCCAACCAATTTATTCAATGAATAGTCAACTCTTGAAATCCATCTCTCTCCAACTTAGACATGAAACTGTGGTTTTTCTGGGCCTTCCTTTCTACATGTTTTAAAAATGGGAGTGTTGTTTCCCTTTTTCCATCAGCAGGGACTTCTCCCAACAGGCACAATTTTTTGAATATGATGGAGAGTGGCTTGGCAGCTACATCAGACAGTTTCTGGGATGCATGTCATCTGGTCCCATAAGGTTGTACATATTCAGTTTCATCAGGTGGTCTCCAACTTCTTCTTCTCTTAGAGTGGGAGAGATCTTGTTTCTCAAGCCTCTGCCTGGAGATTCAGGGATGTGACGGACAGGGTAAACTGCCCCTGTAGGGGTAAAGAACTTGTTAAATAAAATGTAATTCAGTCAGATTCTATTTGTTCATTTATTCATCATTTACCAATAGACTGTGAAGACATTTCCAAGACAAATCTTCTGGGAAGTTGTATACATAATTGACTTAATTCTTTGGTTAACAGATGAAGCATATTTGTGTTTCTCACTCATGTCAGTGATGTCCAAAATAAAAGTAAAAAATGTCACTGTATGTTATGTCCAAACTCTTAAATACTAAGATTTGGGTTGAACAGGCTTAGCAGGCAGCTTATAAAATTTTAGCCTTCCATTACACATAGCCTCTTTCAGCATTCTCAAACTGTTATACTCAAGGAAAAGCAGTATAGATTTTTTATATCTTTCAGATATGGCACACTGATAATATCTGGAGCACAAATAGTCTGTAAAGCAGCTGGAGCATACCCACCATACCATAAAGAAACCAGTCTGTACTGTTATCCAAAGCTGGAATCCAAAATACAGTGCAGGATAACAAATTTCTTCATATCATGCCATGATCATAGCTGTACTACTTTCTGCACTACTTTCACTTCATCTGACTCTCATCAAGACTGTACTGAGAACTACTTCCTCTGTACATTCCAACTCCCATTTCTCAGACTGTGCAAGATACCTTGCTGAGTATAGGCATGTGTACTAGTTAAAAGACCTAGGTACAACCCCCTGTGATGCAAGATCTGGTCTGCCATTCAGAAAAAGGATTTTGTCCTCTGTCACCACAGTGTTACTCCCTTACTGTACAGAACTCAGTAAATATTTTAAGAACACCTTTCCAGGATTGTAGTCATCTCAACAACACTAAAGAACGCCTTTAAATCATCATTCTGACTCTATCAGCAACTGCTGAGGATAATAGTACTTTCCACATAGATTTAACCATTCTAGAAAACAAATTGTTCCAGGGGCTTTTTACCTTATATGAAGCACATTGAGATCCATATTATGTCTAGGTCTAGAGTTATCCGTGGGCAGCTTGTGCTGTGGAATTCATGTTATGAATTTGCCTCTAGATGTTAACTGAATCTGTAAACCAAGATTTGGAAGAACGGAGATACACTTTGCCTGAAAAAAGCACCACAATACTCCTTGAATTGGCATCAGGGAACAGATCCTTTGCAACCTAGAAAAAATGTTAAACCTCTTTCCTTATTGCTATTTGATATGTCATACAGGGTTGCAGCCAATCACGTTCTTACTCAGTGCTCTCTGCTCTCAGTATCTTTTCACACCCAAGGTCTCAGTAGGTACATCATAGCTAAAAAAGATTTTAAAAAGATCTTATTATAGCAAAGGAGCAATATCATTTTCTGATAGTTATATTTTATTTCAGAGGAAACTTTTTCGTTAGTTTGAATGATGTTGAAGTCTGGAAACAACTTCAGTCTCTGCAAGTCTACTGTGTTTCAACAAACACTGTCTGTAAGCAGTGATTTATTATGTCTGCAATGAGCTTTCAGAAAGAAAAACTATCTTCTGGGACCAACCTAGACATAATTATTATTTTATTTTTATTATTATTTTAATTCAGTGTAGAGAACTAAGGTATAAAGGTTGCCAACAATAATAACTAGATTTGAACACTTAGAACTAAATTACTAAGTGTAATGAGAAGATGTGGACTTAATTTGCATTTATTTTTTAAAAAAAGAACTGGATATCAGCCAGTGCTTAGATTTACTAACACTAGGAAATGCTGTCACAGCTCGTGTGTACATATGATATTAGTCATGCATTTTGTTAATCTAACATATTGAACATAATTTATCAAGACATCAAAATAATAGCTTTTACTTCCTTTCCTCCTCTGTGTGATGACATGCACAATAGACTTTGAATCTGTACTTACACTCCATTAGAGCTAATTGAAACTACATGACAAAATTAACCTGCTTTTTAGTATAAAGCATTAACACAATGTGAATAGAAAATAACATTGGAAGGGATGGTGATGTATAAAACCAAGTAATCCTTTTTTTTTTCTTGAAAAATAAAATGGAAAAATATTTACAAATTAAGTAAAATTAAAAAATATCAAAAATATCAACTGAGCCAGATACTGTCTCCAGCTTTGTTCATTATACTCTGATTTTCTATGAGAATGTGACATTTCAGTGACTTCCAAAAGTGATGAAGCACTGACTGCTGGTTTCATGTTGCATTTAGATGCAACATGAGAACTGAGCAGGTGGTCATGGTACAAATGAGCTGTAAAGAAAATCCATTTACACTATACACTGTACTTTTCTGAAAATTGAAATTTAAACCTGTGTAGGAACACATCCCAGTAATGCAATGAAACTGTCTTAACTTTTCAATTGATTGCTATTAATTTTTAATTGAAACAGCTGTCAACATTTCCCAGTACTGTAATTCATTATTTTTCACAGAAAATTCAAAAATTTCTAAAATTAACACTTTCTTATCTGCTGATTCACTGGCTCACACTTTATTCCTTCAAGTTGCTTTTTATATATACAGACAGAAATAATGGAAAAACTGAAATCATGATATTTAACAAATTACAGCATGTTATATAAATGGCTTTGTTTAATGATCTTAAAAATTGTAATACACCATCAGAACTGCAACTGAATGAAGTAATACCAATTAAATCAAACATCACAAGAGGATCATATAGTACAAATACATGGTGATAAATACACACCAACAGATTTGGTACAGGCAATACTAACCATATTTTTCAAACTAATGTAATCATACATGACAGTTTTTAGGGTGTAGCCAACAACATTAAATTGTCTAGCAGGCTGCAGAACAAGAAGCCCACACACAGCAGAACCTCACTTGTGTGGAATTTAAAATAAAAGTAAAAACTTTTGTTTTGCTCTTTTCAGGGCTCTTTACTTGAGTCCTTTGTTAAGTTGTGTGTTTCTTGAATGCTTGAACAAAATTAAACTTGTTCATTCTGGGAATGTTGTGTTAAGGTTGTTCCTTGCTATGGGAAAGTTAGGGAGAAAATTGTTTTGAATAGCTAAGCTTTGGAAGAAGGTTGGAGACAAGACTGGAAGACATAATTTGCTCGTTCTGCTGGGATTGCATGAGAGGAGGGGAAGTTAGCAGCTGCTGCTCAGTGATGGCTGCTCTGAATATTTCCTTGCTCTCCTCAGCGAAAAGATCTGCACAGATTTCAAAGAAAATGTAGGTAGTAAGTTGCCCCGTGTAGATAGTGACTGCCCCAGGCAATTGCCTCCTCTGCCTGCATCTAAATTGTTCAAAAAGTTTGGGGTAGAATCTATGAGAAAATGAAAATGAAAAATAAAGAACATTGGCTCTTTCAGGCACTCTGGGCTTTATTTACATTGCTACATTCATTGAAAACTAGTACAACAACAACAAAAATTAAAACAAAAAACAAAAAACAACAAATCAAACAAACCATTTTTATAATCCTGTGGTTTTTTGTTTGTTTGTTTGTTTTTGTTACAGAGGAGGTTGCATTTTGCATTTTGCATTTCTCTCAGATTTATATAGTGAGATTTCCAGAATCACTTGAAAAGTCTATGCATATGTACAGCCACTTTCAACTTGACATTTTCTCACTGTCTTTCTTATATATTAGTTTTAGAATGCCATGAGGATAAAACAGGCTTGGATGATTTTTCTGTGCAAAAGAAGAATAAATGTATTTTAGTACTTTTTTAACTCTGCCAAAGACCCCCCAGAGACCCTGCGACTGGTCAGGTGATAAACTGAATAACTTCTTCCATTTCCTTTTTTAATGAACCAGAAATACTTGCCCTCCTTGATTTTTCTCCCTGAAATATGAAAATGGTTGAAATAGAGCAGGTGAAAGGAACTTCAGTACCTTTCCTGTGTGCCACAGAGCCAGGAAAAACAGGTCACTCTGCTGTTTAGTTTGCTCTGATGTTTTTGCTCTCTGTTGTACCAGTTCCCTCATAAACCACCATGTGTAGCACTCTTCAGACTGGCACAGTAGTATCTCCTGATCAAGCAATGCCAAGAAAGTTAGTAGGTTACTTTCCTTTTTATCATTTCCAGCAGCAGTTGCAGACTGCACCCAAACTTTACAATGTGTGACTGAGCAGCTCATACTGTGTTGTGAATAACTAATACATGTTACTCAGAGATTTGTGGTTCAGCAGCCAAAGATAAACATCAGTGTGCATCAGAATGACAAGGGATACATTCCCCTTTTTACACATCTGAAACAGATGAGGAATAAAGCATTACAATAGTAGTGAATAAAAGAGAAATTACACATTACAAGTTAAATAATTGCATGGGGAAATACACAAGGATTTTATCAAAACATTAAGTCTATTTTTAAAAAAGGCAGGAGAAAAAGCATGCGAAATCAATTTGCATTTTCAGGAGACCACACAATCATTTATAATCTTGACATAATTCATAATTAAGTAAAATTATTATTAGTCTAAAAACAGAATGAGTCATAAATGTACTATTGTGAGAGCAGCAGTAGCATGCTTGATGCTTACTAGAACTTATTGAAAATTAGGTAAAAGAAAGATAACTTAAAAGAAAGGAGTTGAATTTAGTGCACTTGAGAAAGGAGCTGAATTAATGCTTACATTAGTATTGTAATATAAAATTGCAGTAAATGGCACTAAATGTCTTTAAACGTAAATCATGTTTTGAAATGAGTAGATGTGCTTGAAAATGTAATGAATGTAACAATTTGCCACAGTTTGAAAAAAATAGTTCATGTCACTGATAAATCAGATTGAGACTTTGCTATTTTCATCTTTTAATGTCTACAGCACCTTGAGCAACCAGAGCAACTGGAAAGAGCTGCATTAAGTAACCTGTTTTTCTTTATACTAAGACTATGTGGTGAATAAGTAATTAGCAAAGGCAAAGGATAAGACTTAATTAATGTAAATGATCCCAGTCTTAATACTTTA
The DNA here is from genome assembly GCF_023343835.1 of Lagopus muta. NCBI lineage: Eukaryota > Metazoa > Chordata > Aves > Galliformes > Phasianidae > Lagopus > Lagopus muta. The sequence continues at coordinate 41,282,074 of NC_064434.1, forward strand.
TGACAACAGGTTTTTAGATGAGATTTGACGTTTCTATCTTCAGATATTAAATAGAAGGTGAAGCATTCCAAGACAAAAATTATGTTGGTTTTGACCCACTCAGCTCTGTTCTGGCATGGCTTCACCTCAATCACTGGGTGCACTTTGGGGCCTTATAATATAGAAGGACATAAAACCATTGGAGAGTGTACACCTAACATCATCCTTATCTCTAAATTGGAGAGATAGAGATTTGAGGGGTGGACTACTCAGTGGATAACAAATTGATTGGAAGGCCATAGAGAGAGGGTTGGGTTGAATGGCAATATGTGCAGGTGGAGGCCAGAGATGAGTGATGTCCACCAAGGGTCTTTTCTGGGACCAGTGCTCTTCAGCATCTACATAAATGACATCAATGATGGGCTCAAATGCACCCTCAGCAAGTTTGCCAATGACAACAAACTGAGAAGTGCAGTTGACACATTAGAAGGAAGAGAAGCCATCTAGAGGGACTCAACAAACTTTAAAGATGGGCCCTTATGAATCTAATGAGGTTCAACGTAGCAAAAACAACACCATTACCACCACCACCAGTAACACACTGTTCTGGATGAAAAATTGGAACTAAAGTGTCTCCGAAATACATGGGTCACTGCGTTCCAAGACCATTTTTTCACTCTACTTCTCGGATCTAAAAATCAGCTTAATGAAGTGAACATTACCTTTCATATTTCCAGTCAAAATTTGATGACCGCTTTGTAGCTCTTCATTGATGTAAGAAGACTGTCTTTTTAGTTGAAGTATCTCTTTCTGTGGTCTTTACTCATATGATGCATGCATTCTGTAAAATCACGGGGCACTTTGCCACAAATTTCAATTTAAGTTCAATCAAATCTGAATTCATGTATAATTGAAGAAAATTGTGGAAATTATGCAGTTACATGGATTGTAAATTTAGGAATTATGATTTTTTTAGGTTCTGTTCCTAATGCAATCCACGGTATTGCATTAAGTGTTTCCATAGAGATTTGAGAAGAGTGAATCGCTTTTCCCTCTGTGTTCATTTGCAGAGGATAGTTTGTAGACTTTCTGTTTATTGTTATTAGTGTGGTTTCTTGTTTCTTTTTGGCAATTTTAATCTCTGAAACAATAAATGCAAGAAAGAAATCTTCACAGATGTATAAAGAATGCAAACTCTATTACTTGTCCTGTCTGCATGTTTTATTTCTTTAAGATCATAGAGTTCTAGCTACTATCAGCAGAGAAACCAATAAATATTGCCATGTTGGCAACAGAAAAAGTTGATGATATCTCATTTACTAAGTGAATATGTCTATTTAAAGGATATTAATATTTTGATAGTAGATCTTGTATGGTATTAATCAAACAAAATGCTCTTGTCTATGCCTGGTGCACTCTGAAATGAAATAGATATGTAATGGACTCTGTACCTCAGTGGTATGCAGCACATTCAAAGTTGTTAAAAGCCTCCTTTTCCTGGGAGACAATGCATTTTTTCAGGCAAATCACATGCAATTGTTAAAAAAATACTGTAAGTTTATTGAGCGTAAAATAATAATAATAAAATCAATAGTATAAAAAATGTTCTGAAATAGTAGAGGCATTAGTCATAACAGCCACAGAAAATGTTGTAGAATCAGATAGAACACTTAAAGGTTATGGACTATTATTCTCTTTCCCTGATTAATAAACCTTAACTTCAGTGGCATGTATGATTTAATTTTCAGATACATCATTTTGTTGTGAACCAAAATGCACGGTACCACTGGGCAATAAACAAATGCAAAGTTCAAAAGGCACTAGATCTTAACATGTTAGAATTAGAGAAAATTGGGACCATGATTATTCACCTACACATCAGTTTTATGCCAGCGTTACCCTTTTTGTGTGAAGTGGGAAGCGTTGAATTCATGTCAATTATACCTAAAATAGAAATAAGGCAAGCATTAAGCATTCCTTCATGCATATCTTCCTTCGCTCTTTTAAGTTAGGATTTTTTTTTTCAGTTATGAATTTTCTTTATTTTATATAATTATCTGATGGTCTTTCAAAGTGAGTGAACAAATCTTTCTAGTTTATTATATGGCTATCCACCTTAGCCATATGGTGGATAGCAATCTATTTTATTTTCTTTTTATCACATGAAACAGATCTCAGTAAATATTCATTGGAGAAGATGTAATATCTCTAGAGTACCATGGTGCTGCATATACAGTAGTGAGAAAGAAAACAAAACTTTAGCACACGATCTAACTTGTTTTCAGTAAATACCACTACTGGTTTAATTCATGCAATTAAAAAAAATCCCAAGATTAATATTCTGTCAGTTCAGCACCCCTTGATGTTTTAGTTCATAATCTATTTTAAATCCTAAGATTTCACAGTTGCCTTTATTTTTTATTGGCAGACAGAATCACAGCATCAGTTGATGTTTAACTTGAAATTCTCTTCTCTTAAAGTCTGTTGCAAAGGAAATAATCTTAGAGAATCAGTTTGTTCTTAATGGGTACACATTATTACTCGTTTTCTCAATTTCATTTTGTGATTGTTTCTCTCCTTAGGAAAAAGAGTTAGGAAAAAGAGTTAGTAATCATGACAAGCTGGCTGATCACTGCAATTATTTGACAGTGATGTTACTCCTAATTATCTTCCCTTTCATTTGCTAAGTGGGATGGTAGTGCACTGAAATTAAGAAAAACAAACGAACAACAAAAATAAAACAACATTATTTTCCTTTTCTGTACTCTCATTTGTTCAGTTACATTCACAAAAAAGAATAACTGAAAAATAAACAGGAATACTGTGGGAGACATACCTGTATAGACTAATCTTTCCTTTAGTCTGCAACAGGTTCTAGCGTATAGTGGATTTTGCCCTGTGTTACCTTATGTGTCTGCAGCTTTTCAGAACCCACATATAACTTCACAAAGAAATTAATCCAAGAGATATGTGCACGCCTCATCCAGTGCAGATTCAGAATGAAGTGATGGCCTTCATATTTGCAGATTGGAGCCCATGGAAAAATACTATCAGTCTGTGTGAGGCCATGATAGTTCTTTGGATATTTCTAATGACTTGGGTCAGAAGAAATCTTACAGACCACCAACTTCCAAACTTCTGCAATGGGCAGGGTTGTCATCCACAAGTTGTCTTGCATAAACCCGTGTAGATTACATCAGTTGCTCTCCTTTTGTCCACTGATGACGTTACTCCACCATAGAAAACCACCAGATTAGTCAGGTATGACCTGCCCTTGTTGAAGCCATGTTGGAAGTCTCAGATGACTTCCAGGAGGATATCTGTCCCATGGTCTTCCCAGGTACAGATACTCCCAGGTACTCATCAGCTTGTAGTTCCCTGGGTCTTCCTTTACCCTTTTTATAAATGGGAGGGATGTTTACCTTTTTCCAGTCCTCAGGGACTTTGCCTGATAGTCATGACTTTTCAAATATGATGGAGAGTATCTTGATAGTACATCAGTCAGTACCTTCAGGACACTGGGATGGCCCCATAGACTTCTTCAGGCCCCATAGATTTCTGCGTGTTCAATTGCATCTGGTGGTCTCAAATTTGCTTTTCTCTTACAGTGAGAGAGATTTTCTTCCCCCATCTCTCACTTCTAGATTTAGGGACATGACAGAAGTGGGAAGTCTGACTGGCAGTAAAGACTGAGGTGAAGAACTTATTGAGTACCTCAGCATTCCTATGTCTGTTGATGACAGTTTTCCCTTCTCTTTTATCAGGGGAGGAATTCCTTCTTGTATTTTTCATGTCCCTCATCATGTTCTGTTTCATGTGTGCCTTGGCTTTTCTGATCTCATCCTTACACACCTGGACAGCAACCACATATTCTTTCCTGACCACACCTCCCTGCTTTCTATACATTTCCTTCTTATATCTCAGTTTGACCAGGGGCAGTTTGACCTGCCTTTCCAGATGGATTTTAACACTTGAAGATGCAGAGGTTTTGCACTCTAAGTGTCCGTAAAGAGCTGCTATCTCTGATCAGTTCCTCTGTCCCTAAGGACCTTTTCCTAGGGGATCTCATCCACTAATTTCTTTAGTTTGGTCTTCTGAATTTTAGAGTCCTGACCGCTTTTTTGTTAGGTCTGTATTCCTTGAAATCATAAAGTCAACCAGGATATGGTCACAGCACCCTAGACTGCCTCCAGTCTTAACTGCATTATTGAGCTCATCTGCTCTGACGAGTACCAAGTTGAATAACACTTCTCCTCTGGTTAGTTTGTCTAATACCTGGACCAGAAAGTTATTCTCAGCTCACTCCAGGAGTCTCCTGAGTTGCTTACAGCCTGCTACCTTGCTTTCCCAGAAGATAACTGGGTAGTTGAAATCTCCTGTCAGGATGACAGCCTGCAAACACAGTGCCTCTCATTTGTAGCTTTGCAGTCCACCTCCCAGATCAGTCCTTGCTGAGGGCAAATAGTGAATCTTAAGATTTTTACTGTGTTTTTTTATTCTTGTAAAACCTTCTGCCATTTGTGCTGGGAATTGTCCCTAACCCTGAAAATAAACTGTAATCAGCAATTTCCATGCAGAACTGCAGCCACTACAATAGAATTACCACTGCTGCAATTAGCTGAATAACCATTAGGGTGGCAGGAAGCAATGTGCCCAAAAGAATAGCATCTTATTCAAAGATGCGTTAGTCTCCTCCCAAATTTAGAAGTATAGAAATTTAGAAATGGAGTACCCAGAAAATATCCATGTGATTCACTCATTCAGTCCCTTCATCAAGGGTTTTAACTAGACTCTGCCTCTAGTTTTCATACAACTCAGCATTTCACTAATGTGAACATTTTTTTAAGTAATACACATTACACCTACGCTTTCATTCAAAGGGAGTAAAGTCATAAATCACTCACAAGAAATTTTATAGAGGCATTCTGAACTCTTTTACTTCAGTCTATGATTTCTTAGCAACTAAGATTGATAGGAAGTAAAACTACACAGGAAATAAAATTTATTAAAGTCCTTAACGTAGCATAATCCAAATATACACTAAATTTAAAATTGATGTGTAGCGTTATACATACAGCATCCCACATCAAAAGAGAGACATTTGGTATACTGAGATGAAATGTTTAAAACAACTAGGTATGGTTTATTATATTGGTGAGTTTTCTTTTTTTTTCCTTTCAGGAGAAAGTACATGCTAAAAAGTTCTACAAACATGCTTAAAATTAGATACATATATTATTGTCTTGTGGAATCAACATTTCCTTATGTTTTCCAGGACCTTTTCCTTTTTCAAATTTAGTTATGTGTACAGATTGGGTATTTGAAAGAATCTGTGAGCATAAAAGCATATTATGTAACATAGTACTTGCTCCCATATTTTTAATTGTTACACTGTTTGCAGTGGAAGAACAAGGACGCTATGGTTGACATTCTGTGTATGGGCAAATACTTTCAAAAGTAAATAAAGTCTCCACTGATGACAGATAATACCTTTTCCGACTATGACAGATAGCCATTCAGTGAATTTTTTATATATCCACTGCACAAATTCTATTTCATCAGCCTGATAATGAAAAGTGATAGTAGATAGAAATCTGTGTCAACACAGAGTAAATTAAAAACAGAGGTCTTTCATCTGATAGAATCTTTTTATATAATGTAATTTCTTTAGCTAATGTTCTGTGTTTTACTTCAAAAGGTTATAGAAAAAGTGTAGGTGATGGATTATAAAGAAATAAAGAAAGCTGCACAAAAGGGTCTAACATGAATTGCAACAAAAAGGAATTGTTTCAGTACGTATTGTAACACTCTATTTGTTGTTGTGTCTCTCTTGCTGTAGAAAACAAACAAACAAACAAAACAGAGACAAAATATTTGAAGATTTCAGATAATCCAAACTGACTATTACGTGTGATGGCAAAGTGGAAAGGATGTCTGCATATTTCTAACAATTTCTCACATGCTTGTTTTAGGTATGTTTTAATTCATTCTCTGTATATGCATATGCAGGGAACATAGGAAAGCAAAATGGAAAGAAAACAAATTTGGAAAATCAATGTAAAATTCCTATGGATAGTACCAGAATTTATTTATCTAATTTGTCATGGTTTGTATTCACTCAATATTCACTCATTCTAATAATGGAGCTTCAGCACTGACACATTCCAAAAGATTTCCAGAGATATCTGGTATTCCACATAAAAGATTGTGACAGTAGGGCTACTGAATATTACAAAGGAGGGAAAAACTCATTGATTTGTCACAAACAGTAACACCCACTACCGTTTATCACCAATTATTTTAGGAAAGTGTTTAAAGAGAGCAATCTGCCTAATATGCATGCTGTATGTAAATTCAAGTTCTATTGTAATCACTACTGTCTTTAACCTTGAATCAACTGACAAGACAGAGTTATAAATACACGTTCTCTCTGAGAATAGTAGGCAACATGAGTAAAAACACACAAGAATACATTAAAGTTACTGTTAAAAATTGAGTCAGTGATAATAATTTGAAGATCAACATCTAGTTTTTCAGCTTTCATTTGTATGCCATTATTTTTTACTGTGTGGCAGTCATCTCTTGACCCAAAAAATGACCATAAAATTTGAAAAATGAGGTAACATTTAAATTGTAAGTTTTGAAAAGCACTCAAGCACATATTTAAATATATGTTTTGATCCTAAATAGGAGTATTTTTCTAAGCTACCAATGGATTTTTGCAAGTCAAGCTTCTGATCTACCATCTAATGTATTCAGAATGAATCTCTGTGCAAAGCAGAGTTAAAAAAAGGTATTTGGCCAAAGTTATCAGAATGTCTGCATGGAAATGTGCTATTGAACTGAAAGGGTATAATAAATATTGGGGGAAAAAAATGAAGAAATGAAAAGAAACCTATATAATTTAATAAAGGACTATATTTCTGCCACTAAACTTTCTACAGAAAAGTTTTCATACAATATTCATTTGGTGTTTTTTATAGTGGTAATTTTGTTAGGAGACAAGTAAAATCCAATTTTAAAAGAAAGAAATAAAAATTATTAAGATATGAACAAACATATCCTATAAATTGTAAAGCTAAGGTATAAAACAATTGAAATTCAGAGCTGTGTTTTTGATTATTAATGAAAGTAAACAATAAAATATCAAGTCTTTTTTTATCTTTCAATCAGAGGAAAAAATACAGAAATACAGAACAGAATCAGTAAAATAACATGCATTGGAGTATAGGGAAATAAGAGAATCCAAAGCAAAACTTTTCCATGCAACTTTTCAAATATTCTAGACCTTCCTGCAAGAAGTGCAGAAAAGCAAATGCCATAAAACTCGGAGGGTACAGTCTTATTTCTAAGATGACAGGGACATTATTTTTCTACTTCTGTGTTTGTTGAAAATTACAACAAATTAAATTTCTCACTAAGATAAAAATAGAATTGATGCTTTTGAGTTTAAATAATGATTTAATTTTTTAGCCATAGCAAAATGAAATGCTAAATGACTATAACAGCTAATGGAGAAGTGCTTCCTAGCATAATGGCAGAACACTTAACAGATTTGATAGCATCAATTTCCATGTATTTGATAAGGTCATTTTCTGCTATCCATTTCTAGTTAGAATTTTTTTTTTTTTTTTTTTTTTTTTTTTTTTTTGGTACCATTTCACATTTCAACAGGGTAGTATTTATTGAGGAGAAAAAAAAAAGATATTTCCATCACTGCATTTGTGAAAAACAATTTATCACTAAAAAGTTATTATTATTTACTATCATGAAAACGTCTTCTGGAATATTAACAAGCTTACATAAGAAAATTATGTGTAAACTTCTTAATAAAATTTTATGGACTCCCAGTGGGATTGAAACGTTCCCTCAGCTAAATGTTTCCATATTGACTACTCATAGTTGCAACTTGCATCTCAACCTTCACTCCAGAATGGAATATTTTATTCAAAAAGGTCCAGTTTAAGATTCTGGCATGCTGCTTTATCATCTCCAAGAGAAGATAGGTGAACTAGTTTTCCTCCTTACTTTGTAACATTCTGCCATGCAATGCTGAAGTCGGGGATTTCCATCTGTCTTCTGAGTGAAGCCAATATAATGATTTACTGCAGAGGTGGGACTAAGGTCTGTAGAGGATCATTAGCCAAGTCAGTTCTAAAAACACAAAATATATATGTGGACGTGGAACCATTTCCAGAACAGAACACTCATTCTGTATGGACCTGAATCTAACTTGTCTTGAATTGACAGTTCTTCAGAATAAATTCGAAAAGCAATAAGGAAAGAAATAGCTTTCATAGATCTCCCCAGAGCAAAGAATATATTGTATTATTGTAAATATCCCAAACACATATCAACATCAATAAATAAAGACAACAGCATAGATGAAAACATTGATATATTCATAAATTTTGATCTGGTTTCACTTTGTATATGACTCCATTAAATCTCTGCATGTTTTTAGGTTTGTCACAGCAGTCTTTTCTAATCATCTATTATTATTAAATGAAGTTTTATAGGACAATTCTACAATCTTGTCAATAGGCATTTCACCATACACTTTAATAAATGAGATTTATAAGTCAACTTTGGCTACCTCCTGGTAAGATAAATATTCTAAAAGTTGGATAAACACAATAAATAAAAAGCCTCTATTAGAAATGTGCCTCCTCATTTCCAGTGATGAATGACTGGTCCTGCCACTCATTCATACTGCAGCTTGTATTTGCCAGTCATTTTTCTCCAGCACATCATGTCTCCTTTCCTTGATCGTACACTTGTCCCTTCTAGAGCAGATAGGCCATGTGAACGAAAAAACACCTCTTATTATTTCAAGCCACTTTGCATACTCTCTCATTTCTGCATCATATTGTGTTCTGGCTCCTCAAGTAATGAAAAGATAAGTAAAAGACAACTTAGGCTATAAATAGCAAAAAATATAAATAATTTTCAAATGATAGCCATTATTCAGCATTAATATCAAGTCACTGGAAACACTCTTATTTTGTAAAATAATGTTGTATGTAGACAGTATTTACTGTGCAGTTAGCATTTATTTTGATAACTTGGAAAAAGAATGGAAAAAGTCATAGAGCAATATTCTGCTTTTCTGTAACTAATTTATTCTAAAGTTTGTGCTTTTTTTTATATATAACAAACTGCTGCATATATGGTTCACTTTATCATGACACATGCATTTTTTTTGCTTTCTCTCTTGTTCAGCAGCTGAACAAACATTACTAAACAAACTACATTACACAGTAGTGGCCCAGCTCCACAGTCATGGTAAGAAGCAGAGCTGTGAGCAGTAGTTTCTTCGCATAGATCTACTGACGTCTCAAAACTACTATCTTCTCCTCTTCATCTTCCACATTCATATGTTCTTTGTAACAAAGCTTCTGAAATCACCTGGCAGCATATCACCCTGATTTCTGTTATCTAGCCAATAAATTTGTTGCTCCCAAAGTGAAATTTGTGATCCTGGAACAATGCTCAAGGTTTGCATACCCCATATGGAGAGAGATGTTCTTTTCAGTGCTGGATTTGCAATAGTCAGCATGCTGAAGAAAGAGCCATCTGAACTAATAAAAATCCTAAGGGAGAGATTGTATCTTTAGCTGTGTCCATATTCGGAGCAGAAGCACTTAATTCAAGGCCGAGTGGAAGCAGCTGGAGCCTCTATCAGGATTTACAGTCAGAAACACCCCCAGAACTGCAGGCATAAGTTCTCTACGAGTCAGCAAAGAGGGAACAGTCTATCCTTAATAGCATAGCAAGAAGAAGCACCTGAGGTGTACAGATTTTCTGTTGCTCTTGCGCCAGCAGTTGTAACACTAGCCTAGAAGTGGTTAACATTCATTCCTGTTGGTCCTTGTAAAGAACTCTCTCAAGGTTTAATTCAACTACTGCCACCATAGAAGCAAAAGCATTGCTAAGCTATGGTTTATTATGGACTACCTAATATATACCATTACTGAATTAAACTTCCAATTCTTCTCTATTTACCTACTATCAATTGTGATCCTGTGCTCCATGAACTCCCTTTTTACATGTTCATAACTTTATGTAAGCTGTTTGCACTTTCTAGTAGAGCCTCCAATCAACAGTACTCTACTCTTCCTTAAACATATCTTGCCTTCAGCCAGAAATGGGACTTGCTGCATGGGCCTAGGGTGAGGGTTGTCTTTTTCTTGATAAGAACTTACTCATAGCAGTCGGCATCAGAAACACATGATCAAATTATCTATTGTTTTCTCTTGGGTATTTTTTTTTTTTTTTTTTTGCGTGTGCGTGTGCGTGCGTGTGTGTGTGTGTGTGTGTGTGGAGGGGAATGGGGGCTCAGATTTAGAAAAACAGGATAAGACTTTACAAGAACTACAAAAGCATTTTATCTCCTCTTTTTCTCTTTGTACCTCAGGTGAACAGTTATCACTTTTTCAATACTGTGTAAAAGGTGACCAGGATTTTCCCTAGTTAAATCTTTCGGCAGATAGATAAAGAAGCAATTGACAAAGCACTATAAAGTGCTGCTCAAATGCATTCATTGTGAGAGTACTGTATTTCTTGGTGCAGATGAGCCATCTACGAATAAGTTTTTCAAATTATCCAAACAAACTCTGAACTTCCTGCTGGTTCATTGCTCTGTATCCTTCTCTTTTCTCTTGTTGTCAGCTGCATGGTTCCTTCCATGCTGTTAGACCACCTGTTCAAAAGAATAATAATAACAATACCCCTCACTGTTAAAAATATAGCATTTCTCCCAAGTTAACAAAATTTCCCATTACACCACTTTAAAATTATCTTGGCGCAATTAACATATCCTGATTGATCCCATTGGAAGTATCCAGGCACTATAATGCAACTTGTTAGCCTCCACAGGAAAAGTCAGCCAAATCACCTGCTCATACTCATGATAGGGTCTAAATTGAATTCCACAGACATTGTGAAAGAAGTCACAGTTTGCTTAGTAGCTGCTAGTGGCAAGCTGTACTATTATGGAAGTAGCTGCCACTTTCCATGCACCGCATTCACTGCAAATAGAAAAGCTCGCTTTAGTGGGTAGATCACATTCAAGTATTAAAACTCTTTCCTCCAGCAACAGTTATCACCAACAGTGAGATGGTTCCAAAATTAAATTGCCTTACTCTGAATGCTAAATCTAATAGCTTGTATTTCTCTAATTACCCTTACTTTCAAAACCTCACTTCCTAGCTTTGTTAAAAAGTTTAGAATGGAGTTGTCTTACCCATCCTCTGACATGGAGATAAGGATATTGACATCCTCCCTCAGTATCTGCACAGCTTTGCAATGCTCTGAGACTTACTTGGTTGGAGGAATGGTGACTTTCTTCTATTCTATTTTGGTTTTGCTCATGGGATAATTTTGGGTCTGTACCAGGCTTTCTAGAGGCAGAGCAAATTATGTCTCTAGCTGTGGGGTAGAATTGAGTACAAATTTCAGTTCAGCAATGAAAAATACAAATTACGGAGTCCTGAAGATAGCTGAATGAAGATTTGGCCAATGATATAAATGTAGTGTGGAATACCATTGATACCTGGCTTTGTTTAACACTACTGGAATGACTGTTAGGATTTGTATTAAAATAAACAAATAAGCAAAACCATATACACATTCCATTTTGTTTGCTTCTAAATGCAAAGACAGAAAGAAACAATTATTGCCCCAAAGAATTGCAATTTAAATACATGATCTACTATCAGTTCTTTTAATGAACAAACAAGGGATTCAGCAATAGATTGTAGCTCAAAAATTTTAACAGAAGATTATGGCAGAACCAGAAATGATGGAGGGAAGAAACAAAGCTAAAATGTCTCAATTTCAATACAGAGCCTTAATCAAGCTAATGCTTTGTTTCCTCTGAGAGTCCTGATTAACTGCACAAAATGACTTATTTGAAGCTACAGCTTACATTGAAGAAGAAATGATCTAAGCTAAGGCTACTCCTGTGAATTCTAATGAATAAAAAATGACATTGAAGATTGTAAAACAAACAAAATCAAATAAACAAATGTGATTGCTTGGGTATTCCTATATTTTTGTCCTATGACTTTCTTAACTGTATCCCAGAGATTCCCTGGAAAATGAAATGGATTCTTTAATAATTCACTTTCACAGCTGAAAAGAAGTTCCTCCAAACTGTATCACACACTCCCAGAGTATAACTGCAAAAACAAGATAAACACTTTAGAAGTAGTAACACTTCTTAATTTGTGCCACAGTCAGCACTAAATACAGTTAAAAATTACCACTGTCCATCCTACTAAAAAATCTGCCTTTCAGAATGATTTAAATGCAATGATTTAAAGCAATGATTTAAAGCATTTTTCAAAGAAGTTTAGAATGATTTGAAGAATCTGTACCTTTAAAAGCAAGATAGACAAATGATAAACTCTATAAAAGGAAATCACTCACTATGGCAAGCTCATTTCTCTAAACATCAATGTTGAAAGTTACATAAAGCGAATCTTGATTGCTTTTTTTGTAGATTTTATGAAAATATTAATTGTAAGATCAAGCTTTGATAATAAAATTCTGATATATATATATATTTATTTTTTTAAAAGTAAAAAGCAGGTAAGGGTGTTTTTCATTGTTGTTTTGGTTTGTTTTTAAGTTATAGACATGTTTTCAAGTTTGGATAGGAGAAAGTTCCCACATGCCAAGAATTGGAAAGGAACATGGAACCAAAGGGCAAATTACACTTAGTGCTTGCTACATCACTAAATGTGGAAGCTGTACCCACAGCAAAAAGAGGCTGCAGCCTGAAAATGGGTTCTGTGGGCATGGAAAAGCCTTAAAAAAATAAGTTATAAACACAGCTGTGGAAAAAAAAGAAAGAAAAAGCTTTGAAATGTTATATTCTTCCATTTTTTATTAAGGTTGTTAAGGATGTTATGATTAGATTTTTTTTCTTCTTCGGCTTTTTTTGTTGTTGTTGTTCTGTTTTGTTTTTTGAATTTTTAATTTGCTTTGGAGAAGAGAATGTTAATGATTGGATGCAATAAAGAACACACTGAAGGTAGTGTGTTTTTCCTGCACTATGAGTACCTCATAATGTCAACTCTTATACTCTATTATCTTAATACATTCACTATCTTCTTTATGAGCTATTTCTCCCAGAACTACCTATTTACCTCAAATTTTCTGTCTTCTAGGTTATATCCTTCAGTATTGTGGGGAATTTAGCTTCACAGAAGCTAGAAAGCTGTTCCCTATTAATTTTATCATTCCAAGTCATGGTTCTGGAGTTTTTCATTTTGTTACCTAAAAATCTTCTCCATTCAAACAGGGATAATTGGAAGCTTCTTAATTTTTCATCAAAACATAGACTCTTGAGACTCAATAACACTTTCACTGCATCTTCTGAAAAACATTAATATCCTCTCTATACATCAGTGAGTAATTCTTCACAAAGTTTGCTACCAGAGGACTCCCAAGTGCATGATATGATAACAGCATAATTGTCAGCTTAGAATTCTTTCTTTCCACTATTACTGACTCAGATTCTATTTGTGTTTCTAATGGATGCTCTGCATGAAGTAATCAGTTTCTGTCTTTTTTTTCCTCGCAGAGTAAACTCTCTTCCTAATCACTGAATTGAAAGCTTCCTCTATTTTAGATTAGTTTTGAAAACATAAGCAATAGTTTTCTGTGAGTGTCTTTTTTTCTGTTGGTAAGCTCTCAGAAAATTTGTGCTTACAGTCAGGGAGTGTATTTGTTTAGATCATCAAATCATTAGTCAGTGAAATGAGCATCAGAGTCAACACGTCATAAGTATACCAACAAAAATACAGATGTCCATATACTCTTTCATGTATAAGCAAAGCTGGTAGGATTTGAATTTCAGGCTTATTAACAAGAAAATCTAATCCATTAGAAAGAAATAGAAGAGACAGTGGCAAATAAGAAAAAATAAAATGGAAGGATTAAGCTCTGCCTTGTACAGCACATGAACTATGTGACAGGGAATAGATTACAGAACTGTAAACATGGATCTCAGTGTGTGTATATATATATATACATATATGTAGTAGTTACATTGAACTGAAAATGCAGTTAGTCAGGAAGGAGTTTTCATAATAAGTGAAACATCATTAATCTGTCAACAATGTTTTTTCCTATTTTGTTCTGTCTTCAACATTATAACATTAGCCAAATAAATGCTCTTTTGTTTCCTCTCCCAGATATTTTTTCCTGGTATCTCCTCTTATCAAAACCAGCTATCTGTCCTTATTTTAAAGGAACTCATAAGCCAGGGGCCTATAAGACTCCACAGAAGCCTTTTTTGAATATCTATTCAGGGACCATTTATGCTGTATTTTAACGTGGGTAGTATGTACAGAACATATGTTGTGTTACTTTGAGCGCTAGCAATGAATAAGGAAAGATGACTCTTTTTAAACACGCAAAATAAATCTTATCTACTGCTTCTGTGGTAGTCAGTGCAAACAAACCCTTCCACTTGGCTATATTTCACTGTAAAATTTGGATGTCTGTGTCAGTCAGTGGAAAGATGATAAAAAGCTGCAGATATCCCCAGCTGTTCTCTGACGTAACTTGGTTTGTGCTATTTCCACTGTCTTTTCATATCAAAAATCTGTCCACAAACTAAATTGGGAAACTAACTGTAAACAATTGCAAGCAAAAGATTGTGCATGCAATCAATTTCCCAAGGAAAGTGCCATAGATGGGATGGCTACAGTGTAACCTCCATGTTTGGCAGATGTTGACTACAACTGAGTAAACAAATTACTCAACAAGGTAATCTATTATAACTGTTATTTATAAATTGTATTTATCAACAGGTTAAGTTGCATCACATAATGATAACAACTCATTAAGCTTATGTGGCTGGTCCTCCTCAGGATACTACTTTTTACAAATGAGCAATTCTATGTATCACTTTCCAGTTTCTTGATATCAGAAATAAAACACTCACAGTGTCTGAAATGAATTTTTCCCTAGTCTTACACAAAGTCATACTGTATTTTTCTAGACTTTAGATTTTGTAAAGTCTTTCACATTGGAGGACAACAATACACGTATAACTACTTTGAGGAAGTTGCACATTTTGTCACTCAGAGTGCTGATGAACTAGTTTCCCGGACATTATCAGAAGCATAGTTTTACCTGAAATTCTTCCTTTACAGACAAAACAAAACAGATTCACAGAGTTCATAAATTCATAGGTTCATTAATATTAATGGTTGCTTCAGTCTTTAAAAGGAAGACATTTCTGAAATCCACATTTAGTCTGTTTTGTCTTCATCGTTTCAATGTCATTTAAAACTACAGTGATTCGATCATGTATATTGCAATATTTGTATGAATGATCTTCTCCCACATTTACAACAAATGATTATACTGGCTGAACTGTGTAAACAGCCTTGTGTAATTGTCAAACAGATTCTGAAGCAAGATATTTCCTTCCTTTTTTTATTTATATACACTTAAAAGCTTCCTTCTACTGAGGAACAGAGGTCGAATAGAGTATTAGTAGGTGGAATAGAACTAATTCAGTATGTAAGAAATGAATCAGCATATAAAACACGGGAAAAGAACCCCATCATATCTGTAAGGCAGAGGAGGTAGGAAGCTGGTGTGGCTCAGTAAGGACCTGCATTGCATGCTGAGGGCGAAGAAAGGTGTATACAGGCTCTGGAAACAAGGGAGTGTCACCTGGGAATAATACAGGGATGCTGTCCGGGCTTGCAAAAGTACAATCAGGAAAGCCAAGGCACAGGCAGAACTTGGCGAGGGACGTGAAAAACAATAGGAAGACTTTCTACAGGTACATTGGCCACAAGAGATGTGTCAAAGCGAGTGTGCCTCCTTTGGTAAATGTAAAAGGAGAACTCACTTCAACGGACAATGAGAAGGCTGAGGTACTGAATGAGTTCTTTGCCTCAGTCTTCACTGGTGGACAAGATTCCAGAACTTCTCACGTTCCCGAGCCCTGCATCCCTAAAACTCTAGGTGGGGACCAGGGAGATAAATCCCCCCCCCCTGCTGTGAGGACAGAGCAGGTCCGAGACCGCCTCATGAGACTGAATGTGTATAAATCTATGGGGCCAGATGGCGTGCATCCCAGGATTCTGAAGGAGCTGGCTGAGGTGGTTGCCGAGCCACTCTCCATCATTTTTGAAAAGTCGTGGCTGTCAGGTGAGGTCCCAGATGACTGGAGGAAGGGTCATGTCACTCCCATTTACAAGAAAGAGAGCAGGGAGGACCCTGGGAACTACAGGCCGGTGAGTCTCCCCTCTGTGCCTGGGAAGATCATGGAACAGATCATCCTGGATGACATGCTCGACCACATGAGGGATGGGCGTGTCATCTGTAACAGTCAGCACAGCTTCATCAGAGGAAGGTCATGCTTGACCAATCTGGTGGCCTTCTATGATGGAGTGACGGCATCGGTGGATAAGGGAAAGGCGACTGATGTCATTTACCTGGACTTGAGCAAGGCCTTTGACATGGGCCCCCACCACATCCTTATCTCCAAAATGGAGGGATGTGGATTTGATGGGTGGACCACTCAATGGATAAGAAACTGGTTGAAAGGCTGCAGACAGAGGGTAGTCATCAATGGCTTTATGTGCAGGTGGAGGCCGGTAATGAGCTGCATCCCCCAGGGGTCTGTCTTCGGACTGGTGCTCTTTCACATCTTTATCAATGACATCGAAGACAGAATCGAGTACACCCTCAGCAAGTTCATTGATGACACCAAGCTGAGCGGTGCGGTTTACATGGTTGAAGGAAGGGATGCCATTCAGAGGGACCTCGAGGGGCTAGAAAGGTGGGCCCGGGTGAACCTGATGAGGTTCAACACGGCAAAGTGCAGAGTTTTGCACTTGGGCCGGAGGAATCCCAGGCATCCATACAAGCTGGAAGGAGTGGTCCTTGAAAGCAGCCCTGTGGAGAAGGACCTGGGGGTCCTGATAGCTCACAAAATTAATATGAGCCAACAGTGTGCTCTTGCAGCTCGGAGGGCAAATGGTATCCTGGGGTCCATCAAAAGAGGGGTGGCCAGCAGGGACAGGGAGGTGATTGCCCCCCTCTACTCTGCTTTTGTGAGGCCCCATCTGGAATACTGCATCCAAGTGTGGAGCCCATAGTACAAAAAAGACAGGGAGCTGTTGGAGAGGGTCCAGAGGAGAGCCACTAGGATGATCAGGGGATTAGAGCACCTTCCCTATGAGGACAGGGAGGGGAGATTTAGGTCAGACATCAGGGGGAAATTCTTTACCCAGAGAGTGGTGAGGTACTGGAATGGCTGCCCAGAGAGGTTGTGGATGCCCCATCCTTGAAGGTGTTCAAGGCCAGGTTGGATGGGGCCCTGGGCAGCCTGGTTTAACATTACATGTGGAGGTTGGTGGCCCTGCATGTGGCAGGGGGGTTGGAGATTCATGATCCTTGAGGTCCCTTCCAACCCTGGCCATTCTGTGATTCTGTGTGAGGCTGAAAGAAATCACTCTAATGTAGTCTTTTTTCAAGATATTGAAGCTTTAATAGTTTTTTGGTGTGAACTTCCATGTACTGTCATATAAGAAAAGATGAAAATATGAAAGCTATGTCTGTTAAAATAAAGAAATAATGTGATACTTAAGTAAATTGTTAATTGATAATGTAGAAATAAATTCATCAACTGTTTCACGTGAAGACTTTCAGTGCATGCCACTTGAGAAATAGCATTAGTTTCAGTAGCAGGGGACAGATGAATTGAACCAAGCAGACAATCCATACTCATGTTGCAGAGAAGGCAGTACATGTCCCTGGCATGCTAAAGTAGGAGGAAATAGTTTTCTGAATCCACACATAATGACTGCTTTTTCCCAAGTAAAATACCAGACACCAAAGATAAAGAATACCACACAATAATAATTATAATAGAAGAAAGACAATAACAACATAAAAAGGAAATGAAGTGTCAAAATAATATATTTTGCAGTAGGGAATAAGTTTTCTTGATCTTCAGAAGCGTCTACCTGAATGTCTTTGTAATTCTAATCATTGTCTTCCTAAAGTTGTTACTGTTCTGGACCTTCCAAAGGAATCCCAAACAATCTTGTTACATCCTCTACTAATTAAAGAAGCAGACAGACAGTTTATGGGTTCATTCAGTTAAAAAATACATGAGAAGACCACAGAAAGCAAGTGAAGTAATGTGGTCATGCTTACTGATTTTTTTAATGCATAACTGAAACTAAATTTTGTGAGTTACAGAAAACACGTGCCTACAATGAAAAATGGTGACATTCCTTTAGCTAAAAGAGATATGAAAGGTTTTCATGATAAGATTTTCAAAAATTCTTGCAAGGAAAGTATGCTTTTCGGAGCAAACAAAGCTATCTTGAAAATTTCCCCTTGCAATTTGTACTATATCTATACATCCATATCCTCTAAGCTGTCCATCTAAAAAATATTTATTATATTTAAAAACCCAGAAAACTGTGATTCAGCAACAGTAAATGAACAGATAAACCAACAGAATTTACTTTTTGTCATTTTATGAAGTGTCCAGTTTATTTTCCTTACCCTACTTTCTACCTCAAAAGCCCTTTTCACCTACATTGCTTTGTCTCCAATTTTGTTTAAAAGATCCATGTTATATAAGATTTAGCATTAACAAAGTTCTTACTTCAGGTATGGATTCTTTTAGAAAGACACAGTTAATGTTAGATTCAAATTGTTCGTCCATTTTTCCTTGATTTAGTAATCTATAATCAAGAAACCATTGAATATTTGTGCATTTTGTCATGCAGTGAATTGTCCTTTGTATATCAATACATCATGCACACTTTACAGTAAATTGCAATTCACCTAGGAAAACCACAACAGACAAAAAAATTACTGGAAAAACTTAAGAATAGGCCTGCCTATTTTTTGGCATTTAGTGTTCTAAAACACTCAAAATTATTACATACTTTACTGAATATGCTATCATTAATAGACAAGCAAGCAAAAGTAAGCATTTGTGGATCCCCATTGATCAAATATTATTAATTAACAAATACAGCTAAGTAAGAAGTTCTTCTGTTTAACAGTGCCCACTCTTAACTCAAGCATATAAGCTTTTTCTGGAAGTGTGATGAAAAACCTACAGCAGTCTATTAATTGAATATAAACCTAAACGCTAAAAATTAAAATAATTTTTTCACGGCAGTTTTCTAGCACATAGGCAACTTTTGCATTTCTCAAACAAACATATTACATAAAAGTAAACTTACAGGTCTTATGCCAAGAGTTAAGACTGCCTGTTATATGAGAAGTTTGTCATGATAGCAAGTTGAGAAGACCCTGCAGTTTTGTGGAATTCTCTAGATCAATTTTGTGTTACAGTGGGATACTCACCAGCATTGAAGCAGGTCAGACACAGCTTTATCTAATTAGTAACCTCCAGGAGGTACCTTTTTGAGTAACTTCCCTATATGTTGAGAAATAGAGGCTCTGGTACCGGGGGTATGAGATATTCACCATCCATATAGGGATGACTGCCCTTTAAACCTGGCAGTCCAGGCAATTTTTTAATATGACAATTCCATTTTTTCAATCTGTATTTCTTTAGCCTTCAAAATGCAAGGGAAAAACACCAGAGGGGAACATAGTGCCAGGTATATTGTCAGAAAGCTGTTAAAGGCTGCTGGTCTAAGAAGATGCCATTATTTCCCCAGATTACTGGAGAAGTCTTTCACTCAGGCATGTCTAGAAGCTGCAGCTTATGCTGGAGGTCAACATAAAATTATACAAACAGTGCAGGAGGTTTCTAGGCTGTACTGATTTTCTAAACCAATTGTTAATGCAGTAACTGGGAGTAGCAGAGGGAAGAATTTGATGAGCTAGTGGTACACAATAGCATGAGTCTCACTCTCAGTGAATAGATTAGACACATGGCAGCCTATTACGCTGCAGTAACAGTCAGGATAGTACAAGTAGCCACTAGCAAAAAAACAAAACTAATCAAAACAAAAAAAAACAACTAGATGGCATGTAATATCAGTGAGATTCTAAGCAATATATAACAGCCCCATTGTTTACAATAAAATAGAAGTGCAGTTGTAATATTAATCCAATGTAAAAAACTAATTTCAGAATAAAGATGAAAATCAAACTTTGAAATTACAAAAATCTGGCCAGGAAATTCTTACAAGATCATAAGATTTCAATTAATGTGCAACTGAAACATTTTACAGAAAAATCATGTAGAGAAATGTCATTATACAAAATAATGTAAATGTTGCTCATAAGTCAGTTTTACTAATAATAATATAAACACATGTACAAGTAGATGCATTTCCCTAAGAATTAATTAGAAATGCTTTCAGCTGATCCCAGTAGATTGGTTTACCAGCATACACACAGACAAGCAGAAAGGAGTGGAATATTTTACAGAAGATTTCTTCTCTGGTATGGATGATCTGGATAAGATGAAAATACCTGCATGAATGTGTAACAGGTATCTTTAGCATCTCAGTCCAAGCATTCAAACTGAAATTTTTCTATTGCTAATTTTTTCAAATACTAATCAGATATTCAGATAGCTGACCAGAGCTTTCTTCCTGAAAACTCACCAGATCTGAATATTTCTGTCATTTTATAAATTGAACTACATTTTGGAAAAAAAAAAAAAAAAAAAAAAAAAAAAAAGATTAATTACCTTTTCTTTCTTCTTTATATAAACACACAAGAAATATATATTGTGAGAAATAAGATGATGTTTCTATGTTCTACACAGCTGACAGTAGTTTTTTTTTTCTTAAATATGGTGAACAACTTTAACTAGATTAATGCTTCATTCATGTTAGTGTAATATTATAAAAAAGGTACTAACATAAGCTATTACCATTCAAAGTAAATATTGGAATCATCAGGTATCACTTCTCATTCAGATTTAGATTTAAAAGATGAGAGTTTTTATTTTTAAGTTCATTCATTATAGCTGAACTAACATGTCCTACAATATACATCCTACTACAACTCATTAAAGGCTTTGAAATGTAGTCTTTGTCATTCATATTTGAAAGGCAGAAGATGCATTCTTCTTCTACTCCATATATAGAATATTTTAGGCCAATTTCATGACAGATATTTTTTATCTAACCATTATGAATCCTAAAATAATCCTCTACGCTGGTTAGCTGAACATGGTGTCATCTCTCTACCAAAGCAGGTAGATGACATTATATGTAGTTCAATCAAGATAAACATAGCTGAGGTTGGATGCTTTCCTACTGAATCTTGTTTTCATAGGGTTCTGTGGCAGGTCTTATGTTCCGTTATACAGAAAACTGGGGAAGTAGAAAGATGAGAAGTAGGGAAAGAAGAACCAGAATGTTACTTAGATTTAAAAAAATAAAGGCAAAAAGCAGTGAAAACTCTCTTTTCATGGTTATATAAAATATACTTTTTTTTATGCTATTTCTAAATAGTAGTAAATGTTGTATTATAAACTCCAGCATTTTAGTATAATTTATTCAAATTATATTACAGTGAAATACACAACTGAAATAATGGCTTCCAATCATATGTAAAATACTTAACTTATACATGTTTACTTTTTTTTAGCATTTATTTAATTTATTAAATGGTTCATTTATGTCATTAATATTATTTTTAATCAGATTGATTGCTAAATAATGCTTCTAGAAGGGAAGTGTATAAATGTTGGCCCCTATCAAATAAAGGTGCCATACCTATGGATTACTTGGGCAAACTGATGCATTATAAAATTTCAAAACATCATTTATTCTTGTCAAAGTGTAATAGTATGCGATGCATCACCATAAATCATTTTTCCATTATTTAAAGCATTGAAAAGGTCACCTCTGGATGCAGGACAATACTAGCCATATTGGTTTTGTTAAGTGAGTGATCAAGCTAATCACTGGGAGAATTCTATTCACACTTTTCAAGTGCAGACTGTTCTTCATTCCTTTTATTTCTGTCAAGGATGGCTTCCTCACTGTTGAAACAAGAAAAAAGAGAGAGATACTGAGTTAAATGAGTCTATTAAATAGAATGCTGATTGTACTGCTTCTAGACAAAGAGTGGCAGGTACCAATAAATTAAATGCAAACTACATCTAAGAGTGTGCCTAGAGAATTCCAAAATCTGGAGGAATTGATTTGTCAGTTCCACAGATGAATTGGTTCATGCAACACCAGCACAGAAGAACCAAATCAAGGGACCTAAGAAATTCTAGTTACAAAGAATATCACAGTATATGCTGTAAAAGACTTTGTATTCTGTTCACAGTGCTGCTAATGATTTAGGTGAGGACCAGCTGTAATGACTGTGCAATATTAAAATGGTCAAAAGTACGCAGGATTTTAGGAGGATAATATATATGGATAATCTGCAAAGCTTATTATTAATTCTGTCCCCTATAATTTTATTTTTTTAAGTTGATGCTGGACATGCTGAGCCCTGTCTAGTACCAATTTTTTTTCAGCTCTCAAGATTAACACCAGCTTAAATATACAGCTATCTGGAGACTATTGCAATATTGACATAATATAATTTTGTTTCACTGACATTATAAACACTACCACAATTTTCTTTGGCCTCATGGGGAAAGCTGATTTTCACTACAAATGAATTGTTTCTCTGAGATTCTCAGCAGCTACTGAATGTCACAGTAGAGTATATCAGACATAAAATTGTCCTCCAGGCTCAGGAAAGTCTTGCTCCAGAAGCACTGCATCCTCTCACAGAGTGGACTTTATCAAGGACAGTTCATTCTGTTCTGACTCCAGCTTCTGCATCATTTGTATTCTTCCTTTTTTAATGCTTGTTGTCGATTTTGTTTATTCTTTGTGAAAGCACTATTCCCATTTGTCTGGAGCACCTCTTATTTGAGTATTTCCTTGTTATTAAGTATAGAAAGCATGCAGTCATCTAAGCCTCAGCTGGACATTTGTTTGATCAGTGGGAAGGTATTTCAATCATAAAACACGGGCTCAAATAATATTCAGCATTTAGCTCTTCCTTTTCACTGATTCAAAAATAAATCTCAAATTTTGCTTAGATATAATAATGAAATGTCTAAACTTACATAAAGAATTTTGCTTTCCATCTTCAGACTAGTTTGTCATTTACACTCACTGAAAAATACTCATAGATAAGTTTATTTTAACAAAATGGTAAAATCAGCAGATTGTCCTCTGTCTTCTTGTTCTGTATTTTCTTTTTTA
Organism: Lagopus muta; assembly: GCF_023343835.1. Lineage (NCBI taxonomy): Eukaryota > Metazoa > Chordata > Aves > Galliformes > Phasianidae > Lagopus > Lagopus muta. The sequence goes on from NC_064434.1 coordinate 41,305,263, forward strand.
AAACAAATGTTTTCTTAAAATCTAGTCCTCTTTTGTCTTCTGTAATTTCATCTTATTCTGGCTGTCCTTCATTTCTACCAGGTCTATCAGATTCTCTTCCAGATGATTCTCATCCATTTCCAGCGATATAGATTCTATAGATCTATTACAAGACTCACTGATACTCTCTTCTGGTCATCTGACCTCATCAACAAGGACAGATTCATCTATCATCTTTATTATAAAATCCCTGTTGTTGTTCTGTGAATTATCTCTATCTCTCAGATCTGTCTTTCTGTCTTAGTGTTTCGCATCTCATATGGGATGTTCTGCCATCAACACAGAACTTTCTGTTTTCCTCTCCATATGACTACTCTGAATATCACCTCACTTTGATCTCATCACACCACACCTTATGACTATTTTCCTTTTTTTTTTTCCTCCAGATTTCTCAAAAGCTTCTTGTCCCTGCATCATTTGTAAGTTTTTTCTTCACTTATTTCAAAGGAAATGTTTTCACACAAGCTCTTCTTATCTCCTGTACTGGTGAGCTTTGCCCAGCCTGAGTTTATGTAATCTGTGTATGTCCACTAAGACCATTGCTGCAAAGATCATCATTTAAATTGGTTACCTGTTCTTACCATTCTGATAAATACTGTGTCATGTACTTTTCATACTTTTTTGCTTGCAGGATTTTGGTTTCATGTCAGATATTTTACAGCATGCAGAGCCACATGGACAGGAAGATATAGCAAAATACTTGTGAGAGGCTCATCCAGTCATCACCTGCAGACAGACAGGATCTAAGCTGGCATCTAAAATTATGTCTACGTTTAGGCAACTACACATGAAACTACAGTTTCATCTCTTGCTCCTTTTCCTTCTTATTTTTCATTTGCAAGGACATTTGTTGTAGGGAAAAGTGTATGTCCATAGCAGGGATATTGGAACTAAATCTTTAAAATCCCTTCCCACCCAAAACATTCTGTGATTCTGAGATTCTATAAGAAGCAAGTGAATAGCTGTTCAACTTCTGCAGACAAGAGCCACATTCTTGCATTCTTCATTTTTCAGACTAAAACACTCTGATTAACAAAAATTAGTTCAGGCTGCTTTTTTTTTTTTTTTAATCAAAGTACTCTTCTCACTCCTCTTTAAATACATCAGCTACACACGCAAATCCAGCTTTTCTGCTTGATGTATTTAAGTACCTGCCTGTTTCACACTCAGCAAACAAAACAGGATAGAAAGTGTTTGCCTCTCACAAAGACAGCAAAGCAAGTAAAACAGAAGAAAGTTATCTCCAAGGAATTTTCTTTTCATAGTATATCAGTAATAATCAACCATTCATGTTTTTTTTGTAAAAAACAATCAAAGGAGCAATTCCACTAATTAAGTCAGTTATATCACCTTGACAAATTATCTCTTTAATGAACAGTTTCAGCTGTACATTCTTATATTATTTTAATTATCAAAAAAGCATAAATTTGTTTTACTTTAATAATGAAAAAATAGGTAAGAACCTCTCTATCAGTTCTACATTATAAAATATAAAAGCTTCAGATGTTTTCTTTTTATCCACCACACAGCATTTCAAATTGTCTTTTCAGATCAAATGGCTTTGGCAAGTGATTAAAATCCAAATAGAAGCGGTGATCATCTAAAATGTTATTTGTTGTTAGTAGGTGGTAATACTATTTATACACAGTGAAAGAAGGAAAAACCGAGAAATGACGGTGAAAACCATCTTATATTGGATATTGGTGGGGAGAGAAAAAGGGAAAAACAGAAGAACTTGGTAGTCTTTGAACACACATTGATGTTCTTCAATCATCTGCCAGCATCAAATACCTGTCGTTGGGAATTTATTAGCAACAATTTTAACAAATTCTGCAAATCCTGGGTATGTTCCACGTGCATTTCAGATAACTTATAGTGCATTATGAACTCTTTAGCCTGCTCTGACTTCATTCCTTGACCACAAGCGATGAAAAAACAACAGAGAAGGAGGTGGATGAAATTCAATCTTCTCCCAGTTTGCAACTTTGGTTTCTCTTCTGAACTGTGATTAGTCTGCAAATTTCCCAAGAAAACTGACTCAGCATCTTTATTGCTGTTTATGTTTTCATTGACATTTCCATGATAGGAACTACTCTTTCACAAAAAGGAACTTTCATTCCTCAATGTTTATGTCTGTATATACAAGGAGAGCTGGAATATCTAGATGCATATCCAGTTGGTTGTTTTTTGGTTATTTTTTTGTAGAAGTATTTGTGGTCTCTGAAAAAGAGCAGCCTTATTCTTGTTACATATTCTAATTAGCAATGTTTTTATACATTCATTTTATTATTCACTGAAAATAATAATAGCTGATAAACTCAAAAATAACATGAAAAAAGACCACCACCATCACCAACAACAGACAAACAAAAGAATTGTTCTGTGATAATAATATATTTATACAATTCCAGTAATTCTGAGGCTTAGTAATGTTTAGACTGTCATCAACAGATATTTTTCTTTCTTGTTTCTCAGTGTGATTGAGTATTTTCTCTTCCTATCAGTGTTTCCTTCATCATTAAAAAACACTTATTTACTTGTATCAGAAACTCCAGCAGCTGAGAGGAAAACATAAATACTATCATTTTGATCCCTGTTTTGATAGCAGGACAGAAAGAGAAATAGTTGATACTGTTAATCTTCAGTTAAATGCCTACTGAAAGCTTTAGGGACTTCTGCTTGGAGTCAGCAGCTTACAAGGAGAAAAGTCATGTGCAAGAAGCTGATTTGTCTGTGTGTAAACCAGATAAAATATGAGATATTGTGCCTGACTGAATATGGCCTTGGCTGAAATAGATTGTACACACAGATTTCAAGAAAGTGAGTGGTCTTTTCTGTGCCGATGAATTGTGTATTTATTCTGGTGCTGAAAAACTGATTTAGAATTTTCTGCAGAAAGTGACATTGAAAGCACCTCTTTAAGTTACTTATCAAATTTTTCAAGTAGTATTGAAGTAGCAATATTCAAAAAAGCAGGAAAGAACCTTATGGTTGTGGGTATGATGCATTTAATGAAATTTGGGTTTGTGTAAAAACATTCAAACCAAATATCAAACAGTAGGCTACAATCACCTAATTTTATACATGCAGACTTTCCAGTGTTGATAACTTCTTCATGAAAGCTAGAACAAGTGATAAGAAAGACTTTTTAACTTTTAAAAACTTAACAAATCCCCTTATATTGATGTATATACTTCATAAGTGATTACAATATAATCAAAAAGCTTATTTAGATTTTATTTAATAAAATTCAATCAAAATTTTAGCATATGTTCAAGGGAATAAAATTAGAAACTGTAGGAAATATAACAGGATGAAATCTTTCCTAATTTTGTTTAATTTTGTGACTTGTTCATGACATAATTTGCATGACATAATTTGGGAAGACAACCACTCTTGATTTAATTATCATAAAGCATAGAATATTTACTGTATCCCAAAGATAATCATTAAAATCATAACACAGAAGTACTTTATTTTCTAGGATTGGTAGCCCTACCTTCTAGAAAAGATACTGTAACAGCTTTGTGTTTAAGTTTACAAGCATTTTAACATATGCAATTGCAAGCAATTATTCACATTATGTCCAGATGGTGGAAAGCAGTCCTAGGAGAGGTCTGTCAAACAGAATAATGCTGTAACAAGCATTTTCCATAATATTACATTGTGAAGACATTAATTATTGCTGCTACTGCCTACAATTTCTTGCTAAAGGAATTCTGAAACAGAGTTTCTTCATGCTTTCAAAAAGCAAATTAAAAGTTTGAGATCATGGTTATGCTCTTAAAATACTGGTATAAATTATTATTTTCTTCTAAAATTTTCAGAATTAATTTTTTTCTTGATTATTTATACCAGGAACTCACAAAGCCTTTGGACAGAACTGTTCATACTCTTGGAAAAAAATGTTTAACTTGTAAGAATACTTATTACATTTTCAGCTAATTAGTGTTGGCAAAGAAAATATTATACACTGCCATCTAGCTCAACAGAAAGATGTTTCTCATACACAACTTTCTCTCCATAAAAGAAATTGAGACAGTGATAAAAGACCTATATGTGAAGTCCCTAGTGATTTAAGTGCCGAGGCCTCTTCTCTGGACTCATTCACAGTCATGTAAAATTCTGCACAACATTTGTGAGCTTTCACCAATAGTAAACCAAACTCTAAGTTAAAAAGGGTATTAGAAGAACTAATAAGATATCATTTTTTAATGAATTAATGAAACCTGGAGACTGGGGAGGGTACACAGATGGGTACTTTTGGAATTTCTTGACGGAAAGAACCTGAAATATAAATTTCAGGACTTAGACATAAATTCCCTTTAAGACATCATCTATCAAATCCAAGAAGGGATTGAAATGAAGCCATCATTTCTATAATCTTCTTCCTATTATTTTTCCTGTTTTTAAATGCAGAAGTTACCAGTGACTTACTCAAAATGATGAAAAATGTAAATGCATTTGCATTGAAGATTAAAACTTTTTAAATATTACTTTAACAACTACTTGAGAGATAAATTAAATGCTTATTCTAACAGATGTAACATCTGTAATAGTCATTTGGTATCAAGTTCATTAAAATTAACTTCTGTCTGCATAATCTGTAAACAATATTTTATTCTTATGTTGTATGTAATTCTGTGATTCACTAAGGAATAAATACCACACAAATATTAGCTGACCACCATGCCTCCTTACTATCATTATCTGTGGAAAATTTAAACATAACTGATACACTAACATTGATAAAACCTTGTAGTTTATCTGGATAGGATATACATAAAGAGAATTCCCTTAAAACATCAATGGCTCTTGTGTTTTGAAGGCTGCCTGTTGCAGAGGATTACTTTTTTAAACTCAAGTTTTTATGTAGAAAGTTACCAGGTGGGAAATGAAAATTAGGGATGTATCCCTCAAGATCAGCCATGGTAGATGACATAGAGTCCAAAAGGAATAAAAGTACTGGTGGGTGTCAATGAATTTTCTGAGGGAATAGTTTTACTAATGAATTTTCAACTGAATTGCAAATAAATGTTTTCTGTAGGACCTGAGGACACTGGAAATTGATTGTGCTCATAAGGCACACAGAGCAAGTAGCTAAATTAGTTTCTTCTTTACCTACCTCTGTGTTAGAGTTTATGGTTGATGAAATGTTCTTCAGCTGAAATGATACACATTTGCTATCATCAGCTCTTAAACAGTAATGACTTCATTGTAATTATTAGCTTCTCTAGGAGCTGTTTGTTCTAGTTTGTGGAGTTTGTTTTCTAGATGTGAACAAGTGAGATGTAATGAAGCCTGCTTGTGTGTCATTGCCACTCACATCTCATATATTGCTTTGCTACCTTTTTTATCCAAGAAAAGAGACGACACAGCATGCAAAAGTCTGGAGTACCATGAACCTTCACTTGTTTCCTCAGTTGAAAAATATTTAAGCATGAAATAATTTTAAATAAAGCTCATATAAAATCTATCTTGGGATTATACAAAGTTTAAAAACTAATGCTACTAATGATATGTAGTTTTTCTTTCACTAGTTGTGAATTGTGGTAATCAGACGTTTCTCATCACACATTTGTCATTAGTTAATGTACTGTGTTTTGTGCTTTGAAAAACTTGCAAAAAAAACTTCGCTCCATGCCTTTAGAAAACACTAGTGTGTGCCTTTGTTTCACTCCTTCTGTTGCCACTGTTACAGAAAGCATGAGTTATGAGTGAACAGTTTAAATAAAAAGGGAAGTTCGTGTAGACTAGAAGGAGATTGAAAAATATATTATCAAATTCCCAAAGCTGATCATGGAAATGTCATTTATGCCATACATAATCTTAAATGGGAAAATGCTAATCAAGATTATTTATACTGATTAAAAACTATCACAATAATAAACCCAGGCAAGGATCCTGCTATGCTGGAAACTGCACTGAAAAGGGCAGAGAAACAACCTTGTTGAAAATGACTGACTTTAAAGCGTAAGCAATGATTAAGGGAGTGTAAGACAAAAAACTGAGAGAATGCTACAACATATCTTATGTTCTGGCTCCAGCTCACTAAACACTTAATCATTTCCCCTCTTATTTTGGGCTTTATGGTAAAGGTTACTGCTAGGAGGAGTAGTACATGGCCCCTCACTGCAAGAAAGACATTGAGGCCCTGGAACGTATTCAAAGGAGGGCAACAAAGCTGGTGAGGGGTGTGGAACACAGGGCTTATGAGGAGAGGCTGAAGGAGCTGGGAATGTTCAGCCTGGAGAAGAGGAGGCTCAGGGGAGACCTCATTGCTCTCTATAACTTCCTGAAGGGAGGTTGTAGTGAGCTGGGGGTCGGCCTCTTCTCTCGTGTCATTAGTGATAGGACCAGAGGGAATGGTTTCAAGCTACGGCAGGGGAGATTCAAGCTGGACATGAGGAAGTTTTACTTTTCAGAAAGGGTGGTCAGGCACTGGAATGGACTGCCCAGGGAGGTGGTGGAGTCACCGACCCTGGGGGTGTTCAAGGAAAGACTGGATGTTGTGTTGAGGGACATGGTTTAGTGGGAGCTATTGGTAATAGATGAATGGTTGGACTGGATGATCTTTTAGGTCTTTTCTACGATTCTACGATTCTATACATGGAAATTCAGTTTCAGAGGTGGTTTTGCAGGTGCTGGCAGGTGGCTCATTCTTTATATTTAGGGCTTCTTTTTCATTTAGTGGTGTTATATTAAAACAAAATAAACAGATTGTTTGTTTCAGTTGTTTTATTTGGCAGAAACAATGACAGAGGGCCCAAATTTAATTACATTCCACCATATCTCTCCTATCCGTCATTTTTAATGTTAGGTCTTTTATATTAACAGCCATGGAGATAGTTGCAGAGGTGAGTGATTGAAGCCCTTCACAAGTGACTGCTATTTATGTCTCAGCTCTGTTTCACCTCTGATTCTCAGTTGGCTTCACTATAGTGGTTGAAGTGCCCCCTTTTATTCTTTTTTATTGCCTTTTATCGTCTATCATTCAAGGCTATTCTAATTTTACCTAAACTACATGGCTATATATAAATTAGCTCTGCTTAAAAAACTTCTGCTAATTTTTCAATATTTCTTTACATATTAAATTTTCAACATTTCAGTATTTGCTAATACAAAAGGTGATATTCTGTTCTGTGGGGAAATGATGTTGCCAAAAGTCTCTAAAAAAAGAAGTACTGGACACGCAATTTGTAGATGGATTTCTGAACAAAATACAAGACTATATAAGACTATATAAGTCAAGTGAAAACAGAAAGGAAAAAGGGGAGCCACTGCAAACCAAGAAGGTCTCTGTTTCTGCATTCACATTCACAGATAAAAGTAAGAAAACCTTAAATTATGGAAGTGTCAAAGCAAGCATTTGGCCCTACTAAGCACAGAAGGAAAAAGTGGCAGTTTTCCAAGGGTAAGATCCCAACTTTAAGCTTCTGCCTTCTTCTTTCTCTTCAATTATCAATTATAAACATCACAACTAAACGCTTGAAAACAGTGATAATCTCATATTAAATCCAGCCTTTTAACTACTCCAGATAGGTATTAACTGTTCAGTTTATTACAATATATTAGCTTATTAGCTGTCCAATCTACCGATAATGTATTTTGAAAGCACAGCAGTAAACGTCGAAGTATATATCTTTTTGAAAATATATGCTGACAAAAAATAATTGTGAGATTAATGCTTTTTTTTTTTTTTTTTAATCTCTCCCAAAATTAAATTTAAAGAAAGCCCTAAAATGTGCTGTTTGTTCTAGTGTTGCTTAGGGCACAGTCCTGCTGAGATCTGTACCACTGAGTTGGTATAATTTTCCTTGTAGTTCAGATGGAAAAATGCCAGAAAGTGAATTAGCCAAACAACATATGCCAAATGGGGATTCTCTCGCCAGGATTTTTCTGAACACATTAAGATATTCATCTGGTACTCTGTAGGAGAACAGCTTTCATCCAAAGGAGGGTAAGAAAAAAATGTTGGACAAACCAACCTCCTAAGTTATCCAATCCACTTGGACATACATCAATTTAAGATTACTTGAAGAGTGGAAAAAAGTATATACAAATGCCCCCCAGGAGATGTTTAGTTCTTCCTCATTTTCCCCATGAATTTTGGCTCCTATGTTCAGTTGCTTTTTATAAAATTCAGGCTCAGGTATTCTGAAAAAGAAAGGTGCAAAGTTCATCTGAAATTAAGATGTATTATTATTTTAATGTGATTTCACCAAATAAGGGGGCAAGAAGAAGAGTTCCATGTATTCAATAATAGATCCTAATTAGACATTTGCATAAATTCATCAGGCATACTTCTGATAGTTCTTAGTCCTTATTTTTGCTCTGACTATTCTGTTATACAACGAAGAATAAAAAGAAAAATTGGGAAAATATTGAGATTGAAAAGATGACAACTCAGACATTAAGAAAGGTATCTAAGAACAGACTGGTTTGAAGAGGGAGGAAAGCTGAATTTTCATGGACAGTTGCCTCACATTTTGGCAACACATTTTGGCAGCCACTTTGATTTTTGTGTTTGTTCCACTGCGATTCTTCTACTCTTTCCATGCACAATAGAGTCCACACAGCCTAGACCACTAAGCCCTTCAGAACTCTAATAACCCAATGGGTAGCTTATCTTTTGGGTTTTTTTTTAAGAAATGATGTTTTACAGAAAGTCTGTTGTTCACTAAGGCAGATTGACCGATTCTTGAAAGAAAGTAAATATAAAGAATAAATGGCATAGATTCTGAAGTAGAGTTGCAACTGCAGTTTATATATAGGATCCATAACCACATGACATTAAAAAGAAGGTAATTTCTTTTGCAAATATTAGGCGTCTCACTTAAGATGCTAACATACAAACCTAATCAATGACTTGCTTAAATCAATCTGTATGCCAGACAACTGGATGTTTCCTGATGGAAAAAGGTATGCATGTTTTGAAAGAAATCTCAGGAAAAAAAAAAACAGTGAAATTCAGTAGAATTTTGTAATGTAATTTAAAAGAACTAAGCCCTGTCTCTTCTGTTCTGGATGTAATTGTCATAACTGTCCACAAATTCTGTCTTGACTTGTGTTAAGGTGACACTGGCTGGAGAACTGTAAGCACCTCAACAACATGCGATTCCTTATTTATAAAATCACAGGTGTTTTGTATCTGAACATCTAAATTTGTATCTAAATATCTAAAGTTCACATTAAAAAAAATCCATGGTAATGCTGGAGTATGTGTATTTTTAGTCATACCACAATTTTATTCTGCATTCTCCAGTCCATATGAAATAATTTTACTGTCATAACAGTATGACAACTAATTATTTTAATCTGTTCATCTGCTCATCTTCCTATTCAAGATCTGCATTTGTTCTTTGTTTTGTATAATCTTATTTTGGTATAACTTGTCTGCTCTTATTTCACTCTGGTTTTTTTCTTACCATTTTTACTCCAGTCCCCACAGAATACCTCAAAGCTTTGCAATTTCATTATAAATTTTTTACTTTTGGACAGTATTCTATATATTTGCTGTTTCTGCAGAATGTCTTCTAGAACTATATGTGCAATCTAGAAGAAAATTAGTTTTGAAACCATCAAAGAACAATGAATACACACGTGAATGTACATATATGTATACAGATGTCTACAATGGGGGAAATTACTAATTCTTTTGCATGTAATCAAAAATAACTGTCACTGTTTTTCTTTTGGAATGTAACTGGAAATGCTGGAAGTGAGAGTTTCTATATTTAGCCTATCGGTAGAAAAGAGAGATCAGGAACTGACACTGAGCTACACGCCTTCACCCTTCACCCTTCCAAGCTTGAAGTTATTTTTCAGACCCAAATATTTGATTTGAAAATTGATTACATGAAGGAGAAATACTGGTCATGTTGAACAAAAAATGCTACATAGTACATTCTGAAACTAATTTTTGTATATTGCAATTGGATTCATTTTTAATAGAATTGGAGTCAGGTGTGAAATAGACCATGAATGCCAGTGCTTAGAATATGAAAAGAATTATATCTATTATTACAAGTTGTCTAGAATACCATATTTATACTCATCATCATCAATTTCAAGTGAAGCTTTCTTTACAAAGGTTTTTTTTTTTTTTAGACTTCATCTAAAGGCATGTAGGCAAAACTTCCCATAGTTTTACTAGAGGGGAAATGTGCTAAGAAAAAGCAGATTTTATAATAACTTCCAAAGGATACTGAAATGAAGATTTTCATGTATGCCAAAAATATGAACAAATTCAGGGCAAGAAAAAAAGCCTGTGATTACTGAAATAAATAAATGTACTGTCTTGATTAATTTGGCTGGATAAAAGAGGGCATTGCAGGGTCAGGGCAGGAGATGATAGCATTGGCAGATTGGTGTTTTTCAACTTTTGGCTTACTAATTCAGGAAAAGAGTAATCCATGACTTGTTTTTAATGTTTTGCAGAACAGAGCTAAATAAGCAAGTGTAAAGTCACTGCTTTGAGGTTCATTTTATCTGCTGAGGAGTTTGCAAAAAAAAAGATCTTACTCCCTTAGTTTTGGTGTTGCTGAACATGAAAGTCAAAGCCATGTTGAACAGGACACCGTAGAGTCCAGTGGCAGGTTGCAACTGAAGGTAAAAGTGCACAACTGCAAATCAGTTCAGAATTTGTAACTGCTACTTTCTACTTTTCAATCTGATGGGTAAGATTGAAAATAATGCCAGCAAATTAGTAATGCTGAGCCCTATTGCATGAAAAAAAGATCGCTGCAGTGCTGAGGTTCTGAGATTGGTGAGCTGTACTTCTCAGAGGTTGCCAGTTGTTTTAGTCAGTAGAATGACAATCAGCATTCAGTGTTCTACACAATGTCCATAGTGTTTGCTAATTGCTGCTATATCTGGCTGTGAGAAGAACATATGTGCAATACATGCTTTTGAAGTCTGGCATGAGCAGGTTGTTATATTAGGCACAGGTCCATGGTGCCTATTGTTAAGGTGATGATACTGAATGAAACAGATCACTTCTGCAATTACTGAACAACACACTCCAGACCCTTCTGCCAGTAGATGGGCAGCCAGGTTCTTCTTTATTCTTGCAGCTACTGCATATGGGATTGTTAAATATGATGCAGAGACTGCACAACCTTAAAAATTCCTTTTGACCTTGATAACAAGCAATAATATTTTACTGTTCCAGTGTTTCGGTCCAGCAGCTCACATCTCATCTGCTCTCATCTGCCAAAGAAGCCTTCTCTCTCCTCCTGCATCTTTCCTGCGGGAGGACTTGCCACTAGTTAACTGTACAACACACAGAAGGATTTAATCTTCTCTCTCACCGGCATGGTGAAATGTCTCAGTGTAGCCCAGAATTACTAACACTAACAACACAATTCCAAAGGCTTCTTCACAAGTCTGTTTTTGTCTCTCAAGGGTATATAGCTTGTTTGTGGTTCCTTTCAAATTCACATTAAAAAAAAAAAAAAAAATACTATAATAAAACAAAATAAAATTGTATATTGATATGAAATAAATTTAAAATAAAAAATAAAATAAAATAAAATAAAATAAAATAAAATAATAAAATAAAATAAAATAAAATAAAATGTATAAAATAAAAGTGATGTTGGGTATTTTACTGCTCCTGTTGGCTTGTTAGAAGCAAATCACTTAAACCGATAGTATATTCAGTGTGTACTGAGTTAGCCAGGGAGGATTTTATTCCTTTTCCATTTTAGGTAGGAATATCAGTACAAAATGTACTGTGGATTACTTTAACAGCTAAGTGCCATGTGTAGTACTTTCTGTTGTTTTGGTTTAATTCGTGGGTTTTTTGTTGTTGTGGGTTTTTTTGTTTTTATATTTCAGTTGGACATGATGTATTTTCAAAAAGTGCTGGAAATTTTGGTTTACTTTTCCCCAGTCAGCAAATTCATGCTGCATGTGCAAGTGCTATTTTAGGCATAAAATTAAAAGTTTTTATGTAACATTTGCTTAATTCTCAAAGGCTGAAGTCTTGTCTCTTTAAAGAAAGTGGTATAAAACCTGGTGTAGTGATACCTAACTGGGAAAAAATATATTTTAATGCAATATTGCACATCAGAATTTGAACAAGAATGATGTCAAATATCAATAGGTGCTTATTTGGTGTTTCTAGTAGAATCTATAGTTAGTTAAGGAGATGTTATCTTTGATATGAGAACATAGAAACTGTATCAAAATATTTGGAGAAGTTACTCTATACAGCATCATGTTTGTGCACATATATCTATGTGTAGAGATCAATCTCTGATAAACAACTCTGTAAAAGTGAGTCTTCAACAGGTACTTAAATATATGAGGGATAATGGCCTTAAATTGTCTTGACGGTGAATATGACCAGAAGACTATGAACTGTGATACAATCTAGATGCTGCGAGGGTCTGTGCCTAGGCCATAGGCTGTGATCTACCAGAATTAATTGTACAGCTAGATATGAAACATCAGGTTTCACACATCAGTTTTCCCAAGCACATGCAGAAGATTGTGTAACGCTCTCTCTAACCAACCACATGTTATGGCTTATACGATGCCTAAACTCAAAGAGTACAGAAGGCCTGTTGAGTTCACTTGCTGTCTGCTTCCACCTTCCTTCACTAATAGGCAAGGTTTCCATGTCCAAACCATGTCAGCATCTTCAGCATCCTCACTAGTTCTTGGTTACAAAAGCCAAGCTAATTAGTGTATGTGTATTGGCTATGAGGGATTTCTAAAAATATGATGATATTCAATGTGAGTATTTCAAAGTCTGCAGCTCCTTTGCATGGTCAAAAGAGAACTGCCACTTTTATTGACCACATCTGTCAAATGCTGAACATTTTAGCTCTCTGACCTTCCTGAGTGCTTCTGTCAATAACAGATTTTGATTTATTATTTTTTCCTAGCTAGCTTCTGATGAATCAAATGTAAGAACTTTCAGGCATCACATGAATTTCTTTGATATCAGAAGGAGCTGCTGATTTCTAGTGTACAGAATTCATATGCCCTCTAAAAGTCACTCAATGTATCTGCAGTGTAATATTGTGTACTCATCAGAAGCCATTTTTAGCAGTACAAGCCAGTAGCTATTTCTGATAAGGACACTAAAGGAGGTTGATGATTCTTTGCTTCTTGAATTGCAATAATTCCTTTTCTAGTTTACTGACAGTTGCAAAAGAGGCATTCCAAAATTACAGTGCTATTCTGAAGCTGAGAATCACAAATGTTTGTGCCTATCATGACTACAGTTTTGAATGGTGCCACATTCAAAAAGCTTTCTTCTATCTATTTCCTTTCTCCTGCCTTCAAAAACAGGACTCATTTCTTCTTGCAACAGACTTTCAAGAACGATTTTATAACTCCTTTTATGTTCTAAACAGAAGATCAGCAGCATAGGAAGATACTAATCTTAAACATGATACAAGCCAGAAATTGCCTTGCTGTACAGCAACATTTTTTATAAAAAAGAATAAATAAAATTCAGGTTAGGCAAATATATGAATATATATATTATTAATACTGCTGGAACTATACCCACATTTTCAACAAAAAGTAAAATGATATGAAAGAAAAAGCTAAGGCATGCAAAACTGAGTAATTCTGTGAAAAGAAAGGAGCCAATGGAGTGAATTTTAGTTACTGTGAAATGAAATGAACATAAAGCTTTCTTCCATTAATCCCACTTAGGATTTTGAAAGGAATGCGTATGAGGGTGATATGAACTTTTAACATTTCAAATTTGAACTTAAAAAATGGTCTCCACAATAGATACATTTGCTGTGCAGAAAATATAAGCTCTTCCTTGGTATGTAACAGACAGCATGGTCTCTGCCCCAAAGTCCTTCTAATCTAATTTTAAAACACAATGAAAGAGAGTGGCAGGAGGGAGGAAAGCTGGCAAGAATTCTAAGGAGAAGATTACAAGGTCACTTATATGTCAGGCACAAAATTGTGGTTCTGTTATCCATAATCAGCTTTATATTACTGAATTCGGTTTGGCGTGGCACCTATCTTAGCAATGGACTGTGCTGCTGGCAGACACTCAGTGGACAGTCATGTATCCCCTCAGAGCTACAAAGCTTCAATATATAAATTACAAGCAAGCCAGGAATTCCAATTTTATGCTTAAGAATAAAGATAGTTTAATGTGCTGAATCTGAGAGCTCTGTGTATTGAACTCCAACAAAAATAATAAAAAAAGATCTAATTCCCCCAAGAATACAGACACCAGTATTTCTTGCAACACTACTTTCTGGATATTATTGCTTTCCTACAGATGACTTTAACTTCTATAAATAACTTCAAAGAACTCCTGATAAATATCTGGTGTTCTCTTTTGGTTCATGAGTGTGGTCAGTTGTGCTACCCTTTTGTTTATGCGATTTGAGGAGCATTACACTTTCATTATGTGAAATGCATAAAATGTAGCTAAAGGTACTTAGGAGTCAATAGCAAGGTCATAATTTACTATCAAGATTTTGCTGACATTTACAGACCATTTAAACTTTGTTCTTCTTTATAACATCAGCATCAGCACAATCCTTGAAGTGCATCACTGCCTGCAGCGTGGTTGTAATGGAACTCATATGAATAACTAGCAAAGAATTAAATTCCTGTTTGTGATTTATCTCTGCACCAACTGTAAACATTCTAGCAATAAATGCTTCATTATAGAGCAGCTAAATGAAAATGAACATTGAGACCAACTTTTAATAAATAAAACTTTTTGTGAACTGTAAGGCTATAAAAGTATCTGAACTCTTCAAAAATAAATCAAAAACGGAAGGGATACCTTTTCTCCAGTGAGGACAAAGATTTCATTGCTCACTTATTACTAAACAACTAAAAGTCTGCATTAAAACAATTCAATTTTTGAATGAAAATATTTTTAGAATGTTTTAGACCACTTTAAGTATGCAAATTAGAATTAATGTGTTTATTATTGAAATGAAACATTAATGAAGTACAAGATAATTTTCATGTATGTTTTACTGTTTGAATGCCTAAAAAGTATACTGCTTGGATGGAATTTGATAGATTTAAATAATCTGTTAGTAGAAGATGGACCAGTAACAACATTGAGAATATCTATTGCTAAGGAAATTTATCAGTATGTAAATTTATATAATACATAAAATTATATACCTCTATGTAATACTAAATATAAACATAGAAAATACAGAAAAAAGTATATTGCATGTGTTTACACTGAATGTACAAATATGTCATGGTTCTATGTTTTTTGTTTTTGTTTTTGGGTTTCAGTATTCCACATCAAAACATCATGTAGTGTACGGGGCATTAAAGTGTCACTGCCCCAATTCCAAGTACCTATCACTGTACATTACAGCAGTCACGGGATCTGGCCCTTCCGGGTGGGGGGGGCGCTCTCTTGCTGCCTTGCAGTGGGTGCTGGAGGGTGCTTTCCTAGCCGTTCCAAGCTTTTCAGGTTTGAATCGGTCCCGGGAACTCTCCCTCTCTCACCTTGTCTGATTTATTCATCCCAATTTAAATTAAATTGTATCTATTGTGTTATCTTGTATTCCGATATTATAGTAAAATAAGTTTTCCTCCATAGATTGTTGCCGCTGCTCTTTTCCTCCCTTCCTTCCTTCCCATTTTTGTGGGACTGGGGTGGGGGGGGGAGGGCAGAGGCCTGTCGCCCCTGTCACGGACATAGATTGATCTGGTCAACTCCGTGACAAAATACTTTTGCAATCACACATATTCATCCATTCTATTTCTTCTTAGTGCTGGGCTAATGGATGATCATATTGTGAGTCCTTAGGAAAGCAATCTAGGCTAGAGTTTATTTCCTAAAGGAAGGACAGGAATTGTGAACCCAGAGGCAACAGAATAAGGAACAAGAATGGAAACATTTGGACAGTCAACAGCAGGAGTGATGACAAATCAGGAAAGAAAGAAAGAAAATTACGACTTTAAAACAGAGTTAGAAGAGATGGACACAGATTAGAGATGAGAACGGTTTGAGTACATTTTGAATTATTTAAGGAGACAAGCAAAATAAGTCTCACAGCCAGAATGCCGTCTTGTGCTAATAAATTGTCATGAAAGTGGTTGAGGTAGTCTTCTCATAAAATTGGCACAATAAACTGTACACTGTACAGTAAACAAATTGTTCTTTTAATAATCTTAATGTGATTTTATCACCTTGAATATCATGTCACATAACTGTAGCAGTATAACTTTGGGATTGGAGTTGGCTTGTCTCCAGTTGGCATGGTGTAAATTCACATTTGTCTGAAAAATGCTGTATAGAAATACTCCTACGATACCACAAATGAATATGCAATAGAGAGCAGATTTATTGGCTATACATTAATTCTCTTTTGCTGTCTGTGTCAGTGTTTCTAACAGCTTGTTTGAGATTATAACCAACGATTTCTGCTAGACAGGCAAGGAAGCACATTCAATAGTAGCTCCAAAAGCTAACCAATCTCTAAGCTTAGTTTCATAGTCAAAATCAGGTCATGCTGGCATTAGATTTTCATTTGTCTTATTAAGTTGACAGTTTTGGTATAAGAATAATCCAAACAAATAAATTCCTTTTTCTGCTAGGCCATATATTCATTTTTGCCCTGATGTATCTTTATGCAGAAGTTTTCTTTCAATTTTGTTTGTTTTGTTGAATTAGAAGCAAAATAGCTTTTTCTAGTCAAGGCCTATAATTCAGTTATAATTGAAGTGTGGCTTCATCAACTTCCAAAAGCATATCAGTGAGAAATGTCAGTGCAGCTAAGAAAATGAAAAAGGAATTTCACTCATGTTTTTTCTCTCACTATCAGATTTCTTTCTAGTAACTTACATACTGAGCTTATTTCTTCCAAAGTCCCAGTCCAGGTTCTCCCTCATTCCAGCTCTCAGTTTTAAGCTCTCAGTTTTAAGCAGAACAGCCCTGCACTACAGGAGAGTCAACTAACATCTTCAAGGACATATTTGGAGGCTTCCTATGAAGTAGAGTG
This sequence comes from Lagopus muta, assembly GCF_023343835.1. Classification (NCBI taxonomy): domain Eukaryota; kingdom Metazoa; phylum Chordata; class Aves; order Galliformes; family Phasianidae; genus Lagopus; species Lagopus muta. Next base: position 41,322,275 of record NC_064434.1, read on the forward strand.
TTGGAACATAAGGCTGTCCAAGAAAGTTGATTGACATTCAAGTACCTCTTCCTCTAAGCTCAAAATTGGTGCATTCCTAAGAATCAGGCAAAGGTAGGAGGAGACCGGAGAGGATAAGCAATACGTTCATGGAAGAACTCAAATGAAATTTTATGGAATATGGAAAAGAGGTCTGGCCACCTTCAGTGTTTGCTGATGATATCAAGCTGAAAATAGTGGCTGGCATAATACAGAAGTCTGTGCTGTCACTCAGCGAGACCTGGGTATGCTATATTGCTGGGCAGAGGATTCTGATGAGGTTCAACAAGGGCAAGTGTGGAGTACTACACCTGGGGAGGAATAATCACATGCATCAGTACAGGGTAGGACTGTTCTGCTGGAAAGGAGCTCTGTAGAGAAGGACCTGGGGGTCCCAATGGACAAAATGAGCCAGCCGTGTGTTCCTGTGGACAAGAAGGCCATTGGGATCCTGAAATGCATTAAAAAGTGCATGGCCAGCAGGTTGAAGGAGGTGATCCTATCTACTCTGCCCTGGTGAGACCACATCTGGAGTACTGTGTCCAGTTCTAGTCTCTCCAGTTCAAGAAAGGCAGGAAACATCTCAAGAGAGTCCATCGGAGGGCCACAAAGATGCTGAGGTGTCAGGAGCATCTTCCTTATGAGGAAAGGCTGAGAGACATGGGACTGTTTAGTCTGAAGAGGAGAAGACTGAGAGGGGATTTTATCAATGCTTATAAATGTCTAAAGGGTAGGAGTCAAGTGAATGGGGCCAGACTCTTTTCAGGGGTGTCCAGCAACAGGATAAGGGACAGTGGGAAAAAAGTGGAACATGGGAAGTTCCACACAAACATGAGAAAAAAAATATTTACTTTGAAGGTGACAGAGCACTGGAACAGGATGCCCAGAGAGGTTGTGGAGGCTTCTTCTCTGGAGATATTCAAAACCCATCCAAATGCTTTCCCGTGGGACAGTTGGACTCAGTGAACCCTGGAAGTCCTTTTAAACCCCAGTGATTCTCTGATTCTGTGATTCCATGATCTATTTCTTTCTTGATCCTGATCCACCTTACATCTAACCTCTACAAGCATAGGGTAGCAGGCAGTATGGTTGTACATTTATGATGCCATCGCTATAAAACACGATTGAAGATTTCTCTTACATGAGAAGCACACTCCCTGGCATTTCGTGAGAGCAAAAACTCTGCTAAGATCCTCCAGTCATGCAAATAACATGTTGTATATTCTGATTACTTGTGGTTCCACATCCTGTAATGCAGTAGCAACACCTTCATTAGCCATCTAGCTCTTTCACTTGTTAGCCAAATCTGAAAAATATATCTATATAAATGAAATATATTCTTTTCAGTGAGTTCTTTTAAATGTGGACCTGCAATGCGAGAGTGTCTCTTGGAAGTCACAAGCTGCAAAAAACTTCCAGAAAGTTGAAAAGTTCCAATACATCATTCAGATGAACGATTGCTTCAGGATGTGAAGAAGAATAATGTCAAGGAGTTCCCAGACCCTCTAAGTTTTTATATAGGCCTTTTCTCATCTCACCATTTCTAAGTGGTATATTAAGGCTCCCAGTTTGATGATTTGGCATTTTAGTCTCTAATATGCTGATAGATAGAGTGCAGATTTCTAAGTAACCTTGTAAGTGGAGCAGTATAATAACTGTAAGTATAATAAGGCCCCTTTTGCTCGGAGTACTGATGGTCACTCAGATTAGTCCAATTGACTGCTTAATATCATACTCTCATTATGTTCTCTGAAATGCTTTGAGCTGTGGATAATTGATTCTGATCCTGAAAAAAAAAAAAAAAGAAAATTTATTTCAGAATTTATTGGTTTGGTGGTAGAAACTGTATTCAATTCAAACTTCTAAGGAGGTTTCTAACAAATACATCACAGGATACATAATGGTGTTTCTTTTGTTTTAGTCATGGTTTTTTGAGCAATTAGTACAACTTCAACAGCTAGTTTCATGGGCCCAACTAAAACTGGAGGGCTTGGAAAGCAATAAAAAAGAAAGCAGAGTTTTTCTGCATGTAAAACATTAAAAGCATTTTTCATTTCTGCCAAATCTCTGAAAGATCTTAGGGGAATTCCACTTAGCAGCCTTACTCTTCTTTTTCTTCTTTTTTTGTGTGTGTGTGTGTTTTTTATTTTTTTTTCTTTTGCATGTTTTATGTATTAACTGATTTTTATTGTCACAGCAACTTGTTGGGTGAAAGTAGAAGAAAAGATAGAAGGGGAATCCCAATAAATGTAATTCCTTTAAATTTAAACTAAATAAGATTTTTCTTGTTTACTCTGACAAGATTCATACACAAACAAATATCTTCCTTGCATCTAGCTTGCATCTAATTTCATTGTCTCTTAAAATTAACTTTACGAAATAGTGAGCTTCCAAATAGGTTTTTAGCCACATTAAAACCAATTTTTAAAAGCATTTCTTTTCACAATAGAAGAAAATGTTTTTTAAATAACAGACAAAATACATCACTATCATCAGGGCTTGATTTTGTTTTTTCCTACAACTCCTAAGTTATAGGATAATGTGTAGTCAGAGATGTCAGCCATTCTAGCCACAACAAAAACAAAAAAAAAAACTTTCAGGAAAGCACTGAACAGCATCTAGCTATTTGCTTCTTGGTACCTTTCTTACACAATAGGCCTTGACTATTTTTTCAGTGTTTTTAAAGGCAATATTTTAAGAAAGGTTTATAGTCTGTCATACCCAACTTAAGTCTGATTTATCTTCATGTTATCTCTTACTTTTCTCCTTTCACAATTGTGCTTTACTACATCTACTAAATATTCATTAGCAAATTTACGTCAGAGTATCAGGATAACCGCATGACTTATAATCACTAAATGCATTTATAAGGGCAGGCATCACCCTGGGGATGACCTGTGACCTTTCACTAAGAGAATGACATCTTGTAATGGGTTTTTATACCCAGATGATTTAAACATGTCATTACTAAAAGGATCTAGGCAGTTGTTAAAATTTTGTTAACATATTCATGAAATATAATGAATGAATGATTTTTCCATTTAAGCAAAAAGAGGTTACCCTATTCCCACATGATGCCTCAACCCTTTTGATGTTGTATAAAATATAATTGCCTGTTGATAGAAACCAGTTAACAGGTAAGGGACTATGAGGCTTTTCTACTCGAATCTAAATTTATTTCTCGAACTTCAATTTCTCTGATGTGTCCTGAGATTATGTAGTAATAGTGGAGGATTTTTGATGTTATGGAGTTCTTTGGTAATCAATATTCTCTCACAAAGACTGGTGGCTAAGGTGCCTCTTCATGGCAAGCTGAACAAAATGCAATCTCTCTAAAGGATTCTCAGATCTCCTGCATGACCTTATGAATTCACTGACAAGTATTACATTCAGATTTCATTCACATATCTGATTCTTTGGTTAGTCTCAGTGTTTATGATAATAAGTCATCTGTGGTAACTTGATTTTTTCTTAACAGGAAGAGAATTTAAGAGGAGGACTTTCCTGTTTTTAGGTAATAATGAGTTGCATAAAAAACATATATTTCATGTAACTTTTATATGTTACTTAAAAGTAAAAGTACTTCTTTATAGGAACTATGTTGTAGCCAAATTGCCTTGCAGTGGAATACTTCTACAAATAACAAATTCATGAACAATAAAGCGTTAATGAGAGAATGATGATCTATTCAACAAGCGGTTTACTTTATGCCTATTTTAAAAAGGCTCACATTCAGTTTTGACCACAGCAGAATGGGGATGATAGTTAGGAAATTAAAAATATCTTTACTGATGTTAGAGTAATAAGCTTTTTATTTTTAATACAATAAAATATGACACATTTTCTGCGTAAAAAGATTGGTAAGGGGAAATATTTAAGAAGGCCATATTAAAATATTCACAGTGCTTGTTTTAAAATCACAAAAATGAGAGAAGGATCAGCTAATTCATTAATTATACAGCTGTTAATTATATATGTAATCTTGCAGAAGTTTTCTCTTTGATATGGATGTGTAAATGAATGGGGCTGTACAAAGAATCTACTGTAAAGTGAAAACTATTTACAGAAGCAGCTAAAGCAATTTTATAAAGTCTTGTGAGATTAATATCTTCTTTGGAATGATTGATACGTAGAGCAAAAGAAAAGATAGCTGGTTGCTGTTTGCTAAATCCAGGTACTGCAGACAAAGTGTTGTATCTGAATCTACATGATCAGCAAAGGTAATTAAAAGGGTTTAGGAGGACTGAAAGGAGAAGAGATGGAGGATATTCACCTTGAGTGAGAAATAAATGGATCTGGATGATTTATAATGTATGGAAACATTTTCTCCTACTCTCTAAGATTTCTTCCAGCAGAGACTGACTTTGGCATCCAACCAGAAGAACCTAATGCAAGATATCAAACAGTGTGTAGATGCCTAATGTGCAAACTGAGGCACATGTTAGAGCAGACATACATGTTCCCTATTCTGCCTGGAGGAAGTAGTCCCTTCTACTCACCTGGTGGCTGGAAGCTCAGTCACCATGAAGACAGAGATGCAATTATGAGATTTCAAGGAGAACTGGAAAGAAGGCTAACTAGCTAAAGAAAGATAAGACACTGCACACAAAAAAAAGTACACATAAAGAGCAGAAACAGGGAATAGATGTCAACATTCCCTTTTCCTCTTTCCATCAAGCTCTAAATAGGCTGCCTGAGTTCACTGTGTCACTAGTCCCAAGGCTGATTAAATATTTTTGCCTTTATGAAGGTCTGACAGGGAAAGGTCAGGGAAAGGTCAGGGAATAAAATGTGTCTTTCAGCCATGATTCCCATTCCAGGACATCAAGAGCAAATTAGTCTGTAGTTCAAAAGTTCAGGAGCTGAGTGTGAGGCTCAGGTAGATAGGAACTTTTGCAGGCTATGTAAAAGCTAAAATCCAGGTTCCCCTTGTTGATGAGAAAAGCCCTGATATTGACTGCCATACAGCATATGGACATATCCATCACCACACAGAGTGTTGGCTAAATCAAAGTCTATATCTCAGCCCATATCTCCATACTAAATTTCTTATTGTTCTTGAGCTGATTTTTTCCTCTTGTGAGGATTCTGGTTTAAACATCATGCAAAATATTTGTCCTAAGGACTAAATAGTTTCAGTGCAAGTGTAACAATTCTCTATATTACTGTACTGGAATTAATTCCTTCAATTTCTGGAAATTTCTATCATGCTTCAGGTTTTGCTTTTTGTTTTTGTTTTTTAGAATTAGTATCTCAGAACAACAACAACAAAAAGAGAGAAAACTTTTTAATTCAATTCTAGAATATCCTAATTATCCAAATAGTGTGGAATTGGATTTTCTTCCTTAGATTCTTTCACCTCTTATCTTGACATTTAGTTCACAGGCATAATACTGAAGTGAGAATATGTGAACTCTTTCAAAGCTCCTCTGATGTCCAATTATAACTCTGCTGTTGACCAGAGCAACTCAGTTAATGTGTATGCCTCCACCTTTCTTTCCTACAGATAGCTGTAAGTAATAAGCTTATCCGTACATTGAAACTGCTATGTGTGAAGACTTCTACTACCTGATTATAAACTGCTTCCTGAGAGCCTCATAAAAAGGGTGGAACATACAGCTAGTGCCAGGAATTATTATTATCATTAATAACAATGAGATGTGCTATGCTCTTAAAACAGTCATTTTTTCCCCTCTTTGGATTAAGAGACCTTTTTGCAGTCCTTGTGCAATAAGATATAGATGCATTTGTTGATCCTTCAGGATGAAAGGGACAAATAAAAGTTATGTAAGTACTCATTCCAGTGTTAATCATAATGTTAAATATTCATAACCAAGCATTCATAATTGACTGTGCAGGGAAGCACACTGTGTTACACTCCCATCTTGGAATCACTGTGCACAGTGAGCGGAATGGTGGAGAAAGCAGAGACTGCAGAGGTGCTCCAAGAGCTCTGGTTCTAGCTCATCACAGATTTCTAACTTAGGCTTTATGTTGTCTTGAGCTTGGTGATTTATGATGCACAGGTGATAAAACAGAAGAATGTGAAGAGAAAGATTGTGAGCTCTTTTTGTTTCTTTTGCATGGCTCATTCCTTGGTTAAGTCAGCCCCGTGGTGATATTCACATGTAGAAGAATGCAGCAAGAGTGATGGACAGAGGGCAGATGATGCTGACAGAAAGACCCCTTCTTCATCACACTGCATCATTCACTTCATTCACTCCTGCATCACACTGTAAATGATAGTCTGTCAAACAAAGATCAGCCAGTATTTCTGAGCTCTATCTATACAAACAATACAGAAGTCTGAAAAGCTCCGATGTTTGATGGCAGAAAAGTTGCAGTGCATTTGTAATGAGAGAGATTTAGTGTAGAAGAAAATGGGCATATCTATTCCATAGAGTTTTTCTTTTTAATAAAATTGAACCTGAAGTTCTTCTGTATTTCAATTCAAGGTACCTGAAGGTGGCCTATAGGAAAGATAGGGAGGGAATTTTTATAAGGGCAGGTAGCAACAGGATAAGGGGAAATGGCTTCAAACTGGAAGAATGTACAATTAGATAAAAAATCTGGAAGACATTCTTTGTTGTGAGGGTGATGAGACATTGGAACAGGTTGCCCAGCAAAGTTGTGGATGTGCCCTCCCTGGAAGAATTCAAGGCCAGGCTGGATGGGGCTTTGAGCGACCTTCTCTAGAGGAGGTTGGAACTAATGATCTTAAAGAGTCCTTCCAACTCAAACCATTATATGATTCAATGAGAAACTATATAAAATTATAATTGAAAATATTTTCTTTCAATAATCTGAAGTTCCCAATGTCCAGAGAGCAACTTTATAGAACTAAGTGTTCACAGCTATTGTTCTTGCTTATTTGCTGAAAATGCTAAAATAAATAAATAAAATATATAAATAAATAAAGCAACCCTAAAGTTTTCAACAGTAGTTACTACATTCAAAACACATGTCCTATGACTTTTTTTTCCCACAAAACTGGGATATTTAATAAAGACCCATTTATTTTTTTTTATTTAATAAAGGAGCAAAGTAAAAACATAAGTGGGCAAAAGACACATCATTTTAATAAAAATTGAAAAGTGTATGTTGCAGAAAATTTGTTTTTAATTATAGGAGAGAAATCTGCAGAAGTGTATAAAAGAGATAAAGTGCAGTGTTGTGTGTTTAGCTCAGACAGAATTCTGCAGAGGTAAAATACACATTTTAAACTATGTCATTTAGTTAAAAAATCCTAAAAGAAAAAAAAAATTAAAGCCACAATAGTGATGCAGGCAGTATCACACACTAGCAATGCAGAAATGTGAAACCAAAGGAACAGACAACCTGGAACTGGTAAACAAAGATCATCTTTATACCAAGAACTTCCTTTAAGATAAGTTCTAAAATAATTTTTTCCATGGTCTCCATTAGTTTTAGAATTTCCACCATTCAAGTAAGCACAAGAGAGCTTTCCATTTTACCAAAACTAATTTTGTACTTTAAGCAGGAATGTTAGAATAGAATTTTTTAAATCTGTTGTTTTTGTTTGTTTGTTTTTTAAGCCAGAAGGTTTTCTAATTAAAAAATTTTGGGGGGGAGGATGGTTATTATTATTATTTTTTTTATATTTATACTAACAAACGGAAACTGTTTATTTTTCATAATTGAAAAAAAAAAATAAAGAAGGCATGGAAGAAGAAGAGGAGGAAGAGGAAGTACTTTTGTGATATCATTTCCTTAGGTGCTTCTTCTGAAGGTATTCTTTCGAAGATGGGGCTAGTTTTGAAAAATCTGCTACAAGAGCTTGCCAGCGCTGCAGGCTTTTGGGATACATTTCTTCTTATATATCTCACCACACTTTTGAAATTTGCTCATGCAGGTTAGACCTATGCAGATATTTGATCTGTGGGTAATCAAAAATCAAGAGAGACCCAATGACAAGATGTGCTCACACACCTGTCCTGGTCCTCTCTTATTAATTACCTTAGCCTGAGTACCACCCTAACAATGTACTTGTCTGATCTCAGAATTGTTGCACACAGCTTCACCAAAGCAGGCCCTCATGTCACCTGCAAAATATTCACAGAGAACTCATTATCTAGCAAATTTCTGTTGCTATTGTCGCATAATTCATTGTTATTGTCACAGTGCTTATGTGATTGCACAGGAAAAAGAAAGAACCTAATCAATGTCTCTCTCTGCCACAGCACCAGCTAGTCATTTGGCTTTCTAAAAGGAGCATGTTATACATTCATGGAAATTAAAATCAAATTATTGTATTGCCAGTTATTATAATATTTAAATGCTATTGTTCTTGTCTTCCCAAAAAGGGAAAATTCGAGATTCACATCTGCCCTAGCCATAATCATAGGCATTTTCACCAGTGTGCAGTGAAAAATAATCTGATATATTGCTTACTGAATGTAAGGATTCACCTTAATCTTAGGTGTTTCTTAAATATTTAATAATTGAAAATTGTTAAGTAATAAAACTGTGTATAAAAATTATGCTTATATCAAGTCAAACTAAGCAAAAGAAATTTATATTATCTTTTTCAGAACTTGAAATTCTCAAACTGTAGGAATATAATTGTCATTATTTAAATGACCTTGGTTTTATGACATTTAGAGGATTGGAAGAGTGAAAGTATTAAAATAAATGTAACTAAATATAGGTTTCGTTTCTAAGTCACTGTCTAGGCTTTTCTTTCAAGACTAACTGCAGCTTGAGCTGTACAATTCGGACTCTATTGGCATAGATAAGGAATGTCTGCAAAACAGAATACCTACTGAAATCCCACACAGAAATCCTCAACAGAAGCGTAATAAATGCATTGGCATTTTCTGTTCTCAATAAGAGTTGAAAGCTATCTTTATCATATACAAATATTTTACTGTACAACCGGTCTATTTTTGAAATAAATTGCCGTATTACTACATTTAAGCTGTACTGTATACACATTATTTTGAAGGCTGACATAACAGACAACCTACAGATAAGGTCTGACAAATAGGTAGAATCTGGATATGTAAGGAAAACTTACATGTCAATTCTAAAATAAGAAACAGGCTAAATTTGAAAATAATCTTGGAAATGCAGGGCATATTAACATACTACGCAGACTTCATTCCACCCAAGATAGTAAGTGTATCATAAGATTTTCATTACATTTTTCCTACTCTTTTTGAAGGTAAAGTGGAGAAAGAAAAAGATACTGATATTTTGTTTGGAAGAAGGAACAGGCAACTCACGAATAGTACAAGGATATTGCTAGGTTATGCAGAGAGAAAATTAGAAATGTGAAGTCCAGCGAGAACATAATTTGGATACCATTGTTAAAGTAATAAAAATGTTTTTATAAATATATTAACAGCAAAAGGAAGGCCAAGGAGAATCTCCGTCCTTTATTGGATGCGGCAGGGAACAATGTCACTGAGGAAGAGGAAAAGGCTGATGTTTTCAATACCTTCTTTATCTCCATCTTCAATACTCAAGTCAGTTATCCTCAGAGTACTCAGCCCCCTGAGCAGTAAGAGAGGCATGGGGAGCAGAATAAACTCCCCGCTATTCAGTTGGAAGCAGTTGGAGACCTACTACTCCACTTGGACCGTAACATGTTTGTGGGACTGGATGGGAATCACCTGAAGTGCTGAGGGAGCTGGAAGAAGAAATTGCCAAGCTATTTTCTACTAGGGGATCAGGTTCACCCAACATGGGTTCATGAAAAGCAGACCTCACTTGACCATCCTTCACCTCTTTCAATGACTGGGCGACCTGACTCTTGGATGAGGGAGCCTCAATAAAAGAAAGACATCGAGGCCCTGGAACATGTCCAGAGAAGGGCAAAAAAGCTGTGAAGGGTCTGGAGCACAAGTCTTACAGGGAGTGGCTGAGGGAACTGGGAATGTTTAGTCTAAAATAGGGGAAGCTCGGGGGAGACCTTGCCACCCTCTACAGTCACCTGAAAGGAGGTTGTAATGTGGTGAGGGTCAGCCTCTTCCCCCAGGTAATAGAGAGAACTGGCTGACTGGCAGAATGCAGAGGGTCATCACTGGTGGTGCAGAGGCTGGCTGGAGACCTGTAACCAATGGTGTCCTCCATGGGTCTGTGCTGGGTCTGGTCTTGTTTAACATCTTCATCAATGATCTTGATGAGGGGATAATGGCCACCCTCAGCAAGTTTGCTGATGATACGAAGTTGGGAGGATTGGCTGACACGCCTGAAGGCTGTGCTGCCATTCAGCGAGACCTGGACAGGCTGGAGAGCTGGGCAGTAAGAAACCGGATGATGTTCAACAAAAGCAAGTGTAGAGTCTTACACCTAGGGAGGAATAATTGCATGCACCAATACAGGCTGGGGGATGAGCTGCTGGAGAGGAGTTCTGCAGAGAGGGACCTGGGTGTCCTGGTGGATGACAGGTTGGCCATGAGCCAGCAGTGTGCCCTCGTGGCCAAAAAGCCAATGGCATCCTGGGGAGCATTAAAAAGAGCATGGCCAGCAGGTCGAGGGAGGTGACCCTCCCCCTCTACTCTGCCCTGGTAAGGCCTCATCTGGAGTACTGCATCCAGTTCTGGGCTCCCCAGTACAAAAAAGACAAGGACCTCTTGGAAAGAGTCCAGCGGAGGGCCACGAAGATGGTGAAGGGCCTGGAGCATCTCCCCTATGAAGAAAGCCTATGAAGAAGTGAACTGGGTCTGTTTAGCCTTGAGAAAAGACGACTGAGAGGGGATCTAATCCAGGTTTATAAATATCTGAGGTGTGGGGGCCATAGTAGTGAGGCCAGTCTCTTTTCAGTGGTACATGGAGACAGGACAAGCGGAAACAGACATAAGCTGCAGCATAGGAAGTTCTGCACAATTGTGCGCAAGAACTTCTTTACGGTGAGGTGACGGAGCACTGGAACAGGCTGCCCAGGGAGGTGGTGGAGTCTCCTTCTCTGGAGATGTTCAAGTCTCGCCTGGACGCCTACCTGTGTGACCTGCTGTAGGGAACCTGCTTTGGCAGGGGGGTTGGACTCGATGATCTCTGGAGGTCCCTTCCAACCCCTACAATTCTGTGATTCTGTGATTCTGTGAATAGTGATAGGATGAGAGGTAATGACCTAAGCTGTGCCTGGGGAGGCATTTTGGAAAAATTTATTCTCCAAAACAGAGGTCAGGCACTGGAATGGACTGCCAAGGGAGGTGGTTGAGTCACCATCCCTAGAGGTATTCAAGAAACATCTAGAGGTACTAATGGGCATAGTTTATTGGGGAAATATTGGTGGCAGGTGGACGGAAACTGCAGAATAGCGTTTATAATATGGAGACTGATAGTATAATTACTTTGTGTAATGTAAATGTAAAGCAAAATTTTAATTGATATTTTCAGTGTCTTGAAATTGGTGTCAATGTTTCCACTAACTACAGTGAAGTGTGGAACAGACAGGATATAATCCTGTACAGAGGATTTATTTTATTGAAATATTATTATTTAACACTTCTGTTAACACAGTAGCTGGTGTTTGTGTTTTATTTCTTGTTTCCTCTCTTTATACATCACATTCCCTGCTTCCTTTTCATTTATTTGAAAAATCCAACCAGGTACACAGTCATTAACCTCAAATACAGAACTTTGTCAAAATGCTTTCTAAAGGAAAGATAGCTTTGTCATTTCATTAGGAGATCTGCACTAGAGTTCAGAAACAGTTTTATTTAAATCCTCTTTTAATCATCAAGCTTGCCCAGTTTCCCATCATAACCTCTGATTTCTGGATTGAGGCTAAACTAATTCCTTTTGCAGAAAATCCTGACACCTGAAGCCTTTAGCATGACAGTAATTTAGTTATGATGACTCTTATGATGAATTTACAGAAGAAGAATTTGATTTTCAGAAAAACGTGTTTGTTTTTTATTCTAGAGGAATTCAGAATACAGTTAAATATTTCTGGTGAAATATATCATTTTGCACTTTGTTCCCGAAGGACTTCAAATAGCATTTCCTTCAGAATTTTTTTTAATGGTCCAGAACCCAGATCCCTCAGTGAATGAGACCTGGTCATAAGACCAGAAGTCTTCTGTGACAGTTAATGGGGAATTTACTTTCAAAATCCACACATTGATCACTAAAAAGAATTTTTATGACTTGTTTCTTGTTTTAAAATAACAGTTCTCTCATCCCACAAACTTCCCAACAAAACACATTATATTTTCAGATAGAGATACTCCAAAACTGAAATATTTTCCATTTGAAGTTACTGTTTTAGTGTTTCATGGGAATGGACATGCAGACCTTTTGCACTGCTTTGTCTCAGTATGACATGTTCCATTTGTACCTCTTAACTGCTGTTTGCTACTATTCAGTGTATCTTCCCCTGTCTGGTGACAACGATAATGGAGACAACTAGGAGGAATATTAAGGGAGGGGCTTATACATCCTGATTCCATCCTAGTGTTTTGGTTAGCATTACATCTAGTGACATTTTAACATTTTAAAAGGAGTGCTTACATTGAGGTGGCGTTTTCACCAGAATGTTAAATTTTAGTATAACTTTTAATATTGAAACACTGTAGAGGAAAAATTATTTTCAATTATTGAATTTATGAAAGGTGTCTAAATAGACCAAATATTAATATATACAAATATTAATTGCAGATATGGCTAGCTATCTCTAAAAATGTGTCTTTAAAAACTACATTTCTTAACTTTTCATATGTAATTGTTAGCACATAACAATAAAAATAATATACATTTCTGAGAAAAAATCTTACAAATTAATTTAAAAAACTGAAAATATTAAAAAATGGAATAAAAATGGAAAAAAAAATGGAAATGATTACTGCTTTGTTTTTCTTGCTTGAGATTTCCCTAATAAACTTATTTCTTGGAAATGATACAAGTGTTTTGAGGAAAAAAGCCACATTCTGTGAAATCTAGACAAAGGACAGTATGTGTGTCAGTGGTGTATGTGCACACAGAAACTGAAGTGCAATAGAATTATCCGGAAACCAGATTGAAACATTTTGTTTGCAACAAAATTTTAAAAAGCTAATAAATATGTAAATCAGACTATTAATATGTAAATTTCACAGTTTTAATATTCTATTTGGAGAAGAACCATTTCAACACTTTGAATTAAAAATTACATTTCTTCAAGTACCATAGTTTTTGAGCAAGATTTTTTTGACAGCATATGAAATGTTCAGAAATTATTTCCTTCTCCCAACCCAGACATACCAATGGAGTCAGTCACAAGGTAAATGCTATTACATGAAATAAGTGTAAAGCTGTACAAAACTGTTGCATTTCATTCAGCTTCCTTCGTCTATCATAGAAAATGTCCTAGATGAATGTGTGCAAAAATATAACTTTGCCATTTTTTTTTGCAGTAAATCCTTAGCTAAATCTTTTTTCTCTTTTTTTTTTTTTCTTTTGCACGCATACATACATGGAAACAAACACAAAGGATCTCTTTTTCATATTTCTACTTGAATGAGAAATAAAAATACTAAGAAAAGATATTCTAGCAGGATCTTTTTATTTTACTGAAATGCAGTTTGCCTAATCTTCAAACATTTTCATAACAAAATTGGCAAGTCTTCATAACCTCATTGAGAGCAGTTTATCTATGCAATTTCATAACTTTTCCTATGAATGAATTCAGCACTGCTAGCTTGTGCCAAGCTAATGAAGGACAATCTTCTTTCACTACAAGAACAGTTATAATCAATGTATGTGTAAAGTAGCAAAATCAGTATGCTGCTTTTCAGCCATGTTCCAGACTAATCCTATTTAGAATCATAGAATCATAGAATCATAGAATCCTCAGAGTCGTAAGAGACTTCTGAGGGCTATCTAGTTCAACCCCCCCTGCAATGCACAGGGACACCACAGCTATATCAGGTTGCCCAGGACCTTTTTCAGCTTCGCCTTGAAAGCCTCCAGGGACAGGCATCAACCACATCTCTGGCAACCTGTTGCAGTGGCTTACCACCCCCACTGTAAAAGACTTTTTCCTTATATCCAATCTAAATCTACTCTGTTTGAGCTTGAAGCCATTTCCCCTTGTTCTATCAACACGAACTCTGCTAAAGAGTTTGTCCCCTTCTTTCTTGTAACTCCCCATTAGATACTGAAATGTCACTGTCAGGTCACTTCACAGCCTTCTCTTCCGCAGGCTGAATGCCCCAGCTCTCTCAGCCTGTCCTCATAGGAGAGCTGTTCCATTCTATGGATCATTGGATCAGTGCAGAATAGAGGGGCAGGATTCCCTCCCTTCACCTGATGGCCATGTTTCCTTTGATGCAGTCCAGAATGTGGTTGGCCTTCTATGCTGCAAGGACACATTTCTGCTTTACATCCAGCTTCCCCTCCACCAGTACTCCCAGGTCTTTTTCTGTCAGGGCTGCACTCAATCCTTTCATCCCTCAGCTTGTTTTGGTAGTGGTGGTTGCCTTGATTCAGATGCAAGGTCTTGCACCTCATGAAATTCACCGAGGCCCCCTGCTCAAGCATGTCTATGTCCCTCTGGATGGCTCTCCATCTCTCTGTTGTGTCAACCACATCCCAAAGCTTGGTGTCATCAGCAAACTTGTTAAGGGTGCACTCAATCCCACTGTCAGTATCATTGATGAAGGCTTTAAAGAATATCAGCCTCAGCATCAATCCCTGAGGGATGCCGCTCATCACCAATCTAGATCCAGACATGGAGCCACTGACCACCACTCTCAGGACTCAATCCTACAACCAGTTGAACAGTTCACCCATGAAATTGATATCTTTCCAATTTGGACAGAAGGATGTTGTGGAAAACCATGTCAAAGGCCTTACTGAAGTCAAGATAGATGACATCAGTGGCTCTTCCCATGTCCATCGATGCAGCAACAAGGATTTAAAAATTTCATGTCGCTGATCACTTGAGAGATCAACAGATCAATGCCTACTGGCTTTTTGATGAAAGTTATAGTGTTAATTAGTAATATACAAGGGGGCACAAAGAGATGGTTGTTGTCTTGTATCCATAAGCAGTGCTTAGAAGACAGAGGATACAACACACAAATTTTGAAATTTTGCTGGAGAAAAAACACAAAGATTATACCACTTGTAAATCCAATGCGTTAACTGTATCACACTTACCAGAAATTATAAGAATCCTTCAACTCACTGCTTTTTCTTGATGCGTAGTATGAACAGGAGTACTGAAACTGTGTTAATCTTAAGAAATAGTGTATTTCTCGGTTCAAAACTAACTTGCTCCTGAGTCTTCTCTGTCACTGTTACAGTAAGATTTCTATACAGAAAAAGTAGAGGAGAGGGGAAAGGAAATTATGCACATAGCAGAATCCTGCATATTTGGAATCCCTTATATGCTGCTCTGCATAGCACAAAGTCATGCTGTGTCCAGCTGAGAGACTCACATCAAATAAGCTGATGCTTCGGTTTTTGATGGAAAAATATCATGTTGGAGAAAAAAATGTGCAGGGCTACTTCTGACACACCACTAGGAATCTACCCAAATTCTGCAGCTTGGAATAATATGAGGAAATTGCAAATGTTCAACATCTAAGACCGTACCTTCTCCTTCCTCCCTTATTAAAACAATGGGTTGAAGATATGTAGCTCAAGCAGAAAGAACAGCTATTTTCAACAAAAGGAACATATTCAACATATATTCACATACCCTTCTGGAGACCAGGAAAATTAACATACTATCCCCAATAGAAGAGGATATGTAAACTATGTCAGAAGATGAATGGGTTTGAAAATACTAGGACTGGAAGTCTGTATGTAATTTTGTATCATCCACACTACTGAAGCTTGATTTTGCGAGGAAGAACAATGGTGCTTCAGTGAGGACAGAAATTCGCAACATAATTTTACTGTGCAAAGTCCTACGCATCAAAATGCCTGCAGGGCATTTACTGCAGAATTTGAGGCTACCGAGGAAACTGTGTCCTTTGGATGATAACAAATATATTTATTGAAAGTGGACGTACATTGACATAATTAAGTAACACAGTTTAAAAAAATAAATAGATAGGTAACCTAAGCAAAAAGAGTTTGATTTTTTTCTTTTTTCTTTCTTTTTTTTTTTTTTTTTTTTTTGAGAAACCCCAGTTTTAATAAACCAATCTGAGTAATAGAAGTGTTCATTGGTTACTGAACTCCTTCAAAACATAAGGTAGAGATTTTATTAGCAAATGGATTAAGATTGCTATCAGTAGCTCTTAAAGGAAATCAGAGATTGCTCTTCCAGCTGCAATTAACTCTGAGTAATAGGAAGTTTGCCCATGTGTCATTCTTGTAAAGGTTCTGACACTGTTTCTAGAAAGAATAATGAACTTGAGATCTAAAGATTCTCTGTTGCCACTAAGGCTTTTAACAATCAGATGAGGCTCAAGGGTCATTTGTGTTTTCAAGGAGAAATACAGGATGGACCAGAGCAATCAAATAGGTAAGAGTGTAATCAGTATATGATTGAGATTAATGTGGAAAAGATAATCAGCAGTTTCTATCTCACAGGAAAAATGTTGACCTGCACAGCAGGGATTGGATTTTACCCAAAAAGCAGAAAGGCAAATGGGGCAAGGTAATGACTACTCGGAAAGGACTGGAGGGAGTGTAATCTTAAACAACATAATCTAAAAAAAGTTCAACTCCAGAAAGGGAAAATATTGACTATAAAATATTAGTTAAAAAGATGACCTCAATTTCAATGCAAAATATAAAAATATATGTGATAAGAAAAAATGTATAAATGACAGTCTTTCACTTCTGTGTAGAAGTGAAAAGTAACAGTGACCCAACAAATGTAGGATATAAAAATAATGGAAAAACAAAGAAATAATGTCAGACTGCAACAACAGTATTCATTCAGACAAAAACTCTTATTTAAATTAAAACTACCTAAAGGAGGAAGGTTTCAATTTCCCACGCAGTCATGTGCTTTCTGAGTATCTTCAAAGTTCACAAACAGAAAAATTTTCAAAGACACCTTAAGATCACAAACACTGTTGCCCTGCAATGAAATGTAAATCTCTGTCACTTACTTTCACTTTGAAAATGAAAAAATATTTCTAAGTGTTTTGAGAATGTTTTCCTTCTCTTGACTTTCCATATAATGACGGTATTTGACTTTACATAGAGGTTATAAAAGAAAGAGTATTAAAGGAGGTATTCTATTTCGTAGTGATGACAACCATTGCAAAACATGGATAGCTGGATGGAACACTTGAGGTGCCAAAAAAAGTCATTTTCTCTGATTCATAAATCACAGATTTTAGACTGAAAAATACCTAAAAGAAAACTAAGGAAGATAAATTTTCTTTTCTTACTATCATGACTTTTATCGTAATTGAAAAAAAAAAAAGAGAAAATATGATTTGTTGCTATAGAAAATCTCTCTTTATAGAAAGAAAAATCTGTTTTAGAAATGGATTTGAAATAGGACTGTGGGCAGAATGAATGTATCTGCATACAGTTCCAGGAATGCATGGTAAAATGTATTTCATTCTAAAAACACTTAAAAATACATGTTAAATTTTAGGAGGCATTTAAATTTCTGTGCCCATCCAAACTGAAAATCATCTCAGGAATCTCAGTGTTGGGAGTGCCATCTACCAACACCCTCAGGTTTATAATGGATGGTGAGACTTTTAAGAAGGTCATTTTACTAAAGGGTTCTCATTGCACATGTTCCTTTTAATTTCTGCATCCCTTATGTGTGTTTTGTTTTAAGCACCATTTATTCTAGGGTGACTAGTTGAAATTTTGTACCTCCTACTTCTGAAGACATACAAATATTTTCCAGCTCCCTTGAGCTCCCTAGTTTCCCAGCTACTTGTAGGCTATAAGGTTGAACACAGTGCTCCCCAGGGCTGTGCCCACAGCCCTAACCTGTCAGAGTTCAGTAAGTGTCTGGACAATGCTCAGACAAATGGTATGATTTTTGGGTCCCGTTTGGAGCCAGGATTTGGGCTCAATGATCCCTACATTTCCCTTCCAACTAGGGATATACATGTGTATAGGCATGTATGTTCAGCCTCCCTACACTGCAAAGTTAATTTACCATGCAGCAGACCCAAGCTTCACAGAGAGGAAACGCTGCATAGAATAGTGATCAAACTACTCCCTGATTTGTTTCTGCAAAACAAAAATCATGATTTTGTTCTCAGTCAATTACCCAAATCTCTGACTGCATATTTACTGTTCTGAACTTTTTGCACAAAGCTGCAAGAAGGAAAAGATGTTCAAGTTGGATGTTTCATTGCGATCAAACAAATGTATTAAGTAAAATATTACAGCAATTGTCTTTATTCCATTTCAAAAGCTTTATAATTTTGTTAGGAAATGGTATTTGCAAGCAACAAGTGTTACCACCAGTGTGAAATAATTTAATATTAAACTAGTATAAACACAAAAATAAATTTTTTGCATGCATATCTACGATTAACTGAAATAAATTTGACACCTAAGGGATGTTGAGACATCCAGGGTAGCTATGAGAAAAACCATATTCAGAGTACTAATAAGAAAAAAAGACAGAAGGCATCAAATAGGAAATAACATGCCTGAGTTTTGGCTGCCATTGCCTCTCGAAGTTGTAATGAAACATAAATCCTTTTAAAGCTGTCATCTTTGCCACCAAGCTCAGGTAAAGAAACCTTTTCAAAAAGACTGACAGTGTGTGGTATAATCATTAACTACAGCTCAGCCTAAATGACTGGAAATATAAAACAATGGAAGGTTGGGAAGAAATGCTAAAAGACGTTTCAGGTGCTGAGCTTTGTAATTTATTAAGCACTTTAAAATCAGTATGAGATTTCTCAGGTGCCAGTGACAAGATTACAGGTCATACTAGTACAGTATGTAAAAAATCATCTTCACATACTGGAAAAATGTGGACAACATTCACTAGAAGACAAATGATAATACACTATATAACCCAGAAATAATAAAGCATTTTAACCTCATATCAGTATGTGGCATCCAAAATTATATGTAATAGAGGTCATTATCTAGGATAAGAGACTGCAGTGTGATGATCTAAAAGAAGTGCAAATAGACGGCTGTCTTTTACGTATGCAACAAAATGATGGCACATTGATGAGAAATTCATCCTAAGGGTAGCATATAAGTATTAAAAATATAGAAGATCTACAGTGGCTCTTCAGAACATGCCAAAGCTTCGATTGTATTACATGGATGTAGCTTACTCTACACGGAAGCAAATAAGTCAAACCAGATTATACATATGCCTATTAGCCCTGCTGTGAATTGAGTTATGGAAAATTCCAATGTCAAATTCTGCCAAGAGAGACAATAACTGCTAAAGGCTGCTACACATTTGGCAAAAAAAAAAAGCAAATATCTAAGAAAAAATTATTTATTTTTCTCTTGAAGTAGTGCAGATTTGGATATGAGAGGATAACATTGATAAAAGAGCCTAAATCCTGCACAAGAACATTGGTCTTTCAGCACAAGCACAAATACTCTAGGTGCTCTCACTTCTTATCATCAGCCAGTGCCAAAATTGTGATATTCTTAATAATGTGCAAATGGGAATACTGAGGTAGGTATATATGGGTAACTCCTTGGGTAACTGGCCACATAGTAATTCCAAATAATAATTTTTATTGGGTGGGAGTCATAGGACTAAGACTTGACAGCACAGGTAGATTTAATTGAGTAGATGTCCTTTAGAAGTACTTCTGAAAAGTTGCTTATGTCATCATCAAGTGAAGGCCTGATAATACATCAATATAGAATTCTAACCATAACTTTCTCGGCACTAACATCAAGGGGAGTTCATGTGTTCAGGTGCACATACCTAATACTAGGTGGGGCTAATTTGCTGTTTAGGCAGATGTCTAAATTGAAGTGTACAGTGCACAGTGCTAGATTTCCACAGCCTAGCTGCTGCAAACAGTATCATCAGCTTTGCAGTATAGAAAGAAGGATGACATCAAGATGAGAATAAGAAAGCCTGAGTGCTGTCAGCTGCTGCTGTCAGTCAACAAAAACTGCAAATTCCTGGCAGTAGCTGGAAAAGGAGACTAAAGAGCTAGATTAATTTTAGGGCTGGGAGAGGAGGAAGGAAAGGTGCAGCTACCCATGTTACCAAATGTACTCTTACCACTCTGGATACAGCAGAAGTAGTGTGTTAACATAGTTCTGCCAAGATTAATATACTCTTCTTCCTGCTGAGAATCACAGCAGCTTTAACTTGTCTGAAGTGGCTGCTGCAGCACACAGTGATTTAATCTTTTCACATTGAGCTCCCCCAGTAATAAGAAACCCCTGATCATGGCTCCAAATATATTTCAGATAAGGTTAGGAGTCATTCTGAGGGAACAAAAATAGCTCATTTAAGTCTCACTGCTTTTGTACTTACTATATATTTCAGAGTCCTTCATGTATAAAATTCTCTCATCACTTGCATTCAGAGAGACTTGTTTTCAATATTTTGCATTTAGTAGGATTTCCATAACCAACCAAAAACACCCCATTATCAGAAGCAGTGTCAAATAGTAAGCAGGCAATGCTCTATTAATTAGTTAATATTCTCATAGAATTCAAGACAAATCACAGATTTTAAGAGCTGCCACCTCGTTGTTTAAATTAAAGATTTTGAAGTGTTTTGCATGTATTAATTATTTAAGACTTTCAGCACCTTTGTGGCCAAATAAATGAGCATTATTGAGGCAATTTCCATTGCTGTCAAACAGTTTTAGAGTTATGATGAAAAGTTGCTAAAGGGGTCCAGGCATTACAAGCCTTATCTGGAAAGAACTGCAAGTACATTTGTGAGAAAAGCCAAAAAGTACAGAAATTGACACAGAAGGCAGTTTAATTGTTTTCTATTAACATTCTAACTGAACAGCTTTGTACACAATTCTTCCTTGAAAATGAACAAGACATATTTGCAGAGCAAGGTCAAGAGATGTTTTTAAATTTAGAGAAAAAGGTGAAAATGGAACAAGGAAGGAACTACAGAAAGGAGATCTATACCTTGTCTTCTTTGTGGGGAAGAGGAACAGAGATACGAAAGTGGGTAGTGGCATGAATTGAAAATACGCATTTAAAATCTCTAGTTTATCTGTCTCTGTGTGCTTCCAATCATTGTAGGGATAAGTTTTAAAGAAGTGTATGGTATAGTTGTGGTACAGGTGGTCTGTATAAGTAAACCAGTCATCTCTGTGGGAAGAATAGGCAACAAACAAGGAAAGGCATCTATGTCAGCCTATGTGAAGAACCTTTCTCTATGTAACATGTTCCACACTTACACTTGTATTTTGTATAATATCTGGTTTATTTATTTGTTATGCTAAGGGAAGATTAAAACTAAATGAAATTTGAGTTCTCCCTCCATTGAAAAAATCTAGTTAAAAATGTTTAACTACGTGTATTGCTGTGGTCCTTGCTGCTCATACAGTACAAAAACACATCTATCTAGTTTGATGTCTTGATGTCTAGGCTTTATCACTTGAAAGGCCACAAGATATATTTTATAGATACAAGAGAAGGTGAAGATAAATGTATGGTTTATAAATTACTAGCACAATTACAGTCCTGCAGTATTTTTCTATGGCTTTAATCCTAACGAGCTAATCAATGGAAATATCACACATTACCTACTTTATCGGACAGGTTGTGAAAATACAAAATGTAATAAGACTCTGCAGATAAATCACAGAGTCTAAGCTACTGAAGGGACTTTTGTATATGTGACTTTTCCATCATTTTAAATCAAGACAAACATCTTGAGTCTTGTGAGATTCTCTTTAAAAGTACTTAAGCAGCAAGAAGTGAAAAAAGCCTAATCCTCAAAATATTACTTGGTTGGCTTGGTTACAAGCCATGACTATGAAGAAAAGTAAGTTAAATTTGATTTTAGGAAACTACAGTATTTGCACATCAGTTACTGCCTTCATTGCTGTAGTTAATAAGTAATAAGAAAAGAGACCTTTTGTTTCATGAGGAGACTGCAAACTTTCAGGAGATGTTATTATCCTTCATGTTTACTTAACTGAAACCTTC
This sequence comes from Lagopus muta, assembly GCF_023343835.1. Lineage (NCBI taxonomy): Eukaryota > Metazoa > Chordata > Aves > Galliformes > Phasianidae > Lagopus > Lagopus muta. The sequence continues at coordinate 41,344,304 of NC_064434.1, forward strand.
TAGGAACCACCAGCCATATAATGAAAAATCAGTTTCTGTACCTATAACAGAGCAGAATGACAAATGACAACAATCATACTGAAATTCAGTACCAAAAACAAATAATTAAACAGTGAATGAACCTGACAGAAGACCTTTAAGGCGTTGCCAAACTCTATTTGGATAAACTGAATGTTTACAACGCATGTAATGATTTCATCAGTCTTAATTGTAACTGTTGCTGGGCAAAAGGCTCACCTGCTCTAAAAGCAATGAAGAATGTGTCAAATGTTTCAACAGGAATGACTGACTTCTGCCCACTTACAGTTCTGCAAATATTCAGAAACTGGGGAGAATTATTGTAATTGCAAGAGAAAGTCTATTTTCTGCACACATAATAAAAATTTCCACAGCAACTTTGAGTATTAAATTCTTTGAGTATATTTAATATTGAAAGTTTTCTTTCCTCCTCCCCACTCCCACCCGTTTGGGAAAAAAAGCTTGATATTGGCAAGCTCACATAACACATGCTGTTTTTACTGACATGTAAGCAATGTATTTGTTGTACTTTTGATATTTTTGATTAAAAAAAAAAACAACAACTTCCTGTGACTCAAAAGGAAGCAATGCAAACCTGAACAATGTACCTACTGAATGTGGTCAGAGATGTGAATGGCAACAAGAAGAAGAATGCTGTATGTTAAAAGCAAAAGATTCAGGAGTATCTAATCAGTGTGTACATACATGACAGAGAGACACAGGGTGTACATAGGGACACGGTCTAGTAGGGCAATACTGGTGGCAGATGGACAGTTGGACTAGATAATCTTTAAGGTCTTTTCCAACCTTGGTAAGTCTATGATTATATGATAAAGAATGCATTGCACTTTTGTGGGGGTTATTGTTGGATGGCCCACGAGTTGCATGTGACAAACACAACGCTCTCATTCTCCCTCTGATCCAGTGATATGAAAAGAAGCAATGAGCATAAACAGAAATATGGGAAATTACGTTACGATATGTGAAAAAACCCTCCACTTATTGTGAGGGTAGCTGAACACTGAAACAGACTGCAAAGAATGGAATAGTGGAGTTCAGTTGCAAGGTACCTTCAGAGATTATCTAGTCCAACTGCCTGATGACTTCAGGACTAACCAACTTGAACACTGCCAGGCATGGAGCATCAACCACATTGCTAGGAAGCCTGTTCCAGTCTTTAACCACTCGCATGACAAAAAATCTCACCTAGTGCAGTTCTGTGCCATTCTCAGCATCCTATCAGTGTTTACCAGGAAGAAAAGCCTGGCACCTCACTCTCCCCTCAGCAAGTTGCAGAGAAATAGGTCACCAATTGGCCTCTTTTTCTCCATATTAGACAAACTAAGAAATTCAGCTTCTCCTTAAAGCCCTCCTCCTCTGAACACTTTCAAGTACCTTAATATCCTTTTTATACTGTGGATATCACTCACTCTAGTTACCCCTGTTCTGAGCAGGCAATTGTACTAGGTGGAATCCAGAAATTTCTTCCAACTTCAGCTACTGTGTGGTTTTGTGAAATGTTATGCTTTCTAAAGCTGAATTTAAGTAGAACTTGTGTTGCATAGGAACCATACTGGCTCCTTGCAAATAGGCAAAATTAACTGTTCAGAGCCTATAGGTTCAGAGTACATAACTTCAAGATATACAAGAATGCAACTTAGATGTAGAAAGGTTAGGAGAAAAAAGTCACTATTCTTCTATAAGAAATATTTATGTAGTTAAATAAAAATGTACATTCACTTCACTACAATACAGAAAAAAAAGAGTTAAAATCTTACAGAGAATTGTCTTACGCTTTCAATATTCAGCAGTTCTTATTAAATTCAAGATCATGCCTTAGCATGATTTATTTATTTTTAGACAGAAAATATTTCCTTAGCCCTGAGAACATTGTTTAAAAGAACAAAATGTTTCTAGGGGAAAATATAGTAAAAATTACACTCTGGATAGTGCATACAAAGACAAGAAACACTAATTTGTTAAAATAACCAAAGCATATGGTAATGATTGACACGAGGAGCAAATTGTAAAATAATAATAATATTGTAGAATGAATGCACTCAACCAGCAGATATCTCTAGAGTGTTCTTTAATGTCTGATGGTAATGAATAATGAATATTTCTGGTTTTGTTCTTTTCCCTGAGGAAGACTGATCACTGACCTGCCTAGCACATGTTGGATGCACTTGCCCAAGGACAATCTAATCACAGAAAATACGGAGGCAGCATGTGTTAAATCCCAACCCTAATCAAGGCTAAAGGGGAAAGGCCACACTTTCTACCATATTCGAAAAATGTAAAGCACTTATCAGCCCTCTGCAGGATAGGACTCTGATGGCTCTGGATTTGAGAAAGAATAATCATGTGGTATTCAACTCTCATGGTTTTGACTCTGATCATTTTTTAACATTAAAGCAAAAGGTTACAGGCATACATAAGAATATGCATCAAAAGAAAAACACATTAAATAAACTACTCAAGATGTACTCTGGAGTAAAGACTTGTAGCCTATACTCTTTTAATGCACAAAATAGCAAAACAAACACAAGTGTTACAGATCAAACTGTAGTTTGCTGTGATGAGCTGTTGTCAAAAGCAGATAGACAGACATCTGAGAAAATGAACACCATGCAGAAGGCTTTTACTGCTAGTCATAATGGCTAAGACCTACCTATGTGTGTCCTGTGAAAGACTGCCATTTTCCCATTTTAAAAAGCATCTTTAACTACTTCTGATTACAAACTCTAAAGAAGGTTGAAAAGACAGCTTAAAAACAGACTTTTACTTGTCAGATTCTTGTGGTGGTGGACCACAGTAATTTCTTAGGATGCCAAAATGTTACCTGTGGCCACAGAGCTCTTTTAGAATTTGTCTAGAACTGCAAATTCAACTAGAGTTGCAGCTGTGAAGCCTCATTAAGCAGTAGAAGGCTACATACTGTAGTTGTCTTCAAAACTAAAATTTGCTACAGAATCCATGCAGCCTCTCTGCTGTGGTCTGAGCTCTTTCTTCAGCATTTGAAAGGACTGGCGGGTGGAAACTCCTGGCAGTGGCATATGAATACCATAGCTGGAGGCAATCTGTTTTAACATAGAGGAAGTCAGTAAGATTTAGGGATTTTCTTTTATATCAAAATGAGGAGCAAATACGAACAGGATTATGATGGGCGAAGTCATGTGGGAGTTGTACATATTTATTACCTTTTTTAAAATCCTGATGAAAAACATAACTGTTCACACAAAAAGATTCCTTTTATCATGAATTTACATTATGCAAGTTACTGTTAGGCTGTCTGACAGTAGAGCCATACTGTAAGTGTAACATGGACAGTAATGCAAAATGGCAGAATATTTTTTCTCTCACTGTACTCTTGAGCCTGTATATGCAGTCACGGCACCCTGTACAAGTGTGAGAAAGGACTGGAAGAGGGGTTGTGTACAGTCACTCACAAACCAGATTAGGATACACTGCATAGGGTAGAGCACTCCTGAGATTTCCCAGTAAAACAATTATTCTCCTTCCTTATGTCTTACTGAAATCACAAAATCACAGAATCACAGAATCATAGGTGTTGGAAGGGACCTCCAGAGATCATCAAGTCCAACCCCTCTGCCATAGCAGATTCACTACACCAGGTCGCAAATATACATCTACTGGATAAATGCAGGTCATTTTCACAGCAATATAGAATTAAGTGTACCTTGTCTTCCTTCTCATTGGCACACATGATCAATGCTGGCAGTTCAAAGCATTTCAAAAATCATGACTGATACCACCTAAGATGCTGGAATATTGTAAAAATAACATATTCTGTGTTGCTATATTAGTGTTCTGGGTTTAAATCAGCTGAATAAAGCAAGTGAACCTGCCTCTTTCTTCTAAATAATACTTCAGTTTTCTTCCTGAAGTTGTAGGTTATTCTGAAATAGAAAGAGTAGCTTTCCCAAAAAACTGATCTCTGTGTGGTCATGAGTGAATTCATGATTCCTAAAACATGAAGCAGACCAAGCTCAGTGACAGGGTACCTAGCAATCAAAAGAACACCTTCCAGCTTAGCTGTAAGTACTTTTCCTGTACTTCTTTTTTTGTACTGGGAAGATATGTACTCTGGTTTGGAAAGGACTTCAGAGCTAATATTCTTCTCTTCTAAGTTAGTAATTCTGGATATTGTGCTCAAGAACAAATAACCATGCATTTTGAGCAGCTCTCAGCTGCAACCATGGGCTATCAGTGCTTTGCAAGATAGTGAAGTAAAAAATGAAAATACAGTCAGGAACAGCAGGAGGCAAGTGTTACCGGGTCCCAAAGGAGGCATTTCTGAGCATACATATAGGAAGATCTGCATGTTCCCTAGGCACTTACTGGAGACCAGCTCACAATCTCTGGGCCTTATGTTCTGAATTGAAATAAGAAAAAATTTAAGTTCAGTCTGTCTGATAATAATTTGATTATCAGAACAAGACATATAAAGAAGAAGGGAAGGGAAGGGAAGGGAAGGGAAGGGAAGGGAAGGGAAGGGAAGGGAAGGGAAGGGAAGGGAAGGGAAGGGAAGGGAAGGGAAGGGAAGGGAAGGGAAGGGAAGGGAAGGGAAGGGAAGGGAAGGGAAGGGAAGGGAAGGGAAGGGAAGGGAAGGGATGCTCATATGAATTCAAAAATGGGTTAAAAGAACAAGAAGCCTTTTCAGTTTGCTTTACTTTTTCAAAAAGATTGCTTAAACTTCTGTCTCATGTTTAAAAACAGTTTCAATATTTCATTTCTCAGAAATGTTTAATATTTTAAGGTACAGGGGGAGTACATACTGAAGGCAATTGTTACAAAACTGAAGCAAGTTCAAGGAGGTGCCCTGAAAACTGGCTGAATAGCCAGGGTCAGAGGACAGTGATCATAGAATCCCCCTCCCCCTCTCCCCAGCCCTCCCCCCCCCCCCCCCCCAGCACAACTTGAGGCCATTTCCACTCCTCCTGTCATCTATCTGTCACCAGTGAGAAGAGACCAACCCCCACTCTTGCTGTAAACACCTTTCAGATATTGGAAGAGAGCTATAAAGTATTCCCTCAGCCTCCTTTTCCAGACTAGTCAGCCCCAATTCCTTCAGTTGCTCTTCATAGGGCATATACTCCAAGAAAAAAAAAAAATCTGATTCTGCATCTAAGCATTCCTTCTCTATTTTGATTGTTTTGTATATGGGACAATAGGTAAATTCAAAAGGAATTATTAATGCATTTCATTTATAAAAATGGCATGTTTCAACATTTTCAGGACTCTTTTTTTTCTCTTATTTCCCTTGCCTCCAAAGGACATATTGGCAAAATCAAAATCAATTTTATGAAGTGTTTTGATCTTGACAGAATCAAACTGTTCTGCAGAAAAGGGTCTGACTCAGTTTTTGCTTTACCTGCTCTGGTTATAATGCTGACTTTGCATCATCAGCCACAAATTATATATTGTATCTGATGAATCTTTAAAAAAGGTACAGAAGATTTAATCTACAGATTAAAGTACTTTCCTACTACCCAGAGACCCATGCCAAACATTTTATAAACATAGTTACTGGATTAACCATTAAAATTAATTTAATTATAGAAGGTAAAATATCATTGCAACTAATCAATTTAATTACTGTAATCCTAACAGACAAAAAGTCAATGAAATGCAAAAGTGGATGTTGCTATGTACATGTAGGTAGGTCTGGTTAAAAAGTAATGGAATTTTATTGCAGTCATTAAAGCAACAAAGTATTCTGGTTATTATTCCTAATTTATTTAAGTTATTGTTCAGAGAACTGATAATCTGATAAAAAATTGAGGTAGAAGAATGAAGAAATTATAAGGGTTGATAACCCTTCCTGGCAAAAGAGAAGAAAAAAATTAAAAACAGAGTATATAAAAAATAATGTATGACAGGTCATCAAAATTTCCATTTCTATAGCAAAACAAGCAATATCAAATGCTATGGACATATATACAAGTTTTTCTGAATAGGTTTCAAAACCTCATCAGAAAAGTTTTAGTTATTTTACTTTTTTAAACCAGACTAGCATCCAGGATCTCTTTGCCGTATGTCTAGTTGGTTCTGTAACACAGCCTTTGCCCCTGCCTCTGATTTCTTTCTCACTATGGTAGTACTCTGTTCATAACCCAGGCCAAGGAGATTTACACAGAAACTATGCATGAATATTAAAAATAAGTATTTTTTATGTTTGATTTATTATTATGCACTGCATTACTTGGTTACATACGATATTATTTTACTTATTACTTTCTGTGTTTTTACAGCTGAATCATAGAATCAGAATCATAGAATGGCTTGAGTTGGAAGAGACCTTGAAGTCCAACCAGTTCCAACCCCTGCCATGGGCAGGGCTTCCACCCTCCAAGCTCAGGCTGCCCAGGGCCCCATCCAACCTGGCCTTAAGTGACTCCAGGGATGGGGCAGCCACAACTTCTCTGAGCAGCCTGTACCAGTGCCTCAAAGTCCTCTGAATAAGACACTTTCTCCTAACATCTGAACTAAATCTCTCTTCTTTTAGTTTGAAGACTTTCCCCCTTCTTCCATCACTATCTGCCTGCATAAAGAATTTGTCTTCCTCCTAACATGAGATTTCACAAATCTGGGCCTTATATTACCATTTAGTATAAAAAGCATGTATACTCAATACACCCAGTTAAAAGGATTTTATAGTTTTCATAATAACCAATTGCTGCCATTGGTATTAAACAAAGGCCCCCAAGTGCTCTCCTGTGTTCCACTGATTAATCCTGATCTCTAAAAATGTATTAAATCCTTTTCAAAAGTAACGTGCAGGGAACTGAAAGTTGAAAAGTAATTCTATTTATCAAGGTCAGTTTTGTAATTCAGCTGGTGTGAAAGAATGTTGTGGTTGAAGTGCTCCTTCGGGTACACTGCTTTGCTTTACACAGCTTTTAAAAGCCCAGGGAAGTTAATGGGGTAACCAGATCAGTGCCTACAAGAACACAAGCATTGCAAAACCTGTTTTCGTGGTTTACACTGAAAAGCTCTGTTAATTCTGTTATATTTTCTCCAACGCCAGAAATCAGATGTAGCCTCCCTGGAACTGCTTGTGTTTTTTTCCCTGCAGTACTACCACAAACAGATGTCTGAGTTGTTTCTGTGATGTTCAGTGCTATGACAAAATGTCATAGCCTAGGTGGACCATAACAAATAGTTTGAATTGTCTCACTTTTCAGTTAGAACAAATATGGACTTATAGGCTGAGATAGGGTTATCTTAGAGCTAGAACCTGTTTTGAAACACTGTTTTGGAAACAGACCTTTCCAGAAACTGTCCTCACACTCACTGAACTTCACAAACACCCCCTTTGTGTTACTCAATATTCTTTTTCCATTTGTTACTTTAAAAGAGTAGAAGACATATCAACAGTCTTGTCTTTGATAGCACCAATTCCATGAGATGAACCTTTGAAAAATTCTGCTCTTGTATCCTCTGAATTCATTAAGAGCTAAAAGCACTCAGCTTTCTCTCTCAGCCTGAGATGCAATGCACTGTCAAATGCATCAACAATTATCACAGCTAATCAGCAATATTCACTTTCACAGGTGTTCATCCCAGACACTGCACACACTTATTTCGTATTCTGAGCTGTACAGATGTAAAATGTGTAGGTTTTGTGTTGCTGATTTTGTACTCTGCTCTGTTGTTCTGCTAGCCTGCAGTTTTATTTTAACTGCTTCATAATTTATTAATGCCACTTTTTTCTAATTCTCCTTCAGCAAACACAACAGGGTAGCCTTCATTCAAGCAAAAGTCACAGTAGTCCATGATTTCTGTTAAACTCTGTACCAACACACAAATAAGCTTTTAAAAAAATCAAGGTAAAATTAGATTTAGACTGGGAGGTTTGGGTCTCATTATTCAATTCTTATTGAGGAAATGGAACAATTTTAAACCAAAAATGAACTCTGGGAATCTAATAATTACCTTACTTCTGGTACAACTGCCTGTGGAAAGCTATTACAAAACAGCCTATTGTACTTCTTTGTTACACCAGTCCACACATACTGAAAGTCATGTCCTTTTTTCTGCAGAGAGCTCTCAAGCAGATGCATTGAAAAAGAACAGATGTGATCACAGAACAAATTTTCCATGCTCCACTTTCCACTACGCATGTATGTTTGTTTATGGAAGTAGGAGGCATAATTCAGGCAACGGATGGTAAAGAACCTGACTATCCATACAAATCATATCTATTCAAACATTGACTGGAAACTACAATTCATTTTAAGGGATTTTCTTTGGTCTTTTTCTGTGCACAGAATTTCTATAACCTTCTGCAAATATTGTCTGGAGGCTTGACAACCTCCAGACACTTTATGGGGTGAAACATGCAGTTGGTCTCAGGAAGGTCACTTTTGTATATCTGCTACTACCAAAGGGCAAGGAACAACTTTCTTCAGGAGTGCCACCTAGGGAAAGCTTTCACACAGAGAGATGAGCAAGGTTTTAGGTGAACTTGTCCTAGAATTAATTATGGCTTTTGTTACTCTCAAAATGAATTACTTATAAAAATTTCTAAACATGCACAAGAAGTCAATAACCAAACTGTCAAATTTTTGAGTGAAACTTCTGTACACCAGCTCTTTTTCAAAACTGTTTCTACAGCGCCTATTATTTGCTTGAAGGGAAAGAAAAGATATATTGTTTTATTATTTTTTTAGTGGTTATGCCCTTCAGAGGGAATGTGTGCAGCAAGAATATCTATCAAAAACTACAGAGAAAGCTTTCTACTCTGGCATTTATTGAGTAATTCTATGTTCTGCATTCATTTTAGAATATTGTTAGTTAAAAAGATTAAGTTTAGTTTAATATCCCTTATGGTTTCCTGCAGTCACATAGTAATTCATTACATTTTGGAATATTTTTTGATAGATGCTATACAGCACAATAGGCTGGATTAATCAAAGAGATAACAAGTGGATTTTCACCTCCTGAATATTAATGAATAACTGGGACTACTGTTCAATGACATTCTAAAACAGATAAAAAATCAGAGGGAATTCTGTAGTAATGGACTAATGTCACCCAATTTCTGCCTTTAAATTATAAAAGGCTAAAAGTATTCTGAGATAACAGCAGAGTTAAATATTTTTAAAATGTCATTTCTTTAATAACATTTTATATCAACAATATATTAAAACAGCAATGATCAACATGATAATATTTTTTTTTCATATTTTAATAACTTGAAACTTAACTTATCCAACAGTGACCAGTTTGCAAGTGATAAGCACTGCCTCAGCACAATGCTTCTTACATATGTTGGCAGAGAAGCCAGCACAGCTTTATCTCTTTATCAAGCAACAGCTTAAAAGGTCTCTAGAAGGCCCCTTAGCTTGAGTAAATCAGGAAGCAGATAAGTAAAATATGCATAATTTAAATGTGATATCTAAAATCCTAATTTGAGCATGTATTTTTTGAAACCAGTACATGATCTAGCCATATCTTTAGGAACTTGCTCTCAATATCTTATTGTTGCTGGCACCAGGGTGTTCTCTCCCTATCCATATAAATGTTTACATTTCTGCTAGCAGATATATACAAAATATTCCATGCCTTTCATTCTCAAATTATTTCCTTTCTTTGCTCATATTTGTTCAGAGTCATTCCAAGTCTGTACTACAAACTGCTGCAGAATGGACTGTTGGTACCTGCCTCACACGAGTCAACATGGTTGCATCTACACTTGTAAATAAGTTCTAGGGAACATCTCAACAGCATTGTTTTTAGAAGGGCTTTTAGCAATGTTTTCCCAAAGATAGCACGGTTCAGGTTGTTATTCTAACAAACGAAAATTATGGTCAGAGAGGGATCAGTCTTCATTACGTTTAATTTCTTAGTGTGAATATAGCCTAATGGATAAGGAACTTGTACCCTTATCTGCTCAATTGCAGGAGAAATTCTTAAGCATTTGGATGTTAGAGATTCCAAGCCAGTTGCATCTGAAGTAGTCTTTTGGCTTTCTTTTAACCTTTTTAATATTTAATTATGTAGCTAGTATATAAATTCAACAGAAGAAAAATGCATTGTCAGAATCTGCTAACTTGATGGTTTGAGTATCTGGAAAAAAAATAGAAATATATCTTCCCTGCACAGTCAAACAGGTTAGTGCTTCAAAAACATCCTTTTGGGATAATAAACTGGGCATGCTATCATTAGAGTGTTAGTTATTCCTGTCCTGGGTACTTCATATTGTAATATTTTGATTGCACTTATTATCAAACACAGTAAAAGCAAAAGCTCGCTCTCTGCACTCCAGGCTGACCAGGTATGACCCTGTCTCCTATCTGTTTGCACCCAGCCCTGTATATCAACTAATATTAATCTTTAATTAACCCTATTAACCCTCTTGATATTATCAGTTTCTGTTAACATCCAGTCTTGGCTAACACACAAGAACATGTGCACCCAACTCTGTTAAGCAATTTCTGTTACACAGCAGGGAGTTCCACAAACTAGACGCTATAAGAATAACTGCTGAAACAAACCCTCTGCAATAGTTTTAGGTATATCTATCAATGGTTTGACTTTTGAAGATGCTAATTGTACACAAACCCCAGTACAAATAAAAAACAGAAGTCCTTCTGCAGATGTATTTCATGCAGCTAAAGCAGCTCAGTGGCTGATGTGAAGCACTGAATATCTCCCATCCAAATTTTAGTTAATGAAATTAGTCTTCTACAAAAAACAAATACATATTATTGAAAATTAGGTATTTGTACACAGTATTAGCTACATGACAGTTAAAAAATTATTTGTGAAATATTTTGCAAGCACGTTTATTACACTTGGCTATGAAATGAATCATGTTTTGTCTCAATTTACATTTTTTCATCAATTTACAAGTTAAACATTTTTAATGTCCAATTTAACAAGCAAACAGTAACACCTCAAAAAGTAGCTTTTTGTATAACTAAATATTCTCCTTAATAAAAAGTTTTGTCAGGACACAAATGCACCCATTTCTACAAAAAAAAAGTAATTATCTAGAGTTCTTTTTCTAGTTTTCCTTAAGAATCTCATTTCAGTGTGCATTAGGAAAAGTGCTTACAAACACTATGATAAAAATAATTGCCTTTTGTCAATCATTGCTACTTCTTTTTAATTATCGATGCATTTTTAAAGTGTTAATAAATTTTATCCAGTTCTATTTATGCTGACCGTTTGTTGCTTTGTTGTAAAGCTTTAGCTTTACAAATATACCAAGCTGGACACACATGGCAGTTCTCTTCACATTTTTATTTTGAAACATTAGACGTAGCCACTAATCAGATGCTTAAAACTCCTCCTACAATGAAGTTATAAAAATTGTGGGAGAACATTACTTAAAGTTCCTTTTTTTGTATAGCTAGAATTATTTCTGAGACATACTGGAATACACTGTATTTAGATTGCATTTTCACCTAACTGACACTTCCAATAATAAAATTCAAGAAATGTACTTTGAGATTTTTGTTACTGCAAGACATTCTAAAAGGCCTAAACATCAGTAGGGTTAGGATCTGAGAAGACAAGTGCTAATGAATGGAAATATCAGTGAATTACTTAACAAACATGATGAGAAAAAGAGAATTAAAAATATCTCAAATTTTGCAGTCCAATAAAGATTTTTTGAAAGGGATAGCCATAAATAAATCAGACAACAGTAGATCGTTTTTAAATATTTTGAAAAACAAAAGGATGTAAAATGCAAAATTGTTCATAAGCTTGTATTTAAATGTTTTTTTCCTTTTCTTTTAAGCACAGAACATGTTGAGATATGCTGTCTGAAGTAAATGAATAAACAAAGGCAGACACTTGTCAAAGCACAAGTGTGTTCTATGAATCAGAAGATATGTCTCATGCTTTCCATAACATGCTGGGAGTACATGATACACAAGATGACAGGGAGACACCTAAGGGGAAAAGGAAGGTGTTTCAAAGCAATTCATGGGTTATAGAAGAAAATGCTCCATAAACAGGACCTGATGCCTTTGTATTCTCAGCTAAAAACCACCATCTTTTATAGGCTGCTGGTAGCTGGTATTTCCCTCCATTCCCACAGAACTTGTCCATAAGCAGTTGATGGTTAAGGCAAGGCCCTTGTCACACAACTTGAAAGAGCAGATCTTGCTGACAGACCAGGCAGAGAATTCCCACACACAGACCAACTTGGCCATACATATTGCCTCAGCAGGATAACAATTCAGAAATGAAATGCATGTCTGTTTCCCTGTTCTTTATTTCTCTCCCATTTATCTCTATTTTAAGAGCCAATAATGAGATGAATTAAGTGGTGATGCTCTTTCATTTTTCCTCATTAGGATCACTGGCTATTTCAGCCTTACCCCAGCTGAAGAATTACTTCAGGGATGCAGCCATCTTGCAATTCCTCTTCATTAAACTGGTGGAAGTAAAAGTATGTAAAAATCACATTGTCTGTTGTGTCAGGAGCCTGGATGAGGAATTTAATGGTTATAAATGGTCCATCTCTCCTATAAAAATATCTTGTGTCTGAAAAGGTACATACTTTATGTGCATTCAGTCCACAGAATGCTGCTTAAGTCATCAGCGTTTGTCCAGATTTTCTGGGTTTTATGAAATATTGCTGGTTTTCACAATTTTACAATCTGAAGAGCGAGACTGGTTATGCCACACAAGGAAGAATGAAAGGATTTTTTTCTACATTTTAATTCCATTTCTGTCTCTACCACTGTTTGCTATTTTTCCATAGACAGTGCAAAAAGAGCCATCTGACTCACTTTTCTGCTGACAGCATGGTTAGACAAGAGTATTGAAGGCAGAATAGTTTCCCATTTCAAAGATAGTGTTTCATCATAATAGATACTTTGGAAATAATATATACTTGAAGAATATTTTTCAATAAAAGAGTTAAAAGTAGCAGTTCAATATTTAGAAACAAAACTTTCAGTTTTAGAGAAGTTGCTTCATTCAATATTTTTTATGCTTTTTTGAGGGGCTTGGACTTTAAAAATTCTAACTTCTAATATTTTTAAACACTAAAATAAGCAAGTAGTATCAGAGTATTTCCACCAGCTTTAGCATGTACCTATTTTACAGCAGTTCAGTTTTGAAACTGCTGAGTTTTTGACAGCCCACATTTATAAAAATAATTTTAGCTGGAACAAAGGATTTTCTGAGAAAAACTTCAGACTTCGGTACTTTCTTATCACTCTCAAAAATAATGCCATAATGTATCACACTGTACTGGGGAAAAATGTATCTGATTTTAATCAGAGCTTTAAACCACAACACCTTATCATGTTGCAACATGAAAAAAACATTGTTTGATTTTTTTTTTGCCTGAAAAAAAATGATTTTGATGTTCTAACTCTAGTACAATGAAAAAGGAGTAATTTCTGCAACTCTATTAATTTTTACATTTTTAAATAGAAAAAAAATAATGTAACTATCATAATCAGCTCTTAAGTTTATATTTAAAGCATCTTTCTTTTCTTTTTTGCAAACAAAAACAAAGGAGAGGGAAATTATAAAATTAATAATGAAATATCTTTTTGTTCCTTCTCCTTGCCTGAGTTGGTTCAATGATCTTATTCACTGTACTATTCACTATACATTCAGAAAGGAATTCTGAGACTGACTGTAATACAAAGCAGGCAGTGGGACCTGCTCTGGCTATCTTTTCTTAAAACTAGTGTGACAGTGGGATTGTACTCTCAAGCTTTAATAAAGAGGACAGATTTTCTTATCATTAGATACCCTTCCCTTGTGTTCTCCAATGACTAGTAACTGTAATGATAACTAGAGACAACTATTCACAGCTTGATAGGACATTACAAGTCTTTGTTATGCTACACAAAGAGAAAACAGACTTCTGTTCATGAGCGTTGCTTTCAGAGAAGACCACAAGGTTCTCTTGCACCTGTTACCAGGTAAGAGCTGAGCAATACTACAATTCCCTGCCCAAATGAATGCTGCAGCTGCACAAAGCTTGTAATGTTAAACCATATGCTTTAGCTCTAACTAAATATGAATCAGGGAAGCTGGCTAGAAGTGAAAGCAGGACAACAAACAAAAAAAAACCAAAACCCACAATTTTCACAGAAATAGCTTTGTGACTACACATTATGGCATTTTTAGGAGTTGTTACCAGCCTTCTTTTGAACATCCTCAATGTCCCGTGTATTAGAGGGGCTTTATTTTAAAACTGTGTGTTTGCATAACACTATTCTTTTTTATTACCTCAAGTTTCTTAATGACTATCCCACATTCAATTATCTTACTAATAGCAAGAGAGATTAGAAGTGCAATGTGAGAAATATCATTGCAAAGGAAGAAAAATAAATTCAGCCATTATTACTTTTCATTAATCTATATTAATATGATAGATTATAGCACTGGTAAATAGTCTGTCACTATAATGTTTCTTACCAAGCATTATCTGCATATTCTGATTTCTCATTTTATAATCACTTATACCCAGTCTTCACTTTTATTTGAAGCGCAATTCATTTCAAATCCATAACATGAATAAGACCTAATCTGAAATATTGGCATACTTAAGTTTTATAAACTTGAACTACAGCAGTAAAGAAGAATATCCAGTATTTTCTCCTTCTCTGCAGGTGAACTCTGAAAGCATGCAAAAAGTTCACATACCTTAGCTAAATCATTATAATTATTTTCTCTGAGACTATACCATAGGAAATGATATTGCAAGACAAGCAACTTCAACAGCCATTTCACAAATTGTTGTATTCTTTTTTACTTTTTTTTTTAATGACACTAAATCTAGGAAGCAGTGTTAGTCAGTGGTATTAGCTACAGTTGCAAAGAAACATAGACCTACAATTTCCTAAGTCTAAATTAAAATAACTGAATGCAAACTGTGTCTCTTCAGAGCAAAAACCTAACAGCTGTTAAACTCAGGATACATAAAGATTCCCCAGGCACTTGTGTTTCCACCAATAAAAATCACACTTAAATTTTAATGGCTATAATCCAAGACAGCTACCTGAGTTCTAGTAGCACTGGGCTCTTCATTCTCTGAAGCCTAGTTAAACACATGAAAAACTCCCTTCCTTACTTTGCCTACACAGACTCTTTCAGCTCACGTGTACCAATACAAAGACTGCAAAAACACAGTGGAGAAGTACAAACACTTTTACAACTTATACCCTAAGTGATTGTCCTTTCATGTGTTACAGGTGGTTAGACTTCTTCTGGACTTTGGCAGAAAATATAACCCAGCTCCCTGATGTGTTTTACTGGTAAAATTTCAATACCCCAAGGTATGGTTTCTAGCCAGCATTTCACTTAAGACACACAAAAAAAGAAAAACTGCTAGAATCCTCATTTCAATTTAAGATCATTAATTTCAAATCTGCTCTCTCCTGCACAAGTCCTGTTGGCAGAAGAGAAACATTCAAGCTGAAATAATTTCTATTCTCTTATCATCAATTGACACTTCATAGAAGACTTCTAATACGAGATTCCATATCGAGTTTCTACTTTGTGCTAACCACGTGTATAGGAAAGAAGAAATAGGTATCAACCAAGGATATCTAAGTCAAACGCAGCTGTTTCCAGACAGAGATTACATTGATGCAAACAGCCCATCATACCCCTAAACAGCTGCAGCTGGGGGAACCCTCCAGCCACTGCAGGGGGAGTAAAAAAGAGGAGAGAGGAGAAAGTATAGGGTAGATGAGTAGATGGTGAGGTGGATTAACAACTGGCTGACTGGCAGAGCTCAGAGGACTGTTGTCAGTGCCACAGAGTCTGGTTGGAGGTCTATAAATAGCAGTGCTCCCCAGAGTTCAGTGCTGGGTCTAGATTTGTTCAACATATTGTTCAACAACCTGGATGAAGGGATAGAGTCCATCCTCAGCAAGTTTGTTGATGATACAAAGCTGGGAGGAGTGGCTGACACACTGGAAGTCTGTGCTGCCATTCAACAAGATCCAGATGGATTGGAGAGTTGAACAGAGAGAAAACTGATGAAGTGTAACAAGAGCAAGTGTAGAGTGCACCTGGGAAGGAATAACTGCATGCATCATTACTGGTTAGGAGATGATCTACTGGGGAGGAGCTCTGCAGAGAATGACCTGGATGTTCTGGTGGACAACAGGTTGGCCATGAGCCAGCAGTATGCCCTTTATGGCCAAGACAGTCATTAGGATCCTGGGGTGCATTAAAAAGATGTCAAGGGAGGTGATCCTCCCCCTCTACTCTGCCCTGGTGAGGTCACATTTAGAAGACACAGATCTCCTAGAAGGAGTCCAACAGAGGACCAGAAGCTCATAAAGAGCCTGGAGCATCTCCCATATGAGGAAAGCCTGGGCAAAAGCAGACTGAGGGGGAATCTGATTAGTTTTTATAAATATGTAAAGAGAGGTGGGAGGCAAATGGATGAGGCCAGGCTTTTCTCAGTGGTGTGTACTGACAGGACAAGGAGTAATTGCCTAAAACTTGAACATAGGATGTTACATACAATCTTGTGGAAGAACTTCTTTATGGTGAGGGTGACGGAGCACTGAAACAGGTTGCCCAGAGAGGTTGTGGAGTTTATGGGAATACTTAAAACCAGTCTGTGTGCCTTACCTGTGTGACCAATTGCAAAGAACCTGCTTTAGCAGGGCGGGTTGGACTCGATGATCTCTTGAGGTCCCTTCCAACCTCTGCAGTTGTGTGATTCTGCGAGAAAGGGAGGCATGTAGAAGAATTTTGTTGAGGGTTTAGAGCTGGAGGAAGGAAACACAGCATGTCAGATGAGAGATATCTTTGAGGGACTGAAATCCACAGGTGGGGGGTTATACCCTTAGGCAGGCGTGTCCGTTACATGGCCTGGCACAGCTAGCAATGTGGCCCACCCTTCACTCTGTACTGTAAAGGCAACAGCTCTTCACCATTGACTGGCCCAAGGTACGCACCCATCAACAACCAAACCGTCAATGCACTATTAAAGCTGTGCTGACTGAAACCAGGGCACAGGGAATGCAATGTTGTGCAGTTCTGTGCTGTGCCCACTCAAGTGATGGTAAATAATTGTATGTATTTTGATACACTTGATAAACACAGTGCTCTGAACAGCAAAAAATACACAGCCGTGCTTTCTGTTCTGACAAAAGAATTTGAGAATAGGATTCAAGATGCAAAAAAAGTAATCAATTTATGTTTGTGGCTCCATTTTCAGTTGACACTACCTTCGAATTTTCAAGTAGAATGTGTAGAGTTGCAATCAGATACTCAACTCAAAACTCTGATCACGTCTCTTTACGAGACTTTCATGAGCCCTATCTCAGCAGAGAAAAATATCCTTTGCTTCACAGTAACACGTTATTCACATCATCACTTTCTGTCATTATGCACATTTGTGAACAACTATTTTCAAGGATGAGGTACAGGAAGAGTAAAATTTCATCAAAAATATCTGATGAGTGATTTGAGAGCTCACTGAGAATTGTAGCTACTTCCACTAAACCAGTTTGATTCATTAGTTTCACAAAAACAGTCGAATATTCCACTTTTGTTGTTGTTGTTGCTCTCTCTCTCTCTTTTTTTTTTTTTTTTAATAAAGCATGTAAAAGATTAAAATAAGTTTTGTTACTTATGTACATTAACTATACTACATATTTTATGGAGGCTGCTCCAAAAGTAATGCCTTCTATTTTATTGTGTTGGCCCACAAAATCAGATGTGGTATGGCAGGAGAGGTTGAATCCTCCCACCAATATTCTATTACATTTGATGCTGAGTAACACATGACATCAGAGGGGTAGCCTGAAAAAATGGCATCTGACATGGTAGTGCACATAAAGCAAAGGTGTGTCATTGAATTCCTCCCTATGGAATAAATGGCACCCACTGACATACACTGATGCTTGCTAAACATTTATGTAAACTGAACAGTGGATGTGAGCACAGTGAAGTAGTGAACTGTGTGTTTCGAAAGTGGCAACAGTGTTGCAGTGGGGCACCTCTGCTGGAGCAGATTTTTGTGAGCACAGTATGCATGCTGTTTTTCATCATTGCTGAAAATAAATAGCAAATGTTAGTGATTATGTTGAAAAACAGTGTTTTGTAACTGAGAATTTGCTCTACCAAATAGTGTTATAGTGTTCTCTGTATTCATTGTAGTTTTTGTGGAAGTAAATAGGAGGCATTACTTCTGGAGCAACGTGTGTATATGTGGCCCAAGACGATTTGTCTTCACTCAGTGTGGCCTCATACAAGCCAAAGGATTGGACACCCATGCCTTAAGGGAACTGCAGAGATGAAAATGTATAAGCCAGCAACAACAGAGGAAAGTGAGAGTAGTGAGTGCTACCTGGGACAGAAACAATCTGAAACAGTGAGGAAATGAAGAAAGGAATCTGTTTTACATTGAGCCTGAGTAGGGGGAGGACAGGTGTTTTCCCTTTAATGTTTGCGTTTTTCCTTGTGCTTTACCTTTTGCGCTTTTTTTTGTGTGTCTCAACACCCAAGTGGTTAAGCAAAGCTTTGTGTTAAATGGCAATAGATTAAATTAAGAAAAGCTCCTCAAGACTATTTTATTCCACCAAAGTGGATTTACTTTCAGCTCTGAGAGCAATCTAGGCAACTACTTGAGATCATATTGGAGTTACTTGTCCTCTCTTCATAGTTAGTTGTGGCACTTCTGAAGAGGACTGGAAGCTGAAAACCTTAAAAGTGGTTATTTCTCTCTGCTGATGTATAAAAGAGTTTAGATCAAATGCAGAAGTCTGCTTTCAAAATATCATTGAGTTGCTTAATGGAAATCCCACTTTAGGCATAAGCATTTCCTCTTGCCCCAGCACTCCCCAGAAATGGGATGGGGCAGAAAAAGATAACACTTTTGGGTTGAAATAAGGACAGTTTAATAGGGCAGAAAAGAAATGGAAAACAAAAGAACATGCAATACTAGTGAAGTTCACCATCCACTGACTGATGGGTAGTCAGTTCCCAGGCAACAGCTTCCCACCCCTAAACTCACTACACCTGGCTTTATTGTTCAGTGTGACAGCATATGGTATGGGATATCCCTTTAACCAGCCTGGGACAGTCATCCTGGTTTTGTCCCCTCCCAGGACTCACTGGCAGGGCAAAATGAAAAGCTGAAAAGTCCTTGGTTCTGCACAAGTTCTGCTCAGCATCGGGGTGTTTAATGGCTCTAGTTGACTATAATCCAGCTGAAACCAGGACAGTAATAATAGTCCCTCTTTTTTTTCCTACAAAAGTGTATGTCAAAAATATTCCAGATGAAAAATTACCACAGTGTTTATGCAGCAGAGATCACAGTCAATGAGCTGGAGTGGTAAATTAACCATTCATCTAGAAGGTCTTAGACATGATGTGGGAATTTAAGACATTTTGAAATGTTCCCATTCTGCCTACTTTTGATACTGTTAAATTTAAAAAAAATGCAATGAACAGCTGGTTAAAACGTCAACTATCCTCCTTAGTAAACAATATGAAGTAGAAAGAGACTTTTCAGATTATTTTCTAAATCATTACTGAGAAATTAAGAAGAAAACAAAATCTAATCATATTCAAATAATGTTTCATGATGCAAGTACCAAGCACTTCCTCATGAAGTATACTTCAGCTAGCAACTGCATATGTCAATTCACTTATGTTTTGACTAGAATGTAATAGAAGGGCATTCAGCAGTGCTCTACACAATTTTCCCCCACTAAATGAATGATTCAGAAATACATTAATTTTCTCATGTCATATGCTGTTCAGCCATTCAGTCTGACACTCACTGTTCAGTATAAGTGCTATTAAAAGTAAACCACATTAATTATGTAAATGTAATTATGAATGGTCCTTGAAATGACAGGAATTAAGCATTTTACCAAAATTCTGGAGAGGCAGGGCCTATTTATTTAAATTTATTGTTATATCGTTGACATAAACAAGATCAAACTTTCAGCTGTGTCTCTGGGTAGTGATTTAACATGATTATTAATGCTAATTTAACAAAATTCTCAAGCATAAATAAACTATAATTACTAGACTTTGAAATTAATAGAGTATTCCACAATTTTTACCATTGTCAGGGACAAGAGATGAAAATATAAACAAAGGTGGATTTGTGGATCATATACATATAATTCCCCTCTTTTGGTTTATATTTATCAGTATTACTAATCAACTCTGGAGGGAAGAATCTATTTACACATAACACTTATAATCATGGAACTGAAGTAAAAGTTTGCCTTGTTTCCTGAATGCTTTAAACTCTACCCTCCATGGGACTTCAGAGAGTAATTGTAAACTGCAATGATTTTTTTCTGTTAGCATTTTTACAGCCTGAAGTCAATCTCTATCACATTACTACTGACAGAGTAAGTTAAGTCAAGGTTCCCAACAGAAAAGTCGTGGAGAGAAACTAAAGTTTCAGGTGGTGACTGTATCCTCCTGTCTATTACGAGAAGTTATTTATGTTGATGGAAGTGACATCACTGAAATGACCAGACAGTGTGCCTCATCAGAAGTCCCCTTTCAACAACCTCTAGTGATAGGAATCTTTTAGAAGAAAACAACATAAAGGATTTCAGTGATGCAGAACAAATACTCATTTCCACCTCTTACAGAAGAGGCATGATTCTTTGCCCAGTGTGGTGAGTTGATCCTGGTCAGGCAGGACAGGGGAGAGAATAGGAAGAGCAGAAGTGAGAAATGATAGTTTAATACTGAATAGGGAAGAAAAGTAAACAAATAAAAACCACGAGCCAGCAGGGTGCCCTGGTGGTCAAGAAGGCCAAAGGGATCCTAGGATGCGTTAAAAAGACCGTGGCCATCAGGTTGAGGGATGTGATCCTTCCCCTCTGGTCTGTTTCAGTGAGGCCATGTCCAGAGTACTGTGTCCAGTTCTGGGGTCCCCAGTTCAACAAAGACATGAAACTTCTAGAGAAATCCCAGCAGAGGCTCACAAAGATGATTTGGAGCTTGGAGCATCTCCCTTGTGA
This sequence comes from Lagopus muta, assembly GCF_023343835.1. Taxonomy (NCBI): domain Eukaryota; kingdom Metazoa; phylum Chordata; class Aves; order Galliformes; family Phasianidae; genus Lagopus; species Lagopus muta. Next base: position 41,365,294 of record NC_064434.1, read on the forward strand.
GAAAAGGCTGAGAAGTTGAAGACTGTTCATCATGGAGAAGACTAAGGGGAGGGGGTCTTATCAATGTTTATAAATATTAAAGGGTGGAAGTCAAGTGGATGGGGCCAGGATCTTTTTGGTGATGCCCAGTGACAGTACAAGGGACAACACTTCCTGTGTTCCATACAAACATAGGAAAAACTCCTTTACTTTACGGTTACAGTGCTCTGGAACAAGCTGCCTAAAGAGGCTGTTGAGTCTTCTTTGGAGATATTCAAAACCTGCCTAGATGCTTTCCTGTATAACGTATTCTAGGGAACCTGTTTTAGTGGGGGGGCTGAGGAGCAAACAAGGCAATCTCCTGAGGTCTTTTCCAACCTTTACAATACTGTGGTTCTATGAAAATACAAGTGATAGAAGGACAATCACCACCTCCCAAAAGTAGATTGATGCCAATAAAACTCCAAGGAATATTTACCTTCCCTCTGTCTCCATAGCTTCTACTGCTGCTGGTGACGTTATGTGGAACATCCACATAACAGTTATCCAGGCTAAATGCCCTCCTGTCTTCTTGTATATCCCTGGACAAGGTCCAAAAAAGAGAAAGCCTTGTCACTGTACAAGAACTACTCAGTAATAACTAAATATCACTGTGTTATCAATAGTATTTTAGTACTTTGGATAAATGGCAAACGCATCAATGCATAGACAGTTTCAAAACATATATATATGGAATGTCATATGCCTGGTAGAAAAACAAAAGCACCGCAGCATTAGCAGGCTATTCTTTATATAAGAGAGTGATATTTTCTGCTACCTAGTCAACTCTGTTATCCCACAAAAAACTGCTGTGACTAATGACCACATACAACTACATACCATTTTTCTAACTGTTCCATTGTTTTCAAGTTTTCAAGTTTTCTAGACCATGGTTGTTTTATGGGTTTGGGTTTGGGTTTTTTTTGAGTCACCATTCACCACTGTGATTAAACCTTCCAAGTAACTATTATAGAGTTGACACAGATCCTTAGATCATCTTTGTCTTCTGAACAGTAAGGGAATTGAGAATCTTAGTCCTCAAGTATGTCCTTAAACATATCCTCAAACTCAAGTGGAATTATTTTTTCATTCGCAGCAGTTAGAATACTGAAGGTATGTAAAAATGCATAATAACCTCTCTAGAAATTAATTATAAATACTTGAAACAACAGGCTGCAACAATTCTCCTTGGAATTGAATCTTTACACTAGGTTACTCAATAATACTCAGTATTTAAGGAAAAGAATATAATGTTCTTGCATTCAGTAGTTAAGTACTAGTACTGGGTACTTCAGCAATGAGGAGCAAGCAAACTAGAAATAGAGATATATTATTAAAAGAGCCCATAATGATTATAGTTTATGTCATATTCAGTAAAAAAGAAAAAAAAAACCCACTCATTTCATAAATACTCTAAACACCAAGCATTCCTTATATGACAGCAGCAATTCACACATATAACGATATTCAAATAAGTTAGTTGTTAAAATATTCAACTCTTGAAAGTATTTGTCTTATTCACTGAGCTGAGAGTGAGCAATTTGCATATGCCTTCCCAATTCTATCTGAAAACCATGACCACAATAGCAGTGAAGGGCACGACACTCAAGGTATAATGTGTACACATAATATGAGTATTTGCTTGTAATATCACCAGGAGCAGAGTAATCAGCGCATCTTCAAAATCTTGTGCACTCTACCCTAATAAAGTATTCGAAGAGTTCTCTGAAATTGTATCATTAGGAAATGAAATGCTGGGCAAAAAGAGGTTTTGCTACTTAAAATAGTAATGATAATAATAATTTTTTAAAAAGTTCCAGGTAAGAAGATATTGCCCTTCTCAGTTTGCAATGCCATGGTGGATTCTGGATTTTATAATCTTCTTAACATATCAATGCACAGAAAGTTACAATAGTTTTGCAACTGACAACAAAAAAAGCTGGTCTTGAACACCTGCAGGGATGGTGTATGCACAGCTTCTCTGGGCAGTCCGCTCCAGCACCTCACCATTCTCTCTGTAAAGAACTTCACCCTTACATCCAATCTAAACCTTCCCTCCTTGAGCTTTTAAGCCTCAACCTGTCTTGGTAAGGGAGGTGCTCCAGCTCTATGATCATCTTTGTGTCCCTTCTCTGCACCCTCTCCAACAGTTCCACATCTTTCCTGTTTTAGGGGCTTCAGATCTGGAAACAGTAAATCTGTAAGTCTTGACAGTAGTCTTCCAACATATGTAATTCCTGAGCTAGAACACTGGACATACTTACATAGTATTTAAAGGAAAGAAGTAAAACAGTTGGAAAGATACCAACATGCAATAGCAAGAATGAAAGAGACAAAGGGAAAGACAGATAGGTAGACAGACAGATACATACGTACATACATACATACATGCATACATGCATACATACATACATACATACATAATGAACCTAAACTATAGCAGTGGAGATTTTCTTTACATGTGAGGGGGAAGTTAAGATCATAAAATACTAGAATGAATTGCCTGGAAATGTCACATAGTCATTAGACATGCTTTACAAAAAGATACATCACAAAAATTAAATACATATGATATAGCAGATCTTAATGAGATTAGATAATCTCTTGGCTCTTTTCAGGCCAATTTCTATGACTTTAACACTATCACATGTTTGGCCATTTTTCACAACATAATGGTAATATTTTTACGTCAGGGAAAACATTCTACAAAAATAGATTTTCTAAACTGTAGATCATCTGATTGCTGTCTGACATTCTAGCTATCTCTGTTCTGGTAAATAAGAAGATTTAAGGACCTAATCTGTAGAAAATGATATGTGTGATCAGCGAGTGTTTATGTAGATAAACTCTCTCACCTAGCCAATCAAGAACCATGCTAGCAGTGAGTACACAGAATAACAGGACAGCGCTGAAGCCAGAGCACAACCTGATTTGCATATTTGAAAAGCTCTGAGTCCATCATCTAACAAAACTTGAAATTTGGCAAATTATCCAAGTAAATGGAGATGCAATCCTACTGTGAGGAAATTTGAAATGGTTGAGCTGGTGTTTCTAATGCAGAACCAGAAAAAGTCACCTTAAGCTAGATAACACAGCTTTGGCTGCATTGCATCACATGATATGAAGAGAAATGGGTTAATATTCAGTAACTTAAAAGACTGGAGAAATGCAGATTGTTTAAAGCTATCTTTGCTCCCTTACACCAGCCTTGCCTAGTTGCAGCAGAGTACATGAAAAAACTAAAGGAATAGATGATAATCTCATTTACTTTATTAGATTAGTTGTAAAACAGCCTACTGCACTATTGGAAATTCATATTGTAATTCCATTACTGTTCATTCAGGCATTGTAGCACAGAAATTTTATAAAAATATGTAGTAAAGAGTTAGAATTTGTATTATTCAACGAGTAAATAAAGAAGAAAACCATGTTGTATTGAATATGTAAATAAAAAAATAAGCAGATTGATAAAAAAATCTTCACCTGATTAAAGGTTTTATATGCTGTAAAATACATAAATTCACATGCAAGACTTCTAAAACAGTTAAAAAAATAAATTCACTACATTGTATTCAGAACTTAAAGTTTATTATATTTTAATAGTCTTCCAACATAGGACATCTGCTCCTGGTGAGTTTTAAAGAAATAGAGAGATATCCAGGCAACCACAGAAAAATACTGACTTTATCTGCCTGAAATTAACAAAGTGACGAGCATCTTCTACACTTCCAAGTAGTAAACACCATATATAATTTTTCATTTTTCAACTGCTTATCAAAGTGTAAGCAAAAAAATGGTGAAGGAAGGTCAGCAAAAGGTCTGGAGACTTGGCATTTTGCAGAAATAAACCTTAGGATTTTTTGCCATTGACTTGTTTCTAGAAACACATTAAAGGAATTGTTTTGCTTATCATCAGGGAGTTGTAACCAGAAGCAAATAGAAGTATAAAAGTTCCTTAAATCAATCCAATGCTATATTTGGGGATATGAATGTTGGAAGAAAAATGCTTAATAATTCTGAGAAAAAAAATTAGTAAAAGAATGAACATAACAAATGACAGTATGTGCAAATAGGAAACAATTTATCGGTTCAAGGAGAGAAGTAAATTAGTGTTCCAATTGTTTGTTGAACTCCTTGGTGAGCAGTTTTTCTTGCTATTAGACAACTCCAAATGATTCCATTTTGCAGAGTAAGTTTTCCAACTAGCTTATGGGAATTTAACTGTAAGACTCCTAATAAGGCTGATGGGAGCAATATAACTGATCTCTGTATACTAACTTGCTAAAGGTATTTACCTCTGAGATAGCTTTTAAAGATGTTTAGATATTCTTTTCTGAGTGATTAGAGTCTGACATAAAGAGGACAACCTATCCCTGGCAAGCATATGTACATGGAAGAAAACAGTGATTTATTTCTCCAAGTGTTGTTTTCTTAGTTTCAGTCAGTGGGAAAATATGCCTTAACTTGTTTGGACAATAACAACTCTTTCTGTACTGCATTTCCAGTTTTATCAAAAACATTAAAGAGTGAATTATCTTTTATTTTATAAACAGACCATGTATTACTTACTTAAAGAAGTTTGTAAGATTGGAACTTCCAGAAGGATCTTAGGTATGTCTGTGGTGATAACAAAACTGTCATGAGAAATGTTTTAAATGCACAAAAATAGAATATTTCTCCCATAGACACAGAGCTCCCTGATTCGTTTATTCTTCAGCATAAAACTTACTCAGATATAACAGTTTTTGTTCCTCTTTGAAACATTCTTATGTCCTTTAGCATCAGGAAATATTAGAGCCATCATGTTAAAAAAACTGAGAAGTTGCTTAGAGTAAACAAAAGCATACCAGAAATTCTCATGCTTCAAAGAAATAGGATTATTTTTCCAATACATTTTCAATATGTAAAATACAGATATATAAAACAAGCAATTTCATAAAGTCTCCATTTTGTAGCAACTGGAAAGTGCATAGGATGTCATCACTTTCCATTGTGAGGTCAACATTATTTGGACAGAAAGAGAGAAGACAACATACAGCTTAGGACCGTTTAGAAGTAAACAGTCCCTCTCTACTTCCCTCCCAACCCCATCTTTTCTCCTGACAAAAATCCCCAAAGACTAAATAATGCAACAGTAAAACCAGTGAGGCAAAGACAAATATTCACATCACTGGCTGTCCTATTTTTCACATCACTTTACTTATGAACTGCACTGCAAAAGCAAAGAATATGCTTACCTCTGAACAAGCTGCACTTTAGGCTTCTTGTGTCTATCCTGAATGCATTCCACAATAACAGGTTTAGCTATCTTTCTTCAATTTTTCCACTTGGTTTCATGTGGTTCTGCCTCTAAGCAGTACCTGCGAATCTTCTTTCTCCCTGAGAACATGTCCAATATCAGCCCTTTTCCACACAGACTTGTCAAGAATGATATATCATGCAGAACTAAAAGACTCTACAATAGAGGCCCAATATGCATATTTTCCTTGCTTAGACTTACTCCTTGACAGTTTTTGGCAGTTACATCCAACTCAGTCAAACCTATTTTTGCTGGAAAAGACAGGTTGTGGTCTGTTGCTATCTACAGGAGGCTATCATCTCCCTCTAGTAGCGAACTCATAATTCATTCACTCTTAACAATTCTTGCATAGCTAGCATTCGTATATATATATATACTGTCAGAAGTTAGTATACCTTAAATGTTTTTTTAAGATTATTTTACAGCTTAGCTTGGTCAAGATTTGAAAGTGTGAATCTCCCAGGGTGTTGTAAGGTTACTATCCCCAAGCATTTTTTTTACAATTGGTGCCTTGTGTGACACCTTGATATTTCTTTGCCACCATTGCTATTAATAATCATTCACCCATTCTCCCTCTTTCTCTCTCTGTCACTCAAATACATATACATAGAGTCTGATTTGAATTAATTCAATATATTGAGGAAGGTAAATGGTAAATGGAGAAGGGAGCACATGGTAATTAAATATGTAACATGTAACACATGTAAATTGCACGTTCTCCTCAATAATGGATGTTTGCAACAAACCAAAGATGACAGTATTTCCAATCATATAAAATGCTCAGACTGTAAGGTAAAGTTTTGTCTTCTATCTGATGGAATGTATTTGAGCTATAACTCTCCAGTGAAATGTTTTAAGCAATGATTTTGAGAGGAACTGGGGTTCAAATGGATACCAATTACCAATTGATTACCAATTGATATTACAGGGAACTCTTTACTAAATGAAATAAATGGACATCTTGTGCCTCATACCCACTGATCTGCTTCTTTTCCATTACATTTGTGCTTTTATAACTGCAAAACAATGGATTCAGCAGGAGATATAACTATTCCAATCACAGGGAAAAGCAGAAAAGGTGAGGGGTACAGCTGGCACAAATCAATATTCTCACAGGCAAACAATTGCTGTATAGGTGCACATTGTATTAATGAAGAGTGAATATTGATTTAGTTAATAGCAGTGTTCCAATAAACTTTCATAAGCATCAGTGACCCTGGTTTTGTGAACTCTTCCATGAAGGTAAAACACGTTACCTGTATGAATTCCTGTTGATTTATGAAAGTCTCCTTCCATGGAGAGGAATGACCAACAGCAGAAAAGTTTTGAATAGTTGAATAGTTAAATAGTTGAATAGTTAAATGTAAACATTTATCAGGCCATTTCATTTGACTTACTCCCAGAGTTCCTAGGAACATAAAAATCTATTTATTTATGTTTATTCAAAGTCCAGTCCTGAAACTGGAAAGTTTGACAGATAAACAGGCTGACATTTCTAATATTTCCCTCAAAAATATTTGGAAGCTGATTGCTTTGGGAGCAACTTCACTGTTTCAACACAGTTTGTATTCAATTTCACACATCATTTGGATTCATGAAAATAATAAATCAGACTAGAAACAGTAAGGATTGCGTGTTTTTTTTCTCAAGACTGAAACTGAGAAGTAAAAGTCTGTTAAACATTTCTGCAAGTATACTAAGAAATAAAATAATTAATACAATTTCAATATCTTTACAAGCACTTGTAAAAAGCAAATGTTGCTTTATTGTTAAACTATCGGTAATACATCCATTACATCTTTTAAATAAAATCTGCTGCATATAGGTGTCTTTTATATTTCAACTCTATTGCATAACTACAATTTCCTGGATGGCAGTTACACTTCCAATTTTTAAAAACTAGAAAAAATATTTTGCATTCCCAATTACTTTAGCTAATATAACGTGTTTCAGTGTATAAGTGCATAAGCATATTTATCATTCTGGATTTTCTAAAATAGTTGCTATAGCATCAATCACATCCTTTGTTTACAAATATCTACTTCCATTTAGAAAGGAGTGTCCCTTTGCTTCTACTCAAGCAGGACAAGTGGACTGAAGGTTGAGTTAGCACAAGCTCAGAAGCCCCTCAAGTGCATCTTAAAATCTGTTGAATATGCATAATCTATTCTTGCTTTCTTAGTCGCTGGTAGATAGTCAAAAGGCCAACCCACTGTTTTGCAGTACCCCTGTGTCAGCTGATGTCTGCATAGGATGCTCTGGCTTCACATTCTGCAACACAAAGTAATTATCAGGAAGCAGTGAGGTCAGCTGGGTGACAGCACTTTTCATCTCTATCTGGAGACACAAGTCTCCTTCCATCATTCTGTAAGGCAAGCAGTATGCTGACAAGAAACCTGGAAGAGAAGTAGTGGTCCCTTGAAAGCACTGTCAGGCATGTAGGAAGAAGGAGTTGTACTATATCTCAGACTTTCAGATAAATCTTCAGTCCTTCTGTAATTAACGTGAAAGTGATAGGTACTTCCAGAAAACATACAGTTTCAGAGTGTTTTTAGAATAAGAGTCTCTAGAAGATGGTTATCCTTCTTCAGTGACCTTAAGAAGTTTAGGCAGTCAGATTCTCACTTATTGCCTTGGGCTACATGGGACAAATTTAGTCTGACTAAAAGACAAAGATAACGGCAATTATATTTTCTTATTTCTCCCTCATCATGTCTGCTATGATTTGATTGTGGAAACGCCCAGTAGAAAAAAACCATATTTTTATAAAGACTGATTTTAAGACAGCTTCCCATCTTTATAGTTCAGTGAAAACTATGTAAGCTGTGACACATAGGACGTCTGTCTCTTAAAAAAAGTATGTATTTTTCTATAAGCTTCCAGTCATTTCATTTAGATACATATCTATAGCAACTGATAATATAGAATTTTCTGCAGTTCATTTCTAGATGCTAGCCTGTGATCTAACAGAGCCTACCTACGTGATGGATAGTAGACCACATACAAGCACAGGAAAATAGTCATTAAGCTGTTCTTTACAAAGTAGCCTAAAGATATTAGTTAAAAATAATATTTTGGAAGTGATTGTGACATTGGAAAGTGTTGGAAAAGTTTTCTCTTAAAAAAAAAAATAGTTACACATCAAGATAGCAAGAAAAAGATATCTAAATGTTTTGAGAAAAATACCCAAGATTTTTTTGCTGCTGTTGTTTGAAGATTATAAACTTATGTTGTGCCACAACAACCTCAGGTAGTGCTACAAGCTTGGGGCAGGGTGCCTGGAAGACTGTAAGGGAACTGGACCTGGGGTTATCGGTCAATGCTCAGCTAAACATGAGCCAGCAGTGTGTCCAGATAGCAAAGAAGGCCAATGGCATCCTGCTTGTATCAGGAATACATTGCCAGCAGGAGCAGGGAAGTAATCATCCCTCTGTACTCAGCACTGGTGAAGCTGCCTCTTCAGTACCACATTCAGTTTTGGGACTCTCATTGCAAGAAAGACACTGAAGCCCTGGAGTATGTCCAGGGAAAGGCAGCAAAGCTGGTGAGGGGTCGAGCACAAGTCTTACAGAGAGCAGCTAAGGGAACTGGGATTGTTCAGTCTGATGAAGAGGAGTCTCAGAAGAGACCTTATAGACCTTTACAACAACCTGAAAGGAGGTTGTGGCAAAGTGTTGGTTGGTCTCTTGTGCATAACAAGGATTAGGATGAGAAAGAATGGCCTCAAGTTGCAGCAGGGGAGGGGAGGTCAGGTTGGATAACTGGAAAAATTTCTACTCAGAAAGAGTGGTCAGGAGCTGGAATGGGCTGTCCAGGGAGGGTGGAATCACCTTCCTGTCGCCTTTGTTTCGGCGACTCTGGTTTCATGGTTTCCCAAGGGCCAAGGGGCCCCTGTGGACCCTGGTGACTGCCACAGCCCATTCAGTTGACTACACCTTCCCTGGAGTAGTACAAGAAACATTCAGATTTTCTACTGAGGCACATGTTTTGGGGTGAAAATATTTGTAGTAGGTGGACAGTTGGACTGGGTGATCTTGGACATCTTTTGCAACTTTGGTGATTCTATGATAAAGAATGCATTGCACTTTTGTTGGGGTTACTGTTCGATAACTCACGGGTTGCATGTGACCAACACAACACTCTCATTCACCCTCTTATTTACTTTTTTGGTGAAGTAAATAAGAAAAGTGGAAGGGAAAACTAAGACCTTGGGATTATTCTTTTCTTCTGAAATGTTCTGTAACTGCCAGTTAAATAACAGTTCATATTCCTGACCTTTCTATTTTGTGTCAAATTTGTTTAGAGTTTCACACTTCACTTTCATAATCTCCTTTCAGGTGAGATAAATATTATGAAATTTCACTGGTTTTATAAATGTTGGGGAAGTACTTCTTTCACTTAATGTTGTATAGTAAAATCACTACAAAAGAATTTTTTTTCTTAACCAAAACATGGCTTTACACAGACATATCTAACTTTATTGTCATTTAGAAAAAAATGTCTGTGTGACACTCTCGAACATTATTTTAAACTTTATTTTTATAAATATACACTACTTATCAAAGAAAAAAAGAAAAAGAGAAATGCTAAGTACCCTGCAGAAAAATTAATACCTACCTTTTTTTTTCAAAAGCAGAAACGTAAGTCCAAAAAGAATTGTTATTTCATATAATAATTTAGCTAACATATTGGCCATTAGCAGAATATATCATTTAAAATATTAAAGGAAATTATTAAACATATCAAACTTGAAAAGGCACAAATGTATTTAATAATACTGTGCAGAACTAAAAAGCAAATATATTTCTTAGGTTTGGAATAATCTACTCAAGCCACTCCTGAAATTTGTTCTCTCTGCTTGTCAGAACAGTATTTAAAAGGTCTAAGGAGTTCCAGCAGGAAAAGCAATGGACCAAGAGATAGCTTAAGGGAGACTCTGCAAGACTTGAACTAAACCCTAATTTATATTATATCTTCCTCTGTCATCAGTACAGACTGAGGAATAGAAGGAAGATTCTTCAGCTATATAAATGTATGTCAATTTCTGTATACATGTCACTTTCGAAATTCCATATCTTGCTATAATAACAGGAAATAGAAATAGAACAATACATGAAAAAAGCCCATCATATCTTACTCAGGAATATGCGTCCTTGTGCATTGAACTCATGAATTTGCATTATGTATCTGATGTCAAGTGACAAAACTAATGCTATTCTTTCAAAGTAAAAACTTTTTAGGTGTTGTTTGAGAAGCTTCATACACATTTTTAATAACATACCATGCCTATTACCCACAGATCAGACATGAATGAGAACATACATAACTGAAAGTTAAAAACAGATGAGTAGATAATTATGGTTACAAATAGTTCGTAATCTAAAAAACATGTGACAAAAACGTGAAAGAACTACAATACACTAGCAGTGAAATTGCCACAAGTTAGCTCCATGCTTATTAGTACTTGACAGGGTATCCAGTGCCAAGAAAGAGAAGTAGGGCTGACACAAATAGATTATAAGAATATAAAAACAAATCTGTTCTCTAAATTAAAAGGTCCCAGCCTCAACCCCAAAATTGTATGTGGGAGTCCTCTAATCCCTCCACTGTGAACAGGGGAAATGACCTCATGTCTATCCTTTTCTTCAACCTGTAGATAATCAGACCACTTCACTAATTTTTATTTCTTTTCAGTATATTTCTCTCTTGAATGAATCATACCTGAATACATGATAACTCATGAATTATGATTAGAGCTATCATTACAAGCATGATTGAACACATGCTGCCAAGTAGACTTGCTTAGACTTTCAAATTCTTCTAATGTTTATATTTACAGGGAGGGAAAAATATCAAACTCAGGACTACTTACAATTTAAGAAATAACAGAAATAAGCAAGACTGATTCTATTTTATGCTTTTCATTTAACGTGGACTTACTTTCATTTGGCTGAGGGAAATCTGTTGCTTCAAAAAGTGCAATCAGGCAAGAATAGATTTATTGATTTATTGTAGAGGAATTTGGTGTCCTATGTTCTATGTTCACTTTATCCACTCTTCATAATTTTCAGGAAAATCCAAAATGTCTACTGGATGTCCTTTCTCCATGTGCCTAAAGTCACCCTCACAAAGCTCTAGAAAGTTAGTTTCTTACTCTTCTTACTTTTTCTAGAAGTTATGCTGACCTATTCAACAGACTTCTTTTATTCAGTTCTGCACTATGGATGCTAGCATGTTACCAGGAATTTGAATTTACAAATAGTTTCATTGAGGAAAAAAAAAAACAAAAACTGATGAAAGTTAATTAGAATCACTAATGCTTAACAAATTTTATTTACAAATACACTGTCTAAGCTGGTCACTCTAATCTTCTATGGAAATTGTTTATGAATGATCATGGCAGTTATACACAGAGATGCTGGAGTAGTCCAAATAGAAAGACTCTTTATTTTTAACAAGATGTATTTCAAGCATATGTAGAAAATGAGGTAAAGGAGAGCAGAGAATCTCTAAAACCCCTTAGTTCTTTTTAAAAGGAAATATAACAAACAGTTTGAGAGAAAAGTAGAGAAGAGGAATAGTCTTTTAAAACAAAATGGTAGAGACCTTTTTTATGGTTATACCAGAGGACAACTGGCCCTATGGAAGAAGCTTCTTTATCCTCAGCAAATATGATTACTACCTCTTTCAATCCTTTGGACAGCATTAGCTTATTATCTTTCTAATTTCTAGAGATTGGCTAACATAAACAAACAAATAAAAGCCAAAGAGAACAATCTAGATATTTATTCCTATCTACAACTGCCAATTAAGTTAAACAAAAACACATTTCTTTATCTTATATTCCCTCTCCTGTAATTTCTCAACATTTACCTGCTTTAGACAGTCCAAGTTGCATATTTTCCAGAACACTGAGAGACTGTAACCGACAAGGCAACTGAAAACATTTTTTAACAGGTTCATTCTGGGCTTGATCTTACCAGTGTGGTGAAGAACAGGAAGTGAGACTGTAAATCTGCAACAGGAAGACCACAAATGTCATTCAACACCAGGAAGACATAAGCATAAATTTTGCCTTTACGTGTTTTTTGTCTCTTGCTTTTGTGTGACTTCATATTGACTCCAACAAGAGCAGTAACACATTCACTCCAATACATTTTCACAAGAGGGGGAAAAGGTTCTATCACAACATCTCAAAGGATGTCATAATAAGCTTACTTGAAAGACAGTACTGTCGTATGAAGAGCCAGTACAGCTAAACAGATAAGAGCTAGGAATGCTGTTGAAAGAAAAGCCTTTATTTACATGTGACGGTTCAAAACAAAAGATTAAATATGGAACTAAACATAATTTTCAAAGAGAATTAGCAAAAAAGTTGAACTGAGTTAAGCTAACTACAAGAGGTGTTATGAAAGTAACGCCTTCTATTTTATTGGCTCATGATGTCAGAGAGGGATGTTAGTGGCAGTAGAAGTGAGTAGAAGTGGAACCTTCCCACCAATGTTCCATTACATGCTGTTGCCGGATGACAGATGTCAGCAGAAGGGCAGTCTGACAAAATGGTGTCTGACATGGAAGTGTTTATGAAGCAAAGGTATGGCACTGAATTCCTGCATGTAGAAAAAATTTCAGCTACTGACATTCATGGAGACTGAACAGTGAATGTAAGCGGAGTGAGGCAGTGGGTAGTGTGTTTCAGCAGTAGTGACGGTGACATGAAAGGCAAGGCACATTCTGGATAGTCATGCATAGCTGTCACATCATAAAATGTATGGTTGGACTGGATGATCTTGTAGGTCTTTTCCAGTCTTGGTGTTTCTGCAATTCTGTGATTCTGTGATTCTGTGAAAATTAAGAGCATCTCAATCACTCAGCCACGCAAATCAGCTAATGGTCATGACTATGCTGGAAAATGGTGTTTTGTAGCTGAGAATTTGCTCAATCAAATAGTGTTATTGTATTCATCGTATCTTTTGTAGTTTCCATAGAAATAAATAAGGAGGCATTACTGTCAGAGCAACTTACGTATCACAACATGAGTTATCTGTTTAATAACAGTTTTAGCAAAAGAGACGCACCAACAGTTTTAACATTCCCTTATATTTTATTGTCAATACTCCTAATATCAATTTCAGCTAGTGTCTGTAGGCAATATATCACAGACCCACTATTGTTTTTCAATACCTTATTTTCAACAAGGAGGCTGTGGCTGGAATCCACAAAGATGATTAGCTTTGCTCACCTGGAATTTCCAGTCCCACTGCCTCTTGAAAACCATGCTTCAAATTCATCTGATCTAAACCTACCTACCAAGTCTATAAATATTGCTGATTCTTGGCTGCATTCTGAGGAGCACTGTCTCTGATTTTACAGCCTTGCTTTCCTCTTCTAGTTCAAACATAGCACCATGTCTAATGGATGTTATCTCATGAACAGCTACCTTCACATAGTACCTTTTCATCAGCTTCTTTCAGATAAGCCCCATACAGCACAAATTTACACTCATCAATTGTTGTAGACCATTAAGATCTTTGACCATTAACTTATTGCCTCCAGAGATCCTATTAAACTGTTTTTCAAGTGCTGGAACTTACCCTCCAGGCCTGTAAAACTAAAAGCTTTTACTGAGGATACAACGCTGTCACACACTGAAGGTTTCAGCTGTTTAACTTACTGCTTCAGTACACAGTATTTGCCACTAGGCATTCTGATTAGGTCAGGTAAGCAATAAATCACAGGAAAATAATCTTACTTTCAAGAACGAAGGGCTTTTTTTTACAGAATTTCTCTATCCAAACATTCAGTCTCAGCCTTGTGATAGCTGTGCCCCCTCAGTTACTTTCAGCTGATACTTGCCTATTTCATTAATGAATACTTTTTCTCTACCAGGAAAGAATTAAAGAATTTTGGGGCAGAAGAAATAATTTTTATAAGGATAAGAAACAGAGAAAAAAAAAAGGAAAGGCAAGTTTTTAGCCTCAGAAGTGCCTTGTGTTCATCAAATCTGAAAAGTGACCAAAAAATGGTAGCTATAAGACAAGCTTCTCTGTATGACATGAAATTATGTTAACCAATTAGATGACTCCAGGATAAAAGACTGGCTAGCATCTAGTGAGCAAAAGTGGAAATATTAGAATCTGATAGCTCATGTGGAACAAAGAACAGGGTTTTTAGCATCTGTATTAGAGGAATAGCTTAGCTGGAAAATGGTATGGGTCATTAAACCTGTGTCTTTATTGAGCCCTTTATTTTTAGTTGCATGTAGAACTATGAATTTTAGACTGCACATTCATCTTTTGAAGGTGCTGTGTAAGAGTCCTTTGAGAATAAGGACTGCACAGTCAGAAACAAAGTCAAAAACGTTCTCATACTCTTAAGTGCCTGTTTCCATCCCTTACAAGTTGTCTGAGTTAGCTCGCTCTAGTGCACAGCACTCATTTAATTGCACCCACATTGTGTTCACAAGGTCACTTGGTACATCAAGTGTAGTATACCACAAATTGTGTTGTACATGCCCAAAACTATAAGACTTACAGATTCTGACAGTTTTGTTTTGGAAAGTGCTGACTGCATTAGTTGCAAAGAATGTTGGCATTGCTCTGGTACAGTCGAGTTCCATTTGAAAATTGTTAATATATGAGATTTTATTTGTCAGTACCATATTTGTAAAGCAAGGGTTGGCTTGAAGTTTATTAAGACAGTCATTATAAAAATCTTTACGTAAAGTGAAGTCCACAAACAGCACTGTTTATTTATTTTTGTATAATTGATGTGTAGATCCTCAGTCTAGGGTGGGATGTTCTCAAGGGCACAGAGTTAAGGGGTTTTCTTACATTGGTAAATTAACTTTGGAAAACGAATGTCCTGTACTTAATGTAGCCTTCAAAGTCATATTAAAAGATGCTGCTTTGGTATAAAAAATTACAGTATAGTATTATCCTGAGTAATTTAGAAGGCAAAAAAATTACTTTGTGATAAATGCTGAAAGTCTATGGAATCAGTTAATCTTAGTTTGTAGCATATATATATTCTTAAATCCTTCATGGAGGCTTCGTTTCTTTATTATTAACATTATTCTTCATGAGAAATTTTTTTTTCTGTTTTTTTTTTTTTTTTCTGCTGTCATACCATATGACTTCCCATATGTACTCCAGAGCTTTTGTGAAGATTTGGATGTAAAATCTCAGTTCTACACCATTCTTTAAGCAGACACTTTTTCTGGTGGGATGGATTTTAGCTTTTCTGAGCAAACACAGAAATGGCTGATATTTATCACTGTGATCACGATTGCAGGAAAAAATGAATTAGCTTGACAAAGTAGAGTTATTAGCTGGCTAATGAGAGACTATAACAGAGCCAGTACTCCTTACCAAACTATAATAGCTTCCCAAATCTTCTCTATACATTAACATTTAATATGAAGAAACAACTTGATATTAAAGGAAAGTGGACCTGATAATCAAAGGAAGGATCCTTTCAGATGTTCTTTACAAACTGGAAGCAGTTGAGAGAAGGCATTACTGATCGTAATGAAGGCCCAGTTTTTGTTAATATAAGTAAGGATTTAAATTTCAATTTTTAGAAAGTAGTGAATGGAAGACTGCATATGGTACGTTATCCAATGTATTATACTATATATCAATGTTACATACTGTGAAAAATTAAGATTGTGTCTCAGTTATGCTCAGATAACCAGCAAGGTCCAAATATAATGTCTGAATCTTTAATCCATTTTAAAACATTATATAAGTATGTATGAAACTAAATAACCAAAAGGTTTTAAAAGTCCTTGCTTTAATGTCCTGGAACTTAAAGGTGAAAGAAATCCTGCTTTACCTTTCCCCTAAAATATGGAATAATTACACATGCAGTGATGCTGCAAAGGGATTGGACTAAATGATCTTTTGAGGTCCCTTCCAATCTCTGATATTCTGTGATTCTGTGAAACTGCTTTAGCAGGAGAGTTGGACTTGATCTCTACAGGTTCTTTCCAATCCCAACAATTCTGTGATTCTGTGATAAAGACAGGTGTTGAACTTTACTGTTAGGAAGTAATCAACTATGCAAACATCGTGATGAGAATGACTGGAAAATAAGTAAAAGCAGTTCTTCAGGAAACTGTCTAAGCCTTGTAATAAATAAATCACATGCTAAGCATGAATCGACATTATCGTGCTGTAGTGAAAAAGGTAAAAGCCAAAGGGGAAAGCAAAGAGAAGCATCATTTAGAAAATGTTCTTCTGTTGTAATAAGTGCTGTGTTAGGGCCCCATATGAAAATTGTGTCCAGTTGTGGACATCAGACTTCAAAAATGATGCCAACCAAGAAGAGAATTTGTTCTCCCAAGCAATGAAATCTATCAAAGATCTAAAAATATGATCTGTGAGGACAAGTTGAGCTTAAAGAGACTTAGATGGGACATAAGAAAAACTTTCTGAATTTTCAGGTCCCAGTTGTTGCCTGGGTAGATTTCTAGCTTTCAATTTTAGAGATGTGACAGATGCTAGGGGGGTTAGGTCTTGCAGTTTCTGTTTTAGGGCACAGTGGACTAAATAACTTCATAAAGTCCCTTCCATTCCCTTTTAAGTGAGTCTATGATTAGGCTAGCAGTAACTTGGTTCACACTCCATCAATCTACTATTTTTTTTAGAGCTGATACAAAGAAGAGGACTGAAGTATAGAAGAGGAAGTTGAGATGAGGAAAAAATGAGAAAGGGAAAGGGGAAAAGCAACCAGTAATGGGAGAAAAAGGAAGACAGTCTGTAGCTGCAAATAATTTTATTCTGGGAAATGTTCTGGCCCAAATGAATAAAATCCTGAGCAACCTAATGTATGTAAGTGGCCCTGCTTTGACCAAGAGGATGGACTAGATCATCTCCTGAGGTTTCTTCTCACTTGAATTATCCTAAGTTCCTACAAGCTTCTACTCAAATTTGTCTTTGTAATTATAATGACTTTTTCATGCCTTATTCTGTTAGGTACAGAAATGTAATTAACACATGTGAGCTGACTTGCACAACTATTTCTGATTAGAAAATATAGAATGAAGATCAAGAATATTTTCCACAGAAATGAAATAAAAGCTTGTAGATCTTAAATCTCTAGCAATTAATATGGAGATGCCTGATTTGTGGTTGCTTAAAGCTGTGGAACTTGTGTCATTAATTATTGGTGGGTGAGAAACTACTGTAACTACCTAGATAGAATGTAATTTTTGTCAATGCTCCAGATTTAAAAGCAGCTTTAAAGCTCCCTGACTTAAACATTTAACCTGATTTATGGGTTGTGCTCTGAGAATACTAAGGCTAAGTCTCACTAAGATCACTTTAAATGACTTTTAAAATTAAGTAAAGAGCCAAATGTAACTACTAATCTAAGCATACTGTGCAATATTAATTATGCATTTTAAGAGAAGGGAATAAACAAGAAATAATTTAATCTGTGACATATAATAAATCCCAAAATGTATCCTTGCTGAAGGCATTTTCTAAATAAACACTTGTTTTTAAGCCACAAAGGAACTGAAGTAGAAGCCATTAGTTACTGAGTCAGAAGCTGTTTATTAAAACATTTTTTGCACTCAACTCTTAAAAATACACAAATGTATCTAAAGGGTGAATACATTGAGAGAAAAGTAAAGTAGCCTAACATGAAACTGAAGATCTTTATGTCATGCTTGACAATGTTCATTAATGAGATAAAACTGCTTAAGATCAATTGCAACTTCTGAGAAAATGTAGAATATATTTTAGTTGACATGCAATTCTGTTATTTTTGTCAATATACTACACAACTACAAGAATTGAGAGCAAATAAAAAACTATACTTCCACAGATAAGCTGTGAACCCCTAGGTACACATTCCTCATGTTCTGTTAATGTGCAGAAATTCATCTATGCAAAGCAAGTTCTGTGCATTGCGTAATATAAACAACGTGTATATGGCCTAGCTGAGCCATGAAAATTCTGCTTATATTGACCTTTACTGGACCTCAGTACTAGCCTCATCAATATGGGAATAAGATAGGTCAGGAATAACTCCCTATTCTTCCTATTATTTGAAGAAGTATGACTATGTCTTCATACAGTATTTAATTCTTCCAATTTTTCTGTACAATTTAAGCATTATAGGGCCATGCATCAGTCTACTACTGAAAAGATAAGGGCTTTTTTGGGTTTTGGTTTTCTTTGGTTTTAGTTAGTTTAATGAATATTTAATAAAAATACATTAGTAAGAGACAGGAGAAAAATAGTTTAAATATTCTATCTAGCACTGTTCATGATCAGCCTTTTTCCTTAACAGAGCAACTTTAGTCAAAGGCAAGAAGACAACTGAAGTTGTCTTATGAACTTGTGGACTTATAGGACCCTTTTTCTCACAAAATGTACTGTCTTTCCATATTTCCCACCCAGAGTCATGACTTTTTGATTTTAATCCAGACAGCCCATCAAATACAAATCTATGTCTCAACTGATGTACTGCTTAAATTAGAAGTGCTCAATATGTTACAGGCATATTCCCAGGACTGTGATGCACTTCAAGATTCCTTCTGCACAAGGTGATATGGTATGGAATATCCCTTTGGCCAGTTTAAGTCAGCTGTCCTAATTTTGTTCCCCCTCATCTCCTTGGGCCCTTCACTGAGAATGGCCTTGGCTCAATACAACACTACTTAGTTGCAACTATAAACAGTGGTGTTGTTATCAACATTGTTTTTCTATTAGAACCAAAAACATAACATCAAACCAGACATTCTGAAGAAAACAATTCCATCCTTCCTTAAACTAAGACAGTTAGCCATTAGCCACTGAAATCACTGGAATTTTCAAGTTTAAAAAAAAAGACTTAATCTCTACACTGTTCAACCAGAAGAAGGTTCCTACCTGCAGCAAGAACCAGATTCGTTCCTCTGGATATATGTATTCACACACAGACCACACTGTGCACTGTGCAGACATACTCTGGAACAAGAGTATATTGAGTCATTGAATTGCTTGCATATGAGATATGTCACAGCCTTCTTGCAACACAACCTTCTTCCCTGTCCTCTGCAGGCCGCCACTGCTACAGGTTTAATAAAGAGAAAGCAAGGATATTTGCTGTCTTTACTATCTGTCCTCGCTCACAGAAGTTCAGCAACATAACAAAGGAGCTCCTCTCCTCTGTGGAGCCTGAAATAAGAACCTATTGTTTTGTTTCCATACTCACCACAGTCATAATTGTTGGAACTACTAAATCAAAACAAGACATTTCATGGGAAGCAACAACAGGAGTTTTTTTCTTAAGAAATAGGTGCAGTTTGAAGTACTGTATCCAAACATCACCATCTGTGCACTTTCATTAGTGCAGACCCTCAGGAGAGGAATCAAGAATTTTAGAGAAACAACATGGACGTTCTACTAATAGTGAAGAGAGGATACCTAACCCTGGTATATTAACTGTGGAATGACTTGATACACTTAGTGTTTGAGTAAATGTACATTTGGAAAGTAGACACATACTGGGGCAACATCCATTGAACTGGAGACTCTCTGCCCCCCTGTAATGGCCATATCTGCTTAACCCAGGTATTCTCTATTCCTCTAGCCTTCCCTGCTACCACTTAGCCCCTAATGAAAACACAGTAGAGACAGAGATTGCACCATAATTAAAGAATCCTGAGCTGAAACATATTCTTACCCCACTGTAGGCCCCAAACAATAATAATATGTGACAGGACTTAGACCAGCAGTCATGAATAGGGAAGGACTGAACTCCACAGCAGCCAGTGTGGAAAATCTGTACAAAAGAATCTGGGTCTTGATACTCAGTAGCAATTCTGGATGTTTATCAAACACACGAACACACATAAATATATTTACATTTGTGTCTACATATGATTTCATATGATGTATCACGGTAATAAAAAAGCTTATGTGACACCCAGTGATGAAATTTAAAGGGCAAAATCATGCTCAAGACCACATCTATATCCTATGTTGCAACCTAAACCTAAACCAAAACCAAACATATACTGTGTCATGTTACAAGCAGACAGCTACATAAATAAGGAGTTTTAATTGTTTAGATTTTTATAAGATGCTTTATTCACTGAGTTATAGACTGCATGATAATGCGTACCTTTTACATTTCCTAAAGTGGGAAAAGGAAGAATGGACTTGTATCAACTCACAACAGGCACCCTGAATTCTGAACTCTGAAGGAAATGAAATCCTTCTGGGCATGCATTCTCTTTCAAAAATGTTTGCAATTTTTATTTAAGTGGTGACAAGTGATGCATGGATGAAAGAGCAAAACATCCCTTTCATGCTCAATGATACATAGGAAGATCAAATACACATTTCACAAAAGATATTGCACATCTGTGCTCTTAAAGGTTGGCTTTCAAACCCTCCCAGGACACAAACTTGTCTTCTGAGAAGAGTGGGAAAAAAGGCACTTGCATTGTTTTATTTTTCTCTTGTGCCTATAAAATGTTTCTCTCTGCAGAACTGTAGCTGGCCACTGTTACAAAGAATAAGGAGACAATCTCCAAGAAATAAAAGCATTAAATTGAGAGCTCCTGAAGTTTAATCCACGCACAGTTTGCAACACTCAAGTCTTCTGTCAAATATATTGCATACACCTACAGCTACACACCCCCGTCAGCAATGGATAATCATTTCAATCAGTCCACATTGCATCAGAATCACTGAGAAAACAATCCCATGCATTCAGGAGCACTGTAGGATTCTCACTCAGAGCTGCTTGACTTTTTCCCATGTTCCAATGATATGCTTTTGAGCAAATTATTTTTACAGGCTAATTTCTCATTGTACGGGAAAATGCACCACTGACAGTAAATTTGTAAGTTTAGAAATATTGTTCAGCTTATGTTTGAATTCTTTACAAGCAGCTTGTATTACATATTTTAGTTGTTTCACTAATGTACATTATTTTGAGTTATTCTTTTTCTCTATCAGAAGAAAATGCTACCAGTGAAATTAAACAGCTGTGTCAATTTAAAAATAGCTCATGATCTATGTAAAATAATCTGCTGCTTCCGTTTGACTTTTCATTTACTTCTTGCTTTCACATGTGGGCTGATCTATATGATAGGAGATTCAAAATCATGTTTACTGACATTAGTGGGTTTAAAATATAATTTCTAAAGTTGCACTAAAATGAACCGTTGGGGTTTTTTTATGTTCACTTGTTAGTTATCACAATCCCAGGATTATTCTGTAAGCATCCAACCAAATGCATTATTATGTACAAAATGTTGACATGCATTTTATTGCTTGTTTTGAAGAACAGAAAATTGTAACATTTGGAGGATTTTCTCACTGTACTATTTGATCTCCATTAAAAATGTTGTATTGTTAAAATATGGCACCTGTCAGTTGGCCTGAAGTCATGCAGTGGTATTTCTCATATGGCTGCATAAAACCATGGTACAGTCTTTTACAAGAATATGTGAAAACAGAGGAATGCAGATAGAAAGCAG
The DNA here is from genome assembly GCF_023343835.1 of Lagopus muta. Classification (NCBI taxonomy): domain Eukaryota; kingdom Metazoa; phylum Chordata; class Aves; order Galliformes; family Phasianidae; genus Lagopus; species Lagopus muta. The sequence continues at coordinate 41,387,097 of NC_064434.1, forward strand.
CCAAAAACTTAATGAACAGTTTGCTTGAAACTATGATAACTGGCAGTAGTATCACTTATCAACTCCACAGTGAATTCAACCCTGTGCAGATGGCTAACTCACTGGATATTTGATTATCATAGCTACAAAAGAGATTATGTTGTTTCTGAAAGACATTTGCTGTTTTCCTCCTGAAGAGCTTGGTACACCTTACATTGTATATACTTATTAAGTGATAGTTTTCTGATTGCTGAAGAGGTAAAATGGCAAAACTTACTGAGCACAAAACAAAAAGCCAAGAATTCCCAAGCTTTAACATTGGCTCTGACACTCAGTGACTCACAATTTGGTTTGGATTTAACAGATGCCATTCTTCTTTAAATAAAGATAACATTTTTTAAGAACCATGAAGAGAGCAGCAAGGGAAAATTATTTTACTGTGTTTTGAAAACACAAAGCACCAAATCTATCCACTGAGCTGGACATGAAGTTTTCAGTGTTTTCCTCAGTAGTACTGAGAAGAGACAGACTTCTCAGCAGTCTGTGCCATCAGCAGAAGGAAAACGAGTTCCTAAGGGCTGACGTGTGGGAACTGTGAGATGACACCCAGACTGAGGAAAGCTGTTTTATTTTCTAACCAGGGCAGAGCCAACTGGTAGCTGCAGTCATTTCTTGGGCTGCTCAACCTGCCAAGGATGCTGTGCCCAACCCCCTGCTCACTTAGTACTCATCTCCAGCTGCCAGCGATGGATGCCTGTTGAGGATAGAAGGGCAGACCTGGACACAGCAAGACCTGGAGTGACAGGGAGCAGACAATGGGGACAAGCACAGGGTTGCAGCTAGGTGGTCTTACTGCATCGTAGAGCCTATATCATGAAGGCTGCTGCTGGGCAGCCTCTTCTCAACCCAGCCAGAAGTGGCTTGAGGCAGCTTTGCCAGCTGCTTCACGGACATTTGACCCTTGTTGCTGCCTACAAGGAAGCAATTGGGAAGGCACTGGTTTGCCAGTCCACAGATCATTCTGGACCTGTGTCACAACACAGGGGAAGAGAATTGCCAGCAGCAGTGCTTAGGCCAAGCTGGACTCCAGGTGGTTGGTTTTCTTCTGTCTTCTTAGTAGGACACGCAGCATTCAGCAGGCTTCCTCCACACTTGCTCAACACCACATCAACTTTAATGCACCAGGCATTATGCAGGTGCTGTTCTACTCTCTGTAGGGTGGAAGGTCTTGAGGGAGAACACTCAGGTATAGCCTTCAATAAATGCTGTATGCATTAACCTCGTGGTTACCAGGTCTCCTCCAAGTAGCTGAGTGAAAAGGACTTTCAGGGCAGACAGGCTAAACTTGAGTCTCAAGTACAGCTTTTTCTGAAGACTGCAGGTTATTTTCAAAGATTTCATAAATTAGTAAATGTATCAACAGTAAAAACAGGCTTTTTTTGGACACAGCCATAACTTCTACTAACAAAATCCTAGGACTTAAGTCCTAGTCGCCAGGACTGCTGACAGGCCAGACAGCTTTGTGTGAATGCTTTCTAGTAGCATTTTCAATTAAAAGCAATGAAAAACAAACTTGGGTGTTCCTCTCCTTCATCATAGTGCTTCCCAATCAGAAACACTCATATATTTCACTATCTGCATATGTATTAGGAAGCCAATAGAGAAAAACACAAATCAAATGTACTGAAAAATACCAGCAAGCTACAGTATTAACTTTAAAAGCTTCTAGAAATCAATCAGGACTTCAGCGGGGCCTGAAGGGCATGTTGCTGTAATGGAAGGCAGTATATTAAATATAAAAGTCAATTATGCAATAAGTTCAGAGCTCCTATGCCCCATCACTAAACAAACAAACAAACAAACAAACAAAGCAAAATGCTAGCTTAGGCCCTCATATCAGGCTCAGCACCCAAGGACTTGCCACTGATGACACTGGGGCCAGAAACTGATCCACATAAAGGACAAGAAGGCACTTATAGGAGCCTGAATTCAGAAAAAGATGAAGATAGCAACTATCAGATCAGGTATTCAGGTCTGGTGTTTGGGGATGACGCCTCAGTGCTATTTGGAGAACACCTTCAAAACTCCTTTAAAGTGCAATGCCACTGACTATTTAAAAATATTTACTGCTGTCTAAGGAAGGTTTAGAGAAAAAGTGCATCTCAAGCCTTTATTAGAGATTACCTATGTGTTCCCCTCTCAATGATATCATCGCTTCATATTGGCATTTAAAAATGTACTACACATACATAAGGTCATAGTGACTTGTTCCCTAAATCTCCACACTCTTGCAAACAGAATTGGCAGCTGATGGGAAAAAATTGTTCCTCCATCCTGAGTCTGTCAGAAAAGCTTAATTCCAGCAACCAGCTTGAGCAGAAGGAAAAAAAGAAAGAAAAAAAAACAACCAAGAAAAATCCATATGACAAGAGGCAGAGGTCAAATGATAGGGATTGTAGGGATTGTTTCTACTGGCAGTCTCCTGAATTAATACAGTACTTCTAGAAAGTGGGAATAGGCTATCTTCTCAATTTTGGAAATGTCATTCAGTTCAAGCCACTGATCAGTTTAAAAAACAAACAAACAAACAAACAAAAACCTACAACCAAAACAACACAGAAACACATGGAGTACATCTTAGTTTTCTTAGACTCCAAGGAAAAATTCTCTTATTTAGAAAACTATATCATAATTTCAAGCAAGAAACAGAAATGCTGTCCTCTTATATTTTGCAAATTTTTCTTCATAAATTCACCTTTTCTGCCACATGTATTGCATTCCGACATCCAGAAGCAAGGTATAATGTTTCTATGCTCATAGCCTTTGAATAAGAGGGTTTAAATTGCCTTTTAAAAGAATTCCAAGGGGAAATACGTAAACCCACATATTCGCTCAGTCCTGTTTGGTATTACCAGTGCTGCCAAGAGCTATTACTCTGAAGAGCAGACAAAGAGCAAAGTGGGAGCATTGTAGGAAAGCTTGAACATGTTGGAATGGTTTAGACTAATCAGTGGGTAATTTTCTGGAGTAATGAAATTCACCAATTTCATATACATCTTAGAAATATACCAAATCCTGAGAACAGTGAAAAAAAGAACAACATTACATTTGGTGATGTTGTGCAAAAGATTTTATACTATGAGAACAGCCTATATATAGTTAGGGGAGAAGTGGAATCTAAAAAGCCAGAGAGATTAATATATATTGGTAATACACCAATGGTAAACTAGGCAACATTCATAGCTCACTAGTGCCCTCTAGTGTACTATGTTCAAGAGTTTGCAACAGTTTTGAGTGAAGAAGGGAAATATATGAGGTCCAGATCTATATTTTAAAAGAACATATAACATCAATTTCCAGAGAAGTTGAGGTTTTGTATAATTTAAAATTAATGTTGAAAAAATTATGGAGTGAGAGAGGGAGAGAAAGGGAGTTTGGAAAGGTGATGTTAACAAAGACACCTTCTCTCCCCTGTTTTTGGGGGAGAATAAACATTTTGCTTCACAAAAGCAAGGTTTCTTTCCCCAGCTCACTTCTTATGTACATGTATATTATTTCCAGTTAAAAATATCTAGAAAGATTTAACACAAATTCTTCAGATACCAAGATGAAAACACTAAAATAATAAGTCTAATTAAATTTTGCTGAAAAAAGTGTTCCCATAATGTTTTATGTACAAGGGAACAATACTTTCCTCAGTTAAGTAAACTGAATTTTTAACATAGAAAAAATATGACTAAATAGAGAAAAAAAATGATGTACGCAATTTATTCACATAAAAAATCATAAGTTTAGACCAGTTTTAATAGAGAAAAAGAGAGGCAATGGAATTTGTACCTGTAACACAGGATAAAAAAAATATATACTCTGAAAAAGATATTTTCCCACTTAAGTACATGTTTATAACCAGTTTCCATGTGATGTTGAATATAACCTACCATGCAGCTATGCTGATAAAGGAGACTTCCATGTCCATTGCAGTGAATTACCATTTGCTCTACCTGAAGGAAATCTATCTGCTTTGCCTGCCAACTTTAACATTCTTCTTGCTCACTGTCTGCTCAGTTTGTCCAAAGTGCTAAGTGCAAATGAGCTATTCATTTGTAATCATGTGTATCATTGGCATACACATATTTGTTTGCCACCTACTCTTTGTATCATCAATGTATCATCTAGTACACAAGTACCAGAAAGTGTGATTCACTTTTCAACAAAAGCTGAGAAGAATCATGTCCTGGAAAGGCCAGTGCCTGAGTCTAAAGTGATGGGTCCACAGGAGAAGGACTTTAAAATTAAATGAGATGTGTCCCTAAGCCTGCTTTACAAATACCAAGTACACACGAGGATCCACCTTACCTTCAGATAAAAGAAATTCAGGAAATATGCTGCTTTCCCCTGTTCTTCTGCATAAGAACAAAGTTCAACATTATTTTCCCTTCCAAATTTGCTCACCCAAAAATACCTTCTTCAATGAAGCTGCCCACATTCATTTCTGTAAACTATTTAATCAGAGTCATTTAGCCACTGCAACAATCCTGAGCATTTATTCTTTCAAGTATTCTATTGTTAGCATAAATCAAGAGCAAAAGAACATTTGAAACCCTGAGGACTCCATGTTGAATGTCAAACCTGTGTGATTTGATGAACTGGGATGAAAAAGATCCCTCAAATGCTAGAGTTTATCATGGGGCAACTGACAAAACTCTTAGCTTAAGCACTGCTGGCATGGTATTATTATACTGACATCAACTGCCACAGCAGATAAAGCACGTGAATTTGACAAGTTCATTCTTTCAGAGAATCTAATTCGATAATAATTATTTTACAAGGACTAACTGTAGATGAGATTAAAAATTAAGCAGTCATGCTCTGCACTCTGAAATTCATCAGAGAGTACCCCAAAGTACATTCAAGGATCACAGTGAATAGCATATAGATATGCTCATTTATTCATTACTTAAATCCAGGAAAAACAGTTTTATTCTGGATTTTGATCTTGCTTGCCTGCTATCCAGAAGTGTGGAGTTACTATATTTACAAAGATGCTAAATTATTCTGATTGCATACTGTCACAGTTCCAAATAAATCATTATCTAAGGAAATTTGAGTTATGCTAGTGTTTAAAGTAACAATAAAAAAGCAGACTCAGAAGCTATGCAACCATAGTTGAGGCATACTTATACTTAAAGTACAGTAATACTGAGTCTGAACTATTTTGTGCAAAAAACATAGGAAATCAAAAATCCTATAAATGTAATAATCCCTAGGCAATTCCTCTTCTAAACAATCATATACTCTCTACCTGGATTTAGAGTCCAATTTTCTCTCTCTTTGTAATCCAATAGAAATGTCTGAGTTGAGACAAGGGATATACTATATTCTGGGAAATAAAAAGTCTTACTTCAAGTACTATAATCTAAATAGAATGAAAACAAACAAGGCATTTTTCTAGATGTTATGATTCACATGGGAAATCCCAGCTCTTTATTCTGCATACTTATTGAGATTACATCTTCATACTACATTTTACGTCCACCCTTAGCCCTTTCCTAGTCAATTAGATGTCCAGGAGCATTCAGCTGCCTTTTTCTTGCTAGCAAGTTCTCTGCCTCTATCTGAAGGTGATCACAATACATAATGAATAGCAAAAATCTCTCCTTGGTCATTCTAACTTTTGAGTCTTGCCTAGGAATTGTCTGCAAAGTGCTTGTTGGTGCATGCTGAAGACATGCCAAGTAATCCTTTAGCATCTTGCAAACGTGTAGGACTGCGTGTCTGAGAAATATCCTGTGCACACCTCTTGTGATAAAGCATAATAAGAGACCTCCTGACAAAATCATTTTTATCAGACTCCCCAGGACTACTGAGTTTCAAGCAAAAGGAGGTTCCCTGTCTGAAGAGATCAGACTCAAATTGGATAATGAATAGAGCTGGGAAAATAGACTTGAAGTGAAAATATTTGCCTTTGTTGTTAACCTTACTGTTTTCTGAATGTCAAGAAAATGTGAAAACTGCATGTTCTATTTCCTTTGTTGGTTGTGGTAGTGGAGGGATTGCTCACTGCAGTAAAACTGATTTTAGAATTTCCAAACACATCACAAATCATAAATTCTGGCTTTGAATTTATTCTACTTACAGCCAAAGAAAAATACTGAGCACTGAAGTAGCTGCAGCGAGGATTCATTCATACACAAATAAGATATCACAACATGACCCAAGAACCCAAGAATAGTGTTTCTATTCTTGATGCAAATAAGAAAACAAGAGAAAGAAGGAAATTTCAAGGTGGATCAGAGTCAAACATGGTTTATATTCAATTAAAATATAATGCTAAAATCTAAGCCAATTTGTTTTCCATTTACTATGTATTTTGTGCCATGGTGCCATATGCTACAGTTTGGAGTACTGTCTCCCTCGGTTGTCTTTTAATTGGCTTGACCTATGAGAAAGATGGCAGGAAACCAAGCTAATTATATCAATTCACCTCATGCTCTATAAAATCTGCTATGGAATGACATGTCAGGTGAAAGACTAAAAATAAGTCAGTAGAAGAAATGCAATTAGAGTTTACTGACATACTTCTACATGCTGGATATTGCATATTATACTATCAGCTCATGGATTTCTGCAGATTTTACCAGCAAAATGAGCAGTCTCCAATCTCAAAGTGAAACACTGGGAAAAAAAAAAGAAAGAAACCTAACATTTATTCTCCACAGAACTCTCTAAATTCACTAACAGCACTTCTGAAAAGAACAGGCCCCAGTACAGAGTAATTAACTCACTTCCAATTAAAACCAGATTCAGTTTTTATACTTTTATTCAGCACACAAGTGTTATTCTCCAGTTACAATGCTTTAAATTGAAATATCATTTTTAAACTCTTGAGAAATCCTGAGTTGATGTCAAAAAAACTGTTAAGAGCACTAGGTGACATGAGTTAGACAGTGAAGTAGATATTAGAGCTGTAAGAATGTCTTATTCAAAGCCAAAATTGCATGTCCCATGTGTCAGTAAAACAAGCAGCTTATCCCAAGTAACATCATATCCACTTTAGAGACTGATATTTGAAATGATGAACAATGGAAAGCTTGTGAAATGCTATCCTCAGTGCACTTTATAGCTACAGAGCAGTGCATTAGACACAATAGGGTATACTTTAATGACTCCCTGAAATGATAAGGTCTGTCTTACCTAATTTGGGCCATCTAAAAGTTATCATTCTACTGTAGTTCCCTAGTCTTTGTTCAGACCAGAGTATCTCACTCTCTTCACTGACATGTCTGAATGATTGACTTAATTATTATTGACTTCAGTTAGGTGAAAGGAAGACCACTTTAAGTCTTAAAGATTTAATCCTAAAGACTTAATTCTTTGACTTTATTTATTTATTTTAAACAAATTGTAAACATATGCAGTTGTTTTTCCTTACATTGGCTTACATGTACAAAACTGCAGCCTCAATATGCATTCAAAAACGCACCTACAGTTACAAACACTTCTCTAGACTATATTGCTATCTCTATCTTGGTTTTGTAGATAAGATAATAGCCTACTAGCAAATCCATTTACACAAAGGAACTCTCAAGAATAACCACAGAGTTTTAATGAAACCACTGAGAAAGAATTAACTGTTTCCACTAAATAGTTCAACTTAAATGCAGCAAAGCACTTGAATATCTGTTTAATTTTAACCATGGAAATAAGCACATGTTTAAATAATCAAATAAAAGCTAAAGGATTCTCAGCCATCTATTGAATATGTCAATGACAATTTTGTGCAGAAATGCCACTGCTCTTTTCCATGTCATTTAGCAGAAATTCTATGCTTTTCATTTTCAAATACAGTATGTTACCAGATTTCAGCACTTCACAGGATTGAATACACAGGACTCAGTCTCAAACTGAGCTGATATGCCTGTTTGACCAGTTGAGTTTTAAATTAATTAAATTTCCATCCTGACACACTGCTTGCAAAAGTCATCATGAATCTTTTTTGTGGATTACAGTCGCACTATATTAGCCCAGTTCTTATTAGAAGTTGTATATTCTCAGCTGTTGGCATAGATTCTCTCTGATAACTAGACAGGGATGATTCTTGCATATCAGTTTTAATACAGCTCTACCACCATTACATTTTTTGTAATAGGAAGATCTGAACAATAACTGGTAGTACCAAGGAAACATAATGGGCATATATTTCTTTCTTCCATTCAGGCAGTAGTTTAGTCCAAAAAGTAATTAGAAGAAATGAGTCTATCTTACAGAAAGAAAGAAAAAAAAAGAGTAAGCAAATACATTTTCTGCAAACTATTGCTCTTTGCTTTGCTATAATATCAAATGGTGTGCTCAGAAGAGATTGTCTTTACTCTCAGCAGACAATAATAGTGTGTAGGGTGCTCATATGAAGAAAGGGCTCTGCACGGTCATCTGAGCACTCTCTGAAAAGTAATTGGATCCAAAACACATTTTTGGAAGATTTTAAAATTTCAGCCAAGACTGACTGGGTCTTAAATCAATGACTATTTGTTTTCTCATAGCTCACCTATAATTACAATCATCCTAAGACAAGATCACAGCAAATTCCTACTAAAGACAATTATGTTACTACAGATCCAAAGCTGGTAATGCAACCGAGGGTGAACTCCTAAAGAACAAACAACTTATTTCCATGTAAGAACTTTCAGCAATTTGGCATGCTCTAGTAATTCAATCACAAGTTGTTACATTATGTGCAAGAGTCCCTAGGTGAAATTGTGTAGTTTAGGTTATGCAGGAGTTCAGCAAGGATGATCATGATTGTTCCCTGCAGTCTCTAGATGTATTAAAAAAAAACAAAAAAACAAAACAAAACAACAACAAAAAAAAACATAGAAAAACACACAGACACACACACAAAACAAACAAACAAACAAACAAAAAAAACACCAACAACAATTGTTCGTAAATGTTGGTCATTTATTTTGTTTTCCTCAAGAGCTGTTTTTGACCTGAAGTTTTTTTTTATTATTATTATTATTGCCAGAGCTCAAGATCTGGGAAATCTCCTTTTGAATTTTAAAATTAATCATAAGCACAAACTTCTTCAACTACAATCCGAGTGAAAAACGGAGTATTGTTTTGATAAAATTGGTATTAGAAAAACAATTAGATTTCTCAGATAAAAGTGACATTAATAGACATCAATTAAAACACTTCTAATGCTTTCCGCAATGTATGTTCATTTATTTCAGCAAAACAATGTTCATTTATTTAGTTATAATTCTGAGACAGAAAATAAAAAATACAGAAAACTCATCTGCAGTAGTTTCCACGTGGGAAATACATACTTGCCTATAAAAATCTGTCTCATAGTGACTTTGACATCTACATTCTCGGAGATACTCAAAAATCAGCTGGGCTGGTCTCTGGGCAATCTGCCCCAACATTTAAATTATTCCTAAATGGAGGGGAGTTTGTATGAGTCCACAAGTTCCATCCAACACAAATTATTCTACAGTTATAAACATGTAAAAATCTCCACTGACCAGGATCAACCCTAAAATCATGTGAACTCTCTATGTTTCATGCCTCTCACCTAGGCTATATGTGTAGTCCAAGCCTTTCACCACTATGACCTTCTCTCCTTCCTGTCTCCAGAGATGCACATACACAACATCAGGCATCAGGGACTGCAAAACTGTTGACAAATAAATGCTATGAATTTGAGCTCCTCTCTAATCTAGTGTGAGTTAAAAAATAGATATATTTTCCTTTCCTTAATGGAAAGGCTTCCAACCCCTATTACCTTCAAGCTGCCTTTTACAAAACAACTCTCTAACTTATAGATGTGCCGTCATGCTTTCAAAGAATGATAAACAGTTTTACATCAGAGGGAAATCATGTTTTCCAGGAAAAATAGTAACTTGTGACATCTATTTCTTTCTCATTTATTTCTTGCAAATGCAGAATCTATAAAGCCAAAATTAAAATAGTGCTTGAAAGAAATATCTTATCCCAGTGGATATTATCAGCTGTTCATAGCGAAAGAAAGGCAAAATTTAGGTTAAGTAGCGAGATAATACTGTACTAAAGATTCAGTATATTTGCAGTGAAGCATGCTTTCTGTTTCTGCTTTCATTAATGTTGTATAATAAAAGATGGCTGTCACTGAAATCTAATGTTCAGGCAAACACAGAATGTGATCTGGAGTATCATTTGTATTGGTGAAAGTCGTGGCTAGAATCCCACAGAACTACAAGATCTTAAATAGATTTATTGCCTATCAGTTTTATACCAGAGGGAGAATATCTGCTACTCACAGTGAAGAGATGCATTACAAACAAAGTAACTGTGGCACTAAGAAATCATCATTCAACCAAGCTAAAATAAATGATAAATATTCCCTTCGTGACTGATTTTTATTTGGATGCACCTGACTGAAATGTTTTCCCAGGAAGAAAACACAGATTTTAATAGGAGAGTAACTCTAAACGTTTCTTAGTATCAGCTTAACTTCCACCCTCCTCTTCCTCATTTTCCCAAACTGCTGACTGGAACAGAGCAAAACCCTTTATCAGTGCATCCAGAGTCTACAGAGAACTCAAAAGATAAACAAGGCAGAACAGAGAATAAATTTTTGTTACCATCTTATACCTTCAGCAAAGTAAAAGCAGTCACAATTTCTGCTAGAAATTCCTGCTTGTTCTGGAGCTTCACAGTCTTCACTAATATGGAAAGGACTGAAAAGATCCTCAAGCTCTTTTAGGACTTGATATGAAAAATACAATTTTATCTCATCCTTCTGTAGGTCTGAGAGGAGAGAGAAATATCCTTTTTTTTTTTTTTTTTCTGAGAGGAGAGAAAATACCCTTATACTCTGCATGTAGCATGTACTAGCATAAAACCAAAAAATGAAAACATAGATTTATTTATTTTTTATTCTACAAGTGAACTATAATGGTCATTCTCTATTAAAAAAGCATTAACTGCATAGTAAAGTTATTACATTATGTCACAATAAAACTTTCAATAATTCATCCCACCTTTTTATCTTTTGACAGTATCTATAAACTAAGAATTGTAGGAAATGGAGCACATCAATAAGCAGGCATAAATATTCCCCACTGATAAAATATTAAAGTTACAGATCAACTGTAAGTATCATCTTCTTAAGATAAACCTGGTACAAAACATTTATTCCTATTTAAGTTTAATACATTTTTGTATCAGTACAAATAGCCAAAGAGCAGCAGAGTAGTAGGCATTATTTTCCTTCTCTCAATTCAATAATTATACATATTTTTTCGTTCTATATTCCATAAGATGTGTTTGTTTGTTGATTTTCATGTGTGTCTCTGAGCTGTAGCTCTCTCTTTTCCTTATCTTTTCTACCTTTCTTTTTGAATACTGACATTTTCCTATTCCTAGTGGATGTTTTTGAGTGGGATGTGAAATACACTTCTCTATCAAACTCATTTGCTGTTACTGAAATTAACATCCTTTGTCTTTCCTAAAATGTGTTTCTTCTAAGAGCTGAAATACATATTTGCTGTGAGCACAGGGCTCTTGTTTATAAGGGATTGCAGGGCCCTCCTGGGAGCTATCATCTGTGACAGCAAGCATTAGGCTTTGAGCAATAGTACTATAGGTTCCGATGAAACTATGCTCCAAATTTTACTCCAAAGATCTCTGGGTAGGAAAATGTAGAGGCACACAGGTTTACATATAGCAGATAAAACACCTTGTAAATAATAATAATAATTAAAAAAAAAATAAGTAGCAAAACTGTACCTTTCTGGTAAATGTGTGTAGCCAGAGATCGTGTCCAATTTCCATGTCCAAATTAAAGAAGAACTCATTTCAGGCACAAAAAAAAAAAGTGAAAAAACACCTAGTGTTGACTTACTCTTTGTTAGTACCTACAGAGTCACCTAGAAACTTAAAGGCAAAACTAGCATGCCCTATCCACAGAAGTACATTGAACACCAAGAGAAAAGAATGATCTTTGTGTAAACACAAAATTCAAGTGTATCCCTCTTTTTTATGTTTGCATTGAACTGAATATGTTCATTAAATTCTTTCAGAATTTGATGTGTGTAAGTTTTTGTAAATAGAATTATTTATCCCACCAGTGAAAGATTTCCCAAGGTTCTGAAACAGAAAGGCTTACTGACATGACTGGACCCATCTTTAATTAATGTTGTAGCACAATTTTTCCCCCATTTCCTCCTTCAACATTTTTTTTCTTCTTCCTTTTCTTTTTTTTTTTTTTTACATCATACAATTGTCCAGTTCTTCTGATGTGTATTCAGCTAATGGATTATTCTGAAAATTAATTGTTGCAGGATGAGGGAAGGGGGAATGCTATGGCCTCATTCTTCAAATTAATTCTATACAGATGCAAGGAAAAAATAAGGTTTAGTGATGAGAATTATCTCTTTTTTATACTCAACCAAGTGATTCCAAAGGAGAGATACTTCATCCTATATATTGGAAAAGGTATCCAGGTTGACTCCATTTATCTCAACACAAGAAGGAATCTCAGTTTATGAGAAAATAACAATAGAGAAAATCAATCTTAGAAAAAATACAATTCTTAAAATTATTATTTCTAATTTATGGTTTTTCCAATGTTTATCTTAAATATCTACCTCCTGCAGAAGTCTCAATATAGACACTATAACCCTCTAGAACCAGTTTTGCTGTTACTCTAAATAAAATTCGTATTGGACAGATGACACAAACAATTTGTCTTTTTTGTTGTTGTTGTTGCTTAGTTTGGGCTTGGTTGTTTTTTTGGTTTTTTTTTTTCAGTAGCAGCAATTTCTTTTGGCCTCTGCTTTTTCAAAGGAAAAAGAAAAAGATAAAGGATGTTCTCAGAATGTTCAGTACAAACACTGACTTCAATATTATAGAGGTGTATAGCTTTTTTAATATAGCATTGTTGATATTCTGCTATTGAATTCTTGAAAGAAAATATTTCAAGAATACTTGCAAACCTTCTACTTGTCAAAGAAATTTCCTAAAAATTTTGCTGTGTGCATATTTTGCCTTAGTGAAATTTGATGGGTGGTGACAATGCAAAGTATAGATTTCAAACAATTCAATGGTTTAAGGCTCTTTCTGCTGACTGTAATTATAAAACATATTTGTATGATACATCTTGATACATCTCTCAGCTGCTAAACATTCAAGATGTATCAGCACTCTGTAGTAAAGAACATGTTCTGACACATTATGAAGTAAATACAAAATGCCAGCTCATTTTTCTCTTTTTTTTTTTTTTTTCATTTTTTCATATTTGTTCTTTCACTTTGATCAAAAAAGATGCATTTTTAACACAGGTTCTGTGTCCAGAAAATCACTTTTCTTTTGAGTGTAAATTTTCTAAAGTGTCTGAATCTATTATATTATAGCAACTGTGTCTTATGAGTGTCTATTAAGTAGAGTTGAAAAAATACTACTGTGTAATACAATGTTCCATGTAAGCCCAAAGCATAGGCATCAAAAATGTAATATCTTACTTTTTTGAGAGAGGATTTTTTTTCAAAAATTATTTTAATTAAAACAAAATGTCTGTAGTGATACTTCAAGCATTTTCCCCCTTTTTAGTACTTGTATTTATTCATTTATTCATCCTTGAAACATAACAAATTGAGGCTAGCAACATTTAAAATCTATTGCCTACATCTACTCAAATATGATTTTCTTCCCAATCTATTTTCTTTCACCACCACCACCCAGGAGTCACCTGTGTTGTAGAAAAGTAGTATGTATTGTTCTTACTACATCTTGTTCACTTTCTATTCAAATCTATGTTTGTGGCAATAATTCAAATAAATATTTTTAGATTTGGTGATAGGTATATCATATTTAGATCAGGTATTTTTCTCCTGGTTTTTGCACACATAGATCATTAATATTGATCAGGTTTAACCAGAAAGAAGCTGGCAAATTCTCTGCTGCAGCATCTGAATTTACACAGAAAATTACCAGGATATATTTGTTCAAGACCTGAGTTAAAAGCAAACTAGGAGGTAACAAAAGTAACTTTTATACAAAAGAAGACTCTAGAATTAAGCTCGGAAGTTTCTTTTTTTATTTCCATGTATCACAGGGCAATATTTAAGACTGTGCCCTTGTCCAGAGTCTGCCTGTGAAGGAGCAGTATCCATATTCTAAACTCCCTTGACCTCCAAAGCAGGATGGCCACATGCAAGTCACCTGTGGGAAAGATTCCTGGTCTGTGCCAAGTTCCCAGGCAGAGCTTGGGAATCAGTGGCACAGAGTGACAAATGTCACAAGCCAGCAGGCAGGTACTCTTTCAACGGCAAGGAGAAACAGATACTCTGGCACTGCAGAAATCTATGTTATAGGCACAAATTTTTGTTATAGGCCTGGGGACATAGTCCAAGTAGTTTGGTTGTCCAGTCCTCCACTCTTGTGTGAATGGCTGAAGCATTGGCTGCCTGCTGGACAATTTGAAACATGCTTCACACACACAGCCACAAGCAAGATCCACAAACTACGACTTGCTTGACTGTTTTTCACAAGCTAATTGAGATTTCTCAAAGATTTATTCACGCATAGGGGTAACGGTTGCTTCATTTTAAATCCAGTCCAGATGGTTTAAGGATGTAAGAACTGCTTTGAGAGTGAGGGCATGTATGTGTTTGCGTGTGTGTGTGTGTATGCAGTGGAAGAGTTGTATAAAGAGGAAGCTCTTTAGATTTAGGATGCCAGCTGTCAAACACATGTAGAAACTATGCAGCTACATTTCCAGAGGGAATTCCCATATCCCCTTTCTGCCAAGTCATCTGCAAAGAAAAGGACATGTATCTGCAGAACATATTGCAGGACACATAGAAGCATCCAGTTAGGAAGGAGTGTTCAAGTACTTCTGGAGAAGCTTCTTCAGGTATATAAACTATCCTAGGGCAAATTGGCAACAGCTGACCTGAAAGTGAGTGACTGGTACATCCTTTGCCTTCTCCCCTGTCACCATCTGGTCTAACATAGCTTTTTTAGTGTTTTTATAAAAAGGAAAAATTCAATTAAAAACATGATCCTGGAGAGGCCTCTTTGCAGTCTGGCAGTTAAGGCATTATTTGCAAGATGGCTGACATTACTACTGTTGAATTGAGAGGCAAAGCTTCCTGACAGGGCTCAGCTAATACTTTTCTCCTTAGGGGGGATGCACTCTGGTATACATGTCTAGAAACTCTCACTTTGTACCCAAGAAGATAACTGAGGCTTGTGCACAAGTACCTGGTATGTAGTGTTTAGGAGACAATATTCGTCTCTACACTATTCATCCCTGGGATGTGAACTTCAGTTGAACACAACACTTCTGAAAGTTAACAGTTCTCCCCTAGCCCTGCAGTAACCAACTTCTTTTCACAGCTCAGTCCCATTCTGAAAATTTACATTTCCATCTCCCATTAGAGAATCTCTCTGGAATCCTGGTCATAAATCCAAATGGGAATTATGCCATGGGGCAGGAAAGAGAATCTGTGTTCTTCAAGTCATAAGTAAAGAGCATGCTACCAAAATTCCAAGCTTTGGAGTTTGTGAAACATCAGTGTAATGAGCTTCTCACTCCTTACTTCTCTCTACCTGCTTTCAGAAATACGTTAATTAGACAAAAATGAAAGACAAAATTTTTCAGAAGCAGATTTAGCAAATAAGCATTCCACAAGCAGAAAAGTAATTTTTTATACAGCTAAGCATTGTTTTCAAATGGTTCAGTTTTAAGTTAAACTAAAAGAAAGCAAGAAATTCACTTAATTTTTTGGTTTTCTCTAGGAAAATAGCAATTTCAAATACTATGGTCAGGTGTCATGTAATTCTGACTGAAACAAAAATTCAGAAACCAAAGCATCATAGTGTGGGAATGCCATCAAATGCTTCATGTCTCCTTTTGCCTGTTATCCCATTCATGTAAGATGAAGTCAAATTTTCACGTTTGGGACTGAAAGATCTTCAGAATTAAGCTGGCATTATAATCCTAAATATACAGTCACGGAAATAATTCCAGGAGCGTTTTCAAATAGCAAAAATATCTCAACAGCATATATTTCTAGGCTGGAGTTGTAGCAGACAGCAAAGAAATAGATGTTCATGGATACTGTGTGCTAGATATCAATGAGTACATTCCCTGCCAAAACACTTGATGCTATTTGAGTATACCCAGACTACAGGAAGGCCAGTGAACATATAAAACAACATACAAGTTAATAGAAAGAGACAACTTTCTGCTTCCTTTCACTCAGATAGTTTTAGACATTGGGTATTTTGCATACCGGCTGTAGGCTCAAATGTTGTCATTTGGCAGCTGCAATGCATAAAGTGGTGGTCTACATTCCAGACAGGCCCCTATGTTCTGGTGTCTGTATTGCTTCTGCACATTTTTTATACTCAATTTTATCATATTCTTGAGATGGTGTGCCTAACATATTAGCATGCATATTTATTAGCACAGCTTCTCAAATTGTCAAAGCTTTCCTCCCTTAAGTACATAAAACATGACTTGTACAGTATGTTGGCATACTTCTTTGTTTGTTTTTGTGTTTTTTTTTTTAGCACTATCAGGTGAAATTCATGTTTATACTACTTTTTTCCTCTTTTCAACTGACAGGTTTGAGGATTCTTCACCTATCTGAAGGGTGGAACCCTTGGCTGCTTAGATTCCCTGACTACAGCTCCATCTGTTTTCCGACTATATGGAAGACAAGACAAGCCGTGGAGCTCAGATTCTCAAGGAGCTCAAGACACTGGCTGATTAATGATCAAGAAAACAGTTTTTCTGGAACAGAATGTTATCTATTCATCTACAGCATATAATGTGCACAGCAATGTGCCAGAACAACCAAGTATTAAAATGTACTTTTCCACCAAGAATGCAGTAATATTTCACTGAAATATATGTAAGGTTCCCTCATCCTAGCCAGCCCCCATCACAGGCTAGGAGTATCAACTGTATAGAAAAGTTACCCTACAACTCTGTATAAATTAATTCATCTGGAGATCAGTCTTATTTTCTAAAATTTAGTCCTACTGATTAATCTAGCATGCCCAATTTAATATTAGTTTGAATTCTGGATATTTGACATGGAAAGACTATACTGTACCACATAACCAGTTGTAGAGTTGTCAAGTAAAAAGCACTTCCACAAAAGCTCCTCCACTGTTTTACAGATACTTTCATTTGATTTAATTTTTAAATGTCCCTGTTTCTTCTTAGACTTTTTTTTATTTAACTGTGTATTTTCTAATAGTTTAACATCACACAGGCACATAGTAAGATCTACAACACATTAAAATACTAGAAAAAAAAATCCCTTATTTATCACATTCAATAATTTCATTCTTAAAATTACTGTTAAATATTTACCAAACAATACTTTGTTATGAGTTATTCAACTTCTAAGCAAAAAACATTCTTTGTAACCAGTTCCCCCCACCTCCTATTCTCATGCATTAAAGAATAACACTGGAAAAATCTAGGGGTGTTTTAAAGTAAAAAAATAGGTCTAAATATACCAAAGAGTTGCATTATGTGACTGCTCAGATTCTGGGGAAAATCTTGCCATAAATATTCCATGGGCTTTACAGACATGTCTAAGAAAGGCAGTGAGACAGAAAATCACTGGGCATGACCAGTGAATGATATAGCTACAGAAGAGAGTAGGAGGCTTTCATAGCTAAATCAGTAAATTCTCCTAGAGTAGAAAGCTTTTGCAGTTAAATTAGTAATTCTATTCTCCACATCTCTCATAGAAGTCAACTATTTAAAATAAAAGGGGAAATTCAAAAAGTGGTATGTAACCTTTTATTTTTTTCCCTAGCGCGTCAGATTGTGTTTGAATCCTTTTGGTACAATAGTATCAACAATACTAGCATAAGGAAATAAACCTTTACAAGGCTGTAACTGAAACCATAATTTTTTCTTTTATCAGTGCTGCCCACACTGCACTGTACTACCATAAGCTAGCATAAACAGGGGCTGCCCTACCTATTTATGCTGCTTTTCTTGATTATGTCTGTCCACCCACCCGGTTTTACATACGTTCCTGTGAATCCACATGGAACAACACACCAAGGAGGTAATCCAGGTAAGCTTTCTTTTCCTCCTTGGCAGCAGGTGACTGAGAACAAGCTGCTGATGTGGCTGAGGCTGATTCTGTGGTAGGAGTGTTAGCTAGTTCAAATTAGATACACACATCATCCTTAGTCTACGGTAAGGAAGATTACCCAGATTAGCAGAATCGTAGCAGCTTTAGCTCTTCAAGATAACAGTGCTGAAAAGATAAAGAACCAAAGAGCGTAGATGACTGCTGCCCTGAATATTTATGAATGGCACCCATGACCAGAAGTTATTAATTCCTAAAATATTAGGATATTGAAATTTGACTTTAAGGATGAGATATTCTATTTAATTTTCACTTGCAAAAATTTTTCCTTTCTTCCACTGTCATTTGGGTAAAAAGACAGGAATTTTAAAATCACCTTTTTTTTAGCTCACTCCAAACTGCAAAGTAAATTGATTTCTCTGCAGTTTGAGGTGAATGATTCTAAAATCGACATTTCCGCCACATATTGACTATAAAGGTTATTGTGCTATCAGGATTGTTTGAAAAGAAAAGCTCGTGAAAGATAACATTTATGAGACCTTTAAAACATACTGTGTCCCATGAGCTGCAGTAAATAATTATTAAGTGACAATCTCAAATGTATATACACAGCTAAGTTAATTCTTTGTCAGCTGAGTTAAAGTGCAGGGATTTGAGATGTACATTGCTTTCTTCCATTCTAGAAGACAGAAACAGTTATCTTAACTGCTTGTATTAAGATGCTCATACCACAGATTTCAATTCCAAATAAACCACTTTGTCTGTTTACTTTATCTATCTGTTCTTCAAAAAAAGGTAGCAGGGAAAGGAATCTGCAGGCAAAAACCCTGCATGCAGCACTCAAGCTAAAACAGCAGGTATCCAGAATTAGTAACTGCATCATTAAGCTTTCAAAATGCAGAAGTAAAACTGATTTTCTCAGCCTATTTATAACCATATGTAACCGGCAAAGTTTTCATATAATTACTTCATTGCAAATGTAGTACAGTACAAAGCTGTCCAATTTATGTTAATACAGATACTCCTATCTTTTGCTGTACTTCTGTTGCAAAGTAAGCAAGACTCAGTGCTTCCTACAGTACAATCGGTGACTATCTCACAGTGTTATAATCCCAGTCACACATCACATTCTGCTTTACAGAGTAGTGAATATGAAATTATGATGATGTAAGAGAGTCATCCTGACTGCACAGTCCTTGAATTTTACATTTCTTTCCAGCTGTTTAGTTCAAGTTTGCATATTTATTCATCCTCAAAGGTATTAAAGTAAATGTATGGATATGGGGGGAGCTGTTGACTCACTCCCTCAAGAGTAGAGAGACCTTGCAAATAGATCATGACAAATAAGAGGGATGAAGTTTAATGTGAGCAAATGTTGGATTCTGTACTTGGGATGTGGCAGTCCTAGCTATATGTAAAGGCTGGGTAATGAGAGGTTGAAGAAGAGCCCTGCGGAAGGTAATCTGGAGATTCTGGTTGACAACAACTTGAATATGAGTTGGTAGTGTCCCCTAGCAGCCTAAAGATCAAACTGTACCCTGGGGTGCACCAGACCCAGCATTACCACCATGCAAGGGGAGGGGGTTGTCCCATTCTGCTCAGTGCCAGTGTAATCTCACCTCAAGATCTGTGTGCAGTCTTGGGTGCCACAATTTAAGAAAGGTAGAAAACACTTAGAGAACATCCAAAGGAGGGCTACAAAGATGGTGAAGGTCTGGAGAGTAAGGTGTATGAGGAGTGGCAAGGGCCCTGGATTTGTTCATCCCAGAGCAGAGAAGCTGAGAGGAGGGTCATAGCAACCTGCAGCTCCTCATGGCGAGAGGAGGAGCAGCCGCACTGAAATCTGCTCTCTGTGACAGTGACAGGACCTGAGGGTATGGAGCTGTGTCATGAAAGGGGCAGCTGGGGATTAGGGAACGGTTCTGCACCAGAGGGTGATGGGCATGGAACAGGCTGCCCAGGGCACTGTGCTCAGCTCCAAGCAGTTGGAGTTCAAGGAACAACTCTGAGACATAGGGTTTGATTTTGCTGTGGTCCTGAGTGGAGCAGGAACTTCTTTACAGTGAGGGTGACGGAGCACTGGAACAGGCTGCCCAGGGAGGTGGTGGAGTCTCCTTCTCTGGAGATATTGAACTCTCCTGCTTTGGCAGGGGGGTTGGTCTCAATGATCTCTAGAGGTCCCTTCCAACCCCTACAGTTCTGTGATTCTGTGAGATTTTTCTATTTATTTTAGTGCTTCCATGTGAATCAATAGGGAAGTGGAACAGTTAAACGAGTTAAAAGATAGCCAGTGGATTGTATACAGTATCTGGATTTGGGGCTTTTAGTGATGAGGTCTTCTCTGTAGCATCTTCTTCCTCTTTCCAGTGATATGAAGCCCTTTCATAACATTGTTCTGAGGCTAATTATCACATTTGTTGGCTCTGCTCCCCAAAGTTATGCTTGCCCTATCCCCCCAGTGGCCATACAAATAAAAAAGAAAAAAAAAAACAAACCACAACAATACAGATACTTTTTTTTCCGTACCAGTTATTTCATCCTGTCAAACCTCAAGCGCTTTTTGATTGTTTGCTTACTGCTTTCTTAATATTTAGCATTAAGACTCTCCAAACTGTTGCTACTCACATGTCTTTTCATAGAGAAGGAGAAATAGAAACTCAATTTGGAAGAATATAGTCACAAAATGAAAACATTTAATTTTTCACATAGAAATGTCAAGAATCTGAAATTTCTTTGCTTCTCCCTTCTCCAGCAAATAAATATAAGCTCATTTCAATTTATATTTACTGATTTTCAATGTGCCATTGATCGTATTTTTGGCACAATGAGACAACATGCTTCAAGTTTCTTATTAAGGGAACCAGAGTCACATGACTTCTAAAAATCTCTTAGATACCTATGAGAAAAAAACATGAATTATAAATATTCCTTACCTGCTGCAGATAATCCTGGAAAATACCTCAGGCTTCCAGTAAGAGATTATTCTTTTACATCATTGTCTCAAAGCTTGCTGGGGACACAGATGAACAAATCCAAGCAAGTCCTGGGCAAGGATAGAGAAATCCTTTGTCTGGAGAACTTTGATGGACAAGTCCTGGGCAAGGGTTGTGAAATCCTTTGCCTGAGGGACACAGATGGACCAGGGCCAGGGGTAACGAGAGAGAGAGAAACTGAAGATTAACGGTTGTGAAGCAGTTTTTTGTGTGGATTTATCTCAAGGATGATGGCCATTTCAGGGGGTACTCACATGACTTGCTCAAGCTCCCAGGGAGGTCACATAGGCAGGAGAAAAAGTAGGATAAAAGAGGAATCAAAAACCATGAGGTTTAGGATTTTCTGGCAACAGATTGCTTACGAAGAAGAGGAGGTTTCTGACATGAGAAGCCTCACGACCTGCCTCTCTCCCTCCTGGACTTGCTCTGCGCTCTACCACGATGCTGAAGAAGAACAAAGGTGTCTGCCATCAGAATCCTCACTACGGAATTCCTGCATGCTGACAGACTCTCCTGGGCCTGCTACCTGAGTCTTGCTGCTTCCTTCCAGATTGGCTCTGTGGCTGCCTCCTCCTCAAGCAAGCTACCTGCTTGCTGCCCAAAGCCGGCCATGCTGCTGCTGCTCTCTGCCTGCTGCTTCCCCCATCTCCCTGATTAGATTTATAATAAACTGGTTGGACCAACATTTGAACCATTGTTTCTTAATCTCATGCCAGATATACAGATATTAAAAGAACCTCATCTCCCTCCTATAAACGGAAGTGAGACACTTCCCTGTGATACAAGTCACAAGGAAAATTACGATCTGTAGGAGGTTTGTTTCTTTGTGTGCACTCCTAACGAGATTTTATTGCTATTTCAATAATGAAGAATTAACATACATAAAAACAATTCTGAAGGGCAAAAATTAATGCAAAAGAATTAACAACAAAATACACTCTTCTGCATTCAATACAAATAGGATGCAACTAGCTATAAGTAGCTTAAGACTTAGCCGTCTGTACATAGCAATTTTCAATAGATGTCTCCTTACAGCTCTGTGATGCCAGAGTAAATCTACCATAAAGTGATAAATCAAAGTTGTTTCCTATATCACCCTGAAACTCTTAGATGGAGCCTTCTAAATTAATGGCCTTAAACTATATTACAAAATATTATAGTATATAGTAGTTATTTCTATATTATTATGACAATTTTTTTTTTTTGCAAATTCCAATTGTACCAAATTCTTATGATACTTCACAATAATATTAAACAAAAGTCCTACTGTTAATATTTTTCTTCCAAAAGTCTGCCAAAAATTATCTAAAGATAACATTAAATTTGCATAAGACTAACAAGTTTTGAAAGTTCAGAAATAATCTGATGATTAAGCATCTGTAGAAGCAAGTGCGAGACAAAATGTGACAAATAATTCATTTTGACCAAAGGTTAATTGTTTTCCTTGGCTAGAACAGCTTACCTGCATTTCACTCTCAGAATTTTTTAAAAGATGGTATACTTTTCATTAGCTGCCTTACCTCACTGCTCTTCTCACAAAAAGAAAGAATTTACAATATTTTATTTCATTCTGTCTCAGTCCATACTCAGTAGGACCAAACTGATATGCTCTCCTGATAGATCCAAGCAAATTGCCTACTTTTGTTCTCATTTCCTGCAAACCTTTTCTTTTTGTTGTAGACACCTCCTCTGAAAGGAGGAGCTTTATAGGCACTGTGTAGTCTTTGCCACAGACCGTAAAACCCCTGCTACAACTGAACCTATGGCCAACCAGGGGATCTCCAGATCCAGATCCAGTCCCTGCATTGACCAATACCTGTTTCCGTGATGGTTAAACTCACATAGTGACAAAACAGTTGTGCTCTCTATAGGTGGGAGACAAAAAAAAAAAAAAAAAAGAAAGAAAGAAAAAGTATCATATCTCCATCCTGTCTCTTTCACTTATGAGACAAGATAGGGGTACCAACAATTTTCTGTAGAACTTTCATAAGGCATGATTTTTGGGAGACAGCCTGCTCATTCATTCATCCTGATGAGTAATGGATGGAGACATTAAACAGGCCAGAGGCAGCTCTCCCTTACTATTTTGATCTGATGCCACAATGTCATGTCATGAAGAGGTGCAGACACAAAAAAATAACTTGGACCCAAGATGTAAAATAACACTTGCATTCAAGGTATTATTTTCTACTGTTGAAGCTTCCCAAAGTATCTTTGAGATCATAAAACTTTCCTATCTGTGATGTATACATATATATATATATGCATATGTTATATATTCATAGGAAATTTATATGCATCAAGAAAATATGAAATCTCTAGTGAAAAATCCGGACACCTGATCATGAAACTGACAACTCAAGACTATGTATATAGCAGTAGTTGAGGACAGTACACCATATCCTCTTACAATAGCTTTTTATATAGTGATAGGGTGTATATTAATCTCCCTGGTCACAGAAGATTCTCATAACCGTTTCTCAGCAGCACTTTTGCAAACACAACCAGAATTCAAATGAGTGTGGAACCAGAACAACCAGCAGAAATGGATGAGCAAACATAGTCACGACTCATACCACTTCATAGAGATTTCCTGTAGCTCTCCCTTAGATGTTGAAAGGCCACTATCAGGTCATGGAGCCTTCTCCAAGCTGAAAATACCCAGCTCTCTCAGCCTGTCCTCATAAGAGATGTGTTTTATCCCTTGGACCATTTTCATGGCCCTCCTCCAGATGCACTCCAACAGGTCTATGTCTCTCCTGTACTGAGGACTTAACACCTGGATGTAATACTCCAGGTAAGGACTCACCAGCACAAAGTAGGGGGGCAAGATCACCTTCCTCAACCACCTGGCTATGTTTCTTTTGATGCAATACAAGGATACAGTTGGCTTTCTGGGCTGCAAGGGTACATTGCTGGCTCATCCATCTTCCAATCCACCAGTAACCCCAGGTCTTCGTCCAGCAGGGCTGCACTCAGTCCTTTCGTCTCTCAATTTGTATTGGTAGTGGGGATTATCTTGATCCAGATGCAAGATTTTGCACCTCATGAAGTTCATCTGGACCTGCTGTTCAAGCCTGTTTCAGTCTCTCTGAATAGCATTCCATCCCTCTGGTGTGTTGACCACATTCCATAGCTGTATAGTGACACCATCATAAAAGGCCACCAGGTTAGTCAAGCAGCATTTGCTCTTGCTGAAGTCATGTTGATTCTCCTGTATCACCTTCCTGCCTTCCATGTGCCAGGAGAATCTGCTTCATGATCTTTCCCAGCACAGAGGTGAGACTGACAGGTTGGTAGTCCCAGGGTCATTCTTTTGACCCTGCTTAAAAAAGGGTGTGATGTTACCCTTCTTTCCGACACCAGAGACTTCATCTGATTGCCACAACTTTTCAGATACTATAGAGAGTAGCTTGACAACTACATCAGTTAATCCCCTGAGGACTCCAGAGTGCTTCAGAACCCATGGACTTGTAGATGCTCGGTTTCCTCAAGTGGACACAAACTTCATCTTCATTTTGCAGCGGGAGGGATGTTGCTTCCCCACTCCCCTCCTACCAAAACAAACATTTGAGGGCTGTGTGAGGAGCAGTTATCAGAGAAGTTATTAAGTATCTCAGCATTCTCCTTGTCGGTTGTTACCAGCTTACCTGTGTCACTCACAACCGTGGGGGTGTTTTGCCTTTCTGGACATTCCTAGAGGTTGAGGTACCTGTAGAAGCCTTTCTTGTTCTTGGCACCCCTTGCCAAGTTTAATTCAGGCTGGGCTTTGGCTTTCCTGACTTCATCCCTACATAGCCTAGCAGCTTCCCTATACTCTTCCCATGGTACCTGTCCCCATTTCCACTGCCTGTGCATTTTCTTTTTGCTCTTCAGTTTGATCAGCAGGTCCCAGCTCAGCCACACCGGTCCCTTGCCTTCCTTTCCTGACTTCCTACACTTGGGGATGAAGAGCTCTTGAGCCCTGAGGAATGCTTCCTTAAAGATCTGCCAGCTCTGCTCTGCTCCCATGCCCATGAGAACAGTTTCCCAGGATGTTTTGTTGACTAACTCACTGAAGAGTTCAAATTTATGTTTCCTAAAATTTAGCACGCCAATTTTACTGTTTCGTATCTTTGCAGAGCATGAACTCAACCATAGTGTGGTCACTACACCTTAAGCAGCCTCCAGTCCTGATGTCACCAATCAGTTCATTTGCGCTGGTGAGAAACAGGCCCAGTACTGCAACCCCCCTGGAGTCTTCTATTACTTGACTCAGGAATTTATCCTCAGTGCATTCCAGGAGCCTCTTGGGCTGCCTACAGCTCTCCATGCTACTTTTCTGGCAGATGTCTGGGTGGTTAAAGTCCCCCAGCAGGACGAGTGCTTATGATTGTGGTACCTCCTGTAGCTGGAGGTGATAGGCTCTGCTTGATCGAGCAGCCTATAGTAGACACTGATTACAAGGCTCCCCTTGCTGCCTCGATCTCTGTCAGGCACAGGCTTTAACTTGTTCATGACTATTCTTTAGGGACAGCTCTTCAAATTTTATTCCTTTCCTAATGTAGATAGCAACACTCCCTCCCCTCCTTCCTTGCCTATCCCTGCTGAACAGCTTGTAGTCATCATTAGCCACACTCCAGTCATGGAAATCATTCCACCAGGTTTTGGTGATGGCAAAGTGGTTTTCTAGTAACACAGTAGCTTCCATTGCCTCCTGTTTCCCAAGCTGCACGTTTTGGTGTAGAGGCACATCAGCTGGGCAACTGGTCTTCTCATTTCCTTAAAAGGATATCTCCTTAAAGGATAACTCCTTAATTCCTTTTAAGTATTTCCCCTGATTCTCCCCATTGCCTTCTCCTATTGCCCCAGCAGTCACTGCCTCACCACCATAGAGTTT
This sequence comes from Lagopus muta, assembly GCF_023343835.1. Classification (NCBI taxonomy): domain Eukaryota; kingdom Metazoa; phylum Chordata; class Aves; order Galliformes; family Phasianidae; genus Lagopus; species Lagopus muta. The sequence goes on from NC_064434.1 coordinate 41,413,061, forward strand.
TGTATGCGATGCAGCATTGCCAGCACTTCTCAAGGCAGCTGGTCCTTCAAGGCGCCTGCTAGCACCCTAATAGACTAGATGCCTAGTCCCTCTAATATAGCTATGCCATCCCACACCTTATCATGGGAAGGCTCATTACCTCTCTCATCCTCCTTCAGACCTAGTTTAAAGTCCTTCCAATGAGCCCCACTAAGGAGAACCCCATCAGGTACCCACAAAATTGGTGCCATATAGGCCCTTTGGCTATTCAATTCCTATGCATAAATACTAGTATTAAACCCCTTTCTATCCAGTAATTAGGCTCAAAAAAAAAAAAAAAAAAAATCTATAAGTCAGGATTCTAAGGAGATTTCAGAAAGGGAACAAGTATTTAAAAATAAAAAATATCTGAAAAACAGGTGACAGATTTCACAGAGATAGGGGCAATGCTGGAAGGGTACAAGAACATAATGTCAAGTATAAAGTGAAATATTCCAGAAATCATGAGAACCTTAGCGAAAGATCAGACACTGGATTACAGATATTCAAATTAATTTTAAAGGTGCCCACTTTTTCTATGAGTTTTGACCATAGCTTTTACCAGGGAAATCTGAAGAGTGGACCTTGGGCCTCCCAGTTTATCCTGTTAAATGGGAGGAATCCATGGTGACTGTCTTGATAATTTACCAGCTGGCACCACTGTAACTTTCCCAAAAGAGCCACATATTATGTCAGTGTACTGACAGGATGATGTTGGTGTTGCTACATCTGTGATGCCAACATCAGCATGCCCCCAGTGGTTTCATCACAGTTTCCCAGTGCACTCTCAAATGTTACAGCTGAGCAGAAATATAATTTAGTCCAAACTAAATAAAATTATCAGCTTTCCTGGGCGTCACCAACAGCTTAATATATAATTTAATTTGCTAAAGTAAATGTTAGGGAGTTTTTGTTCTGATTCTCTCCAGAGCAGCATCACAGACTTGGATATCATTGATTTGCAGTACTAACCACAAACAAAATCTGTTAAGATCAGAGTTGCCATAATATTATTAGTTTCAATTGTGGGAACTTGGCATGGGATTTACTTGTCTGGAAAGGGACACTAATTATCTCTTGTTAAACTCTAGATGAGTTTTAAAAGCATTTTCAGATGTGATGCTAACTAATTACATATGTCAACAATCTTACAGCAGATAACACAAGAATTAAAAATGCCTATCTACTATCAGTCTATTTTCCTCACTGCAAAAGAGCTGTGTGACACTCAGCTCGTAATTTGATAACCTCAACCCAGAGGAAAAGAAGGAAACAGCAGTTTTCTGTCAGCATGAGAAATATTTTTTTTCTCAGCCATTATATTATTAGTATGGATTCAAACACACAGAGATGATAATTCTGGCAAGGAAAATGAAATTCTTCTCCAGGGATCCTTTTAAAACTGATTTGCTCAATCAGAGTTCTCTCCTGCTACCTGATCATGGCTACAGTGCTCTAGAGTGCATAATCAAGGGTTGATTAGAGATGATGACGTTAAGAAGGTTCAGGTTTAGTGTCATCATGGTGGCTAATCAATAATGCAATTGTCCAACCCAGTACTCAGGGGATCTGTGTACAAATCTTGTTATTTACTAACCCTTCATGTCCTTCAATGGAAATAAATCTAATATGCTCTTCTGGAATAAAAATGCTCACTCCAAGAATATTTTGTCTGCTGTAAGCATTAATACCTCCAAGAAAATTATTTTAATCTCTTTTTGGCTTCATCATGATTACAAGCATATTCTTACACCTACCCACTTTATTCATGTTTTGCATCTTCCAAAACAGAAACAAAACCTGACTGTAGTTCTATGGGTATCAAGATGTCAGTAAAATGTGTCTTCGCAATACTCAGAGCCTTGTTTTGGAAAGATAATTTGATTAGGTAATTTCAAAGTTATTTAAAAATACTAATTAAAAAAGAACTTCAAACAGTTTGTTTTGAAATAGCAAGAGGCTCCCCTTCTTACACCAGAAGACCAGATCAAAATCTTGTGAGTCAAAACTAACAAAGTCATGTCTTTGTTCATTATTTTGCCTGGAGAATCACAAGACTTAGAGTCTCTCCAGGTTCTTCTGACTAGGCATTAGATGTTCCATTTCAGCTACAAAGCAGCAGAACCTAAGAATTCTTTCAAAGTCTTTTTAGGCAAAAGGAATTAATGACAATTCATTTTTCTTTGCTGTGCTTTTCATTTTTGCTTTAGAGCAGCATACCTTCCTCTAAGATTACTCTATAAAAGAATAGCTTGCCATTTACATCCAAGAGTGACTACATTTTGGTTGTAGTCACTCTGTTGTCACTCCAATTCCATGGGTTTCTGTGCTTTAGCTAGAGTAACTGAAATTTGAACCTGGCAGAGGATTGAGTAAATATTACATAACATATTTGTGAAAGCTGAAGGAGTTTCAAAACATGAAACCAGAAGTAAGAGTTGCAAATTAAAGCTAGTGGATTTAAGATTCTTCACAGATTTGGAATTACTGTATACAACATTCTGCCAAAGCACCTTTTAGTGGTAGCACTCCTTAACGCTTTTATACCGTGAGTGAAACTTCTACTGTTTACTATTTTCATGATGTTCAGATTCCTATCTGATAACGTGTAAAGGGTTTGCTTCAGGGAAAAAAAAAAAAAGCACCAATCAGTGCTTCAGTCCTGCACTACAAACAGGATATATTTATTAATATAAATGAAAATTCAACAGAGAGGCAGAGAAGGAGAGAAAGAAATATATGATTTTGAAATAAAAAGGTAAATGAAAAGAAAGGCACATTTAAAATTAAGCACTTAAACCAGGTTAAAATTTTGAAATACATTCCCATGAAAACAACAAAGAAGGCAACAAAAGTAAAATACAAAGTTAAACTAGGGAAAGAACAGAAGGAAAATGCATGAAGTAAGCACTGCTTTACAACTGGAGATAAAGAAGTGGAAGCAAAATAAAAGGGATAAACTGCTTGGTAATCCAGCAATACCCAATTCCTTGTAAAATAAAACAATACAGCAATAAAGCTATAGAGACAATAAAAATAACATTAACGTTACAGTATTTGAGAAAACAATTCAAGCCTCAGATATTTGCAGGAATGGCTACAACAAGATTTTAAAGGCATTTCAAGCCACTAATAGTTATCTTTCCTTGATTTACTTATTTTTACACTAGCAGCTGCAATGTGATAGACTTCATGATAAGCACAAAGTGATAATAGAATTTGATAAGACAGAACACGTTCAGTGCAGCACACTTTATGCTAGCTGGTGAGACTAGCACAAGCCACAAAAACAAATACAAGTTTTCTTGATTCGAGTCCATAACTGACCTCCCAGAATTCACAGGAGTAATGTCAGATAAAAGAAAAAAATATATATCCACCCCATAGCATAATTAGACACGAGCTATGGTACAAGAAACCTAATGCTTAAGCAACTACCTGTCTGTTTCCACATTCATTACTGGGCTACATTTTGACCCAACTCCAAGCTTACACCAGCTCTAGGATATGTATAAAATGGCTGCACTATCTCATACAAAAGATGTATTTCCCCTCTCTCCCACCATGTCTTGCCTTTATTTTTAATGACACTGAGGCAGTACTAGCCAAGTCCTAGCCCAAAACTTATTCCAGACCACTTCTTAACCCTCAGGGAAGAGAAAAAAGCAAAGCAAGAAGAACAGTAAAGCCAAAAGCATAATAATTCATTCCTGCAATTCATCAAGATCACCCAAGCCCAAGGTCTAATTTGTTATAACAGAAGGAATTTCATTGCTAGCAAAGAATTTTCATGACACAGACTTCTGCAGAAAGAAGAATACTCCGGGACTATTGATTAGCATCAGAGAAACAATCATCTAATACAGTTCTGCCATTTCTAGTCAAAACAGGCTTCAGACTAGCACCTAAAAGAGAGTCTCATTCTGTATCAGTTACCCATTTCCCTCCAAGTAGAATAAAATTTGCTAATCTCTCTGTAAAATGCTCATAGGCATAACTAGTAAGAAGCCAAAGCACTAACTTCATACAACCAATTTCTCTGATTTCATCTTCCTCTGTCCCTAATTAATAGAGGATGCTTATCACTTTCCCACCCAGTTTGGTGTACGGAAGTAGCTGCTGCAGCTGCAAGCCCTCTGTTAAAGTCAGAGGTCCCTCCAGCCCCAGAGGCATGCTGCAGCTGTGCCTCCTCCTGTTCAACCTCACTGCTCCAAGTGAATTGAAGCCCAGCTTGGATAACTACTCTTCTTCAGAAAAGAGTAAGGGGCCTGAGTCCCTATTGCCTTGGGCTGTATGCTGTCATTTACCTCTATGCAAAGTGGATATAACATACTGCTGTAGCAGTACATTAGACAGATGAAAACTACTAACATCAAACTAACAGCATGAGATGGTTTCCTCTGAGCAACAGACTTCAATAAGACACTTTCATTTAAGATAAAATTCTCTGCTTTTCCTGTACTGAGGCCTTCACAAACAAGCCTCTGAGTTGTACTTTTAGCCTTCTTTTTTTCCCCGTAGCCCAACAAACAGAATCAGTGATGGCAAGGTAAAGATGTCTTACCAGGACTACCTGATCCACAAAGAAGCAAGGACATCCAGAGAAGATCTGACATAAAAGCAAACTGATCCAGAGGAAAGAGATAGCAATCATGGATAAAATTGTTAATGGAAAGTGGAAAAAATCTTGACATAGCTATGCCAGTAAAAAATGCTTGTGAAAGACAACTGAGTTGTAAACTTTAATTACAGGGAAACAAGTGAAAACAAGATTACTGTTTCCCAGCCCTGAAAGTGGCAGTCTCTTTGAACACTAGGTAAAATGAGCCATTAATGAAGGTGGTAGAATGGATTTAGTAAAAAGGCTGCAAGAGAAGAAAGTAGGACCATTAAGGTATGGAATTGAGGAATGATGCAATGCAGTACCCATTTTTGAAGAATTTAAAGGCCCAGGAGAGCAACACACCTATTTCCTTACTTCTGTGTCAGCTAGTTCTCCAGGTTCATTTCTATCCTCTGTAATTTTGCACAGAATGCCTTAACAGCCAATTTTATAACAATTCTTTTCAGATGTAATATCTACTGGGAGGAGAATATTTCCCTTTATACAATTTAGAAATATATGGTTTACATTACATAGCTAAGAAATTGTGCTTGTACAGCATCATCCTCTCTACAGTGTCCAAGTAGTTCAGAGAACAGTAGTAGTATGTATCCAAACATGATTGAGCAGCAGTCAAAGACAAAACTGATACATGCTACTCCAAACCAGACAGCTTGTGAGCCAACAGCAATGTATCTCAGTACCACTGCAGTTCTTTCTTCACACTTTCAAATCAATTTTCTGATGTGATGAAGAGAATTACAGAGCACAGTACTCATGTCACTTTGGCATCTGAAATACTGGGAATAATAGCATCTCTTTTGGAGTAAATCTGTAGTAATATCTAAGGGGAATGTGCTGCACAGAATAAGCCTCATGTTTTTCGGGTTAAGCATCCTTCTTTTCCTGTTAAAGCAATGAATTATACCAGAAAGATGAAAACAAATATAGTTATTATATTTGGTGAGTACCCTACCACCCTATCCATCCACTCATCTTTAGGATATGTCATAGTATAATGCAAATCCATCTCTCTCCATGGAAATCTATGTTTTCCTGTTAAATAAGGCAGAGCTAGGAACCAATCTCTGGGCAAATGGTTCCACTTAGCTACATTCACACTACATAACACTTGATATTCACCTATTCACTTTCCCCTGGACTTCAGACACCTTAAGCCATACTTAACATCTCTGTGTTTTTGTTTCAGTCCAAACAGTTCAGGTTACTTAGAAACTTATGCTGTAGTCTATGAGTTTCACTGCATGAAGCTGGAGATGCTTTCGAGGATCTGGAGCATAGCCTCGCTGTGGATGCATGGAAATCTTGCAGGATGCCAAGCTTGCTGAGATACTCTTGGCGGACCATGACTACCATGACTGGGAGTATGGTAGCAACTAAGTAACATGCATGATGACAAAACAGACCTTCAGTCTGGATCTGGTTCATTTAACAGTGTAGGTATAGACTAAACACATTCCTGATTAGTTTTTCCATTTCTCTTTTTCTTTTATTAATACCCCTGGCAAAAAGTATTGTGTAGTGTAGTGCAATTGGGTCAGCAGAATCTTTTAAAAGGACCTAGCAGTCAACAAAGAAAAGAATAAGGACAGGAAGCAAGTATAAGGAAACAAAAACCTGATTATAAAGAGACATTACACATGATTAATGCTAATCCAAATCAGAGAAGGAAAGAAAGGCTTAGACAGCCATGGCAGCAATATTTCCATTGATATGGTGGCCTACTCAAACATGCAAATTATTCCATTTGCAGTGTCACAGATCACTGTTATAGCACAGCTACAAAACATGGCTTAAGGTTTGAGGCCTTGTTTGCTTTTATTCCCTTTGAAAACAAGTGACAAGCTAAAAATGCAACAGCAGAAAGAGACAATAAGAGCTGCGTTTTATTGACAAACTGCTCCAGCATTTCGTAGGGGTTCCTTGCTGCTTCACAATTAATTGGGAATCTTTTAAGCTCCTCTCTCCTTGTAGGGAAGACACAAAGGAGATGATGAGGGTTAATGGTGGTACGAGTGCCAACACTCCCATTAATGTGCTGTGATGCGGTGGCAACTACGCTAGCTGATCTGAGAACTGATCAGCCTCTGGCACAGAAAACCTGCAATAAGAATAAATGTGGACTGGACTGAATAATGTTTATAAAAACATCTGTGAAGAAACTGGAAGCCAATGAATATGTGCAAAAATGATTCTGTTTTTCTAGGGATGTTCACATTGCTACTTATTTTGCTGCAGTTAGGCTTCAAGTAATAGAAGGAAAAGTCATTATCTTCTGACCATCTTCTGAATTATAGAAGTGATTACTTTAACAAGTAATTGGTAACAAAATGCCTACCCAGTAATCAGAAGCACAGGCCATATGTTTTTAAATATGACCAAATCATTTGAAAAGTGTTTATGTGCAATAAATTAAAGGCAAATGAAAAATCTGTTGACAGGAAATAAGTAGCAATAAGGAGAGCGCGATATGTTAAATCCTCCATTCTGGATCACTTAGGTAATGTTCCATTCATTTTAGATTCATGAGTAGAAGCCTTTACAGATTGGGCATGCACACCATAAATCTCAGGTTATCCATTATTAGGTGGCATTCTGCTGCTTGCAATTGTACATGTTTACTTTGTGCATAATTAACTGCATAATAGCTGCCTGTGTTCTGCACAGAATTTACACTCAGGCTCTCATCAAAACAAATGACTCTAGAAAGTAGGGCAGTTCCATTAAGCTCTCTGCAATCTGCATCTTCTAATACTGGTTCTCAGAAAATGGAGCTGGAGCTTTGATTTTCCAACTGCACTCAGACTGAAATCCAGTCTTTCAAAAGGTCCCATGCTTATTTTTCAGTGTATTTTATTAAATCGAACAGAAGTAGTTGGAACACCTAGGGGTGGAGACAGAGTGAAGCTGAGAATACCTAGCAGAATACCTAACAGAAACTGGGATGATACATTTCCATAAAAATAATAAGTACAGAACAGATTTGGACAGGCAATTGATCATTGCACAGCTCCATGCTATGGATCAAAAACTTCACCCAGCAGTTCTATTTCTGTGCACGATTACTGCTGCTAGGTCAACTGCTTCTGCCATACAGCTTCTTTATACACTTTAGGTCAGCAAAAGCTTCCTGATTTCTTTTTCTATAATGCAAAATTGGACAGAGAAGAAAAGAAAATAAATAAATATATATAATAAAATAAGGTTGAAAGAAAAGAGAGAAAAGCTGCTAATATGGATGTCTGCAGCCACAGAATAAAATGAAACAGAATAATAAGGAAGTGGTGAATTTGACTGTTTTATGCAACTGCAGGTTGATGCCTCCACATTTTTAAATGATCTAGATGCTACATAAATGATATTTAGTACAAATGCGGGTATGCAATGAATATTATTTTACGACTGATCTAATGCATAAAGAAAGTGCTTTGTAAAGGGAGTTGTTTAAAAAGCGATTACAAAAAATGTATAGGAAGAAATCTTATAACGTACCCTTATGCTTGGAGAAAGTATTATGATAAAATCTGACTATCATGGTGCAGAATAATATAAATATTCATAACAAATAAAATCTCTCAGATTGGGCAGCTCTGAGCTAAAAAGCATGAAGAATACAAATGGCCCATTAATGCTAATAAGCTTCCATTTTTTCCCCCATGGAATGATGCAGGGCTTCACTGGAGGAAAACGAATTAAATGAGATATTAATTGCAAAGATGATTACGTGTTTTTTTACATAAACTCTTTTGTTTCTGTTGTTTTACAGATTACCATACTGTAAATGTACTTTTTTTTTTTTTTTTTTTTTTTTTTCCCATACAATCAATCATATACTGCATTTACTTGGGTTTGTGGGTTTTTTTGTTGGCTTGTTTTTTCCCAATTTTGCTTTTATAAGAAGATGTGGTTTCTTTCAGGGTATTAGTGGGAGGGAGTCTGAAATTATTTTTCTAATTGCTTTTCTTGGTAGTGATCTCCCTCAGAGATCAACCTAAAACCCCCAGAGAAGTTCCGTATATCTGATTTTGAAATGTCAGAATCTGGGATTTTTCATTACATGAAATTCTTGTGAAGAAAATGACAGTTTCTTTCAAAGAGTACATTAAAATGTACACAGCACGGCACAGTTCGTTTGTTTGCAGACTCTTCACCACTGAAAAATACATATAAAAATATATTAAAAACAAACATGCCACATTCTGCAAGTTGATATCTATACATTTTCAAATTATATACATGCTACGTAAATAACAATTAGTACAAATTCAGATATGCAGTGAATATTATTTCACACCAATGTACTGCAAAAAAAGAAGTGTTTTATAACAGGTTTTGTGTTCAGTCATCATACTGACCAGTCCTAATGTATTTTTATTCTCCCATTTGTTTTTGAAATACAAAAGATGAGCAGCTATTAAATGAGTTTCTACTGCAGGATCTTCCAGGCAGACATATATATTTTTTTAATTTATTTGCAACTCAGATGCAACACTGCTGTTTTATACCCTGCTTTTCAGCAAAACATTTCATTATTTAAAATTCCATGTGTAGGTGGAATTTTATAGATGATTTATTAGCATACATAGATACCCAGATTTAATAAAAGGGACCATAAAAATCTGTTTGGAACTTCCTGGAAGACAACAGCCTTTGAGGTTCCTTGGTCTCAAGTTTTTAAGTACCAAAGTACCTCTGAGCAAGTTGAAATAGAATTCTGAGTTTGTCTAATAGCTACTCCAAGTCATCCATTTCATTCACAAGCTCTCATCATCCTTCTTCCAAGAAACAAACAAACAAAACAAAAAAAAAAGAACAAAAAAAGAGATGAAACTCTCTTCAAAGAGAAATAAAATAAAACTTATTTAGTCATTAAATGCCACCAGCACACGTGTATCTGAAGGATACCTCTACAAAATCATGTACAGATCTTCAGCAAACTGCCTATCTCAGCTATAATCAAATCTAGCACTTCTTTGAATATCTGCTACTGTAAAGCAGCACAGCTTCCTGTCTTTCACGAGACTTGCATATTTTCATTAATTTTATTAATTTTTATTAATTGAGCACTTAGTTCTTCTCAACTTGTGTTTGCTCCTGATATGATTAGGTAATATATACATCTTACATATGTATATCTTTGCTATGCAATTTGTATATATTGCTGTACATACACATGCTGTGCTGTGAAAGATTATTTCCAAAATATTTTCTAAGAAGAAATACATATAAAAGCAGTTTGTTTCAGCAAATCTCTGTGACTCTCTTCTCCTGAAAATACGTTGTGCCGTGAGAAAGGTAAAGGGTGAAAAGAGTGAGACGCTTTAGGATTTGTATTAGATTTATAATGCTGACAATGTAATAGTACAGTATTACAGAACACGTGGAAGAATCACAGAATGGCTGATGTTGGAAAGGACCTTTGGGTCCATCTGGTTCAGCCCCTGCTCAAGTAGAAACACCTAGACTAAAAGATGATCTGTAGCCTAGAAAACTCACTTGATAGTCATGCATCACTGGCAAAGCTAAGTTACAAAAAAAAATAGTTGCCCTATCTGAGCTGCTCACGGTGAGACTGATGCATTCTGTTGTCACATCAGGTCTTTCTGAGGAGGATTCCAGTAGTTCATTCACCACAGCAAACAGGCAACAAACTTTAATTGTATTACAAACTTACATATAACTACATTCAGTTTCAGCATGGTTCTAAAATCAGTAGAAGAAATTCTGCTAGAAATTCTGGCATCCAGGAAATCTATGTTCTGGTTTATTGTTTAAGCTACTTTAGCTACTTTCATCTATACTAATGTATGTTTTGTAAACAATAATAATGAAGCGTAACCCTATTCACTTGATAAAAAGTCCTGTTCCCCTGTGAGATGGCATATTTTTCAAGAACAAACAGAATTATGAATGTTTTATATATAATAGCAGGAGAATGCAGGAAATAATTTGATAGAAATATACTTCCTCCAAAATATACATTATAACTGCAGATATTTTTTTAATAAGCTGATATTATTCTGTATGTTTAAGTCATAATGGTTCCTATCTTCCTCCACTGGCTACAAAGACGCCAGGGAGAAAATCAGGGGAAGACACCTACACCAAAGGTAAGCAACATGAATGCCACCATTCCTGCTTTCTGACTGAGGTCTCATTCTTGGAGATGATACATGTAAATTTAGAGCTCAAAGAGGACTCCTCTAATGAATTGTAAAGTATTTGGTGTTCTTATCCTGGATATAATTCTGGGTCACTACTACATTTACCCTGCTGATTTTTCTTATGCTAGAATTTTGATCAAAGATTCTTTTGGGAAAAGTCATCTTCTACACTGCTTTTTTGCTTATTCAAAGTAGCAGGAGATTTTCATATGGGAAAATTTGCTCTCATCTGTACACCATGCAATGATCAGAGTAAATTCCCGAGGCTGGTTTTCTCAACAGAAATACTAAAGCGATACATGTGAAAATAATGTCTATTTAGACCTATATTCCAGAACGAATATATAGGTGCAAATAAAACAAGTTGCATTTAAGCCTCGTGTCACTGACTTGTCCTTTAGTAGGAAGAGGTACCCTGAGTATTTATAACTATTCTGCAAAAGACTATGTTATGAAAAAGAGCTACTATCACTGATATTCACAAGACCCATTTCACAATGTGTCTTTCATAGTATTATGCAGAATTTACTTAACATTTAATGCTTTCCGGTGATTTCTCCACACTTTGTAAATGAATTTGGTCACACAGTTATAGAAAATGAGTACTCTATGAGTTATCTGGTATAAAGAGCCCGTGAAATTTGTATGAGAATCACCCATGTCGGTTTTTTGGAAGGTATTTGCACCATCAGGAACCGTTACAAAGCTCACCTGAACCCCTTCATCGTTGTTTATGGACATAAAATCAGGAAAATAAGCATACTCAATTACACCATAATTGCAAATGCTTCTCAAACATTCTGCTCCACAGTAAGACTCACTAAGATTAAAGGTGTTTTTCATAGCCCTAATTCCCTGACTGTAGCACAATAAAAATATTCTGATCTCCAACAAGCAATTTCTTGCAAACTTGTGAAGTCAGCCCAAGTTAGACTCTATATTAATTACATCACTAATGTTACTCTTTCATTTATTTTCCAGTCTAAGTATCTCAGACATACTTGAATGAAATGCATGTCAGCCCATAATGCCTGATTTCTATTCAGTAGTAGGAGTGACAAATGTATAGTCTGCAGCAATTTATGTCAAACCAATGTCATGTTATTTTTAAACTGCTTTTGGTAGGGAGATTGAAGTGTTGTGAACAAGGCTATCAGTCTTCCTACCACCTACAACATCTTTGGAGACAATTTTCATTACATTTGAATAATGTTTTGGCACAAAAGCATTTTATCTCTAAGATCTGGAAGCAGCATTTCTTCACAGTTTACTTACATTTATCATGTCCCATGTATTCTAAAAGATAAAGAAATGCCATTTTCCGTTTTGGCTGCTTGGAAGTTTTGTTAATGCCTGTCATCAGTAGGGCAGAGAGACCACCACAAACAAAACTGAGCATTCTGCAAAGACTTATCTACACATGACAAGAAATATCATCTCTTCCCCAAGAACTGGAGACTATCATGTTCTACCATTTGTGCCTTCTTTAAGAGTTATACAAGGTAACTAACGTCACTGTCTCCCACACAATGAATGCATGACAAAAGAGAAACATACCCTATATAACAGAAGCTGGAGTGCTTCCTGCAGAGATTTCATTGATGAAAGAGAGTCATTCTATCAAATACTATGAAGTCATCTCTCTGAGGTTTGGTAAGATTCTTTTATATACAACATTGTGAATTATTTGTCTGTTCTGTGGCTTGTACCACATTCAGGCAGTTCTCTGCAAATAGTGGCAGATCACCATGGCAACTTACATCAACCTGAATGTTTATGGTTTGCTGTTTCTGTGAGAAGTTTAAATTCTGTTCCTTCCTCAGTAATCATAGCACATGAAGACTGAGTAAGAGCCTACATATTTTTATTTCCTTTCTGCCTGCCTGCTATTTCTGTCACATTGTTAGTATTTTATATTTCTAAAAATAATGTGAGTTAGGCATTGCAAAGGGAACCAAGAAAACAAGAATAAAGAAGTTGTCCTTAACCCAAAACTTCAGTGTTCATTAATACTTCAATGAAACATCACTTAGATAAAAGAGAAGACGTGCTTTACAACAAATATGGTAGGCTAAGCTTTGCAACAAATATGGTAAGCTAACATAAATTTTTTTTATACTAATTGTACACCCTTTGCTGGATAAAGAAGTGGCTGGAGGCCTGGGTCCAGACAGTGGTGGTGAATGGAATTAAATCCATCTGGTGAGCAGTCATGTGTGGTATTCCTTAGAGGTCAGTACTGGGGCTCATCCTGTTTAGTATCGTTATTGATAACCTGGACAAGGGGATTGAGTGCACCCTCAGTAACTTTACAGATAACACAAAGTTGGGAGGAAGTGTTGATCTGCCTGGAGATTGGAAGGCCCTGCAGGGGGATCTGGACAGGCTGAATAGCTGGGCTGAGGCCAATGCGATGAAGTTCAACAAGACAAAGTGCCAAGTCCTGCACTTTGGCTACAACAACCCTAGGCAACACTACAGGCTTGGGGCAGAGAGGCCAAAGTCTCTATGGAAGAAATGGACCTGAGAGTCTTGATCGACGCATGACTAAACACAAGTCAGCAGCGTGCCCATGTAACCAAGAAAGCCAATGGCTTACACAATGGAATTGTTTAAGAAATAGTGTTGCTAGAAAGAGCAGGGAAGAAATCATCACCCTGTATTCAGCTCTGGTGAGACTGCACCACAAGTACTGTGTTCAGTTTTGGGCCCCTCACTACAAGAAATACATTGAGTCTCTGAAGTGTGTCCAGAGAAGGGCAACAAAGTGGGTGAAAGGTCTGGAGTGCAAGACTTCTGAGGAGCAGCTGATGGAACTGGGCTTGTTGAATACGGAGAAGAGGCAGCTCAGGGGAGACCTTATACCTCTCTACAACCACCTGAAAGGAGACTGTGGCTAGGTGGGAGTCGGCCTCTTCTCCTGAACAACTAGCAATAGGAGTAGAGGGAATGGCCTCAAGTTTAGCCCGAAGAGGTTCAAGTTGGATATTAGGAAAAATTTTCTCCAAAAGAGTGATCAGGCACTGGAATGGGCTGTCCAGGGAGGTAGTGGAGTCACCATCCCTGGAGATGTTCAAGTAAGATTTAGATGCTGTAGTGAAGGACATGATTTTGTAGAGAAATATTGGTCGTAGGTGGACAGTTGGACTGGGTGATCGAAGATCTTTTCCAACGTTGATGAGAATACATAATTCTATAATCCAAATTAATCTTCCTGCTCTAATGAAACATTAATGAACCATCAGTTGCACAAGCCAAACTACAAACATACATTTTTAAAAATAATACAATACACTTTTAAAAATTGTTGAATAATTTCAGCTTCTCCTACTGTCAATCAATTGCTGTCATAAACAAACTATATATTTTCTCAGTTTTTTTCCTCCTTAATTAAGGAAAAGACCTTTTCTATTTTATTATTTAATATACTCCATCTCTTAGAATAATTCCATCTTTCAGAATTAGTGGGATAGTACTTGGATCACAGGAAATCGCTCTGCTAATCCCAAGAATCCTACCGTGCATGACATTCTCATGTCCATATTAGAAATGAAATTACAGCTATTTTGAATGTAGAGGGCAATGCTTCTCTATATTAATCACTATTAATCAACATTATTTAGAAGACAGAAGAGCCAGATCCCATCCCTCACTGCTGTTTTGGCACATTCCTGAAGTCAACAGCTTTGAAATTTCATTGTTCAAAATGAAAGTTTTGAACAGATAACATCAACATTTTAATGTAACTTTGATGTGATCATACATGTTTGTTTCAATTGAAAACAGAAAGGAAAGAAAAGAAAGTCTTAGTACCAGTATTTAGTGATTTACTGTCACACACAGGTTCATTTCCAGCTGCTAGATAATATGCAAAAACAAACTGCAAACAAAAGTACATTTAGGCCAGTAGCCTGTCTCTGATTGTAATCATGTATACTATACTTCATAAGAGTAAAAACAAGACAAGCACATTTAATGCTTTTCCCTGACTGCAGCTATTTTCAGTTTAGTTCAGCTCCTGATTTAAAGAGATTTACCAGATATAAATACAACTACTAAATTATGACTGTAAAGAAGGATACATTATTCTCAAGAGATAATGAAAACACCTAATAATAAGCCAATACCCCAAAATAAGCTAATTCAGCTATCGGAAGTAATCTAGCCTATTCTTGAAGTGCTACACAGACTTAGAATCTATCACGATTATCACTGAATTATGACTTAGTTGGACCAGATGACTCTAGAAGTTGGATCATTTAAATGTCATTCTAAATTAACATTATGTCATTACATAGGCTGCTGTATAAAACAATTGTTTTTTTTGCAGAAATGCCACACCCTGATTTTGAAGTTTCACAGGCAGTTTGCTCAAGCATATGCCTAATGAAACAAGAGTTTCTTTACTTTCTCTGTTGACTAGAGTAGAATCCAAGCCATATCTCTTTGGAATCTAATCTGTAAAGACTAAAGTGAAGTGATAAATAACCCACTCTAGTTGCCTAAATACATCTTTTCCCCTTCGCCCCCCCTTTTTATTTTAGTATTGTTTTCTAGTCTAGTTTTCCAATATTTCTATTTTCCTCTACACTCTTTGTTATTTGCTGGGAGGCAGAATATGCTGGACATCCAATTGTGGAAGCATTTGAAATAAGGAAATCAAATGGTGAGATCCTGGATATCACAATCTTTAATTCAGGACAAGAGTAATAGCCTACCATAAACTTATTCAAAGATATTTAGTAATGTAACGTTATTTACGTACATACACTGTAATTTCACCTCCAATTTTGGTATATCAAAAATCTAGAAAAAAGTTTTAATCACACATATTGCCTCATTACTGCAGCTGTTAAAGATACAGACACAGGTTATGCCTTCAATGGATTTAGATGTTAACATTGTTTGTATTTAGCCTTTTCAAATTGGTTTAATGCAAATAGAAATAATCTCAATGATCCTTTTTGGTTCACAGCTTGGATATGGGGCAACTTAATTTTACTATCTTTTTTGAAAGCACTTATTTAAATGAACACAGAGACTTTCTTCTCTAAGGACGCTAATTTTATAGATCTTGTATGGCTGATCAAGTTCTCTAACTTGTTGCTGAAGGTAAAAAATTATTTCTGTGAGACTAAATACACAATTCAGTAAGCACGGTCTTTGGCAAGTTACTGCACTATCAGAACTGCTATCCTTTCAATGAGGTGATAAAGGGAAGCCACATCTGCTTGCTTCACTTGGCAGATGGAAGTTAAAAAACCCTCAGTAGTACAGTCCTGCTAACCCTGCTGTCCTTGCCAGTGTTCTTTTATCTGTCAGTCAAGTAAATCCTGATACTCAGTTTTGCAAGCTAGAGTCATTGCTAAATATAATGCATATTGCATTAGGTCACGTTGTCATTATACAATCATTTTCTAACCTTACTGAAATATTTTCAATACTATGCATAAGAAATTAACTTTGCAAAGATAGATCTTTGCCAAAACCACTCAACTGATCATTTTGAATTTGGAGAAACTTTTGGTTCCATTCTTTAGAAACAACTTTCTTGGTCCAGTCCTTAGAAACAACTTTTATGTTAGTAGTTTAAGAAAAATAATCATTTACTTCCTGCAATATGAAATGGATGTGAAAACACAGGCAGACTATCTGTTATCGTATGAGTGACCCAGGATCCAATTTCCAAAGAACTGTATTATATGAATTCTGATTGTGTTATACCTCAACTTGCAAAACACTAGTAAAGGATTTCTTTTACTCTTATCTCTATGCAAAGCTTCAGCTCTTCACTCTATTTGTCCAATATACATTTAAATGACTTCAAGTTCTCTTAAGCACCAATATGGAATGGATACTTGATTTATTTCTGCTATATACAGTTCATCCTCAAGAAAAAAAGAAAAAGAAGAAAAAAAGAAAAGAAACTTCATTAGATATTCATTTTGACATTCTGGCCCCAGAAGAAATAACATTAGTTTCATACTTATCCATCTGGTTTTCTGTTTTAGCTGGAGGATCTGCGCTTATAATTTTCTAGGGACATGCAGGCGACCTTCCAGTTGTGCCTTTAAAATCCGTTGCATCCTAACATGCTAATTAATGTTCTGCATGCAAAACTGCAATCGAAAACGTGTCTTAAAATGATAAAGGTTCTAATTCAAGAGCAGGAGTTAAGTGATGTCTCTCACTTTCTTTGGTTGATATAAAAACCTCAGTGTAACACATCTGCAATCATATTTAAATAGCAGTAGTTTGAATTTCAGAGAATATATAAAGTGTTCTTTAAAGTCAGCTCACAGTAAAACAGCTGACCATTCATGTTGCCTAGCAACTCCATTTTATTACAAGAAATGTAATATTGTAGTGCAATGGTTTGGGGAAGTTCTGGTTAGAAGTAAAAATTTGCATGAAAAAAACATTAATGACCACTCTCTTTAGTAACTATACATCTTTACTAAAATTGGTCAGCAGTAGTTCAGAGTCAACCATCTGCCTGCTTTTGGTATGCTTTTAGGTATGCTTTGGATTTTATGAAATGTGAGGTGAACATCACATTATCAATAGCATAGTGATGGATGGAACAACAAAGAAATTAATGGTGGGGGGTGGGGGAGAGTCTTGCTTGGGCAAGATTCACTTTTCTAAGATGTTGTTTTTAACAGTATATCCCATCAGAGAATCATGAGGAAATTTAGAAGCATTCCAGTTAGAAATGGTAACAGTATTCATGAACAGGGCTTACACTGATTTTTTTCCTTTTACAGTTTCTTTTTCGCAGTTTTGTTTGTTTTATTTTGTTTTGTTTGCCATGCCCTCCAACTCCCCCTTTTCTGTTGTTGGTCTTCCTTTTCTGCAAAGTACTTGGGCTACAATTCAGGAATTAAAACCAGCATTCAAATTTTAAAGTTGTATTTGCTACAGTTCTGTGATCCTATGTAACATTTTGGTGGGCAGAGATATTTCAGTTAGACTGACAGAGTCAGAAGCAAAGACAGTCTCAGCTAACAGGACTTACTGCATTACTGTACATTCTGGATTTCTTGATTTTTATATTTGTAATTAATATCTAAATGTAGACCTTTAAGAAGCTAACAGAACAAACAGCAACAACAAAAATCCACAAACAACAAAGCACTGCATCAGAACATCCATATTAAATATTCAGCTATTTGACTATGACTTGTTATGTCAAAAATTTTAAGCTATTTTGGTTTGTTGAATCAGCATTTCTTTGAATCATAAAGAAGGAATGGATATGCTTCATTTTAAGCTGGCAGGTAGCCCCACTGAAGTATGACTTCCCTTGAACTCCACAAAACTAAGCTTCAACTGAGGCTAAAGAAAGATTAACACATTAATATACTATTGTACTCCCCATGATGTCAACTCCCAGCTAATAGTCTATGGCTGAAGAACGTACTGATCAAAAGGTTACACCTGTACATACATATTAAATAATCCCTTTTAAGATTCTCTTCCCTGAATTTGTCATACTACTTCCTACTTTCTTAGGTACAGTTGTGGCTTCTGCACATCTTGTGGAAATGGATTCCAATTCTAAATGTGTGCTATATAAAGAAGTTCTTTCTGCTGCATGTTTTAAGTCTGTTTCATATTAGTTTCATTAAGATCCTCTGATATGGTATTTTCTAATGTGAGAAATATTATCATCTCTTCCCTGCATGTCTTCTGCCTCTTACTTTGACATCTTAGGAACAAGTACTCTGCTACTGTTTCTGAACCACAGGATAAATATATCAATTAGATGAATTGTTTTATAGAATCCACTCAGTAATCACTTATTTCTTTTCTATGTTATAGAATCTTTTACTTAATTTGTTTGTACAGAAGTAACTCTGTATTTTTTATAATTTCTGTTGTCATTATCTTTACCTCTTTCTGTTCTAGTGACTCTATATCTGTTTCTTTTTCCTAAGGAGAACCAACATCATGTGAAGTATTCAAGATTTAGCTATTAATTTATTTTTTTATATTTATAATATAATTATAATTTATCCTGTACCAGGCCAAGCCAATTCTTAAAATTCTGTTTCACTATTATTTATGTCTATATCTTCATACTTTCCCCAGTAATAAAAACATCCATAGTTACCTTGTATATCTTATTGAGAGTTTATTTTTCTCACTATGGCATGGAAGCACAAATGAAGCAAAGTGATGTCATTTAATCCTCCATGCAGAAAAAATTGTTGTGGGTGTTTTATCCACTCTTAATAAACAGATGTTGACAATGACATCCTACTGAGACTGTAATAGGCCTAGTTAAGCCACATGTGTTTTTAAAAATTCATTTCTTTCCAATCATATTCTAATTATTAAAGGAAATCTTAAGTTTATTTCATTGGAAAGCACATGGCAGGGTTAATGTTTCTTCATTCTAAAAGAGATCTTCAATCTAAGCTGATGTCTTTATGTTGTTTCCCTTGAAGAACATATAATACAAAAGAGACAAATGAGGAAATTTATCAATCTGGATCCAAAGAAGTACTTATTTTAAAAAGCTTTTTATATGTATTTTATCTACTTTACATACTTACTCAATAAACATTTATTTACCATATTGGCCAAAGCACTGAAGAATCAAAATCCTGCTGGTTATATCACTAATTAAATCTGAGTCTTCTCAACTGTATCTCAGTAGTTATTACCATTGAAATTCTAACATTACATACAAAGAAGCAAATAGCTAAGTAAAATGTATTCCAGAATTGGTCTAGGTAAATAGGCCTCTCATTTCATTTTTTGGTCATTCTAGGAGAGTTTTCAAGATAACAGAGCCTCATCAGTATTTCTCAATACACTTCATTGGAATTAAAAATTCATTTCACCCCATCTTATAAAATCTGCCAAAAAGAAAAAAAAAAAAAAAAAAAAAAAAAAAAGCGAAAAAGAAAAAAGTCTAAGGTTATTACAGAAAAGTGTCATGTTGCCCTCATACATGACATAGAATATTCTCTTTGCCTTACTGTCTCCTTAGGAGCAATTACATTCTTTGACGATTTGTTTTTCTTTCCCTTTTCTAAGCTATGACCTAAACCTGAACCTATTCTCTCATCATAACCATAAATCCTATTATTCTTCACTGTAGCTCCTCATTCCTTTTGATTTTATTGCTTCTGAAAAGCACTGAGTATATTTTAGTGTTGTGAAATGAAATTAAAAATAATTTATTTAGATTGTTCTTACCTGGAAAACAACCTAGTTAGAAGAAATAATTTCTCAATATTCAGTATTCTAGTACAATTACACTTGAAAACCTTACTGTGAAAGCAGAATGCACAAAGAAAATCAAATTATTTTGTCGGTATTGCTAATTTTCAAAACACAAGCTATACCAGTATTTTTACTTAACATCAGTATATTTGCTATAAGGATGTTTTTGGTTACATGTAAATCCTTCCTGCTGACAGTAGATTTTTTCATTGAAAACCACTAAAAGCTCTCTCTCCAGTTCAAGTACTGTTGTTACTGTCCAGTATCAGCACCAATGGCCAATTTCTGTCATACAGAAATTTAATATAGCATTTCCCAATCCCTTTCCCATTCAACAGGTCATCCACAAAGTCCTAAACAATGTGAAATACAACTGCTATGTTATTTGTGAGAACAGACAAATACAAGACATTTTATTTACTTTCCTCCTCATTCAGATGTTTAAACACAAACCTCTTAAATGTCAGAGGTTTGTGTTGGATATCCATGTCCATGTGCTGGCTGGAGGCTGTCAGGCTCTTTCGTACAGAGAGGCTGGAGGCTGGTATGATCCATCTCCAACAGCTCCATCTTAGGGCACAGCTGAGCCTAGAAGCCAATATGTCATCTCTGGGAAAACGCAGTTTAAAAAAAGGCAAAAAAACAAACAAACAAAAATGCTTGGCAGTGAGGAGTAAAGAAAAAAACACCAAGGCCAGAGAACAAGGAACAGGAGGTACTTCAGGCAATTTTGCAGAGATTCTCCAGGGAGAGTGCCATATCAGAGCAGGTAAAATTCCTGAAGGAAATACAACTCCCAAGATGGAGCAAGATTATCCTGAAGGACTGCAGCACGAGTAGAGGACCTATGCTGGAACAGCGGAGAAGTGTGAGGATGAAAATGCACAAAGGAGCTATTAAAGAGCAGAAAGGAGCAGTTAGGGATTGACCACAGCTCCCCTTCCTCATATCTTTCTACTGCTAGATAATAGTGGAGGAAATAGAAGAACTGGGAATGAAGGAGTGAGGTTGAGACTAGCAGAAAAATGGGTGGGATAGGGAAAGTACTGTTTTAGTTTGTCTACTCAGGCCTATTTTCCCTGGCAAAAAAAACAAAACAAAACAAAACCCACATCAAGTCCCTTTTGTCCATGATGGCAAGTGGTAAACAATCTCTACCCACAAGATTTTCTGACTTATTTTCTCTCCTTTGTTCTCACTTGGCCTGTTGAGCAGGGGGATTGAGAGAGTGGCTGAGGAGGTGTTTTTTAGTTGGCCAAAGTCAGCTCACTACAAGGTTTTAAATTTCCTTGGTCCATAACAATTGCCAAAGTTATGATCCTAGTTTAGGAGCATTTGCCAACTTTTCCTAGGTCAGCATATAACTTTTTCTTTTAAGGGTTGGAACTTGTAGGCTAAACTGCAAGCTATTTCTTTTTGGTTACTTTTGTTTGGTTTTTAACAAGTTGAAAATTTATTTTTAGTTTGTATAATTATGGCTATTTTGAATTATATAATATGCTTTTATTTCTGAATAGCATTATACAAGTACATAGCAAATAGAATGCATTGCACAACAGTCATTAAGTAAGCACAGTATGTTATAGCAAGTAGGTATTAGCAAAGGATAATTTTGCAAATGCTGATGTATCACCAAGCTGCAGGATTTTGTGACAAGAAACTAGATAGTTATGAGCTTCTCATTTTTACCACTTTATCAAAGTGCATCCACTGGAACTGTGCATACAAGTGGAAACCACTTCTACTGGAATGTGGCAGTATGAAATATTATTCAGTAACCATTGCCATTACTCATGTTAGATAGAAGCAGGGTGACATCAAAGCAATCTAACTGCAGAGATTCGAGTGGTGAATAAAACCAATTAGAGTCACATTTAATATCTTTATGTGGTTTATGTCAAACTAACAGTATGTCTGTACTCCCCATGGCAAGTAATAGGTGTCTTAATTTTTCCACAGTAAATCACTATAGTTCTCCATCTCGGATAATACTTGAATAATGTGAAATTATAAGAATTTTGTTAGAGAAGTATTTTAATCTTCTGTCTACCTTGCCAGAAGGAATGTTAATATATAAAACCAGTTTTACAGTTAATGCTTCAATCTGAGGTGTGAGATAATAATAGCTTCTATTTTCAGCACCAATATAGACTACATAGATTACAAAAAGGACTGTGTTATTTCTACTTATGAATAGACTACATTGAAAAAAAAAACCCAAACCTCATTGGAAATAGGAGAGCTTTCTTCTATTTTTCATAGGATCTATCCTATGAAAAAAGAAAAATTATTCATCAGAATAAGTGAGATTGCTCAGGGGCTACATGAAGTTGTAAATCAGAGCAAAAATGGGATTACTGATTATTAATATCAGGAAATAAAAAACAGTATTTTTCTTCATGACAATTCAAGTGATCTGAATTACTCACATTTGGTAAGGTTTGTATTCCTATCCTTAATTGCCCATAAAAACAAAATCAGAGGGCAGTAAATATGTCATTCAGTTCTGTTCTTTAAAAATAGATATATGTGAAAGGTGATCTTAATTTACTTTTGAAAAGGCAGCTCTGTTAAATATTATGAAGGGATTTGATCTACCTTAAATTAGGCACATTAATCATTCATATGAAAGACAGGACCTCAAATTTTAAAGATGTTAGACAGACATGGTGCAATGTGTATACCCCAAAATGGGGTAGCATAGGTGCTCAAATAGATGAAATGAAAAGACACGTCATTGTATTTGCAGATCCTGATTAAAACCAAATAATAAGAAGGCTGACTTGGAGTTATGGAATCATATGATCATAGAATTGTTTGCATTAGAAAGGACCCTTAAAGGTCATCTAGTTCAACTTCCCTGCAATGAACAGGAACACCTACAGATAAATCAGGTTGCTTGGATCTCCATCCAGCTTGACCTTGAATGTCTCCAGAGACAGGGCATCCACCATCTCTCCAGGCAACCTGTTCCAGTGCTTCACTACCCTCACTGTAAAAATCTTTTTTCTTATATCTAATTTAAATCTTCCCTCTTGTAGTTCAAAACCATTTCACCTTGTCCTATAACAACAGACCCTGCTAAAGGGTCCTTCTTACAGAATCACAGAATCATAGAATTGCTCAGGTTGGAAAAGACCTTAAAGATCATTGAGTCCAACCACAACCTAACCACACTACTCTACCTCCAACAGTCCTCCACTAACTCATGTCCCTGAGCACCACATCCAAATGGTTTTAAAACACATTCAGGGATGGCGACTCAACCACCTCCCTGGAGAGCCTATTCCAGTACTTAACAAACCTTTCTGTAATTAAGTTTTTCCTGATATCCAACCTAAACTTACCCTGGCGCAACTTGAGGCCATTTCTCCTTGTCCTGTCACTTCAGCCTTATTTAAATACTGAAAGGCCACTATCAGGTCTCTCCAAAGCTTTCTCCAGACTGAACAGCCTCAGTTCTCTCAGCCTGTTCTTGTAGGGGAGGTGTTCCATCCTTTAGATTATATTTGTGCCCCTCCTCTGGATATGCTTCAACATGTACATATATCTCCGGTACTGAGGACTCCATATCTTGATACATTATTTCAGGTGAGGTCTTGTGTCCAGCTTACCATCCATCAGTACCTCCAAGTCCTTTTTGTCAGGGTTGTCTTTAATTCTTTTGTCTCCCAGCTTGTATCTTCTTGTCCCTGTTGGTGGGTTACAAGTAAGTTGAATCTTTGGAATCTCACTGAATAGGGTACTTCCTACTATCCAGGGGATCCTTAGATCTATGGATTCAGACAGTGGCCCAGAGGAAGAATCCAAGACAATTTATCAAGCCTTCTAATGACTATCCAACTACTTTGAGGCAAAATCAGGCAGTTTTCTAACAACCATTAGTAAGCAACTACTCTTAGGCAAATTTAGGTGATGGCTACTTGAAGAAAAGCAAGTGCAAAAAGATCAAGAGGACTAAGAAGAGAGAGAAATTGACATTTAGAGTTAGATATAATCCATCCAGCATTGTCTTGAGTCTTGAGTGGTGGGTTGACAAAGGTAAACATGCAAGTTCACCACTATACAGTCTCATTAGTCTGAGATGCTCTCAGGCTGACAGCCCACTTGTGTATTTAGTTTTCTAATGAGGGTCTCTGTTGTGCACTCCTCCGTCCCTTTTCCGATGTTTATCAGCTATGAGAAAGTGAAGATAAACAGTCTATCTACCTGCTACAGGGTGATGTTCAACATGTTGAGTAGTGAGTCAATGAGTTGCTGTACAGTCACTAAGAATCTATTCTGTAAAGCTCCATTCTGTCTAGTTGTTTGAGACAGCAGGCTCACCATAAGGCTCATACACAGGGGTTGCCACGACACAGGCCACAGCCTTGCACTAGGATCTGTTGAATGTCATGATGTTCTCCTGGACCCACTGCTGGAGCCTGTCTAGGTCTCTTTGGTGAGACTAATTCAAGCCAGTTTGGCTTGTATTTTTTTTTAAGTAGCACATCAATGCTGCTAACAGTAGGTATTTAGTAACGCACACCTTTATGTTAGCTATGGAATTTTCTGCCAGTAAATGATGGATCAGAAATGATTTTTGCCTCTAAATGCAATCATTATCAGCAATGAAAGCAGAACCTTCAGAAAAGCTGATCCCTTTTTACTCCAAAATAAGGAACTTTCATGTCAAAATGAGTTCCCATTCATTTTAAAATGAGAGAAGAGACACCTATAAGCAGATATATGATAACCAGTGCTATTGTAGATCTTTATTTAATAGTATTTCTAATTAGTATTCCTATTTAGCACTAGTTAACATTAATTAGTATTAATATTTAGTACCAGGAAATATTAAATGTCATCAGCATATTTAATCAATGGAATAAAATCAAGTTGATCAAAATTCTCACAAAGTTAGAAAACAACCTTCATTTATATCAGAGCAAAGTTTGTTCTGGTTTCAGTTACACTGATGAACATTGTAGATTAAATCTTTCCTAATTTAGAGACGTATTGTCATTGTTGGAAGGCAATTTTCTGTTTCCTTGGTAGGTTCACAGACAAAAATACATGTATAAGCTCATAAAGTGTGGATTCCTTATAATACACTACAGTTGTGCATTTCATGAGACATACAAGCAAGGATATAAAAATACAGTTACTAGCAGTGAGTATGCAAAAGAACTTTAACATTATTGCTAGCATCTTTTGACAATCTTCTTCTTCAGTATTATCACTTACATACCAAAGTGCCTTATTTCAACACTATTAATTTCTTACCCATTTTTGTTCCCTAGTCTCAGGCCCTACTAGCATTTTCCAAACACACAGAACAACAACAAAAAAATCTTGAAAATGTTAATTACATTTTGCAAGACAACACTTTAGGGAATAGACAATTTAAAAATAATGATGAAAATGAATTATAAGCAGCTAATTAAATATAGGTTCAATATGTAACTACCATTTAGCAATGTCCAATAATAATTTTATTGTTAGTCAATCACTTTCTAATCATTAGTTAAGATCTTATTTTGTTTTATTACTTTTAAGTCACTTCTTGTTTTTTTGTTGATTTTTGTTTGTTTGTTTGTTTGTTTTTAATGTGTGAAGCTAACCTGTATCTAAGATTGAGACATATGTTCCTATCAACAATGCTGGGAAGTGAAAAAGAGTACCTTGTAAAACTGAGAATTTCTGTTTGTCAGTAGGAAAAATAATGTGATGTTTTCTGGATGGAATGCAATGAAGAACAAGGTAATTTAATCTTCTACCATTATAGGTGAAATGTGCATGTCATTCAAAATGGGTTTTTTACATTAAATGAAGTTTTCTGGAAAAAAAAAAAGCTAAGAGATGGTGTAATAATTCATAATGAGAAAAACTTGTATCCTTAAGAACTAATCTTATTTCAGAAAGCTAGTAATATTAGCTGGAAGAACTTGTCTGAAGACATATGTGAGATGTGCTATACTGCACTGCAGAGCAAGCAAAAGACTTTTGAAAACATATTCTTATCCATTCAAAAACTGAGCTTGAGATTCTGAAAAGAGAAAGTCAGTCTCAAAAGTATAATTATCATTTAAAATATATGTAAATTAACTAATATGGGAAGTCCCTGGCTATTCAAAGCAACTATATCATGTTTATTAACAACCACCTGGAAATTACCAGTTTTTTGTTAGCTTCTTTGTTTTGACAGTCAACCTACTGAACACTGCTTCAGAAACATACTGTGTTCTGGAGAAATTAAAGCATCCTTTGTTTTAATTGTCTTTGTAATTATAAATTTGCATGTCTAGCTGAAATAAATGTTAGTCTTGTTTCTGTTCTGATTAGAGACATCTTTGAGCAATCTGGCACATACTGATCATTTTCAACTATCAGCCATCACATTATAAGGCCCACTAGAAGACTTGAAAACTTGGAAGGAATTAACTCCAATTCCATCCCACCATACAGGAAACTCTAGATGTAAAACCACCAAGCAAAGAGTCCTGGTGTCTATCTTTGCCAATGGTTACTGCTCTTTGGAACCTTCTTCTAAGATATCCATTCTTCTAAGTTCCATTAAAGGACCGGCTTTATGGTGTCAAAAACACAGACTCCCACAAAACACATAGGAACTTCCACCTAGGCCTCATTTTGTTTGGGTATCATGCAGCTGTCAGATTTGGCTCTTTATTTCAGCTTCATTTACAAGTGTGCTAAAAATGTGAAGCTGCAATTACAAACCTAGACAATATTCTCACAACTGTGCAAACTGTAGGCATGAAGACAACAGAAGACCTTAGAGAACATGGACAAAGTTATTAAGAACTGTAAATGCTAGCAATTTCCTTAAAATATGAACTGTATTTCATATATTTCTTATCAGACTACTGTTTCCTTCCAGTACTTTCAATATGTAATTTATACCTGGAAGAAGAGAATAAGCAGAAGAATAGATAGTAAATGAGTTGATTTGCCACTTGGAGATGAAGTGCACCACATCAGTGCAAAGGTTAACAAACTTCTACACAGTCTGTCTAGCAGGCATGTGCTTCTAAAATATTAAGTGCTTAATGGCATGTCAGACAGTGCATGTCAGATTGCAAAACTACATTCTGTTATAGAAGTGGTTTGCAGTCCTCTTGCAGCTAAAATTTGGATTGCCGGCATCTGCCGATAATCAGCAATACAACTGCTGAAACTTGTGCAACGTGGACACCAGTGCATCAGAGTCGCTCTCTAATCAGTTAACTGAATACCTATTAAGTAATTTATTGAATTTGTGTTGCTATTTTTGACCTATAAATTGTTATTCCATACTACTGATTCTTACTTTCATCCTTAATATGTCTACTGCACTATGTATGCACTTGTTAACTATTAAATAACACTTAGGCACCCATTTTTTTACTGTTTATATAACCATCAAATATGGTTGATACTGCAGGTACCCAGTTCAGATAGGGATCTAATATTTTCTCATTTTATTATCATTTTGTCTTTGGTTGGGTGTTACGCACATACAATGCCTTAAAAATGCACCACTTGAAATGTCTCAAATCTATCTAGGCAACCTGGAAGAAAGATGATTAGAACTACTGTTATCTCATTTTGCAAACAGGGAACTCAGAAGGATTAACTACATTGCATTGTATCTCATTCATCAGACTAGTGAGATTCAGTTTCCTCATTACAAACTGTCTTCAGAGATTGGGGTTTTCTGGCATTGTTTCTTCACCATGTCAATTTCCATAAACCACTCCCTCAGTCACAAGGAAAACTTAGTGGATTTATTTCTTTTTGATAGTGAAGGGGTTTGTTTTTTTACTTTTGTGTGTAGTGATTCATAACACCCTGAAAACACTCTGAATTAACATGAGGCAATGTTAAATTCAGTGTCACAAGCATCATCTAATGTATTAATTTTGTTGTAGGATACTGTTAGAGAAAAAGATAGAACTGCTGGAGTCCTGTCCTGCTCTCACAGAATTTTTATAGGATGAGACTCAAGCTGTGTGAAGTCAATTCATTTTCTTTTTCTCATCTTGTCAATATTGACATAAAACTTTTCTGTAAGAAATATGAGACTCACAAAACCAACTAATTGGGGGGGGTTGTGGGGAAGAGAGGAGGTCTTTCATTACCAGCACAAGCTGTGCTACCTCATAAACAGTGAGTGATCAAGTCTAATAAAGATAAACCCTCGAATTCCTGCTGCTCTACTGCATCAAAACACTGTGAAGGCTTCAGGCACTTGTTTGGGGGAGACTGAATCCCAGCATATGGAGGGACTGCCAACAGCCATGCAGGAGAAAAACAAAGCTGAACTCCTGCATCTCTATTTCCTGCTGCCTCTCTCCAGCCTTAGGCTGCAAAGCCATTTCAGATGCTGATTTTTAACAACATGCTAGCAAAGAAAAACATCCATAAAAATCAGTCCTAGCATGCAAAGTCATTCTCTTTAAAGAAGCCAAACAATTTGGTATGGGGTAAAATGAAACAAGGAATTTACAGGAGAGATGTGTAAAGTCAGCACCGTGAACTGCCTGCGCTCTACAGAAATATCCAGGTTTGATCCAACTGCAATGACTATTGTAGATATGCAATAACAACAACAACAAAATTAAAAAAAAATTAAAAATCAAATTTCAGACATTTCTGACATTTCTTGCTCTGAAATCATGGTTCTCTGATAAACAGTATCTTTCTGCTATTTCTGTTAAGTATGGGCTGCATGATGCCCTCTACACTATGAATGGGCAGTTTTCTGGCTAGAAGGTTCAAGGTTTTCTCAACTTGTATTCTCTAAGATATTGCTTATTAAATGCACTCTTTTCAGAAGAGAAGACAACAGACATACTTAGGGTTTGCTATGAACAGAGTCTAGATGCATGATGTGTTTAAGTGGGAACAGATTCTTCTTCACTTTACCTCAGTAGAGAAAGGGACAGCAAAACCCAGTTCCATTTCTATTATCTAACTTTGCCTTAATATATTTTTTTTATTTATCAGCCTGTTTATATGGCAATATGAGCAACAGCAACACAGGCCAAATATTTACTGTTTTGTAAGCCTAATAATTAAATGCCTCAGTATGAAGAGAGATGCTCTTGCATAATGCAAAGATCACTAAATGAAGAATAAATGGTGGTGCTTAAAATGCTTAAACTGCTTAAAATATTATAAGTTTGTCTTTTAAATATTTGTTTAATTCTATTCTGTGTTATGCAATAAGAGACTTAGAGTTGGCAAAAAAAAAAAGTCAAATTGCAAAATCTGTTTTTTTTTCTGTTAGTGTGAGAAAAGAGTGGAAAGTACTTCTTTTAACAAAACAGCAAATTATTTCAATGTTATCTTTTTAAGCTAAATATGGAGTTTTTATTTCCAAGTCTAATAAATCTCAATCTAATTAAATTTAATTTAATTTAAGGGTAAGCAGAAGAAGGGACATTAGAAAAAAACCTACCAAATCTCAGTCGAATTAAATTAACAATATTAAAAAGGCTTTGCCTATCCCTAAACACTAGCACTTACTAATCAGGTCTTTTTTTTACAAAACATATCAAAGAAACTGGAGCACTGCCAAATCTAGATACACTAAAGCAGATATACTTGACTACCTGAGACAAGAGATAGAGGATTTTGTGCGATTTTTGAAAGACTACATCCAGTAATGCCACAGGAGAAGATCATGATTTACTAGAGGAGTACTATACGAATTAATAATCATTGGACATTTATTCCAAAGTGTCACAAGAAGTCCTTTAGCAATTACCAGACAGAAAAGCACATATTCAAAAATGCTTAACATACAGAATATTTTGTAGTGTCTGTGAAAAAGCCAAAGTTACTTGCAGTTTAGTTAACCTTTCGCTAACCCACCACATTACAAATCTGAGCTCCTTTCTATCTGATATGTCATGTGCTGGACAACTGATGCAACAGCTCATGTGGTGGTGTTTGTTGAACAGAAACAACAAAGAGTGTGAATTATGCCTGAAAGCAGAAACTCTGTCACCTAAGCAAAGAAAAATAGCTTATCACATGGCAGAAATCTTGCTAATTTTCCTGGGATTTGATTTCCTTTTTTACTATACGATGCTATCAATTTTGGATCAGATCACTTTTTATCTTTCACATTTCCACAGGACTGCAAAGAAGGCAAGATTCATTAAGCAAGCAGATAGAATGAAAGGAGAGGGACTATCAGGTAGCTCAGAAATGAGTGCTTTGCTAGGAAAATGGGCTTTGCTGTTCCTGCCCAGCTACCCCGGAGTTCCCCCACCTTGCCCATAATCCAGGAACCTGTCTCTGGGAATGCCAATCCCTGCCCCAATGAGGCTGCAGCAATACTAGACTCCATCTCCCAGGAGAGCTACCCAGTGCTGCCCACGAGCTCCACACTCAGTCACATCTGTGATCCTGTGCCCCAGAAAAGACTTATCTATGTAGGTGCTCCTGATCTCCTAGCGTGGCTGAGGTGGTGGGATAAGCCCTGTCTGCCAGGCCATGGCTGTCAGACCCTACCTTGGAGTACCCCATGTGAAGTCCCTACCACTTTCCCTTCTCCAAAGATACTCATCCCTCACAGTGCCTTGACAGATGTAAGATAGACAGGTATTCAGGGTCCACTTCCTAAGCCAGACTGAGATACAATGTCCAATCATTGTGCCCGTGGTTAGGAAAAAGAATCAGAAACAAATATTTGCTTACCTGGCTGTAAGCCCCAATTTGTACTTCACACGACTGCTTTTTTGCCCTTTCTTTGTTTTCTTTTCAATTCTCTGTTGCACAGTGCTTTGGCAACAGTTGATACGTATTAAGGATGAAAACACAACCCACTCTCAACATATCCTTTATCAGGTCTAGTAAAAAAATAAATCATTACTAGTTTGCTAGTAGACAAAAAACCTTGGTACTCAGACATGCAGTTCTTTAGATTTATTATGGATAATACAATAAAGATCAAAGCACAACATACTCTTGCCACCTCTCTCTCTATGTCTTAGTTACACTGTCTTTAGTGGCATTTTTCTAAAAATTCAGCTCTGATTCCAGATGAACTATGAATTCTAGCTATGTTCCCTGTTTTGAGTGAAATAAAAGATTTGAAGAGCACATTTGAAAGTTTTTATCTGCATCATTCTTACTTATATTTGCATTTGCTTATGAAAATATACATGGAGCATAGGTTTGTTGACTCAATTTGGAGATAAATGTTTGGGCTTACAAAGGTTCCTTCTCTGAAGACAATATTTAATCATCAAAGACTTAATATTGTATTTTATTTATTACTAGTGTAAAACTTAAGCCTAAATACCACTACTAGCTGAAGGCACAAGTTCAAAAGCTATCTGATATATTCAAGTCACTAGATGTTTCAGCTTGATCTTAAATTCACACCCAACTATTTCTTGTTCAAAAATCCTGGATTGCCGGTTGACTACTAAATTCATTCCATAAGATGTTATTAAACTTGAATAAAATAGAAAACAAGGGAGTTAACTGAAGAAATATAAGGAACTTTATTTATAAACCTACATTCCTCTGTTCAAACACCTTCTTTTTAAGATGGTCCCCATTTAACTCAGTAACACCTAAATAGCAATAAGACCAGATTTCCAAGCAAAATACATTGATTGGCTTAACTGCCTGTTTTAGAAACATTTGCCTAAAAGTTGACATTGCACCACCCCACAGGGCTGCGAGTTTTCGAATTCCAAAACAGAGTTTGATGAGACTGTTCTGACCAACTCAGACTGGAACATGAGGAAAAAATACCTGAGGTTGAGATTTAAGGAAAACCAATTTCTTTTCAGATCAGATACCTGCTGCTTCCAATTTAGATATTGGATAAAATATCTGAAAGTGGTGGACTGAAATTGAGTGTTTTTCTAACCGCCTCTAATTAGACTCAGCTAGTTCAGTACATCTCTAACCAGAATCACCTCGTCTTTTCCTGACCAGAGTGACCTGCCAAACGGAAGGTGTGAATGTTGTCAAGGAACATCACAGTCGTTAGATAAGAAATGAAGGCTTTGAAGGAGCTGTGAAAATTCTCTGCAGAGGAAATTAGACTTGTGAACTTCCAGGAGAAAAGAAGATGTACAAATAGTTTAAACAAGAACTGAAGGCAGAGGTCAACAGGGATGTTTCCGAGTGGAAATCACCTACTGGGGAAAAAATTAGTTTTGAACACCTAAGACAAATCAATGAAGTAGATGGGAAACATTTAGATTATTCAACTTTATAAAGAAAGTCCTGTTTGCTGTCTTCCATGGCCTCCAGTACTCAAAGTATGTTACTGGAAAAGTATAACCTGAGATGAACTGCAGTCTAATAATGAGAATGTAAAAATAAGATCAGAAAAGCAAACACATTTGAGCAAAAGTCCATTAAGCCTGCATTCCATTTCTGAAAGGGGCCTGTACTAAATGTTTGGTCAGAAAACTTAAAAATAATGAAAATAAAGATTGTTACTTTCTCTCACTACATTTCTGGCTTCCAGCAGTCTGCCATATAGAGATTTTTTACAGTTAAAAGCTGCATCTGCATTCTGTTTGATAGCCCTTGATTGACTCTTCTTCTGTGAATTTTCTAAGAGTTTTTCAAACCCATTTACACAGATAGCCTCCACAGGAGTCTCTGGTGATGAGCTCCAGACTTTTCCTGCATGCTGTGTGAAAGAGCACTTCCTTTTCTTTGATTTATACCTGCAGTCTGACCATTACATGTTATGCTCTACTGAACTGTTCTTGTGAGAAATAAGGGATAATTGTTCTTTATTAGCTTTCTCCATGCTGCTAATGGTTTTAGGACTTCTATCCCTCCTCAACTGTCTGTCTTCCAAACTGAAAAGTCTTCATTTCTTGAAACTCCTTTCATATTGTACTGGATTTTGTATGGAATTGATTTTCTTCGTATCAGCCCACATGACTGTGTATTTTAGATATGTGACTGAAAAGAGTGTTAACACACCACATTTTAGCTGTTGCTGAAAAAAGCTAGCTGGAAAAACATCAAGATGTCCAGATTCAGAAGTGCCTGTCCATGCAGATAAGCGGGAAAGTAAATGTAGGCTAGATCAACAAGAGCAATCATGACTTTTTATGTCAGAGAGAGAGACAGAAATAGTTTCAGCAACTTTATTTCTGAACTAATTTCTATCAGTAACCTGGATAGTGAGATTTAGTGCAGCCTCAGCAAGCTTAGATAGATGTTAGGATGAAATGGTCACTAAGGTAAAGGACAACAACAAATATTTCTATAAATGCATCAATGGCAAGAGGAAGGCAAGGGAGAATCTCCATCCCTTCTTGGATGCTGAGGGCAACTTGGTGACCAAGGATCAGGATAAGGCTGAGGTACTTAATGCCTTCTTTGTCTCAGTCTTTAATAGTAACACTTATTACTCCCTATGGAGTAATGGCCAATGGCATCCTGGCTTGTATCAGGAATGGTGTGGTGAGCAGGACTAGGGAAGTCACCTTGCCCCTGTACTCGGCATTGGTGAGGCCCCACCTTGAGTACTGTGTTGAGTTTTGGGTAACTCAGTACAGAAAGGACATTGAAGTGCTGGAGCAGGTCCAAAGAAGGGCAACAAGGCTTGTGAAGGGCTTGGAGAGTATGCCCTGTGAGGAGAGAATGAAGGAACTGGGGCTGTCTAGTCTGGGGGAAAGGAGGCTGAGGGGAGACCTTCTTGTTCTCTTCCAATATCTGAAAGGTGCTTACAGTTAGAGCAGGGTTGGTCTCTTCTCACTGGTAACGGGATGAGGAGAAATAGCCTCAAGTTGAACCAGGGGAGGTTTAGGTTGGATATCAGGAAAAAACTTCTTTACAGAAAAGGCTGTTAAGCAATGGAATAGGCTCTCCAGGGAGGTGGTTGAGTCACCATCCCTGAATGTATTTAAAACACGTTTGGTTGTGATGTTCAGGGACATGATTTAGCAGAGGGTTGTTAGTTATGGTGGTATGATTAGGTTGTGATTGGACTCAATGATTGTTAAGATCTTTTCCAACCTGAGCAGTTCTATGATTCTATGATATTCTTTACTTAGAGGTTGGTGAGGCGCTGACACAGGTTGCCCAGAGAAGCTACTTATGCCCCATTCCTGGAGGCATTCAAGGCCAGGTTGGATGGGGATCTGGGCAGTTTGGTGTGGTGGGGAGCAGTTCTGCCTATGGCAGGGAGGTAAAACTGGGTGGGTTTTAGGGTTTTTTCCAATCCAAGCAATTGTGTGATGGTATGATTTTATGATTCTAATAAACAATGAACTCTAATAACTAAGTCTGACTATTATTTAAAAAGACACTGAAAATTCACTGCCAGCTGAGAAATGGTGAGCTTGGCAGTATACTTTTCTTTGGTTTAGAAAGGAAACTTTCAAAATATTTTTCAAAGCACAATCTTTAATTGAAAATAACCATAAAGATCACTCAAAAGAGAAAGTGTCTGATAGGGGTTGATGCTAAATGAGTCACAGTAGTCATAGAATTGTAGGAGTTGGAATGACAAATACTGACAACAAGCTTATCAAAGTACACTGAAGTGTGTTGGATTTCAATTTTGAAGTGGCTCATTGAGCCTCGTTGTCTATAATATGAAGGCTCCTTCACACTGCTTGACTGGAGAAACAGCCATAAGGTAAATAAGAATAAAACATATTGGCAAAAGGTGATCCTTCTCTTTATCACATAGTCCAAACAGTGCAGGTAATCATTTCAATGTGAGATCCATTATAACTCAACTCCACCTTGAATTAAAATAAGCAGCAGCAAAGAAAAAGGAGACTAAGTAAGAAAGAGAAACCAAAGCAGCAGAGAATAAATTCCCAGTAAATATTAAAAAAAAAA
This sequence comes from Lagopus muta, assembly GCF_023343835.1. Lineage (NCBI taxonomy): Eukaryota > Metazoa > Chordata > Aves > Galliformes > Phasianidae > Lagopus > Lagopus muta. The sequence goes on from NC_064434.1 coordinate 41,447,933, forward strand.
AAAATCAAGTAAAAGCTGCAAACAGAAAGACTACAGTAGTTCACACAGATTTAGTAAACACACTTGCATCTCAATTTCAGTGTTACTTGATACCACTTGATACCACTGTATATAATAATGTATGCAATATATACAGATCTTATTTCCTAAACTTGTATTCTGTAGAGTCAGAAAGACAAACGGAACATCAGAATAAAGGGAAAAAATCTGTACAATTTTTATTCAAAAAAGTGTGCTTACATGTAGCTTTTTTTGTTCAACCCATTTTTCTGTGCTAGAGACTTCTACAGAAGCTGTGTTTCTAGGAGACTTTAATTCATGTGCTTCTTGAGATCATCAAGATCATCAATATATTACAGCTATTACTTTCACTGTTAAAAATGTGCATGTTCTTAAATTATACTCATTGGTAAGCAATAAATATGTTGAGCTTAAATCTTACTAAAGACAAGACACTTGCAGTTTTACCATCAATTAGCAGGTCAAGGTAAACCACGAATTTCATCATAATCTTCAAAGGAAATCAAAATATTTAAGAACTAAAGACTTGATATCTTTTTCTGAATTTTACCTCAGAGTATCTTCCACAAGAATACATGTTCTTTGCAAAGGCTCAAGAAAAGGACTTCCCTTTCTTTTCTTCTCTAACACTGCATATCCCATTTCTTTCAAAAATGACTTTAAATGTGAAGCATCCAATAGTAGTGGTATCATAAATAAACCTCCTAAAATGCAGCTAATGTATTTTTAAAAGTAACACTAATAAGTAGGCAAATAACTGATTTTTTTTTTTACTCCCATGGTCAAATCTCAAAAAATAAAATAAAATAAAATTAGAAGTCATTAGCCCACCAAACACTGGCCTTAAGGACTGTCCTTGGCACTCTTACATCACATGATATGAGACCATCCTCTCCCTTCTGTTCACATGCAGCTGCTTCTGCTGGACTCCTTCCTAAACCACTCAATAAGGATGAAACAGCCCATATGGCATTGATCAAACGTTACAGACATCCCTAAATCCTTTGTAATTTATGGTATTTTTTTCAAACTATAATTCAGGAGGAAAATGTTGCATTGTAATAGTCATTAATGCCATACGGACAAAGGCCAGAACCAAATACTATCCTTGCTGCATCAGTCCTGTTGTCATAAACCATAAAGAGTTTTGCAGGTAAGTTTGCACTGGAAGACTGCTAAGAATATGCACACTTGTCATTTTTACTTCTTCCTGTAACCTGTTAAAATTGCCATCCTAAATTTCATTATTTTGTGAGTTCATATTCCTGGGAAATATATCCACATTCCTCATTGCACCAAGAAGTAATGAACCACAGTGTGATTCGTAAAGTTTTGTATTTTAAACAAATCATATCTTAAAATTGGAATCCAATTCAGACTATATACTATTGACTTTGAGACTGCCTGGCAACAAAAATGCTTGACTGATACATCACAATAATTATTCCTTTCCATTCTTCATCATGGCAGCTGTGCTGAGAGGAAAGACCATAGCTGATGGGGCCCACGGGAGAAAGTTGTTAAGACTGTTCTGTATTCATTATGAAGCCTAATGGCTCCCAGATTACAATGCAAAATGCATCTGCATTAAATGACTTTCTAGTAATAGACATGCAGAGAGAGCCAAATAGCTCTTCCTAATGTCATACAAGTGATTTCTTCTTCAAGAGGGTGAATTACATCAATATGCACGTATAGTTTATTCACCACAATTTAGCAATTTAACACTAAACTATTCACAGCAGTTGAACCGGTACTTTTAATATATTTAATAATACCTCAGCATTGTAAACGACATCTATATTCCTGGATCCAGGAGCACATCCATGTTCTCAGTTCAGGCATAATAATGACTACCCGCCTTTATCCCAGTGGCCCAGATTGTCCTTGCACTCCATCTCTGTATCTCCTAGTTACCACACACACAAAAAAGAAGCCAGCCAGAAGCAGCAGAACCCTTCAGGGAAATATCAGGTCAGGGCTATGGGGGAACTGTGAATCACTTGCACCTGCCTGCAAAGGTATTGCAATGAAAGAGGAGTAGATTTACCCATGCAGGCCAGTAATTTTAAAAAGAAATTTAATGAATTTCCCTTTAGTAAGGTTGCTTCTGTTTTGTTTTGTTTTCGTTTTTTAACTTATTCATTATGCATATTGTTCCACTCTGTCCCTGGCTTTGTTTCAACTGTGATAGAGTTGATTTTCTTCGGTATTGGTATAATGCTATGTTTTGGCTTGGAGAGAGGAACAACATAGATAGCACATTTCTACTTGTTGCTGAGTAGTTCTATACAGAGTCAAGGATGTTTTAGTTTTCTCAGCTTCTGCTATTGTCCAGCAAGGAGCTGGGAGGGGATAGAACCAGAAAACTGACCTAAACTGTCAAAACGGATATTAGATATCATATGATATACTGTAGAAAAACTATAAAACTGAGGGGAGGTGGCAGGAGGTGGCCACTGCTCAGGGATTGGGTGAGCATCAGTCAGTGGGCAATGGTTCTATGCACCACTTTTTTTTTTTTTTTTTTTTTAATATATATGTGTATATTACAATTACTGTTATTTCTCTTTTCTTAGTAAATCATTTTTATCTCAACCTACAAGTTCTACATGTTTTTTCCCAGTTCTCTTCCCCATTCCACTATGCAGGTGGTGAAGTGAACAAAAGTCTGTGAAGTGTTTTGCTGCCTGCCAGGTTAAACCACAACAGTCTAAAAGAACTACTTCTATATTACATATTTGAAAACTGATTTTGAATATTTTACAGAATATTCAAGGAACATATATTCTGTTATTATTTCTACAGAAATTATTCTGTACCTCTACATCAGTTAATACAGAAAAGAAAGGTGAGATTTTTAGGAAGAAGCTTCCGTGTCTTTTTCCGGTTTACGTTTTTCCTTAAAATAAACATTTCTCAATCTCAAAGAAGGATGAAGAACAAACAGCAAACAGTGCCTATACTGGATTATTATAGTGTTTTTTTGTGTGTGTATGAAAATTGTACATGAATAAAAGCAATCTACTAGAAGAAATGTATTTTGTGGATTAGGAGTTGTACACTGAGTGTTCACCTTCTGTGAAATACTGATGATGAATTACAAACTTCTGAAAATTACAGTGTAAATAACTGTAATGGGAATCCTAATTTCAGCATTCTACTAGGATGTAAAGGAGTACCACTATAATAAGACTTATTTCATTTGCATGACTCCTAAATATTTTATTAAAGTATTTCAAATATGTTATATATAAACCCAACCATTCTTAATATAAATATGTTGCATTTTCAGCTTTCATTTTCCAGAAATACTTATGTTTTAAATTAAAATTATCTCGATTATTTCATTACAACCGGGCTAAAGGTTCATCTCACTTCTTACTTCTTCACAGGACCTCTTTCCTCTGAAAATACTATCCAATGCTCCTTATTTTCTATAAAAATATGGTTCTGACTTTCTATGATTAAGTGAGCATGAGTTTGAGAAATACTGCATTAGTTTGGGTAGGTCTGTAATTTCTAAATAACATCATTGCAGGAAATTCCTTATTTGCCTTTTTTGTCTTCAGTGTCTGATCTGCTTTCCTTTACAATCTTGGATCCTAAAGATATGGGAATTCTTTACTCGATTCTTGCTGCAATAATGAAAATGAAAGATGTAGAGGAGAGGTAGGTGACTCATTATAACTTGAAAAGAGCACAGAATGCCAAAATGCACTCATGCAAAAATAGTTGATACAAGAGAAGGAGACTTTCACAATGTGTGTTAGTTTCAAAGGTAAATGCAAGAGGTTAATCCATTGTCATTGCTAGTAGTACGGGATCAGTTGAATGAAAAGCATGTTAATAATTTTCAAAATTAAAGCTAGACTTAGAAAAGAATAATGAGATATCTGAGACAAAATGATTCTCAGGTTCAGATTTTGCTATCATTTATCATATGTCTGGAAAAGCTGAAAAATTACTTCATACATACATTTAGGTTACATAGCAGACACGGATGTTTCTGAACAGACTGAGCATTGAAAAGAATACATGCATAACACTTCTTGGCATTCACAGAAGTATGATTTTCAATATATTCTGCAGTTTCCCCAGAAAGAAAGAAAAATGATTATTTGGCAGCAGAAAATCAACGGAAATAAATCTGACTGGAAAAAAAAAAAGACAAAATACCACCTTTCTCAAATAGTGCAAATTTGGGGGAGCATTCTATAGAGTTTTATAATAGTGAGGACTACAAAAGGCAGTCTGTGATAAAACAGTTCTAGAAAATCCTCCTTCTAAATGTACATAACATCTGAGAGTGTAGAAAGGATGCTGATTTTAAAGATGAAAGCAGCATTGGAGTTGAAGAGGATTTAGAGAATATTTCCCATAAGAAACAAAATGCTGGCTTTCCTGCATATAATCCATAATCCCACCTAGTTATTTTTAGCTATCACAGATATCTGGTAATCAAAACAATCTGGTTTAATTGTTTAGTATGAAACATGATTGCCTAGTATACTGTCATATATTGCTTAATTGTTCCTTTGATTAAGAGCACTTGTTTATTAATATTTGTAAAGAATTGGAAGAAAACTGTCAAGAAATATTTTTAGATTGTTTAGCTTTAATAAACTTGGATGACTAGAAAACTCAATTATTTATGTCACTAAATTTTTTTTCAGTTCATTTTTAGGAATGTAGTTCAAAAAATCCCATATATTTAAAAAAGAAGTAAAAAGAAGAAAAAAAAATGCAGGGAAAATGACTTAACATGAAAATGTAAGAAAATCTATTGCTGTCTCATATTTCGACCAATTCCACTCTTTATAAAATCAAAATAAGAAAAGGTGATGTGATGATATGTCAAGTTTGGCAGATATATGAGTGGAGACATGCATATACACAGTATTGTAACAAAGAGCTAATGTATATAATAGCTGATAATTGAAGCATCATTATGACATTTAAATGTGTCTGTGCATTACTACTCCTATTAGCCTGGAAATAAACAGTGTCTTCTAGAAACATAATCGCACTTGCGATCTTGCTGGAGGCAGGCATTTACAACTGTATAGCAATAGCTGTTGGCAATACAGGTGTTTCATTTCAGTTTTGCCAGTAAATTGATAGCAGTCAAATAGTGTTTGTGTTCAGGGAGCTCTCAGGACTACCACTACAAAGGGGAATTCAAAGTATTTTGATCTCTTAGATCCCAGCACTTCCTGTAATCTAAGCTTTCTTCAGATCTTTTCACAAGTTTGACTCTAAGGCCTCACTAGATTCTACTTCGCTGAACAGTCATTAAATTTGCAGATGGCAGAAGATAGACTTCGTCTGCAGACCAAACAAAACAAAACAAAAAGATTGTATCATTCATTTCTTCTTATTTACAGAGCATGAGGGCCAAACCTTGGTCATGTAGACTTAAACTTGTGTTCTCGATGCTGTAAAACCGTGCAAAAATTCATGCACTTGTGAGAAGAAATATTTGTTGAATATAATAATTAAATAATAAAGCTCCTGGTTTTGTTTATTTTTATAGGGTTTTTTGCCTGAGTTTAGTAACAAGGTTGCTACAGGTAGAGTTTATAAGTTAGCTAAATGATAAAAAGATTAGGTAATGAGAAGGAAACTCTGCATGCATCCAGCGATAGAGTAGGACTTATTAGTAGAAAACCACATATTTGGAGTATTTGGATTAGTTCAAATTGCATGCAGTAAAGACCCTGGCAGAAAAGCTCCCACAGTCCCTCATCTACAAAGGAGAGAGAAGAGGAGGAAACTTCTGATTGACAGCTTAATTATTTGAGTAATTTTGGTATTTGTTCTCCAAATGTTATGCACGTTCTCTTAAATAAATCTTTGTCTCCCAGAAAGACTCTACCCTGGCCCCTCTTGAAGCTGAAAGGATCATTCAGAAGGAGAAACAAGAAGGTAAACAGAAAACAGGTTGTTAGTATTGTGTCTGATATTAATAGGAAAAGGCAGTTCAACAATAAGAGGGTACTGATACTCTGCTTTCCCTTTGGTGCAGCAGTCACACATATTCGTATTGTAAATGAGAACTGGGATCATAGTGGAAATTATGAAACCTGCTTATTTTGCAATTGTTCTTCATCAAAACTTTTGGTATGTTCTTGGTGCTCTAAAAGCAGAACAGCATACTTTTTTTGTCCACTAAATTAACTGCATGATACACTTGCATGAATTAGGCTTTATGATTTGCTCTGGGTATCTTAAAACTTCTTCCCTGTCCTTCAGAGTTCAAGTTGAAAATTTCCTCCCCTGCAAAGTGATTAGGACAGCACATTTCCCATGTTCCCTTCATCAGTGCAGTGAGCTGCTGGGCTGGGAAGGTTAAGTTCAAAGTGTGACTGAAATGCAGTGCAGGTACTTTCCAGAGGGGAAACCTAATTTTCTAGTAAGCCAGAGATGAATATAAAGTTAGAAGAAGGTTCTTAAGGAGCCATGACATGCAGGAGAAAGAAAATGTTCCCCTTTGGCTTTAATATCTGTTCAGAGAGAGTTCAGTGTGTCAGAGCTGCTGTCCTCTATTCTTACAACATCACGATGCCTAAGGAATGAAAGTCCCCAAAATATGACCTTCTCTCTTTTATTTTAATACAATCACATTCTAATTAAACCATATTCCCCACATCTTGTCTCTTTTCCTTTGAGGCTAGGCCTGAGCAGATCACAGCCAGAGGTGCTAGCTTCAGGTAAAACCTGAAGGTTTCACATAAGTCAGGCCAGAAATGAGAAGTGAGCTCCCAGGAGAAATTCAGATATCGGGAATTCAGCCCTACAGTGTCCAAATTTTAGCCATGCCAGTCTGAAGTGACTCTAGTGCCCCGTAGAGTGCCCTGTACAGTCTGGTGTCTCAATTTATGTTTTAGAATAACCAAACTACTGAATACTGAGGACAAAAAATTCATAGATAACTGTTTCCCATTTCGCCTCATTGTCGCAATGGGAGTAAAAGAATTGACTTAGATGCCAAAATCATGCTTTTGTGTACAGAGAGGAAAATAACTTTGAAAAATCACTCCTGTGTCTCACAACCACCTTTTGTACACTGAACGTGCTATCACAAGAACACTTTGTTAGTACAGTAGCCTGTGATGGAGCCTGCTTCCTGGAATGAAAGGATGGGATCCCCTGTTAAGATTTTCTGCAACCTCTAAACTTTATCCTCATCATGTTGAATTGCTGAAGTTATTTTAATGTTTGTGTGATTCAGAAGCTTTTCTGATCAAATTTCCACAGTTATGTTTTTATTTGCCACTCAGCTTTCTATTAGTTCTATTACAAATCTCTCCTAAAGAAAGCCCACTTCACAAAGAGCTAACCTTGCATTATCTTCTACAAAAGGAAGGGGTGAGGTAGATTTACCATTTCTTTGCCTCTAGCACAATGCAACATTTAAATTCAGCAAAGCTTTTCAATGCTGCCTCATAGAAATAAACTTGATGAAATACTTAGTATTGCTAGATTCTAAAGCCAAGTCTGACCTTATTGATCTCTGTAACTTCAGCAGTATTTTCATGAAATCTGAGTATTATTAAAAAACGAAAAAGAAAAAGAAAAAGATACTGGGAAACTTTTCTCTAACACTTTGTTGATGTATTTCTTTTGGAGGTATCAGAAAATCTTAGTTAAAGCAGCAAAGCATGATCATGGTTCTTGGAGCGTGTCCAAACTTGCAAGTACTGAGAAACATGAATAATGAAAAACCTATCCACTGTTTCAGCTGTTGCTTGTTTATGTGAAAGAAAGCTCCTCCATGCTTAAGTGTAAGTCTACTCAAGCACCTCATGTTCAAAAGCAATTCTATCTGACATTGCTTACAACAGCAAAGAGGTGATCCCACCACACGGAGGGATTGTTCTCCCTCAATGGTATATCCCACAGGAGCCTCAGCATCTGAAAAAAAAGTACGGGAAGAGAGAAGCTAGACAGAATCTGTGTAAAGAAAACAGTGGTTGGAGAACAAATCGCAGCCAGCAACCGGTGGCCACTGTGCTATATGCAAGTGCTTTTTCAGATCTGGTTTATGTCCCTGTTGTGGTTCCCTAAGGAGCTGGCAGTACACAGCTTTGGCAGCTCTGTGTGGCAGCTATGGGGACCATCCAGCATCCCAGAGCCACACAAGGCACACAGAAGCTCACCACAGGGGCAGCCTCTGCTTCAGTGTTCACATACTTGATGTCAGCTAAATTAAGGAGGGCAAGTAGTTACAACTTAAAATCAGTAAGCACAACACAACAGGATGAAGTAAGATATTCAAAATGACACAGAAGAACTTAAAGAAAAAAGATTAAAATGCTAAAAAATAAATATGATTGCAGTTCCACATGCTAAAAAAAAATCACATGGATATCAGTATTCCACTTTATTAAAGGAAAATTTTGATGTCTAAGGCAATAGCACAGGGCTGACAGTGGACAAAGGGCTTAAGACATATGCTCCTTTCTAGATAAGATCTGGATGCCAGACCAGAACCTAAGGACAACAGAAAGCTACTATTAAGCATCTAAATATCTTTTGTACAGTTGAGTGAATTGAATTGCACTCCCTATGTCTGCTTCAAATTTGTACTTGTATTAGCAACAGCAAGTAAGAACAAAGTAAAATAACAACAGCCAACTAACAAAGTAAATAAAACAGATCAAAATAAAACAAAATAAAATGCCAATCATTCTTCCAAGGGTAGAGAAAATTTTTATTATTTTTTTAATTTTTTTTAAAGTGCAAAGACTACATATTTTAGCTTTAAGACTGGAATCTGAACCAGCTCATCTGATGCTTCAAGGGTGATACATAGCACAGAACTAATAGTGAGATTTGTCACTTCCACAACCTCACTGAGGTACAGCCAGGTTAAACAAGAGGTGGAACATGACATTCAAACAAAAGGGTTATAGAAATGCTTCACTGTCTCAGTTTGTAGTTCCATAGTGAAAATAAAAAGCCAACTTGGGTTTAAAAGTTTAAGTTTCCCCAGTGGTTCTGTCTATGTACAAAAGGATGACCTAATGCCTTTACAAACCAATGTCATCTTACAGCTTCTCTTCTCCGCTCACCTGTTTTTGAGGATCAAAACCAAAGAAGAGATGAAAGACTGAGCTGTGTCAGAGAGCCTGAATAAAGCACTCCGAATTACACATGGTAGAATAAAATGCCTACAGAACCTGCCTTATTTTTTTCAGTATGACTGTGGCTTAACTAGGCATGCTCTCACTTCCAAAGTCACTCTACTCTCTGCCTTGTAAGACAAGAGTCCTGCAGTGTAATGCCTTTTCCTTGGTTCTTTCCCCTTTCTTCATTTACCAGAGGTTTCTAATTCCCAGCCAATTTATACTGAATATAAGAATTAACTTAATAGCAGGATAATTTGTAAAGTGCTTTGAAATTCAGTGTAAAGCATTTAATAAGGCTAATGTTCTTTTCTCACTTACAGAAAATAAGAATAAGATTCCTTCCAATTACTTTCCCTATGAGGAGTTCGCTTTTTAAAGATTTTTAATTATAGGTATACAATGAAAATAAAATTAGCAGGTATTTTGGGGGAAAAGTGATTGTAATGCAGATCTTATTAGCCTAAGTGACATCAGAGAATTCCTAACATTTGAAAACCTCTTGTAAAATATTTCTGAATTTGGCATGACATTATTACTGTTTTTAGTACTGTGAAGAGTTCTTTATACTCTACTCTCATTTCAGTTATGTTTTTCTTTGTTTGTTTTTTTTCCTGTAATTATACTTCATGAGAGTACTAACTTATCCACTGGAGTGAAAGAAAACAAAACAAGAGAAGATTAACTCTTTTCAAAAATTGTAATACTATTTTCAAAATTAGTCTCTTTTTTCTCCAGAAGAAAGAAAGGATTCATTTAAAACTGGTCCTGTGCACAATATGGTTTTATTCCTAAAATCCATTTTACAACTTCATTCTCTTGGTATATAATGCTGCAAATTGGATCATAACTGCACACAGATTCTGAAAAGGCTTCTCCAGACTTCACTCCACAAACTCTATAGATATGAGTGTTTTTTGTATGTTCATTGCAGCAATATTAAGTTTTTTCACCAGCTCTGGGATCTTCAGATATATTTTTAGCTCAGGAATCTCCCAGGTATTCCTAACTAAAATATTCAGAAAATTACAGAAACATAAACTTAATCACATATTTAAAAGCTGATTTGACTTGGTGCTACCGCTAATAAACATTAGTGCTAATAATCAGTTTCCTGATTATCATTTATCTGAGTGATCATCCATTTATCTTTTTATTATCAACTTGCCTCTGCTTAAGCTGCAGCTTCCACCAGAAACTTATGCATTTACTGTCAGAAAGAGTTGATGCAGGATGTGAGCTCATTGGTTTGCAAAATTGAAGCAACAGGCAACTCCAGCAGAGGAAAAAGGGGGGAACAGCTGAGAAGAGGAAAGCTTCATGTTTCTGTTGTGCCTTCTGACTTTAGGCAAGCAGGATGCATTATTCTGGCAGGAGTGGTGTGCTAACTAAGCTTTATGGCTTCTGGTATACCCTGATCATAGTGCAACTTGTAGCATGCCAAGAACATGCTTCTACTACTGAATATTAAATCTATCCAGATTTTGATGTGTGAGGATCTGAGTAAGTGTCTCAGTGGGAAGATCTGGTAGGCACATGGAAATTCTGCCCAGAGCGCCTGTATGTATTGATCACTCTTTAAGAATGAATTTTGCAGATAACAGTGGAAAACAAAATTGAAGGAACTGAAGAATAAAGAATGGTGAACCTGATATATACTACATTATTTCTTCCCCACCATCACCCCCCCACTCAGTGTTACTATTCCTGCATAATACAGAGTCCCTATTTAGAATCTCAACCTGTCAGACTATGGGAAGAAGTAAAGTATATGATCTGCCACTTAATTAGTACTAAGAAGCTGGGACAGACCTTCAAAAACTCAGACTGTTTGTTCAGTTTCTTACTTGAGGATTTACTCACAAAGACAAAACCTTCAGCAAATCTTAGATCTAACTTTTTCAAAGCACAGCTACCAATTTTAGCTGCACAGTCATAACAAGATTGTTCAACAAGATAAATTCAGAAAGACTAGTAGAATATATTTGGGAAAGATAACAGCCATAGCACAACTGAAAGCACTATTCCCAGTGTGGAAAAAACCAGCCAGGCAGAAAATATATGAAGGACATAAAAAGATTGGAGGCATACTGTAAATCCATAAAGCAGTGCTGTTAGAAAGAGAAATCTTACTTTAGGATATGTACTAAGAGGTCCAATGTAGGACAAAAGAGGTTTGCCCTGTTCGCTAGCAGCACAGGTTCCCTAGCTGGAGGATTCAGTCTCACTGAAGTTGCCTTCCTCATAAGAATGGTGCTATTGAGTTGCGGAGTCCACAAAGGAGAACTGAAAAAAAAAAGAGTTGCAAAGAGATTTAGAAAGCATGACTTAAGAGAAAAAGAGGAAGAGTATATACTTAGTTTGAAAAAAGAGGGGGCAAGCTAGTAGAAAGCAAAACTGTCATCCATTACTTAAAAAAATGTTATAAAAAGGAAAGTGAACATTTGTTCTCCACATAAATAAGGGAAAAGACAAGAAGAAATCAAGAAAGACTTAAAGTTTAGAGTAGTAGAAATGTTCTAATGAAGAGTAGTGAGGCACTTCAGCAGGATATCCAAAGGTGTCATTAATCATTCTTCACCGTTTTTAAGAAAATATTAGACAAGCATATGGTAGTATTACTTGATACAGCTTCAGTGCAATGAATTGAATGAAATGCTCTGAACTCTATGATCCATTCCTCTTTTCCATTATATGTTACCCTGAAATATATTTTTAAAATATCACTTTGAAAAATGATAGTCTGTATACAGCACTAACGACAGGTTAATGTTGCAAATAATACAAGCAGAAGTATTCTCTTCTGCTTTGTCTGTAATGCAGTAGAGGATTCCTTCATTTGCAATATATTGGGAAGGAAAGCTTTCAACACCATGCATTCACCTCTGGCATAGCTACACTGCAATGCCCTTTCTTACCTCTTAACTGCAACAAAAAAGGCTTTTAATCAAATATTCTTTAAAAGAAATCTGATGAATAAAATGAATATATTTTTATATAGCAAAAGCAGGGATGATTAAGTGCATAAAGAATTGAGGTTAAAAGTGACTACAATAAAAGGTCGAGTAAAAATTAATTTTAGCATATGCCTTGTATAATACTGCATTAGCTATTCTTTTGTTTCTTTGCCTCTTTTTTGGGCCTTAATTTTCAGTTAGATGCTGGCTTACATCTTATCTCACACCATAATAGCAGAAATTAATGAGATAAAAGTACTCCATTCAAAGACAAATTATCATTTCACTGATCTACTTCACTGAGTGCAAATTCCCTCTGCTCCCATTAAAAGCTTTTGAGCAGCAGAAAAATGCTAGTTAACTAAAATTGTGTTTCTTTTCTTAGACCATAAAATTTTCATTTATTCTGTCTGTAATACCCTTGTGTAAATACAGTAATTTTGAAGCCTTTCAGTACAGTGTGATACATATTTTGGCATTGTTGCATGTCTGGATTTCTTCCATGGTACTTTAATTTTGTGGTTCAGTGAGCAAAACTAAGAGTTCTCCTGAAGGGCCTGTACTTAAAACAGTCAGGGGCGGGCTGCCTGCTGAAACAGTCAATCTTTCCCCTTGATGAGGATGTCCAGACACTGTTTGTATGAACTGCATCCTTTTCATTTTCTTTCATTCCGCCACAGCTTTGTTTCAATTTACACAAGTTTTTAGCAGCAACTTCTCTGAGACAAACAACAAATAGTAGTAGACAGCTAGACAAGGGAAACATTTTCAGGGTATGATACAAAATTTGATGTCTGTTGGAACAGGAAATTTCAGCTTTCAGAAAACTTATTACAATTCAAAAGACAATGAGGGATCATTAGCTGCTTGAGGTTGAAACTCTTCCAAAATGGGGAAAGAGATCATGTTGTTTGAGCATGATCAATATTACCTTTTGAAGGAATAAAATATAGATAAACTATAATTTCTCAAATCCAGAAAATGCTATTCCTTTTACAGCTAGGAGGTAAAAAAGTTCTCCATTTTGAGTAGAGGAGATGAGTTCTTTGATAATTTTAAACTTTCAGATCAGTCATGAAACAAAACTTAATAAAAGGTTTACAAAAAAAAAAAACTATTATCATCCCATCTCTAGAGTTTAAAGTTATCCACACTCCTTATACATGCATGCAGGTACATAGTATAGGTACACACACAAATGGCCATTCATATTAGTTAGTATTCAACATCTGTATCACTATTCACTAGAAGCAGACTACAGCTGTCAAAGTAACACAGAATTTTCAACTACAGAATAGAACTTTTCTACATTTCATTAACAATCACAGAATATTCATTAACAAGGCCTGCTGTAGGCAGTAGTAATTTGTAAATTTTGTGATACATGACGTTGTTCAGGGAAAAACAAAAAACATCAATTGAAACACCAAAAGCAATTAAAGTATCAATAATTCCTAAAAAAAAGCCAATTCAAACAAACTAAAACAATCAAACAAAAAAGGCAAAATATTTGTTAGAAGTTGCTAGTAGGAAGAAAAACATGTGCGTTCTCATGCATTCTATTACTAATTTCTACAGCTAACAGACAGCTAGTGTCTGCTAGTAAATTTCCTGGTAATTTTAAAACAAAATATCAGACTAAGCCAATTTGAAGTCCAAAACTGGACTTCCTTCTTGTAGCATCAACATAATCATCTTACTTTTCAAAAGCAGGATACAGAAAGTAGAAACTTATGCAGAATCCTTGAGGAATTTCTAAAGACACTGAACAGTTATTGTGGGGCAGAATCATAAATGCATGTTTCTGTACATGCTAGTTGGAAGAAATCCAGTTTTCTCTGTATAATGATCTTCTACCTGTCTTGTCTAGGTGGGAGTAGATCAGAATCAAAGAAATACTATAGACCTGCCAAGAAAAGGCCTTTGGTCTGTTTACAACAAAACCAGTATTTCCAAAATTAATGCAAAGGAATAATACAAACGGCATTTCAAAAATAACATAAGCTCAGTCTCTATGAACTATTAATCAAATCTGATTTAATGGGATCATTATATCTGGCATTCCGCATGTGCTAATAGCATCTAATGCACAGATGCTTTATTTTTTTGACTCTTGAATGAGTAATGATCCAGGGTTCAGGTTTCCTTAATAGTTCCTTAATATCAACTGCTTTGGATAGCGCTAGGAATAAAAATACATGGCATTTACTTTATATTACCAGCATAAAAAGTGTGAATATTTGTAATCAAGGTAAAATTTTACAATGTAGACTTAATGACTTCTACTGAAGAGGGGATGATTATGAAGAGCACTGCTTCCAGCATAAATATGGAGTGCTGTCATATTAAAAAGTGATGGGAGAATAAGCAAAATATTGATAAGATACTACTAATTTACACACTGAAAATGAAGTGATTTTTTCTCAACTAAATGACTTCTTTGAAATTTAACTAAAAATGGCAGGAAAACACGGACAAAAGAGAATTACATGTGTTTTCTACCATGCAGCGTATTAGATAGAGTGAAAACAGCAACAACAACAACAAAAAAAAGACTTCAGAGAATTCTTCAAGATGTGTATAGATCATTTATGGATTCATGTCATTTGTATAACACACATCTTTTACTGTTATTGTTGGCATTTTTTTCTATGGAGAAAAAGCTTAAGAAAATTTGAGTGAGAAAAAACAGCTCCATTCTCTATTACCATCAGACATCTGACTTCATCATGCTCGGGCACATGAAAAGTCTTGAATATAGCTGGGCGAGTATCCCCACCTGTGAATGAGTCAAGATTCGGATCAACTTGTGTAGACCCAAAGTTAAAGCTCAAGCCTTTGAGACTTAATTAAAGACAATGTGGATTTGATTGCTTGCAATACAACCCCACTGCCTACTGAGATGTGTTCCTATTAGGCACACTGATTTTATATTTGTGGACAGACTAATATGTAAGTACCAGACAAATTCTTAATTGTGTAATTCTGGTGTTTTCAGCTAGCCTACCCTTGCTGGTGTGTGTCAGTAACTTACTATGGAGAAAGAAGTGCAACTTGTTCTCAAGATGTTTTTTCAGAGAGTTAACTACATACTCATATATTCATCAGTGAAGCTGTCCCCACTGTGAAATGGCAGAGTTACTGAGTCAGGTGACAAGGTCATTCAACTGAATTCAAAAGCTGCTGCATAAATGGATTAAAGCTGTCAGTACAATGATGGGTCTTGATGTAGGATCTATGATTTACAGATTGGTTTAATTGTGTGGTAAACATTAAGATGTTGATTATGCTGCTGCTAGAGAGATCATCAGCATAAAAATAATCATTAAAGAGAAACCTTAGATTTGTCACCTAAATAAGTAGTTGTGACTTTCAGTACATATGAGGAAAAGATCAAGTATTAAGTGTGAATATTTTTACATAATGAACAGTGACAGCTGTGCTCTTGAAAAAAAAAAAAAAAAGGAATACAAATGAAAAATATCAAATTTAGATTGTGGAGGAAGGATTCAGATTTAGAACGTTAAGGTTGCAGTCTAAAAATAAACTCAAAAAAGTTAAGGAATGATTTCTCTCAGACACATACTCATTGAGAGGAATGTCTCAAGAAAATGTGTCTTAACATTAATTAATTTTGTCAGATTGAAATATTGTT
Organism: Lagopus muta; assembly: GCF_023343835.1. Taxonomy (NCBI): domain Eukaryota; kingdom Metazoa; phylum Chordata; class Aves; order Galliformes; family Phasianidae; genus Lagopus; species Lagopus muta. The sequence goes on from NC_064434.1 coordinate 41,463,697, forward strand.
CTATCTGGGTTCTGTTAAATTTACAGATCATTAGTCTCTTATCTTTTCATTATGGTCTCCTGAGAAGAACCATCATGAAGTTAAATGAACACTGTAGGAAATTATTACAGTCTTCCTTTCTCTTTCACCCTACCTTCTTCAATGTGGGAGATAGAGTATTTCTGAGTTCACTCTATGCAGTAGATTATAAATACCCTATATGCTTTAAAGTCTCTGGGGGTCTGTTTTATTTAGCCATTTTATATGCAATAAGATTAATAAGAACAATACATAATTTACTGTTTATTCCCTATACTAAAAGTACTAAGTCTAAAGTACAGTTTATCCACTGGTTCTTAAATAGAAGGGGGAAAAAGGTAAATATTTGAAGGGCAAAAACAGATTTTCTGCAGTCCAGTTAACAAAAACTAACTGAAAAAAAAAAAATCAAATCGCTTCAGAGCTAAAACTCAACAAATGTGCACATAAACAAAGTACATTTGTGCTCACAAATATTTGCTTCACAATTTAGACCTGAGCTCATTTTTATTACTAACTGAAAGACCAGTCAGTACTTCAGAGAAGTGCACAAGCGTACCAGTAATAAAATAATAATAAAATTCCTTCCTTGTAAATCATTCTGCCAGAAATAAAGTCTAAGAAAGGACTGATGATTCCTTGACTGAAATAAGCCCATGGTATTTCTTGTAACTGTTGCGGTACATATCTTTTATCTACCACAAGGAAAGTAAAATAGTTTTTGTTTTGTTTTGTTCTGTTTTTTAAATGCAGAGCTCAATTATTTTTGGAATCACATTTTAACTTATTCAGCTAATTCTTCAGCTGCACTAATCAGAGCTATGTTTCAGGGATTTGCTTTCTTGTTTGCTCCTATCCATTCTTCTTGCATATCTTTCCCACTTGAAAATATATTAAAGGTATCTAGAAATAGAGGGACAGAAAAAGAAGAGTTTTGAGCACAAGAGATTTAGTGACCTGAATGCTTGTGCTTCTGACTTTATCTACTAGAAGCAGTTGCCTCATTGGCATGAGGTATAATTCACTAAAATAAAAAAATACAAAGTGCAGCTGATGGTACTAAGGAGAAGAAAGCAATTAAGTATGCACAAATGTAATTTGAAAGGATGATGGCACACAAAAGGGATTTTTATTTAATACTGAACCAAAGAGATATAGTTGACTGTTGGATAATACTTTCAGTATTCTCTAGCCTTTATTTTTCCTGTGTACCAGATGGGATGAGAGAAAATTCGATTTCACTCATTGTCCCAGAGATTTCAACGTGGAGATCAGAAAGAATCATGCAGTACCTGATAAGCTGGCCAACCATTTTCATGTTCATTTGGTGCAGCTTGTGGCAAGACACTGCAATCAAAAGTCATTACTAAAAGCAAAACTCAGCAGTAATTTTAATCAGACACTGGCAAAGTCAGCAGCAAGTGTGCTAAGTGGATGTATTATCTCTGAAATCTGCCACTGTGATTTTAGTAGTGTTCTTGAAGGGAAACGACATGATACCATGTAAAATCAATAATGACAAAATCAAGCACTTCTTTAGATAGATGTCACACTTGATTGTATAAAGACTCTGGCCATTGCTTATTCGGCTGTAAATATGCTTAATGACTCACATGATGTGCAGATAAAGTGTGTACCTGCTGACCGTAAGCAATGAAGAGGGAAAAAATATACGCAGTTTAAAAACAGAATGTAATTCTGAACTCTTGTTGTTTTCATGCCTACAGAGTAAGGTAATTTATTTCTGATTTCCTCAATACAACTCTAGTTAGAAAGACACCTCAGGCTCATGGGAGTGTGCAGAGAAACATGCAATAGTGCCATTCTTCACCATGCGGCAATTCTCTCCAGTCTTAAGTGCTATTCAATACATTTTTTAATATAAGGAGAAACACAGATTTGTCAGCTTCCTGAAACATGGACCTCTGGCAAAATTTTCTTGGGTCACAACTAAAGCTTCAATTTCAGGTTACTTAGATAAGCAAAAGAGAAAGAGATGAATGTTGCTGCAGAAGTTTTGGATGTTACTATGACTGTGATTTTGTCATGTACAGAAAATGCCGTGTACATGCATCAGCAGATCATGTATGTGCATCACATACGTGCATGGTGTATGTGCATCAGCAGATGCGTGTACTTGTGCATTTCCTTGCCTCGAATCCAGACCCTTACTTTTAACTGCCTTCTTCAGTAATCCACACTGAGCTGCAAGTGATGACCCTGAAATGTCAGAGCCACAAGCTTACATTGACTAATGAAAAATTAAAACAATAATTTATTTACCTTAAATACCAACTAAAGAAATCCTGAGAAATTAACATCCTGTTTCATTCCACTGTTGTTTAAGCTAGAATGTGGCTGACAGGACCTTTATAGATAAAAGATTTAGTCCTGCTAGTGACCTAGTGGCTCAAACTACCCTACAGTTTAAACGTTATGTTTATCCCTAACTTTTAAGAACTTGCAAGCATGCTGCAAATGTACCAAAATATTGAAAGTAAATGCCTCAGTGTACTTGAGTCCCACAAATCAACAAAGCAGCAAACTGTTGGATTCATGAAAGGAGACTATCCTCATCATCCAGAATGTATATGAAAACAGGAAAGTGATATAGCTGCTAACAATCCATCTGCTGAGACTGAAGTTGGCTTTTTTCCACTTATAAGGTGATAACTGGTTTCTTCATTTCATATTCCCTTAACTTAGGCACTGGAATGAACCAAAGGCAAGGAAAAGTTAAGGGAGATTAAATCTACTACTACAAACAACTCTCTCTCTTCACTTCCCTAAGGATTCCATCAACTTAGGAAAAATAAGCTCTTATTTTAGATACCTGAAGAATATAATGAAAGATCCTAATATCTCCTTATTCCTTGGGCTCAAAAACTGATGGCATTTTTGTTTTGGAGAGGTCGAGCAAGGAAATGAGTTGAAGAAAATACACTTGGGTAGAGTTCAAACAGCTCTCTAGATGGTTCCCAGTTTTGTAGAGGATACACATTGACTTAGGAAGATTTGCAATTAAGATATAGTCAAAAATGCTTACTCAAATCATCTTACTGAAAGAGTTGTCAAACTCTCCCTTCCTGCTTGCTGAATTTCTTCACTGAATTGGAAGGCATTGTTACATGCTCAGCATACACTACTTTTGTAAATACTGAATAAAACTTGAATGCTTTAACTTCTACATAACACTGAAACACAAAATTTGCACTAATTATGCTGTATTCTGTGATCACTATCCAACAGACATGATAAATTGTAAAATCAATCTGCTTCTTTTGTGGCCTTCCAAGACTTGAAGGGAGTGCCTAAACAGGAGGAGGATCAACTGTTTACATAGGTTGATAATGATAGGACAAGAGAGAATAGTTTTAAACTGAGACAGGAGATTTAGGTTAAACATTAAGAGGAAGTTTTTCAATCAGAGGGCGGTAACACACAGGAACAAATTGCCCAGAGAGGTTGTGGATGCCCCATCCCTGGAGGTATTCAAGGCCAGGCTGGATGTGGCTCTGGGCAGCCTGGTCTGGTGGTTGGAGACCCTGCACACAGCAGGGGGGGTTGAAAATAGATGATCATCACGATCCTTTTCAACCCAGGCCATTCTATGATTCTGTGATGATTCTTGTTACGTGCCAATTTTTTTTCCATTTTTCGTCTTCAGTGTCTTTTAATATTTGTTTAAGAATTTTTAATAAGTTGCAATAAAATTAATGACAACTATTAAATTAAAACTTTAAACCTTGAGAACAGTTATCACAGGCTAGCTGTAGGGAAAGCTGCAGGCAGATTTAATTGTCACCTTCATTATGGAATAGTAGACTTTTCATGCATGAACCATATTTCCTTTTGTGCAAGATCCCCTCAACTAATTTCTTTCTCATTCATAATCTCTTTTTCTTCTTACGTATTGAATAATTTTTAATGTGCCTGCATCTTTAGAGGAATCCTTACAGGATACACTCCATCTCTGAGCCAGACAACAGGCAATACTGACTGCCAGGTATTAGCAGAAAAGTCATACAAGTTGAAGAAAACTTCTCCAAAGACAGACTATATTACTAACATATTGCCCTAACTAAAACTAAGCTGAAAAACTGCCAGTAACTGTTATTGATACGTTATACTACTGCTCTTTTCCTATCCTACAACATATTCTCTACTACACCCTTCTCTGTTATGTTATGCTCATACCATATGTGTATCTATGGAAGAAGTTAAGACAAAATAATATTTCTAAGTAAGGTTAAGTCACGTTGTCCTTTCAAAAAATGCATTCTGCATGAGGTCTGGTTGCACACATCACAGCTCGCATTCCCTTCCAGTAACACACCCTCTGCAGCTCTTGATTGTAGCAAATGGAGCTGAGAGAAGTAGACCACAGGCTTTGACAAGTGGGATGTCTGGCTTAGCATGAGAGAAGCATACTGCACTCCATGATGGACCAGATTTCTCCCAGATGTTCCTGTGGAGTAGTGCCCTCCAGCAGTTTTACTGAAAAGCCATGCACTGGCTTAGTCACACATGACAGATGATTTTGCAGAGCTTAAAGAAATCACTATGATGCGTGTAAGCTACTTGGTCACTCCAGCATTTCCAGTAGTTCTACTTTATACATTTTTTTTTAACAGCCTTAGGCTTTGCAATACCCAGTGGTTTTACATCCAATATTCCACAGATAAAAATATTTACTCAAAATAGTGTTACACATAGATATGAATGCTCCCAAGTCTCCCGGTATTTTCCCAAGCTATTTTTCACAGAGTTGCATTCCTCTCTCCCCTTCACACACCTATAAGAAAGTGAAGAGAAGTGATAAATAAATCTCAAACAGCATAAATAAATCTCAACAGAGCATTTAACTCTACCGGTTCGTACCAAAGGTACACCAAATCTAATTTCTTGTCTCCAAAGCTGGTCAGTAACAAATGCTTAGGGAAAACACAGAAACATGACAATAAAGTGAAACCTCCTAATTAGATCCCTGTACAGCTTGGGGTAAAGGATAGGGGAATCTGGGATGAAGTAGTAAAGTTCAGGTGGATAGAGGGGGAAGAAAGGTGTTGGTTTATATTTTCTTTTTATTTCTCACTACCAAAAATTAAATTAAATTTTTGAAGCCAAGTCTGTTTTGCCCATTACAGTAGTAGTAATCAATCGCCCATTTCTATGAACCCACAATTTTTTTCATCCTATTTTCTCTGCTAGTTTCAATGAGGAGGGAGTGAATGAGTGTCTGGGTGGGAGTTTGCTTGCTACATAGAAGAGGAAGGGATTGGCAAGGAGTACACCTTGTGTTGCTATGTGTCTCAGGACACAGCTGCAGTTCCTGAGACGCAAAATGTTTGTGTCAGCTCTGTACACTTGTAAAAACATGGTAACTGTTCAAAACTGATCTTTCCCTTCTTGTTGATAGTGTTATCACCAAAAAAAACATATAGAAAAGCCACTGAAATAATGAATTCCTGAAAAATTAACTCAATTTGAAAGAGCAACAATACTTTATCTATAAGTCAACAGCTGCATACCAGAGCTGATGTGGGGAGTCTGGTGGCAGTAGGGCAAGTCAGTGAACACGTTGAGGGTAACTGTACATGGTCACATACGCCTACTGTTCAAGCTATAAATGATATGAGTGTACACAGCAAAATGTATGAAAATTCCTTAGAGAACAGAGCATGGTGTTAGCCTAAGGTTGTCAAATTATGATTGCACATAAATTACAGAGGCAACAAGGGAAGGACTAAGTCTGCTTAGCTGAGATTAGCAACAAAAAGCTCCTATTAAATGGGTGCATGTGATGAGGATTTAATGACTGAATAAGTCATAAAAAGTATAGCTTCAGAGTGATTGTAAGTTTAAGATCAATATAATTCATACCACTAATGCTTGCATAGCAGTAGTTAGGCACATTTATATTTAAAAATGAAAGTTTAATTTGAGCCTCTGTAGAATCCATTATATTATAAATCAAGTTCAAAGTAACGTGAAAAGAGATAAGAACATACAGATGTTGTGTTTATATACCCACACTTTTCTTAGCCTATTGCCTTAGTTTCAGCTGGGACAGAATTGCTTTCTTCAGAGTGTCTGATATGATGCCATGTTGCTAGGAGAAAAATAATGATGACAGCTCACCACTGTTTATACTTGCAGCTGAGCAGTATTGTATAGAGCCAAAGCCATTCCAATTTTTCAGTGAAGGAGCTGGGAGGGCACAGAATCAGGACGGATAACTTAAATTGGCCAAGGCATATTCCATGCCATATGACATCATGTGGAAGGAGTTTTGAAGGGAGTGGGAGTTCATCTTTCTGTTCCACTGCTCAGGGGACTAGCTGGGCAGTGGTCTGGGGGTGGTGAGCAATTCCTTGCACATCACTTGCTATTTACATTCATGCACAAATATATATATATATATATATATATATATATATATATATATATATATATATGCATATATGTATTATTATTCACTGGAACAGGCTGCCCAGGGAGGTGGTGGAGTCTCCTTCTCTGGAGATGTTCAAGACCTGCCTGGATGCCTATCTGTGCGACCTGCTGTAGGGAACCTGCTTTGGCAGGGGGTTGGACTCGATGATCTCTGGAGGTCCCTTCCAACCCCTACAATTCTCTGATTCTGTGATTCTGTGATTATCCTTTTCTCTATCATGATGCTACTAAGAATTAGTTTTATAAATGAAAAAATATCAGAATTGTAAACTGGTGCTTGACTCATGACAACACCAAAGTGTGGGATTTTAAACAAGCATTGCTACACATACTTTCAAATGAAATACTCTGTCCACGTTTATTTTAGAAGGTGAGTACTCATGTTACAAGGACCATAAATCAGCATAGAATTAACAGTAAAATGCACGCTTTCAGCTGACTGCTGGGTTGATCTACCCAGGAACAAGGAATAAGTGCCATACAGCAGTATCAGGCAGGAGGAAAAAGTGGATCTTGATATAATGAGACAAAATGGAAATATTTGTTGTACCCTGAGACTTTGAATTTGGTTTCTGTTCTTGATAGTTTTATTTTACAACAAAATAAAGATATTTGTGTCAGGAAATATAAGCAGGACTCCAGGAAGCAGAGCAGTTCATCTGAGATGAGTGGGTGAGTTGTGCCCGTTGCTATTTTCCTGTATTTGATTTTTACATTCTCATTTCATGGACTTGGAAAAGGGTTTAGGGAGCAATATGACCTGGAAAACCCACATGAGATTCATCAAGAATGCAAATCTTTAGCTCCTAGAAGATATGAATATCCTTAATAGATATATTAAAGACTATGTCTTTTTAATAGGAAAGTTTCTGATAAATCTAAAGCACATCTAGCCAGCTTTCCACATGCTAACAACATGGCTATAGAAAAAAAAAAAAGGCTTTTTTTTAGCATTTTTAATAAAACTTTACTGGTCATACAGTGTTGCCGACAACACACAGTAAATGATTATATTAGAAATTTCTGATAAGATTATTTGGTGCTATAAACAAGTAAAGCTTCAATGCAGCCATTACAAAAGTCTTTTTTTGTTGTTATAATATTCTATAGATCTCAAAAGACAATAACTAATCACATATGTTTATTCTTGATAAATATTTTTTCTTCTCATTTAACTTCAATTTTCTTCTTAATAATTAAATATCAAATATTGTTGATTAACTAATTGTTCTTTATAGTCAAATTATCATAATTATAGAAGCCCCATCCTACGTCCTTAAACTGACTGATGAGACAAATAATTTAATATCACTTACTATCATCTTTTTTGTTTAAAGTGCAAAAATATAAATTAAATAAAGACAGAAAGAGTTGCAGCCTAGATACAATCTCTGTAAAACTGAGTAACTTTAAAAAAAATAGAACATACCTTAAAAATTCTGGAAAAATACCATCAGTATTTTAAATTGAGTTAGTGCTCAAATACTCTATCACTCTGTCATTCTGTGATATCTTGTTAAACACAGCATATGTGCTTTAAAAATAACTACTGAAGAATTTGTTCATCTAAGAAAAGTTGAGAATTTCATTATTATTCCATTGAGTACTATTGATTAAAATTTGTTCTGCAGGAATTTTTTTAGTTTTGGGGAATTGTGTCTTCTAGAAACACTATGTATGCTTCAGCTCATTGTATCTTTTATAATAGATTTCATGACTTTCTACCGATCTCTCCCACAAATACTATCAGCATTCAGTTAAATGACAGTTTTTATGAATTCTGCCTAGTTAAATGTACTAGTCCAAGTTTGGCCTTATGTCTGTGCCTACTGAAAATCCTCTGTAGGCAAAGTATTTTGAATAACCAAAAAGGTGCTCTATGATTTATGCTCTGAGTTCTCTTTTCCTCATCTCTGGCTGGAATGAAAATGTGGAGATTTAGAGTTCAAAAAACCCCACACTGTAAACTTTCTGAGATCTAGCCATTAGTATTTTCTTATTATGTAATAATAAGAGAACAGTGGTAGGCACTAAATAGGTTCTTTTATTGTGTGATTTAAGAAGTTTTCAAAACGGAAAATAGAGAATAATATAAGTGTATATGTACAGTCATGATAGGAAAAAATAGCCAATATAAATATGTGTACATTTTTCCTTGAAGGCAAATGTAACACAAAGCAGTCAAAACTTAATAAAATGTTGGTAATTATGTTGATTTGAGTACAGAGGATTGTTAATCACATTTTAGGCAGTGCCAATTCTCAGCTTCTTTTGTGTAAACAATTTATTTCTAAATATATAGCCCCATTCTGCAGCAGCAAGTATCATTTATTGATATTGCTGTGCATGCTGATAATCTCTGGCAAATATGAAAGATGAAAAAATACCTCCACATGTTCTAGAACAGAAAACACAAGGCTACACTGCACATATAAAACAGACATTCATGCCTGTATTTTAAAGCAAATGGACTACTTTTCCAAATAAAATAAACCTATGATTTGGTTATATTAATCAAATAGAGCTATACTTCTGGAAGAAAGTAATTCTGCTTCTATCACTATGAATTGATCTCAGTGACTCTCCACATAGCCTGTTCCCTCACCCATATTCTTTCTACCTAGTCCACACTACCTTGCTTTTCTCTACATTTGTATATCATTAATGATACTTATGTCAGTCTTGAGGTCATGTATGTATGTAATATTCACCATTAATAGGCATTATGTAGTTCAAAAAATTTGGTGACATTTACTGTGTTTTTCTCTATAGCTCAGCCAGAACCATGTATGCACAGATCTGAGACAATGAGAAAATCTAGTATGGCAACAGTAAGAATTTGATGCCTAACTTAAACTCTACCTGCATAACAAGAATGTTCCTTTCAAGGTCTACACAAGATCTCTTAGAATAAACTACTGGATAACTGATTTGTTCTACCTATCTTTATTATACTAGGTTTTCCTAATCTATTCATCAATTTTGATTTAATTGTGGTTTTCAGGAGGAATTTTTAAAAATAGAGCAGGAAAGGAAAATTTAAAGAAGATATTCGAACTTTCAGATACATTCTCACAGGTTGAAAAATGAAAATGCTCTTCTTTTGACTGTCTTGTCTTCTCTCAGTCTCCTTTACTAAGGAGTACATGCATGTGTATCTCAGCCAACACCCATCATTAAAAATCAAAGCCTAGCAAATGAATTAAATCCTGAATAACCTAGCCCTAAAGCTCTCTGCTCTAATCACAGCAGCAATTTGCTTGACAGATAGTGTTCTGTAGAGTTACAACCTCACAAAAGTTTGTCTTCTTACCAATTGTTCCCAGCTTTTAACAACCAGCAGAGAAAAAACAAATCTGCCAACCTTTTCTTTCTACTGCATTTTAGGTTGTACAAGAGTACTTCTTATGCAGTAGTAGTGATTTGGGGCCAGAAAAATACCTTGCAAAAGTCGTCTAGATTCACTGGCCTATCAACATATCTAGTCTTTACCATTAAGTACTCATAAAAGGAAGGAGTCTGTTTTGTCACACAGGTTAATTATGATATCAGTTTTTAGACTAATGGTTATTTTTGTGTAACCTGAAGAGTTAGTTATTTAAGCCTGCCATGTACTGGAACAATATGGTTGTACAGTAGAAACAGAAACTACAGAATGATGAACAGAACCTAAAAATTGATTTAAAAAAAATATATATAACAGAAGAAACAAACAGTTTCAGTGAAAGAAAGGGTGAGTTCAATTGATTTTAGAGCTGTTGAAGATCTTAATATTTCTTAGGTCAGTCCTACATTGTTATTATTATTGCAGTAGGTTTCCCATCTAACTGACAGGCAAAACAATGACTCAATGCACACCAATGCAGTTTTAATTAAGTTTGAAATAAATCCACTTGAAGTATGAGAGATATTAGACAAATCTCTTCTTAGCCATAATGTAAATAAAAGTGTTTATACAATACATGAAAGCTGCTCCAAAAGTAGTGCCTCCTCTCATCACAATATTAAGCTGAAGGCTTGAACTTTCAGTCAGTCCAGAGAAGACAATCTTTCTCTTACAGCACAATGCCAGGCTACATACCACTTTGAAGATGATGGAGCGCATTTCCAATCTTGGCTGGCTGTCCTACCACATCTACCGTATTGTTCAGATTTAGCACCTTCTGACTTCCTTCTGAAACAATGGGTCACCTCCATTGGTGCAGATTTTTACTAGCGCAGCATGCACATTCTTGTTCATTGCTGGTGAAATTGCATTGCTAACGGTAGTGACAATGTTGTACTTTGTAGATGAAAATTTTCTCTATCAAAAAATGTTATAAACTTTGTATCAGTTATACTTTTCAGGGAAATAGAGAGGAGGCATTACTTTTGGAGCAACATGCATCTAATGCTAATGTTATATGCAGGCCAAGTATCATGCATTATAAAATTAAAGCTTAATTTAAAAAATTAAAGTAAAACAGATACACAAACTATCTTTTTGCTTCGGGAAGCACTAACTTTTTTTTTCTTTCTAAAATTTGTAATGCCTAATATACTTCATATTTGTTTTCAATTTCTGAGCCCTCAGATACTCATTATTCCTTAAGCATTTTTTAAAATTAATTATGCCCAAATAATAATGCTGTTCCACAAAGCAGTTTAAAATAGGTGGGCAATTCTAAAAGAAAATAAGTAAATACCTGAATTGCTATTCAAGCCAGGCAGGTATTAATTTTTGCAAAGAATCTAAGAAAAATAAAGGGAAATTTCGCTCACAGCTTCAATTCACTGGAAAGTCACTAAATGATACAAGATATTATTATATTTACCTAAGACATTTCCCTGACCTTTCTATTTTCATCTTCAAGCATCAGAACTTGTAGTTAAAACAAAAAGACTGATGAGGAAAAAAAATAAAAGGCAAAAATGCACATACAGATAGTCTCTACAGATGAGACTATTTAAGGAATACACTTTCACAGTTTCACTGTTCTCCCAGAAAGGCTGTTGCTTTGATGTGAGAGCACTTGCTGTGATGGAGGTCTTCTTTGAAATGCTTAAGGTGACGTGGTTTCGTTCAGCTTTGTAACAAGATCTTATCAGAAAATGTGAGGAGCTGAAAGATGATGTTAGAGATAATTCAGTAGGTGACCAGCTGAATTGTGCTGCCAGGCCCTTAAACTAGAAAGAAACCAGCCACAGAAGACAGAAAGGGCCAAATCACTTCTTTTGGCAGCAATATCAGCTTTCACTGGCCTCTAGGGTTAAAAGATAAAGTTTCTCTGCGCTGTTCAGAAAAGGAAGTGTGATGCTAGATGACTCCTGACAACTGACTACCAAAATACTATAGTAAGAAGGCATTAAACTTAATAATAATAATAATTATATGCTTAATAATTAAGTTGGAGATCAAAGACTATCTTTAAGGTTAAACAGAACAAAAGGCTCATTGTGCATTTCAGAGGAGTACTTAAAATTAAGCATGCAATTTGTTGAATCAGGGCCTTATTGAAGGTTTAATTTCACAAAAAAAAAAGCAAGGAGTAAGGCTGGCATTTATGAGCACGACCGATATCCTGTATATATGTGAGGTAAATATGTGTGGTAATTAAATTTTGTAAAGCCCAAACTTTAATTGAGGTACCTAAATTAAGGGATATCTCCTAGAAACAAAGTTTCAGTTTTCTGAATGATCTCCTTTCATTTGATATGATGGCAAAATATGTACTTATTAATGTAATATCTATGTTTGCTAATTGTTGCTTTTTGATAATATACTGTAATATTCTGTTGCTGTGCATACTTTTTATTCTCTCACAGTAAGCTGTAAGTTTTCTGGCATTATCTTTGAAAACATTAACACAATGAATGCTTTTTTTATTATCTTAATAATAAGGATTATTTAAAAACAAAGCATTCTCAGGTATTTTGAAATCATGTACTGAATACTATAATAGGATATCAAAATCAAAGTGCTGCAGAGTACTTATAGATATATCACAGTTACTCATGCAAAATCATCAACTAAATGCTATTGCTCAACTAACTCTTTAATTATGGTGAATAAATACTGAACTTGAATACTTAAAAGATGATAATATCAGTCAATCCATTTACTTGTCTCATTTGCAATACATGTTCAACTAAGTCTATTCATCTGTACTATTCATTAAAACACTGCACAGTGCAGGTGTCCCATGTTCCAAGCACTTAACAGATTTTCAAAAATAATCTGAAAAGCTTATTTTGAAGAAATGTTCATTTTTAAAATCAGATTCTTACAATCTTTCACTATATCTAATGGAGAAATATTTCATCTTTAGAATGTTGTATTAATGCTGGAGGGAAAAGATAATTGACTTACATTTTGTTGTGCATTTAAATGGGAAAAGGCATTCTGTCTTGCTTATGATTTTTATAGTTTTTACTTCTGTACACAAAAGTGCCTTTGATTGTGGTTATCCACCCAATCTCCTTGGATGCAGACAAACAGTGATATGCAACCTTATTGAACTTCCAAGATTCCTAGTATTACCAGACAGATTCCACTCTGCCTACTTCTTACTTATTTACTGTAAAAATGAATATTGAGAAGCAGGAGTAGGTTCAGAGAATAAGTAATTTAAGGAGCTCAATAAATTCATCTTTGCGAAAGAAACTGAAGTAATGAAAGAACTCCGAACAAGTTGAATATTTGAAACTACAGAAGGAAAACACAGTGCAGTGCCTTGAACTGGGAGAAGACCTCAAAGAAAGTCACGCTGATTTTTAAAAATTATTTTACAGGTAAATTAATCACTGATGCTTATTGAGAGATAAGGTAACTTGTCTATCACTCTAAATCATTAACTTGAGACTAGAAATCTTCATGGATTGAGAAAGAAATTCTATGCCTCCTGACTCTACTGGAAATGTTGACATTAACTTACAAGGTTAATACTTATTATGTTGAGCTCATTTAAGGCACACACTAGCTCTGAGGTGAACCAAAGAGGAAAAAGGCTCATGAAGGACAGCAAATGGCAGGACATGAATAGTCCATGCTAGCCTGAGCGTTGCTATTGCCATCTGCATGTTTCCTTTCTTGCTTCCCCATTCCCAAACTCACTTCATTCCTGACTGCAATAATTTGATGTCTTGATAATACTTGATTTCACTAATTCATTAAAAGGCTGACTGAAGAAGATTTCTGCTAACCATTACAATTTAATTTATCTAACGTTAAAGATTTTAGACTTTATTAGAAGAAATTCCCCTCACTGTACCCACTTCGGACTATGAGAAGGTTTTCATTAATTGATAACATTCTACAGACCAGACCAAAAAAAAAAAAAAAAGATAAAGAATAAAAGATCTATCTATCTTCCTGACTCGACATGACTACCTCATAGGGTGGTCAGGAATTTCCAACATCAGATCACTTTTGAAACCAACAATAGATCAAGTGTGTTTATTTTTCAGCCAAATATTTATCTAGTTATATCTTATTTTCAAGACCTTCCTTTGCATAATTCATAGTCTGAAATCACAGACTTTGCATTGAAAATTCTTTCTTTTCTCCCATGTGCTTAAACAGATGGCTGAAATCCTGATAAATGCATTAGCTGTGGTTGCAACAGGTCTTTATTTGTACATTTCAGTTTTGATGAACATCTTAAGGATTCAGATTAAGTTCTAACTAAATTGTATTAATGAGGGGGCTGACTTCTTAGAAAAGTAATGCAAAAAGCATGCTGAGCACAAAGCATCACTCTGGTCATTTGTCATCCATGTTCAGTGATGACCTTGTTGACATCACCATTAATCTTTTCATTCTTCATTGAAAAGCATCAATAAACTCACGAGAATATCCCTCTCACATTGTACCACAGAATAAGCTAAGGATGGAAAACATTCAATACCTCTTACCTCAACTAGGTGAGACAAATTAACTACATCCCTTAAAGAGATTGTAATTTCAAAATCTATTGAACCTAAAGAAAGATAAAAACAATGTTCATTATCATACAGTGCATGTTATTCAATACTCTAATGCACTGGACTCCTTTAAGAAGCAAATACAATATTTGATGTTCAGATGAGATATGAATCACAGTGTGTTTAACTTGAGTGTGAAGGTGTTGTGGAAATGTATGAATTTATGAAGTTCAACTTTTGCTTCTTGTTTTGTTTTGTATGGTTTTTAGATGGAAGAATGCTGGGGATTTTAGTGTGTTCAAATCTCTACGTACAACCCTCAACACACCGGTAACATTAAATGTTCTGCTAATTACATCTTACACTATAGACCCTGCTGTCAGCTATTTGTAGTCTCAATAGTTATGGAGGTTGTAGTGAAATGACCCTTTACATTCAAGATGTTTCTTATATAAATAAAGATACCATGAGCAAAGCAACTGTCAGTGATGCTTGCATAAAATCCAAGTAGGTAGTCAGATTACTAAAGTACTCGTTGCCAGTTACTGAGAGAGCATATTATAATCACTGCATTGATCATGACAAAATTCCCTATTAAATAAAATAAATTTGATTCATCAAAACCCAGGAGGAACACTGAACATGCTTGCATGTGCATGTAATTGACATTCAAAATGTAAATAAAACCAAAGCTAGTCTGTGCTGCTTGGTAACCACCCACCAAAAAAAAAAAAGGCTCAGAATATTAGGAATTCCACAGGTTTATGCAGAAACTTTTTGAGACTTCATAAAGTCAGCTGATTATGCTGACAGTTACTATGTAAATAATTGATTACTCTATGTGTTGTTTCCTTGACAAGTTTAATAAAAATTTACTATTCCAAATCTCTACTCTTCCTTTGTATATGACATGACATTTGCCTAAGAATAAATCTTCAAGATGGAAAACTATTCTCTGAAGAGCACAGATGGAATGGTCACGCTTGGGTGAAACAAAAAAAACAAACCAACAGACTCAGTGGCCAGAAGCATTTGTGAAATTCACATTGTTCAAAAAGCCTTGCATAGTTTCAGGTGTGGAAGTAATTCACACTCAGAATGAAGTGCCAGAGAAAGCAATTTCTCCATTGTTAGAAATCTTGAATTTAAGATTGGATATCCCCTTAGAACATACACTATACTTCAACCCACTCTTTAGCCTACAGAGAATATTGGAAAAAAAAAGTCTGCCTGGTATTGCATAAACTACAGCGTCCATAACAAATCCTTCTGGTCTTAAAATCTATTGCTTATGAATTACAGTTTCTCAAGTGAAAGTAATCTTTGTGTGCCCTTCTTGAAATGCTGGCTCATGAAATAGTCATATTCATTTCCAAGAGGAAAATGTATCAAGCATAGTTGAACTATAGTAACATCATGTTCTCAGAGCCAGGCTCTGTAAAGAATCCTCCAGTAGCCCATTGCACAAAGGGATTATGAAAACATGCTTGCAGAAAAACATGACCCCTCCAGTATCTCCATTTCTCTTCTGGACTAATCCCTTGTCCTCAGAATGCACTAAAATGACTGGTATCATTTTCCATACCATTCTCATTGTGCTCAGAGACCACATGAGAAAAGAATATAATGTACACTAGACAGAGAAGAGTTAATTTATGCAGCAATTACAATGTGAATATCACTAAACGGACCACTCAACAAAATAGGAAATCATCAGGAAATCATCATCTGTGAAAACTGATATACAAAAAGAAAAAATCCTGGTTAAAATAACGGAAATCTATTCAGTCAAAGCTTAACTGATGAAAATGAACTGACGCTATCACAGCAAATCATCAATAACTGTTGATATAATTGGAAGAATTTGCATGGAAGTCATAGCAATTGCACCTGCTTATAACAAATTTCATTTTCTTGAAATGCTTTTCATAGCTGATGTTATTAATTATTCACTTTCCAGGAGTGCACCTGGAAGCCCCAGTGTTTATTATTTTGCCAGATATTACACTCAGGGAATAACAATTCTTTTCAATATTCAGAGTGTTGCAAGTAATCGTTTATCAATAATCCTAAATACTAATTCCAAAATACATGCATGTCACATTTCATCAATGGAATATCACATCTGTCTATAAACATTGACTAACGTCATCAATATTATGTACAACCTATTAATTATTTTCTTAGCATTCCCTTTCCAATGTGTGTGAGAAATATACCAAAATTCACAAAAACAGAAAAGAAATTCGGGGAAAAAAATTGTAGAAAATTTCTAGTCTACTTTCAGAGTCCTCCCTCATCCCGCACATATTTATTGAAGAAGTCTGATTTTAAATTGGACCAGCTGACCTCCGGAGCTCCCTTCTAATCTCAGAAACTCTGTGATGAGCACATAACAAGCATGAAAGATGTATGTTGAACATAATTATCTATTTTAAATAGTGTTAATGGCATTTCTTCTCAAAATAATTTAAAAAATAAATTGCAATGCAATACACTTGATAATCTTACACAAAAACAGAGATTTTTTTGGTTTGCTTTGAGGAGAAAAACTATATCTCCCGCAACTATCCTCATTGGCAACATCTGCGTCTATTGATGCAAGTGTAATAGCAATTAAGGAGGTCTCCAGATGACCTGTCATCAGGATGGGGAAAGCCTTCAATATCTGCATATAGCCAAGATTCATTGTAGTATGTTAATGCTTTTGCATATTTGGTTGCATATTTTTTTTTCTTTTTTTTTCTTTTTTTTTTTTCTTTTTTTGAACTTTGGAACATCATTCATAATCAAGGATCAGAAAATTTATAGAAAGCTCTTCAGACTTTTACAGATGAAGTTCTCCTTAAAGAAGTGTTCCAAGAATGCTTTGTGATTTCACTAATTTTTCTTCGAATCTTTAAACACTGAGTGATCATCAGTACAGGGAAAAAAATATTATGAATAATATATATTTGAGCAATCTTAATCCTCCTTCTACTTAAAAATGTTTGTAGCCCAGATTCTGTCCAAAATTTATTTAAATAAGATCTGATTAATGAGAAGTTTGATATACTCAAAATTAAAAAAAGATTTTGTCAGTTGTGATTGTCTACTGTACCTTAAAGAATTAAAAAAAGAAAAACCTTAAAGAATTTTTATTATAAGAGTTCGTAATTCTAAATGAAGTATATACAAATTATTGTACACTGACATTCAGTTTCTTCAGTTTCACATTAGTCTGCTCTCTTATTAGCAAAGATGCTTCTTCAAAATACATTTAAAATCATAACATTTTTTGGAGTTTTTTCTGCATAATTCACTTTCCGTTTTTAAATGGGATTTTTTTGTTTTATTGGCCCAAGTCAAGCTAGTAATTTATTAATAACGTTTTACTAATAACATGTTATTAATAATAATATGAAAGAAAAAAAGCCTTCTTTTAGTAACCAAAATGATGTTTTTCAATGATGATGATTTTCAAAGCCAAATGGAAGAAAATTTTTAACTGAGGCCTAAAAACAACTAAAAAAATGAAAAGAGTGTGAGAATAAATAAAAGCTAGTACTGTATCAATACACAGTGTACTAATATGCACTGGATAAGAATTGGCTGATGAAAGACTTAACATGGGCCAGAAGCGTGCACTTGCAGCCCAGAAGGCCAATGCAACCTTGTCTGTTGGAAGGGGGGCTAGGAACTAGATGATTTTAAAGGTCTCTTCCAACCGAGAGCATTCTGTGATTCTATCATCATAAATTATTCAAGTATGTTTTTAAGCCTTTTTAATAGTATTTGTGAATGTCAGTGCTTCAGCAGTGATTTTTAAGTCCTGTGATTTTCAATTTGAATAATAGAAAAATGTAACCAATTCATAAATTAACATAATTTGTGTGAAAAAAAAAAAGAAAAGAAAAAAAGAAAAGAAAAGAAAAAAAGAAAGAAAGAAAGAAAAGAATTTTGAAGAAATCAAAGAGAACTAAGTGCCTTACTGGGAAAAAATATTCTTAATCACGGGCCATGAATTTCAGCACTTTCACAGTTTCAAAGGAATTCTGTGATTTATGACTGTGCTTATGTGGAACTACCATTTAAGAAGTCTTAAGAAATGCAAGGATTCTCACACTCAATTGCAAATTCAGGTTCCTGAATGATACTTCAGTGTCTCAGTCACCCACCAATCTGTGAAACAAAACTGCAGCTGCAATGTGTGATGGGAGATATGCTTTCCCACTGGAAAAAATAGTGCTATTTTACCTTACATCTAGTCTATAGCCACCTTATATTTCCCCACTTTTATGGAAATTCCATATTATGACTATATCAGGTAGAAAAGGACTTTTTCTCAGATTTACTCTGATTTCTAAAATAGAGAAGAATGGTAAGAAAAAAATAAAAAAAAAAACCCAAACTATTTTCTTAGAAACTGCACCTGAATTTGTTAATTATACATGAAACAACTTATGTTAATATGCCTGAATACTGAAGTACTACAAATAGTGTGATAGGAAATTATGTATGGCAAACAGAAAATTTCACACAGTACATTTCTATCTGCACTACCAGATATGCACCATCACCAGAGACAACTTGCAAGTGACTTACTACTACTGATCTAAATTTCCCTTCACTCCTGCTTTTGTTCTTTGTCCCTCTTAGAACTACGTTTTACTGCAGTACATGCTGCACAATGATGGATTACCGGACACTGAGCTTATATTTATCATTTCAAGCTGATTTTAAACAATAACTGAACGACATAAAAATGCTGTGTCTGCTTGACTTTCTTTGCTAGAGGAGGATATGATTTTTATCCTTCCAAACATGTACATATAGAAAGAAATTTAAAGATATGTTTTTAGGGCTACCCTTTCATCAGTTGTTGCCAGTGTGTTTCAACAGAATATACTGTTTGTGGCCAGTATTTTTCATATACCAAAAACAGTTAACAGCAAGAACAGGACAGATAACAGACGTTGTGTGCAAAGTGTTCAGTTACATAAAGAAAACAACCAAAATAATAGTATCTGTGTTACTAAAAGATAATTCATGGAAAAATACTGATAGATGAGTACTTCCTTTTGATTCCTTGAAAATCTCCTGTCTAATCTCAAGATGATTTCTACCAAAGAGAAAGGGAAGGCAATTGATTGCTTTCATCATGTAAATGACATACTGAACTCAACAATGAATTAGGCAGGACTAAATGCTAAGAAATATACAGTTGTTAGCAACACCACACTATTAAGAAGTGGCTTAAAATGAGTCTTTTCTTTCTCCAGCTTCTAAAGTTCAAACTCTATTTTCTTCCCATTGTCCTTGAAGCTTTTAAGAATGCAACAATATTGTATTTCCGTCCCAAAGAGAGAGGGCAGTCTTGTGACCTTAAAGGCTACGAATAAATTGCAAATTGTGATCTGGGGAATATAAGGATCCAGTTGACACTTGCATCATTGTGGCTCACGCAGAGTGGGACAGAATATCCAGTTTATCTCTGGTTGTTTCCCATCTAAACATCAAGAAACACTTTTTTTACTGTGAAGGTGACCAAGCAGAGACACAAATTGCCCAGAGAGGTTGTGAAGTCTCCTTCTTGGAGATTTTCAAAGTCACTTGCCTGGACATGGCAAAGTCACATGCCTAGGCACCCTGCTCTGGGTGTCCCTGTTTGGGCAAGGCATGGACCAGATGGACCCAGAGGGTTCCCATCCTGGGTTTCTGCAATCCTGTGACACTTGTATTCAACACACATAGACTTTGCACAAGAAATGGGTGCAGTCAGCCTTGTATCTGCCAAATCTACCATTCCTCTACCATAAAAGAACAAAACAGTATCAGGAATATGTTCTAGCTGTCACTTCCTATATGACTTTTATATGTTCACCTTTTGTATTTAATGTATCATTTAAAATATGTAAACATGCCATGAATATTTCACAACATAAACATAATCAGATTCCCACTTCAGCACTGTAGTGCACTGTATCAAAGCTCCTGAGCATTTACCTGCTTTCTGGTCTGCCAAGGACAGACACCTCTATCTGAATTAGAGGCTGCTGTGTCCCTTCTTGCTAAACAGAAGCTCATTACAAGTAACTGCTGTGACCTCAAATATGTATGTGATGTTATATCAATGTGACAGCTTTTTTATGTCTTCAAACTGCCAAAGAAAATATTTACTACCATGGATAAATTTCATAATAGGCTACAGTGTTTAAAGACCTACAACAGCCATTTCCTTGTAGCATCAAAATGCTATTAGTCAATTATTATTCTCCCCACTGATATATCACCAGAAATACAATCTGATAGTATTTCTATAAAGTGGTGTTTAACAATAACAGCATGCACATGAAATCTGATTTTATTTTTACGCACATCTAAATTCTGCCACAAAAAACCTTGCAGTTAACCATTATTATGATACCTGTTAACTATCTTTTTCCTTTTATTGATGTGTACTAAGCACTTCTCAATGATGTTTCATGGTTTGCAGAACATATCTGAACTTAGCTGAAAAATAATTTCAAAAGTAGACTTCTGCTGGGAATGTCAATGAGGTAAGGACATTTTTTGACACATTATCTGCATTACTGAGCTTTATTTGATTTGCAAGATTAAAAGAGATTGAGTTGAAAGAAGCAGTGAGCTGCACCTTAATGGAACAATAACCTGACATCAAAGATGTGTGTGATTTGAAAGACTGAGTGGCAGCTGCTACAAGGAGATTATAAAATCAGAATCCAGGCTTCTGTAGTGTTTTGGTATGGAACACAAACCTGCAGTTCAGATCAGAAATAATTTTAACATGTTAATTTAGACTGACTACTTTTTCTCTAATTAGATAATAATCAACAGCTTACATTACTGTCTGAAATACCCAGAGAGAATTGAGAATTAGGTTACTTTTTTACTGTGACAGTTGTATTTTGAGCCAAAATTAAACTCACTGTCTGCATAATCTAGGGGATGATTCAGTGGGGTGAGGTAAAAAAAAAAACAACACACAAACAGAAAACTAGACATGTAATTTCATCTCCTAGAAAATGAAAGCAGAAAAAAAAATCACTGCAGTCAGTTCCCCATTCCTATGCAGAATTTGAATTTACAACACTCTGGTTGCCCTAGTTCCTGGGTAATGTATCAGCTGGGAGATTCTTTTCCAGGCAAATATATCCTTCTTCCCTTTTATGCCCTCTTTTAAACAAACAAACAAACAAACAAACATCTGATCCAATTTCAGTGCTCAGCTGTAGGAATTGTTTGGCAGCCATGATTCTTGCTGATTATGAGATGTGCTCCTAAATGGTTTCATGACTGGGATAATGCCATGCCTTAGCACTTCTTCAGCATTTTCTAGTAACAGTTAATACTTGCTAGCAACTGCCAGTTTCATTGTTAGACACTTAACTCCCCTTATATATTGTATGGAGAGTCCTGGCATTTAACTTGGGCTTATGAATTCAGCTGCATGGCAGGATGTCTAGGAAGACTGAAATGTTCTGTCTTGCATATTCTGAGCTCAGTCTTTTACCTCAGCGATAGTGTAAGAGATATTCTGATGTTGTATAAAAGACCAATGAAGGTTGTAAAAGCATTCTGAAGGGCAAATCATGATTCTTTCATATTTGAGTTGTGTTGTTTTTGGCAAGATAAGAAGATTGAAGAAAGGGACTTGGCTCCAGACACTCACCTTCACATTCTCTGACTCACTGCTTATCTAGAGGGCTATTTCCTTTTATAAATATGTCAGTTCATGTTAAGAAAAAGATACATAATACAGAAGAAAAGAAATAACCATATACATGTCAGGATGAAGAATTGATATCTCTCTGTTCACAGAGAAGGACTGATGGGAGATATGGAGGTTAGGAGCTGTCTTGGACACAGAGTGACTTTCAAATGGCAGAGTTCTCTATTCTTGGTGAAATCAGGAAGAGGATCATCAAAACTGCTATTTTGGACTTCCGTAGGGTGGACTCTTAATTATTCAGGATACCAGTAGTGATGGTGTTTTGGGATTCAGAACTGAAGGGTAAAGGGGTCCAGGAAAGCTGGTCACTCCTCAGAAAGGAAGTCCAAGAGGTGCAGGAGCAGTCTGTATCCCTGTGCTGTGAGATTAGCTGGCAGGGAAGAAGGCTGTCATGGATGAGCAGGAAACATTTTCTGAGATTCCAGGTGAAAGTCTACTTGCTGTAGAAGAAGAAAGGACAGGTAACTTGGGGCAAATACAGGGAAGTCACTAGGATATGAGGAAAAAAATTAGAAAGGCATAAGCCCAGCTTGAACTCAACCAAGCCAATGTGATAGAAGAGAATAACAATTTTTTTTACAAAAATATTAACTCTAAAAGGACAGTTAAGGAGAATCTCTATCCCTTACTAGATGCATCAGGGAACATGACCACTGAAGATAAGTAAAATGTTAAGGTTCTCAATGCCAAAAAAGTGGTTTTGGTGTTGGAATGGGCTGCCCAGGAAGGTGGTTGAGTCACCGTCCCTGGAGGTGTTCAAGAATCTTTTAGTTGTACTAAAGGGCATGGTTTAGTGGGGAAA
This sequence comes from Lagopus muta, assembly GCF_023343835.1. Taxonomy (NCBI): domain Eukaryota; kingdom Metazoa; phylum Chordata; class Aves; order Galliformes; family Phasianidae; genus Lagopus; species Lagopus muta. The sequence continues at coordinate 41,486,607 of NC_064434.1, forward strand.
TACTGGTGGCAAGTGGCAGTTGGACTAAATGATCTTGGAAGCCTTTTCCAGCCTTGGTGATTCTATGATTCTGGGAATCTCATGCTTCAGTTGGAGTACTGTATCATCCCAAGGATGTTATCTATCAGGTACAGGAAAATGAAAGTTGCTAACTGTGCCTTTAAAAGTTATTTCCATTCTCCTTTCCTCCCAGTGTTAAGCTTAATTGAAACAAGATATTTCAAGAGTTTTCGAACTATTAAAGGAATAAATGAGCAAAACCAAAATACTTATAAATGGCATTCTAAGGAGAATTTGCATATTTAAAATGTGTATCTTCTGTGCCTTTAGACATACGGCTTTCCTGAGCCATAACTGGTTTTGAAAAAATGGAGCTAAGTTTAAAGCAATCAGGTCAGAGGGTAACAAGGTAAAAAACTTCAAAGGTTCTGAAATACTGTTTTTAGTACAAAAACCTGTGTACTATATTTTCATTTCATTTCTTATTACAGTTCAAAACTGTTTTTATGACATCCATATAGTGAACTGAGTCTGGCTGTGAAGACAAATTATTTCTAAATATGAAACTTTTTGTCTTCATCCACATTGCTGTTACACATGTAGGTCTGCATGATCAAACAGATGTGACAAGTGACACATCATACTAACGATGCCAGACAGAACTGGATGTAGGTGTCTTCCCATTATAACTTCTTTACACCTCTCACTGGGGTTGCTGAAGATGCTAACAGCATTGAGTATATATATATATGTATATATATATATTTATAAGAAACAATTCTAAACTCAAGGTTTTGGGTAACAGCTAAGTTATCATCAATAACAACAAAAAAAAGTCCTTGAAAATATTAAAAGCCCAGCAAATAAACTGTAAAAGTAATATAATAGGAAAAGGTAAATGTAATTTTTAGATAAGAAAAATAAATTTCAATTTAACTTCTACGCAGTTTTTTCCCCTGTGGTCAAAGAATATTCCTAGACCTATGTAAAAGCATCTCACGCAGAGTTTAACTAATCAAACTGAGAATAGTTAATCTTGTTGACATCAATAGCTTCAAGTCACTCGTTTCACTATGGATTTGAGTATCAAATGCTTCTCAGAGGAAACATCCTGTATATGAGATGATAATCTCTCGCTGAGCTAAGTAGAATAAATCATTATAAAGGTTTGTTTATGTTTAATTTTTTTGATAAGTAGTACATCATCAAACTAATTAAAAACTGACAAAAGTAGAGTGGTCCACTATTTGGGAAATGCAGCAGTCATGCGGTGCTTAGAATGAACTGCAGTGCAAAAAAAACCCAATAAATCTGGTCAAATCATTGCATTTTTACAGAACTTAGCATTCCAGAATTGTTCACACCATGAACAATGGTGGTTTTGTTTTTGTTTTTTCTTTCTGGAATCAGACTCATACTTCATATGAAAATTCAGATTGTATGAAAATTCAGAAGTATGTAGCATAGCATCAAAATAAACACTTATGTATGATTCAGGAGCAATATTATTTGGAAGACATTTCCTTTTGGAAAATATTTTCTTTTAAAAGCAGAAAAAAATAATTAAATCTAATACATTTCTCAATTTTTTTTTACCAATTTGTATTTTCATAACTGAAATGATGCAGTTAAAACATTTGAGTAAGTTAGAAGCAGAACATGAACAAAAAAGGAGCTTTGCAGGTTGCAATTACTGCATATGTAAGTATCTAATGAAGCTGTAAAAAGGATATCCTACAACTGATGCTGCTGACCCAACATTTTCACTACCAAGACTCCTGACCTTGCTCTCCGTGCGGAACATGCTTCATCTGGTACACACAGTGATTATATCACTGTCATCTCAAGCATTAGATCAATGCTAGTTCCCATGTGGCTGCAATCTATGCAGTCTCATATTTTATCATTACAGGCAGTGTTATACAGACTGTTATCAGCTGCCTAACAGCATTTTTTTTTATTTTCTACAATACATCATCATGCCTCTTCATCTATGTCTTGATTTAGTACATCTTCACTGAGATAGTTGATATTCACACTAGCCATTATTTAAAACGGTCTTCTAAAGTAGTTATGTTGTGCTACATTATGCTACCAGTTCCCTGAGTCACATCATTCCCTTGGAATTCAATTACCTGTGAATTTCAATCTTTCAAATAAATATAAACTCATGTTAAAATTCACCTCATTCTCATAAATTATTTTTTTTAATGCAGACAAATACAGATTTCTCTCTTCTAACCTATGACTTTATAAGTCTACCTCAAAAATTCAGTTTTTGTCGAATTAGTATTAAAAATAAACTTTTTAACATGAAGGGCAGCTGATGTTGTCATTGTACCCTCCATTAAAATATGCAGCCCACCAAAATTTACAGGATTTAACTGAAGTACAACTAAACATATTCTCATGGATAATGTGATAATATGTTCCACTTTCCCAAAACAGTGGTTATTGTGTTGTATACTGCTTGCTAAGTACTCATTCATATTGCTTGGCGAGTGGAATATCCACAACTCAGTGGATACCATATACATTCAAAAATTGAGTGGATTTCACTTTAATATTACTTTTTTACATTCCTGTTATTCTGTTCATATTTAAATACCTGCAAAAGCATATTAAAACTAGTCTGATTCAAATAAACTGAAAGAGACCAAGGAATAAAACTGATACTGACAAGAAATGGATGAGTAAATGGAAAGAACTTTTTCTGAAATAAAACTACTAAACTAGAGAAGTAATAAGCTTTCATCTTATAAATAGATATTTATATTTAATAAAAAATCCAAAACATAGCACCATACCAGCTACTGTGTAGAAAATTAACTCTGTTCCAGCCTAAATCATAATAAAAATTAAAATATTCCTTCCAATGATGTTAAGTTTTAGTATCAACATTTTGGTACCAATATCTACCCAAAATAGATCTCTTTTCCTGTCATCTGAGTTCTGCTTGTCATTATGTATATCTGGAAACATACATGTAAGTTTCTGCAGTCAGCCTGCATATTCACAGCAGTATGCAGTGTTTGTGGTTTTTTTTATAAAGGAAAGTGAAATGTGATTACCTTATTAATTTATCCAGTCATGTCTCAAGAAACATCATCAATAAATAGAAAGGCTGTGTAAAGAAAAAGACAGAAGAAAAGGGAAAACTAGGAGAAATTCCCTCTAGAAGTAACAGGCAGAAATTTCATAGAAAGAAAGCAAATGCAATTATTATTACAGATATATTAGATGGGGTTTTGTTAAGTATCCTTTTTCATGACAGAAGAACACATGGGGATTGAATAAGAATGAAAGGTAGAAAAATCAATATGGTAACAGAAAAACCTTTTCACCCAACAGTAATTAAATTAATCAGCCTCTTGCTGCAACTTATTGCTGATAATAATAGAACAGTAGATTCCAGAAAAAGATCAAACCCATCCAAACATTATAATAATTATATGGGTTATAGTAGAACAAAAATATAACCAGTAATTTTGCTAGACATGTTTTCATAACAGCAAATTACAAAGCATCATTCATCTAAATGGTCCAACTTTCTATAGGTGTAGTTAAAGAATAAATTTCAGCTGTAGGATCTTCTCAAAAATTACAGGTTTCTTTCTGTCTTTTAATTACCATGCATGAGCATTCCAGTAGCACAGAATCATAGAATGCTTTGGATAGCAAGGGACCTTAAAGAACGTCTAATTACAACACTCTTGCCATGGTTAGGAACACCTCCTACTAGACCAGGTTGCCCAAAGTTCCATCCAGTCCAGCACTGAACACGTCCAGGGATGGGGCATCCACAAATTCTCTCAATCTGCTCTCACCACAGGAATCATTTCTTCCTAACATCTAATATAAATCTGCCATCTTACAGTTTAAAGCCATTACCCAATGTCCTATGACTAAACTCCCTGGTAAATGGTTCTCCAGCTCTAGGTCCCATTCATACTCATCATATTGAAGTAACAGCTTAAGCTCTGTGAACCAGGATGCTTGTGGGGATAGCTGTCACACCACAGAACAAAGGGCATCTCAATCAGGTCATCTGCATGAATGAGCAGATTACACGTAGGAAATTATACAGAGCTGAGTAGCAGCTTCAGCGGATTGGAAATGACGGGGGCAACTTTAGAATATCACAAAGTTTACACCTGGTGGGACTGATGAATCCTTGCCCAGAAAGAGAAAGAACACCATGCAAGTTTGTCAGGACCTGTTGAATCAGTAGGCTGAATATGAGTTTCCAGGATCGCATCATTACCAATGATGAGATACAATGCCACCTCTATGAGCTAGAATCAGAATAGCAGTCCACAGAGTAGAGACATACTACCCATTGAAGAAAAAGTTCAAGATGCAGTCCTGAGCAGATAAAGTGATGTGCACTGTCTTTTGGGGTAGGAAAGGGGTGATCCTTCTGGATTTCTGGAACCCAGACAATCAACTCTGACTGCTACCTCACAGTGCTGATTAAGCTGAAGGATTGAACTTCCAGAGTCAGGCCAGAGAAAAAGACGATCCTTCTCTTGCAACACAGTAAGACCAGGCCCCATATGACTTTGAAGACCATGGAGCACATTGACAATCTTGGATGGAATATTCTACCTCACCATACAATCTGGATTAGGAGCCTTCTGATTTCCAAATGTAGGGCAATGAAAGATGCATGGGAAACATTTTCCTAGCAGAGATGCTGTAATCGCAGCCATGAAATGGTAGGTCACCTCTGCTGGTACAAATTTTTATGAGTATGGCATGCAGGATTTTTCATCACTAGGGAACATGAATAGCTAATGGTGGTGACTGTGCTGAAAAATAGTATTTTGTGGCTGAGAATTTGCTCTATCAAATAGTGTTATTATGTTCCCTGTATCTGTTGCTGTTTCCATGGAAATAAATAGGAGGCATTAATTTCAGAGCGATCTATGTATCTGATCCAGTTAACGTCAAAAACCTCAATATGAGAGCATAGTCACAGATCTGTCATATCAATGCATAAAAGTCAAATGTCGTGTTTCTACTTGTGATTTAAACACTTTTATTTTACTTGAAAGGAAGTATTTAGCAAGAGAAATTCACATGATAAAATAAAATCACTTAACCGGAAAAGGAAGGACTCAATAATGGTGTAAAATCCTTTCTGTACATAGGATTTATTAACATTTTCCTGCTGGTAGCATTCTTCTCTCTTCTTTAGACAGCTCATTAACGACTGCTAATGTGTTTAATAAATTAACTTATGATAATAAATTAACAGCTTACCGAGATCAGAACCATTTTGACCATGCAATTATCTTCAGTTCCCTGGGGCTCCCATGGTATCATAAACTTTATACCTGGTAAACCAGGCAATACTTAAAGGATTTTTACTGATAATTAAATTAGATGCATTGCTTTTTTTTTTTTTTTTTTCTTTTCTTTTTTCTTCTCCTTAAATATGATGCAGTAGTGTTATGGACTTCACAGATTGGATTCTAAAAGTAATACCGACTCAACTATAAGTCATTAATAATATAAATAGTATGTTTTATAAAAGATGCCAACATGAAGTAATCCTGTTTTAAAACTGCAAACATAAGTTAAATCTGTAGCAAGCTGACCTTACTGGAAAAATTCCGTAGGTATAATAGCATGCTTCAGACAAACTACTCTGAAATCTACCCAACTAGAAAAAAATAACAAACTGTCAGTATGCATTTGAGAAGACAAATGCATTTTACACAGTCTTATCAATGTCTAAGAATAAATTTCATAAGGTTTCTAAGGTGGCACAAGCATCAAAAATTTGAGTAGTCAGACACTTTGCATATATCTAAGGCTCATCTTGTTGCACTGTAGACAAGTAATAACCAAATGTCAGAAAATGAAATGTTCATCTCTTTTATATTTAATACAACCACTATCCAAAATTTATTTTTGAAAGAACACACAAAAAAAACGTTTACTACCTAGCCTGCATTTGGCTCTTATTGGAACCTCCCAGTGTTTATGATTTACAATTTAAGATTTGGTTGCACATAAGTTTAACAGTTCAGTAAGTCTGATTTGGTTTCTGACTAGCTTTTCCAGAATCAGCAGAGAAACTTCTGAGATTACTAGAGAATCTGACTAAAGGAAAACTCAGATAGCCTTCCAACTGCACAGGGTGCTTATGAATGAGGAGCAGTGTGGAATTCATTTACTTTGTACCAAGACATCATTACCCACACTCTTCACAAGTCCAGGTTAGGACATCACAGACTGGATGGATGGACTATCAGATAAGTTCTGTTTAACATATTTATGAGTGAGATGGAGAAGGCAATGGAGTGTGATCTCACCAAGTTTGCAGATGGCACAGTTTGGAGGAACAGCAGATAACTGAGAGACATGGTTTAGTGGGAGCTATTGGTAATAGGTGAATGGTTGGACTGGATGATCTTTTAGGTCTTTTCCAACCTTGGTGATTCTATGATTCTATGGTTCTAACTCTGAGGGGCAGATTGCTGCCACAGTGACCTTAACAGGCTGGAGGATTGGACCAAGAGATGAAATTCAATAAGGAATAACATCAACTCCCTCAGCAGGAGAAGAAAGATCCCATGGAGCAATATGGACTAGGAATGGCCTTCTTAGCTTGTGAACAGCTCTTCAGAAATGCCCTGACATGGACGGTGACATGAGCCAGTGTGAGAAGCCTTCTTTGTTCTCTGGCTCAAAGCTTGTTTCCTGAGGTATTTCTTGTGATAAAACACTGACTTATTTAGGAGATGAGAGGAGGGTGTTGCTGTGTGGCAATCAACATCACTGTGTGGACAATTTTACATTGTTTGCCTCTGGAACAGAATGCTCAGGGCTCTTTACTGGTAGAAGATCTGGCCTGTGATCAAATAGCTCCAGCTTGGTATGGGAAAATTGATACCATGGAAATGGAAAATGATACCATCGTGTCCTGTGAAAAACAGGATGCAGGTGGGCATTCCTGTTCTCTCTTATCTGTTGGCAAGGCCTGGAAGATGGGAACAAAGGAGTTTCTGCTGAGATCCCAGAGCCAGAAGTTGCCACTCCAAGGAGAGCTGACTCAACCACTTTGGATTTGAGCTGTCACTTCAGTGAGAGCTGATTCTACCACTTTGGACTTACAAATAAGTTGGTACTACCACTGAAAAGTCAGTGTTGTCAACCAAACAACAACATCCAATGACCCACCACTACTGAAGATCAGTGACTGAACTATGAACCACACTGGACCATGGTGACTATCTCCCACTTGCTTCCTACAAAGACTCCTTGCTTCTATTTCCTATCTTTTCTATCACCCTTCTTCCCTTTCCCATCTCCCTACATGACTAGGATTTGTAATTAACTGGTCAGACCAATATCTGAACTGTTGTTTCTTAACCTCATGTTGGGTATACATATATTAAAGAATCTCCTCTCTCTCCTATAAATTGGAGCGAAACAGCCAGCAGTACTCTTGAGTGGAAAGGAAGGGGAACAGCATCTGGGTGTGTATTAATTGAGGACAACTCACAAAGTGAGGAAAGCTGTAATATAACTGTACTCAGCACTTATAAGAGCTGCACATGCAAAAATAAAAATAAAATAAAAAAGCTCATCTCATTAAGCTACTTTTACTATGCTATAATGAAGCCTGTTAGCCATATATTCATGCATTTCATCTGCAGATTTGCATTCATTTTCTCTGCTAATAAAACGCCAACATATAGACTTGGTCCTGATTTCTCAAGGACCTCTCTCTGATGCAAAAGTTGGCAATCTTTTGAAAGAAACATGACAGACTGCATTTTTCTCTCTCAGCTTAGACATGAAAGAGGCCAGAGAACAAACTCAGTCAGTATCAGAAGACACTGACTCTCAGAAACCTCAGGTGTCCAATAAGCAGTATATTAGCCTTTCTGAGAGAAAAAGATAACAGGAAATGTTGATCTCAATAGGTGTGAGATGATCACTGCTACCTCATCCTAGATGCTGTGTCTTTTTCACCCCTTTTTTATCTGTCATCCACCACTGGCCTTTATATGGTTTAGCTATTTAATATGTTGTTGATCCCTGATCATTATAAACAGTTGCATTTTTTGACAAGTTAGATGCACTATACTATGAGCTAGCAATCTCTATTTCCATATTTTCCATTGAATGAATCAACCCTTCCTAGAACTAGAATTCTCCCCCTCCTGCAGAGTTTCACAAAAATGAGACACGTCTCATAATGAAGCACAAAAATATACTGTCAACCAAATCCAGATCACACACACATAAAGATATAGCCTTCAATTAATAAGGAATTGCTTGCAAGAATATGGACCTTGGCCATTCTTTCTACTCAGGAAATGCTGCAAGAATGAAAAAGCGTGAAAACTTTAAAACACTGCATTAGCAATTTCCCATTACCTACTGTTAAAAACTGTCATATTACCCTCGAGTCCACCACAATCACAGATCTCCATTAACATAGCAGAGGGGCTTTCTTCTCTGCCTGACATAACCACTAAACTACAAAATGTTACTCTTTCCTTCTGTCAGAATATGGCTCCATCAGATAAACCATCTGGCCTGAAATACTTTTCTTTCCTGTTCAAAATCTGTTCTATATTCCACCCAGAAGAGTTTTTGAACACAAAAGGGCTATTCAGACCTAGCCATTTATCTGGCAGAGCAGAAGTCTATCCAACTGCAGATAGACTCACAGCTGTGATGGCTTTCTGCAGAGAGTAATTTTCAATCCACACGAGAAAGTGTTTAATAAAAAGAACCTATTCTCCTATTCAGAAGGAAGGCTATTTCACACTAGCACAAGGGTATACTGTTAGTATGATTTCTCTTGCTATTCGTAAAATCAGTACCAGCTAATCTCAAATGATTGGAATCAGATTAAGCAATTGCATACAGTATTCGCAGCATATTTCAAGAAAGTAAGTAGTTGAACAATCACAGAGTCTTCATCCTCCAAATTGTTGATACAAACATTTGCTACAACTAACAGTGCCACAGCATTACTGAAGAATTGTAAGCAAAATTTTAAAAAAATATATGCATTCCAAATGAAAAATACTGGACCTCAAATCAGGCAACATTAGCAGCAAAATTCCCTGGTGCAAAAATCTTCATGTGTTCCCTATGCCTGCAAGAGAAAAAAAAAAAAAACAAAAAAAACAGGGAGACAGAGCTGCTAAAAGGGAGAAAGAAAGAAAGAAATCAGTAATTGTGGAAAGCTTAATCACTGCATATGACTTTATGGAAATTCTACCCTGAAACTATATATGAAATCCCAGATGGATAAACTTATATTCATGTTTACAGTAAATAGCAGCAGATTTTTTTTTTCTTATTAACTTATTCTGTACTCACAAAGAAAACAGTTTTTACTTTTATCTCAGGTCTCTTTCACTTTTCAGCCTTTCCTAAAGCAAATAATCACTTTTCAATAAATGTTCTTTTAGCGCACATGAAAGGGAATTTCAATCACACAAGGGAATCACACAGCAGTATGAATGCAGCATTGTGGATTGCTATCACGCTCCTATACATACATACATAAAGCACACCACTTATCAATTATTGTTTGCTTTCTTCAAAGAATGTAGCCAACAGAGAACCCTGTGCTAGCAAATCAACATCCAGTTACCACTGCGCTCAATGAGGAGCAAAAGAAGAGTTTCCATAAAGTCAATATAAGTAACACGAGCTGAAAAATTAGGCCCAGAATCAAGAAGTAAAGCCACAGGCACAGTCTGAAGCTTGCTGAGATCAGAAGGGCAGGTAGCAAACAGTCTGAGTCCTGGCCGCTGGTTGACCTTCATTAGCTGCAGTAGAAGCTGAGAGGGCAAAGGACACAGTGCAAGACTACAAGTGGTCTCCAGTAGCCCTATAGACATGCTGCTGCTCTTGGTTTGATTAGAAACTGTTGAAAGATTATCAGTTACAGTTTACTGGCTCTACTTAGATCAACCATTTAGTTTTAGCTTCTTAGCAGAAATAATCTCCTGTGATAATAAAGTAACATGATTACAGACAGAAACTTGTCACTGTCAGAGTCCCTCTGTGTGTGCTAATGGAGAGCATGTTTGTGGGAAGCAAAGGTTGCTTAGGCATCCCTGTTAACTTAGGGACAACATATAGCAGCATAAACACAAACTGAGTGGAAAAACATTCAGTACTGCTTCATTGTTTAAGTGGTTATTTCCAACCCATTTAAGTTCACGGACCTTTCCAGAAGAGGTTGAGAATCCTCTCCTCTCCTCTCCTCTCCTCTCCTCTCCTCTCCTCTCCTCTCCTCTCCTCTCCTCTCCTCTCCTCTCCTCTCCTCTCCTCTCCTCTCCTCTCCTCTCCTCTCCTCTCCTCTCCTCTCCTCTCCTCTCCTCTCCTCTCCTCTCCTCTCCTCTCCTCTCCTCTCCTCCTTTTTTTTTTTTTCCCCCAGTACATATTTCAACACTATGACTAGGAGAACATATTCTGAAAAAGTCTATTAACTATCTGATAATGATCAATAGTGGCCCAGAAATAAGACATTCTTGGTTTCAGATCATCTCATAACAGCTAATGTAGGACCTTTTTGAATATATATTTTAGATTTGTTGCTCTTTTCTTTAAGACAAGGTGTATGCCCATTCACTGTTTTAATTTCATTAGAGATTTCTTTCCTTTTCCAAGGAACAAATGTTCTCCCTCCCCACCTTTATTCTCCTTTAGGCAGACAATGAATTCTTCATTTCTAACTGTCATTTTTCCACTGCCTGTTATGTCATGGTGTTCTATTTTTCTAACACAAAGATTTTTTTTCCTGCTCTTCCCATTTCCTTTCCGGACTTCAGACCTACCTTATGTTTCTACCATCTATATTTTTCACAGTAAAAGATGATGTCTTAGTCAAAAAAAATGATGCCTTTCACTGACCATTCAAAACTCAATAACACAAGTAATATAGGTAGATTTATGGACCAATCTCTGACTTTTCCCTGCTGATTCTGAGACTTTGTTATCCTGATTTTCTCATGGAATTGTGAGGGTTTTTTCCCTTCCCTTCCCTTCCCTTCCCTTCCCTTCCCTTCCCTTCCCTTCCCTTCCCTTCCCTTCCCTTCCCTTCCCTTCCCTTCCCTTCCCTTCCCTTCTCTTCCCTTTTTCCCAGATTCTAAGATTTGGAACTTGTTGGAAGATAAATAATTAATTAATCTGGAAAAATAGATTATCTTTGATCATGACAGTCTTGAACAGTAAGAGCTTCCACTCCCTGATACACAAGTAAAAAGAGAAGTTGGGGAAAAAATATATTTTTAGTTCATGGAATCAGCTGGTAATCTACTCCCAGCACTGTTTCAGGCTATATGCTTTTATTTATCTGCTTATGCTCCCTTTGTCCAAGACTGGACTCACTCCTACTTGTGGTAGCAAGCAGCACTATTAGCTTTAGTGAGACTGCTCATGCAAATAATGATTCACAACTGATGCTAGAAAGTTGCTAAGAAGTGGATTCAAATGCACCTGCTCTGTCTGGGAAGTGAGTGGGGAAAGGATGAAAGAGATCTGCTATCATTATGGCCGTTCAGCAAAGTAATCTGAAGCTGGATCTGTGTGATTCTGATGTCTGCGTACACCACAAGCATTCTGATGTGTATGTCTTGCATCAAGCTGACATCTCCCTGCCTGAGGATTCTCTGACTAGTGTAATAGGATATATATTTTTATGTTAGTATTTACCATTGAAATTGCATATATCCTTTTACATGCTTCAAATCCGTGGAACGAAAGGTAATAAAATCATTAAGATGAGCCTCTGGGCCACTTCCAGAAGTGGAGCATGTTATACATGCCAAAAGGAGTAAAAATTTAAATTGAGAGTTGTTGTAACACATGCACCAAAAATCAGTTTTCTAGTGCAGCAGGGAAACTGGAGGGAGCGCACAGTATAGTAAGCTTCTGTGTACAAGTAATGCTATAATTGCTGCACGGTACACAGTGAAGCATATATAGGGCTGCCAGCAGAAACTATGGTGGAATTGACCTTTTCAATCTATATATCATTTTCAAGGCACAGAGAAATGATAATTATATCAAGCATTAATCTGCAGTCAGAGCATTTTGTTAAATGTAAAGCTGTTGAATTAAAATAATAATCAATAATACTTTTTCAGAACTATTATTGAAAAGCTTTCTGCTATGGGGCATTCTGAAGGTCATTTCCTGAGGGAACCCTTAAAACCTGTAAGGGTTGTGCCTGTTGTAAGTGCCTACTCACCTGGGAGCAGACCAAATCACCAGGCTGTTATTGACAGCATCCTCTGAGTCAGCATGCAGGCCAGCAGAGTCCCAGCTGCTTCCCACACCCTCCATTGTAGTTTGAGCATCTCATACTTTCCATTAAAAGCTACTATTTTTAGGTAGGAGATCAAATGCTCTTTGCACTTGTTTTGAGGAAAGGCATTCAATATGGACAATCTGAAAACAGATCTGAATCTCTAATGCACTGTAATCCTTCCATCACTTGTATGAGTTTAAAAAGTACAGCTATGCGAAATAACAGTATCTGCTATTTCTTTCACTCTTCACAGCAGACAAAAATTTGGAAAACAAACAACTTATGAATGTGCCAATATGATTTATAAATATAGGGGCAAGGGAAAAGCATTCAGAAAAACAATATACAGATTTTTCCAGTGGGTACGCAGTTCAAAAAGTGCCTGTGCCACACGGAACACTGATGATTTATAACTTGGGGATTTTAAGCTTTCTAAATGTATAACACTATTCCCAGAATATTTATTAAAAAGAAGAATAGTTCCATTGTGGAATAGCATTCAGTATGCGTATTTTTCCTGTTTAAACTGAGGAATATAGGAAAATAAAAAAAAAAATAACTTAAAAGACCAATCATTTACTTGTTTATTTGTTCTTAGCAATGTGCTTTAGCACAACAATTTATCCTTATTTCTTTATTTTCATTGCAGGCTAGCCTGCAAGTCTGGTAGATGTCAAGTAGTATTAGCAAAGAATCGAAGGTCATGGGCTGCCGCTGGCTACTGTGGTGTGAAGCTGACACTCTCAGTCAGCTGGGTGCAGTGCACTGCCTCACTGATGTATGGCCCCTATAGTGCAGAGTGAAGAATCATTTCCCCAACAGCATTGGGCACAGCTGCACTGCACACAAGTATGGTATAAAAACACAGTATATATGAAATCATCACCGGAATGTTTCTCAAGGTACAAACAGCAAATCATTTAACATACATAGTAAGCAAATACTGTGTGCATATATTTCACAGCTGCTCGGAAAATAATGCCTTCTGTTTTATTCTGTAGGTCCACAACATGAGAGGTATATGTTGGTAATATGTTAATAGAGGTTGAACCTTCTCACCAGTATTCCATTACATGTTGTTGCCACGTGACAGATGGCAACAGAGGGGGAGTCTGACACAATGGTATCTGACATGGAAGCGTGTTTGAAGCAAAGCCATGTCACTACATTCTTCCACATGGAAAAAGACTGTACCCACTGACATTCATTGACACTTGCTTAAAGTCTATGGAGACCAAACAGTGTGCATGAGCACAGTGAAGCAGTGGGTGGTGCACTTTAGTAGTATCAACAGTGGGGCACCTCTGCTGGTGCAGATTGTTATAAACATGGACAGCATGCAGGCTCTTGTTCATTGCTGGGGAATATGCATAGGTAATGGTATTGACTGTGTTGACAAAAATTGTTTTCTGGCTGAGAATTTGCACTATCAAATAGTGCTACTGTGCTCTTTGTATCTTTTGCAGTTTCCATGGAAATAGATAAGATACATTACTCTTGGAGAAACCTATGTGTATAAGATATTGAGGGCAGAATAACAGCAGAGGGAGAAACACAAATCAAAGTTCCTTTACAGTTCTCTTTTTGACTGAAAATAAATCTTTTCCACCCACTGCATTTAACTAGATGGATTTTGTAGGACAGAAGAAGTCAAGGAGAATAAGTTCTATGAAACTAAGTCCACAGTGGCCTTGATGTGTTTCCCTCTTGCACTAAGACATGCAATTTGTTCCTGGCCCTTGCTATCCTGTACACTGGCAGAGCTGATCACTAAGGCAGACACTGTGGACTAAAACTGCACACCAAACAAAAGATGGCTTCTGCTGCCTTTCCAGGTTGTCAGCCACACTACAGTACTGAACACCATTAAAAATTTGCTGGAGTGCTATTGATGCTGCAGCAGTTAACATTCTTTGCAATGACATTATTGTTAATCTGCCAAGAATTTGTACTCACAATACATAGAAATAATTAAGCTATGAAGCATCATTCTTTGAATAACTGTTTAATGCATGGGAAGGAAAAGAAAAATGGATGGGGTGAATCAGTGAAGTTTTTGTCCAAATTAAGAACTTATGGCCTCTATCATCACAACATCACAAGTGCCTATTATTTTTGCATTTCAGGAATTGAGGTCAGTGAGTCTTGTTCTGTCTGTGGGGCACCATCACCACCATACTCACTGCTAATCCAGTGTAGAAAGATTTACTGCCTGAATCACAGAAAACAATGAATGAACCAATCTTCTAGAAGTAAAAGTAGGTATACATTTCCATTTGAATCTCAAATACTTACAGATTTCAAAATAGTTTATCTTATTTATTTTTATTTCCTGCATTCCTTCTGATCACAGCTGAAGCAGAAAGCTTGAAACACAAAAAGAAAAGGTTCTTTAAATATAGGTGAAAGCATACTACTGATTCCAGTTTTCTGCCTTATTTCAAATATGCAAGAGATTATAACTGTTTGTGTTAGGTTCAGCTAAACAGTGAAACAAAATGCTTCTTTAAATAAAAACTGACATCATATTTAGACATTAAACATTTCAGTTGTCATTTAGAGAAAAAAAATTACAATTTCAACATCACTGTAACAAGCACAGTTCACAGAGTGTTTGGGGTCACTGATTTCCCTATAAGGCTTCCAGGTTCATGGTGAATCTTTTGTAATTCAGATCTCAATTCCTCTTTTTAAATTTTGTTACCATAAAGATTGAGGGAGAGAAACAGCCTCGAGATCATATCTTTAAAACTTTAATATTCTGTCTTACACTTTCTCTAAGTGGTTTAATTGATTCTCTTTCCTGAATGATTGATGTGCATGATTTTATGTGCTGTTGAATGCCACCTGTTCTATAATCATTTTAATTATTGAATTGCATCGTTGTGTACCAGCACATAACACTTTCACCTTAGTGTAAAGTGACAGGTCTATTTATACCTCTGTGTGATCTCCTGTTGCAGTAGGATCTCCACCATCACGATACAAATTGAGAGGCTCCAGTTTAGAAATCAAAGTAAGGCTTCTCTTTTATTTATTCTGTGAAGTGTGAAAAAGAGGATAGTCAGGTGAACTGGGGAGGTTCTATGAGGTTCTATGAGGTTGCTCAACCAAAAGTGGAACTGAGTGAAATAAGTCTTCTTCTGAGTGATGGGGTGAATAACTATTCTGAGTAAAATGTGGGGCTGGTTACTGAGAGACCTGCTTTGTTTTCTTTAAATGTGGGATCAAGGAAAGTCACAAACCTGAGGTAATTATTTCATACATTTCACTCCACAATATAAACTCATTTTTAGATCACACCACACAGCTGTGCAGTGAGTGTATGTGCTTATGGCTATAGCCATGATAAAACCTTTGAAGAAAATCCCTTCTGTAAGCACATCAGCTGAGGAACACAGAAAACAGAATGTATATCCCACACCATTAGTCTCGGTGCTTCTTCTTTACTACGATACTGTTTCATGTTTATCTACAAAAGCCTTCATAAACATATTTTTTAAGAAGTCACTTACGGTCAGTCTTAATGACTAGAATGTATAAAATAAATATTACTCGGGATTTGCAATGAAGCCCTTATCAATATATCACAATATGAATAAAACATTATTTAAGACAAATTAAGTTTAGCAAGTAATCTTTCCATTTCTAGTGTCATATCCTGGAGATTCAGCTGTTCATCTTCTAAGATGAATTCCCTTTAATATCAATTTGAATATGATGGGCAAGTATATTTAATATAAAAATCTCAGTAAGAATGTAGAAAGGTCTGAAACATATTCCTTAGTGGGGTCTGAACATCAGAGTATTAACAGTATTACAGGAAAGAATGAATAAATAAATACACAATTCTTGTACAACATCTTTAACCGCTGGAGTTAGATTTAAGACAGAAGCAAGGAATGCTCTGAATTATCCACTTTTGAGATGGAAAAGCATCACAGAAATTGAAATGGGAATCCTCAGCTGCCTGGCCGATTTTGTTGTTTCATATGAAACCAGAACAAGCTGCATCTTCTTGTTTTGCTCTTTTACTGTAACACACATTCACCACACCAGACTTAATTTTATCTTTGCACCTAAACTAATACATGCAGATTTTATGTTGTGACTTTAAAATAGGCTTTCCTGTGACTGCTGCTGCTTTATAGCAAAATTTTATTTCCAGATCTAAAACTGTGGTAGTGACCTAAATCTATAACATAAATCTTTGACTAAGACACGGGATAACTAAGCTGAAACAAAAAGCAATTGAACAATGGAATGAAAAAGAATATTAGCTTTATGTCCTTGTCTTTCTTCAGACCTAAGCTCAAATTCAGGCTTGGATCATAAACCAAAATGAGTTTGATCTTCTAATTTTGGCATCCATTTGTGGAAATTGAGTACTTCAATGAAGTTAACAGTCCCTGATCTAGAGAAACATGAAACTGAAAGGCCCCCAAGTGTTAGCAGCAAGCACATGGAGACTGGTCTGCAATAAATTGCCATCAGTCTTTCCCATCCTTGGGACCATATCTGACACAAGCCAGTGCAACTTGTCTTTAGTTCAGAGATGGTATAACAGACTGGAGAACTCTCAGGATGATATTTGGTTTTAAAATAATTAGCAGAACAGGCCTGAACTTGATCACGAAATGGCAACAGCTCCTCAAGAATATCTAAGAACTGAATACATATTCTTCAGCACTAATTTCAATTTGGCATGTTTAAGGAATAAAAATTCCACTTGTTCCTCATTTGGAAAATGTCTTAAAACCCTATGAGTTGAGTAAATTAAATGGACTGAATTTTGGAATTTGTGGTTTTCTGAGTTTAGTATATTTGTTCTATATTATGCAGCTTTATGAAATATTCTGCAACATGGGCTTCATTTGGGAATTGAGAAAATAAATGTTACAATAAGGAAAATACAGCTGTTCCTACCATTTGTTTAATGCCCTTAAGAAATTTACTGGACTCTGGGAATGTTGACAGATGAATTTGTGAACCTCATTTTCATCTTTCAAATCAAGATATTTTAGTCTCTTCAGGAGCTGGAATGGAACCTGAAAGACTTCAGCCTCACTTAGTAAGCAAAACTTATGTCTTTTGTGCCAGAGAGCACGACATTAACTTTGTTCAATCACTTCACTTCTGTAACAACAGGTAAAAAAGTACAGGCTTAGGAAAGGAAGAGGCTTGTAAACAATAAACAGTCCAAACTCCACTTCCCCATTATCAGAACTGATTTTCCTCTTATCTTTGATTCACATATTGAAATGTATGATCTAATCCTACAGAAATATCTCTTTACTGGATCTTCACCTTGAAACAGTTTAGGGAATTATGCATCCATTTTCAAATAACAATCTGGGGAGATAACTACTTATGTTTCATACTCAACTAAAGTGAGATTTTGAAGTTAAATTCCATATCTTGATGAGTTGAAATATGGGTGCAATCTTACTTGGTATAAAAAGCCCATTGGTACATTCAGTGGATGAAATATGTGCCAAATAATTTAACAAAATAGCAACATAGTACTTTAAATAAGGCAGTACACACAGGTTTGAACTTAAACAAAAACATTTGATAATAAAATGAAGAGAACCAGCAATCAAGTACAGGATCTGGCTCACTGTTGTGTTTAAAAGAAATCAGTAAAATATTTCGTGTATTAGAAAGCATCCTGTTCTTTAAGATTTGGCCAGAAAAATCATTCTTTGTCCATTTTGTTTCAGGCTATACATATTGTTAATATTTTCTTTGTCATTTCTGATAACTATATAGTGATGAGCACTTACAACTATAACCTTAATTATGGTACATCCTTATTTTTAAAGAATTCCAGTTCAGTCAAGTCAAACACGGACAACTGCCTCTTCTTACACTAAGATGTGTTGCAGTAGTTCCATAAAGCTGCCAAATGCTTTACATATTTTTAAACAAAAAAAAAAAAAAAAAAAAAAAAAAGAGTCCAAAACTGTGTATTTAATACTTTCCTTTTCTAAAACAAATAAAAGAAGTTGACTTTACAAAATGGAAGAATTATCAGAATTTGGGATCTCTATTCAATATCTACCATTCAGAAAAACAAACAAGTGTTCTTTTACACTGTAGCCCTTATTTGTACAGGATAGATGAAGTAACTTTAAGTATATAACATTACAATTCTGGGTTCTCCTAAGTCCATCACAGTCCAACAGGTTTTCATTGGAGCTACCCCATGCTGGACATATACTGACTTTGAACAATTTTTACATTTAGATACTTAAGATTTCATCCTACATGTGAAGAACATACTGATGACAGAAAGATTGCATGAATTAGACATAAATAATAATTCAAATATGAGGGACTGTAAGAAATGTTCTAAAGTACAAAGGATATCCTGATATCAACAAGATCAATCAAAGAGAAATGTAATGCAATTTTCAGAGGAGAATGCAAGTGAAATGCTTCCAAATTCCTTGTTCAAGGTCAGGGAAATTTTGAGATGCCATCCAGAAATCAACTCATCTAAGGGAATATCTCAGTGAAATACCTGGCTTCACATTATAGAGTTCAACAGTAGAAGGAAACTCTAGTACCAGGTTGTTCAGATTCTGTCAGTAACTTCTCTTTAAGCCCTTTAAGTTATGTTTGACTTTCAGAAGGACATCCAGCTTTGACTTCAAGACTGCAATACAGTAAGAATTCAAGCACTTCCATTGTTCCAATGGTTAATCAATCTCACTTTTAAGAATATTGTGTCTCATTTTAATTTCAACTTGTCTGTCAGCAGCTCCCAGTCATTGGTTCAGTGTTCTGTATTTTTCCCCTGAAGGTACTTAGACATTATAATGAAATTATCTCTCAGAGATATGCAGTCTCTTTAGGGCGTTTTACAGTTCTCCTCTGTACCCCTGTTCTAACATCCTTTTTAAAAATGTTGATACCAGAACAGTACATGCTACCTCTATACCAGGATAGCACTGCCATACCATGGAAAACAACTGAAATCACTTCCCTGCTCCCATTCATTACCCCTTTACTTATGCATTATAGGATCTGCCAACACCCTGCTGTATAACACCAGTGTAAATTTTGTTGCTTGTTCTCTATAAACACAAATTGCCCCATCTAACATGGCCTTGAACACTTCCAGGGATGAGGCATAATAAGAGAGAACTTATTCCAGTGTCTCACCACCCACAACATAAACAAAAGCTCTTCCTTGTATCCAGTCTAAATCTACCCTCTTCGGTGCATCCTGTACTTGCATTACTCGCCCTGGTAAAAAGTCTTTTTCCATCTTTAATGTACGTTCCTTTTATATACCAAAAAGCCCCAGTAAGTCTCTCTGGAGGATTCCTTTTTCCAGGCTGAAAAATCCCTATTTCTCTCAGACTTTCTTCAGCTCTCTGAGCATTTTTGCAGATCCATTCCAGCACTTTCCTTTCTCTCTTGTGCAGGAGGCCCCTGACCTGGATGCAGTGCTATAAATGGGGCATCAGGAGAAGAGACTGGCGGTCTTCTCTCTCATGATAGCAATAGGACTCAAGGGAGTTGCATCAGGGAAGAGAGTCAGGATGAGGAATAGAAAAAGGATTTTTACTGGAGAGTGGTTAGGCACTGAACAAGCTTGCAAAGGCAATGGTCATGGTCATGGTCCAGTGCTGGAGTTCAAGGAATGTTTGGACAGTGCTATCAAAAATAGGGTTTGAATTTTGAGAGGTCTTGTGTGGAGCCAGCAGTTGGACTTGATCTGTGTGGGTCCCATCCAACTTGGGATTTCTATGATTCTATGATTGATTTTTGTGATTCTCTTATGATGGGAGGGACTCTGCTCCCCTGTCCCCATTTTGAAATTCAGGGGCTTGAAAGGTGTCAGAAGAGTGATTAAGAGTGGAAACTGAGACACATATGTGTATATTAGCCATATGTATATATATATATATATATATATAATATATATATATATAATATATATATATATATATAGGATGCATATTAGCCTTTTCCTTGTCACTAGTTCTCCTTCCTTATTAATCAAAGGAGTACATTTTCTTTAAACTTCTTTTTCTGGCCATCTATAGAATCCCATCTTACTATTCCTCACATTACTTAATAAATTCAGCTCCAACTAAGCCACAGTTTTCCTCATCCCATTCCTGCTCACCCAGGCAGTATTCTGTCCCTGGTTCTGCCACCTATGCATTTCTTTCTTATACTTTAGTTCAGCCATGCTGACCTCCTGACTTCCTTGCTTGATTTCTTGTGCATGAGAATTGAGAACTCTTATGCTCTAAGAAAAACTCTGCTCCTTTATCCCCAAGGTCAGTTTCTAGGGTGGCCCATCCACTAATTCCTTAAACAACTGAAAGTTTGCTCTTGTAAAATTCAGTTGTTATTTTACTCTGAACTTAGATTTGATCCATTCACTCTTTTCAAATTCTCAAAGAAAAATCAGAAGAAAGAAGCAGAAGAGAACAGAAGAATCACCACATAAGGAGACTGAAGATAAAACACAACCTGGACACAGTCCTTGAAACTGCTGCTTCCCATGTGTGTGGTTAGATAAATTGCTAAATAATTCCATGGAGTACATCTAGGCATCAGCAGAAAACATCCTTTCTAATTTGGCAATGGAAAATTCCTTCTGGACTCCAAATCTGCCAAGCCTGATAGAGCCATTTCATTAATCTCATATCCTGTTTCAGACAAAGAAATATTTATTTTTGTTTTGTTTTGTAAGAAAGCCAACAGATCTTCTTAATCAGATCAGCATATTGTTGTAATGAATGAATGAATGCATATAGTTTTATTTTTGGCACAGCTGGAAGAACTTGAAAATAAACATCAGTGTGAATGTTAGGGCTTTTCCTCACACTTCAGGGATGCAGACATTTGAAATATATCTCTTTGTGCTGACACCAGAAGCAGAGACTTTGGTGAGAAGAGCTTATATCGAACCCTGAAGCTACTGCTGCGGTGTGAAGACTTAATGGTGCACAGCTACAAGGGTTCAGGCAGCTCTGAAGCATTTCCTCACAACAGTGCAGACCCACCCTCAGGTCATTCCTGTTCTTCACCCTAGGGAAAGCACTATCATTTCTTAAAGTTTACAATCTGAAATACACACTAAATGAACGGAATAGAAATATATAAAACTCAGAACATAGCTACATGAACCTAACCCAATCTATCAGAATTTCCAAATAAACACAATCCATTTACATGCTAATTCTCTCCTCCCACATAATTCATGGCCAGTTATTTACCTCCACAGCTAATGCCCAACAGATCTTTCCCTTCAGAAAAACTGGAGTTGTCTGAAAAGCAGAAAACATTTGGCAGAAATAACCATAATGAAGATAAGTGTTAACACAACATGTTAAACTCAGTCCAGGATGCAAGCTTTCAAACTGTTATTTCCAGCTTACAGTTGAAAAACTGTTTTAGACAACATAAAAAGCTGTATCTAACACTTTCTGACAGGACCATATTGGCTGGGACTAACACAAAAAGGAGGTGTACATGAAAAGGCAAGGATGACTTAACATTTCTACAAAAATTACTGCGCTATCAAAATAATCAGAAAATTAAAAGCTAAAGTACTGAGAGAAACTAGCCAGTTTACCTTCCAAGATCTTCAGCTAGAATATCAATGGGACCCATTAGCCCTTTACAGCTATTCAGATGTTTGTTTAAAATAAATTAAAGAAATCTGATCTTTAAGAGAGAAAACAGAAATAACAATGATAGAATAACTCAATCAAATGAACAAATTCCTGCTGTGGTCCACAGAGAGTGCAGAACAGAAACAACTATTACTATTGATCAGGACCCATACAAGTCAGAGACTAAAGGTTAAATAAAACAATAAAGAAGGGTGCCAAAAGCCACTGAAAATGACAAGAGAAAGGATAGGCTGTAAACTGGCATAGATCTATAAAAGAGAGCTTCCGAACCGTAGTCTGGCTGATACATATGCTGGCAACAGAGAGTATATCTGCATATAATGGGGGAATTCAGCCTTCCTCTTTTCTCCCTTAAGAGAAACGCATTAAGAGGCTCCCAAAAAAAACAGCAATTCATTATCATGAGGCCTAAATACCAATCTTCACCTCCATCAATTACTTTGACAGTGTTTTACTTCCATAGTTTGCAGTAGGATCAAAACCCAAAACCTGCCTCCATGGGTAAATACCAAGATATGTGGATAAGGGTTTTGCAAGAGTTTGTAGCTGATGTTCCCAATTTTGCACAGTTCCTCACAAATAGATCTAGAGGAATCCATTATTTTCCTTTCTCCCATTTAATGTCTGTAGCAGAATTTAAATGCTATTCATTCACTTTAGAAATCTTACAAGCCTTGAAATTCAATTTGAATTGAAAGTAAAAAAAAAAAAAAAGTTTTTTTTTTTTTTTTTTTTTTAAATCATATAAAACATGTTCACTTTGCTTTATTTCATATTTTTTCATTCATTGTGAGTTCAGGTCATTTTTTTCTACTACAAAAAGAAGAAAAGCTTCTAAAGTAAGCAAAGGCCTTATAACATTCACTTAAAAAAATGAAAAATTAATGTTTTAAGGTTATAATTACCCTGAACAACAGTATCTTGGATAAGAAAGATGAAAGGCCTTTTACAGGAGTGCTAAACTCAATGTTTGGGCAGACTTGCACCTTCCTCAACTCTGCCTGAGGAGGCAGCCACCAGCACCAGAAAGACTGAAGCACATTGGTAGAACCTTGCAGTAGTGCAAAAAGCAGAGCCAGCAAGGTAGACAATAAAGCCACATAGCCAACACAAATGGTGGTAGGCTTATTTACTGGCAACTTTCATTTGTTTTGACTGTGCAGGCAACGTCACAGCTTTTACTTTGAGAAATAAGAAATGTAAAGAGATTGAGCAGAGTGAGGAGTTATAGAGTACTACTATGCACCAGTTACAAAATTAAGATGATCTGATGAAAAATAAATAACACAGTTATTCACAGCCTCTGACTGACATTATTTCTTAACAGGGATTTGTGAGCTGGAGGAAGATTTCAGTGTCTCAGCCAAAGGTGATAACAATAGAACTGGAAAAGCTACAGACAATGGAAGCCTGGTTGGTGGAATACACTTGATGGCATACAAAGAAAGAAGCCTTTAAACCAATGCAGATGCCTTACTGTTAAGCTTTTGTCGTAATTTTCTACACAGAAAAAAAATGTCTTGCATGGCAAGTACCATTCCTTAAGAGCAAAGTTTCCACATTAACTGTCTGCTGCAATAGGTTTCTGCCAGAGTCGAACTGGAGCTCCTTAAGATAATTATCTGACCTCGTGCTCTGTGCTTTCTACGGCAACTCTTTCTCCAGAATCAAATGTTTTGAAAGTTGGCAGCACAAGAAGCTAAATTCTCCCAGCACCAAGCTCCTATTCTTTCAGCTGGGGTGCAAATTTTTCTTTTTACATGTGAATTCAAATATCATTTTCAATCTTAATTTCATCAGAAAAAAATGTGAACTTCATTAATTAAAAAGAAAAAAAAAACAAAAAACAAAACCAACACAAAGACATGGAGGCTTTAGGAGAAAGATATTTTGATTTATGTTCTTACTGTTCTAAATTTTTGCAGGAATAATATCCCAGGTTTGTTCTCCCTTATAGTTTATTTTATTGCATGAAATGTGGTTATATTTAATTTTTTTGTGATCGAATTTTAATGGGAAGTCATTTAGTTACATAATTACACAGATATTTAAGTCACCTTTTGATATAAATATGTTAAATGTTCTGGACTCACCATATTCTTAGTGGGTTTTATCACAGCTGGTAATATTAATTGCTGTAATTTCTGCCACATCCTTTATTTTGTGCTTACTTTCTCTTGAAGATAAATTTTTGCCCTCAAAGTAATATGACATTCTAACATGAAAGAACAGTTGAAACCATATGGTTAAGACCTTCAGCTTACCCAGTATCCAGTGGTTTCAGAATCAAGTAGTTCTCCAGAGAGCTTTGGTGAATGTATTTGCACCTGCAGATTATGACCTTTTGCAGATTGCACACCCTAGAACAGCAAACAGATGCATTAATGAAGCCTCTGAAAAGGAAAATTCCTTTGGACATTGCTCATCTGTGACCACTGGAAAAAACTGTTTTCTGTGCTGCTTTGTTTGGAAGAGACAATTTATATGCTGTGTCCTAGGAGAAGAGCCACTGCCACAAACACATGAATCTGTTGGAACACAGGAATACCACTGTGAGCAGAAGGAATACAGCATCAACAGCGTATTGAAATATATCATACATAAAAATGATGCACACACAGAAGAGATATAAATCAGGAAAAAAATGAGCTACAAAAACAGGCAGCTTCCTTGCTGTCAATATCCATTATCACATGGGCTAGGGAGGTATTACACAGGCAAGGTGTTGCTCTGACTCAGCAAACTGGCAAGTCCCTGATAGCACTCATTTGCTGATCAGCTCATACAGGTATAACAGTTCTCAAACATGCAAATGAGGAGTCTGCTTCTGCACATGGAGTTAATGCCCTGCATGAGGATTTTCTTTTTTCCTTTATTAAAAAAAGTTGGACATTTATAAATGGCCTCATTCCACCTATTTGATGTAAATAATTCCACAGCTTTTTATTACCCAAATTTCCAGGTGATAAAACTTACTGCTCTCTGAGGCTAGACAAAGGAACTGATGTGTGTATCCATGGAGATATGCAGACGTATGCAAGAAGAGGAATAAAAACTGTATAGCATAAGAAAAAAGGCCACTAGATTTCATATTGTTCTCTTTTTTCATCCTCCAAAGGACATAAGTTGAAATAAATTGCATAATTCTTACATATTTAGGTAGCAGAAAATTCTGCTCTTACAGGAAATTACAGGAATTTACAGAGAATAAATGAAAATAATCTCTTGTTAGAGGCATAATTAACAGATGCTAAGTAGGAAAAGAAAAAAAAGAAACAAAGTGTGTGGAACAGCAGAGTATCAGCCAGCTTGGTAATGAACAAATGATTATTTAATTCTCTAACATCTTGAACTGCAAGAAAAGCTAGTCTCCAATACTGTGGCTAACTTCTTCATTTGTAAGCTATAAAATCCAATAGCAAGAATGAGTACTGAAGCATTTTATAAGCTTAATATTGCAAAGGAAGTTTCTTGCTTGAAATTCAAGAGTATATTCTCAATTTGTCTCATGGCTCGGACAGGCCAAAATTCTAGCTATCTATATCTATAGGTATCTATAATACCTAAAGAAGAAAATTTTAAATGTATTAACACCTATGTTTATTTTTAATAAAAAGACAGATTTCCTCAGATATTTATGTATACATACACACATGTATAACTATGGGGAAAAAAAATATGTTGTTTGATTGTTTACACAAGACACAGTACTCACTGGAATAATTCCAAAGGTGCAAAGCAGTTTAGATAGTCCCTTTCAACACAAGAGCAAAAGATATTTATATCAGCCTATCCAAATACTGAACAGTAGTTACTGAAGGAGGTATGCGACAAGGCATATCTTCACATCTAAAAATATTGTGAAGGGTCCAAGACCCTCTAAAATAATTTCATTAATTGGAGTTGTTCACGGTGGTTTTAACTGCTTAGCTACAGTAATAAAGAAAAAAGAACAAATCCTTTTGGGGTGTTGTTGCTTTTCTTGTTTTGTCGCTTTCTTTCCCCCTTAGACAAGAACAAAGGAGAAAACAGCATGGTGGTATTGTACAGACTGTATGGGAACTGCTGAATCATGGCCTGAATCTCTGATTGATCACCTGAGGCAAACAACAAGTCAGCTATGGGAGCACAGGTGAAGGGGTGGAGCCTGGCTCCACCTCTCCTAAAACCATTTAAGAGCTGACTAGCAGTAGGAAAAGATCTCTTCTGGAGATCCTCTCCACTGGAGTTTCCTAAGCAAGTCCAGGATACGGGTGAGTGTCCCTATCTTTTCTGTTTTCTGCTTTGGTGTAATGACTATATAGCCAAGCTCTCTGCTCTACTATAACATCTGTATATTCATTGATTGTACAACAGATCCAACGGCCACATTGTGTAAGAAAAGAGGTAGTAAAACCTAGAAAGAAGTTGACAAAAATGAACAATGTTACTGAAGAGCTCCTGGATGAGAACCAAGAATACTGAGAGAGGTTGTGGGTGCCCCATCCCTGAAGGTGTTCAAGGCCAGGCTGGATGTGGCTCTGAGCAGCCTGGTCTAGTGGTTGGCAACCCTGCCCGTGGCAGGGGGTTTGAAACTAGGTGATCTTTGAGGTCCTTTTCAACCTAGGCCATTCTATGATTCACTTGGATCACAAACGTTTGTGACAATGCCTGGGAAAAATAGAGATTTATATAATCATAGAATCGCAAGGTTGGAAACGACCTGCGAGATATCTAGTCCAACCACCCTCCCATTCCTATTAGTACCACAAGCTACTAAACCACATCTCATAGCTCCTCATCCAGACATCTCTTGAACACTGCCAGGGACGGCGACTCCACCACCTCCCTGGGCAGCCATTCCAGTGCCTGACCACCCTCTGAGAGAAAAAGTTTCTCCTAATGTCCAACCTAAACCTCCTCTGGTACAACTTCTGGCCATTTCCTCGGGTCCTACTATTTGCCTGGGAGAAGAGGCCAGACCCTTTTTCATCACAGCCTCCCTTCAGGAAGTTGTAAACTGTCATAAAGGGACTAAGGGAGTGATTATTCTATGAAATAAAAATTCACTAAGTTGCAGGCACAGCTGACTTATTTAGAAAGTGAATACCTAAGCTATGAACTCACTGCATCATAACCTTTTAACATGGGTTTGTAGAGCGGCAAAAGAAAAATGCATCAGTTATTAACCACAACACAATGGATGCAACAGGTGAGTGGGAATTGGAAAGACTCATGGAAAGAAACTCCAATAAACACCTGTGTGATTCAGAAGCCCTTTACTTATACTTGTGTAACCAGCTTCTCTCTCACACTAGACGGTGAGCTCAGTTGACTTTCAGTGCACACCAGACGAGCCAAACACAAATCCTATTTGTGAACTTTTAAACTTTGTTAGGCATGGAATGTTGGCACTGTATTTTAGTCAGCTCCCATTTTTTAAATTGTTTTTATATTTTTTTACTTTACTAGCAGTTCATGCAAAAAGGAAGATCTGACATTATTATATAATATAAGCATTTTGGGATTCTTCTGTATGTGGTTCTATAATTTGCTCTTACCTGCAGTGGTCAGTCACTGGTGGGAATGTTCTCTGAAGCCATCTACTGTTCATTTTAAGAACATCCAAAGCCCAGAGCATCTGAGCTTGAGTCAGTATTTGCAAATCAGATCTTGTTTTCTTTTAAAGTTTCCCACAAGACTTCTTTGGCAGTCAGTGGAAAAAGCTTCACATTATTAATGCTATCCAATTCTATTAGAAATATTGGGTTAGCTATCTGGGACACAGAGATAATTCAAAGCCTCCATCTGTATAAAAGCGTTTGATTCTGAAAAAGTTTTATATAAGCAGTGAAAACAGGTAAATCTACTCAGCACTTATTGCAGAATCTGACCATAGCATAACAGACATATACTTTTAAAGCAATTAAAAGTTTTTCTTCATTTATTTTTAAACCCCAAAATGTAGACATATAATGGAACTTAACAATTCAGGCTGAATTGAGTACAAAATCATACCACCATTTACAAAATAGCTTTTTTCCATCTAGTTCAGAATTATATCCAAGAAATCTGCTTGGTTTTTAACTGTGAAAAATGTCACAACCACAAAATACCGGTCTTTTTCATTCAAGCGATATTGATATAAATATTTAAGCTGTCTGAGGCAAGGCATTTTCATGTATATTTCATTTCACATTTAGATTCACAGTCTTCTGATTTACTGAACACATCTGCATCTCTGTATTTTTAAAATGTGCAGTGGACAGAATTTGCCTCTCTGATTTATATCTTGATCAAGCTGAGTGGAACAAATACATTTTGGACACCAGCTACATGTACTCAGTCTCTAACAGAGGCTGAGAAGGCTTCCAGTTCCTATCAACTGTATTGGTGTATCCATTTTGTTCTCTGTATTGCATCAGCTTAAAAAAACAGGTTGACAGGCACAGAAGAAAGTAAAAGCCATAGTCTGAATTAAAACAAAAACAAAACAAAAAAAGAAAACCTGTTAAATAGAAC
The DNA here is from genome assembly GCF_023343835.1 of Lagopus muta. NCBI lineage: Eukaryota > Metazoa > Chordata > Aves > Galliformes > Phasianidae > Lagopus > Lagopus muta. The sequence continues at coordinate 41,515,071 of NC_064434.1, forward strand.
TGTTATCTTACAGTACTACATAAAAGAACTTTTTCTCTAATATGAAAATAAAATAGTATTTTTAAAAGACAGAAAAAACTTATTTTCCTGTTATTTTTGAGCAAATAGAAACTAATGTTTGAATACTATCACCCTATGCACTTTGTCCCTAAGGCACATATGTCAGTGCATCAGACTTGCTCAATTTCTGGGTAAGTCTGGTTTGTTACACTTCTATTTGAAGGTAAAATATTCGAGCTACCTAACTACAAAAAAAAATACTTAAATGTCTACACAGACACCTAAAAGTACAGCAACCATTATTACCATCATCATTAACTATTTAACAGATTTTTTTTTTTTTGCAGATGTTTTATGAGACAGACTGTGTAAGTGTTTATGTTCAGCCACCTGCTACCCCCTTAATGCCCAGATTTGCATTTCATCCTGGTCAGGCAGCAAGGCCTACACAGACTTTTCTACATTTAACAGTCATCAACCACTAGCCATGAAATAAGTTAAATTCATTGTCGAATTTGTCGAGTACAGAAGACAAGATGGCACTAATTATTTTAAGTAGTGGGTTTTCTTCCAGATTTACTTCAGTTCCCCCACCTGTTAGGTATCTTGACTTTCTTTGCACTACTCTCAATAATACAACAACTTTGCTGAGACCATTCAAATTCACTACAGCGTTAATGTCAATGTCAAGCTTACCGCCATCTAAGAGGGACTGTATTTTTACTATTCAGTCCCCGCTAAAGCATCTCAGTTTCCCACTTGCCAAATCACAGCCATGGCAACATGTGATGGCTGCCTGAAGCTCTCTGTGAGTAGCCCACACAGGTGGGTGCATATGCCAGCAGTTTTTAGAAGTGAATAGAAATGAAACCCAGCTACCTCTGAACAATGAACACTGTACATAACAGCTCTTAATTTATCAAAACATGAATTTCTCCACTTCTGTTTTGAGAGGAAATCACCCTCCTATTGGAGCAATATGGCAGAGGTGTCTTAGGGACCTTAACTTCTTCTGTACTGAAACTGAAAATTCATTGAGGAATAGGTACCTTTCTGGTTATGTCTGCCTACTAATTATCCAGTATGTGAGTAGAGCATGTAATGATATTGACCATGAAAACAGTCACTAATAACACAACAACATTCAATAAAATAATAAATTGTACCTCTGCTCAAGATTTTTACTTTATTGCTTTTGAATTTATACATTTTTCTCTAAGTATCAGAGTACAGTATACCAATGTATTTAAATCATGCTTGTTATGGCAAACTTATTCCACGAAAGCATCCTGGGAAATCTCTTTGCAACCTTTCATTACTAAATCAATTTCAACAACAACAAAAAAATATTTTCCTTTACTCTTTCTGAAAAAAAAGCCTGTTCAGTGAAATAACATGTCAGTATTTTAATTTCGGTAAGTTTGAATCTTATACCATACAGGAAGCATATCATGGTTCTTGCTAATAGACAGTATAAATGGCTTCTGCTAACCACGAAAGAATGGGACATCCAACAGGCAACAAAGGCTTTTGAGAGACAGTGATGGGTCTAAACTTGATGCAGCCCTCTCCTCAAATATCGTGTTGTGATCCACTCAGACAAATTACCTTGTTTGCTGAATTGGGGCTTAAATAGATGGACAGCACCTCTAACAAACCACATTCCTTTTTCCACAGTACAGTTTTGAATATAGAGAAAGGACAAGGTAGCTTTATTTTTAGGACAGACCTGCTTTACAAACACTGCAGCTTGCTGAGGCGCTTCATTCATGAAGTACTACACAAGAAGAATGACAATAGCCAAAGCTGACCCTTAATTCCATAAGCAAAAATAAGCATGAGAGTTTGTTTTTGTTTGATGTGAGGATATTGATTAGATTCACAGAAAATGTCAGTGAATCAGCTCCACAAAACTTGTGCAGAATGCTCCACTTTCACAATGGCTCTAGCAATGCAGACAGTAATGGAGGAATAAAATATGCAATTTCCCTATCAGTGTTCTCAAGTTACATCACGTTTTCCATTTTGATTCCTTTACACACATATTTATTAAATAGAAGCAATCACATAATGAATACAGAGAGGTAATTTACCTACTACTTAAAAAGAAATCAATACTGAATTGCAGTGGAAAAAAAGAGAAGGCAGATGTGTACCTGGGGGAAAATAAATGTTCTTCCAGTGAATTCACATTATGAACCATGCCTGCCAGCCAAAAAAAGTATTAATCTGATACATGGTATGGCTAAGTCAACAGGGGCGAAGAGTTCTGTGCATGAGAAATGCTGGCCAATATCTGACTTATTTGTTCTTAACAAGGATATGACAATGACTGTGGTAGCAAAAACTCCAATCAGCAAGAAATTAAATTGGGCACAAATAGGACAAGCTGAAGTCCTTTCACATCAAGATTGCCTAGATGACAAATTCTAATTCTGCAAGATTCAGAAATAAAGAGCAGGTATTAAAGCCCATGAATTGCTTTAGTTTTGTATCAGGTTGCATTTAACTGAAGTTTTCGAGGTTTGTTGGTTTTTTTGTTGTTTTTTTTTCTTCAAACTAACTGCAGGATATCAAAGCTTGCATTTTTAAATTGTGCTGAAATTCTGGTACGATCACTGAACTTACAGTAGGTCATCAAGAAAAGATATTTACTGTATTAAAACTATAAGAGCTGGCAACAAGTGTGATTTGAACAGAAGTTTTAGTACTTTATAACTTCAATGGTGCTAATTAATGATTAGTTTCACATTATTTTCCATACTTCCTTTTTTATGAATATATACTATCAACACATTATATGTAGAAAAAAAACAAGTGTGTAATATCCAGAACATGTGAAGTTATGAGATAAAAAATGAATCTGTGATCCTGAACAATTTGCTGTTGTTAATGGTACATTCACTTATGATTATTTTTGTTCTTTCCTGTGCAAACAGTTTGCTTAGGTGCTATTTCTGCCAGCATGTGGTAGCTGGATAATTTAGGGAGGTGGTATACAGAGGTTTTTATCTCAATAAAAACTAGCAATTTTAAAAGCAGTCTTTGACAGAAGATCTAAATCAACTCATGGTAATCAATATTATTAAGATATTTTTTCTGCATGTGTCACAGCAAAATAATAAAATTGCAGTCTTTCTTCTGTAGCTAAGGTGGGTGAACCAGGAGTTAAATAAGCAGATATATATATATATTGGAAATATACGACGTACTTTCCAACATTTAAAAGCATTTCCTGGCACAGCTCTGAGAAGTAATTTAGAGACTGCTCGTTGCCCAAGGGAAGAGGACAGTTCAGGGGAGCTTTATATAAGTTTAATATAAGTAACTAATTTTTCAAGGCCTCAGAAAGGTTAGCAGTGTTTCAGCTAAGCAGCCTGCAGCCACAGAAGCAGCACTCCACAACTGTCTTCTTACAACAGTAACTATACTACATATGAGTTGGCCTCCAACTTCACCTCATTTTGTCTTTATTCAAGCTTGTGTGCTTCATCATTATCACTTCTTACGAGCATGTGTTATTTCTCACTTGCTCCACCTTAGACCTTCTGAACCCTCCTTTACTATGTTCATCCCAGGTAGCGCCTCTTCCTTCTTCTTGTTATTCTGGAAACTTGCAGCAGCTGGGTGAGTACATGGCAAAGGATCCCAGTGGTGGCAAAGGCAGCAAAACAGATCGTGACAGTTTGTCCCATACATACTGACTGCACTTAATTTCTCATGTACCAGATTCTCCCTTAGGCCACTGCAGCCCTGAAGAAATCATTCATATTGACAGCTCACAGACGTGGCCAGGACATCTGTTCCTCAAGTGGCTGTATATTCTTGGTAATATGCAGATATAACCAAACAGAATGAATGCCATTGGAAGGATAAGGAGCATCTGAAAATAAAAGCTAACAGTAAACTAGAAAAAGCTATACCACAGTGCACTTGTTTTTTCTACTAAAATTCCTTAGTCCCGACAAATAAACTCATTCCAGTAATAGAAATCTGTCATGGAGTTAACTAGATCAATCTATGCCTGTGACAGGGGTGCAAGTAGGCCCTTGGGCCCCTCTCAGCCCCACAAAATGGGAAGGAGAAGGGATAGGGAGATAGGGAGCTGGCTCAAGGAAAGGAAAAAAAAAGCAGCAATTACCTATGGAGGAAAACTTATTTTATTAACTATGATAGTGGAACACAAGATAACACAGTATAATAATACAACCTAACTGAAATTGAGACTAATAAATCAAATAAGATGGGAGAAAGTGTTCCTGAGACTGATCAAACCTGAAAAGCTTGGTATGGCTAGGAAAGCACAATACAACACCCCCTGCAAGGCACCCAGAATTAAAGCATTAACACTTTAACTCCCAAGTGCGCTATATGATGTTATGATGCGAAATACTGAGAACCAAAAATAACAAAACCATGACAAAATCTCATCATGGATCCAAAGATTATTGGTCTCTTTCCAGTTTGTAATTCCATAGTAATTTTATACATCACAGTATCATCAAAATGCGGAAAAAGATCAGAAAGTACAGGCAAGTTCTTTTTACAATCAAGAATTTTGTCAATAATTTCCTTTAGACAAAAAACACAGACTGCTATCCATCATCTGAGAAAATTTTAAAAATGCTCTGCAAGAGCTCTCTAGCAAGGGAACCTAAGTTTTTCACCAGTGCTGGCAGTATATGCAGCTAGAATCATAATCATAGAATTATAGAATGTCCAGGATTGAAAAGGACCACAATGATCATCGAGTTTCAACCCCCCTGCTATGTGCAGGGTCGCCAACCAGCAGACCAGGCTGCCCAGAGCCACATCCAGTCTGGCCTTGAATGCTTCCAGGGATGGGGCATCCACAACCTCCTTGGGCAACCTGTTCCAGTGTGTCACCACCCTCTGACATAAACCTCCTCTGTCTTGGTTTAAAACCACTCCCCCTTGTCCTTTCACTATCCACCCTCATAAACAGTCATACCCTCCTGTTTATACGCTCCGTTCAGGTCTTGGAAGGCCACAGTGAGGTCTCCCCAGAGCCTTCTCCAAGCTAAACAAGCTGAGTTCCCTCAACCTTTCCTCATAGGAGAGGTGCTCCAGCCCTCTGATCATCTTAGTGGCTCTCCTCTGTACCCACTCCAAGATCTCCATGTCTGTCTTGTGCTGGGGACCCCAGGCCTGGACACCGTACTGCAGATGGGGCCTCACAAGAGCCGAGTAGAGGGGGACAATCACCTCCCTCTCCCTGCTGGCCATACCTTATTTGATACAGCCCAGAACACAGTTGGCCTTCCAGGCTACAAGCGCACACTGCTGGCTCAAGTCCAGCTTCTCGTCCACCAGGACTCCTGAGTCCTTTCCCACAGGCCTACTTTCAAGGAGATCTTCCCCCAGTTTGTGTAAATACCTGGGATCACCCTGGCCCGAGTGCAGCACGTTGCATTTGGCTTTGTTAAACTTCATTAGGTTCTCATGGGACCACTTCTCCAGCCTGTCCAGGTCCCTCTGGATGGCTTCTCTTCTCTCTACTGTATCAACTGCACTGCTCAGCTTGATGTCGTCTACATAGGTATGAAAGTCCTATGCAATTTTCTTCTGTGTTGTTTTAGAATGCAACAGTCATTCGCACAGAAATGTGTCTTCCTCATAGGAGGGTAAATAAGTACTTTGAGTGAGTTTTAATAGCTGGTAAAAATTCTTTTTCATAATACCTGCTATTTCAAAAAAGTTCTGAAGCTCCTGTAAAAGTATATTAATATTTCTACAAGCATCACCTTGCCAAATTTCCCTTATTGTCCAATTTCTCAATCATCCCTAGACTATGAACACAAGTAAATCCTTTTCTACACCACACCTCTCATAGAATCACAGAACTGAGGGGGGTTGGAATGGATGAATGGACTTCCAGAGATCATTAAGTTGAACTCCTCATGCTAGAACATGTTCCCTAGAGTTGGTAGCACAAGTAGGTGTCCAGTCTACCTGAATATCTTTTAAAAAAAGGAGACTCCATAACCTCTCTGGACAGCCTGTTCCAGTGCTTACTTAGCTCACTGTAAAAAAATTTCTTCCACATATTTGTGTGGAACTTCTTATGTTGCAATTTTTGACCATTGCTCCTCATCCTATCACTATCCACCATTGAAAAGAGTCTGGCCTCCTCCAATTGCCTCCCACATTTCATAAATGTATAAACATCAATTAGATCCTCTCTGTCTTCTCTAGACAGAACAGACCTTTCCTTGTACAGGAGATGCTCCAGGCCCCTTTTCATCTTTGTCACCCTCCACTCAACTTCTATGAGATCCCTGTCATTTTTGAACTTAGGAGTCCAGAATTGGACAGAGTACCCCAGATGCGGCTCATCAGAGCAGAGTAGAGTGGGAGGATCACCTCCCTCAACCTGCTGGCCACACTCTTTACTGAACCCCAGGATCCCACTGTCTTTCATGGACACAAGACTACACTGTTAGCCCACAGCCAGCCTACAGTTCACCAGTGCCTCCAGGTCCTTCTCTGCATAGCTCCTCTCTAGCAGATCATCCCCTAACTTGTACTGATGCATGTACTATTTCTCCCCGGGTGCAGGACTCCACACTTGCTTTTGTATGCAGCACAGCTTCTAGCATATCAGCCACTCCTCCCAGTTTCACATCAACAACAAAATTGCTGAGAGTTGACTATCTCCCTTCACCCAAGTCATTGATAAAGAACAATAACAATAGACCCAGCACCAACTCCTGGGGAATACAGCTAGTTACAGGACTCCAACTAGACTCTATGTTATTGATCACAACTCTGAGGTTTGCCAGTTCAGACAGTTTTCAATCCACCTCACCATCCACTCATCCATCCCACACTTCCTAAGCTCATTACACAGGATGCTGAGGGAGACAATATGAGATATTCTACTGAAGTCAAGGTACACAAAATCCACTGTTCTCCCCTCTATTTACTCAGCCAGTGCTGACATCATAGAAGGCTGCCAGATTGGTCAAGCACAATTTCCTCTTGGTGAATCTATGTTGACTACTCCTGAGAACCTTTTTCTAGTTGGTTGGAGATCCAGGACAAATTGCTCCATCACTTTTCCAGGAACAGAGGTGAGGCGGACTGGCCATAGTTTCCTCCTTTTTGAAGACTGGAGTGACATTGGCTATCCTCCAGTACTCAGGCACTTCTCTTAATCTCCAAGACCTCTCCTTTTCTTTCTGTCTAACATTTAAATTCTCATGGGCTTGAATGATACCTAGATATTATAGGAGATGGCACATTGGAGAAACAGAAAGGTGGTTAACAGGTGAAAGCTTCTGGTCTAACAATAGCAATTTTTATTGGACAGCATGCACTTTCTCTTACACCATAAACAAACAAGTATGATCAAATACTAATCTGAAATGAAAAGCATTATTCAAATAATGAATGACAAGTTAGTGCTACACAATGTTCTTCTTTTCCCTCTCCTAACATTTTCCTATCTCACTTGGTTTCAGCCAAGACAGCACTAATAGCACATGAATGTCTGGCTGTTGCTGAGTGATAGGAGCATGCCCAAGGCAGGGCTGAAACAGAGCCAAGACAGCTGGGCCTGAATTAGGCTATATTTGGATATGAAAATTAGGTGCCATTATAAGGTGTCCCTTTAAGGTAAATCCTGAAGACTGACATCTTTTCTGAACCTAGTTTTGAAGACTTAAATGGGTGTTTCAAAGTCATTGGGAGCATTAACAAGGGACACAAACTCTACTACTACAGCAACTACTAGAAGAGGAACAAATGTCTTTCTTCCCTCCCTCCCCCCTATTTCACTTTTTGTCTATAGCTTTACAAAGGTCCATCTTGGAGCAGTTTTTGCACTTCTCAATTCTGCTCTGTAGTCAATTAACTGTTTTTCTTGAGTTGTGAGACAGGTTGGAACACTAATTCATTGCAACCATTCCTATTCTGGGAGGCATATTTTCAGAATAGTACTAAATAAGAAAGTAGCATGATAAAATCAATAGAAAATTCAATGTATCCACTAAAACACCACCCTTCCTAATAATGATATTAATGTATATATTAATAAATACATTATCAATATATATTTTTCTTTTGCTATCTTTTTCTTCTGTATTCCAGTCAGAAACATATTCTTCTTTCACATGGCTCACAAGTACAATGCTGCTACAAGAGAAGCCTCCTGTCAAGCAGCAATGAATTTGCATCTGTTCTTAACAAGGACTAAACCTGTACAAAAAAGTTGAAAATCATCCCCTCACTTGTTTAGTATAGTCTTAATGCAAAGAAGAGGACTTATACAGCAAAAGATAAAATATTTTTCAGAAGCTGATAGGTCTCACTGCTTGCACATGAGCACATAAGTAAACAAAGCAATAGGTAAAACAGTAAGTGTGTATTCAAGCTCCTGAACAAACTCCTTCAATTTCTGTAGTGCAGATGTTTTTCTTACGAGGAGTATTTTAAACCCTTGTAACCTTCGATAAGAGAACTGTATATGTCAGGGGCTTGCCTGCACAAGCAAAGTATTGTAAAAGTTAAAGACTTCTGGGTCACAAGTTTCTGCTTTGTGGAGGAACTCAGAAGAGGCCCAAATACTGCCTCAGGACCAGGAACAGGGTGCTGGTTCAGGACAGCTGAAATGGGGCCATGGGCTGGAATATCAACTAAATAATGAAGGAAAGGTGATGACCCTGCACTAAACGTGCATAAACTTGTCTCTGTAGTCTAATAATGCAAATTACAACATAGAAATAAATTACAGAATTTTAGAGGTTGGAAAGGACCTCCAGAGATCATAGAATCACAAGGTTGGAAATGACCTACAAGATCATCTAGTCCAACCATCCTCCCATTGCCATTGCTACCACAAGCCACTAAACCACATCTCGTAGCTCCTCATCCAGACACCTCTTCAACACTGACAGGGACAAATCATCAATTCTAATCCCCCTGCTCAAACAGGTCAGAGAGAAAAGCATCCATGGAAGTCTTGAATTTCTCCAGAGGAGACTCCACAAACCTCTCTAGGCAGCCTGTTTCAGTGCTGGATCACTCTCACAGTAAAGAAATTCTTTCTTGTGTTTGTATGAAACTTCCCGTGTTCCAGTTTCTGCCTGTTGCCCCTTGTTCTGTTGCTGGACACCACCAAAAAGAGTCCACCCCATCAACTACACTTCTATCCATTAGATATTAGGTATATATCCATTATCCATTATCTGGTATCTATATGTATTAGATATGTAAGTGTGGATTAGATCCCTCTCAGTCTTCTTCAGGCTGAACACACCCAGGTCTCTCAACCTTCCCACTTAAGGGGAATGCTCCAGGCTCTTTATCATCTTTGTGGGCTTCTGCTGGACCCTTTCTAGAAGATCCCAATCTTTCTTGAACTGACAATCCCAGAACTGAACAGAGTACTCCAGATGAGGCCTCAAAAGAGTAGAGCAGATGGGAAAGATCACTTCTGTCAACCTGCTGGCTACACTCTTCTTGATGCATCCTAAAATACCATTGGCCTCCTTAGCCACAGGGGCACACTGCTAGCTCTCAGCCAGCACGTTGTCCACAAAGGCTCTCAGATTCTTCTCTGCAAAGCTCCATTTCAGCAGGTCAGCCCCTAGTACGTACTGATGCATACGTCTGGAATGTCACAACTTCATTTTGATTTCTATCATACCTCAGTATTTGTGATCTGAGCCCTCTGATGTATTAGCGAAGCAGCTTGGACCTATGTACTCAGAAAGAGGCTAAACATTAAAGGAGAGCAAATAAATACAGACAAAGAAAATTAGAATTAGATTCACTTTGTAACAGTCCAGTGGTGCTTCTTTTCATTTGGGACATTTTCACAAACGACAAACAATTTATTAATGCGCTTCACTAAACATAAAATGCTGTTGTATAATTTGAACAGAGATTCAGTTAATTCACAGAGGGAGTGCATTTGAGAAATATATCAGGTCTAACAACTTGACAACTTTGATAGAAAATTCCTCTGAGAGCCAGAAGTCTTCTCATATTCTTCAGCACTATTTTCAGATGCAAAATTATGGCTTTAGCCCCAGATGACTCCAAACACAGACTATAACTTATAGTTACTACTAAAATTACTAGTAATACATTATTACTGTATAGTATCTTAATCTGAAATAATTTCTAATAGATTAGTAGCATAGGTCAAAATCCAGAGTGCAATCATTTAGGGTGAATACATCTACAAAAGCAGTTTATACAAGAGATGCCTTTGACAACCAGAAGTTTAAAAATAAGCAGGAAATGAAAGATAATCTATGAGCCTTATGAAACTGTAAGGACCAATCCAATGTTTTGCATAAGTACACCAAACCATCCATACACCTGGGAAAAAAGGCTGATCCCACAGCCTGCAAGAAACTGTTTCTCCCCTGCTCCATGCAAACAGAGTGCCTTCAATCTCATTACCTCAACCCACAAGAAATTCTGGCCTGCAGAACCATTCCAATTTAATTTAGAAAACTCTTTTGACAAGGAGAAGAGAGCCCTGCACTCTCCTAATACAAGAAAATCATCGTTAGCTTCTAAACACATTATGCTATAAAGAAAAATTTAATGAGGTTCTACTAAGTCAGAGAAATCACATCACAGTTCTCCATTGTCCCTTCATGCAACTCATTAATTGGTTGAAAAGCGTAAGTCATCCAAGTCTCTTTCCACTTACAGTGAAACCCTGCACCTTCACAGAAGTTTATTCAGGCTATTGAATGTCCTAAATGTCTTTTATAGAAATTATTTCAGATGGAAACAAAGCATGAATTTCATATATATTTATGTAAAGACTTTTAGGATCATGTTTTAAGTCAATAATAGATATGCTCATATGGAGGAAGAAAAAATTTTTCAGTTCTATTTTGCTTAATAAATTTGCAAGCATATAATTAAATCAGAGTAAGTAACATAGACATTTTTAAATACATAAATCTGAAATAAACAAATCTGAAAGAAAAAAATGTCCTGTGTTACTCTATATTGAAAAACAGCATAGGTACGTAGTGAAAATACAAGTGAGCTGAAGGGGAAAAGATTTCAAAACCAGAATATAAGTTGTATGTTTTTTCAAGGAAGAGAGATTCTTTTATAGCTGCTGCCCTTCATGCTTGTGTGTAGGTTGGTTTTGGTTTTTTTTATTTTAAATCAAGGCTTAATTATAGGTACAATGAAAGTACTGTAATTTGGAGAAACATTGTATATCGGGACTTCTCCACACCTAGCTGTGCCAGCTGATTCCTTCATGTTGCTCTGTAAGAGTGAGACATGTCAGGCCAGTCTTGACACAGCCAGCTGACCTCACCCACCCCTTCACCCAACTCACTGAACCATTCTAAAATAATTCAGGCAAGGTACATCTGTATTGCCCTTTTTCCTTTTTATTGCAGAATGGTATAACAGTACTTCATAAACTTATTTCTACATTCAAAGAAATAGACAGGACACAAGCATGTCTTTCAGTGTAGGATCAATTTTTATGCCATCAGAAGTCATTGTCTCAACATATTAATAAAAATAGTTAGGCAGAAAAACTCAGGAAGAGAAAAAATATGACATCCTGCAAAGAATAAAGCCAAAATATCTTGTACTTGTTTTTAGGTTTTTTTTTAATTACTTGTGGACCAACATTTTAAAAAGTACATTCTAACATATTAGACTGGCCACAGAGCAGAACTGTTTAACTGATTGCTAGGCTTTATACACTTCAAAGTATGTCTCTCCAGTTCTTCAAAGTTCTGTGTAGATACAGAGGCTTTAATTTGTGAGTAACATATCTCTACTGCCTCTGGGTAATTACTGCACATTTTTCTAGGAGATATTATATTTTATTTTGATTGTTTCTGCTAGCACTTTGTGTGAAAGTGATTATATCATTATCAAAAGGTATGCAACGTGAAGAGCTTATATATTAAATAGTAAAAAAATAAAATAGGTAATAATGCACAGACAGACAAATTTAAAACTGAAGCAATCTTTTGGTAATGAGCTGCATTTTAATTACGCTAAATTACAATATGTCTTAGTTTTTGTTTAGTTCTGTGAAATGCTCTATTAATTATCTACCAATGTGCCATTAAAACTAAGTACCAGTGCAGGTACCAACCCAGCATTGGAGGAGAACTTGAAATTAGCACACAGGATTTCACAGATCTTTTCATACTACCAGATGTGGAATAGTCTGAAGAACAAGAGATACAGAGACACAGTATTCACAGGAAAAATTGCATATTTGGATCTCTTCAGATAAGTCATTATTAATAAATACAACCCCAAAACTTTGAGTACATTCTGTACAAATAGAACATATTGTGAATTCTATGCCTTACCTTTATTTAAGGTTGCTAATGTACAGGGAAAAAAAATACAGAGGCCCCTATTAGAGAAATTTCACCTGTGAAAGAAGTCATTTGACTTCATTTTTGCTTGTGAGTGGTGGTAATTTCCCACAACATGACCCAGAGTGAAATTCATACTGGGGTCAACTAGGGTACTGGGGTACCCTCCTTGAATTAACACACGCCTGAGCTTATCTAAATAAGAATCACTCATATCTTGGAAAAAGAACTTATCAAGGCTCAAATGTATACTGGTTCCAGTACAGTCTATCCTCTGTGTAACATAGATCAACCCACATGTCATGTATCATTGTTCTTCTCTATGCCTGTTAGAAGATCGTGCAGAGGGTCAAGTTGAATACATAACCATCAACAATGGTCATAATCTTTTAAATAATTTCACATTCACAAAACATGGTCCTCATGCTGGACTTCAGCCACCCCAATATCTGTTGGAGAGACAACACAGCAATGCAGCAGGTCACCAGGAATCGAAGAGGTTCCTGAAATGTGTTGATGATAGCTTCCACTTACAAGTTGTACAGGAACCCATGAAAAAAGCTGCTATGCTGGACCTTGTCCTCATCAGCAAGGAGGAGCCAGTGAGTAATGTGAAGTTCAAGGGCAGCCTTGGATGCAGTGATCATGAAATGGTGGAGTTCAAGATCCTGAGAGCATCAAAGAAGTTGTGCAGCAAACTTATGACTCTGGACTTCAGGAGAGCAGACTTTGACCTCTACAGGGAATTGCTTGACAGGGTAACATGGAATAAAGCAATGAGAGGTCCAAGAAAGGTGATCAATATTCAAGGACCCTCTGCTCCAAACACCAAAGCAGTGCATGCTGAGAAAAAAGAAGACAGCAAGAATACCAGGAGGCCTCCATGGATCAGCAATTAGCTCCTGGACTTACTTAAGCACCAAAAAAAAAATTGTCTATAGGGAGTGGAAGCAGAAGTATGTTACATGGGAGAACTACAAAGAAGTCGTCCAAGTAGCCAGGGATCAGGTTAGGAAAGCTAAAATCCAGGTAGAATTAAGTCCAGCTGGAGACATAAAGGAGAACAAGAAGAAATTCTACAGGTATATCACTGATAAAAGGAAGACCAGGGAAGATGCGCCCCCCCCATTCCCCCCGAGAGGAAACTGGAGACTTGATTACAAGAGATACGAAGAAAGCTGGGGTGCTCAATGAATTCTTCACCTCAGTATTCACCAGCAAGGGCTCTAGCCACACCGCCCAAGTTGTAGAAAACAAAGATAAGAACTTGGAGAGGGAAGATCTGCTTGCTTTAAGTGAAGATCATGTTCGAGACCATCTAAAGATGGTGAACAAGTCCATGGGACCCAAAGAGATCCATCCACAGGTTCTGAGGAGACTTGCGGATGAAATTGCCAAGCCACTATTCATCATATTTGAAAGGTCATGGCAGTCTGGTTAAGATCACACTAATTGGAAAAGGAGAAACCACCTCCATTTTCAAGGGAAAAAATACTCAGAGAACTGCAGACTAGTCAGTCTCACTTCTGTGCCTGACAAGATCATGGAGCAGATCCTCCTGAGGGCTCTACTAACACACATGAAAAATGAGGAAGAAGTGATTGGTGCTAAACAACACAGCATCAATAAGGGCAAGTCATGCCTGACAAACAGCAGCTTTCCAGTACCTGAAGGGGGACTACAGTAAAGCTGGAGAGCTGGACTTTTTGGAAGGGCACATAGCAACAAGACAAAGGAAAATGATTTTAAACTGAGAGTAGATTTAGACTAGATACGAAGAAAAAAAATTCTTTACTGTGAGGATGGTGAGACACTGGAACACGTTGCTCAGTGAGTTTGAGGACATATCCTACGTGCATTCAAGCATTCAAGGCCAGGCTGGATGGAGCTTTAAGCAAGGTGGTCTAATGGGAGGTGTCCCTCCCTATAGGGGTGGGTTTGGAATAAGATGATCTCTAAGGTCCCTTCTAACCCAAACCATTCTATGGTTATATGACATGCTTTTCTTCTTGAAAAACTCAGGTAATTCAATCCTTCAATATTTAATTTGGCATAGAGAAATAGGTAGAATTTTAAATACTGTAATATACATTAACTTACAACAAAGTTGTAGTGTTGTAACGCTATAATGGGATGATAATAACAGAGCGGCTAAGTATTCAGCTACAGCAAACAAGAATGAGTCCAAATGCAGCAGCCACAGACACAGAAATGAAGGCAAAGAGCTGCTTACCTTTGGAAGGCTTCAAGTAGGGTGGATCCATCCCTTCCAGTCACTCAGGTGCACTGCATACCTCTGAGCTCCCCTGAGTTGGCTTTGCCTTCCCACCAGGTGCTCAATCACTGGTTCAGGCCATGAGTTAGCATTTTTCACTAGAAGTGTCAAGAACATTGTCAGATATCCTTCACTTGGCAAGATCTGGGGTTTTTTTGTTTTTTTTTTTTTCTTTTATATGCTTAAGCCTATAAGATGTGTTAAGGTTTATCATTGCCTCCCCCTTGAACTTCAGGCATCTTAGCATAATACAACCATTTTTATATAAGAGCAGAAGTGATCTGTGTATTTGAAAGGATAGAACTAAATTAAATAGTAGGGAGTGTAAAATCCCATTAAAATCAAAGAATCACCATCATAACTCAAAGTGAATTTTGATGTCAGGAACTCCAAGGTTACAACAAAACACTATTTGCCAATTCCATTTCCTGGATTGAATATCAAGCTGTGCATATATACACACATTTCTTTCCAATATCTTTTCCCATTTATCTAGTTCCAGAGAAAGAAAAAGAGACAGCACAGTACTGATATTCAATACATGCACATTAGGCTGGTAGGTGAAACACTAAGGTGTTGGCAAGGCATGATGCTATCTAAACTGGATACTGAAAACTATTAGACGCTACATGAAAAATTGATGGATGTGTCAGATACCAACATAAGAAGCCAATGAAAGTTAAGTTCCAGATAGTGCCAAGGGATAGTTGTTTTGGCAAATCATTAAGGGAGAATTATGTTTGGAAATGATCGTACAGATAGCAAAGGGAAATAATTGAAGCCTTTGGTGAAGCAGATTCTCAAAAACCCAGCAGTGTCTAGGCTTACAATCTTGTAAGACCAAAATTACCAGGGTTACAGTATCTGAAATATTGAATTGGGGTACACGTGTCAAAACTGGGACCTATATGGAAAAAACCGAGTACAGTTGACCAGATCATTTATTTCGTGCTAAATTAAGGCAGAGAAAGAGAGGTACAAAATAGGAAAAGGAGGATCAAAAAATGGGAAAGGAAAACAAGGAGGAAAATGACGTAACTGGTGCTGAAAAGTCATCATCATGTGCTTGTTCACTATAAACAGATGAGGACAAACTGTATCTGCTTTTCTGACCACCTCCCAGAGGAAAATCTAATTCCAGGGTCAGAAGTCCTAGGGTACTTTTCTTGTTTCAGGCTGAACACCTGGACAGACAGATCAAGTATCCTGATATCAACATAGTTAGCACCCAATCCAGCTTCATGGCATTAAAAATGACCTTCCACTTCATTACAATCCAGAGGCAGCTGTGGAACACTCATCTTCAGAAATGTATCACAGCTTATTCATTTGCTGTATCTGTGTTTACGAAAGACCTTGAGGTACCAGTTTATACTTTAAGTTATTGGATCATATTAAGACCAAGGAAGCAGAGGTGCTCTCGGGAGCATCTCTTAAGAGATGTTGAACAGAAATTAGCATGCTCAAGAAAGCATTGGAAAGAAGAATCAGCAGCAACAGAATCCTTGTTCAACATTCACTCCATCACTTGCTAATGATCTATGCTTACATCCCTTCTCTGTACACCATTTATTAGAGCTGTGCTTTACTTCTTCACAATGTATCCAAGAAAACAAAATTTTAAGTGATTGAAGACTTCAACCTCCAGGCCAAATAAGGACCACTGCATTTTAATGATTTCCTCTGTATGACTTAGTACAACCTGGTGAGACAGTGTTAAATTAGATGATTCTATCTACATTAGCGTGATTCTGTTATATACTTTCTTATAAAAATGTAGCAGTAAACGAGTTCAGTAAACTAAGTATTCGTAGACAGATCTTTAGTTTCAGCGTTTGTTTTTTTTTTTTAAATTTGCTGTAATTGATACACATTCCTTTATTATGGATAGCAAAGATTTGCTGGGCTCTATGAAGAATGTTAGAATTGTGTTTCCTTAAACCTTTAATCTATGGATGAAAATAAAAGTGTAGAACTTGTTAGGGGGCACTTTGAACAGTAGAAAGATTCTCAGTCAAAACAGTGGTTTGGTGATGTAGCTGAGGCAGTAGGTTACCTCTAAAAAACTCCTCACCCAATTAACCTAGTATCAGAGTGGAAGCCCATCCAAACCAAAGAAAAAATATCCACAAAGAGCTTTTACTCCTGAGGTTTTCTTTTGCTACAGCTTTTGCAAGCACAAGCCAGTGCAGATGATCAGTACAGCAGTTTGCTGTAAAGCTCAACCGCCATTTGATAAGGTCAAGGTAAAGCCATTTTCTTTCCTTTCAAAATGTAAAGGTCTGGTAAGAGTAGCTTGTTAGCCAGAATGACACCGTCTAATTATGAAGACTGTAGCAACTTTGGGCAGCAACTTCCAAAATCCTGGCTCCCTATTGTTAGAGTCCTAAAAATACCTGCAAGTTTTTATGAAGTTTTGCAAATGTTCAAAGGAACAATTCTTCATATGAATGCAGTGCCTCGATGAATTAAGTTCTGTCTGAGAACATGGTGCTACATGCTTTCCCCTTCCTTTACATCCAAAAGGAGGAGGGGAGGGAAAAAAAAAAAAAAAAAAGGAATACTTTCCATGAAATAAAATATTTGGTTGTTAATACCAGTTTGAAGGCATAAACCAAAGCAGAGTTGCATAACTGAAATTAAATGGCATGTCCTATTGGTCACAGTGAGCCTAACATCTTCACCCTAACTCTTCAGTTGAGTCAAAGTAGCACACAGCCTCTGCTGTATTTACCAACACTAGGATTCAATCAAGCCTCAAGCAACAAATTTCTTCTAGAAAAAATTCTAGATTGAAATTTGTCTTACACAATGTCAGACTGCAAAAAAGCTTTATATTTTCCTAATTAGACGCAACAAGCTGACAATAATACCCTCTACATTTAAAGTAATTCTGCAGAGTTTATCTAGGGATTGAAGTGCTGCTTTTGCTCGTAGTGTGCCCCATGATTGCAGTTCTCTGCTGAATTAGCTGCAATTTGCTGAGAATAAGTGTGAATAAGTGAATAATTTATGGCATGTAAGCCACCAGTTCTAGAATGATTTCTCATACACCTGTGCATTAGGTAAGACAGAGAGAGGAGAGACTAAAAGCACCCTACTCCTGCTCTCATACCTCCAAATGGGAAATAATGCAAGATTTCACAATCAAATCATAGACATATAGGCAAGGAGAGGAAAAGAGCCCAATACATGAAACAACTACAGTAACTGAGGCCAAATCATGTGAAAATTATCTATGACCGTAGTTTGCTTACAATTCTTAAAGCCAGCCAGTGAGAAGACATTTTCTAGGTATGCTGGTCAAGTATTTGCATCCCAATAGCAATTATTTCCAAGTACAAAGTTTAAATATTTCTTGATCCTAATTGAGTTAATATTGTCTTGTCCTTGCCCAGAGAACAATTGCTCACCATCTCTTTGTAACAGTTGAAAACAAGATCATTTCATGACTCAGCCTCAATTTATCTAGACTGAGCAAATACTGTTATTTCAAGCTTTCCTGATAGATCGTATCTCTTAAATCCCTGCGCTGTCTTCAGGCTCTTTCCTGGACCGTGATGTGTTTTTTCCCACACCTTATTTTAAGACTGTTAACTCATCTGTGGAAAAAGTATTCTTTTTGAGGCCTTACCAGTCCTTCACTTGACTACCATAACTTTTTAAATATCATTGAGTGGCTCATCTCCTTGTTTCTTTCAGCTTGATAAAGTAATTGAGTAGACTGAATAATTATCAAAGTCGGGGAACTGGGCCTTCTGCAATTGAAGGAAAAGAAGTTTTAAGACAAAGGCATGACTGAGCCTGTGACAGACTCATACAGAGTGAGACCCTTTATTCCCATATATTGCCTTAGCTAGTCATTTCTCACTTGTGCATTTGATTTATCCTCAACGAAGTATAGGCATTTCTTGTCTTTTGACCAGGATAACTGAAATTTGAACCAGCTCTTGAAAGATATGGTAATCCTCCCAGTTTAGTGTCAGACATCACATACATTGTGCCATATTTTTCACCATTCAAGTCATAACACAAAAAATGGAACAGAATTGGTCAAGGACAAATCCAGCTGTGCACCCACTTGATAATTTCTTCACAGCTGCTTTTTCTCTGGGCTGGAGGTAGTCATGAAAAGAGTTGCTAGACAGGAAAGTAGTGATATGTTTCACAAAGGCAGAGTAGAAACACTTGCACAAATGGGATTTTATTTCAAAAAAGAGGTTATAGCAGATCACATCATTAAACTAAGACATTCTGAGAGAAGGGAACTATAAAGGGTTTTCTAGTGTTCTGAGTTATTTTTTTTACCATCTTATGCACATATACATTTACATGTCATTACATAATATAAAATCACTAGCTATCTTCCATTCAATAGTTTGTCTGAGACAATTTATTGATTTTCTTTAAACACTCATTTATACAGAAGTCCAAATTCTTAGCTTAAGTAAGGTTACTTTGACTTCGGTGAGAAGGTGGTGTTTTATACTGATCTTCACCCCTTCTCACACATTAATGGATAAAGTTAATGAAAAAAAATGTACGCTTCTGTTAGTATAAGAGATTAAATCCTGCTGCCTGTACATAAAACAAGCTTCAACTGATATTAGTTGAAGTTCATCCTATACGAAGATTGATAGTTTTTGCCCATAGGAAGCAATTTAGTTTTCAGATGCATGAACCTTACCCAAAGACATTGGAGAATATGGATCTACTGTACTTTAGCACATATTTGTAAAGACAGTTGAGGACAAATATACAGGTCTGGCAGAAAGTCATGTGCAGGGTCTATTTTGCTTTGGGGTGGCTATAATCTCCCCAGAATTGTGTAAGTCCACTGAACTCTCAGCACTGTGCTGTAAATTTGAATATCTTACTGAGCAACTAGTTGTATATATTTAGTTTTGGTATTCTATCACTTTTAACAATATGAGAGAATTTTATCTATAGTTAATTTACTAGTACAGACTACAATGTGTAAACACTAACAAAAGAATAAAGACTCAATAAGGAATAGTAATAGTTGTGGTAACAGCAACGTTAATACTGCAGATGAATGTTACTATTCCAGCATTAAAATTACCAAGGGCAAAAAAAAAAAAAAAACAGAAAAACCAACCATCCTGGTTCTTAATTCTTTTATGGTGTATATACTGATTAAGGAAAATTAAAACTGGAGCAGCAGAGGATGTAGCCAAATTTTAGTCACAGATAAACATAGTTTTCAAGTCTAAAAGTTATTATGCATGGGCTGATCAGTATTCCCAGCTCTAATCTTATTTTACGTATCTAATTTTTAGAGACTTAAAATTGAAATTCTTCAATGAATATTTTGTTTTTGGTAAATAAGTACAGCAAAGGTTTTTTTCAGAGCTCCTTCTTCTGCATATAGACACCACAAATTTCAGATTGCAAAGAACCATTCCCGAAGAGCACTAAAAATCTACTGTGCCAGGACCAAGTGTACTTGGAAGAAGGACTCTATTCTCTCCACTTATCAAGATAATATTTTAATAAGAAAACAAACGAAACAAACACAAGCCCCATTCAACATCCCAAAAGGATGTAGTGCCAACTCTTACTGTGCTTACAACTACAGTTTTTCCAGCAAGCTTCTGAAGTAAAGAATTAAGACTGTTTTTCATCTAATTTTATGTGTCTTCCTCCAAAGTACAAAGCAAGCTTTCCATATACAAACAAAAATTCAAGGCTCTCTCATTCTGTTGATGACAATTTTACATCTAAATCCTTCTGAAGAAAGAATATCTTCAGTCATTGAAATAAAATTACTGTTGATTTAGACTTAGATTGATACTTTCCCTCAATTCAGCTGTCATATAGCTCTTTGCTGGAGCGTGTTATTTGGGTAGCAGACTGTCACACCATTTTGTGTGCTCATTACTACTGAAAAGTACAGAATGGCACTTAATCAGCAGCAGCTATCCACTACAGTCTCTTCCCAGCACCCCTTTATGTTTTTTGTTTCTTTTGCTAGCTTCTGAGCTAAGTGTCCATAAGCTTTCTTCAACTCCTTCTTAAAATCAAGCCTTTATATGAAGTACTTGAAAATTTATGACAAATACAGTGCTTTTCAAAATTAACACTTAGATCAGCTGGTGTAAAATAATACCTGTTAAAGGTAAGATGAAAGCAGCCGTATGTCACATTGTTTTTTTTTCTTTAATTTGAAACATGCTAAAAATACCCTGAAGGAAAATTCTAGGGAACTCAAGCAATTATTTTCTTTTAGTGATCCCAGTCATGACTTCTCAATTAATTACAAATACGCTGAGGAAACCTGAACTGCTTAAGGAATTAGCATACTATTTTGGACAAGAAAGTAAAGAAAGCAACAATTATGTAGCCACTGCCTGATCTAACCCATGTGAAGTAACTTATTGTAAGGAGCTGCTCTCCAGATTCATTTTAACAAGGTAATAAGTAGTGGTTTTAATTTGCAAGTACAATATCCATTGTAATGAGTGACTATATTCAGTAAAACTCTTGTTTTTAGTAGCATTTAAAACATCTCACATTTAAAAGGAATGAATTTGTTTATAACCTACATTGTTCTAAAAATCGTGTTCCCTCCTCTGCAGTAATAGACCTTTATTTTTTTCATAGGTACGAAGGCCAGAATTTAAAGAAACTGTTTCCCATTATCCTTGAAATAATCAAGCTAGATGGTCTACTAAGGTTTTTTGGAAAGCCTGGCCAAAAAAAGGATGTCACAGTAGTATACTGCACTTCTCTTCTCAATAAGCCCTCCTACTTCCCTAATTGACTTCACTCAATTACCGTTTGTACTCTGCAAAATGTTACAATCCATCACATTTATAGTGGGACCCTCTTAAGCAGATGACTCAGCCCTGATGTTCTTTAGCTTGCATATATCACAAATAGAAACCACAATGAGCAGAATGTATTATTTGCATATTAGAACTGGATAATGACTCAGAGGTGACCCTTAGAGAATCTACGTGCTTCACTGTTAACAGTGTTTGCCGCCAGTAAAATAGCAGAGGTCAAATAAGAAAAGATGGGATTGCCTGTACTACCTCAATTTACAGTTTGCAATGCATTCTTTTTACAAGTAGTTTTGAAAGATTTGTCAGATATCTTAAGTTGAATCCTCTTTTCCCTGTTTTATCCTGGCTTAATTTATTTTCTCTTATTTCTGCAAGTGTCAAGTCAAGGAAGACAACCATCTGTGTTAGAATTGGAAACTTATTATTTGTTCCCTTCAAAAAATGTCAGTAAGTGATATTGTGGATTGGCAAATCTTTCCCTACATTAGAACATTATTTTCATTGCTTACCCAATGTTATTTAACTAATCCTACTTATCTTATTAAAAATGGTCTAATAGTTCATCAGTGTGTTCTTCCCTACTTTTTGTGCACAAGTTTTCTACATTGGCTAAGTAAAGAAAGATTCTTTAGATCCTATCCATTTTGAATGAAACAAAGCCATGTATTCCATCTGCAAACAAGTTTCTCCTTTTACAAATAAGAGGCCAAAGCCAAAAGCTCTTCTACATGCAATAAATTTTGCACATGCTGCCATTGACTACAGTGAATTAACTAAGGTAGGTAAGTGCTGGTGCACTAAATGGTCTTCACATTCTTGCTATAACAATACTTACTACACACAAACTAACGTTCCACTTTGGATCAAAATACTTAGTTACTTAAACTGGATCACACTCAGGAAAGAGCTACAGAACAATCTGGCTGGCTAAAGAAGATAAAAGCCATTTCTCCATGCAGTTGCTATCCAACTAGGAGTTGTAAAAAGTGAAGATCTGGAATCAAGCATTATGGCTGTAAACCAAGGCCATGATTAAATGCAGTCATTTTTACACTGACATTTTAATCTTAGCCAGCTGTGGATAGACAAGGAGACAATCTGAGAATATTGTTTCTGCTCCATTGGTAAAATTATAATGATTTCTACTATATTACATTTTAATGAGACAAAATTATTTTTAAATTTAAAAAACCTTTTTGTGTACTTTGTTCCTGGCAACAATGTTAGAAGGTCTTTGGAGTCTTACAGGTCTGATACCTTGAAGATATATCTTGTTCTAAATAGAATTTAGATTCATGTTCCTGAGAAGTTCACTCAGTTGGCTAGAAAGCAGCTTTACAGAGATGGATCTGGGAACCTGGTGGACACCAAGTTGTACATGAACCAGCAGTGAACCATTGTAGCATAGAAGGTCGGTGGTATCCTGGGCTAAATTGGTGTGTGTGTGGCCAGCAGGTCAGGGAAAAGACATGATCCCTCCCCTCAGCTTAGCACTCCAGTTGTGAGGCCATTCAACAGAAGAAGAATATGAACTTAGCAAAAGCAGTCCAAGAAAGGACTTCAAGAATGACTAAGGGACCAGAGTATCTCCTGCAAGGAAAAGCTGAGATAGTTGAGACTGTTCAGACTGAAGAAATGTTGGCTTGCTGGGGAAATTTTATTAAACTATACAGAATCACAGAAGGGCCAGGGTTGAAGGGACCTCAAGCATCATGAATCTCCAACCCCCCTGCCACATGCAGGGCCACCAATCTCCCCATTTAATACTAGATCAGGCTGCCCAGGGCCTCATCCAATCTGGCCTTTAGGGACAGGGCATCGACAACCTCTCTGGGCAGCCTGTTCCAGTGCCTCACCACTCTCTCTGTGAAGAATTTCCCCCTCACAGCCAACTGAAATCTTCCCTCCCTCAACTTAAAACCATTTCCCCTTGTCCTGCAGTTATCAACCCTTTTAAAGAGTTGATTCCTCTCCTGTTTGTAGGCTCCCTTTAGGTATTGAAAGGCTGCAATGAAGTCACCCCACAGCCTTCTTTTCTCCAGGCTGAACAAGCCCAGCTCCCTCAGCCTGTCTCCAGTCCCCTGATCGTCTTCATGGCTCTCCTCTGGACCCTCTCCAACAGCTCTCTGTCTTTTTTGTACTGGGGGCTCCAGACCTGGACACAGTACTCCAGATGGGGCCTCACAAGAGAGGAGTAGAGGGGGACAATCATCTCCCTGTCCCTGCTGGCCACCCCTCTTCTGATGGAGCCCAGAACCATTTGCTTTCTGAGCTGCAAGGGAAATTGTATACAAGTATATGTATACAAGTACATGAAAAGAGATTGAAAAGACAGAGCCATGCTCTTTTCACTGATAACTAGAAACAGGATAAGAGGCAGTGGATAAAACATAAAACACAGGAGGTTGCCTATGAACATCAGTAGACGCCTCTTTACCATGGAAGTGGTGAAATACTGCAACAGGTTGCCCAGAAAGATTTTCAGTTTCCTTCCCTGCAGAACTTCAAAACTTGTTCAAACAAATAGCTCCAGGTAGCCCTACTTGAGCAGAGGATTTGATCATAGAACCATAAAATTGTTCAGGTTGGAAAAGACCTTATGATCATCAAGTCCAACTGCAACCAGAAATAAAGTCTCCCCTCAGCCTCCTCTTCCCTGGACTAAACAGCCCCAATTCAGAAGACCTCCAGAGATCCCCTCTAACTGCAACCTTCCTGTGATATCTATAAATAGATGGTAAAAAGTATAGACAAGGAGGCACCCTCTAAACCCCATCATGCAAAATTTCTCCATCATTCATAGATGGAGAAAGAATAAAATGAGAACATCCACATAGTGATTTAAATAAAGCTCAGCTGCAACCTAAACACTATCTACTGGATACAATGGCCAGAGGCTACTGTCTATTGGACTACTTCAATAGGATATTTCTTATGCTTGGAAACAGTTCTAGATAGTTAAGGAAAAAATTAAAAATCAATTTCAGTTAATTACTTCTGTTCTAGATAATTTATAACAACATAATGAGAGAGAATGAATGACAATATATATATCATGTATATGTACTCATCTTATTAAAAAGTGCTTGCATACATGTGAATATGTAGTAACATGTTCAAGGTGTGCTCCAAAATTAACAATCCCTACCTTATTATGTTAGCCCACAGTCTCAGAGGCAGATATTGGTGTATGGCAGTAGAGGTTGAATGCTCCCACCAATATCCTGCTACATTTTATTGCTGTGCAACAGAGGGGCAGCCTGACAAACTGACACCTGATATGGAACTGTCTATGAAGCAAAGGCGTCTCACTGAATTCTTCAGCACAGGAAAAAAAATGGCCCCCATGGATATACACTAACACTTGCTGAATGTTTATGGAGACCAAATAGTGGATGTGAGCATAGCAAAACAGCAGGTAGTGCATTCCAACAGTGGTGACAGTGACATGAAAGACAAGCCATTCTGGATATCCAAACACAGCAGTCACACCATGAAATAAAGAGCATCTTGGTCAGCTTATCTTACAGATCAGCAAGTGGTAGTGACTATGTTGAAAAAAATGTTTCTAGCTGAGAATTCACCCTTTCAAGTAGTGTTGCGTTATCTGCATCTGTTGGAGTTTTCATGGGAGTAAACAGGAGGCATTATTTTCAGAGTGACTTGCTTATTTTTCAAAGAACAGGTTTTTCTAGCAGAGGGCTAAGGTTTTAAATGCACATTATTGACTTTCCTATCACTCAATTTATTAATATTGCAATATCTAACCTGTGCAGTTTAAGAACGTTATTACAGAATTCATGTTCTGACTACAGAACTGATTGTCTCCACCACATTCCAAAGACTGCCCTATTTCAATAAAAAGGAATTCTCTATTTCCAACAGCTGTTTCTATTCACCCTTTCAAAGAACCCTTTGCTGATACACAATTATTGGTGTGTATGGGAACTGCTGAATCACAGCTTGAACCTCTGATTGATCACCTGAGGTGAGCAATGAGTCAGTCCTGGGAGAACAGATGAAGGCAATTCACCTGTGCTGCTGGAAGGAGTGGAGCCTGGTTCCACCCTCTCCTAGACCCGTTTAAGAGCTGACTACCGGGGGAAAGATCTTTTTCTGAAGATTCCTCCTTTGGAGTTTTACAGCAAGCTCAGGACAAGGGTAAGCACTCTATTATTCTCTTTTTGGTTTAATAACCTGCTTAGCCAAAACTCTCTTGTTTATTTCACAATTGTAACATCTGTATATTCACTGATTATACGCTGGTGTAACTCTGGGGGCTATGCCACTCTCTCCTGTTAGATCATATTTTCTTACGGGTCATTGTCAAGAATGAAGGCAATAACGTTTAATTAAAACCTTAGGAGTTTGCCTTGAGTTAGTCACTCCACATTTCCTCATCAGGCTTTTCACTACTTATGTAATAATGACATCTCAAAACTAGAGCTTGAATTGGAAATGCATTATTAAGTCCATGCTACCTATTGGAAAATTATTATTACAATTTATCATGTAGAAGAACTTCAGATCCCCAAGCATCCACATATCATTACACTAGATGCTTTACTAGTAGAGAACAAAAGAGATGGTTCGTATCCTAAGAAGACATTCCTTCTATTATTAAGCAACAATAAAATTCATTCTTATTTCAGTCACTCTGAATTCTTGCTCATAGCTCTCAATGTATTGTCTAAACACTGAAGATTCAAGGTGTCCAAGAAATTCTTACTTCAGTTGTTTCATCTTTATGATGGATAAAAAGTCATTAGGATCACATGTGAAAACTTAGTTATACTCAGTTTTGAGTATTTAAACCTCTTCTCAAAGAAATAGAAGGGAAATGTATCTATTTACAAACTGCTGTGTTTGTTTAAAATGGATTTGGTTGTCAATGTGTTATTTCCCTAATTTTGTAAAAAAAAAAAAAAGTGTATATTTTTACAAATATTTCTGAACTAGAAATAGGTAAACTAACAAAGCAAACATAATTAAAAAACACAGTAATGATTAAATACTTGTGGCTGTATCCTTCTTAAGCTGTACAAAAATAATGCTCAGCATCTCATTTTCTATTCTGGACACCTCTTACTCCAAACTCCTGAAATACTTTAAGAAATGTAATGTGTCCATAATCTAAAAAAAGCACTGGAATCACAGGGAAACTCCACTGGCATTCTGCGCTATGTCACTGAAATTCTGTCTTAAGACTGTTCTCAGTTGTGCAAGTTATTAACGGGAAATAGGATTTATTATTGTCAAGAATGCTTTAGAAGTACTAGACTGAGCTTGGTTTTTATTTTTTTTTAAATAATGTGGTTGAAATCACAATAAGGTGTCAGGATAAATCTGTTAGCACATTGGTGTATTACCTCAAGCAGAGCAGCAGCAAGCTTTTACAGCTTTAAGTTTTGTGAAGTTTACGCATGCAGCAAGGCTTTCATGTCATGTTGTTCCAGTGAAACTATTAGATCTACAAAAGATATTTGAAAAGAATTTCTCAAGGATGGAAATTCAAAACTGATCAAGGATCAAGCGTTGTTCTTCTTTACTGCAACAAATAGGAGGCCAACAGTTTGGCTGGAATTTGCACCCTAGTTTTGAATTTGCCAACTTTCATCAGTAAACATCAATATCTTCTCCAGAGACAACAACCCTATTCCATAGCAATGGTTATTTTCATGGATCTAAAGAGCTTCACGCAGATCCTATAATCTGCTATTATACTGTAGGAAGAACTCTTTGCTGAGTGCCAAAGCTGCATAAGATGAGGTGAATTTCAAGTGAATCAACGGTCATCTAATGCCATTTTAGAAGC
Source organism: Lagopus muta (assembly GCF_023343835.1). NCBI lineage: Eukaryota > Metazoa > Chordata > Aves > Galliformes > Phasianidae > Lagopus > Lagopus muta. The sequence goes on from NC_064434.1 coordinate 41,542,323, forward strand.
CCTGTGGTATTATCTTCTGGCTGCCATACCAGAAAGTTACAGTGTTGTGGCGTATCTTGAGTCCCATGAAAGTGAATCACTCTCCACTGATAGGTTTAGAGTTAAATTACATAAATATCTAGAAGGAACTGCTGCTAGCAGAGGAGAACATTTTTAGACTTGTTTACAGCTAGGGTTATGGTTAATATGAGCGAAGCAGAGGCTAAAGAATCTAATCACTTGTCCATACAATGTCCCAAAGGTAGACAAGTGTAAAATGCCAGAAATTGCAAACGGTTATCTTATTCTAATCCCAGACAGTATCATAACATCCCAAATGAACTTGAAACAAGTATTAGCATAAGCTTTACGGACAGAAAGTCTATTGGGTTCTTGCAAGCACCATGGACAAAAGACTTGGCCTAATTGTATAAGTAATTTGTAAGATATTCTAGTATATATTCTCCTTGAAGTTAGGATTTTTCTTACTACTAAGAAGGCTAGCAAGAAAAAAAGCAGGAGGGTAACAACTTGTCCCTCTGGCAAAGGATCAGACTGGTTTTTGTAGCAGCAGGGGCTTAGCATATGACTTGCCCTGTATGACAAGCAGCTGCCTAAATAAAAGAAATTCATTCTATGACTGTGTCATAGCAGACATTTGTGCCTAGCATATACAAGCTCATAATATTAATAACACAAATTGTTGTATACTTAGATTCTGAAATCTGATTCTTAGATCTGAAATCATACTGGATGTTCTTTCATTTTACATCCAGTAAAAGGCACCCAAAAACATGACCAAAAGAGAACCATCAGGATCAATAAATCAGTACAAGGAACAGATTCAGAAGTAGTCGTCTTAAGACACATTTATTGGGATGTTAAGTTTGTACTTACACTGAAGAGCATGGGCAGCCCTGAGGATCTCTGTTTTCAAGACCAATTCTGAAGCTAGGTAAGAGTAATGACAGTAACATCCCAGCAACCAACAGGCCACATGCATTAACACTCAGAAATAGAACCAGCAAGGCAGAGCAGCAGAAGCCAGAAACAGGGCTCATCCAAAGAGTAGGAGCACAAGGGTGTGGGCTTAAATGGTTTGGGCAGAGGGTATGGTGAGGAACCTGATGAGACTGATCAGGGCTATGACAGCAGGGTTGCACTGTTAAGTTTGCTGCTGCAGATCAATGAGTTTGCTATGGTAAAATGAAGCTTAGTTCTGGAGAGATTATTCTTTTGATTCTTATTTCATTCTGGTCCGAATACTAGATTGAAGTGTTTGCTGCTTTTAAACCCACGCTTGAGTCAGGGTTACATAATGAACTTGAGAAAAATAGGACCTTCCTCTCGCATGCTGTCTGCTTTGGATAAATTTCAGTATGAAAGAAAGGATTAATACTTTTTCCCTGCTTGGAAAAGTTATCTGAGGTTTTTCATAAGTCTGTGGAAAACAGCAGTCAAAGATTGTCCTTTGCCAAAGCTGCATAGGAGCTCATTCTGATGTGGAGTGAATCTTGATGGCAGAAGAAAGAATTTATCTCTGTCCCTGCATTAATATTAATCCACATATTAGTGATATGCCGCTGGAGTCCTGTGCTGTAGCTAACAGACAATGGACACAAGAGTTTATTCTTCTTGCTATATCCTGCAAGAACTGTTATACAATGCTGTTTTTATAAATGAGGAATAATTTGTATGCTGTGACAGCTGACTATGAATCTTTCATTAAGCCTAAATTAAAATTACAGAGGAGGTTTTGAGAAGTTCTGAGTCCCATAAGGTTAATCAGGTCATTGAGTGATGATTCTAGAAGGGATAATAGTTTTTTTTTTTCCTAATCTAATAACAGTGACTAAGCATTACTATTAAAAATAAAGTAAGTATTGGGCCAGAATTAAGAAAGATGTTGGTTTGTCACTGAATCCTCCAAAGCTCCCTTATATCATCTACATTTTGTTAATAACAAAAAATGACTGTTGGAGAACAGTTTCAAGAGCTTTCAGTTTTAGTTAAGTAAAATAGTATTTTAAGAGGAACAATTACAGCTGATTAAAGCCACTCTATCAAGGCAGAGATGAGTAGCTTATTTTGAGTTCTCTAGTTTAGTGGTAAGCCCTCGTTTAAGGCTCAGGTAGACTCAAGGTCAGGGACTGAGGGAACTTGCTGATTCTACCTGTAGTCTTCCTCAGATGCCAGAAGGAATGATTCAAGAACATAGTACTTTCTGCCATTATTTTTATCCTAATCTTGGCCACTATATGAAATGGCAATAGATGTCAGAGCCTGCACATAATTCCTTTTTCATTTTTTCCTCTGTATATAATCCCTGGAAAATGTAAAGAATGACCCAGAGTGAGTGATTCTTCCCAAGGTGGCTCTCCCTATTAAATTTAAAGGTAGGTTTAGGATCAGAAAGGATCACCCACCTACTGCACCCTTCAAGGTTCAGTAATTTAAAATTACTGACTTGTGGGACTAAAAACACAAGCATTTTAATTTATGTTTTGGCTTAAACTGTCTGGGGAAGGGGGGGGGGGGGGGGGGGTTATGCTTTATGTTTTAAAACATAGAAAACCTGAGGAAGAGATGAAGTGCAGATTCCTGGCAGAATTCCTGAAAAAAAATGGTTTTTATTATTTTTCTAGTCTAATGAGACGCTTCTTCTATGATGGCAGATATAGTATTATGGTTCTTTTTAGGACAACAAATACAGAAACCAAGGGCATCTGTTTCTCTAATGTCCCATTACTCTCACATGCAGACTATTGCTATAAGTACAGTTTATAGGGCTTATGAGACCAAGGATGAGCTATCATGTCATATGATATAGAACTTCTCAGGTTTTCTGGATATTTTTAAACTCTAACACTGGTAAGGTATAAGGAGTGAATGGGCCTTCACTGACCTATAATAAATAGGTATGTCAGAAAATCTGTACTCTAGTCCTACAAAGGTTTTGAGAAATGTTTTCTATTTTGTTGGAATAGGTAGAGGCAAGACCTGATGTACTGCATTCTGAAATATACTGAATTCTGCTTAAATTTCTGAGAATGGAGAGTGGATTTTCCTGAGGGGCCCTCATGCCTGAATCATAAATTAACAGCTTACGTTCTGCTTTTCATCAAATAAGACTCTGCCCATATTTGGGCAGCATGTGAAACAGAGACTTAACTCTGCTGTGACTTACAGCCTAACACATGCCAGTAGGTCACAAGGAGCAAAGCAACCCAGAATAAAGCTTTTGTTCACATCGTAACTATTGTTATTGTTTTGTTTTATTCGTATAAGCAAGTTGAAGCAATTACCATATGATTAGAGCTGTGGTTCATATAACAAAAAGAAATAGCATAACCTGTCATAACTTAGAATCTAAAAATGGAGTTACAATTATGGCAAAGCCAACAGCCTAGATGAGCCAAGGAGTTAGATCCCACAGAACCCGTGACACCATAGACAGAGGTTCATTCCTCTATGAATTGGGATTTCTTAATAGGAACAGCAAGTTTTGAGAAGCCAGTTTCAGTGCAAGTTCCTGTAAACGATACCAATGTATACCTACAGACTCTTTAGTTTTCCTGTTCTGAATGCTGATTATGACCCTGATCTCACTGTGGACATTTCAACTTAAAACCTCAAGTTTGTACATTTAAATGTACTGTTCATGAGGTAGAAAGCAGTTGCTGGTCAGGGATAATAGTTTATACTTTGATCTAGTCCATGGAGAAGCTTCTAGTTACATTTATAATTAGGATTTCAAAGGATGAAAACTGAGCAAGCTTGCTACTAAAACCTCCTTCTGTAAGGCTCACCATTAGATGGAAGAAAGCTGGTTCCAGAAGACAAAACGCTTTAGCCCTTGAGCCCTCTGGAATTGCATTTTCTTCCCCCTCTTTTTTTTTTTTTTTTAAGGAGGGGAAGTGAGAGAGCTACATGCTCTAGCGTAGATGGCCAGTGGTAGGAAATCATCACAAATAGACAGTATTTTCATATTAATAAAAAAAGAGCTGATTGAAACCTTTTCCAACTGCAAATAATCCCTATTTATTACTGGCATGGTTTCATCCAAATTGTCAAGTTAACTATTTAACGTCATTCTTCCACATGAAGTGTGCAGTATACTTCAGATAATGACGCATCAATAGTTGTCACTTCTTCTAATTTTGGAAAATTAAGCTTACTTCAAGAACATCACTATGAAGAAGTGCATTTTAAAACTACAGTGCTACTTTAAACTAGCTTTAAAAGAGTACCACTGCAGCATTTGAATCCAGAAAATGAAACCAAAAAGGCTGAACACCAATATCATGCTCTTAATTTTAATACATAAATCACAGGTGCTTGCTCAGGCTTTTTACATTATCATTCAGGGAATGATCAAGTTAATCAGAAGACCCTCTTTTATCAATCTCACATGCATTCTGCCTTCTGGATTACTGTCATTTATTATATGCTTTATCTTGTTGTGGATTAACCAGATAGAAAAAACCTGTTCCTGGCTACATTTCACACTATGTCTCAAGAACATTCAGACCAGACCATTTTTCTTTTTGTTGGTCTCACCTTTTAAGCACTGTAAGAAAAATAACCAAAGCTATACAAAGCAGACAAGCATTAAAATGAAAAAAAACATAGGCAATCTGACATTCAAAAATATGCATATGTGGCTATTATCATTTAAATCACTCTGAATAACAATTGAAAGAAGTACGTACACAGTGGTAAGAGAAAATTCTGCTGTTTAATAGGTATATTAAAGTTCAAATGGAAACTATATAAAAATTTCAAAATTATCTTCTACTATGTTTCTCTCCTAATAGTCATCTGCACATTCATTGCTGCAGTAAGACATCATTCTGGACCTCACTGTATTGAAACATGATCTCTTTCAGCATTAGAGAAGCTGAAACTCTTTCTTGTCAGAAATCTATATTATTCTATTGATTCTATTAACTAGAAAAACCCTAAGGATTACAAAATATTCAGTACTTATTTGCTCACAACCTGTTAAAACAAGAATTCTTCTGCTGCATTCTTCCCTCACTTTATAGAAGTCCAAAAGACAGAGTAGCCCCCTCTGTGAAGATCATTCCCTTGTTTAGGAAGATTGTCTGAAAGTAATAAGCCCATATAAAATCTCCTGTGATGCTCCTCCTTCATGCTTCCATCATGAAACTCTAAAGGTGAATAAAACATAACCCCTGCTGTCAGACTTCAAATATAGCATAATGAGCATAAATAAACATTTCCCAGCATCAATAGGAGCACTACCAGCAGTGATGGCAGTATGCTTTACATTTAGCTCTTCAATATTGGGAAATCAGAGAGCAGTAATCCAAGAGTCCTTCAAGCAGACTGCAGCAATCCATCATAGCACTACAATATCTCTGAAGCAGAAGTGATCTTGAATCAGAATGTAAGATGTAAGTTCTTGGCACGAGCCCTGCCCTTACTAGATATATTTGAGCCCACATTTGAAAAATACAAGTCTATCCAGTTGCTTGAAAACTGCTTTTTATTTGGCCGTATTTCAGAGTGACCACTTACAATTGATTTGTAAAGTTAAGTTTAGCTCATCCTCCTGTGTAATTATTTTTGGTTGTAAGCTTATCCAGTAAAGCTAAAACCCAAAAGAAATAATATACATGATGTTATCTATTTTGTTAGCTGACCTGAGCTTTTGCTCTGAATTTAAAGACATTTCTAAATTATTCCTTATTTCTGTAAAATGGCCTCTATCAAGATAGATTTGTTGTCCTATCCAGGAACCTGCTACCCCAGAAAAACAGATTTTCTGATTATGTCAGCAGTATATTTTCTATTCATATATTCAACTACATATCCAGCAACTCAGTATTACCACCATTTTTTCTTATTTTCTTCTTACGCTCCTTTTTCACTCTTGATTACTTCTGTAGTATATGCCAATATGTGTAAATACAGATTTGCACAGTTTGAGAATAAACTTAAATGTACAATTCTTCCCTCTCTCCCTTTTTCAAGTACATTTGACAAATTAATCAGAAAGGATTTATTTTGGTCTACTTACCCAGTGTAGAAGGAACACTTAGACATTCAACACCTTTCAGCCTAACTGATGACCTAATAATCATCATCTTACTGTTTTTAAGCTCAAGGACTGACACAGATTTAACAGACAAATCAGTATTTTCTTCACTTCCTTCCTGCTGAAGGTGTGGATTTCCTCCTTCCTTTTCTGAATTCTAACTCAGATTCATTACGGCACCAGCGGAGATTTCAAGGAGACACCTGAACTTCCTTCAGTTTGGATTTCTGACATCTAATAAGTCACCCGCTGTCTGTTTTCTTTGATGGATAACTACTCTTTTTCCCCTTATTTAATAAATCTGAAGTCATTTACCAGCATTAGCAGAAAAAGCATTGTGAAGCATCTATAGGCACCTAAATAAATGATCTGAGCATATTTCTGTGTTTCTCAAGACTGACACAGTTTAAGTTTGATTTGCTTACTTTCTAAATTGCTACTACTCCAGATCTAATTTTGACTAGATGAGCTTTAAGAAACACTGGAAGCAATATTTCCCTTTATACCACCCTGTTTTAACACGCTCAGTCCGTTGACCAAATCATTCTGTTGAGACTGACAAACTTCATCTGAGCTAGTCCCAAGAAGTTTTCTCTTTGGAGAGAGGGGAGAGGAGAAAAAAAAACAAAAAAAAAAACTCATTCAGATTTTCCTCAGTGGAAAAAGATAGAATAGAGTGGAAAATGATGTGTGATAACAGAATTAGATCAGTTAGAACTGTAGAAGTTCAAGTTTAAGAAAAATTACTGATCTCTCCAGGGAGATATGAAGATATTTGATGATGGAATTAAAGAACATGCAGCCATAAGTAAGGACAAAAAAAAGTTAAAGCTGTCCAACATGCAAATAGCATTCTCAATTGTTGTTATTGTTGGTTTTTTTTTAATATTCCCTTCTATTTTATGATTTAAGTATACTTTCTATACAGAAAACTGTTCTTATTTCATTCTATCTTGTGGAGGGTAAGCTTGGCAACATATTCATGAGAATGATATACAAAAAATTGGTTCCCTTAAGACATAAAAATGTTATGCTTACTAGACAACTGATATAAGAATTCCAAGATAAAATCTCCAGGAAAAAAAAAAAAAAAAAAAAAAAAGCAGGGGAAGTCAAAATAAAACAGGGAATCTGACCTTAAATAAATTCTGTTCTTGGTGAAGATGACAAGTTCTCTCATAACAACATGAGGAAATCTGTGACTACAGGTGCTTTGGTGTCTTGATTGATTTAATTTGCCTTTCAGCTGTAATCAGATATTATTTGTTTTCATTTATTGCAAGATTTTTTCAGCAGTCACTGAGGTCATTGGACTTCGGTTTCTGGATCTGCATGCAAATCTTTTAGAAGCCAGCTGTAATGCAACTCGTCCAGACACAGAAAGTATGGGTTAGAACGCCTTCCTCCCACTAGAGACACAAACAGTTCAGACTTACATATACTATTTTAAATACAGAGATTAGGATGATTGCCTCCAGAGCAATTGGACAGTTCAAAACAATGAGAAAGGTATTACTACAAAGGTAATGACAGAATAAGAATAACAATGACAGAAGGACCAACAGGATAGAAAGGCGCTGTAAAGAAAGGGAAGAAGATTGCTCACCCATATCAGAAGATTCTAGGTTCACAGGGTAAAGCTCCACCAACAAGCAATCTCCAGAAAGAGATCCTTCCAGAGTGGCAGTCAGCCCTTAAATGAGGACTAAGAGAGGTGGAACCAGGCTCCTCCTGTTCTGGTCACACAGGTGAATTGCCTTCACCTGTGCTCCCAGTGCTGACCAGGTCCTTTTCCCAGGTGCTCAATCAGTGGTTCAGGCTGTGATTCAATATTTCCTATACATCCACCCGCTTTTCAGATGCTGTCAGCTCTAAAGACAGAAACGTTTGATGGGATTGTCAAGTTATTTGAACACTAACCCATGAGTTAAGTACAGAATTTTCTATCCATTTATCATAATTCACTTCTTCAGGGAAAAAGACTATCTTATTGAAGGAATTCTATAGTCAAGAGAAAAGGTGTCTATTTCAAAATTAATACACTAGACAATCAGAATGTTTGGTGTTTGTCTCTCAAAAATACACTTTATATACATTTTTATCAAAAAGAATCTGTCTGCTTCTCTCTGTTACATATTCTCTTGTAGATAAAACCACATAAATCTGAACAGTTTGCATTTACACACACACAGAGAAGTATCTACCTAGTTTCCCAGGCATACTGTTTCAGTGAGAATAATATGTCCATTACGGTAGTAACTACTGAAATACAGTATTGAACTCAGCAGGCAGAAAGTAATGTGGTTTCTGTCACAGAATTACAGAAAACACTAGGAGGCACACTGCAGCAACAACACACATTTACCGATGTCTTTGCAGCAAGAGTCATGCTAAACTGCTGGAGGCCTAGATGCTTGCAGTGAAATTGGTTGTCCTTTAAATGATTTCTTCTAAGCATAATTGTTTGGTTCCAGATAAGAAATGGAGAGAAGGAGAGGCATGTATCCCTTTTTCTTTTGCAACTATGTGAGCCAGAAGAATTATAGACAAAATTCTGAGTGAAGATATATGGCAAAGTCATTTTGTTTTTAACTGAACACCAAACAGATTTTCTTCTGTTAGTTTTTAGACAAGTTTCATTTGCTACAATAATCTCTTTTACTATCTGAAACTATTATAAATGATCCCTCAGGTTTGAGGTATAAGACAATTACCTCAGTACAAATCAAAGCCTGCAAAAAAAGTAATATATATGGTAGGTTATCGTTCTCTTTTAAAACTCACATTTACAATACAAATATGTAAAATGGGAATCCAGCAACTGAAATAGCAAATGTAGACATACATTTTTCTGCTACTACAAAACTATGGAGCATTTCAGCTTAAAAGTACAGTTCCATCTTTTGTATGTGAAACGTGTTTACCAATTTTACAGGAGTTATCCTACCTATCAATAAGCTATACAAAGCATGTTTCTAGTCCATATAAATCAAATCATACTTTTTAAATAATAGCTATGATTAAGCTAGTGTATAGTTCTATGCCAAGCTGACATATAGTAATATTTGTGCCAGTAATCTGTTCAAAGGTAAATACAACCAAGCTATAAATGTCTTTCTATACAAAGAGCATTGCAGCTCCAAAACGATAAAAAGAGCCAAGGAAAAGTTGTAGTGCAAGTATTGAAATAAGGAATGAGTATCTCAAGAACAGAAGACAGATGTAGTTAGAGACTAAAGCCTAAAGAGTAATAAGTAGGTCACTTGGAAAGTAGTTCTTCCTATTTATTTCCATGAAAACTTAAGCAGATACAAAGAGTGCATGCAATAACACTATTCAGTAGAGAATATTCTCAGCTATGAAACATTTTTTCAACATAGTCAACACCTTCAGCAATGCATTTTTGCCAGCAAATGAACAAGAGCCTTTATGCTGCACTTGTAAAAATCTGCACCAATTGGCTTAACTTTCACATTGCTATCACTTCTGCTGAAGCACACCACCCACCATCTTGTTACTGTGTTCACATCCACTGTTTGGTCTCCAAAATCATTCAGCAAGAATTCATGAATACTAGTGGGTACAACTTTTTTCATATGGAAGAATTCAGTGATACCCCTTTGCTTCATACATACTTCCATGTCATACTCCATTCTGTCAGACTGCCCCTCTGCAGCCATCTGTTGCACAGAAACAAAATGTAAAGAAATATTGGTAGGAAGGTTCATCCTCTACTGCCATACCGCCAACTACCAAAGTCTGCTTCTGACTTTGTAGGCCAATATAATAAAATAGAAGACATTACTTTCAGAACAGCCCTTGTATGAATGATATATAGAGTTTTCAAGGGGAAAAAGAAAGGTAATGAAACAGAAAAGAGAGAACCTGAGATACATGAGAAGAGACAAATCTATGCAGCTTAGGACTAATTATTTGGGGGAATTAATATGTGTCACCAGTGCAGATCTGGAAACTGGAATAGCAAACTAACCACGAAATTAAGGATGTAAAATGTGGGTTCTGAACTTCATGGAAGGTAGGGAAAATTCTATAATTATCCTTTATCTATAATTATCCTTAATTATCCTAATTAATCTTGATTGCTCTCCATGATGAAAAACTGGCTCTGAAGATAAAGGAAAAGCAGTGTGCATCATTTACCTCGTCTTTAAAAGGGCTTTGGACACAATGTCCCATGCACGCTTATAGGCACACTAAAAGGACACAGACTTCAAGGCAAGTGAAAAGTTGTCTTGATTATTGCACTCAAAGGACTGAGTTAAACAGTTTAGAGTCTAAATGGCAACCAGTTACAAGCAGCTGTCCTTTTAGCTCCATACTGGTGCTGATGCTACTGAACATATTTGGAAAAGGATAATCTATCTCACAACACCAAGCTGGGGAAGAGAACATCTGATAGGTTGAGAAAAGCAAAGGCAAAGGTAAAGTTTTGCTTCTGGAATGATATTAACCCCAAGTAACAGCAAGACTGGCAGTGACTTGTTAGAAGGCACCTCTACAGATAAGAACAAGATGGAACATGACACAGCCGTATACCCTTGTGTCTGGGGTGGATAAGATCATACATTAGCAAAAGTGTAGCCAGAAGGTAGAGTCGTTATTTCCTTTTGTTTTGCCCTTGCCAAGCCACATCCAAAATAACATGTATTTTTGGAATCACCCGTTAGCAAAGGGTGACTAAGATGGCTAGGGAGCAATGTATGACATATAAAGAGAGACCAAGAGAAATGGGCTTGTTCAGCCTGGAGAAAAGAAGGCTAAGGGGTCATCAGATTGCTGCTTTCTGTGATGTAACAGCAAGCTATAGAGAAGATAGAATCAAGTTTGCCTCAGAGCTGACAAGCAAAAACACAACAGAGGACTGTCACAAAGTGCAGCAAAGGAAAGTTGCCTGGGCCAAAGGAAAACTGTTTTCATTGTGAGACGTTTAAGCATTGGATCAGGATCCCAGACAAGTTCTGACATCTCTGTCCCTGGAGATATTCAAATTTGGTTCAGTGTGGTCCTTAACAAATTTTGAAACTGAGCTTGCTATGAGTAGGGCTAAATGACTTCCGTTGATTCATTCTGAACAAAATAATTCAATAATTATTAATAATTCAATAACTATATTTAAGGTGGTTATCCAAAGAGATGGAATCATACACGACTTTTAGAAGAATCTTTACTTTCTAGTTATAGACAGGAATAAGTGAAAATAATAAGGAAAATTAGGGCTAGTGATAGAAAGAAAATTTGGAGATGATAATAATGACATGAGTTTTGAATCACTCACCTAGGTGTAAAGAGCATTTTCCTACTGATTTGTATATTTGTGATTAATTATTAACTGGTCATCCCTGAGCCCTGAAAAACTCCAACCCTGAAGGTCTACCATGCAGCAGAAAAGGTCTCTGAGTTACCTTCTCTTCAGACTTACTTCTGATAAATCATTGGAATTCTGAGATTCTAAAAGCAGTCTATATAGGTCTAATGAAATGAAACTGAAATTAAGAATATTTTGTGGAGAACATATCAGTATCTCTGCATCATTTTTTAGTACACAGAGAAAAAAGGTCAGATAAGCAAGGCTGCAGTAGGAGGTAAAAATGTAGAGGGCAGGAAAATGAATAACAAAACAAATTTTAAAAAATCCTTTCCTCCCCTCTGCCCCATGAAAACGAACAAATAACAAAGCAAAATAATAAAAAAAAAAAACCATGACACAAAAAAATAGATGAGAGTCAGTACAACTAATGAAATTTACTGCACATAATTCACAGAATAAATTGGATGAGGTCTGAGAGAAACAATGTAAATGTTCCTAGATTGATGAAAAAAGCCTAAATGACAAAACAGAAAATGCAGTTCCCAATACTCCTATTAAACTGCCGTAATAGCCATAAAAGAAAAATGGAGGAGTAGCTACACTGAGGGGAAGCGAGCAGTGGCATTCTTCAGAAAGCCATAAATAAATGTAAAGACAACGCAGTTGCACTGTACTGTACATAGTTGTACACTGTAGTAGTGTTGCAGACTAAAGAAAAAGAAATAAAAAGAAATAAAAAGAGTGCAATAGTATAGGTAAGTGGAACTGATTTGCATCAAAAATGATGTTGAGAAAAGACTGATAACAGGGCAGACTTTTCTAAAACCCGTTGATCAGATTTGGATACGACAAAGATTTTGTTTTATTATCGTAGAGAATAAGCAATATCTAGAATTAAGTCAAGAAAAGAAAAATGTCAGATGTTTTTTGTGTATTGTATTCAACAAGTTTCTTCATCCACAGTCTTTGGTCTATGTCTAAATACTCTGAAACTGCTGTTATAAAACTCTCTTAAGTTTATATCCTAAGCACCATGAAAAACTTGTGTGGAGAGTGCCTGTTCTAATCGAATCAATTGGTGTCTCAGAAAGGTTATTAGAAGTCAGTAGAGAACTAACAAGCAAAGGGAAAGAATGAAGAATAATGTAAAGATCTAGCTATTCTTCAGAGCTCTCAGGACCTCCATTTCTGTAACTGAGTAAAAAAAAAATCAGTAAAGAAGGTAAAATGGTCATTGCTCTCTGTTCTGCTTTGATATCTTCAGTCCTGAGAAGGCTGCCTTGTACCCAGAAGAAGCTCCCACTAAAGAAATGTGAGAGCATTTTGGTTCTGGTTAGTGAAGTGTGACAAAACGATTGAGGCTATTTGTCACTTTTCCTTGGCTGAGGATTGTGGAGGGCTCTGTTTTGCCATCACTGTGAGCATGTCACATAATTGTGACTGGCTTCCCGACCTTCCAAAAGGCACATGGGAAAAGTGTGATTAGGACTGATGCCATTTAGGTTTTCATACCTATAGAAATTATATAAAGAATGAGATAATGTTTAGAGTATCAAAAGGCATCCTGAAAATCAAGATTTTTTTTTTATTCTACATGGCCCTGGTTTGTGCATCTAACTGATGCAGTCTGATTTAATATACTGTTCCTTTGACTAAATCGGTCAGGGCTGGCTTAACTGATACTTTCTGTAGGGAAAGCAACTTTCCATTGCTTCTGATCAAATCAGTGCTTTTTCCCTGTAATTTAGTATTAATAGTTTAATATATTTTTCCCTGTAATTTGGTATTAATAGTTTAATATGTACAGCAGGATTAAAAATGCCTGAACTTTCCAAATGCATTCCCTCTTCTGCCAGTTCAGCTGTGTTATAGTAGAAGATTAACTACTAGGAGCTCAGGGATCTGACTGCCACAGTTCCGTATACTCATCTGCATCAGTATTTATTTGTTTGTTTTGCTATAACTTCTGTACCTCGGGTTGTATCTTAGAAAAATTTTAGTTCCCATCATGGAAAAGTAGCAAGAAACTGAAGTGGTAAAACTGTCATTTTTTATATTTTCATCAGTTTGGTTTATACTTCCAGAACCTGCAGCCAATTACTTTTGCAACAGGAATCAGTAGAAACTTCTTTCTCCCATGTTTCTTTTCCTTCAAAACTGCAGGGTTTTTTTCTCTCCCTTTTGGCAATCATTTGTGTGTGAGCGGACAAAAGTGGTAAGTCAGGTGCTAAGCAAGTAAACTGCCCTCAGCATCGTCATCCTTATGCAATGCTTGTCAGATTTGAGTGTCCTTCAGCTTTCGGGTACTCTGTTTTTTGTCTCATTGCAAAGCAGGTCACTTTCTCTGGTGAACCTTAAGGAAGTGAACCAAGAGCAAAAACTGCCTAATTGTGTGATTTATGGCTTTTGCACTATTCTGCAAGAGTTTGTATCAAAGTGACCTACAACAGTCTCAAAACAGTCCAGGAAACAGAGCTGTAAGCAAGGGCAATTGCATTCTCAATTAAAGAAGCAAGAGCTGTCTTTTGTGACAATTGTCTTGTTTCTCTGTCCACAGAACACTCACTGAAAAAGTACGTGCTCATGTAAAAATTGCAAGTATTTCTCTTACTAATTGTGGATTGGATTCACAAAATTAAGCAGTTTCACATACTGTAAAATAACAAGCAAGAACACACACTTTCATAACATCTACTCCAAAACCATGCAGTTTGTGACAAAAACAACCCTGACAGCTCTTCACACCACTGAAATCAACAACTGTTACATAACCTTATTCTCTGTGATATGCAAATGCCTTGGCTTGGGGAACAAGTGTTGCAAGAGAAGTTCTGCTGGCATTAGTCTGGTCTGAATAGCGGGCTGGATAATAGCACAGAGATCTGCTCTGTTCTCTGCATTCAAGTTCGGGGATCAGAGAAAATGGATGCAAGTCATTAATCACATCATTGTGGGGTTCTTTTACAGTTTCACTAGAAAACATCAAGCTGCATGGCTGGCAGACTTGCCCTTTCTGTCAGTTAGAAAATGATAAAAGTGTTTCTTAAAATAATCTTAGTCTAATACTGTGACTTTCACGCACAATATAAAATTGCCAGGTCTCTGCCATACTTCAAAGAATATGATTAGCAATGAATGCACTCTTTTTCTTTTGCTCTCATTTTGCAGAGACTTGAAAATGGTAAATCTACTCAATGCTCGTAGTACTTGGCTGTTTTTCTTCCCTTTGTGAGATGTTAGAGTGTTTAATCATCTAGTTAAAGGCAGCAATCATTTGCCTAAACCGAGAAATAATTCAAGTAATGAGATATGCAAAACAGGCACATACACACAAAAAGTCTTCATTTCCATAAGATTCGCTTTCTGAATTGGCAAAAAATAATGAATCTTTATGTCAGCAGTGATAAAACAGTACTCCTCACTCTTCAGTATCTCCATCTTCAGTTAGATTGCTTGCAGATCCACTGAAATTAGATGTCAGTGTAAATTATGGTGGAGGCCAAGTTACTAGCCAAGGCTATGAAGGGTAGACACATAGAAACAAGGTGCTATTGAACGTAATTGCTTCTGATCTTAAAGTTCTTAAGTGACAAAATTGGTGCTGATGTGGCATTTGCATCAGAAGCTCCCTTTTAATTGACACTGACTATATCGAGTGCTTGCTTTTTCTCCTGGAGGTTTTATTTTTTCTTCTTAATTCTCAAAATCCACCTTGTATAATAGTGTCAGACTGCAGTGCACATCAACTTAGCAGGAAAATAATATTTGCTGTTGCTCCAGGGTTTAGGGAGATCTCTGTCATACGCATATGTGCATGTGTCTGTAGATGTGTCTGTCTGTATATGTGGTGTATGGTAGAGGGTTGTGTTCTACGGAGAGGGAAAAGGCAATTTTAAATTTATAAGAGAAACAGATGTGTATAAGGGATTAAATCTGAAACAACAGTGGCTCGACTTACCATTGCAGTGCCTACCTCTCAGACATATCATTGTCTGGTGTAGCGCTCAGCTGGGCGTAGTTCCTCAGGCTCCCCATGTTATCTGTGAATAAAAACTCTGACTGTTGAAGCCATCACATCAAAGAAGGCACCACCTGAGCAAGCCACAAGGAAATGTTAGGGAAAGGACAGAAGTTAAGTTTCATATATTCAATGCTTTTAAGCATGTTAAACTAGAGAGATGGAGACACCAGGTTTCACAATTTTCCAGAAAAGTTCTTTTCAAAAGGGTTCTTCTCATGAAGTGACCCTTTCAAAATGCAGAAGGCATATACATATCCCTCACTAGGCTTCCTTTATACAATTCTCAGAAGACTTGCATTGTGCTCTGGTTGTTTGCCCCACATCCCTTGCCAATAGAATTAATTCATTTAACAGTGAAGTAAGATTACGTCTTGAGAATAAGAAAGGAGGGCAGAGAAACAGCTGTGGCTGCCAAATAAAGAAGTAGAGACCATGCATCACATCATACCTCTTTGTGCTCCCCTGCAAATTTTGTCACAGAATTTCCGCTCATCACTCATGACATCCTTTCAAAGGAGGCAGCACCGAGGTGGGATTCATCACAGATTATTTTACCCATAAAAGGGGTATGAGTACTCAGCTGCCAAGGACCCCTTTGGCTTTGATGAAGGGAGATGCTTGACATCATCCTCTGGCTTCCTGTGGCCAAGATATTCAGCACAGTTCAGTATTACGCACCTGAGATAACTGTCTGAAGGTACATTTTAGGCAAGCCTAAATCCTCTACCATCCCACACACTGTGTTACATAAAAGCTTTCAGTATCATTACTCACAAGTGATTTGATGATGAAATGCATGTGTGCTAATAAGGAAGAGCTAGCACTTCCAGCAAAGTTTAGGGACATTTCTGACTCATCATGGAAATAGCACAGCATGTGAGTAATTTGCTAAGCATCACCAAAACTGATCCAGGAAATGCAGTCCATCCTGGTCTTAGTAATCTTATGCTGATTCTGTATATAAATGTAAATAATAACTGGATAAATATTGTTAAAGATCAAACATCATCATATTAATGAACTTGGTGTACCACGTATTTTTTCTACCACTTCTGTTTCCTCCTTCAAAGAAGCAAATAATAATGCTTCTAAAACTTCACTGTTAGTAGCTTGAACTAAAGAACTGCCAACACCTACACAGTTTCTGCCAAGGTTTTGCTAAGTCAAAAAAGAAAAGTATCCCTCTCTATTTCTGCTTTCAGATCTGCTGTGCTCATCTGTTCTCATTGGTATGTTCACATAATTGGCTAGCAGAAAATTTACAGGATGCTAGCTGGCATTGACGTGTATTATAATAAATCCATAGATAATAATTAATAGATAATAAATCCTGAGAAAGATGTTATGATCATTTCATTCAAGACCAGAAAGAGAAACCTGAGAACTCTACAATTCAGGTAAGGCAACTGATTCCACCCCCTTTTCAGTGTGCAATCAAATTACCATGTTCAATATTTTAAAAAATTACACAAGGAAAACAGTAACAGTATTCACTCACAAATGGGTTGAACTGTGCATACATGTATTATTTTCTCAGACCTGTTTAACATGTAGTGGATGTATGGTAAAGGTATTAGCAGCAAAAGTAATTCCAAATTCCTTGAGGTCCTTTTAAGACGAAAGAACTTAAAACATTTTCTAAATGTACTCAGCTACTGGTATCAGTTGGAGCTGGAGCCAAACTCACTTATTCTATATTTCATTTTTCTTATAAGCCATATTCCATATCAGCCTTTTTTTCCTCACACAGGCAGTTTATTCAAGAGGTGTAGCAAACACATTTGCATTTTAAAAACTGAAAACTAAGTGATATAGAAGGCACAGTGAAAACTATTTCTACAGATTATACAAAGCCCTTCACAATAGCTAATCATTTAGTGTTCAGACAGTGCTACTTAGCACACCCAGTGCATTGGCTTTCTTGATAGCTTCCCCTCCATCCCTCCCCTGCAATTGTTTGTTCTTGTCTACTGTGGAGCCTTGTCATATGTCAAGATCATAAGCTCTTAACAGAAGAGCTGGTTTTATTATGCACGTGGATGGTGCCTAAAATAATAGGGTCCTGAACCCTATTTGGGATCCTTAGATGTTGCTGCAATAAAGAACAATTATTATCATAATAAAGTGTATTGGGTTGAAAATGGTTGGCATAGTATAAATGCTTGAAATGGAAGGAGTTAAAAAGAAAGACCCTTTCCCACTTTCCCACTTACAGAGAAGGTTTGTTCAGCCTTTTTTTTTTTTTTTTTTTTTTTTTTAAATCAAAAGCCTTGGTTTTTCCCCTTTAAAATACATAGGTATAAGCTACCTTCTAGTTTGTATTCTGAAAACAAAGCCAGTGCTAGATAAAGGTGGAAGAGCCACATCTGGATGTGGCTAGCAGATAAGCCAGGCTTCCCATGGTTTCCCATATTAATTTTATTTTTACATCTTCTGAGTTGTTCTATTATGTCTCCAAATGACAAAGAAAAATGCACTGTAGTCTTATATTTTCTCTCTTTCCATTTCGCTTTTAAATAATGTATTTCCTTTAAGTGCCATAGCTGTAATAGAAGCATGCCCTGATAAAACTATTAGGAAAGAAAATACAAAAAGCTGCAAAGTAACCTTCAAAGCCACCATAAAAATCACAACAAAGGAATTAGAATTTAAAACATCAAAGTACCCGAAGTACTTTAATCGCTGAAATGGAGGGTACGGGGGAAGGAGGGAGGGGATGCATTTCCTGTGTTGTTATATTTTAGCAACTTACATATACATGCACTTCAGAAATAACCTGAGAATAAAGAAACTGTATTTTAAAATACACAAACAAATGTAAATAAGACATGTTGTTTTTATTTCTTTCGGTCTTTTAGCCATTCTTTTCCCTTCGCATGACATTCACTGTTCATCTGAAGTCAGAAGAGCCTGCACACACCTTCATTCTTTTTCAGCTATTGTGATTTGCCTCTATTTTCTTGTTTAAAGTAGAGCATGCAATTTGCTACCTAAGGTGATTCAAGTGCAGAGTGGAAGAGAGAACACTCGGTGACCTCAGCTCGGTGCCCTCTCACTACAACGAATAATGCAGTTCCTTCCAATTGTCACAAGAAGGCAATCACATTAAAACCCTAATCTTGCTCAAAAATTCTCCCTGGATAAAAGCATATAATTTGTACACTCCAATGTATCTATCTGTCAGACATGGATTTATTATCTTCACCTAGGACTACTTTCCTGATCTGCTGTTTCTGTATCTTGCTTCAGTGATTAGAATTATTTTCATCATCTGCTTCTATTTTCAGCTTCAAAACTCCTGTCTGAGATTTATCTAAAAAGCAAGATTCTAACAAGAAAATGTAGCTGGAGCCAGAACTCAGTTTCCTTTGGGAACTCCACCTCTACAACATGACTTTTTTCCCCTGCCTACAGCATTTCAATTATATTAAACTCTCTACAGCACTTCTGTAACAGCTGTAAAAGTATTTTTTCCAGTAAAAAGGGATAAATAAGTATGCATATAAAACTGCTTCCATGTTTTGAAGGCAGTGGGAAGCATTAAAAATCTCAGCCTCCAGTGAAATTTTTGCTGGAATTTGAGTTTCACAACAGTATGTAATGAAAAGTCCTTCTATCCATTCTGGACATCTCTAGTTATGTCAGTATGAAGCAGTCTCTCATCATAGGCCTGGCTTAAAGTCTCTTTTGTTATGAACTTGTTTTAATTTATTTTAGTTTGGCCATCATTTGAAATTCATCTGCACAATCACAGTAATTAGACACTCCTTTTTTCCAAAATGTGGTACTACAAGCAACACATAAAATGTCAAGGGCCAAGCAATAAATTCTACAATTTTAAATAAAAATAGTCTACAGGACATTCAGCTAGTCATCTAGCTTATCCTGTGCCAAGGCAGAATAACCTTCATCTGTACTATATCTCATAGATTTTTTTCTCATCAGTTCTTAAAGATTTCCAGCTCTGCAGATTCCATATCCTTCCCAGAAAATCTTTTACAGTGCTTCACCAGTTCTATCATTAGAAAGGTTTTTCTAAAATCCAGTCTGAATTTTCTTTGATATAAGTTCATTTCTCTCACCCAATAAGATTATTCTCTTCCTCTTTGCAGCAGCCTTGAACTTACTACAGCACAGCAGAGCTGCCTTTCTTTTATGGACTACCCATGAATCACTGCACACAAGATTAGTCTCATAGACCCACAAAATCCCAGATTTCCACAGTAATGCATCTTTGCTAGAAAGGCTTTGTACTAACATTAAATTGATAGCATAAAACTAGTTCCCTTCCCTCTTACTTCATAAATTATTGCTGGGGGAAGAGGGCATTTCTCCTGAAGGAATCCAAGGAAACAACTCTACCAGTAACATCCCATTTGAACCCAAAGAGCACTAGTGGCTTTCAAGGCCCATTAAATTCAGAGGCAAAAGTGCTTCCAATTATGCAATTCAGACAGTAAAATGGGAATATTGCCTGCTGGCACCTAAGAGGGCGTGGGGAGATCTATGCCTCCTCATTGCCTCCCAGAAGAGAAGAGAGGATCCCCACAAATTACTCAGTAATTATCAGGGCTTTGGGAAAGGAGGTGTGTGTTAAGGCTCTGGAATTCTTTCCCATCTTACAATCCTCTTAGGATCCTCATCAGCACAAAGCATGGAATCACCAGCCCAGCCCTTTGCTCCTTTAAGAACCAGGGTTCAACTTTCATCCCATAGCAGCCACCCTCCTTTGGTTTTCTACAGTGTACCCAAGGCTACATCCCACACTAGCCAAAAATAATATAAGCCAGTTTAGAAATATGATTTTCTGCAGGTTCCAAAGTAAGGTCTGTGTGCCACTTCAATTTTTGTTAAGTGCTTCACATAGAGGTTAAGTGGGACTTAGGTGGACTAGGTCCTGTGCTGATCTACTCTGCCTGGCATGTACATGTCCCACAGCACTGATCAGACTTGCACTTTTTCACGGGCGCACCAATAGCTCATCAGCTTAATGATTTGCTCACTTCCCCAGCATAAAAACACAATTGCTATGTATTTCGGACACTTCAAACTGAAAAACAACCTAGAACATCCACAAGCATACACAACATAAAAATTTATGCTTTGAGATTTAAGAGGGCAGCAGCCAGGGAGACATAGGACTGATTGCTGGATAAGGTGGTCATGATTAGTCTATGACATCTGACTTAAACACTGTATTCAGTAGTTTGGATGAGGGTTTGGAAACTGAGAAAGGGGATTATACAGCTATGTAAACATACGGAAGGGAGTGTAAAAAGCAGAAAGGATGTAATCTTGAACTTCAGTACAGTCTTTTCATCACATAAAACAGTCACATATCATGAAGCTTCTCATTAATTCCAACCACTTTCAATCAGACCACAACAGTCTTGGCTCTGTAATGTAACTTCTAACTGTTTTAAGTATTGTTTTATAGTGCTGGCAATACTCAGCAGTATTACTTGCCACCATTTGGCACTTAGTAATGTCTTTTTTTTTCTTTTTTTTTTTTTTGGTTCAGCATTAAATTGTTTAAATTTCTCTAACTACTTATTGTTTACAATTAGGGAGAAAACTTTTAGAGTGGTAAGAAAACATTTAACTTCTCTACAGTTGCTCTCAACTGAGGAGAAACTGAAAAAATGTAGGTCCTATAACTGCCAAGTCAGGAAAAGGTTTCTCTTCCTAACTTTGAATGGCAGTTGAGAAGCTGTCCTTATTGCTTACAAGATGTCTTTGAAGTTGCCGTGAGGTTATAAGCTATACTGTTCAGATAAGAAGAAAAAACAGATTCTGGAACCTCTGGTTCACCTGTGAAAAAAGTGTTAGTCTGAGCAGCCTTTTGGGGCACCCCCATGTGTCTCGGGTCAGGAGAGAGCCTAATCTACCGTAGTCCAGCTTAACCTCTGTCTTCCCTGCTTAAGAGGAACAAATGTGGCACAAAGTCCTCGTTTCGGCTCTTGAGGAAAATTACACTTCTAGATTGGTTTACATTAGCTTTGTCTCACAACCTTGCTAATTTGAATCTTTTAATGGAAATCTGATTTCTCTTTCACCTCTGTTTTCTGTTTGCTTACTTTGATTTCAAGCTCATTAATTTACTGCCATTTTGTGTGTCTTGAATGCAAACTTTGTAATGCACACCAAGTGGTTAACGATATCTACTTAAGCAGTTATTATCCATCAATACCATTTAGCAAAGTCTTCCTTTTCCTCACAGAAAAGCCACGTTTGTAACAATCAATTGGTGTTACTTCAGAAGCAAGAAAACTGGTACACAATACCACACAGAATATAGTAGCTCTGCTGTTGTGCATGGGTTAGGCAAAAATGAGTAAAGAGTATAATAAGTGCATAGTGCAACTAAGAAGTTCAGGAGTAGCGGGACTATTAATCTACTTTCCTTTTCTATATTATTTCATTAACATCTCAGCATAAATCTCCCAGGACAGGATATTATAAACTGTTTTTTGAAGCCAGTTTTATCTCAAGGCTAAAGGCATCAGAGTTTAATATTCCTTACTCACTAGTAATAAGGATTATAAACAATACTGACGTAGTCTGTACCATTCCACACTTCTCCAAATACACAAAAAATTGTAATGTGTAAATACTTTTCTCATCCCTAATAACTGAGGAAAAGATTACTCACTTAAAAATGTTCAAAAAAATTCAAGAGCTGTAGGAGGGATTTGAATTCAAATTAAAGATTTAGCTAAAACTTAATCACCAGTTGCACTGCTACAGCTCTCCACAGTGATGTGCTTCACAAGAGCGCAAAAGGAATGAAAGTTAGGCTAAATTTCAGTTATAATTTTGTTTCTGATAGATAATGCACTAGTCTAAATGTACTTAAAGTTTTTAGGACCATTTTTTGTTGAGGTTAAAAGAGATTGTGAAGTTTAGACTTACTGCATTATTGTATTCTCCTTGTCTGTGGAAAATATATTTTGGTGGCTAGCTGAATCAGATTGATAAAAATGTGCAAACACGTATCTTGTAAGTGGCACATGAGCTAGCAAATGCCATGTCTGGACAAATAAGAATATAGTGCACAGATTTGGCTATTCCTATAGTTGTATAATAATATATTTTTTTTTAATTGCGAGTATAGTTGCATTATTAGTTAAATACCAGAGGTGCTGAAGCCACCACTAATATCACTTTCAGGAAAAGCATTGAACTCTCAGAAGTAAACAATCCACGAAAATGAAATAAGTATACACTAAAATAAAAAATAAAAAAATCACAGTCTTAAAATTATTGATAGTGGTTTTGTATTTTGTATTAACATTTCATTTCCAAATGTATATGTATTCTATTAGAAATTATGTTCTCCAAAAACATCTGAAAAATATTTTTGAGCTATGATTGCCTCATATCTTGTAGTCTTCAGTATCTTTGACAAATTCCAACACTGTCATTTTTTATCTGTGCGAAAAGTTTCCAAGAGAAAGGTCAGGGCAAAGCAACATGTCTTCCACTTCGCTGATCTCTGGCTTGTTTCAGACACAGTATTCACTATGTTTCATTCCTTACTTTTGCTTTTAGTTTTAATAAATCCTAAATACAGTAGACATCAGTTGCTATTCAACAGTCCTTATACCACCTCATAGCTCAGAATAACGTTCAGAACTTTTGGAGATGTAAATGATAACCATATACGCAAATACATATCAGCAACGTAGTTTTCTGAAATCTGTGTATACTCCTTTTCTGGCCTTCCCTGTGTATCCAGTGACTGCTTTGTTTTTCAGCCAAGCAAACAAATAAGTCTAAACCAGTTTTCAAAAGCTAATCACATGAAAGATTGGAGAACAAATGAATTTACTGTCATAGAGCAAAATTCTTTCCACATACACACACACACTATACAAAGCATTGGAGCAGCCAGGTGAGGCTTTATGGAACAGAGCATAGAAACATTTCTTTGAGATGATCTGATGAGTTATGTAGGAATGTGATGCATGTAATACTACAACATTCATGATATGAGACTACACTGCTACTGCTACTGGGGTGTGTAGGAACTGGCTGAAAACTGGTAGGGCCAAACAGTCAAAATCTTGCAATCATTTTGTAGCCTTCACCAGATCTACATGGATATCTGAACATGGGTTATATATTTTAAAGATAATTCAGGTATTTTATTATTATTTTATTTGTCGTGGATGATCTCTTCGAACTTGTTTCAGAAGCAACTCTATTTCTAGGCCTTGAAAGAGGACAGAAGTGGATACTGAGTATCCACGCATTAAAGAGTCAAGACAGGTCAGTATTACTATTTTCTCTCATCTCCTCATCTCTCCTATTGTCCTCTTCACAGGTTTTTCTGAACATTTGCTTAATAATTGACTTAAATAAATCTTGCACCATTACTGCTAAGTTATTCATAGCAAAACTCCTTTCCTTCCTTTTCCTTGGTTTTGCACAATTTTGGCTAGAGATACTAACAAATCTCACCTGTTGCAGAACAATAACAACAAAAAAGCTGATGCTAAAATCCCTATTGTAGGCATTGCACATCTCAGTGAAAAATGCTGTGATGCATTCAGGGTTTTAATTAAGTCTTCTCTTTCATACAGTAATTTGGTAAGGCCTTTGAAATCCATTTCCAGGCCTTTTGTGTATTTCCATGCATGGTCTTCCAAAAATCACTTTCCAAGCATAACTAAGGAACATCTCCAGATTTTGTTTTCTTGCAGACTTCAGCTTCTGTTTCTTTCAGAAACATTCTATAGAGATTCCTCCATTTATGTAAATACTGGTTAAATGAGAAAATGCCAGCAGATGGTGCTCAAGAATATGAAGCAATTTTCTTGTGCACATTAAATGGCTACTATCCTGCAGTTTTATTCACACCCTTCAGTCTCCATCAGAAGCATACCCTGATCCTATTTTTACACAGGAATGATCCAGCAACAGTCATATGCAGCATATGCTGTTTGAAAGTGTTCCTCCTTCCACCAAACTGCCTGTGCTCAGGTATAACAAAGGAATTCAGACATTCCATTGGAGTAAATATTCTTTGTGCAGAGTGGGGCACTGAAATTCACAGAATTTGAATAAACTCAATGCTATCTCTTCCTATCCTTAAGTCAGAGAGGCAGTTGTGGCTTTCTACAGTTTCACTATTGCATTAAATATCATACCTGGAAACAGAAATAATATTCTGAAGGACATAATCTGGCAAAGAAGAGCATGAGAGTTCCAATTTTTCATCATGATGCCCTTCGCACACATACATACTTGAGCATGTGGCTACATAGACTGTTATCTTTTGAAACTAATAAAAGTCAGCCACTGAGAAAATGTACTAACATCCATCAGAGGCAAAGCTGCTCAAGATCTGTGAAGCTCACCATGAGCTGCAGCACCCAATGAAGAAAACTCAGTCAGCAGAACTCATGAGCCATGCCATCTAGCAAGTGAAAGCTAGAAGTGGCAGATTTTGAACAAAATAGCATTTCACAGGACAAGTCTGCATTTAAAGAGCTTCTTAAAATGGCAGGGAAAAAAATTACATGAACTAATAATATCAGTCAACCTAAAATTTTGGGAAGGGCAAATGTGTCACGCAGTAAATTTTCTTTCTTTTGTCTCTGCAGTGGCATTTAATGGCAACACAGTTTGTAAATCTAGACAATCTTCTGCACACACACATACACACAAAAAAGTGGAGCAGTAGAACAGCAGGAAAAAATAGATATATAGATAATTGTCTGGCATCGGTAATTTATCACATTTGGTTACTGAGCACTGCTTTTCACTACCCAAAGGAAGCAGTTAATGTATTACCAAGCTGCAGAGCTCTTTGTGCTGCTAGAAGATGGAGTTATGGAAAAAAAGAAATAATGTTAAGTGACTACATGACAGTCTAAAAGAGTTTTTCTGTAATTATCAAGAAAGAAAGCAGAAAAAAACAAGTCTCCTGTATATTAACTTCCAAAACTTATAATAAATTATTCCTTTAGACATGAGTGACACCTGCTCTAAAACAATCTTGAAAAACTGAACAGTTGGATACGTTCCTGCGGATACTTCTCCTCCATAGAGTGCTGCAGGCTCACTTAACCCCTGTCAGCACCAATCTTACTGTTCTCATACCTTTAGTTCCATCCCACTTCCAATCCTGATCATGGCAGTGGAAGTTGCATGATGATATTTAACAGCATTTACTTTTAGTTGGATTACGACTAGAGAAATTAGTGGGGTCAGCAAAAGATAATAATACAAATTCCCAGAGGAATTATTCTGGTTTAGTGTTTTATATCTCTATTTTTCATTCTCTAAGTCAGAATGGTGAATTAAATCAAGAATAGTTTTGTCTTGCATTTCTTAAGTGGTATAAATGACAGTCATGCTCTTCAAGCTAAAATAGTCACATGGTTATTCTTTTGTATTAGCTGTTAACTGACACAGACAATATCCTGGGAAATTCTCACAGTACCTAAAATCTGCAAAAATACATCTTCACATGTTTCTCCTTATAACTTCCCATGGAACCAAAAGTAATGTTGCAAAAGATGTATTTGCCTTTTTGGTTCTCGTCATTGCTGGCTATCAAGCCTACAGCATTAGAGTAAGGCCTTCAGTTTTGGACACTCTCTCTCTCTCATTTACTTGATTTATTAGCTTCATTTCAAATTATAATGTATTATATATACGTTATATACATTCCACTATCATATTTAGTAAATTAGTTTTCTCCCCTAACTTGTTGTAGATTTTTTCCTCCTTTGGGCCCGTATTCCTATCTTCCCTCTTTCCCCTTTCCCAGGCATGGGTCTATGGGTCCCTCTGCCCCATTAGTCACAGAACTAGGCTGAAACAGGCCAGAACTATGACAGCCATAAGCTGATGCCTGGAAAGAGTTGGCATTATCTCACAGTGCACACAGAGCTTAGATATTTTGAATTTAGAATGGGAAGGTAACATCTCAAAGTGCCTTGTAGACTCATGAAAAATAAACATAAATTGCTTCCTATTCTTTATGCACTGAAGCTGTACTCCAAGCATAAAATAGGTTCTGCACAAGCAAATGATTTTCCTGCTCTGTCTGCCCCAGGGATGCCTTAGCTGTTTGTGTATTCACTAATCAAGATGAACATATAGTGAGCAGAAGACTGCAATAAATGAAACCATTCTGTATTTTGTAGCCACTTAGCATTCTCAGGACTATATTCTCATGAGTGTGTACATCACAGTTCCAACCACCTACAGAGCTCAAGAAAAGTTCATCTTTACACCCACCACTTGTTATGGGTGCTATCAGACAGGCAACAGATACAGCAGGAAGTAAAAGGAGAGTACTGCAGAAAATTTTTTATGACTGTCTCTGGGTGACAGGTCAGCCAAGTTTCATTAAGTAGATAAACCCCACGTGAAAAAGCAAGGAATGCTCTTGGGAATAGATGGTCACAATATCAGTAATGGATCAGTTTCTTCAGAGTTTACCGATTAAAAAAAATTACCCTTACAAGTGTAAAACTAAAATTCTTCATTTAAGTAAAAGCTTCTCTCCTTCTAAAGAGGAAATTAAACAGAAGTAAAGATAATAATGTTATTAGGAAAGTTGAGAGTGAAGCAGAAAACCAGAAGGACAGTGAATACAGATATAAATCCGTCCAATTCAGAAGAGGTCAGGAAGAGCACATGACTCCATTAACATCAAAGTCATTAGAGTACGAGATAACAGTTTGTTACATTACCGTAGTGAACTGCAGACAATGAGTTATTGTATTGCCATGTACTTCATTCCATAGTTTTCTGATAAATTCAAATTAAATATACTCTAAATGCGCTTCTGAGGAGAAATTAGCCTATTTAAAATTTAAAATTATAGACACTTATCTAATTTGATTTGCGATTCCCTTCTGCTTTTTACTTTGAAAAAACGTGTTTAGGGATATCATCTGCCAACTGAGATATTCCCTTTGAGGGAAATGTGACTAACTCACTTTCTGTCCTCCGGTGTCTGTGTCATCCCTGTTTCATTCTTGACTATCACACAGAGCTGCCACAGGAAAAAAAAAAAATGAAAAAAAAAGTTGCTAAAGTGGTATTCTAGCTTACAGAACTGGGGAAGTATTACAATAGGTCTGGTTAATATTCTCATATAGAGCTGCAGAGATGCAAACCAAATTATGCTTTTTAGCATTCTGAACTCCTAACTTCATGTTTTTCTCTTACACTAATACATTTTTTATAGCTGCAATATGGTAACTCCAGGTGGTGTGGTTATCATGAGATGATCGCTCCCCTGGAGGATGCCTCTTAACACCCCAGAGGTGATGATAACCAGACCCCCTGTCATGCCTTATTGCTTGTATATGTGCTGATGGCAGCAACTAGAAAGAATACTTAAACATGAACAGCATGCAGGATTAATCTGCTATGTCCATTTATTAATTATAAAGGCAATGAACACTGTCAGTGAGCACCCTCTACACTTTTACATTGTCATCATAATTAAAAAGTTTTAGTACGTGGTTTTGTGTTGCAACAACATCAATCAAAGTCCATTTCCTGACATGTGCAGCAGAAGCAATATGTTCCATACAGGTTATTTCTGAAATTACATTACTTGCTGTAATAAAGCCCAGTCATACTACTTCCATTGCACCAAATATACCTGTCATGGCTGCAGCAGCTTATTCAGTTTTCTGGCTCAGACTCTCTCAAGCATGTACCAAACTGAATTGTTGCAAAATGAGTGAATTTATACAGTATTCTTCAGAATTATTTTTTTCTTTTTATGCACTGCAAGACTGATTTCTGTCTCTGCCCTTGCTCCTGAATATCAATGAATATGCTGCTAGGAGTAGGGGAGCACTGCCTACAGAGGTGGGCCAGAGAAAGGCAGGTGACAAGGATTCAATACTTGTTGAATGTCCAAACACAAAGCTGAAGAGTAGCAGTGGTTAGTGTTGAATTAGGGCATTGATAGGAGTAATGTAAGGCATGTGCCACAGGATAGAGCCACTGTATAACACCCTACAAAGTTTGCACTTGTTTTCTTGTGGGCCAGCCTCTGAAAGTTCAGGCAGCAGTAAGATACAAGTCATACCTCTACTACAGCATCTGCACTATACTTTCTAAAAAAATGACAGCTCAGAAGCTTTTTGCTTGAAGTAGATGGCTTTCAAAGAGTTAACTACTTATAAAAAAGTAGATAAAGAGGGGGAGAAAAGAGTGGGAAGTTTAATACCCATTTTACATCAATGTCCTACTTGTTTACTCTTTGTAAAAATGTAGATGAGATGTCTGTTCTTCATGTTTTACTGTCTAGCAAATGATGCTTTTCAGCACCTTGTTGTCTGCAACAGAAAAAGAAAAAAAAATGAGAAAAGTTGAAAAACAGCAGTGCCTTAGCAATAACACATTTCTTGCTTTTGATTTTCTATTCAGGTTCTATAAGTGTCATATAGCAGGAAACAGATAATGGGTCATCTTTGAGGATGGTGAAAAGAAAAGACAGCGTAGGCAGGGAATTTGACAGAAAGATGATAGTACCCTTAAATGACACTAAGTATGGATTGCAGAAGCACTGATTTTTTGTGTTCATGGGAGAAAATCCCCCCATAACATTTACTGAATTTGATTGCCTTCCCAGAATTTAACTAACTGCACGGAATTAACGTACTGCTTTGGTGCATTACAAAAATCACTCACTGTTTTACCCAAGTTCAGAATGTTCTCTCACAAAAGTATTAAATGAGGCCAGCTTCAAAATGTACAGTAAAATCTCTTTCTGGACTGATATGTGCCATGAGATACTTGTCAGAAATTAATCTCTCTTTCCATCTCCATTTCTCTAGGTATAGTTTTGCAAGTGCTGTCTTTCACTTGAACAGTTGTGATTTTGAATAGTGGGCACTGGAATATATAGAATATGGCATATACATATGAATCTATCTACTAGTTGCCAATGAGAAAAGATGCTGTTGTGCTCATTAAAGTATAATAAAATTGTGCAATGGAGGATGAAGTCTTCATTATAGGGAGGAAGAATGGAAGGGATGTACTCATTTGGCATACTGACAGCTATGCCAGGCAGTTAAAAAATGCACAGTGATCAGATATAACCTTCCCTGGAAAATCTGCTCGCAAGCACACATTAGCATTAAAAACAAAACAAAACAATAACAGAGAAATGTTATTTTCAAAGTTGTAGTTTAAATTAATCACAATGTGCTCTCCTTGAATGAGAAATACAGATGTGAGCATGATACAGAATCAGAATACCAGGGGTTAATCTTGCTTCTTGAACAAAAAGGATTATGAAAGTAACCAAAACCAAAAGGCAAGCCAATATCAGAATTACCAAAATCTCAGCTGTTAGCCAACTATGGTAATGAAATTTTCCCAGAATCTGAGCCCGGATAACACTGTTTAGTGAAGAAAACACTCTCCATCTTTTAAACGGAATAGTGACTTTTGATTTATTAGACCTATTTTCGAAATTGTGCAGAAGAGGCTATTTCCATTTGCCTGGGCCAACTTTACTGTTCAAAAGACTTAATTCAGTGTTAAAAAGCTCAATTGTCATTCCTGTTCAAACCAACTAATGTGCTGGTATGAAATGAGTCATTGAGTCCTGTTAGAGCTCATTGCTCCCCAGTAGACATCGTGAGCTCTTGAGATCTCTTGTCACTGGTCCCTAAAATGGGAACAAAGATATTTGTATAAATGGAATTAATGATATCTAAGCATTATCTACGACAGACATCTTTATTACATATTCAAGGAACGCTGTCTCCCAAATATGTCACATGCTATGTATAGGGTTCTTCAGTTTTTAACAGGAATAAATGTATCCCCAAGTGTTCTGTAGACTACATAGTCTAGGACATGTGAAAAGAGGCAGAGACAGAAGCCTCCCTTCCTTTTTATTTACTTTACAAAACATAATAAAGATAACTCAAAAGATAACAAAATAACTGCCCTTGCATTCAGAAGATCTCAAAATTCTATCTTAGCAGCTTATTTTCCATATAAATATCCCTTCAAAAGATTAATCATGAAATTTGATAAATTTGATTTTTAAACAGGAGAACATAAACTGCGTTAGAATCTTAGCTTTTGACTTTTGACTGCCAAAAATCATTATCTCCTTATTAGGTTCAAATTGCTCTCGGTCCACCTTGAGTTGAGATTTCTAAATACCACGTTTTAGGAGATGAAATATTTTACAAGGCAAGTGTAGTCACAGGCATAATGTGTTTCTAATGCTAATAGCATTAAAATTATATAATAAACTCTAATCTACTGTGAGGAATACAGTGGGACTACATCTACATGGGAAAGGAGAAAGAAGAGAAAGAACAAGAAAGGAGGAAGGGAGGAAAGTAAGGAAGGAGGGAGGAAGGAAGGGAGAGAGAGGGGGAGGGAGGGAGGGAGGGAGGGAGGGAGGGAGGGAGGGAGGGAGGGAAGGAAGGAAGGAAGGAAGGAAGGAAGGAAGGAAGGAAGGAAGGAAGGAAGGAAGGAAGGAAGGAAGGAAGGAAGGAAGGAAGGAAGGAAGGAAGGAAGGAAGGAAGGAAGGAAGGAAGGAAGGAAGGAAGGAAGGAAGGAAGGAAGGAAGGAAGGAAGGAAGGAAGGAAGGAAGGAAGGAAGGAAGGAAGGAAGGAAGGAAGGAAGGAAGGAAGGAAGGAAGGAAGGAAGGAAGGAAGGAAGGAAGGAAGGAAGGAAGGAAGGAAGGAAGGAAGGAAGGAAGGAAAGGAGGGAGGGAGGGAGGGAGGGAGGGAGGGAGGGAGGGAAGGAAGGAAGGAAGGAAGGAAGGAAGGAAGGAAGGAAGGAAGGAAGGAAGGAAGGAAGGAAGGAAGGAAGGAAGGAAGGAAGGAAGGAAGGAAGGAAGGAAGGAAGGAAGGAAGGAAGGAAGGAAGGAAGGAAGGAAGGAAGGAAGGAAGGAAGGAAGGAAGGAAGGAAGGAAGGAAGGAAGGAAGGAAGGAAGGAAGGAAGGAAGGAAGGAAGGAAGGAAAACACTGCAGCTTCTAGAATAGGGTAGAAAGGCAATCGGGGGATGTTACCATATCTCAGTGACAATTAAAAGTACCTGCAGGGAAAGGATGGTTTAAAGGAACCAATAAAATAACATAGTTTATAGCTGGGCAGCTACTGATGGTAATTCAGTCTGACAACTCTTCACAGGCATGTGCAGAATTTCTCTTTGTAGCTCAGGGTGTCTATCGAGGTAGTACCTAACAACCTCCTCATCAATTAAGTCTATACACAGAAGCAGTAAATTTGTGTTACATAGCTCTTACCCCTCCTCATTAGTTACAGGAACAGCTGCTGGAGAGCAGAGCTGTTAATTTTGCCTTCTAAGTACAATCTATAATCAATTGAGGGTTGAAGAGGAAAAAAACTGAATGAAATATTATCTTCCCTATGTGAGACTTTCAGCCCCTCAGCTGGAGCAGAGCTGTATGAATGTTTGATTTT
Source organism: Lagopus muta (assembly GCF_023343835.1). Taxonomy (NCBI): domain Eukaryota; kingdom Metazoa; phylum Chordata; class Aves; order Galliformes; family Phasianidae; genus Lagopus; species Lagopus muta. Next base: position 41,574,159 of record NC_064434.1, read on the forward strand.
ACTTCTGGGACATCAAAGGGGCATGAATGAAAAGCTGGTTCCAGAGCAGATCTCCTGATGAAGGAGGAAGTGTCCATTCCATTGGCAGTAGTTCTTCTTTAGGAAGATCTTTCTGCAATTCCTGCTGCTTTTCTTTCTATTTCTTCAATTTCCAGCTCTTCAAAGTGTTCAGAAGATTGAATCGGTTCTTCATCAGGCTGTGCTCCGTTGGTACATAAGGAGATGAACCAATCATCACACATGAAAATGAGAGGGAAACTGGTCAAATTTTACCAGTCCCACCAGAAATTCACAGTAACGTTTAGCGCATGTAACAGCTCCTACAGTCTCATAAACTCACCTCTCTTTCCTGGGGACCTCCTTTAATCCCATGCTGTAGCTAGCAGTTCCATAGGGACGTATCATACTTCTTGGATTGTCTCACCTAGCACGTATGCATACAGAATTGAATTGAGATCTTGGATATGAATATGACTATTAACAGGACTGTCTTCAAGGTCTGGAAAATTAATGCATCAGATTGGCCCAGAAAAGGAAATTTCTCAAAGCAACAAGAATAGGATGCAGTGAGAAAGATGTGTTAGGTCAGACCTTGGCAACATTGCAGTGTTTCAGAGGAAGAGAATCAAACAACTGTGCAAAGGGATAAGTGTCATGATCAGACTGGCAAGCACACAGCAATTTGTATACTGATGCGTGCATGCTGGAAGAACACACTCATTAAGCACACACAAATGCATGCATGCATGCATAAATATCAAGTATGCTTGACTTCAACACCAATGTTATCTTGGGCTGTGTCTAAACAGAGAAACCCTGATGTCCTGGCTCTCTTGCAGAAATGCGGCTGAACATTCTGTCTTTCTTCTTGTCACATATTTTGGTTTTCCTTTCATGATAAAGAGCTAATATATATTAAATGCCTTGTCCTTACACAGCTTTGGGATGTAAACATAGAGGAAATGAAACTGATGCGTTACGTACTACTATATACATGCAACAGTATTCTCCAATTCTGTGCTTATTAGACCCAGCAGAGACCATGTTCTAAAAGTTACACTGAAAAACTTAGAGTGTTGGTCAGAGCTCCATTTCTTTTGCAGAAATTCTGCTTCAAGTATCTCCAGCCTTGTAGTTACCTGGGTCAGTGTTATAGTTATCCTCCTCAGTTCATAGGCAAAAACATGCTAGCCATCCTGTAAACATATATTTATAACATTAACATATAAACATCTATATATTAAAAGAACACTATGTGCAGTACTCTAGAATTATGTGCTAGAAAAATATGGCTTCTAGACTTTTCAGATGAAATAAATTGCAGCTTTTCATTGTGATTTCTTTGTATTTTTTTTCTAAATCCAGAACATAAATGTTGTTTACTCCAGCCAATAGAACATGATTTCACAGAGCCATTACATTTCATGTTTCAATTAGAAAACAAATAGATATAAAATAACAATTTATTTACACTCATTATAGTTCTGAACTATAATGTGTTGAAGCCCTTCAGACATGTGGGAGTACAGTGTTTAAAGTTTCCTCTTGCTTTGAAAAGACATTACATAAATCTTATCTATGCTGAAATGTACTTGTATTTTTTGTCATTACACTAATTCCTTGTTCTAAGATAGTATAATTTAACAATGGTTGCTCAGTGTATATTAGTTATCAATAAGTGTCATGAGGAATGACTAACTAGAAGCCTGAAGACTAGATGTAATCTGCAAGGCACCATTATCTGATCAGCCAAATAGCACACATCTTGCCCAAATGGCTGACCACGCCTTAGTCCATGGGTGCCACTTGGTGACCAGCAAGTGAAAGACATCACAGGGTAGGTAAGTGGTACAGATCCAGCTTAGATTCTCTGGAGTCAATCAGTGCAGGTGCAGCTCTGCTTGTATATGATTTGCTGTGTCTAATGGTCAGAGTCATATTTATAGTCTTTAGTGTCAACTCAGACAAAACACAAATTCATGACTACTGAAGAAGGTACTAGTTAGCTATGTCAGAGCCAGCTGGATTCAAGTGTATCTGCCCTGTGCTACTTTGTCTTCCAAATTAACAGCATTCAGAACAGCCCTGATTCAGCTGGACCATGCCGGCTCCTGCACATTTGAAAATATCTTGAATTTGTTGTTCCTCTTAGAATAGCCCTCAGAGAATGCTAAGCATAAGCATATTCTGCATTACCAACCCTTTGATTACAAAAGCATGTGTCCATAGCACTTGATTGGCTTCAATCCACATTGCTGATGCCTTCCAACTCTGTGCCTTACTTAATGGTACTTAATTTGAAATCACTCTGGAAACACGTCACTTCATTTGCACTAATCAACTTTGTCAACCCAGACCTGTACCAATATTTTATTTCTTCCCTCTTTCCCTACTTTATCTCTCCATCTTTATGTTTCCCAACCTTTTTATTCCCTACTTCACTTCCTTCGCTTCTGTGCCACCTCCTTTACCTTCCTAGTTTTCCATTATATTATCCAAAGCCATTCTTATAAAGAAAAAGATAGCCAGGCAATCTTGCTCTGCATATATTGCAGATACCTGAGTGGCTGTCACTATGCCAGTGGAGTCAATAAGCCAGAAGGTCAGACATTTGACTCTGATTCCCAGGAAAACAGTGAAAATCTGGGGTGCATTAAATAGAGTAAGGCCAGCAAGTCGAGGGAGGCAATCTTTTCCCTGTACTCTGCCCTAGTGAAGCCACATCTGCAGTATTGTGTCCAGTTCTGGGCTCCCCAGTTCAAGAAAGACAGGGAACTTTGGCAGTTGGCTATGCAAGAAGTGAACTGTTTCACAGAAGTGCAAATTCACAACCTAGGACCATGCCTCCTGTTGTTTCTTTTCACAGATGACCTTAACATAAATATTTTCAATTTTCTGTCTCAGCACAAGGATTTCTTACTTCCAAGCTTTAATGGAACTCAGAAAACATTGATATTAGCACATTTGTTCAAAAATATCTCTTATCATCACATTGCTGCACAGAATCTACCCAGAAGGGCAAAACAAGGTCAGAAGTTCCACATTAATGTGCAGCACTTTCCACCTATAGGCCAGCAGATCAAATAAGAAAAGGTCATCGCAATTTAAACTTGTGTTGTTGCCACCTGTTCAGATGCCTGCACATTGTTCAGCTGCATGCTAGTGAGCATCAGTGTTGTTCTCTTTACTTAGTGACGCTTTAAATCCAGTTGTAATTATTGTTCAGATCTGTAAGCAGTGATGCAAGACATAAAACAGTAGCGGTTCAGAGCCCTAGCCTTTACCACAAATTCATGTTTACTAATTTCTTCATAAGAAAACTGTCACACACCCATTTCTTGACTGAAGTTTTATGTAAAATGAACACACAATTCGTAATGGAAGGGTATATTGCCAGAGGAAATTTTTAGATTTCTAGAGGTATTTCATGTTCCATTCAGGAAGCCAGAGATTTTTTTTTTAAATCTCTACTTATTTTTCTCAGCTTGCATCCTCCCACCCAGAAATAATTCTTTTAGGTGAACTATTTCAGTACCAATCCACATTTCAGAAACTGATACCATTTTGAAACTAATTACGACATTTTCTCTTTCAGACTTTTCCTTAAAAGCTGATCTTTTGAATCACTCAGTTATTAGCTTGATTGTTGAGAAAAAAAAATACAATAAAAATTGCAGCATTATGATTCTGTAGATATTTTATATGTCATAGGGTACATTTTTTAGGTTTAGCTATTAAGCTAATCTCTGAGTAAGAAGATGTGGAATATTAAAGGAAGCACTTTGGAATTGTAAATAAACATGTTTGGAGCAATCTAGATGAAGAACAGAAAGATAAAAATGGTTATAAAAATCTAATTAACATTTTAACAGTAAAGAGCTTGCTGCTTTAATACCACAAGAGGATAGACTCAGACAGTAGATAAAATTAAATATTCCCATGTGAACTTCCAGCAGATGAAACACTGCTATCAATATTTAATGGAATGTGTCAGAATTTACCTCCATTTGAAAGAATGCAAATAAAGGTTACCATAGAAATCACCTTGACAGAATATCGCACAAAACGCAACACAAACTACTCCTGAAGCGTTCTCAGAGGAGTTAGTAAAATCTTTGTCTGTACCTTTTCATGTAGTCTCTTGACAGGAGGGAAAAAAGTCTTTTGTGTGTGAATGTGTGTAAATATACATTATGATAAATATTAACTATTAACATTAAATAAGAGAAATACGAAACCTAACATATTTCAAACACTTTCACACTGCAGATACATGGGCTCAGTTCAGTACAGTAGTAAATTGTAGCAATGAATAAGTAGCTAACATAAAATGTCTCCATACAGTTTTGAAACACCTAGCTGTGTGTGCCACGTGCTAAAATTCTCACATCAGTTTTGATGGCAAGCTTTTGTACACTTTTCTGTCCCTTTTTCTCCACCACCAGCTTTCAGTTAATCTTTCACTGCTTAAATATGTGCATGTTCACAGAATATAGAAACTTTCATTATTAGAATGAGTTTGATACTCATCACATTTCCTCCAGAAGAAAACTGTATCTTCTTAGAGGCCTATCTTCACCAAACGCTACTTATAATCAGCAAAATTTGGCAGTTCAAGAACTAGCTATATGCCTAACTATCCAGCCAATTTTGCAGTGCCTGCGTCCAGAAGATGCAGTCACTCCCAAAATTGCTTTTGAGACTTTTATTATTACTCTTGCCAGGTAACTAGAAATGGAGCTCCTGAACGTGTTTAAGATATGAACGGTTTCCCTCAGTTTCACAAGACAGCACTATCTTAAAAGTAGTTAAGTGCTCTTTGACTACTGAAGAACATAAATTGATCCAAAGTTCTTCATATATACAAATTCACATGGACTTATACATAACATTTCTTATCTTTTGTGTGTGAGAGAGTTTGAAGGTAATCTGTGATGATAACATTTGTCTCTTCTGCAAGTTGTTCTGAAATAGTTTAGAAATTACTAATGCCATGTGTGTCTGGAATCTTATCTGTAATCATATTGTATAATTGTATTCTTCTTACTCACATTTGAAACTGGCAGTGTATGTTACTACTTGATAAAGGGAGATATTCATAATGTGCAATATTCTTATGCAAAAAAAAAAAAGAAAAAAGAAAAAAGAAAAAATGAAATCTGATCTTTTTTTGTTGCCTTTTGGAGGCTATATGTGCATTCAGGTAACACAGCAAAACAGACTGCATTATGACATTTGCAATAAAGAGAGAAAATAAAAGAAAGGAATTGTTTAGGATGCAACAGTAATCCAAATATACACTGAATAAATTTTTTCTCTTTAAAAATGCCTGCATTTATACATTGTTCACTGTAAAAGGAAAAAATCATTCAAACATTCAGAATGATGTCTTGAACGGTTTAATAGAATAATAGAATCACCAAGGTTGGAAAAGAACATGCTCAAGTGACTGAATCCCTGGTGTTGCAAGCTCTTCAAGAGTCTGACTAGAATCACTGCGATTTCAACTATGACATATATGATGCAAGTATCTAGATAGAAGATTCTTACATTAAAAATATATATTCAGAACTTGTTCCTTCAAGACAGTGAATGTCAGTGGAGCCTAGTAGGCTTTTTGGTTAATAAACTCCAGTGTTTTCTTCTCCAATTCTGCTTGATTGTATGTCACAAACAAAAGCAAGACCCAAGCAGCTGCATCTTCCTTTCCCCTTGCAGGAACATACACACTATGAGTCGTAAAAAAATACATGGTAAGAATGGCAGCAGATCATGGCTTTTCACACATGTGATTATAGTTATCTCATCACTATTTTTGTTCATCATAATTCTGCTCTTTAGTCTTTTAAAGGGAAATAGTATCTCCTCCGATTCTTACTTTTCAGGCTTTTTGCTAACTTTTTACTACAATGAGTTTAAAATCCTCTTGACTGACTAAGGAGCATTCTGTAACTAGTACCGAAGATCTCTGAGGTATTAGATGATGCTACTGACACTATGTTATCTAAAAATACTGATGGTCTTTCAGTCTCAAAAATATGAATCTTTTATAAAATGCCCAAGCAATGCTGGGGTTTCGTTGCTTGTTTTTTAAGGTTCTGGTACACAGAATCATAGAATCATATAATGGCTTAGGTTGGAAGGGACATCAGAGATCACCTAGTTCCAACCCCCCTGCCATGGGCAGAGTTGCCAGATGCCATATCAGACTGCCCAGGAACCCATCAAGCCTGGCCTTGAATGCCTCCAAGGATGGCACATCATTCTCTGGGCAGCCTATTTCAGTGCCTTGCCTCCCTCTAAGGGAATCATTTAAATCTTTGTAGCCATGGAATCAGAATTCTTTCTGAACTTCAAAAAATTTTCACATAATGCTCCTCTTCTCATACTTGGTACATACAAGAAAGAAAACAAAAGAAAAGAAAACATCTTTCTTGTCATGCCATTTTTCTAAGCAAGGAAGCATTTGAAAATTCACAGGAAAGGTTTTCATGGGAGATCAGATTAATTTTGTATACATAAGGGTAATTTGAAGACATTTCTGAATCTTTGTGGTTTTATGTAGGTGATATCTTTGGACTCATCAAATTTGTCCTAGCACATAATGAACTGAATGTTTTGTACTCCTTCTGAAATGTAAAAGTTATTAAACAATGTAGATGGAAAACCTTAGTTCTGCTTTGAACTGAACTTGCATATAGACATTATAATCCTACCTAGCTCACTTTTCCTCTCTGTACATTAAAAAAAAAAAATAATAGGTTTGTTATACATCTTCCAATGTATTACTCCTTGTTTTCATCATCTTGTTTAGGTAGGTATTGGTACTTTCTTTTAGCTGGGAAGAAGGGGCAAAAGGCTCCAGCTAGCTCTGAAATCAATGCTAGTACTGCTCTTTTAGACAGCTTGAAATAAGACCAGTCTGCTCCCTTGGAGTCAAAGATCGTGCAGTCATAATACTAACACCTCCCAGTACACAGCTCTCTGTTGTCTTAGCTAAATTTTCAGACTTGTAGGAAGGGGAAAATATTGCCATTGTGTTCTTTGGATAAATGTCCTCACACTTTCAGTTACTGTTACTTTCCAAGAAATACAATTCAGTTGTAGCATGCTACAGTATAAACTGTGCATACAGAATATCTAGCAATTTATCTGGTGATTCAAGAAAGTTATTGTTTTATCTTTTGATCAAAACTGAAAAGAAATTTTCTGCTAAGTGTAGATTTTGTCCCAGGTGTTGGTTGCAGCTGAAGCAAAGCTGCAAATTCATCTGAAAATCATCTGAGAGGAAGACTGTTTCCTCCTCCTGTTGTAATTCAGAACATGGAACTATTGCAAATAGTGGCTAAATACAAGGCATGTGAAAGTCAAAGAACTCTTTGGCAATCTTCTCAGGTATGTCTATGTTCCAGAATAAAGACTATCTACAGACCAAATAAATCCTTTCCACAACAAATATATAGCAAATGCATAGAAAATTATTCTCAGCAACTGGTCATTATGAAATAATTTTATATGAATATTTTGTCAAAACAAGGTTGGCAATCTGCAGGTGATCTGTGCACTTCCAGAGGAGAAGCTAGATAACAGAAAGTTTTTTCAGATGGCAGTGGATACAAACTCTTATGTAACATAGTATCAAATGGCTGTGATAGGTGGTCAGACCCAACTCAGATCAAAGAACTGTAGAACCATGGAATCACTGATTCATAGAATAACCCGAGTTGAAAGAGACCCACATGCATCATCAGGTCCGACTCCTGTATGTCTTAAGAGCAGTGTCCAAATGCTTCATGCATTCCAGCAACTTCATGCCATGAGGACTTCTCTTGGGAGCCTGTTCCAACACCCAACTACTTTCCTGATGAAGAGCCCTTTCCGAATATCCACTCCGAATCCCCTCTAACACAGCTAAATGGGTAAACTAGTGTCCTAATCACCTAATCTTTTGTCTTCATAGCTGGTGCTCAACCTTATGTCCAGTCAGATATTTTTCAAATGGAAGCTTCCCTTCAACAGCAGGGAGCAGGCTGCAGATGCTGGAAATTCTGCAGTTGCTTAAGCAATCAAAGCTCAGAATAGAGCTGGTCCTTTCCTAACATTACTATGTGGTGGAAAACTACAGTCACATATGGTAGATAGATTTTCTATCCTACTTTGTGTGCTTTCAAATTTGAATGGTAACTTGAGTTGGAAAGGACTTCTAGTCCCTGTGGTATTCTTAACACCATCTAGTTCCAAAATATAGGACCAGCATCATTATTTCAATAGGCTGCTGAGGGCCATATCCAATTAATCTTTGAACACCTCCAAAGATGCAGATCCCAAAATCCCTCTGAGCAATCTGTTCTAGTACTTGACCATCCAAATGGTGGCTTTATTTTTACTGTATATCTATTTGAAATTTACTGTGCTGTAGCTGCAACTATTGCCTCACATTCTTTTCCTGGAGGAGAGGAACCTGGCTCTGTGTTCCCAGGTAATTGAAGATAGCATGTAGATACTCTCTTAGCCTTCTGCTCTCCATGTTAAACAACTCCAGCTGTCTCAGCATCCCCTTAGACAACAAATTTCACACTCTACTTAAACTTCTTCCCCTTCCTGCATATCTACTTCTCTGTGAGTGCTGCTGAACTCAAACAGGAATCAAACATAAATTATACATCAAAATGAGCATACAGTGACACAGGAAGTCAAAGACCTGAATACATGACATTCTTTCCTCAGGTAACAATGATCAGGATTCTCTGAGACTCTTCCTACTTTATGTTGCAAAGACAAATCTGTTCACTTCCATTTATTCAGTACAGCATTTTATAAGAATCAGTAAAAAGAATGTATCTTCAAAATTCATAAAGCTTTGTATTTTAATAGTAAAAATTATCATTGCAAAAGCATTGTTAAATGCATGCTACAGCAAAACAGAACTGTTATTTGTATGAAGTTGAACCCAATAATAGAGCTTCCTATCACTGCTGAAAGATTTATTTTCAGGCTCATTTACCCTTGGACTGATAGAAAAGCTTCACAGAATTCTCAACCTAAAACGTCTTTGGAATATCAATGTACACTCAAGGGAATGAAGAAAGAAGAGCAAAAGCAAGGCTGAACTCTACCTCCACTTGAGTAGGAGCAGGTGCCTGAATTAATTTCTTGCTGCTAAGCAAGAACATAAACTAAACTAATCAAAGGGGGATAAAAAGGTTGGTTTTGAAGTTGAACTTTATATTCAGATTTAATCCAAATACTCTAAAGCCAAAGCAAAACTGATGTCCTGAAATTAAACACAGCATTGTGTACAGCATATGTGCACGTTATGAATTGCAGATGCAAACAATTGAAATTGTCTCTAAAGCAGCATGAGAGAGAAGTGTAAGAAAAGAACATTTGTAGTTGGGTATTAAAAAAAAGATGCAGATGATGTGCTGGGTCACTTAATAATAGTAAATATCCCATGTCTGTCCTATACTGTGAAGCGGGATGTTATATTTTCCTTAAGTCTAGTACTCAGTTTAATCTTCAAGCTTACCAAAGCTTATCGTCCAGGTGTGGAGCCCTCAGTAAAAGAAAGACATAGAGATTTTGGAAAGGGTCCAGAGGAGGGCGACTAAGATGATCAGGGGGCTGGAGCACCTCCCCTATGAGGACAGGCTGAGGGAGTTGGGCTTGTTCAGCCTGGAGAAGAGAAGGCTGCGGGGTGACCTCATTGCAGCCTATCAATACCTGAAGGGAACCTACACCCAGGAGGGGAGTAAACTCTTCAAAAGGGCTGATAACAGCAGGACTAGGGGAAATGGATCCAAGTTGAAGTAGGGAAGATTTAGGTTGGATGTTAGGGGGAAGTTCTTTACAAGGAGAGTGGTTAGGCCCTGGAACGGGCTGCCCAGGGAGGTTGTGGATGCCCTGTCTTTGGACGTGTTCAAGGCCAGGTTGGACGGGGTCCTGGGCAACCTGATCTAAATGTGTATGTTTGGTGGCCCTGCTAGGCAGGGGGGTTGGAACTACATGATCCTTGAGGTCCCTTCCAACCCAGGTGATTCTGTGATTCTGTGATTCTGTGAGGGGGATTCCAGCTCTATAACTGTGGAAAAAGCTGCAGTGGTTTTGGTTGTCATCAGAACTGTATGCCATTCTTCTTTGCAATCTAAACAACTTATACTTTATGATTCCCACAAACTGAACACAAATTACAGTTACACAAAAAGTATATGTGGCAGGCTGAATTCTTGTCTGATTGAAGATATTTAGAGACAGAAAGCCACCCAGTTGATGTTATTTTTGCAATGTAAGAGACTTCTGGATTACTACATGGCACAATTCCTTTCGAAAGAAGGGCCACTGAGGACACAGCTACTGGCTAGCTCAGTTATTAAAAGGACATTCGTATGAACATAAATTAAACATATTTATGTTTACATATAAACTTGAAGTAGTAGAAACAAGTGTATACATCACTGTTCTGAATTCCCCGGCCATATCTGGCATCAACCTCCCACATGCCTGTTTTTCATAATATTTGCTAAAATTCTGCTCTGCTTAATAAGAACTGGCACATCAGTGCCATAGGAAAGGATGTTGTTTACCTGCACATGGCAGCTCTTTGGCCCTTTTACAACAACTTTCCATGTCACTGTCAAATTGAGCAGAAAACTGAGAAGTCCCAGCTCATAGGAAAGTCTTGGGCATCAGTCAGGCCACCATGGTCTTCCCCTTTGACACAAAGAGCAGGGCCTGATCTCATTTCCAAGATCTCCAGCTTGCTGCATCAACTCCTTTGCCATAATTACAACATAACTGAAGCTACCTAGTGCCCCAAAAGCCTCTTTATTGCAGATAAATAACACTGGGATTTCAGCAAAAGAGAGGTCCTGCAAAGACATGTTCACTCTCCAAGTTTTTCTCTTGTGCATTGTCTGATTGATGAGAGTAGTTTGTTGCACTTTACAGGAAAGTTTGGGAACTATCTGTCTGAAACACTATTTGTTAGAACAATTGGGAGTCTAACTTTCCAAAATTACCATGATGCAAAGTGAGTTTGATAGTTTTTGTTTTCCCAGGCACTCATTGTGAATATAAAAAAATGTGGTTTTTAATGCTAGAAGAAAGTTATATTGAATGTTATATGAGGATAAGATTGCTTTTATGACGTAGAAACAGAAGAGGAGAATGAATCAAAAAGCAGCTCCTTTTCTCAGCATGGTTCTCAGTGTGAGACCTTGCACCAGAAATACAGAGGCTTAGCTTTGCCAGAGAATGGTAGAAACCTTGGCTGTGCAAGGAACAGGGGGAAACAAAAAAATAATGGAGAAATTAGAAAGTAGTCATGTCTACAGTCAGAATTTTTTGCATGCCTCATTCTGTGGCACAGCAGATGTGCTCAATATCTTCTTGAGAGTGCTGAAATAGCAAGAATGAGTGAAAGTTGATTGGTCTTCAGATTAATTGAATTTTATATGAAAACTAGAAAGAATCCAAAAAAGTTCAATTAATTACATATATCAGAAAGCCTAAAGCCTCACCACAGTTTTCAAGATTGGCTAAAAAGGATCTCTTCTGACTTCATTCAGTACCATGGAATGTATATAAAAAAAGTCCTTCTGTAGAGTAACAATATGCTTCTCTGTTGAATTTTACTTGGAGATTTATGCTCTTCAAAACAGTAGCCTCATGTGTTTTTAGTGTTTTTATGTGCAAATATTTTGTAATGAATACAGTCACAAAACTTCCATGTACCATCTTTTTCTAAAATAGCCTGGAGAATACTGGTTAACATCAGTGTAAATAAATGTAGGATATAAAAACCACAATTCTGCCCCCGTCTTCTCTCAGAACTGAAAATGCCGTCAGGCTGACTTAAAATACTAATGCGTGAAAAAGAATCCAGTCACAATGGCCCACTTCAGAATATTATTTTATTTTATACATTTGTCTACTGCATATTTGCTTAATTATTATCTACACAATTACATGTTTTTTGGCAGATTTCAATCTTTTGAGTAAACAGTTCCAGCTTGTGGAGCCAATGATCTTCTGCCAGAGTCATATAACACTGATTTATGTGCTTTAATGAATTTTAGACAGAAGTTCTGAAAAACTTTTCTTTCTGATTCTAAAATTTGAATTCTAATTAATAAAAATATTTAAAGAAATAAATGCTTAGAATATGATTCATTAGTGAGCAGAAAGCCTCCATTTCATTAAGCTTATCGTTCTTTATAATGGAATCAGATAAAAAGCTAATGGATAAAAACTACTACAAAAATCCAGTTCTTGACAATTTAGCAAGATGAAATATGCTTTCAAGATTCAGTTCTTCCATTGCAAACTACTAGACAAATGCATTCAAAAATGCATAATTTTATTTAAACACTAACTTTTCAGTGAAGAGATCTGCTGTTCTGTTCAAACCAGTCCAGGAAGCTTTTAAACACATTTCACTTCCATCTACAGTCTGAATAAAAGCATTCTGCTTTATAAATATGTGCATTGGAAAGAGGGAAGGATTTTTTTCTTCCTTACCTGAGAACACGAAAGCATGCACAAAAGTTATACTTTTCACATCAACTATTTGCCTTAAGAAAGCTTTGAACTGCTCAGATTAACTAGCATAATTGGGATTGGCACTCTTGAAGGCCTTTCTCAATTTAGATGATTATATAGTTCCATGATTCTTTAAGTTATACGCAGATGTCACAAGACCTGGAATACTATGAAAACAAACCCATCAAAAACTGATCTCCTTTTACTTTCTAATTACAAAATTTTATTCCTTTGGAGGTGTTTGTTAGTTTTTCATTCCTGAGTGGAGAAATACTTATCAAATTACTTCAGCAGAATGGAACTGTGCACGTGGCAGCTAGAAATGTTGAGAGTAAAATATTTTCAGTACTTATCTACCATGAAAAGAACTACTGGCCTCTAATGAAAAATATATTCAGTTACGTAGTAACTGGAAGTTGAAACCAGTTTTCAGGATTGATTTGCATTTGATTTTTTTTTTAGTTTTTTTTCATTACTATTATTCTACTCAGTTATGGAAGAAGGAAAAAAATCCAGTGAGTTCTGAGAACATTAATTTCATATTTATTAGCTTTGCCTTCAAATTTCCACATTCATCATGATAAGTCCTTGAGGGAAAGGGGTTTAATCCTGCTTGGAATATGATAGGTATAGCAATTTTACAACTGGCAAGAAAGCTGGGAAGTAGACATTTGTGAGGATCCTTCTTTGTTTTTTCTTTTGGCTCAAAGCTTGCTTCCTGAGGTATTTCTTGTGATAAGACTCTGATTGATTTATTAAGGAGACAAGTGATGGGTGCTACTGTGTGACCATAACATCACTTTGTGGATATTTGAAAGCCCCTTCCTCCAGAGCTGCTTGCCTCCAGAATAGAGTGCTCAGGAGTGTTTATGGCGGAAGATCTGGCCTGTGACTAAATAGCTCCAGCCTCTTATGGGAAAACTGGGAATGTGATGCCATTGTGTCCTGTGACAAACAGGATGCAGGTGTGCTGCATCCCTGCTCCCTCTTATCTGCTGACAAGGCCCAGAAGATGGGAACAGAGGAGTTTCTGCTGAGATCCCAGAGCCAGAAGCTGCCACTCTAAGGAGAGCTGACTCAACCACTTTGGATTTGAGCTGTCAGTTCAAAGACAGCTGACTCGATCACTTTGGACTTATAAATAAGTTGGTACTACAATTGAGAAGTTGCCATCATCGCTGTGGTCACTGCTGTCATCAACAGAACAACAATTCCCAATGACCCACCACTACTGAAGATCAGTTACTGAACTATGAATCACGCTGGATCCATGGTGGTGACTAAGTCCGTCTTGCTTCCTATGAAGACTCCTTGCTTCCTCTTTCCAATCTTTTCTATTGCCCTCCTTCCCTTCCCCATTACTCTAATTCATAATAGTGTCCATCCTCCCCTTCCCCATCTCCCTGATTAAGATCTATAATAAACTGGTTGGAACAACATTTGAACTGTTGTTTCTTAATCTCACACAGAGTATACAGATACTAAAAGAACCTCCTCTCCCTCCTATAAATTGGAGCAAGACAACACTGTACTAAATAAAAAAGAAGCATATCAGTCTAGACTCAGAATTATGGACAGCTTTTTAAACAACAAATTAATTGTTGTTTACATTTAAGTTTTACACACCTAGTCTGTAAACTAGTAATAGATCATTGGATGATTTGACAGATATGCAAAGACATTTAAAAAAAAAAAAAACACCCTGAGCTTTGTTAAGAAATTAATTTCTCACATTTGGAGAGGGTGGGTAAGAGTACAAAACCATTAATGTGAATAGTTTTGCCCATCACCTGGTCTACATGAAAGAATACTGCAAGTAAAGTCAATGCAGTTACTATAAAGGTGTAAGCTGCAGAACTGGAAGAATAGCTATGATGATTAATCCAGGTGACTGACTGAAGCCAGCACTATGGAGAACAGTAGATTCCAGTTGTTTTCCTGCCAAAAATTGACTGGGCTGTTACTCTCAACGTTCTACAGAAGAGAGCTGTATTACTCACAGCACAAACTCATAATATCAGCATATTTAAAGGAGAATCGTAAAGTCAAGGAAATGAATACAGTTCTACTCGATATGGATCTAAAATAAAAGGCCATTAATGCAAGAGAAAGAGAGTTCTCACCACATTTATTAATAAGAAAAGACCATCTTGACTCTGGAAATCAGGTCTCAAGCCTATTCCTGCAGAAATAATTCTAGACAAAATGTTTAGAATTACAAAAGTTGTGAATGTGTTTTGCAGAGTATTAAGAAAAAAAATCTTACTTCATTGCTATTTTTCATCAAAACAAAATACAACTTTCAACTCAGTGAAGTACTGAATGACTCTTAGAGAATCTTATTCATTTCTGAAACAGTTATTATTAATCTGATTAAAAATATATATATTTTCCTGACTGGAGAATTAAGTTGATACATCTAGAAAATAACAAAAGAAAGTCTACTGAAGTCAGTGGGTGTCTTTTTGGCTGATTATAATGAGCTTTGCATATTGTCTCCAGTTCAAATATTCATATGCAGCAAAGTAGGATTTGAGACTCACACATGTTTTCTATGAATATTCATTGTGAGCAAATTGGATGCATGACTGTTCACAGAAACTGAAATCACACGAGTCACAACTATATTTATTAAAATGCTCAAACGTGTATCAGAATGTGTTGAACATCTGACCATCTGGATAAATATAACTACCTAGTTCTACAGATTTTGAAAGGAAAACATACAAGAAGAAAAAAAACAAGAACAAAAAAAGAACACAAACCCCAAATATATGCTCCTTACTCAGCAGCATATATTGTGTATTTTCACTGATAATTCCTTATACTGTGGAAACTCCAGGAATTCTTTTCAACCTAATATTTTCTATGATTTTTAAGTGCATTTTGAATTCATACTTCTGAAAAATACATGTAGATTTTTGGTTTATACAAACAAGACTGAAGGTCTGCAAGAAGCTTTTCAAATGGTAATACAGAAACCTCAGTTTCATATCAGAAAGATATGACATCCAGATAAGTGAGGATACAAGCAATTATTTCAAAGTAAGTCTTAACTATAATTCAACAGATAAAAAACATCAGAGGCTGTTCTCAGAAGAGTGATTATTAAGGAGGAGCATAGCTTAATCAAGTACTTATATAAGCAGCTTGAAGTCTACTTAGAGATAAATTGTAGAAACCTAGTGAGTATTTCTTTCTATCAATATCCCCACAAGGAATTTATAACAAGGAAGCTGAGAGATTTCTGTCAAGCTAGATCTACTAGAAATAGATGTGTATATCTGAATTTGTGGAGTTTCTGTAAGTCCAGACTAGACTAAGATATTAAAATTATTCCCTATCTCAGAGTCATGGAATTGTTCTGATGACAAAGGAACAACACTTCAATGTGTAGAGAGAAGTCCATCCAATCCTGGCCAAAAGACTGGTCATGATTTTTTAGGGTGGATCTCAAATGATGCATAGCCTTTCAAAATTTCCAGTCTGTCATTGAATATCTAAGGAAGGGTGGCATTAGGAGCATGCCCTCCCAAGTGGAGAATGACTTTTCAAGAGTAACTGCATTGTTTTTCGCGAAGGGATAGGAAAATAAATCCTGCTTTCAGAGCGCCATTAAATCAAGTATATTTCATTCTGTCTAGTAAGTCATTATGGAGAAGACAGCAAGAAGAAATTACTGTTGCAGGAAGTTATTGTTTTGGTAAATAAATCAATGACTTCTTTTGAACAACACTAGGAACTATCTTGGTGGCCTGATATATTCCATTTAGAAGGAAGAGCTTAGTTGCTAGTTAATTATTTATAAGTAGGGATCAAAATAATTCTAATTTCAATGCTGATGTAATAATGAGAGCTGTTGAGAAGTCTGGTTAACAAAATAAGGTAGCAAATTTCAGGACAGGTTTTGACGTTGCTTGATATGGCAACCTTTTGCTACAAAACACAGACCACAAAAATAATTACAGGAATTTTTTAAAAATTAGAGCCATGTAAGCTTTCTTGAATAGCATATTCTTTGTGCTGGTTTAGTATCAAACATTTACCAGATGCAGCTGGGACTGAAAAGTCAGTAACTAATCAGAGAAAAAAATACGAATGAAAAACTACTGGGTCTTCAGATCGGACAACCAAGACACCAAAGCATATTCATATTATTGATAAAAATTTGTGGATTAGAAATCTTTCTTTTCCCAAGAGATATTAAAGACCTTGCATGAGGTCAGCTTTCATGGTATAAGCCATCATGTTTACATGCTTTTGAATACTTGTTTATTGGAGTATTTTTTTAAGAGAAATATAGAAATATTTAAAATGAAACTTCATAATATTTATTTTCACTTAGTATATAACATAAACTTGGAGGGGAAGTGGGGAAGGAAGGATGAAGTCACTCAACCTCTAACCTTTGACTTTTAGGCTTCATCCAGTTGACCATACCTCCCACAATCAGGCCAATTTTAGCTCTGTGAGATCCCCAACAAGCAGTCACAAATAGCACATCCTATTATTTTCCAGTCTGTTAAAGCTTGTTTGAGAATCTGAACAAGGAACATCCTCAAACTGCCTTAGCTTAGATAGAAAGAGCTAAGACTAGCAATGTGCATACTCCTAATATAAATGGAATTACTTGGAGGTTACATTAGCATTCAGATTCATGGCACTAGTCTGTTAGATTTAGTGCAGCAAGACTACTCAAGGATTAAACAATCTGTTACCAAGGGAATAACCAACATTTCCTGAAAGATCCACTGAGAAATCCACGCAGTCAATATATGGAGGGACTGAAAAGATAAATGGAAAGATTTGAAGCATAAACTATACGCAGAAAAACTAAATACTAAAAACACAAATGGAAAACATTTTGGTGATACTAAAATGCACATAAAAGACCAGAACATGTAACTGCAATATCTGCTACAATGTTCTGCTTTGTCCCAGAGCACTAACAATAGCTTGAGTTAATATAGTTGAACATTACACCATAAGACTAGGAATCTCTTTAGGAAAATTAACCTATTCAGAAAAGGACTAATATAAGCATTCCCTGAAAATTTTAAATGTACTAAAGCAGTTCAAATGTCATAAACAAAACCTTCAGTTTAATAACTTCTTTCACTCTTTTTTCCTCTCCTTCACACAATCCAATATCAAAATACAGTCTAAAACCAGAAAAGCTGCACAGCCCCTGAGAAATTATCATCATATTCCCAGGACCAGGAATCCGACGACATTTCTGGTAGGATAATTTAAATGTTTCATTTCTCTCCTGAAGTCTTGAGTGCTAAGAAGCCACAACAAAGATTGGTCTGTTTTGAATGAGTACAGATAAATGTTCAGATTGGGGCATTGGGTAAAAAAAAAATTCCTACTAGTCTTTGCCTCCACTAAGTTGGTGGATGGCCAGAATAATTCTAAATGTACTAAAAACCCTTAAAATGACAACTATCAAGTGACAGCTCCCAAGTCAACCTTTCCCAAGATCTAATAAAATGGACTGCCATCTTTTGTATCACTTGTACCTTCCAAATACTTCATACATGAAGGATTGAATAGGAGCTAAGTTGGCTTTATTACTGTCTTGGAAATCCTCACTAAAATGTTCCCTACAAAGAAGTTTTACAGCCACTTCATGCTACAGGAAACCTCTGGTTTCTAAATTGTTTACTGGTAAAAAACTTCAGAAATTTTATTTAAAGGGAAGTTACAGTGCCCATATTAAAAACTGTTTACTTCTAATGGTGGAGAGAAAAGAATGTTACATTCCAGGAGCCAGCAGAATTATCTGGCACTGGCTTTAAGAGGGAGAAATTGTTTCAGTTGTAAGGGAAATATAGGCAAACTCAATTGATACACCACAGTAGATGTGACATTTTGCGAGTAAATAAACTACTTAAGAATTTTTGGTCTAGATTGGTTTTGTCTTGATGAATTTAGTATTACAGCTGCTCATAATACACTTAATGACTCACGTCTAGAAGCTACAAAAGCACGAAAAGTATCTACAGCAATTTAAAGTTTTCTGGAAGAAAATAATATTTCATTTGTTGATTTCTCATTAAATATAAGCAACAAACCTTTGAAGGTGACACAATTTTTTTTTATTTTAAAAGACTGAGTTTTGAGGGAAGAGTCTTTTGGTTTCATAAAACTGTGCAGTGTAACTTGGAGAAGTATAGAAAAGTGCAACAGAAAGGCTATCAAAAATATATTGATGTCAGAGGAGGCCTGAGTTCAAAACTTTAATCTGAATTTGCTGTAGGAAAGCTGACGCTGGATTTGTTTCAGCTGAAATTTCAGATAAATTTCCTATTTCTATCTTCGTTGTGGCTGTTTGAAAAACAAATTGAGTTAATTCATTAGGGAGAATACTGTTTTCTTTCCATCCTAAATGAACTAACTTGCATTGATAGAAAACACCATAAATTTTTGAATATGAATCAATCGTATTTTTCTCCCTTCTCTTCATCTTTCCTAAGGCATTTCCCAGATTTAGTGACTTACAGGTGGTTTAGAAGATTTCCAGACACCTAAAGGTATAAGGATTCTTACTGTGCTTGCTTGCTTGCTCTGAGAACCATCCTGAGGAGAATACATCAGCATATTTACTGGAAAACATTAATATGGCTTCTTCTTGCTGGTTTGTTGGAAACTTCTTTGTTTCTAAGTAGCTGGTGTTAGATCTAACAAACATTATGTGACAGGATTTTATTTGTTTCATCTGACTAAAAAATGATGAGCTGAAAAGGATGAGTTTTATAAGGCACAAGACTAAAATGCTATAATTTTGCTAAACCCAAGATATGCTTGTGTCAATACCACTTTTTCTACAAGATCGTCAAAGAAACTTCGCTAAATGAGGTGAGAAGTAAAATGGTGAAACTGTCATAAAAATCTTCTTCTTACCATAACATTTTTATATCTTTAAGGTCTAGATCAAAAAGAACAGAGTTGGTACGCATGTGATTCCACCATCATCCTGCCTCCTTTCTCTCAAGTAGCCACCAAAGAAGAAGAAAAATCAGTCAGTAGCTCATGACCAATGAAAAAATTTAAAAAATCTTATATGTTTTATTTGGCAGTTATAATTATTCTAGGATAACTGATAATAGTTTAAAATTGAATACAAAATTCCTGTGGGAAATTTATACCAGCCAATAATAAACTGTCTGGACAGCATTTTGCCTCACTTTGTCCTTGTTTCACTCCAGAAATATATATATTGCACTCCTCCAATAATTGGTGCAAGACACAGTGTTCAGCTTTTTAACTTTCAAGGGGTTAACTGACTAGCTCAAGAAACCAAGCAAACATGTGATGCTACGGCGTATTTTGTCTTTGTCCCATGGTTAGTTCTGGATGGCTATGCAGAGAAGCAAAATTCCTTGCAGTTTCAGTGTCAGGCCTGTATGAAACTAATCCACTACTTCTGAAGAAGGAGGAAATAAGTTCCAGCCCCTAGTTTGCTGGTTAGCTTGCCTGAAGGCTGGAATGTTAATTTTTAATTGGAAAAAAAAAAAAAAAAAAAGTAGTGAAGTTGACTTGTATCCACACTACAGCTTCTGAGGTTTCACTCTAGGTGAGCTGTATGACACACTTACACTTTGCTCTGGAGTAGGCCTAGAATGATATCTTAGACCAACTAACCATTCTCCTTACAACTGCTAAAAACTTTTCCACATACCCTTGATGCCTGTGAATTTCTAAAGTATTTTCTCAGCTTTTGGGCTGATCTGTTCAGTTTGTTCACTGCCTGGAGGCAAACTTTGAGCTTTAATACCTCAGCAGTTTTAGAGACAGAGAAGAGGTGGAGGAAAATAAAATTTTTCAGCCTGCAAATAAAGTTTTGCAACAGTTTTTGTTCAGGACTCTTAAGAATCTCGACAGTGGCTGCAATTCACTCTTTGTTACACTCGTTTCATTATTATTTTGAAAAGAAGAAGTTGGCTTTAACCACATCTGCTCTCCAAAGGTGGTGAGCATTTTTTTATACAGAAAAAAATAAAATAAAATAAATAGTTGGAGGAAAGGCTGGCCCTCATCTATTTATTTGCCATTGTACAATCATATAGTATTTATTTTTTAATTCCTCTGACATTTCATTTGACTATACATTGTTCTTTCCTTCAGAAAGATGCTTAATGGTAACATCAATCCCAGTTTCAAGCAATGATAAGTCACAGTAGCATAACCTGGTGCAGATAATGAGTTAGAAGCTGAGAAACTTAATTCCTGTTTTGGGCTTTAGCACCTGATTCTTCATAGGATATACTATTTCAGTGGGCCTTAACTTTCCCATGCGCAAAAAGATAGTAGTGCCCAGAAGTGAAATCATGTAAGGGATCAAAATATTTATTATTATATATGTAGCACTAATACTGTACAAACTACTGGTGTGAAGCAACATCCATCCTTTAAAGATTCTCACAACTTCACATTTTTAAAATAATGACCTATTTGGAGTGACATTGAGATAATGGCAATTGACTACGAACACGCAAATGTCAGATCAAAATTGATAATCTTTATATCTTATTACAATAGATTTCTGACAGAGTATCAAGATGCTGGTAGTTATTAAATCTGGACTAGCTAAGGATCCATTTACTGTGTTCAGTGTGTTTTGTCATATATTATTTTGTAGAACTCTATAAACACCACAGGGAAGGTAGCAATATTTCTTGTATTTTCTCTGTGGCATTGCATTTCAGTTATCACTTCTGTTGGTGTGGGGTGACATGACTCTTGTGTGGCAGGAGGGAGCCCAAAGATACATTCATTTGGATAATAGCTACAATTATGCAAGTGGGTACAGTATAGGTTCCTACTGCTGGATCTTTTCTTACATAGCCACTGATTAATGTAAGAAACAAGTAGACACAACTGCTCATTATATTAAATTTCTTATTATTTGTAAGGAAATTCAGAGAGAAAAAATGCTAGGTTTTACCACAGGCCAGTATCTAGTGATTTACCAGTGGGTAATATGAGGAATTTGAACTTCTTATAGACCCAATGTCTGGAGGACTGGATTTCTGGGATTGCTTCCCAAAAATGCCTGCATTTCATAAAAAATATTTGGTCATTTTGACTAAGAACAAAAGCAAGTTAAAACCCTGCCAAATCTATGACCCCCACACTCTACATTGCTCTTACAGGCACCATTGTAGCTACGGCTCAAAGTATTCATTAAATGCTTCAAACATCTGTACATGGAGGACAGTCAACTCTGGAGGGATAAGTGTGTGCTGATGGGCTGAACACACTTGGGCTTCCCAACACTTCAATGAGAAGATGGCCTTGATCTGTTTGTTGGGTGTATATTTGCACGTGTTTTCTGGGCCTGGCAGATATGTTTGGGTTCAAGAGTGAATTCAGCTCTCTGCAGTAATAAGAGTGTACACAATATTTGTTGGCAACAACCCTGGTTTACAAGGTTATGTTACTTTTCTGCATCCACTGTCGTGTTTTACTCTGGTAGTATAACAAGTCTCATAGCTCATTTGAGACTAGAGATAAGCTGCTCAAAATTTGTTTTCACTTTTATCTTACAAGGGTGCATTGGGATTTTCTTAGCCGGAAGCTATTTGCTTTTTACTAGTGAACTAGTACATTTGAATAACTGTACACATTATCTGTTGCATAGTTACAATCGTCTGTCTTAATAAATAGTAAATGACATACAATATTCACAGAATTATTACTTAGCAGACAGAATTATAAAAAAAAAATACCAAACCCTGTCTAAACCTCAGGGGAAAGATAGTTGTTCTCAACACAAATAATCCAACAGTGTTTGCATATTTCCTAAATCAAACTTCTACAAGAATATTCAATCTTTTCTAAAAGCCTAAATAAATATATTTTTACTCAAACTACATCATTTTCAGAAAACTGAGCCGCTGCATTCTGCTATGGGTAAAAAATCAGGACAGGATTTATCTTCGGACAATTTGTATAGTTGAAATACCCTATGTATACAGACAACTCTGTTATACACCCTTCCAGAAAGATTCAGATCATCAGTCTTTAAGATTGATGTAAGCAAAGTATAAGAAATGGTGGAGAACATTTACTCCTCAACAGAATCAAGCCTAAATGGACCCAAATTTGACTGATGGCTATGCCTGAACTACCCAAGATTGTTTCATAGGTTTAGTGGTTACACCTAACTACAAGTGTAGGGCTGCAAAGCTCCATACTGAGCCATAATTCAGAGACAAATCAAGGCAAGACACCCAAACTACTCCTAATTTTGAACTGGTCAATCCACTCTGACTGGAGCCTACGTCACAAATATTGACTGTGATGAGTCCAGCAGATAACAAAGCTATCTCTCTGTGTGGTTTTCCACACTGGCAGTAATAAACCTGAAGATTTACACTGCCCACTTCAAAATCAGAGCAGCCCACGTTACCCTGGGCTGTCATGTTGTCCACCAGGCAGGTGACAAAGACAACTCTTCTACAGGCAAAAGAGAGGAATGGAGGTGGACTTCACAACTAAGTATGAAGAAAACCATACCTTTAAAAACAGAACCTATCATGTTCCTCTTTAAACTTAGGACACTGTACAGCCAAGAATGAGACAGCAACAGAGGCAGAAAACACTTGAGATTAGAATTGAAATTGAAGAAACCTGGACCCTGTCACATCTGAAATTTCTCCCAGCAAATATCTTCACTTTAGAAGTTCTTCACTGTGTTGGAAAAAGAAAAAAACTGCAACTGACAAAGAAAACAATAAAATGTGAGCAGTTTTTGCAAATGTACAAAAAAATGCTTAGGAACTGAGCAAAATGATCCCATTCTCATAAGAAAAAAGAAATGCACAAAAGTACTTCATAGGATATTGTTTGTAAGATAACCTGTAGAGCAGAAAAAAATAAATACTAACTGCATACAGTAACACCAACATTTTCATAATTACTGGAGAAATATATAGAGAAATAAGTCAGATTAATTATAGAATTGATTTAATGCAATCTTCCAATGAATAATTGATATGCTGTCATTACTGTAACAATTAATTCACATGACAAAACTGATACATGACACCTCAGAAATCATTTCTAATCATGTCATTGTGCATTATGGCAAGGCAAGTAGTATGAATAAAAGCCTATTTGTAAAACATTTAGTATCATCATTTTTCATAGTTCTCTGAATGAAATGCAAATAGTCATCACCATTAAGACTGAAATGGCTCTAAGATAGAAGAAAGAATTACACACACCTAACATAACACAAGATTCATAACTGAAAAATAAAAGGTCTACAGACACATAAGCATAATGGTTTTGTTTTGTTTTTACTAAACTGGAAAGGAATTCATAATACTCATTAAAACAAGATGTCAGGACAGCCATGCTATAGACACAGATATTAGTCACTTTTAAACAGGCACTTGAATAATTCTGCCTTCACTGCTTTGCATTCTCATATTTTAAAGTGATTAATAGAACAATATTAATTACATTACATTGACTTTATGTGGGGCAAAATTATCATTTACTTCCCACGAGGGAAGCCAAATTTGTAATACATTTTTTGCCTTTTCACAATCATTTTAAGAACTTGCTATATCTATGAAAAGGGCAGAAACTTCTAAGAAGTCAGGAAAGAAAGAAAAAAAAAAAAGTATTAGTTATCTTTAAGAGGGAGTAAAGAATGACATTTTAAAAGGTTAAATTTGGCAAATTAATTGGCAGTACCAGATGGAGAAATCAGTCCAATTGAACAGATAACTTTTTTCATACAGTTCCAATGCATTCTGCAAGACTTTTCAATTGGCCATGGCAGCAGTTCTGTTATGGCAAGTAAGGAAAAAGGACATTTATTTATTCAAAAGAAATGTGTCAAAAATTATATCAACTTCTTAACTTGTAGGAATGTCTGGAGGAACAAGGAAGAGGATAGCCAACTCCTTTTGAACAGAAGTTATAAGAGCTTTAAGACATTCAGAACAAAGTCTTGTGGGTTTTCTTGAGATGACAGAAACAATTTTAAAATCTAATTTTGGCACAGCATGACTCAATGATATGCCTCCCAAGTTTTACACCATCATCTCACTAAGCCCATTTTCTCTGCTACTTATGTCATACTTTTTCAAGCAATTTCACACCCCTCCTTTTCCCTGGATGAAAGGCAACAAAGGGTAAAATCTTATCCTGATGTGCCAGAATATACATATGTATTAGTTTCTAAACATCTACATATTTGAGCCTGAGACTCTGAACTTGCAACTACTCGTTTTAAGGGAAAAGCTCATACTCTCATCCTGTACGCCATTTATTCAACTGGAACTTCACTGACTTCAATGGAATTTGTCCAGGATAAGAATGCAATAGATTCCTCTAATATTGACAAGAAAACATTTTCCCTATTTTGAACACTTTAATATGATTGATGCAGGAAAAAAAGAAAAAAGAACAACAAAACAACTACTACAAATTATGATTATTCCTTTTAGTACTAAAGGATATTCAGTTCAACATATCTCCAGAGTGAAGCAAATATATGTCTTTATGAATATACAGTACTTAAAGAAAATTTGTAGTTCCCAACCCTGATGGCAAGATCTGTTCTTTCCTTTTCCACCAGCCCCTCTCCCCCCCGCCCCCCCCTGAAAAAATCTTTAGTAATTTAGCCTTCAACTCAAAGTCAGTTCTTACTTGTACCATGGCCTGATAAGTCTCAGATCTAGATCCTTCTGGTCACATATGACAAAGTTACTTTGTTGGAATGTTACCTAAGTTAAAAGTGATGGTGTCCACTCACATGTGGCTGCCAGTGTCGACTTGCCAAAACTATTCTTTCTAACGGTTTTAGATAAGAAAGGTATATTAGTCATCATAAGAGCTATGTAGAGACTGCAAATAGAATGGTGATCCTCAACATATTTGCACTAAATTTAGGATCTTCAGGGTTGATTGATAGGTAAAACCCACTACTTTGCTGCAGATCACATGGAGTTTGATTTATATTTACAGCAACATTTTTTTTCATATTTTCAAATTGACATAGGTCTAGGAAGGGAAGTCTGCTTCTCTGTCTGAAGTTTTTTACACTGCCAAGTTCAAAAACTCTTCTAGGAAGGTTTTGCCAAGACAGAAGAAAACAAAACTCCAGGGAAAAATAGTATGATCTTTCACACAAAGAGTCCATAAACATATTGAGAGGAAATACAGTGTAAGGATAACTTTGAGAGACATCGGAAAACTGTATAAAGGCATTCAGTACAGTTACCACATTTTCCATTTCTTCTGTACTTTATTTCACTTATGGTAAACAACTTACAAAAAATAAGTTTGGCTATTGTAATTCTATTTCCAAGCATTTTTACTGGCATCTTATTGTATTTTTTGTTAAATAGCTTTTATTTATGATGCTGGAGGGAGATGCCACCCTGAAGCCTAATTAGCCCCCTCCTTGCACTTTGTCTGCACACCAAAAAAATTTGCAATAAAACATGTGTCTTTCATATGTTTGCAATGAATAGAGAACAGAGCTACATGGAGGCAGAAATGCTGTTTTGCTTGCCCTGCTGAGGCTGAGAGGAAGAGAGGCTGCCTGCAGCCCTGAGCCACAGCCTTCCAAGGCCCCAGGAGACCAACCTGGGAATCCAGCTGGTCTGTTCTCCACAGTCGATTTTGATAAGGAAATTGCCTTTGTATGGCTAGGGGAGCCATGGGAAAATAACCAGGATTTTTTCTTCAGTGCATGCTGGATGGCAACTTAGTGCAACATCAGCAAGCAACTTTCATTTTGGACACTTTAGCAAAGCAAACCTCTGTTTTTTCAGCAGTAACCAGTGGCCAAGCCCCAAAGCTAAATCTAACTACTGTTGTGCTGGAACACTGAATTTCATAGTTTCGTGCATATGTGAGAAACATTATAGGGCAGCTGCAGTCCAAAGGATCTTGCTGGTAGATGAGTTGTTGCAGCTTAGTGTGATGTTCTGCTACCCCAGTGCTATCAGACAGTTTCAGAGTTTCCTCTGGCTGCTTTGTCCATGACTTAGTCTTTGTTATACATCTAGGCAGATTTATGTTTCTAAGTTGGGCAGAAAATCCACTTTGTCTATCTTTTAAAGAAAAATTAGTGAAACCAAGCAGTGCCAGTATTCCTAGACATTCATGCATGCCTCTAAGAGGCTTTCCTACATTTCAGCATGAGCCCCAAAAACAGAGAGTAGGTCAGAAGTCTCTGAACTTCAACAAGTAAAAATTACCATTGTGATGACTGTTCCTACTCTCTACTATATCATTATGTAATTAGAATAAGAGTACACAGAAACACTGATTTGTTACTTAGGCTATGAACACAAGCACCAAGGTTAGTATAATCAAGCAATTAATTTATTCTACCCTTCATCATGTGCTCCTGTTAGCAGATACCTAGTAGCAGAAAGCTGCAGTTCCATTTCATTTTAACCCCTTCAGTTCTTTCAGAAATTTTACAGTGCCGTGTAATTAATATTAAGCTGTGAACACTCTCCAGGGGAAATAATCAGTTGAGATCATCAACAGTATTAAAATGAGACTAGTCAAAAAAGCTACTGGGCAAAATGAAGGACGGTAAATTAAATGACCCTGTGTTCCGTTTCTATCTCTGTGTTTTTTACCTTCAGTCCTTGGACCCAGTTGCGAGCTAGCCAGCACATGACCTAAGATGCCAAATGTTGCTGCTTCAAATTACAGTGAAATCATATTTGTCAAAATGAAGCATGTTATGCATAGTTATTTTTTTTTATGATCCAACAGGCATTGTTAGTCCCAGTGACTTTTCTTTCATTTGCTGATACACAAAGTTAGTGGCTTTGCTTCTCACCAATAGCATCATGGACCGACAATTTCCAGTCATAAGGAGATTAAAAGTAGAGGGCACCTTGGAAACATGTTCACAAAATCCTTTAAAAGTCTTTGAGCTACTCAGTAGCCAGCCACACTCAGCAAGGAAGCCCAATGGTCAGACGCTATGCTTGCTCACTGTAGGTAAGAGATGAGAAACTCCGGAAGCTATTGAACAGTGAATTTTCACAGCAGCTCAGCACCAACATATTTAGCACAGGGGTTTCTGTCACTGTGAAGTGTCAAAAGAAATTGGAGAATGTTCAACAGTTTTCCTGCTCTGCAGTTGGCTTGTATTTCTTTCTTCCCCATAGTTTCTCTTTACTGAATTTTTATATGCTGTATGGTAAGAAAAATACCCTTTTATTACACTGCACGGAATTATTTAAGAGGACTTGACTAAACAAAATTTTGCTGACCTCAGTCTTTACTCTCCTAGCCTTATAAAGCAGCGATTCAGAATATCTACACAGAAGAGGTAATGAATAAAATTTCTGTTTAGATAGCTAATCCCCCACGGAGCACCAAGTCAGACTGCAATATACAAAGGGTCATTGACCTATATTTTCAGTCTTACTCCTCAGGATGATAAAGACTACAGGAGAGTCAAAACAACAACATAATTAAACAAAATGCCTTGTAACCGGCTGTTTTCTGAAGAGACATGCACACATGCCATTGAAACCCTAGCATCAACCAAAAATTAAAGCCCAGTGGTACCTAACATATAAGCATGATCTCTCTTCTGGATTAAAAGAAAGACTTAAGGACACCTGTGATAATGGGTAGCAAATGTTTGCTTTACTATGATATCCACTGAAATTCCCACCATTACTTCTCAGTGTTCAGTAATAGCTGTTTTGGATCCATTCACAGCAACATCAGCTATTAGAAAAGACAATAAAATATCCAAAACTTGTTGTTTAGAACCTCTAATTATATGAGCGCAGATTTAAAACTAAGACACCAACCTTGCAAATATACATCTGCATAAATCTCAGTCATTTTGTTCTGGCTCACATTTATGCTGTCAACAACAATGAAGTTTGGGATGTGCGTACAATATGTTTCCATTATTTAGGCCCAATGCTGTTGAAAAAATTTGACACCTTTCTCTTCTCCACTGTCTATTTCACAATGTAGAAATTGAGTCTTGGGATATTTATAAGTGTAAAATACACTGTCTTTTTAAGAATTAGGACCTGAAACATCTACTACATGTCCCAACAATTTCTAAAATTCAATTAAAATTCCAAATTGTTCATTGCATGTGAATGAACTAGATGCAACAACAAAATTGCGTTTTTCTCTACAGATATTACATAAACCCATATTCTTTACAACAATGTACGCATTGCCATCTGCATATATTTGTTTATGTATACTTACATATCTAAATACTTAATCTTTAGCAAGACTCAGAATAATAGGGTTTGATCTTACAGTACTGATGGCATTGGGAAACCAGAAGGTGGACTGTGAAATACAGTGCACATGATGGAGATGACGATACTCTATCAAAAATGCACTTAGAATTAATTAATTAAGCAGTATTGAAATATTCTGTTTTGGCAAATGAAACAAGAAATCTGGTTCAAAAATAGCAAATCTTAAGCTTTTAAAGTTGTGTTGACTGTATTTTCATTAAAAGAAATAAAACACATCACAAAGATGCCTGTAGCAAAGGCACAAAGAAACATGCAGACAATGTAATTGTGTCCTTTGTCCGTGGTAGTGTGAAAGCAGGGAAAACGAAAGATGTGAGGAGTACTTGGAATACATGTCTAGCTGAATCTGGCTAGCTCTTGTGCGTTTTGAAAGCTTTCTTTTCCCCATTTTGAAATTATTCATTACATTATTCCTCATACGCATAAAGTTTTTCTAGACTGCTCTCAAACTAAACTAGAATTTAATGAAAGCAGGTTATTCTGATTGAAGGACCATCGCTGCTGCATGCAGTGGTTTGGGGCTTGCCTCTCTGACAGCTATTTTAAGGCATTTACTTTCAGCCTTTCATGAGGCCTTCAATATCATCTGGTATGGGACTGAGATTCACACAGGTGCTCTCTCCTCCAGGATAGGGAAAAGCAAAGGTGCAATATCAGAAAAGCCAGAACAGCAGCAGGAAGCATGATTTATTCTGCTTCAGTGGGAGACTAACACAAAAGAATGTATTTTTTATAATGTGTCACAACTAGCTTTCTAATGATATAAACAAAACGCACGGCAGCCGTGCCAGCAGTGATCATAAATACATGTTTAGCATAGCAGCTATAATAACTTGCACATCATCATACAAAAACAAATTCTTGTCACACTCTTGTACGAGGAAAAAAAATGTGCTCTCTAAAATGTTTCACATGAAAATTCAATGCTCCCATTACCAGAGAGTGTAGTTCTCACAGGACAAATAAGACTGCAGTCTGAAAACTATTTTAATAAATCAAAACTAAATACACTGCTGTCTATATTCTCTTTAAAGGTGTATTTTGACTCAAGGTTCTGTAGAGCAGATGCAGTAAACATATGCACACTTACTACTGTCTTTCTCTGCCTCTCTTTTCAAGCACAATAGACAGAAAACAAGTAGCACTTGATCACAATCTCCAGTCCCAGAGCATCCTCAAAGCTCCTTCTAATCCCTACTTTTGCTAATAAATATAATATGTAGAATAACCAAGTGGAAAGCCCAACCCTCAAAACAAGCAGTGGATATAATGTCAGCTGTGCTCTGTTCCCAGTTCTACTCTAGTGAACAGTTCCTGGGACAAGCACAGAAGTCCTTTAGACTCTCTTAACGTCCACTTCATTTTCTGTCTTATCCCCTCATTTCAGATCACAAGCTGTAGAACATGGTGTTTTTTGCACTACCAAACCAACTTTAGGAAGATCAAACTGATGAAATCATTTCCAGATAGTTGCCCTTATATATCAATGAATAAATCAAATAGTTGTGCTTCCCCATTCTTTCATTTCTGCACCTCTTTAGACCATCCCTTCTCACACTTTTGCAGCTCATGGAGTAATTTCTTCTGACCAAAATCACATGCAAGCATTCAGCTGTTTCCTGTGAACTGGAAAGCCTGCTTTGTGAGAAGCAGAAAAGCATACATCTGTGTCATGTTCTTACATGTTTCTATCAGAATTTCTGATCCATGCTGATTAAGAATTTAAAATACCGAAATCAGGAGAAT
This sequence comes from Lagopus muta, assembly GCF_023343835.1. Lineage (NCBI taxonomy): Eukaryota > Metazoa > Chordata > Aves > Galliformes > Phasianidae > Lagopus > Lagopus muta. Next base: position 41,604,743 of record NC_064434.1, read on the forward strand.
GCAATTCTTATTCCCCATGTCAGTAATTTCTCCTTTCTCCTTCCTGTTTCTAACCTGTAATTGGAAAGGGGTTTAGAATCTATTCAACTGCATGTCTTAACTGTTCCAATATTACTTTCACATCTCACTTCTATACAGTATACATTTTGCTTTTACAACACTGTCTTTTAAACACTTTTACTCTCATAGTATGATTGAAATCAAGTAGGAAAATGTACTGCTGTTCCACGTTTCCTTGCACTGCCAGCATTTCAAATATTAAGCATTTATTCACTCCTGTATTTCTGATTGTTCACTCCAATCTACTTAGTCTTTCTCTTTTTTTCCTGGTATCCAGGGAATCAGGGCTACAGGCTTCTCAAGTCAGTTCAGATGGTTATCTGCAATTTCTCTTTGTAGTGCTCTTCGAGGTCAAATCCATTACAGTGTGTGCTCGGACTGACTTTCCACACTTAACTCTACTAGCTGTACTGTGTCACACTCAGCAGTTCCTCTCAGAAGCTGTTATCCATTGATACAGCAGATGTTAAACTTGATATAGAAGAAGAATTTGTTTCTTGCCTTCTCCTCACCTTAAAAATTCTTCTGGAAAGGACATTTCTCACAAAAAACATACATGTCATACCAGATGCTAATTAGTACCACCACATCCAAAATAATACACACCCATAGAAATTACATTCATGTAGTACACCATACAGCTACATTCAGAAAGCCTGATCACGTTGGTCATCCCAAAAAGCATAGGGATTATGATTTCTTACTGTCATACCATGTCAGCAGGGAAATAAACGTACAACAGCGAACAGATCTGCTTCAGTATTTGCAGGTGATTTATACTGGAAATTACAGAGCTAAAGTAATGTTATTTTCTTATGCCCCACACTCTTGGTTAAAATAGTACACGTTTGGTGTTTAAAATACAGGAACAGATTTAAAACACCTCATAGTCTTTCCAGTGCTGAAGCAGCCTGCCTCAGATACCCACAATTCATGTTCTAGTAGGAGATTAATACATCAGCCTTTTACACCTGCAGCTGTTTTGTTTTCTTTTTCCACAGTTTTCAAAGAATGGTTTGGATCTTTTTTTTCCTAATCTAATTAAGATGGAGATTATTATAGTCATTAGGACAACAATATAAATGCAAAAAACTGAAGAAATATCAGTTCTCCAAATGAAGATAATGTTCTGAATCTGGATGGCTTTTTCAAATTCCCCTGCATACCAATGACTAGAAATGTCCCTTCCCAACTTCCTGTAGTGAGGAGATGGAGACAGCCCTTGTATACAGAGATCAAAAATAACTCATCCTCAGTTAAATTAAATTTCATTTGTGACACAAAAATACAAAAGCAGAAGTGGAGAAGTAAAAGTAAGGCTGATTGACTCTTCACCAAGCAGGATATCTTCTCAAGTTCCCACAACTGTGATATCTATATTTTGGAAACAGGACTAGCTATCTTTACCCTGTACTTTAAGGGAACGGGTTTTGAATGATTAGTGTCCAGTTATAGACACCAAAAATGGGGCTAGGACTGCTTATCTAAAGACATTGTGTCTGTCCCTGCTCCTCTAGTCAATGTTACGGTCATCACCCATAAGTAGTACAGATTTTGATACCCTGTCAGCATTCATCAGTTTCTTCTTCCACAGCCTAGTAATCCCTTTGGTCTTAAGATGGAGGATCCCTATCATTAGTTCAACAGACACCTTACAGTACAGATAGATGGGAAAAAGGGGAGTTAAGGTTTACAGATAAGCTTACCTTTATCTTTTTCAGTCATTTCACATTGCAAGCTTATCATTCACAGCTGAGGTGGTCAGATGTGCCTCAGCTGGGCATGCTAAGAGCTTCTGTACTAACTGCAGCTACTTCACTAAAAGTCAGCAGAAGCACCCCAGAGCATTTTGTAATAAAATAAAGAAAGCAAAAAAATTATTCTAAATGTTAGAAAAGCAGAAAGTAAAATATGTGGCCATATCATCACACAACAATAAAATTCTTCTCTTAATTGCTGGAAAAAGTGCCTTTGATTTTCAGTAAAAGGTGCTTTGTACCTCATAGGTATAGTACAGTAGCTTGATTATTATCGTGTAATGTGGCATTTGCTAAGATAATGACTTTTTTTTGGTGAATGGCTAAGTCAATAAGCACATAAAATCCTTATATTTTGTCAATGCCTGTGCTACTGCTGCCCTTGGGCTGAAGTAATTATACCTCTTTCCTTTTCAGAAAACTTATCCAGTGTTTTCTTTCTCTTTATTATCACAGTTCTACTTGTATTTAATTACTCAAGGCTCAGTGAGTCTGCTTCTTATTGTTTGCGCTCCTGTTCTCTGAAATGAGCTGCAATAGACTGGCTGATGTGCTTGGTCAGAAAAAATAGTATCAGTTAAAACTATCTGAAAGAATAAGACAAAAAAAAAAAAAAAAAAGAAATCCTTGAAAATTCATACAGAGATTGAGAAATTATAAAGCAAAAATACTCACTTCACCAGGTTAACATGTTCAAGGGTATAAAAAAACCTTAGAACAAGTAGATACTTAGTTTGCTCTGAAAATAGTGCCTTCTATTTATTTCCATGGAAACTACAGCGGATACAAAGAGCACAACAGCAGCAAATTCTCATCAACAAAACTTTTTTCAACACAGTCACCACCATCAGCTATGCATTTTTGCCAGCAATCAACATGAGCCTGCGTGATACACTCAAAAAAATTGGTACCAGAAGAGGTGACCCACTGTTTCACAACTGCTTTGACAGCACCATTTCTAGGAAGATTTTGCCCACACAGACCATCTCCCACTGACCAGACGGAAGTCAGATGGAAGTCAGAATATGCCAAATCTGCACTATACAATGGGTGTGGTTGGACAGTCCAGCCAAGATTGGTAGCGTGCTCTGAACTGGTCCTCAAACTGGTATTGAGCTTGGCATTATCATGTTGCAAAAGAAAGGTTGTCTTCTTCTCTGACCTGACTTTGGAAGTTTGAGCCTTTTGGAGTCATGATGTAGCGGTCAGAGCTGAAGGTTTGTCTGGGTTCCAGGAAATCCAGAAAGATCACATGTTTCCTATTCCAAATGACAGTGCACATCACTTTCCCCGCTGAGGGCTGTGTCTTGAACCGTTTCTTCAATGAGCAATTCACATGTCAACGCTCCATGGACTGTTGTTCTGAATCTGGCTCATAGTTGTGACACCACATCTTGTCACCGATAATGATACGATCCAGAAAACTGTCAGCCTCATATTGATACAGTAGATGCTGACCAACTTGTTCTTTCTGTTCATGTGTGAGCATTTGTGGAACAAACACAAATGCTGCAATATCCTGACATTCCGACCATTCTTTCCAATATTCAGCTCCATACATAATTTCCTGTCATAATCCACTGATTTGAGCAGATGATCAAAACACTCTTCATTTCATGGTTTGACAACTGCACATGGCTGTCATCACTGTTAGTGCTGCCCCACTGAAATGTACCACTCATCACCTTACTGTGCCAACATCCATTGTTTGGTCTCTGTAAACATTCAGCAAGCATCAGTGAATGTCAGTGGGTGCCATATTTTCATCATGGAGGATTTCAATTCCACGCCATACATACTTCCATGTCAGACATCAGTTTGTCAGACTGCTCCTCTGCTTCCATTTGTTGTATGGCAAAAACTGTAGTGAAATATTGTTGGGAAGGTTCAGCCTCTACTGCCATACCATCATCTGCCTCTGATGTTGTGGACCAAAAAAATAAAATAGAACACACACTTCTGCAACAGCCCTTGTATGTTTCCTGATCCCCAGTAAGATTAGCTAGCTCACTCTTTTCTGTCTCTTTCACTTGCTCATGTGTTAGCAAGAGGTCTAAAGGAGGAGATATGATGACTGGAAATTCCTCCAAGTATACACCAGAAGATTAATGTATGGAGGGAAGCATCTGGGAGATTGGGATGTTTTTTGGCTTTGCCATATACTGTTAATATGGCCCTAAATAAATCATTGGGTCCTTGAGCCTCAGTTTCTCACAGTGATAAATGGGAGTATTATTACTAACTTTATCCCATTCTAACTTTCTCTACTTTGATTTTACCTTTTTCTAGACACTAAGTTCACATACTGTGTAGAGGCCACAATTCCAGACTCCGTGAATGATTTTTTATACCTCGAGTAAAAATTGTATTTATTTCAGCTCATAAAAGGAAGTCCCAATTGAGCAAACTCATGACCCATACATATATAACTGAAGTCAATGGGGTCACTTAAAGGTAGGATATTTTTAAAGACATTGCTGATTCAGGGCCTTAACCTCTCAGAAATACATTGATTCATAGCTTGGGGTAGTGGTTATTTTGCCCTTTCTTTCAGTGCATGCTTGTTTATAAAGATTTTCCTTTCTGAGTAGACCTTATGGCCTTCACAGTGCTGGGTTTCTGCTCAGTAATCCCACCAGTTTATAAAGATTTCTAAATATCTAATTAAAAACTTTTACATCTGGCAATTGAATCCATCAAGGGATTGAAACGGAAGAAACACAAATCTTTTCACTGACAGCTTAATGGCCTGAAATACAGCTGCAACATTTGGGAGAATCTGCTGGAGTTTATGAATCCCAGTTCCAATCTGTAGAATGATTCATTCCCTTCTTTTGCTTTCAGATTCATATATGAGTAATAACGAAGGAGAGAGGAAAGGCTTTGGGTGGCATAGTAGGGATGACAGTGGGACACATCTTTGAATGGAGCATTCCAGGACAAGGGGACAGCTCAAGCTCAAAGTAAACCAAGTTTTCAGCTCTGCCTTTCAAGACAGTGAGGAATAAATGATTTGCTGTGTTTTTGATAGTTTTGCAGGTCAAACTCAAGATATTTGATCAAAGTTTGTGCTGTTTATATAAAAGGATCTCACTGGTCATATTAAAGCAGAAAAAGAAAATGCCAAAAACAAAAAAATAAAATAAAATATACTGCACTATTGGGAAGGAGGAGACTTCTTGTCTGGGGATCAAAGTTGGACACGGATGAGAGGAACCCAGCATTGCATACACATGGGCTGTTTTCAGATACATGTACATCCTTCTTATGTAAAAACACATCGTGGTTATATTTTTCAACCTGATGCTGTGTACACATTTATCTTGTTTCCGACTACCACATTGGCTTCAGGAGGTGATATGAAAACCCAGAACTATCAGAGGCAGGAGCCCTGTGGGCTTAGTCTGGAGACCGAGGACAGTGGGCTGTACAGTCCTATGTGTGTGAACAAAAAAGGGGGCTGGCAACAGGAGCTAGGAGCATAATAAAATGAGAGAGCACCGCGGCCTCTTCAGACATAGCAGCTGTGCTGGAAACCCAATGCACCTGAAGTTCCTATGTTTTCTCTGAAAATATCTGTGTGGGTGCTCTGTATACTGCCAGCACTTACACTGTGCAAATTCCATGGGTAAGCTAAGGACTTGAGTTTTCATTAGTCTCAAGCTGGTATCTACTGTGAGCATAAAAATCCTCTTTTAAAACAATGCTCATTCACCTGCTTTCAAAGACTGCCAGATTGGCACATCGGAGGGATGAGAGATGCTGCTTGCCTTTCCAAATGCAGTTCACACCATCTGGGAGCAGAGCAATGGCTCTCAGCCTAGCAGACCAGCAGGTTCATAAAGCAGCCCAGGAGGATGATGAGGCATTTCTACCCTCAGGAGCAACTGAATTTTCCTGGGCAGCTTTGAATGATCTTCTGCTGCTTTGTAATGCTCCTGTCAAGAGGTTTAATTGATGTTATGTTTTCTGAGCACACTTGTATTGACTTTTCTGATAACCTTTACCTAACAAATCATGCATGAAAACTCACTGAACAGATGCTAAACTTTTTTCCTAATAGCCATTCTGTCCAATTTCCTATACACCACACATTGATGTTTATTACATATTTAGCAAAAATCTTTATAGCTGCACAGCAGATTTTAATAAATCCCTGGTGTCAGCATGAAGCCCAAGTAAAAAAGATCTGGTGTGAATCTGTGAGTGGCCTATAGAACATGATAACCATGGCTTAAAAGGCTTAACAGATGTGTCAGTCTGAGGCATCCATTTGTGTGCATACCTTTCACATGAGCATAGATAAGATGAGGAGGAGATCAGCACAGGGATAATAAGAGCTGCTCAGTAGGCACACAGCAGCTTGTTAAGCTGCCAAAACATGATTTTGTGTCTGAGCCATCCTGGGTTAATAGCCAGAGATTTTCCATTTCCCATTTTTCTATGTGGAAGTAGGGTGTCATAGTCATGCTACTAAACACTGGTCAGTAGCTCTATGTGATTTCTATTCTATTCTTTTTATTACAGATGCGTGTAGCTGTTCTATCTGCAGTGATGGTTTTCCATATTACACATATAGTGATGCCTGTCATGGCAGACAACAGTCTGTCTGAAGAGATGACAGGAGGCAGATGCAGCAGGTAAAACTGCCTCACCTAGCTTCCACCAGTTACAAACGGTTACTTGGGCAAGCTGATTCATAAGTGCCAGGTACAAAGAGGGCATTTTCCCACATGTCTTAGGCACTTCTTTTACATGAGGTGAATGCCTCACTGTCACTCCCAGACACTGGTCATCTGATCCCTCTCTCAACAAAAGCAAGGACATCACACCTATCTTGCCAAAGGAGATATGAGGCACATGTGTATAATCACCATCTGAGTTATATGCTAGTACCAGACCTGAGCCTAGACCCTTGAGCAGTGAAGCTGCAGGCCCTGCCTCTGGCCCTGGCACTGCTAGCGAGCAGGCAGCTGCACTGAATGGCAGGGGCCGGAGATCCTCCAGCTGTGCTGAGTCCCAGAGCATGGCCCCAGGAGCTCCCACATGCCTGCAGCTCTCAGCAGAGAAGCCCCCACGAAGCAGAATAATTCATTACATGGAGCAAGCCCGGAGCTCAGATGCATCGCGCTAACCACTATTAGCCACGGATCAGTGGCTGAAAACAAGAGTTTATTTTGAGGAAAAGGAAGAAGCATGAGTGACTGCAACATTACCTACAATTAATTATCAGGATAGTCAGTTACAAACCATTTCAAGCCATTTTTTGTTTCTAACATCACTGTTAAGGCCACCTTCTGGCTGGCTATGCTGGAACCTCCCAGAGCAGTGCACTGCCTCATTCAGCAATTTGTGGGCTCACGTTCAGAGAGCCAGTTGGCCTGCAAACTTGCTGGATTATCTGTAAACAAAGAAAGAAGACGGTTATTGCATGAAGCCCATGGAGTGCACCTGCATGCTAATGAGTTAAATGTCATGGCGGAAATGTAAGACCAACACTGTGCTACCCTTTAGATAGAAACTCATTTACTTCTGTAACATTTCAAACAGAAAATTACAGTGTAATTTCTTGTGTCAATACATAATTTATTCCAATAATAAATAACTAAATGCATATTTATTGCACTCCTACTTAATCCATCTGTTGTGCTCTTCCCAGGTTCTCCCTGCCTGAGATGCACTGTTCAGGCTGGTTAAAATGCTTTCTATCTGAGGCTGTTCTACACTAAAGCTCTGTGGCAGTAAAGATATTCAGACCAAGACACAGCTACCATTCCCCTCCAAATGCCCCCAGCTTATTTATTTTGCTATTTTTGCTTTGTTTTAACTTAAACTTCAGGGTGCTCTAGTACCAATAAAGAAGTGGAGCAGGCATCCACTGTAAAGCCCATAGGTTTTCTTTTATTATTATTAAATCTGCTTTGCAACCACAATAAAAATCAACAATGCCAATAAAGTCAGGGCTAAGGCTGCATTCGAACTTTGGTATTCCCTATGCAGTTAGGAATCATAGAGACACATAGGACATGCATCATTATAAACTGAACTATGGGTTCATATTTGCAGCATATTTGCAAGCTGATTTTAGATTTCTGCAATGCAGATCTGAAGGACTTGAAGAGAAACTTCCTTTTTCTGCTATGTTTGAGGCTGATTCACTTTAGCATTGATCAAGAAATGTTGTCAGATGGCTGTTTGAGTATCAATCTAAAATGAGATGGATTTACTTTATTTACACTTTATTTATTTTCACCGATCCTACTTTGTAACTGACAAGCATCTGCAGCACAGAATACTTCTGAATACTATCAAACAACGGGTAAGTTTCTATTAGTTCTTAAAATACTACAAAGGAAATTACTGTGATTCCCCGGTTCCATTTATGCATAGTCTCAGACAATTTTAGTTATGTCTTCAGTTGTATCTTGGGAAATGCCATGGATTACATGATCATGTATTACAAAGCCTCTGAGCAACACCCGTCCCACTAAGGCCACACAGACCCTTGGGAGGGCAGAGCAGTGAAGGGAGCCACCTCATCTCCCATTCAGTTTTGTGCTTATGCCACCAAACCATTCTTAAAACACAAAAATAAAAGTAAATTCTTACCATAATTATGCAGCTGAATTTCTGACATTGGCACTGTTGAAAACAACCTTTAGACTTAGGCCTTGCCAATAACAAAATACCATAACACACTGCTTGTTTCCCACCCTGCCTGGCAGCTGTTGTGTGATGTGGGTTTCAGAACTCACACAGAAAAATATGGTAGCACCATCAGGGGACCTAAGCAGGTTCTGTTGTCTGCTCTTTGAACATCTCCTGCCCTCCCCAGCTCAATGTCTACCCTCCAAGACACACCAGATCCTGACACAGAAGTGCAGATTTACCAAAGAGCTGAAGGGTCTTATTCTTATCTCACCTCCTCGTTTTGTACAGGGGAACACAGGGCAGAGACTGGGTAGGGTGCACACCATCTCCATATCAGCACCACTGCCTATCCTCATTCTGCTGCTGCTCTCAAGACACATTTCCAACAAGAAGGTTGCTCCCAGTGTGATGAGAGGGGGAAACTGTCAATGGAAGCAAAGCTGCATGCCTGCTCATGCAATGAAGCTGCAAGGGCACTGACCTGCTCCCCGTGAGCAGCATACATTTACAGGGCCATTATAATGCAAACTCGAGTATGTACATACACACTGAAGGCTTTTAAGACTGAATATAATTGAACCACCATGCTGACAACTCAAAGCTGCTAAAGTCTGCTGTGCTAACACATGCACAGGGACTCCTCCATGTCCTCCTTCAGCGCTCTCAGCATGCAAAGTGCTTCAACACCCAGTATGAGATGATGTTTTCTGATTCTTTTCTTCAGAGAATTCCCCAAAGGTGGCCCTGGACCATCTATTTTTTGGAACAACATCAGCGATACGCACATTTTGCCTGTAAAGAATGAAGCTGTTACTGAACACAGAACAAGAAAGCCATCTCACATACTTAGAGCAAAAGAAGGCAAGCCTCTTTTTACCAGTCAGATACAGTAGATTTATATATCCACTGAAAACACAGACATTGGCTTTGATATCTAATAGCTGTGCAGATGGAGAAGTGTCCTTGGTGGTTTTCACCACTTTTCTGGAAAATGGGCCATGGCTGTCCCTGGGTTGAGTTTGCTGGCAGGCAGCCCTCATCCATCTCCTTTTGCACACCATGGGGCTGGCAGCAGGATCGGAAGGCACACAGATCCAGCAGCATGCCCACAACAACACATCCAGCTGCTCAGTGCACTGCCTAAACTAATCCCTGCTGCCAGAGCCCAGAAAGGAGCTGAGAATCTGTTATATGGGAGCTGAGAATCTCTGTTATTCTAAAAACATTACCTGAGGACGAGTAGTGAATGCTGTGCAGGACTGTGGTTCTAGATAGCTCCAGTACTCCTGCCTCCTCACTGCCTAAAAGGATAGCCTAATTAATTGACTTTATTAAATCTCTTTCAGGGTGCAGGTTGCTGATGCATTGGCTAATAAAACCCAAAGTGAAGCTTGCACTTACAGAAAATGACAGTATCAGGAAAAGGCAGGGTGCTTTATGCTATGTGTCACAGCTCATAACAGAGCACAGTGGATGACATCTTTATTAGTTTCTAACATGGTATATGAGCATGCATGTGCACGTGTGTGAGCGTGTGCCTATGCCAGAAGGAAGAAAAAGCAGGATTGAAAAACTTTTGTAAAATAGAAACAATTTTAAAATGTTACTATTTATGGACAACAGTTATTAAAAAGTCTTCAACAGAATTCTACTTCTATGCTGTTTTTCTGAGATTCTTTTTAAAAATACATATTTGAAAACATTTGGCTTAAAGTTTTAGCAGATTCTGGTGGTGTAATGAGGTCAAGCTGCAATCTGCATAGGAGTGTATTATAAAAGAACTAATGAGAACTAATTTCAAATGTTTCCTGTAGAGCATAACTAGCAGAATACAACATCTCCAAATGCAAAAATAAAATGATCGGCAAAGACTTTATTCATTTAAGACCCACACTGATTTTTAAAACAAGTCAGGAATCTATTTCACAGTGTTAATGACCTCTCAATGTCCACTTTAATCAACGAGCCGGTAGCAATTTTTCAGAAAAAAAAAAAAAAAAAAAAAAAAAAAAACTTATGTTAATTGGATTCTTCCATTGTTCATTATGGTGAATTAAGTGTAAAAGAGAAAATTCTGAAAATCTAACCAGTGTGACTACTCAAAGCTAAAGATACACAGAACTGTTCAGTGCGGCCAAAGCAAAGCGGAAAATTCACTCCAGGGAGTACTCTTGGCTGTGTCATCTGCTCTGCTCCTACTTGAGCCTGCTACCCTGCAAAATTCTTCTCTGCATATATCTCCCATTCTGAATTATCATACAAAGGACCTTGGTATCAACCTTCACTGATTCCCATAAGAGTAAATCCTTTACTTTTCAAAGGTTTTTCCTGCTCTTTTATTAATCTATTTGTTTCTGCAAGTGAAATACTGCAAGCCTAGACTAAAACTACACCTGCTTCAATACACACTGTGCAAGCATCTTCTAACAGCTCTGCAGATTTATTTCCATATTGACCTAATTACCATTTCTTCTATTTAACTTCTAAGTGTCCGTAAGCCAAGATAAACTGAGCTAAATATCATGAAGCAGCCATGATATTTCAGCCAAGACCAGCAAACTCATTTAAACATTGACCTGAAGTAGTTATGAGCCTCTGATCTGGGAACAGAAAGATTAAGGAATTTACATTCTGCTTTTTTTTAAAGGATGGGAATTTACTTAAAAAAAAGTACTTCAAGAATTAAATAAAACAGTCTTGAAAACTAAAGTGTACTGATAAATAGCATTCTTATTCATATTCCATTCCCAGAAATGCAGTAGCTCTGAAACTGAAAGTTTTAATAGCAACCTAAGATATTTTTTTTTCACTTTCTTTCTGAAACTTTTTTAAAGGCTTTAGATTTAATCTGTGAATTATTTTTAAAGAGAATTGTGGCAATTGGTGCAAATTTCAGAGATGGCAGGGTTTTTTAGGTACTTCTTTATTAGATGCTGTCTTACAGCAACATCTAGTGGTCCGCTGGTTCTGCATCCTTCAGCTTGCACTGCAAGAGTTAAGATGATAATTAACTATGACAGGTTTACACACACATACACAGTGTGGGAGGCATTACCCCAGCTGGTCTGGGAACTACTTACACACCTTTATGGTGTATTCATTATATTCTGTGTAATCTTTAGAAAAACAAAGTTAGCTGCTCACACTGATAAGGCGAAATGTTGAGTACCTTACCTAGTTTTTTGGAGCTGGAACTGCTTTTATGGCCCTGCTTTTTATTTTTTTAGTCTGTTTATCAAACATATGTACACATACATACATACATACATACATATATATACATATATATCTTCTACAGAAATTTCAGCATTCAGAAAAGGAAAGGATACATGGATATATTTTCCTGATGCAGTTTCTCTATTTGTGTGGTTAGGAACTAGTTGCACAAGACTGAACACTGCCTCAGGCAATTAATTCTTACTCTTCTCTGTAGTCTCCTTGATTTCAATAGGAATCCATTCTGTTCAATTGATTTCACATGAAATCAATTTCAATTATGTGCCTGAGGAGTTGGGTTTGTACCTTAGACTATCATGGCAAAATTGCTTTTATCTCTTTGCATTGCTTTTCTAACATCCTCAGCACAAAATCTACCCTGTAAGTTAGTTATACAGGTTTGATTTATACTCTCTGAAGAAGAAAAGAAAAAGAAAACTGTTGTGAGTTTAGACACGTTCAGGCACTACCTGGCTACTAAAATTGAAGAAAATGTTATTAAAAGAAGGTGATTGAAACATCTCAAAAATAATTAAAAACTTCTAAAGCAAAATTTGTAATAATTAAAAAGATAATCAGTCTTAAAATGTCATAAAAATATTTTTAATGTCTTAAAAGCAGAAGAGTTTTTGTGACCAAGTTTTTACAGCAGGTGAAACCAGGAAAATGATGGGAGGGCACCAGGTGAAATCATGGCTAAAACTCTGAAGTTTTACACCTCTAATCTGAGGTGTTAAACTATTTTAGCAGCTCTCTCTCATGTGCTGGATTATTTTTTTTTTCCTCTTCATTCTGGTTTAGCAGTTTTCTACAGAATTTAGTTCATTCAAAGTATAGAAATTGAATAGGACTGAAAAATGAGAGTTTCTCCTCTTCATCCAATCTACAAACAAAAACAAGCCACGGAAGACTAAAAGTTAATTATTTTGAAAGCCTTCAGGAGACTGTAACCATAAGCAACACATTCAATTCACTAGCTACAATGAATGCTTTCTAAATAATGAATCATTTCAAAATACAAAAATGTTTTAATTTTGTCACTAGGCTATTTAAAATAATTTTATTTCATTAATAAAAGGCATTAGAAGATGCATTTTCTGCAATTAAGTAAAACTCCAACTTAATAAAATTTCCATTTCCATCACAAGCAGTTTGACACAAAAAGTAATAATAGTATCAGACAATAAACAAGAAATGACATTTGACATTTTAATGATAAAATGATAAATTGAGGAGTAGCTTTGTGTAGATTTAAAGTGTAGTTTACATTTATTTGAAAATCAGCATGTCTCCACAGGTAAAAACAAACAAGAATCAAATATTTCTGAAGAAAATAATTTGAAAGTATAGCAATGGTGCAAGACTAAAACCGGTAATTATTTCAATCAAGATTTATTACCTCATATTAGAAACTGTAGTTAAAATTACCTGACATATTAACTCTTGCCTACAATGGTATTACATACACAATATTCAAGTAATAGTACTGAATCTTGCTTGCTTTTCATGTTTCTCTAGCTCAAATTGCACCCAACAGCTAAATCCTTAGTAACGTGACCATGTTTGTCACAATCTGAATGACCCATGACAAGCATCATGCCAGCCCAATGGTGAGGAAACACTGGATATTTTTTCTAATGAGAAAAAAATAATAATAGTGTCATGCCGAAGCTACAGAAACCTTCAAAATAAAGAGAAGGCTGCAGAAGGGCTTCTCCACCACAGGATGCCAACTGAGCTCTGCAACCACAGGCAACATGATGCAGGAAGAAATGTTGAGCTCCTCAGCTTCATTGGCTAGCCCAGCTCTGATGGGCACTCATCAAGAATAAAGACACATTTACTTTGTAAATGTATTAGAACATGTACAAGAACAACACCTTTAAACTGCAATATCAGTACAGCATATTATTAAAACCAGTCCAGTATAAACACTAAGCTCTGGATCTTCCACATAATTCTGGCATGCTACAAGATCTTCATGAAACCTGGGGAACAGATGACCCATTCCACTCTATGCACATATTTGAGCACAGTTACAAAGACAGAAAATATCTCTGCCATGTGTGGAAAGAGGATATTCACACTATCCATCTTTAGCCATCTAATCTAAACAATTATTCTCTCTATGACCTTGCAATGGGCAACATAGAGAGAAATAGTCGTGGGTTTTTTTGTTTTTTGTTGTTTTTGTTGTTTTTTTTTTCCCCCAGAGGTGACTCAGACCATGTAAATCAGAGCTCTCCGGAGAGTCTGACAATAGGAAGTTTGGATAATAGGCTGATCATATCCGCTTCCAAAGACTGGGTGACGTGAACACTTCCTTAAATCTTTTCAGATTGATTCAGCTGCTCATTATGAGCCTATTGTACATGAACAATTTAAAGTGTAAAACTTGCTTTGGTTTGAAACATTTCCCATTCCTCCTTTCTGGACAAAAAAGAAAAAACAAAAAAAAAGAAGTATGATTCACTTCATATATTTAAATAGGTTTCTTTGTAGTCCAAAGGCAGCTGAAAGGATTCTGCTGAATCCAAATACCTTCTCAGGCATGTAGAGCTACATCATAAAGGTGAATGTTACAGGAATTAATGAAAGAATAAAAACAGAATTTTATAACAGAAACTGATCCAAAACCTCCTGATGACCTCTCTGTAAAGCATTAGGTTGAAGCCCTGTTCAGATATAACTATTTAAACACAGGCTGAGTGTAAGTATCTTTGGGAGTTGAATTACTGAGTCTGACAAATTTATAGGAAATTATAAGCATATGGATAAAGATAAGTTGAGAATATTTAACTTCTAAAAGCCAAGTGCATTCAAGTTTTTCGGTCAAGTATTATATTGCAATCCCTTCACTTTTACCAATAACCTCCTTGTGAAAAAAAAATAAACAAAACTGTTTATTACTCATCTGCAATGTTCAATCCCTGAAATAAATTTGTTAAACTGCAATATTAACATTATAATTTCAGGATTGCATCAATCTTCTCAAGATCATTGTCATTAGCTTATTTTGTCTCTGCAATTGTCTACCCTTCTCACAGTCTATACTACAAGAAAGAGATATAAAAAAATTATGATGCCGCTTAGACCCTGTGGAAGATGAATTAATTTTTCCTCTGTCTTATACTATATCACAAAGTTTAATGGCCTGAGAATACTGCTGTCCAAGTTTGAAGATTCAGCAACAGACATGCTTTCCCCTTCCCAATTGAATAAATAAATTGCAAAAACAGTACATTATTGATTTTCAGAGTAGAATTCAAATGATCCTCAAAAAAAACCATCAGACTGAAATCAGGAGTGTGATCTTTTTAGGAATTTTGTTATATATTTAGTGATTATAATCACATAGAAAAGTATTCTTGGAGATCCAAAGTAACTCAGATTTACTATGTTCATTAATACCCAGTGCTGGTGTGTGCTGAATTACTCCTGATGAATACTAGTTTCCAGTTATACTATGAAAAGGCCTCGTATAATGTGGGAAAAGACTACATTTTAAGTATGTGCATTGCCTATTCATATTTATTCTTTTTCATAAAATTCCTGTCAAATTGTAAATTCAGAACAAGCAAATGAATATAAAATTGGAGTAAACTGTGACAAGACCAAATATCTCATGTGGCTTTGGTTGCAAGCTACTGTAAAGTCACCTAATCTCAACTTCAATCATGATAAAGCTATTAGAAAAATGAAACTAAGCAGAACTCATGGATTGTGTAATACTTTACGTTCACCAGTATGAAATAAAATATTCTCACTGGAAAAACATGGAAAATATATAAACTTTCCAAACTAAAGTGATCACTCTTTTGAAAGGGATTATTGCTTTATTTATGCTCTGTAGAAATACAAGGGAAGTCACTACCTGTCACTCCCTCAATATCTCTCTCAAAATACTTAAGTCTAGAGAACACAGACATCCAGAAAGGCATTTTTCTCCTGTGAAATATTGCCTTTGCCAGTTGAAAGGACAGAAATAGAGGA
The DNA here is from genome assembly GCF_023343835.1 of Lagopus muta. Taxonomy (NCBI): domain Eukaryota; kingdom Metazoa; phylum Chordata; class Aves; order Galliformes; family Phasianidae; genus Lagopus; species Lagopus muta. The sequence goes on from NC_064434.1 coordinate 41,620,420, forward strand.
GGAATGAGAATGGGTCGCCTGACACTAGCCCATAAAAACAGAGAAAACAAGGCTAAGAAGCCATCGAAAAATACCAAAACCAAGTAGTAAATCTGAAGTGCTTATTGGAGTAAGGAGAAGAGAGGAAGAACAGAGGAAAGGAACTCAAGTATTTTGCTCCAGCTCAAAACTGGAAATTTACAGGATTGTTTACTTCCTATCCATCTCAAGCACCACAACATCTCAATTCAGAATTATTTCAAATAAAGTTCAGAAAGTTTAGGACATATTTGCCAAACACACAGATCTTCTCAAGGAAGATCTTCTACAGAGGGCATCAGTTTCACTGCTTTTCATATACATGGAAGAACTTCAGTTCACAAACAGCCATAATGTTTGGCCAACTGCATATGAAAAGAAAACTGCGCAAACCCACAGAATACTGTTTCACAAACAGGGTGCTCTCTGTAAACAACTTGAGATGCCCTGAAAGTGTCTAATTTTCATAAAAATTAACATTTCCTTTCCTTGATGAATGAACAAACCTACACACTTAAAATCATAAATGTTTTGATATCTCATTCTACACACCCCACTCAAAAAAGCTACACTTGAAACTTAAACAGTCACTGTAAAATCAGGAGTCTTGATGAGGCAAAACTTCACTCACCGCTTTATCAAGAGAATATTGAAAGAGATAAGTATTGAACGAATAATGCAATTACATCCTTTGCAAAAATATGCTACATTTTTTCATCAAGAATGGAGGTTTCTGTACTAATGACAGCTGATAAAATTCTCGTGCTCTAAAACAAGGTTATAAATTTATGTCAACATCAGATGCTAGTCTTTGAAAAAATCTAATAAAAATATATTTCCAGTCATCTAATTGGAAACAATTATTGATCACATGTTCTCACACAAACCTGTTTACCATATAAAATCTAATCATTATGTCCAGTAGCATACATAGAGTCATACGATAGTTCACACACATTTCTGTGTGCATATATATATGCAAATGGGGGAAGCAGGGGGAGAAGGGAGAAAATTAGGGAAAGAGCCTAGAGTATAAGCATATCATTATTAAAGAGATATTTTATTATTTTTTATTATTTGACTTGATCTGGTTATGTGTGTCTAACAACCTCATACTGGTTACTGTTCTGCACTTTCAGAAATCCCAGTAAAGTAGTGTAAAGTGACAGTGAGCAGACCTGAAAGGCATCTACTCAGTTCATACTGTCAGGGTAGTACTTTATAAAATCTTGAGTTTCAGTAGCTCCTGAACTGAAAAGATTGATTTGCTTGTCATGTTGAGTAGAGTCTAAAAGAAGCTTAAGGAACAATTGACCCTCAGCAGAGCTGCAGCTAAGTATTCTGTGCATCAAACAGAAGGCAGTCCAAGATTTCCAAGATAACTTAAATTGTCTCAGTTATGAAAAACAGCAACAAAGCTCACTGTGGACCAAAAGACTCAAGAGGATTTTCATAATTAAGAGAAAAGCTTCTTTAAATGCTCTATTTGCATAAATACAGTTAAATTTCCACTTGATTGGCATTAAAAAATACATCGTTTTGTTTTTATATCATTTTCATTATTATTGTCACTTTTAAATATGGTTCTTCAGACTTACACCACACCATCATTCTTGGTGAATAAAAGAGAAGGTACTCTGAAGGAAATCAGTCCTGGCTTCTCATGGTGGGTGTGCACCCTTGCCAGCACTTGCCATACAGTCACATGTCTTGTTACAATGCTTATGGGGGTGGGAGCAGGGGGTTCCTGAGGGATGTATTTAGAGCCTATGATACAAAAACTGATAGGCCCAGTGCAATTTTCTTTTTACACATGGAGAGGAAAATACTCTTGAAACTAGCTAAGTTGCCTATAGATTTGAAACTCCCGTTCCTGATTATTTTAGACCAGGCAGACAATCAATAACCAAAGGAAAAAAAATATTATTGTTATTATTATTATTATTATTCATTTGTTGATTCTGAAAATAAAATGGTTGTTTCGATTGGGTGGATTACTGAGATAAAGCAAGCTGAGGAGCTCTGTCTGAACTATAAAAGGCAGTTCTTCCAGTGCACATGGGTTTCCAAAGCACAAAATGCCTATCTCAGGTGCTAACTGACATCGTGGTAGCCCATCATGGAGTGCCTAAGACACTTTAACTGTTCATTAAGTCCATTAAAATCAGGAGGTGAGGTGACAGTTATATGAACTCAGCTCCAGTGTAAATAGAACATGCAAGTCACATGCCTCTATTTTCAGATCATTATTTCAAATTTGGCTAATGAAGAACGAGTGCTTTTACATCGGTGCATTCCAAGGTTGAGCTGTTTTATAGCGTGCAAACCCAATCACCTCAACTGGCTGCATTCCCACAGGCAAGGCGAAAAGATAGCCATTAAATTGCTGTACAAAGTGATAGTATGACCGCTGGCAATGTTCAAGTTAAGGTTGTGTCAGCAATAGCCTTTCCATTACAAACCCCCTTTTTCAGGGGGTATTATGCCTTGAGATAAAATCCACTCGTAATTCTTCATTCAATGCCTTCACTCGGTGGTGAAGTTTTTGCATCCATCATGTTGCTTTTTTTTTCTTCACTGATTCACTTTCAGCACTAAGCACAAAATATGAGAAAAGAGGTGCTGGTAAAGAACTGCAGCAAGCCGAACAAGCAGGGCTTCTTCCATTTTCAGGAGCTGAAAACAGAAGGCAAGCAAGGCCTCAAACATCCTGCTGGCAATACTTCCCTTTGCACCTTAGGCTAGCCAGCATGCATTTCACTATTCAAGGTAAAAACACAGCTGAGACAGGGCCTGTACCCTTATGCAAAGTTACCTTCTGCATTGCTTTCCCTGTATTTTTATCTCAAGTTACCTGAAATACTTGGTACCCCAAGGTAAAACACAGCATTTGTGGTAACAAATGCAAGCCCTGTCAAGGATTCCAACCCTGACAACAGTTAAGAAGAGTTTTACTACAGAAGAGATGTGCATGCAAAAAACATAGTTGTCCTTAAGAGTGAATGGCTTCTCTCTACACCCAGTGCCAGAGACAGCTCAGGGCTCTTAGCATGCAGAGCAGCTGCCTGTAAAAGAAAGCTGCTGGTGCTCAGTCCCTCCTGCAATAGCACAGTTTTCCATCCTTGCTTCAATTCAGATGATCTGTTACCTAGTCTGAGCCAGGGCTGTAGCGTCCTTAGACAGTGGTTAATTAGAAGTCACCGATGGAGTTGGAAACTAAAATGTCTTCGTATAATAGCACACAAACTGAAAATAACCCTTAGTGCTGATCAGAGGATTGAAGATCTCTGTCTCTCCCATTAGCTGATGTTGTGGATCCATATAACTAACCCAGCTGTACCACTACCCTTCAAGAGCTGCAACCCCTCAAAGCCCACAGGACCACATCTGATTACAAAAGCTCCACAGGTTTCCCTCATCCCCTTGCACCTACAACCACGTTAATCAAGCTTATCATGCCCCACAACAGAGCCCTGTCAATGCTAGGACACTGAGGTGAGACTCATCCCAGGTGGGAGGCTGAAAACACAGAGCCAGCATCTTCAGTGTCTGAAGCCCTGGCCCTTTCAATAGTTTGTGGTTTGCTTATCCAAACCTATTCGTTAGTGTTACAAAAAGAACTACCAGAGAATTTTCTGTATGCTCTTTTTCAATCAGACACTGTCGTCAGAGAACATTTCCTGTATTCCATATTTTAAATTTGACAATACTGGTGTGATTTTCTTTGCTCCAGGTGAAAATGACTTTAATATAAACAATTCAATACCGTTTTGAGGCTGAAGTTTGATATCTGTACACAGATTTATACTGCCAAGTCCTACCACTGCACATATTCTAGCATAGGCCTTGGCTTCTCATGTTAAAACCTTTTCAATTTCTATAAATAAATATTTCTGGAGCACAGACTCAACATTTTAGCCTGATGAGTGCAAAAAAATTTATTCAAAGAGAAACAACTCCAGCAGACAAGAAAGAGGTTGTCTGTAGCCGAGAGGTTTGCACTGAGAATGAATTGAAAAGAAGAAAGCAGAGCCCAAACAGATCTATTCAATGGTTTTCTGTGCCTACTGTTGCTGAACTCTGACTGCAGAGTTAGCACTGCCCAGCAAAGAGAGAGACCCTCAAGCCTCTTATAAATTAACAACTTGAACTATCCAGCATTTATTCTTGTGTGCTGCATAAAGCCATTTTCTTACATCCTCCTATGCTATAGCTACACGCTTTGCCGTTCTGAAGGATGCTGTGCAATGCTGCTTTCCATTTTAATTATTTCAATTATTTTAGGTTGGCATCAGCAACATTCAAGACACGTTTAAATGAGGCTTCTCATTGTGAGCAGCATTGAGTGTTTAATGGGAACTCCATCAATGTGGTAAACAAATATCTTGACCTTGAAGATTTCCAAAGCCAACGACACAAGTCCGAAAACAAATATTTATGTAGATGAAAATTTACTGTGCTTGGTTTTACCAGTCTGAGTTACCCACATTTCAATTTCCCTAAATATGTTCAGAAAGCATGCTTTGTGACAGAAAGGAGAGCGGTGGATATTGTTGCCATGGAAACAATAACATCTTTCTTCTGCTCCAAAAATGCTGTCTATAAGAGACCAGTGCAGAAAAAAAACATACGTATATAATTAATTTTACTGCCTGGCATGTTTTTCTGATTCCAAGAGATTGTTTCTGATAAGGTTTTCAAAAACAGGGATGCTTAACAACAGTAGAAATCTTTACAGGCAAGAGGGAGCACTGTTGCTAATTTAGTGAAGTGAAGGTGCTTCTCTCCTTGCTATCCTCATGCTTCGACGGGAATATTATTTCCTCACTTGCTATTGTACTGAATAGGACATTCAGATAGCAGCTAGATCTGCATTTTATATTTAAGGCTTACAGCTATTGCCTCTTGATATATTACTGTTAACCAGCCAAATAAAAATGAGAGAGATTTTTTATGAGCAGACAGTTTGTTAAAATGCAGGTGATCGCTGCTTATTCCCGAAAAGCTTTTCCAAGCTTATTCTCTCTCAGACTGTGCTCCTTCCATTGTTCTACACACAGATGACTGCAGATTTTAATCTTAGCGGAAAAACCCTAGAATTCTTGAAAATGCTGTGAGTTCTGGCATTCAGCAGAATTAATATTTTGCCATCAGACCACACACATCCACATTCCCCTGTATATATTCCCCTACATGCGAAGAGGAACATACGCATAGTCTCCATCTGAATGCCAATCTGGTCAGCTTGATTTTTGTGCAGGAGGAAAATGTTTTGTTGTGTTTTTATTTTTTTACCCAACAAATACATATATTCTTATGAAACGGTTTGGCCTTACGTCAGCTACACTGCTGTTGGAGATGCACACTGGAATATTCAAGTATATTCCTCTGTTTCATTTCCAGAGTTTTGGAATTACAAGGTAATTTGCACTCTTCTTGTGTTTCAAGAGTACATCATAGGTAATTATGTGATTTCTTATTAGCTTTTTGTTGATTTGAGCTTATTTGGTTAGTTATTTGTGATTCTGCAATGCATGCAGCATCATCTCTTTGATTTTTTTCCTAATTAACTGAAGAGACTGATGATCTACTTCCAAATAGTTTTTAAGTACCCTCAATTATTTTTTGTTTTTGGCAATTGATTTAGAGTTGAAACATGTTTCAATTAATTGCAAGAGATAATACCACACAAACTGTACGAATTAACAAATATTAATGCATACTTAACATCCATTCTGGATAATATTTATACATATACACAGAGGATGCTGCTACAGGCTGAAATTAGAAGGCAGAAACAATGCAGTGTATCCAAAGTCTGTATTTCTCTAGCAACATCTAAGTAGGATGAGGAAAATATTCCTTTCAGACTAACTTGAGTATCTGCTATGATAAGATGAGCTTCTAAATTACCATTTGCCAACAGCAGTTGTGCTCCTTGCCAGTATTACTCCATTAACATTCAGTGTGAGGAATTTATCCAAAAGCTTTGATTACTGTATCCACCTTGAAAAAAAAAATGCAGGAAAAAAACAAGGCCTTAGATTTTTAATTTCTCGGGTTTGTCATTTAAATTACGTATATTTTCAGCTTTACCAAGTCACGTAAAGCAACACCAACTCATATTCTGGGCACAGCATAAATCTTCACAGGAAAAATAATGTGTTTAGAAACCCTTTAGAGCTGTTAGAACACTAAGTGGTGCTATTTTTCAGTGTCTTCCAGCCTTGAAGCTACCTCAGAGTATCAAAAATTCAGCTGTAAATGCATCTAATAAATAAATAAATAAAGGAGGAGGAGAGAAGGATAGAAATCCAGTTTGACCTTAGATGGTTTTAAAACTTACTCAGAATATTGTACCTTCATCAATGATTGACAGTCACTCCCTTTCAAAATGTATGAAGCTCTTGTTTTTTATCTGGATGTCTGTTATGACACCAGAACTCCAACCTCGCAAACACACACAAAAAAAGGTGATAATTAGGATTCAGACAACCAAGACCAGTCCAAATGCAAACTTTTCCCCAACTCCTTGGAAAGGGTTGGTATCCCGAAGAACAATAAGCATCTGGAGCCTAGAATATCCAAAATAAGTAATAGCAGATTCTCAGCTGTCATCAGCACATCAGGTAGCCATCACTCTGGGAGGACAGGTGCTCTGAGAACTGGGCACTTTCAGCAAAATTTACAAGAATGTAGTCAAACATCAATGTGCCCCAATATATGTGTTTTGATAAAATACATTCTGCCTCTTTTTCAAGTCTCTCATTTCTCTTTGCATGTGTCTTTTCTTCCTTGCTTGGTCTGAAACCAGAACAGGGTGAAAAACACTATAGGACTAGAATAATGTATAATGTATAATAATATATATATATATACACATATTAGTTGTATATATTTGCATATGTCAGCATGCTGTTTTTATATGTACTTTTGACTGCATACTTACATTTCTTTCACTGCTGATTGAAGATATTCCGGATGTTTTTAGAATGTATCTTCACACATAGCAGAGACAAGGAATGGGCCATATGATTTGGAATCTGCCCAATTCAGATGAACTCCATCTGTATTCCAAAAGTTTGGGGCTAGTTAGAAAGACATGAGTGAACTGAACAGCAAAGATGCTATTCTGCAGAGAAAGCCATAATCCTTTCCAGTCCACAGTTTTCGCCAAACGTAGCATCTCTTTATTTTTTTTGGTTCCAGGGAGGCCGAAGAGGGAGATCCTGAGAGCTTGGTGTCTATGGATCATCCCAGATGAGTGAAAGAAAGGATACTGCATTGTGTGCTTTGCTGCTTGCATGGGTCTGTGATGGAAAGCACATTGCAGCAGCTGGATCTCACATCCCAGCATGGGATCCTTGGTTGTTCCCAGACTCTGAAAAGGGGTATCACCAAGCCACCTGGAGCAGCCTTTGGGCCAACCCAACCTGCTTATCCTGGGGAGCTCGCCAGACTGCACAAATGGATCAGGCTTGTGCCTGATGCAGATGGGGCAGGAAGAAGCTCTCAGAGGGATTACATTATCAAAGCTTAGCTCTGTCACACAGAAATTTAAATATCAGAGCATTTTTATGTTTCACAGACTGCATTCATTCACCTAGCATCTTGGACTGACTGCCTCCTAGCCATGATCACATTAGCTTCAGTGAAGCTCCTCACTGAGTTAGCTGATGATGCTAGCCAGCATGCTCTTCTTGTGTGCACAGCTTAAGCAATTTCTAATCATATTGCAGTGAAGAGCAGGGATTGCATGTAGTTTTATTCACAGGAACAATGTTATCAGTCTATGGGAATGCACTGCAGACTAAAAACTACAATAGGATGTAGAGATTTGTGAGCTAACTTTAAACAAGCAGCTTGGGTATCAGAAGCAGCCTAATGTGGCAGCCCAGATCTCAGCGTAGCCTAATTTAATCTGTTTAATTGTGTATAGCTGGTGTGGAAAGCAAAACTAGATTTTATCAGATATATCTAAATGCTTCTTAATAACCTGAGCTTTCATCAGTGTTTTCTCTACACCTTGCTCTTTGTGAGCAGTACTTAACAGTTTATAGTCCTTCAGAGAGAGATTGACTGCAGCTGTGAAGCTATCAGAGAGAGTAATGACTCTGCTTTATTTTCAGATATTCAGGCCAAAATGCCATACAATCATGACAGAAGTTACTTGTATCCGGGTATAATATTACGGGAAAAGAATCAGTCTGATTGTCATACCTTGAAGAAAAAATAAAAGGAGGAAAAGTGTCCAATTGCCTCCATCTTAACAAAATGCTAAAGGCACACAAGACTGTTTGGCTGGAGGTATTTGCCACGTCTCTAGTTACACCACAGTGACTGTGCCAATATCACTCCCAGTGCACAGACTCTGGAGCACTGCTGTGTCTCTAACTCTGTACTCCACTACCTGCTGCACACCTGGCTGCCTTTATTCATTCAGCCTGCTGTGCACTTGACCTGATTCAAACATGGTGTCCCACACTTTTCCAAGGGCTCACCTCTGGCTGTGCATCAGCTCTCAATGGGCACTAGCGAGAAGCCAAGGTCAGAGAGGAGGACAAAGGAAAAAACACTCCAAAGGAAGCAAAAAGTTCACTTTATGAGCATGCCTGGTGTCAAATGAGGGGTATTTATCTTCCTCAGCTCCCTGTGAAGCATCACCACATCATTTGTCCATCATTTACATTTTCCTCTTAAGCCTCTGTTTAGAAATTTCTCTCACACTGACGGCAGCCTGCTCAGAAGTTAAAGAGCAAGTAAAAGATAACAGGGAAGAAGCAAAGGAAAGGGTCAGTGTAAAAGAAGCAAGGATCTCCTCCATAGACATCCCCTGTTCAGGACTGCCTGGAATGGAACATTGGTCATTTTGCAGGAGAGGGAATGAATCTGGAAGAACTCATTAGGCTATTTCCTAATGTGTCAATATGAGCACATAAAAAAACAAAAAAAACAAAAAAACACAACAGTAATCATAAAATTACAGGATCAACGAATCATATGAGTTAGAAGAGACATTGAAAGGCCTTCCAATCCAACTTCCCCGCAATGAACAGGCACATCTATAGTTAGATCAAGCTGCCCAGAGCTCCTTCTGGCCTGACCTTGTTTGTTTCTGAGGACGGGGCATCCACCACCAATCATAATCAAATTGAAATATAATTTATTTAAAAAAAAATAGAAAACCCTTAAATATACGTTAAAGAAAGAGAATATGCCTTTTCACATCACCTATTTGAGATGAGGCTATAAAGACAATAGCTAGTTGTAACCTCTGCAGGTACATCTGGAAAGATATCTGGAAGAACACCAATGCATGCACAAAATGACATTCCTTTGCAGTTCTTGCATTTGACCATATTTAAGCCACTGCATCCATTTTTTCTTGTTAATATGCAGTCCAAAAAAATTGATCTAGACCTAGAAATCCCACTGACATTAGAGTAGAACATGGCCAGTCATTTGCTATTGCAAATTGCAGAGTATTAATGGTTGAAGGTACCATGTTATTCCATCTGTAATTACTATATAATTTGTGGCATTGCAAGAAGATTGTAGTGCAGAAGACAGAAATGAATGTCTAGTGGTTATTTCATAACATGGAATCTTCTGTGCAGGTTCTTGGTCAAATTTTACCCTATAACTCTCCAACTTTTAACATAGTAACCTGACTGCACCTGGTTTCATAAAGAAGAAATGGATAGCAAGGACCGGGGCAGCTATATTTGAAGTACAAGATTCTTGAAAGCTCTTCTCTAATGCTTTTTGCTAAATTTCTAACACTTCTGAAACTATTTGTTTCAATTTGCATATTTTAAAATAATCCCATAGTGCCTGAAGATGTAGAGGGGATTGACCTAGATGGGCTTTAGCTTCTTTCTGTTCTAAAGTTTCATAAAAGGATAATAGGGCTATTCTGAGAGCCAGAAAATGTATCTGTTTCATGGCCTGTGAAGAAAAATGCTTAAACTAAGTATCTTGTCTACTTTTATTTCCTTGTTTTCTCAATGCATCTTATCAGGAATTCTGCTTCAAAACAGGTATTGTAAATTCTGTGGATGTCAGAATAAAATACTCCAGGTCCATAGTTCACTCTCAGAAGATGAAAGAGCCTGCAGAATGGAGAGTCTGTGCTGCTTTTTCGGTAGGTAACTCAGGAAGCTGCTTCATTCTGAAATGTGCCAACCTTACCCATGCGCTGAGGATTTATAGTTTTGTTTGCACAGTGAAATTTACAGATCATGAATATCAGAAGCCCTTAGTTCACCCTAAGGCACTTGAGGAACTCAAGTGCCACAGAGATGGCTGAACTCCTACGAGTAAGGAGGAAAGCAAACTGCCAGGTAGGGCACAGGCATCTGGAGAGCTGGGGGAAGCCAAGGAGAATAGAGGTGCTGAAAAAAAAGAAAATTCATTGGTAAGGGGCAACAGTGAGATGGCAAATGGCAAAGGGCTTGACTTCAGCCTGCATGGAGTTGATAGCATCACTTCCACTGACTTCTTCCTGTAGTGCAGATGGGACTTGGGCTTGAAAGTGAATGTCTCAAAGGACAAATGACAGCTCTGTTTAGTTTCCAGCTGAGGTGAGGGAACACACTGCAGCCACAGCAGCAAATTCTACCATTATTTCTTAATTATTCTAGCAGTAGAGAGGGAGCTGAGCAGAAACAACAAGCTGGAATTTGTGGTAGAAAGCTGAAGAATTTCATCTGGTTTATAACCACACATAAAATGTAACTGTTCCTCCATAAACTCTTGCAAAGTTTTGTCTTAAGTGATACAAAAAAAAAAAAAAAAAAAAAAAAAAAGCCAAAGCAAACCTTACCATAATTTTAAAGCAATGTAAAATGATGCTGACCTACTAGAAAGCATTCTCCCAGTATCTTTAAAAGGGGATGGGATGGGTACCATGGTTCCCACTTCCAGGAAACAGCCTAGCATTTTCCCCCTTAAGGAAAGCTTGGAAAGAAAGAGAAACAGAAAAATAAACCAATGAACTACTGTTTTATAATGTACTCAAAGATACTAAGATCAGATGAAATGAAATAAGATTTCGACTTCTTTTTCTCTATCTTTAAAACAAACAAACAAACAAACAAACAATAATGATATGGATCTGCAATGCATTTGTCTTCTGGCAGTCTGGTTGCCTGAAGCCAGGACACTACAATACAGGGAGTACAGGACATGTGCTTCATTCTCAAACTTTCCCTTAATTGCCTGTTAGTTGTTTCTGTGTAACCAGTGAACTGGTTTCAGATTCTTATTTTTTTTTTGCCATATGTCATCTGTACCTCACAGAGCACCAGGCACAGATCCTCACAGAGGTCTACAGAGGTTTTGCCATATTAGGACAAAAGGGGTAGAGAGAAGTGAATTATATACCTGCCATCTACTGCTTCAGATCCTTTGTGTATTTTCTGTAAATTTGAGAAAGGCAATTGCTCAAAGGTAAGTGAGAGGGGTGAGTGCACTGTTCCTTTGTAATTCCCAGCAAGATCCCCTGTTAGGCACGGGGACGTGCAGAGAAAAGTGCAGGATATCTCAGCTCTTGGATATCTACAGCTGTGCCAAGGTTCCAGGATAACTGCAGCCTTTCCTGATATGAGTCTGTAAATAGCTAAATTTACCTTCTCAAAGTGATGGTGGGAGAGATATCTGACTGAAACTTTGGTCAAGACCTCTCCCTTCTTACAGTAGCATGTACTTTTTTTTTGTCTGTAATGTCCTTCCAACTACTCAAAAAAAGACAGTAAAAGACAAGCGTTCAGTTCAGTAGCTGACACAAAGTTATATAGAAATTGTATGTTATTTCCTCACGAGAAGAACATAGCTCTGATGAGTTACAGAGTGATCTTAAAAACATGCTGCCTCACACTGATGCAGGAAATCTGTCTATGAAAAGCATGAAAATAGTATGATATGGAAAGTTTTCAGTGGCATGTAAATTTAATTTGATTTCAAAATAGAAGTCTGAGTCCTTTGAAAACTGAATGAGAAAGATTTTCAGCATGAAAGAGGTGGGACAACAGTGAAGCAGGCCATAACAATACGGTGGGTTTTTTAGGGGAGCACTGACCATCTTAGCGCTACCTCACACAACAGCCATCCTGCTCAGAAACCAACACACATAGTCACAGTCACTTGTACCAGCAGGGCAAGGTTGAATGCCTGAAAGATCTCACTGTGCTGTGACTTCCAGAGTTTATACCTGTGTAGATAGCTCCCTGGAGCCTTCCTATCTTTGATCATTGACAATATGCAAGTATTACTACATATTTGGGCTCTGGGTATCTTTGAGAAGAAAACATTTTGAGATGAAAAACAGACGTTCAGGAGATAATGCTTTCCAGTGACTGTTTTCTGTATAGCATGCACATAACTGCACCTCAGGCTGTCCCCCAGCTATATCAGATCTCAACAGCAATTGAAGACACACAAGTTTCTAAGAAGTCGCACTACAGAAAGACCATTCTGGCATGCTGCAGTGCAGCCCTCTCTCTACTTATGATGCATACAACAGAACTAAAAAGAAAAATACATGCCTTAATAATCATAATAATAACAACAAATAATCTGCACTCCATGTCTCTCTGATATACTCCACGAACAAGTATCACTTCACACTGGTGAACTTCTCAAGCACTGGATGCAACCTAAATTAAAACATTGTTCAGGTAAACAAGAGGTGAAATGATGTTTTCTTACTTACTCACCTACAGAATCACAGAAATGTTTGAGTTGGAAATGATCTTTAAAGGTCATCTAGTCCAACACCCTTGCAATGAACAGGGACACCTGCAGCTCAGTCAGGTTGCTCATAGCCGCACCCAACCTGACCTTGAATTTCTCCCAGGATGGGCCTTCCATCACTCTTTGGGCAGCCTGTTTCAGTGTCTCACTATCTTTATCATAAAAGCTTTTCTCTTGTACCCAATCTAAATCTCCCTTCCTTTAGTTTGAAACCTTTTCCCCTTGTTCCACCACAGCAGACTCTACTAAGCAGTTACCAGTGAAGTTTGAGGCAAAAAGGCTTTAGAGTACCTCAGCCTTCTCCTTTTTAATTGTCACCAGTTTGCCTGTATTGCTTGCTGGAGAGGTATGACTTGTTGGGCTTGCTGACATTATTTCACATAGGAGAGTAAGCCATGCAGCCACATTACAGTTTTGACCCAGTCACGGTTTGGCTTTTATATGAAAAGAAGTACCTAGCGACAGTTCTGTGGGCAATACCTTCTCAAGACAAATTTATGGCAAGTGAAGAGTTAGGTGAAGGAGCAGAAGTTGACTCTTCAGGGACAGCCCCAGAGATAGCAACCCGATTTTCATGCTGTGCAAACATTACAGCTCTGCAGCTATTGCTTGTTGCAGGGAGAGCCAAGATGAATTCTAGAGAAAGATCAAGTACACAAATACAATTGTCATGTATGCAAATAAATGTAAAACTTGCCAAAGGCTCAACAGAATAACCCAAGGTCAAATTAGCAAAATTTTGAAGGTCATTTAATTTCATTAACTTATATGCAGCAACTTCAAGTAATTTTTAAGCTTGTTTTGCCTATAAAATGTATGTTTTCATTAAACGCATCATTACTTTTATGGCCTCTGCAATCAATCTCCCTTTTTCTCCTTTTTAAACATGAGAAACCAATCAGACATAGACACAAACATTTATATTGATGAGTTTCTCTTTAAGCGTGTGCTATAGCTTAGAGGCAAGAGAATGAGCTATCATTTCATGACACATGATAAAAGAGATGGTTTTAACTACCATAGGAGAGACAGACTTCAGAAGACAAGGCCTGACACTGGAGAAGGGAAAGGCATCCATAGGTGATGGGGAAATAAAAAGCTATTTTTCTTATTTACATATGTCTTTTAGTGCGTATTGCTCATTCATTACAGGGTTCAGTACCTGCAAACACTGCTCTTTTCATACAGTACCTACACAAAATACACAACCTTGTATAAAATACATAGGCCTAACATTTCAATTCCAGTCTTTTACTAGAAATCACAAAATACACCATCATTTTATCTACAACATCACCACTTCTTCAATCAATGCCAACATAGACCCATTCTAAAAACTTTTTTCAAAGAAATACAATCAAGAAAATGCTCATAAAACATACCATTTTCTCCTAATCTACCTCTTGGAAACTGAAATTATTTTTGGCCAATCTTTTAAAAAGATTCAATCCATGAGACAGATGCAGTAGGTAATTTTACCTGAGAATAAGGGAACTATTTCTTATTCAGACTTACAGCAAATCCTACACAATCTGAGAAGAGAGATGGCCAAAATATTCTGGGGGAAAAAAAAGAAAAAAGTAAAAGGAAAAAAAGGTAGAAATCTTAGGTTCAAGGGAGGCTCTGTAGAACAAAGTGCAGCAACAGATCAGGGTCTCTCCTGTCCAGAAGAATTTATTAGCAGCAACCCAGTTCCGGCTGATTTCTTCTTATGCTGGCAGTCATCATCGTTTATCTATATAAAGTGTTCCCAGGCCTGTGAGGCACGGGAAGGACGCAGCCGCCTGCATGCCTTGAGGTCACCCAGCAGGATGGGCTGCACCAAGGCCATTGCCACACCAGGAGCTGCTGCCCCCATGGCACAGGGCACCTCTCATTGCTCCCTACCAGCCCCAGGCACAGCTTGGAGCACACAGACTAGACAGCACAGTGCCCTGCATACAAGGCAGCTGATTCACAACACAAGGAAATCCTGCACAGATAATTGTGTTGAGTGTGTTTGCAATGGGAAGAGGTAATCAGCAGCTCAGCGTATAAACATTTAATAAAAACTGCAGCCAACAACTTGTTTTAAAACCCATGCCAAGTACAATTATGTGAGGAGAGTGCATGCATGTACAAATTTTGGCAAAGATTAAATGTTAACTTTGCCATTGCCAAACAGCTCAGAAGCTAAACTGCAGTAACTGTCTCTCACTGTATGCATGCAGTGTCTGACGCAGTGGGGCTCTACTCTCAGTCAGGGCATTATAAATAATGATAACTCAATGAATGGATGAAATCACACTCCCATCGCTGCATTCGTCTTCCCCCCTCACTCTCATCCCTATACCTCAGGCTTAGAAATAAATGGTTCAGAACCCCTTCATCACAAACAAACACTGTCCCACTGCTTACAGTGGAAATGCATGCTCATGCACTGTTGTTTACGCACTCAATACTTCAGGAATTCAGCATGCCTCCTGGCCTCTGAGTGACTCATTAAACTGCAGATCAGTACAGCACAAGCAACCAAGGGGAGGCAATGAAAATAATTAGCCAGTCCTGGGGTTCTAGAAAGCTCAAATAGTAATTAAAGTAGACGGCTCTGCAGAGTAAATCATTTTTAAAAGAGTAAATAAGCAAGTGCATTCCTGCTAGTTTGGAAAGCAAATGCTATGACTGGTGCTAGGTTGTTGCTGGATTCTCCACCTAGAAGTGAAGAAAGAAGAAGACACAGATTTATTGTGATCCACCGCAGCTGGCCACTATCCAAAATGCTCTACAGGGAAGCATACACCCATTCATGGGAAGAACAGGCTGCAGCTAAGGTGGGGCCCTGAGAGCATTTCACACCACAAAACATCAGGGATCCTGAGTCCAAGCCTTCCCTTTACATCAGTTTTCTTGGTCTTCAGATTTGCAGTCTTCAGAGGAATAAGTAAAACTGTATTGAATTTACTTACAATGGACTCTCTCATGCTTCCATAACCCATAAAATCTCAAGTTGTTTGTTTTTTTGTGTTTTTTTTTTTTTTTTTTGATAATGTATTCGGAATAGATTGCTTGACTCTTCAAAATTTCAGATCCTAACATTTTTCTAGTCTGATACTTCCTGTTTCAACAGGAAATAAGCAACATGGAGGTAACTGCTGAATTAGAGAGATGAGACAGAGAGAGAAAAAGAGTGGCACCTCCATATATGTTCATTTTGCAATAGCATCTTACAATAGGTGCCTGGAATTCAAAGGAAGATTCAAAACACCAAGATCATGTCTGTGGCTATCTTCAATTCTTCAAGACATAGCAACTAAGCAAAGATTTAAGGTGACATTTTAGTAGTAAGAAATCAGATGAGAGACAAGAAATGACATTGAAAATAAAGACAAGTGATTTGTATTTGGTTGAGAGCAAAGGAACCCAAAAAGATAACTGACTTCAAATTAACACAGTAACTATTAATAGAGAAATTATATTTGCAGCCACACTGTGATTGGACATGAGCAAGGCAATAAGGCTTATGTCAAAGAAGGGATTCCAGGAATAAAGACATGGAGAGCACTGCACTAGTAATGCGTGAGTCTAGATGGACAGTAAAAACTTTATGCCTCAGAGGCTTTGCATGGAACAAATTTATAAGATGCAAACAACATGAAAATAAGGACTTAAAAGTCTTGGCAGGTTACAGAGAAAATGAGTAACCACTGCTGTTCAGCAAAAGCACTCAAAGGGAGGAAAAGCACTCAGAGAGAGTGGGCAGAGAAGGGCAGCACTCAATGAAGTATGCTGTCTGCACACACAGCCCATACACCTTCCTTTGACTGGCCTCTATCACTGTCAGTTTTGTCTCCTCTGCTGCTTATGCTCCAACAAACAGCACTGCATGCCACTTGGCACAACCTGTGTCAGATTCAGCAGCCATTTATTTCATAAACTAAGAAGTCCTGAGATGCAACTGATTAATGCAAATACACATAAGCAGTGTTTAACTAAGTCACAAACAAGCTACAAATTCAGAAACTGCTCTGTCTTTCCTGTGAAAGTGTTTATCGCTTAAATCTATTTAATAACTTTGCAAAGCACAGCTTAAAGTAGAATTCACTTCATGGTAACAAATCCCGATATGATATTAATATCCTCAGACAGTAATTAAATGGTCTATATGCTAAGCCAAACATGATACCAGAATTTGGACTTGAGCTAATGCAGCTGCCCTATGAGGAGAAGGAATCTGAAAGTCAGTTTAGTATTTAAAAAAAAAAGTGAAGGACTTCATTAAGATTCCTGTTTTTAAAAACTATTATTCCTAGCTGAATATCTAACAATTAGCTTTATTAATTGAGTTCATCTCTTTTTTCTTTTTTTTTTTTTTCTCCATTTTTTACTGCAAACAAGCTTTAAGTCCTTGTAAATCTGCTTGATAAATTAATACAGATTGGACTTCCCCATGACAAATTTTACCTTCTAAACTTCCTTCATCTCAGCTTAAAGGTACCTGGGTAAAGTTGTAAGTATATGTCTTTTAATCAAAGAACTATGGTTGTTTTGATTCTTCAAGCTAGAAAAAAAGAAATTCATCTCGGAGATGAGATCAAACCAGGAAACTATTTTATAATTATAATAAATTCTTGCATACCTGAAAATAGGAAGTACAGCAGGAACCACTACATAATCAAAGAATCAAGGAATGCTAGAATATTCAACAGGCTTCTGCTCTTGCAACTTTTACTTGATTATCCATCAACAACATAAGTCAGGCAGTGTCTGAAAATTCATATAAATGCAAAGTTTCAAAACAATAATTTTACTATTGGTAATGCAGCAAAACATCAAATTGAAGAAGATTTGATGTAATTTTATACAGGGTTCTTTCCCTTAATATGTTTTTGTGAAAGAATCTTTAATTTTATTTCAATATTGCTTCTTTAATTGTATGGAAAGGCATGCTATACAGAACAGTGAAAACCTATCTAAAGGCAATACATGCCACATTTTAAGAGCAAACAAAGGATAAGAACAGCATGTCTGCACAAATTTTTAATTTAGCAAAAGATTCTCAGAACAAAATTTGCATTTAACAGGGTTAGCTCAAAACATTTCAAAATCTGAGTTTTGGTCTAACTCTGGGATTTTTCGTTAGAAAAAGGACTTATTTTTGGCACAGTCACAAGAACCTGTGATGTGAGCCCCTGTAGACAGCAGCCACTCAGCAGCTTGGCAGGAGAAGGGCACACATGCTAATCCCCAGCAGCACTCAGCATCAGCTGCATCAACTTTCCGTGGCACACACTGAACAAGTTTCATTAAGCTATCCCAAAGAACAGCTTTTCAACTACTGAAATAGTCCAGTGGTGGAGGAGAAAGTGAAGTCTTCAAATTCAAGCTGGCAGAAAACAATTGTACCATTAGTGCATAAGTAAAAAGATTGGAAGACTTAGGCTGGTACACCAGCAAAGTAACCCTGCATCTAGGTGAGGGAGGTCAGCCAAGTTAATGTGAAGTTATCCTCCTTGCTGACCTCTGGAACGTGAATGATTGCATTAGCCTGGTCTTTAAATTAATTGCTGAAGGTTAATATTTGTTAGTAATAAATAAAGTAAAAGGAATGAATTCATAAGGAGTAATTATAGGGACAATTTTCAGATTTGGAACATTTCTTGGGTGACCCAACCTTGGCAGCCAAAGGCATCTGTAAGCTCTTACACTACTCTCCATAATGAATCACTGTCTCTGAGGTAGACAGAGCTCTTAACAGGTCATGAGCTACTAGAGAAGCAGCATCTCCAGTCTTGTTACTCTTAACAGTAACAGCTCTGCACGTAAGCTCAAAGAGTTACCCAATTTGTTGGTAAGTATTTACTGCACATGTAGCTCCTGGGGATAGTTCAGAGGTGAGATGGAAACATCTCAAGACTATGGAGAAACAACAAATACAGCTTTGGTGTAAGCCAGGAATCCCCCTTCCTCAAGTCTACTTCTTTTACTAACCATATAATTTTGACAGAGTATTTAATATAAACAATACAAACAGAAGAACCCAGGGAAGTAGGCCAGGCCATCACTTCCAAGCAGATATCCCTAGAGCTCATCCATGGCTTACCATATTTTTTAATACAAAATGATTCTACCTGAGTCATTTGAATTTAGCCAAAAAAAAAAATATTCAGGAAAACAAAGGAGCTTCTTAGAAAATAAATCCCATTTCCCTACTGCTAACTACTAGATTAAGACACTGTAAAGCCTGACATCACTTCAGTGCCATCTTATACTGAAAGAATGCTTACAGCTAAACCCATCCAGACATGTTGATCCTTAGCATTATCAATGGAGAATGAAACAGAAAGACTCACATTCTTGAGCAGGAGAGATATTTTCCACCTGGACCTTATCTGTGATAGAGAATTCAAGATTCTTCACATTTCTTCATTCATTCCCCATGCTCAAAAGCACATGTGTGCCTAGGGTATATTAAATAAAATATCTTAGGCACCTTGTGCAAAATTTTTTCTGTCCTCTAAAATGTCAGCAGACACTCATGCAAGGAAAAGCTTGCCACAGATCAAGTGTTACTGGAACAAATTAAAACCTAATTAAAACCAACCGCATAGTATCACTGCAAGACCAGAAATTTCCTCTAAGCAAGACACAAATACCAAAATGTCTGGTTCAGATGACAGCACGTCTACAATTTACACTCAGCAATAACAGACTTCAGCCAAGAGCTCATTTACCTGCTTCTGCTGTTTGGTGATCAAAGAAGGGAACCTTGGAGGACAATCAAGGACAAGAAAAATACAGTATACATGGTCCATTTTACTCTCCCCTCTCCAAGGAGAAGGTGGTGAGCCACTGTAAGAAGAACAAAAACACTTTCTGGGTGTTTTTCTGGAGCACTGCTTTGGTTTTCAGTGTTTGGCAAAGCACAGAAATTAGTGAGCAAGCTGGCCAAATATTTTATTCTTCACAGTGAACACTGAACTCCCACTAAGATTTGCAAGGTGCAAATGGAGTTTACAAAACACATTAGTAGAGCTACCCATGCTCTAATATCCGATTTTTAAAGTGTAAATGTTAACTTACAATCAAATTAACTTCTGCTAAAAAAAAACAAAACAAAACAAAACAAAACAAAACAAAACAAAACAAAAATACAGCTAAAAGCCAAGTGCCGAGACAGAGTTATTCCTCCTGCTGAGCTCCAAGGCTCTTACCCCAGGTCCTGATTCAGCTAAGTGCCTACATGCAGGCAGAAAGCCCAAAGCACTCAGCTGGAGCTGTCAGCTGACTTCCCAGACTATGATTCACTGTCCTGTTTGTTCAACCCGTTATATTCCTGGCCACAAGCTAAAGAAAAAGATTCTATTAGACTGCATGAAGCAAGCCAGTTGAATATTTCACTCTGTTTTACCTCTTAGGTGAAGCTGATAGCAAAATAAAGATGAAAAATAGTGAAGACTTTAACAACATATATATATATATTTATAATATGCCACTGCAGAGAAAAGTTAATGACCACCTCTCAAAACAGCAGCGTTAGGTAGCCCAGACCCTAGAAGGCTTCCTACACCAATAGTAGTGCAGGCGTGATAGTCCACTAAGCAAGTTCCCTACAGAGTATTATAAACCCCTTCATGTGTGGGAAGAGGTGGATCTTACAAGCTGTGAGCTCTTCATATTCACTTTGTGATCCCCAAAGTGCAGTACCTGAGGCAGGATAATTCTGAATGTGTTGAGGTGTGAAGAGAGCAACTGCAAGTGCCATCGAAGTAAGGCAAATGTTTCTGTGTGATGATGGAGAAACAGAGGCCCTTACGTGGCTTAATCAGGGACTGACTGATGCAAAGAAGCCCAACTCGTATCTTAATACTAAGACATCCTATGAGACAGCATAGCAAAGGAACTGCTCAAAGCAGAGATAAAGAAACACATTTGCAAGAAATGGATAAACATGTCATTAACTGTTATGGAGAGAAGTTGCTTTTATTCATTCATGCTACTACTGGAAAAAAAATCAGGGAACTGCTTTCTTTTCAGCAGTCCTTTGAAGAAAGAGAGCACAACAGTTCATGAGCCTGATAAAACCATTTGAAAAAGAGGACCAGGAAGAAAAAAGTTGCTCTACATAAGAATCACCAAAATAAAGACAAATTTTGATGGCATTCCTTAATTCCTTAATTATTTGAAGGAATAGCAATGTTGTATGGTTGCAAATCACTGTAACTAAGTAAATCTGAAATCAATATTAACTCCAAAACCACAAAAAAAAATTACTAAACGATGAAACAGTGAGCTTTTAAATAGGTGCAAAGAATTTTTTTCCTTAACATCAAAAATTTGTTTTGGGAAAAAAGAAAAAAGAGGCCAACCAGCAATTCTCCCAATCCAGAAAGCTGCTATAAAGCTTTCAGAGAAAATGGAAGAAGTAAGCTTGCCTCAGGGACAGGCAGACTTTAACTGAATCCTCTCTGTTCTGGGATCTGCAAGAATGCTTCTTCTGTGGTAATATTCAATTCTCTTCAACTGCATGTCCCATTCTGCTCAAACCTCCCATTCCTACCCACACTTTTGAAACAACTTGTTCCACATTCTGGCTAATTTCCCCCAAAGCACATGTCCTATTTGCTTGCTTTCTCTGTCTCCTCAGCTCTGCATTCAAACTGCATTTTTTTCTTATTTCCGTCTTCCCTTGATGGCAGCAGTGGGAAAAATGAAAAACACCAGTAAATCTGTAACTTCACCATCCAGCCAGAGTAGCTCTCACTGATGTATTTCAGTGCTTCCAAGAGAAGCAGCTTCAAGAAAGGTCATACTCTCTTCCTCCCAACAAGTTTGCCTACATCACAGCTAGAAGACTGGAAAGGACGGGGTTTGCTCAATCTAAGAAAAAAACAGCTTATAAAACTAATAAAATCCTTCTTTTTGGGTGATATGGGGTGTAGGGAAGTATTCAAATTTAGGATTTTGTTTTTCAAAGTATTACCAAAAATATTTTAAGTAAGTCGCCTACAGGTACATAGTCTTTTTCCTCCTCTACAACTAATGCTACTTTCCTAAGAACAGAAGCATACAGGAACAAAAAAATCAGTGAGATGAATAGCCATCATGAGAAGATTTAGACCAAAGGCCTGTGATGAGCTCTAAGTTATTCAGATCAGGATCACAGAATCACAGGAGTCAAAAGGGACCTCATGAGAATACTGAGTCCAATTCCTCCACTAAAGCAAGTACCCTACAATAGGTCACACAGATAGGCATCCAGACAGGCCTTGATTATCTCTGCAGATGGAGACTCCACAACCTCTCTGGGAATCTGTTTCAGTGTTTTGTCACTTTTACCATAAGGAAGGTATTCTGCATGTTTGTATGTAACTTCTTATGTTCAAGTTTTAGGCCATTACTCCTTGTCCTATCGGTACATGCCATCAAGAAGAACCTGGCCTCATCCATTGCCTCCCACCTTCCCTCTGATATTTATAGCAGTTAATCAGATCCCTCCTTAGTCTTTTTTTCCCTAGGCTGAACAGACACAGGTTACACAGTCTTTCCTCATATGGAAGATGCTTCAGGCCCTTTATAATCTTTGTGGCCCTCTGCTGGTCACCTTCCACAAGATCCCTGTCTTTTTTGAACTCAGGAGCCCAGAATTAGACATGGTATTTTAAATGTAGCCTCACCAGGGCAGAGTAGAGGGGGAGAATCACCTCCCTCAACATTCTGGCCCCACCCTTTTTCACACACCCCAGCATCCCATTGGGCTTCTTAACCACAAGGATACACTGCTGGTTCATGGCCAGCCTGTTGTCCACTTAGGACATCCAGGTCCTTCTCTGAAGAGCTTCTCTCCAGCAAGTCATCCCCTTGCCTGCACTGATGCATGCAGTTACTCCTCACCCAGGCGCAAGACTCTGTACTTGCTCTTGTTGAACCTTTCCTCTCTTCCCAACTCTCCAGCCTGTCCAGGTCTTATTGAATGGTAGCACAGCCTTCCAGTACATCAGCCATTCCTCCCAGCTTCGTATCATCAGCAAACTTGCTGAGGATGGGCTCTATCTCTTCACCCAGGTCATTAATGAAATTTTTGAACAAGATCAGATCCAGCACCAACTCCTGGGGAACACCACTAGTTACAGGCCTCTAATCAGACTGTGCAACACTGATGACAACCCTCTGAGCTCTTCTACTGATCTAAGTTGAGCAAAGTATGCAGCACATCTCAACACCTGCTTTGTCTATAGTAAAAAGGAGATGGAAAAAACAGCAGGAGAGAAGCAAAAAGACTATTTGCAAACAATAAGGCTCATTGGTCAGTTAATTTAATAAAAGAACTTCTGTAATTTCAACCTTAAACATAGCTATCTTGACCATATAGGAAAGTGCTAGAGGTGTTTGTTCGTTTAGAGAAAACTAAAGGAAGTTTAAGGAAACTGTAATGTACTTTCTACAATTAATACTCATTTTACAAGCTTATGCACAGCCTTCCACAAGTCCTTAAGCATTGGGGTTTTTATCTGGCACTGTTCAGAGAATGGCAGGAAGCTGATAAAATGCTCAGTGGAATTTGCCATTCATTTATCTGTCCTTCTGTGGCCTTCAGAATTTACAATTTTTATTTTGGGGGAGCTTTCAACAGTATAATTATATATGAAAAATCTTCCCATACCACACAAGCTCATATTATGGCTTATTAGAATTAAATGAGAAGAGAAAACTTTTCATTATACATTTCTCATTGTTATTCATTCATGCATTCTTCTAACAATACTGACTCAGACTTCTGTGTGTGTACTCTTAAGCTTCCACAAACAGTTTATCTTTTAGAGCTTCAACCACCAGCCAATGCTAATTAAAAGGAAAGAATAGTCCTTATTCCTGTACTCTAAATAGCAATTGATGAACTTCAGAGGCTCTGATTTTTATCAAAGCCCTCACCAAACTTTCATATGCAATTTTAAAAGCCTGTGCAAGCATAGAAAAAACAGCTTAATCTTAATATGTGGCCTTCAATACTCCAAAGGAAATCACCCTAGTTCAAATCTTTGAATTAAATGGGATTTGTCTCTAATTTTCAATCAAAACAGAGAAGTATAGAAATTAGATCTTCAACATTACAGATGTTTGAAATGATGACAAAATCTGTGGTGGATAGTTTTAGCATAACCATATCTACATACATTTACACTCATGCTGGAATGTCAGCCTGTAACCTTTGTTTATCTGCAAGTTATGACTTTGAGAAAACAAGAATTCTCGTCTCAGATGCTGTAACTAAAATATTGGTCTGGGTTTTTCAGCTCATGCCTACCTAATAAAAACATACACAGAAAGAAAAATCACTGAAAAACATTTATCCCAAAAATACTATGGAAGAGTTGGAAAAGAGCTCTAGAAGACAGGACATTTTTCAGCAAAGCAATCTGTTCACCAACACCAGCCTTATATTTTAAAGATTTGTGACTGTCCTTGTAAAATGTTTCATTGGTCATTTTATTTTGTCATAGAATAGTTTGGGTAAGAAGGGATCTCAAAGATCACCTAGTTCTAACTCCCCTGCCAAGGGCAGAGACCAGGATGCCCACAGGTTGGATGGGGCATCCATAGCTTCTCAGAGCAATCTGCTCTAGTGCATTACCACCCTCATAGCAAAGAATTCCTTTCTTAATCAAATCTAAATCTACCCTTTTTTAGTTTAAAGACTCTTCCTGCTGTTCTATCACTACAAAGTCACTTTCCATCTTTCCTATAGGTCTCCTTTAGGTGATGGGAAGTCACAGTAAGTTCTCCCTGGAGCCTTTTTTTCTCCAGGCTGAACAATCCCCATCTCAGCTTCTCATCACAAGAGGTGCTCCAGCTCTCTGATCATGGCCCTCTTCTGGACTCCAGCAGGTCCATGTCCTTCTTATGTAGTGGGCCTAAGATTTGACCATAGTACTCGAGGTGATAGGAATTATTCCTACCTTTCTAATTTCCTGTTTCTTTTATAGATAATTCAATCACAGCACATTTTCACAAAAAGTTCAGTGAAGAATGGTTGCATGTCTAAAATACACAAATCTGCCAGATTTAGAAGATCATTCAAAGACTACAATGGGGGGGAAGGAGACCTATCTCAGATCACTGTCCAATAGCTCATCCAAGATATAAACAGTTGTAGGAAACAGGATACAAACCTTACTTGTCAGTAAACAAATTGGTGACAATGCCGGAAAAAAATTATCTTTGGTCCAAAACAGCACTGACATCACTACTTGAGCTGCATCTGCTGAACCCACAAGATGGACAGGAAACAGAAAGAGTTTACGTTCTTACCAGTTTGCACATAACCAACTGGACTGTCATCCAAGTTACACTCCCATAGAAACTTTTTTCTTAAAACTAGGTAACATGATTAGCAAGGACTCAATCTTATATTTCTTTGTTTCGGATTATGTCAAGATCCCTTTTTATAGAAGATAAGGCTGATGTCTCTTATGACATTTTACTTATTTAGATTTATGTATTGACCTTACATTATCTGAAAGGACAGCCTGAAATGCCCTAGAAATTATAGCTCTAACTTGATTATTCTATGAGTTATTTCCTTTCTCCATGATATATATTATCCAGAGAAACCAGAGGCCAGCATAGGTCTTCACTTACTGCAGATTTTGCCTCCCTCTTTATGAAAGGGTCATCTGAACAGCATGCTGTGTTGGAATCCAATTTAAAGGCAAAATCATAGCTCAGATATGTCGATAAGATTTTGTCATATTTTCTTTGCTTTCCTTTATTCTTCCAGCATGTCAGTAGTAGATGTTGGACATCAAATTCATTGACATGAAATCAGAAACTGAAGAGAGGAGAACAGTTCTGCTTGTTCTAACTGCTGCTCCTAGTTTGCATTTCTTTTTTCTTTTCAGTAGCTTGGTCATAATCCTGTGGAATTTTCTTGGTGCTTTCCATAAGAATTGCAAGCAGAACTTCATCTTAGTCATTTGCAATGGCACTGTTCATCACAGAGTCAGATGTATATTTGTCTTCTTCAGTCCACTGTATTTATAATTATTACTAGTTTAAAGGACTACAGTAAATTTAAACTTCACTGTTAATTTACTGTGACTCTGCAATCATAATGTGTTCTCTTTCGATCACCATCATGCTAGTTACTGTACAAACAGAAATAGAAGACACAAAGTCCCTCTCCAAGTTCTTACAACACATAAAGCAGAATATAATCAACTGAAGCTAAACTTGACACCACTCACTTCATCCAGCTAGGCTTCCTTTAAAGCTAGAGCAGAGAGGCAGACTTCTACAGCAGGAAATTTAGACTTGGAACTTCATTTAGGGTCTTTGAGTTTCTCCGAACATCAAAGAATCATAAAATATGAGCCAGATATGTCTGTTACTTACACGTGGATTGTAGGACTAAAGTCTGAGGTATTTACCACTGCACGTTTTTTCCAATTTCTTACCTTTCATCTTTTTGTTCTCAAAACCCATTTGTTTTTCCACACAATTTTTTTTTCAAAGAAAAAGAAAGCAAGAAATTATTTCATCGATTCATGCAAGCAAATACATAGTTATGGAGCTTTGTGTGTTGGAAAGGACCTCCAGAAGGCACCTACTTCATCCTCTCGCTCAGAGAACACCTTTGTGTTACTTCAACATAGTTGCCCAGGCTTAAAGCAAGGATAATCAGCACGTTTTCTTCTCTGATATCTGTTCAGCAACAAAGCCAGGTATTAGGTAGTCACACTGTGTTTTCCCTAGGAACAAGCTATGAAAAGTCCCTCCTTTATTCTCATCAGCCCAACTCATCTACAAACTACAGTTCATAGTGGTAGCAGAGCAACTAATCCTGGAGTCATACAGAAAATGATACACAGTATCATTTTCTGAGCTAAATTAAAAAACAGACACAAAGAGAATATGGGAACACTGGTTTTGTTTCCACTCAGATCATTACAGTGAACCAGCTTTGAAATAGTTGCACTAGAAAGCTAGAGGGCTCATCTGTAGGTTGGAGACAGGAGCACAGAGCAACAGCTGACAAATTTAAATCAGTTTCACTACTGAAAACATGGAAGGCAACTCTGCTTTAGAACCAGAATTCACTTACTGCATCATTCTTACAGAATAAAAAAAAGAGCGTGGCCAGCAGGTCAAAGGAGGTGATCCTCCCCCTCTACTCTGCCCTGGTAAGACCTCATCTGGAGTACTGCTTCCAGTTCTGGGCTCCCCAGTACAAAAAAGACAGGGATCTCTTGGAAAGAGTCCAGCGGAGGGCCACGAAGATGGTGAAGGGCCTGGAACATCTCCCCTATGAAGAAAGGCTGAGTGAACTGGGTCTGTTCAGCCTTGAGAAAAGAAGACTGAGAGGGGACCTGATCCAGGTCTATAAATATCTAAGGTGTGGGGGGCAGAATGGCGAGGCTGGACTCTTTTCAGTGGTGAGTGGAAACAGGACAAGGGGAAATGGCTGGAAACTGCAGCATAGGAAGTTCCGCACAAACATGCGCAAGAACTTCTTCACAGTGAGGGTGACGGAGCACTGGAACAGGCTGCCCAGGGAGGTGGTGGAGTCTCCTTCTCTGGAGATGTTCAAGACCTGCCTGCATGCCTACCTGTGCGACCTGCTGTAGGGATCCTGCTTTGGCAGGGGGGTTGGACTCGATGATCTCAGGAGGTCCCTTCCAACCCCTACAATTCTGTGATTCTGTGATCACCTACAATAGTATTTCACTTTCTAGTAGGACTAGAAATATTGTCTGCGAAGAAACAAGTTTGGTGGAATAAAATGGGGAGATTCAGTGATCCACACTGCCATGTTATTCATGAAGAATACTTTAAAGCCAAATATTTGTTTTCTTTTACTCTAACAGGTAATATTATTCAAAAAGTTAATGCCTAAAAATTTCTTACCTTAGCTGCTTTTTATCTTTTTAAGTTGATAGAGTTCTAAACAAAGTAGTTTATTTCAGATAAACAGACCTGACATAAAGGATTTTTTTAATATACTTTTGAAATAACCGTATTTTTTGTTCTTATTTATTTTTTATTTTCTTATAATCAGATTCTTCAATTTTGAGAGGTCTACACAAACTAGAAAATATATATATTTGCCAACTTCTGGTTGGGCTTTCTGGATGATATAGCAGTACAAATAAACAAGCCTCACCCTAGAAAATTGTGCTTTTCTATTGGCATGCTTTTTCTTTCACCAGAAATTATGAGTAATTGTTATATGGAGACATCAAACATGAATTGCAGGGGCAGCAATAACAAAGAGGAGTCAGAGTTCATTCTAAAAACCTAAAATGCATATAGAGAAGAAGCACTGAGGAATTAGACAACTTCACATGTAATTTCTTTCAGTAATCTCTTACAATTCCAGATATCACCTACATTTAAGAAAAAAAAGAAGGAAAAAAAAAAAAAAACTTGAAGATAAAGACAAAATGGAAATTATGTTATAAATGTACTTCTTACTTATTGTAATGCAATCATTTGTCTTTGAATGTTGAAGTGAATTTTACAGTGTATATGGATCTAACACAGTCACTTGATTGTGATATACCTGTTAGAAAAATACATATTTTTTCAGATTGCATCTTTGTAACTTTGAACATGCTTGCCTCAGTTCAGTGGCTGGAAAGGTCTTCCCAACCTTTGCAGCATTGCTCCTTTGTTCACGACACATGGGAGTTCTTTCTGTTTCTAAAATTTTTTACTCCATCACTTTAGCAGATATTGCTAAGGTAAAAGTTGCAAAGAGGTAACATATCCGCTTGCTCTGTAGAACAATGTGTGAAAATCAAAACAAACTCTAGAAAATGATAAAGAGGAACATCAATAAACAGCACTGTGAATGCAATTTTCTTAAGCAAGTGGGTAAACAAGCTCAGGGAATTAGCAAGCTTGGCAACAGTGTTTGTTGTGCTGCTAGAATTGTCCTGTAATGAATTACAATGATTAGTACTACCTAAGTGGTTCAGTTTCACAGAATATTTTCCCAGCCTTTTGTCATTAATCTTACCTGGGTTTATTACTAGCACTGCCACTGGTGCTTGGGTAGCTAAACTCACTAATTTGCGATCTGAATTGGAATGCTCAGCATTCACTTCCTGTAGCAGAATGCACAGACTGAGGGTGCCACTTGTTCCTCATCTGGAAGAGAAGGGAAAGGAGGAGAGACTGTGAACTGTTAGGGTACTGAAATGTAAATTGAGGTTTAATATCCTCTGAGGAAACTGTTTCTTACACATCACAAGTAACGGAGTTGCTTAGTCAAATACTTGGATAAGAATGTGAATATTTCAGTATAAACAGTTGTTTCTAAGCATTATACTATTATAACCGCTTGCTCTTTTTAGTTTTATGTAAAAAAAATAATACTGTAAAGTACTTAGTATTTTATTCCCTTTTACAAACTTATTAATCACTAAATATTCTATGAGACAGAGCAAACAAAGCTTTGTGTCCCAAAGGCAAAAGCAAGTTTTCCTGTCCCTTTGCAGACAGTACTCATTAGTTCCAAGGAAAGAGGGGACTTCTTTTCCAGCTGCAGCCTCTGAGAAAGACAGCAACATGACTGATTGGCAGTGATAACTCAGGAAACAAATCATCTGTTTCATAATATTAAGCCTTAGAAAGAAAAAAAGATGAGTTCTGGGAGAAAATCCAGTGACCAGAAGAAAATGTGAGCTGTGCACTCACACAACAAACACAAGTACCTGAGTGATAGTTGTCAAAAAGAAGTGGAAAACAAACAAAACCTCACATTTTGCATACACGCATACACAGACATACACAATTTTGCCACAAATACAGCTGCAAATTTTATTGGGTGACAAATGAATTTTTTTGTTATCTTTAAAGTAAGAGAAGTTGAAGTATAGAGATCACAGTGAAAATAACTAAGTGATTTCTCAGCCAGTAACTTGCCTTGAATATGCATACATGTAAAAACACTACAGTCATTTGGGAAAGAAATACCAAGGACATATATCTAGACAGAGACATAAATCTTACATGACAAAACATAAATTATTCAAATTTGTATTTTCTTTCAAAGCAGGCAACAAAATCCCTGACTTTGAAAGCGTTCTGAATTATTTCAATTAATTAATGTTTGAATATCAACCATAAAGTTGTTTTTTGCATTATTACTTAGGAAGTCATTATACAGAGTTACAACTTGAACTTTCAAATGCAGTTAAATTTATGTATGATAAATACATTACAATCCAAGGAAACAACTGTATGGTGAAATATTGAATTAACAATTAAATGTTGCTTTTTACGTCTCTCACCAACTTAAATATAGTCTGTAACTTACACCCCTATGAACTTCTCTAGTATCAGAAACCAGATATTTCTCAGAAGACACAACAGGAACACCTCCTGGAATGCTGTAGCCCAGGAAGGTGCTATCCATTCATGGGGAGTGAATACCCAGCAAAGTCTCTCCCATCTCCTTATCCTTTGTGCTTCAGCTTTAACTTACCCTTTTCCTCCTACTGCCTTTGTTTCAAAAATTAGTTAAACCCCACCTGTAGGGTTAAATCCTCTCTCTGAAAGCTTGACACCAAAGTAGGACCTGTTTGGAAAGTTCATTCCACTCCTGAGCTCCAAAATGCTGACGGATCTTGATCACTAATGAAGTGTTACATGGAAAACTTTGTCTAAAGTATACCACTTTATATTAAAATTTGATTTCCCCAAAATACAATACTACCGAAATAATATTCAGTTTGAATCTTCTTGGAGGTCAGAAAGAGGGACAAGAGCCAGAGGATAGATTCATTCTTCCACCCTAATCTTTTCAATATGTCATTTTATTTCTACTGTAATAGCTTTTCATCGTACAACTGCCAAACTACTTCCTTCCACTGTAACTGAATCCAAATATCTTATTCACCTTAAGTGAAGATAGCAAGCTTTCTGGTTTGGACTGCTCTCACCCTCCAGGCAGCAGAAAACTACTCTCTTCTTATTCCTATTTTTCTGTTTCTTATTTTTCCTTCCTATTCAAAAAGCAGCCTATATATATATATATATATATATATATATATATATATTTTTTTTTTTTACTTCAGTGGCAAAGAAGAAACTGAGCACAGGGAGAAAAACCATGAATACACTAAGCTGTTTTTGCTGATCTGGACTTTACTTTCTTGTCCAGAGGTAGCTGCAGTCCTTATTACTGAATACTTATTACTGTGGTATTAAGCAGTCCTTATTATTCATAAATGATATGACAAAGGAAGCAGTGGTGCAGCAAGGGAGTTTGCTGCTATTATAAGCTATGCAGAGCACTGTGCAGTATGCAGTAAAATGACAGGTTAAATTCAACAGAGATAAATACAAAGCTATTGATGTGTATTCAGCAGTTCAACTTTGGACTCACTAAATCCACCAGACACAAAATGCCATTGCCAGCCTGTGTTGACCAGCAGTGATTGACTTTTTCCTTCAAAAGGAATGAATAAAAGAACAGAGAGGGCACATAATTCCTCCCTAAAACATTGTCCAGAAATTTGTAATTCAGTGCCTTCCCAAACACTGTCAGTATCCAGCCAATAAAAAGAAAATATTAGGGAAAAATTTTGGGAGCTTAGAAGCTATTATTTCATTCTATTTTAAATACTGAAGTAAAACACACATCTCTCAGTCAGTTCAACACCAGTGCTTGTATGGCCAGGCTGTCTTCTAAAATATTTTTATAAAATGTACAGATCCTATCCTTATGATCCTAGTGTAGCAATATAAGAATTCTAATACCTATAGGAACTATTTAGAAAAATATTGATTTGCATTTTATGTTAAATTCCAAGTACTTATTATTATTAAAAAAAAAAAAAAAAAAAAAAAAAGAGCTTAGGAAATATACTGCATGCCATTAAGTAAGCATTAATTAATTTAAAAAAATATTAATGTCTAAAATAAAATCAATTCTGGTAAAGTTAGGCTGTGTTACATGTAAAGGGAAAAAAAGAATAAATAAAGAAAAAAGTAGTTGTTCAAACTGTTACACTTAATGATTGGGTGCAGAAGAAATGAACAACTTCTCCAAAATAATTAGAAAGATATTAGAAAATAACTAATTTCTTAGTTGGATGCCTCACATGGTAGAGGAATACAAATTGCCAGGTTTCTCATTTGACTACAAATACTGGGAAGAAGGTTTCAAAGTGTAAAAGTTATCAGTGGTTGCATTCATAGAGATAAAATATAAATCAGTAAGAACATTTAACATTTTATTTCATATAGGGCAAAGAAAGAATAATTTCTACACTCTGGTGACGTTTGCTTGAGCTAAATGCTGGGACAATCCCATTTTATTTATTTGCACAGGTTTTGGCAGAAAGCACATTTTACACTTGCTTTTCAAAGCATTCATACTGGTGTATTTCAAGCTTCACAATTCTTTTAGGGGCCAAGCAGGAAACAATATTTCCTCTCAACTTGCAAGCAGTCACAAACACATGAGACTATTTGGAAGACTTAGTTGCCTGGCCACTGCAAAACATTTCCCAGCCCTTATGTGACAGCAACTAATGCTCACAGAACCATACACAACTCTCTGCCACCCCAAGCTCAGTGGTGGCTGATTTTGTCACATGCATTACTCACTGGGTACTACTACCAACTTACTTGGTAATGTCTTCGGAGATAAAGTTCTGCCACCAAACACTTCAAACAAAGTTTTCTCTGAAACAGCTCCCTTTGCAATTGGATTGGGAGGAACACCTGATAGATAGGAGCAGAGCAGCTGCCACAAGCAGTCATGGCAGTGGCCCACCTGGGTCAATGCTCTGACAGCAGCCGTTCCCCAGGGCAGAGGTGTCTCTCCATCGTCATACATTAGTTTGCTTTCAGATACAGAGTTCGCATGTCTTTGTCAGTGAGACGCTGGCTTGCCTTAAGTGTGTCAGTCAGGATCTGTAAGCTCATGAGGTTGCACCTCCCATCATGACTGCAGTGTCCCCAGGGGCTGTAGCTGCAGCAATGCTTTTTCATAGCATTATTATTAGTAACCCCAGCAGACCTCAAATAGGACAGGAATCCTATTGTCCTAACACTGTATAACACTTTTTGAAAGGTACTCTACACCCAGAAGCACTTATGCCATAAAGTAGTTAGATAAACGAGGGGGAGGAGGGTAATAGAGTTCCAGATCCTTGACCAAAAGCACTTTAGATTTCACTAAAAACAATCATAGTAAAATAAAATCCATATCCCTGATGTTCAGCAAAGTGTCTGAGGCTGAGTATTCCCAAGAGCATTTCTCTCTACTCAAGGTAATATTTTACACTGCCTATGATTTTTTTTATACTTTCCTTAAGTTCCTATTGTTGCAGTAATAAATCTCATCTTTTATCTTTAATATGTATAGATCAAATACGTCCTAATAATATCAATGCTTTAATAGAATGAAGTGGATTAGTAAACATGGCTCATCTTTAAATTTACTATGGAATATCTCAGTGAGCAAAACTCTTCCTGATATGTGATACCAGAAAAAAAATTTCATTTCTAATGCCTTATTTTCAAAGGCACAATCCAAATACACAATTCAAAATCAACAGACACTTCTTCCTTGAACCAGACTGTTGAATGATGGTAAAACATGGCCCCAGAAAAGGAGAAATTTATCCTAATACCTTCTTTGACGTAAAGAGAATACGTGGAAGAAAAAAATGCTAAATTTCTGCTATGGTGACCAACACCAGCCTACAGAGATTGTGGAAATATAAATATACATCTGTGAGAGTATTAAATAACATTTTATAGCATTTAGAGAGAAGATTTGGGCTTCAGAGAAGTGGTTATAAAAGCTAGCGATGTGCATGTATAACGTTTCAATCAGAAAAAAAAAATGGAGCAGAATACAGAGTATCCCCATTCAGCTTTTGGATGGTGATCAGTATGGGGTATTTGCCTCAATGTGATTGCAATGTGCAATGGTCAACAGCCAAAAACTGCAGGCAGAATTGCAACCTTTGTTCACTATAATTACCAAGTTAACAGGTGTACCATAACTGTAGGAGGTTTTTGTGAGAGATAACATCTTCCTCAAGGGTTAAAAAAATGAAATAAATTGGTTCAAGTCACCCCAACAAGCAAACATTCCCATACTTGAATTTTTCCACTAATATCTATATACTATATCCATATATCCTGAAACTACTTGGGGATAAAAAAAAAAAAAAAAAAAAAAATCACCCTATGAAGGGATCTTTCTCCCTTGCTGTGAAGGGATCTTGGATGACCAAGATTAAATACATAATTTCTAGGCAGCTAAAGCCAACGTAAAAGCAATCCCATCTTAAGGAGCTGTCCTTAGGTCCCTTTGCTACACCTGAAGGGCGAGGAAACTCAGGGTTCGTGTTTCTGCCGCTGACTACATGCATCCCTCAGGCAATTGCAATGCAACAAGTAAAATGTTGCATGGGAACAAGTAAAATGGCATGGGAATCTCACATGGAAATCTGGGAGTTCCTCAGAAATAGTCCTGGATATCATTTCTTCTGCATACTGATGTCATAGCATGTAGAGATGTGTTTGGACCAGGCAAGCTTCCACTCACTTTAATTTCCCTGTTTTGGGTCCTGTTGCTGTGGATGTTTGGCAGAACCAGCCAAACAAGCGCCTTCTCAGGACAAGCCCAAGTACAGCACAGACACTGTACCTGCAGACATGCAGGTGCTACAGGTGCATCTCCCAGCAACTGCCCAAAATAACAAAACACAATTCTCATCAGAAGGATATAACAATTTTTTCCATGTTTTTTCAAGCTCACATCTTTTGTACGGATAAAACAGGCACAAATTCAGTACAGCCAAACACTGATTTACTGTCACCCTTCTCATTTTACCACCTTAATAAAACATCCAGAAAATGAGAATGGATGAATATAAAATTATTGCTGATAATAAAACAGAGTCCAAAGATGCATTCTCCCCATATTATTACTCTATGACAGTCCCAAGCACTAAAACTGCTATTGAACATCACTTACAGTTTGTTTGACTGTGGTAAAGAACCACCACACTTATCCAGCTTTTTCCAGGGACAAGCAGCAATCAGTTGATGTGCAAAGTAACCCAAGGTGTACCCTATAGCTCATCATGGGACACTGCGTTACAAATTCAGTCAATATCTGTATTTCCACATTCTGTCATAATTTTTAATATTCTGAAAACGAGAAGCAGATTCTCAATACACGCATGTCAAAACAAGAAACCTGACAATGAAGTTACAACAACAACAACAAAGTGGAAAAGAAATTTAGCAGCATAATGCTGAGGATAATTTTAGAGGCAACACCAACTACCAAAGGGCTCCTCTGACAAATCCTCTCTACTCTGTGCTGTGTATAGGCACTCTCTTACGTCTTCTTGACCCAGGCAACAAAACTACAGAACTGTGATATTTGCTGAATAAAGTCCATATCCTCCTGACTGCTTCCTCTCCCTCCACCTGACCCGGGCCATACTTCCCAGGCATTCAGGTACTTGTGAGGTGCCACTTTGATTTATCCAAACATATCTAGGGGTAAGACAGATGCTTAAATAAGTACACTGCACATATTTAAAGAATGCCACTGGAATGGCACTCAGTTTTCTCTGTCTTTTTAACATGAGTTATGCAGTGATGAAAACAACCAAACCAGATTAAAAATGCTGAAGATGAAATGTTTAAAAATAACAACTCCGTTCACACAGGAATGCTACAATAGTTCTAGATTTGCCACTTCAGGAGAAAGAGCAAAATTTTCTTTCTTGTTTTGCCACAGTAAGACATTAGTGACATTTAGAACAAATGATCACTCCTGAAGAAGGCAGTTATGTTACAATACAGTTTACAACATGGAGATTTATTTTGGCTTGAGGCAAAGTTAAGATTAAAGAGATGGTGCCGCTAAGACTACAAAGGCTCATAAAACACTAAGCCATTATCATGACCTTAATATAGAACTTAGGATTCAAGACATCAGTGGTCATAATAGTCTTATATTCATTTAAAATTCAGCTACAGTTTGTCACAGTCCCTTTTAGTTTCCATCTAAACTACCCTGAACTTTAGCTGCACAAAGTATTTATTATTTCTTTATTAGCTGCAAAATTCACAAGGTCCAAAGGTGGGAAGCATCAAGTCCCTGAGAAATTCGAAAAGCAACTGCAATATTATCCAGGCTGTCCTCTTGTGCTGCCTTTTTACTGTAGAAGGTCAATTTACAACATAATAGAAAACAGAATTACTACAATTTCAGGCTTGCCATGCAGAAATACATTTGCAGAGCACTGAAGACTGAGACAAATTTTCACACTACAACCTTGCAGTCATTAATAAAGAAGATTGTGGTCTATGTTTGTAGACGTGTGTTGCTCTTAAAAAATATCAAATCAGCTTTTCCTTGAGGATGGAGGGAGAGAAATGGTTTTGTCTTCAAAAGCTGTGGGTTCTGAGTCTGTAAAAAGCATTGTGTTAGAAAAGATAAACTTTTGCATCTTCTGTTTGAAGGTCACCTTCAGTGTGGTAATTATCATATTGTAATGATTTGAGTGTTCCAGACTGAACCCTCAATTCACCTCCTGCAAACATAAGGATTGTTTTTATAGGGTAAAACTACACAGGCAAAATAAATGCTAGTCTTTTGAAAGCAGAATTACGCAAACTGTAGTACAAATATAATCAACAACAAAAGTTCTGAGAATCCTGAGAATCCCTGACCACACAGGTTAATCACCTCCATTCTAAGGCACCTGGGAAAAGGGATTTCCCTTCCCTCCCCCTAAAAGCACCACTTCCCAATGCCTTCTAGTCATTCTGTAGGCTGAAATTTGGACAAACAGATAATTTGTGAGTGTGTCACCTGCTCTCTATTCAAATTAAGTGAAAGAAAAAAAACGTCACTTTAGCTTCAGCTGAAACAACAGAAAACTGCCCATGGGTTAGATCACAAGCATACCCAGATCACACAGAGTTTGCGATAAATACAAGGGCAGGGAGCTCAAACAATTGCAAAATTTCACTCACTGTTGAAGCAGTTTGTGATTTGGTCTCTACTTCATCCAAACAGAACACAGCTGACAAAAACAGCAGCCTGCAAACCACTTCTGCAGGAAGTACCATGTCTTACCATGTGGTGACTGATTATACAGCCCCAGTGATACTGAATGGATTGGTAGAAGACAAAGGACAAGCACAAGGCTGGAACTGCAGGCAAAAGAACTATCTTTTGCTGTTTACAACCAGGGAAACAACTTACAACAAAGAACAGGGGGCTTTCCCTGACTTATTATGTCTGTTGGATGATGGCTCCAGGGGAAAAAACTCTCATGCCTCTGGGAAGAAAAAAGAAAAAAAAAAAAAAAAAGACAAAAAGAACAAAAGGAATAATGAAATAATGTTATTCCTCATTCTGTATCAGAAGGACCTGGGCAAGATTTTCTGATCTTACAAAATCTCCTATTTCCATCATCATGACATAAACATGAATTTGATTAAAAATAAAGAAATAAGTAAAATTGTTTATGCAATCACACTTTTATCTCTTCCCCTCACTTCCATGCACTGAGAGCTGGGAGGAAAAAGAAAGAGGTTATCTATTTCAGAAAGAGTTCTTAACCAATGTAAATCACACCATGGATTTTTTATCATTTGAAAATTTCCAATACAAAAGAATATGCTATTATTTCAGAAATTATGGTGAAGTTGCACTGTTATTACAGCCATTGAGCAAACAGAATAAATTAATGCAGCTCAATGTCAGCTATGAAATAGAAGATGTTAGAGTTTTTGCATTTGAATTTATCTCAGACAGTATGTTGCCTGTCATGACAATCATTTAAAAATAGTATTTATGAAATAGAGGCAAGATAAACTATTCACTACAAAATCCTCTGGATATCCAGCAATCTAAATGAGAAGAACAAAAATTAAGTGATGGAGAGAACAAATTTTGATGGCGGTTTTACCTGGAAATGACTACGAGATCTTCAGTGACATAACGGTCTTTCATCTGGCAGCAATACCTGAAGTACATTCAAGCACACTTTAATTCTGCACGTTTCCAAAATTTGAACTTCCTAGAGAACAGGCTTTGTTAACTGACCTTTTCTATCCTATTTTCAGGGTTATATTTAGTCCTGTAAGTCAGTCATAATAAGAGTCTTATACAACAATAGCATATGTCAAATTTCTCACTGGATACGTGTAAGAGTAAACAACACAACAGTGAGTGTAGTTTTATACCTGCTTCAACATTGTAATCCTCCCATAAGACCTACTGTCACTTTATATGAATGCCCAGATTTCGGAAAAAAAATTATTCCAAAGGACTTGCAAATCTGCATGTCTTTTTAACCAAGTGATGAATCAGACCAATGAAACCATCACTGAAACAGTCCATCCTCTAAGAGGAAGCTTTAATCAAATTAAATATATGTCATATGTAAAACTAAGATTTTTCCAGCAGTGTGCCCTTGTGGCCAAGAGGGCCGATGACATTCTGGGATGCATTAAAAGGAGCGTGGCCAGCAGGTCGAGGGAGGTGATCCTCCCCCTCTACTCTGCCCTGGTAAGGCCTCATCTGGAGTACTGCGTCCAATTCTGGGCTCCCCAGTACAAAAAAGACAGGGACCTCTTGGAAAGAGTCCAGCGGAGGGCCACGAAGATGGTGAAGGGCCTGGAGCATCTCTCCTATGAAGAAAGGCTGAGTGAGCTGGGTCTGTTCAGCCTTGAGAAAAGAAGACTGAGAGGGGACCTGATCCAGGTCTCTAAACATTTAAGGTGTGGGGGGCAGAATGGCAAGGCCGGACTCTTTTCAGTGGTGAGTGGAGACAGGCCAAGGGGAAACGGCTGGAAACTGCAGCATAGGAAGTTCCGCACAAATGTGCGCAAGAACTTCTTTACAGTGAGGTGACGGAGCACTGGAACAGGCTGCCCAGGGAGGTGGTGGAGTCTCCTTCTCTGGAGATGTTCAAGACCTGCCGGCATGCCTACCTGTGCGACCTACTGTAGGGAACCTGCTTTGGAAGGGGGTTGGACTCGATGATCTCTGGAGGTCCCTTCCAACCCCTATGATTCTGTGATTCTGTGATTTTAATCTGCATTAACAAGATTTCACTAATCTTCTGGCTGTATATGTAGGCAATCTTGGTAACCTGAAGGTACGACATGTAGGAAATCCCCGCGGATTCAGTTGCCTTACACACAAGATGATCATAGGATCTTAGTTGCTGTCACTTTTTGCAGTATGCAGATCTCTGTGTCTGATAACACCTCCCACTTACTTTAGTGGCTGTTTTTGCTACCTCAGTTGCTACATCCTTTCCTTTAAATTTCCAAGGACATTGGCTTTCTTTAGCTCTTTTTGTTCTACTTAGGGAGTTTTAAATCATTCTGTGTCGCCTACTCTTCCCATTACTTTTAATGGTTTGGTCTTTGGTTACTCATGCAAATGTATTGCCAGCTACAGACTACTCAGCCTAAACCACTTTCCCTAATGGCGCTCTTAGGATAAAGGTGGCAGCCATCCAAATCGAGGTCTGATATGTGCTGATACCAGTCAGCACCTCCAGGGATGCAATCAGTATCAGAGCTAATGTTCTTTCTGGTTTACAGCCTTGATCAGCACAAGAAACATGTGCATGGTCTTAGCTGTTTGGGATAGTCGTTAGTTTGGCACTTCTTATCACTCAGCCAGAAATGACATCATCAGTTGCTGACAAAGTTTCCCACCTTTCCATTAATAGTGGAACTACCTAGGTGGACATTTAAAACCAGGAGTATTCAATAGGAATTTTTGGTTGGGTAGCACAGCCTTGCTTTTACTGTGCAATTCAGATGATGGACACGCAATTCCTGCTCTACTTCCCCTTTCTGCCACATTCTACAAGCCAGGAATAGTGGTAGCAAAGCTCCCAGGGGGTGCAGAAATGAACGAGAACAAGCCAGGTCCAGTCTGCCTCACGCTTTCCTGACTGGCATCCGAAAAATGAAACCAGCAAATGATGAAATTTTAACTATTATCTGCACACTGAAGGAATAAAAGTTAAAGGACAAATGTCAAAGACAAATGTCAAAAATTTAGCCCCCAGATCTATTTTTAAAAGTACTCAAATGAAGGTACCATCTACCAAAAAAAAAAAATCACTTAACTCAGGAAGTATCCATTAGGAATCATACTGGTTGCATCCAGATCTAAAAGATTTTTTGCTCCAAAATTAGACCACATGCTGCTTAGCTTCAGTGATCCAGCACTGTGCTGCTCAGACTGCACCTTCTTTCATTTCCTTTAGCACTATCTCGTTGCCAAACTATATGGTTTTTACTAACAGCACAGTTCCCCTGTGTCTACGGACAAGACAAGCAAAGTAACTAAATGTTTCACATTTGGGTGCTTTGCTCTAATTAAAATGATTCTTATACATGAAACCTAACTGCTAGCTATGATTTCTGCTCTATATCTGTAGAGCATCCTGTAAAAATCCTAGCCTTTATCTCTCTTTCATTACCTTAGGTTAATTTTAGGCTTGTTTCCTTTATATAAAAAGCATTATAGTACTGTCATTACTATACTTCCTATCATCATCACTAGACAATTAAACTTAGAGTCATTTAAATCTAACTGGGGAATTTTGTTTGAACAGGTGCTTTCATACCACCATCACGGTACAGCAATTCTGGGTATCATAAAAATATCTTTTGAAGGTACAACTTCTTTCTTTCAAGAATAATATTCTAGTTTTACATACAAAACTCAACACTACCATACTCTTGAGTCATTAATATAATGGGCTCCAGTTTTCGCCATGGCTTCTCTATCCACTTGCAGAAATGTATAATAATGTTCCTGCCACCACTGCAAGTGCATGTACAAATATTAAATGCGCTCATTTAAGAAGTTGGCAACAGCAATCCAAGAGAAGTATCTAATTCTCTACGCAGGATGATATAAACATTTGGGGCCAGAACAATTATTTTAAATTTTTGTACCTAACTTAAGGAGTACCAGTACTTAACTCTCTAACAAACGAATAAAAACAGATAATTCCACAAAAGAGGCAAGCCTCGAATGGCTGAAATTAGACAGATGTCATTTGTGAAAAAGCTTATGTATCACTGCCATTTCTAAAGGGATTGTGGTGGACTGTGCTCGTACATTAAGAACTTACACTAAACACCTTGAAAAGCTGGGTAAGTCCAAATCTTCAGGTCAAACTGTAAAATACCTGTGTCAGCTGAAAGACATCTTGCTTACTGAGTCTTACTGAAATCAGAGACTTCAGCAGGAAATGATTTTCTAAAGGAAGCAGCTACTCCTGTGAGGAATTGTACCAACTTAGTTGAACTTAATATTACTGAAGTTTTACTGTGTATTAGTATTGATAGCATCAAAGCCTAAGTACACACTCCAGTTCTTAACGATGCAAAAGAAATGCCTTTATCATTGGCCACCTAAGAATCAAAAGTACTATTTAAAAATACTTGTAAGTAATTAGAAAAAAAAAACCTTTAGTCTATTCAGAAAGCTAATTTGACTTCTAACTACAACTATCACCAAAAACTAAAATCTGGTTTCAAAACTTTATGATTATAATGCTATCTGATTACAAAACTTTCAACAACCATCAAAATAACAGTTGATTAAATTTAGACATGGCCTTCTTGCTGGGTTGTTTATGAGAATTGTCTTCACAATAAACAAACACCAATTTGTTAATTTCTCATACACAAAGGAGAAAAAGCTAAACATCTTCCCTTTGACACCTTTCTTACCACTAAATTCACACTTTTCTACCAAGTTTTAACACCAAGTGAGAATGGATTACAAGATAAACTGAAATTTATGAAGCTCTTTTCAGACTGCTAGTTTATGAAGTCTCAGACCCAGCTTTCCCTTTTCTGAAATCTTCATTCACATCTGAATATTTTGTCTTGTCCATTTCTTTTTTTTTTTTAATTGTCAGTTAGCTAAACAGAATATATTACCTCTTCCTATAAACTCTACTTTTTTCAACCCTTCAGCCATAACAGTTATACCATTACTGTAACTCTTTCTCTCTCCCAGGGTACTGCAACCCTCAGCTGTTCAGCAAGCTGCCTCTATCCAGTATCTCAAGATCCCCAAATTGATATGACAAGTATCATGCCAAGGAGATCCCTTATTGTCTAATCCTCTGGAGCATTATCTGTCCTCCTCCTTCAATCCACACCAGGTTACAGAATTGTATTTCTGAAGACCTGTATGCTGCTTCCACTAAAGTAGCGAACTTGCATCCCAAGCTAGCAAAGCCTTCCAAAATTGCTTTATTTCAGAATATTCATATGTGTGGGATTCTTCTGCACAGACAGATTTTTAAAAGACCAGTTTTTGACAGATAGAAGTTTGAAGTAGCTACATTCTTCTTATTTATGTGCAAAGATCCTCTGCATAGAAAGATTCATTTGTTCTTCTAAGCCATCTAAGTAAGGTGTGGGAACATAATGCATACATTCAATCCTTCTCAAGTTTAATTCATCTACTCATTATTTCAAAGATTTTCGCAAGCTGCTCACACAGAAAGGCAGAGAACTTTAGTT
The DNA here is from genome assembly GCF_023343835.1 of Lagopus muta. Lineage (NCBI taxonomy): Eukaryota > Metazoa > Chordata > Aves > Galliformes > Phasianidae > Lagopus > Lagopus muta. The sequence goes on from NC_064434.1 coordinate 41,662,744, forward strand.
TACTACCACTTCATTTTCAAGTAGCATTATGAGAACATTACCTGTGCAATAAACTGCTGATTTGCATGTCAGCTGCATTTTTGAGAGTTTCCACTGAATTTCCAGACACCCAAGCGATTTAAGTTGTCCTGATTTCTACATTCCCAAAAGCAACCAAGCACAAGTTACTAGGGACCCTTAACCTTAACAGCACCCACTTATTACTTTGCTTTGTGTGACAGAAGCCTGTCTATACCAGCTATATTCAGGAGTGTCCATCACTTGGAATATCGCTGGAGGTTGCATAAACAAGACCACAGGTTCCCAGATGCAGCGACACATTCTGTAAATGTGGATTCAGAGTTGCCCAGGTACCGGCAGTGAGATTCAGAGGAGGAGGGAAATTACAGCTGAAGAAGTCTCTGCTTAAATCTGCAGGCCACGCAGTCAATGATCACCTGAACCAATTTTGTGAGCCCTACAGAGGCCATAATGCATGTGCTGAGGTAAGATATTACATCTAAAAAATAATTACTGTGAGTAAACTGCAGTAGATAATGTATGTCACAATAACATGATAGCTTGCCTGGAGGCAAAGCTGAAATGTTAATGAGTTGTAAAAGTGTCTATTTAGTGAGAGAATCGGTTACCTCATTTATTAGATTTTTTTTTTTGCTTGAGCAAGTTCAGCAATGAGATTTCCTTTCATCTTTGTCATCTACCTTTCCATCAGCTATATCGTCTGCTTTCAAGCTTCATTGTTAATCTTATTCTGAAGGCAATTTAAAAACCACTAGATCTCAGTTCTTTCCAGCCCTAGTTGCTATGGTTACATATATGCCAATATACATCAGGATGAAAGGAGGGTGAACATCAGACTGTTGGCCTTTTAAAAGGCAGAGCATTATAAGCCACAGCTAAAAGCACAGCTGAAGATCATTTCACCTGCTGTGCTTCAAATCAGTGGACATAGAGCCAGACTCCTCGCTACCCCATCTCCCATGCACCAGCAGACAGTGGGCAGCTTAGCCATGCTGCCCACACAAAGCACCTCCGCTACCTCTGCATGAGCCATCCCGCCTGGCAGGATGTCTGCATTTTCCAAGTACATGGGATGAACTTCATACCTCAAAGTAGTGGTCTGCACCATCACATAAAATACCTCAGCCTCCCTTCTCCTGTTTGCTTCCAACCACACTACACGGGTCTTCTGGTTTGTCACGTCCATTTTTGCTTTGTTTTGCTTGTTACTTCCCCTCCCTTCAACACACTTCACTAACTTTGGCAACTACTTGACATTCTGGTTACTGAGTCAGACAAGCTAGTTTCCAGAAGCACACAAGGCAGATCTAGCAAGCTATTGTTTTGACCCAGTGTCACCAGTGAATAGCATACAGTGTCAAAATTGGGCCAGTCAGACTGTAGCAAGCAAGAAAAAAATAACTAAAGGAATTTTTTGTCCATCGTAAATTTCACAGTAATTCAGGTCATCAGTCACCATTTCAAGATTCATACTTTTGTTAGCATGGAGAAGTAGTAGTTGCCTCTCAGTTACACCTGTCTTGCACAATCAAATTCTGTAGTTTTAGCTCAAGGCATTGATCTGGATACAGAGAGCTTAAGTCCCTGTGAATTTATTTCAAATCTTTCCAGAGAAAAAAACGACTGTTTCCTTTGCTTATCTTGTAAAATTGTAGGACCTTTTTTCTTAACTGAGCACTAATCAATCATAAGTAGACTTTAACTTGAGTTGTCTCAGGGGAGAAAAAAAAAATTATTATATACTAATACAGCATTTTGTCCATCAAAATTATCAAAGCTGCTTCCTCCTCCATACACAAAAGCCAGCTCTGTACAAGCCTCAAAGCAGTGAAACTTCACAAATAATTTCTCCCTATGAGCCAGGACCCGTGGCAAGAAATGCAACATAGTCTTACGATCTGATCAGAACAGATAGAGCAAGAAAAACATCTTACTAGCAAATATAATGACCAGATTAATTATGAATATGGATGTGTTACCTCTTTCTTTTCAACCTGAGTGAGGCAGTAAGAGAAACCAAAAGAAAATCCCTTTCTCTCAGGAAGCCTCTACTCAAGTTGTGTTTATGTTCTAGTCCTGTGCCACAAAAATTAACATTAAATTTACACCATATTAAAATATTTGCACAAAGCCTGAGCAGGAAGGAGTCATTACTGATATTAAGCTGATGATACTGTTATAATTGCTTTCTTTTATCAGCCTTATTATCAAATGATCTTGTTACAGCTAAAGAATTACCTATAATAACTTGCATAGAGAGGATTTGAAGCCTGATCAGAAAAGAATCATTAAACAGTAATTAAAATACTGCTTGAGCACTCTGTATTAGGCTTGACAGCTTGAAGGAGCAGCCTGTTAAACAATTCCTGCTAAGCACATAGATAAAGCAAGGTGCATCCGCACTGAGTGCACAACTGGGATCTGGAAACATGACTCTAGTCCATTTATAAAGTTTTCTCATTAGGTTTCAATTCAGGAGTAATGCCACAGTGGTATTTAAAGGATATTCAATCACTCATGACAGAAAAGCTAGACTGACATCGCACAAATAGTGTTTGATTATTACCAATCTATCATGTCAGTTACCAGGAGGAAAAGATACATTTCAATTGATTTCAAAAGATCACCATGACAAATGTGTTCCAGAAAGCTGGGCAGCAACAGATTTTGGATCCTGATTAATTTGGCAGACACAAAACGCCATACCGTGGCCTTTCTTAAGCATATAACACAACCCTCAACACAAAATTCAAAGTGTTGAATGACCAAACAGTGTGTTATTTTCTTTCCAGTCTTTTATTTGATTATTGTGTTTGTAGGCTAAAGCTCCATAGCATATCAATCTGTTCAGCTCTCCAAGGATGACTGTTGCAACATTCATTGAAAATTTGGACTTATGCTCATTTGTTATATTGTCAACATATGTAAGAAGTAAAATACTCTCTTTTAGAAAGTGACTCAAAATATTTGGGGGACCATAAGAGCCATCCAAATTACATGGGAGAAAGCAACACAATCAGGCAAGCTATGCTCCAATTGTAAGGAAATGTTACCCATCAGCAGTGCCAGGCACAATTTGCTACTGCAGCCACTGAGGAGCACCAGGCATCTCCATCAATAAAAAGGCCTGTTGGTCAAAGCAATGCTCTCCAATGAGTCATCTTTAACTTGATACACACACTAATGGTGAAACCTGGCATGTGTTGTTCCTCAGAGGGAAAAAAACCACACAGATTTTCTGTATTTGTTTGCCAAGTACAGAAGAAATATTGGCCTGACAGACATAAAGGAAAAGTAAAAATAGTATGTTAAAATTACACATTGCCTAAGCAGAGTGTTTATACAAAAGTTACCAGCAGATATGACTCCCCACAAAGGGACCCATTACAACAACAAAAAAAAGTCATGGAAGGGGATTTATCTATCTGGTGATTAAGGTAAAGAATTATCCAGGCAGGAATTTCTTTTTTCTTTTTTTCCCCCCCCCAGCATTTCCACATAAGTAAGATACCCAGACATTTTTTCACAGCTTATCCACTCAGGATAGCATGGAGACACAGAATCTAAATTAAATTTTAACAGTCCCTTTAAGATGCCTTTTCAAGTGTGGAGAAGAGGGGTAAGGTGGGATTTCTACAGTACAGGCTTATTGCCTCTATAGCTAGAACCACATAATTGCAAGACAGCTTTGAATATTACTAGATGTCATAAAAGAATAAGTGCAAGAAGTCATAAAAAAACACAAGCTCCTTCATCACCCTCCTTTCACATTAACTCTGGCAATCAACATGAGGAGAAGTGTTACCCCTTTCCCTAATGTGACTAATGATTAACTAAGACTGTCTAGCACTGAGGGAAATATTCCAGCAATTAATGGGAAAAATATGAAATACAATCTGCTGGCTTCTTCATCAGCTGAGGAACTCGAGAAGAGAGTTAAGCTGAACAGTAATTGATGTGGGCTTAGAAAGTAAAACAAACAAACAAACAAACAAAAAAACAACCACAGGAGAATTAATCCTGTGATTCAAGTCTTGTTCTCTGATGCACTGGTGCAATCATAAAAGTAAATACATAAATAAATAAGCACCACCTCTTTCGCCTTTGCAGTTCGAAAATGAACCAGAACATGAATCATTGTGAGGTAGTTTTTCACTGGAATGACTGTATATAAAGAACATTTTGGCACTTCTATCACATTTTCTTCTGGCAATTGGCAAGAAGCACAGTGCTTTTGGGTGACTCCCAACAGATCAGCACATTAGAAAGGGTTTTGGAAGCTCCTTGAATTTCAGATAGTGATCCTGAATTGTGTATTGTAGAGTGAAGAGGAAAGCAGAATACCAACTTCCTTCCCTATTTGCCCATAGATGTTGCTTTTTCACCATGGTTACAACCATAGCTGAATGCTTGAGAGTCTGATTCTGCATTTTCCTTAAGATCAGTTTCTCAGTTACAGACATCTTTATTTCTAGCTGTAATGTCAATGGCTTCTAGAAAGAACATCCCCAGTTTGCCTCACAGTGACACTGAGCTACAAAGTTTAATCATGATTAGCTAACAAGCTACTAAACAATTTCTCCTGCTCTAGTAAGACAATCAGTCCAAACCACAGCAGGCATTTGCCCATTATAACAGATACTGCACTTTGATAAACTTATACTCATGTTTTCAGTGACATCTTGATACAGAGAGGGGCCACTCACAGAATAAGATAGGCATTATCCTAGTAAAGTTATACAGGTCACAAAAAAGGCATCTCTTCAGTCAGCTCCTATAGAGTGCTGTAAGCCCATGTAAAAACAGAGATGTTGATATAATTATTTCACATTTCTCATAAGAACATTATATTAAAAAAATCTACTCTTATATCTGAAGCCTTGTGTGACATGTTCCAGTCCATTTACTAAACCCCTCTGACATATGGAATTCATAACCATTTTGATGGCCTTAGTTAGAAGCTCACCATTGTAATCTGTCGTTCAACAGAACTGTTACCCAAAAACGATGATCCTGCATATTCAGCTTGTGAAACACAGGCATACAAAGAAAAAGGCAAGGAGCTGGCACCTGAAGTGGGCTTCACTGCCTCACACCATTTGCTGAAAAACACATTTTGAAGTTAATCACATAGCTTTCACCTCAATAACCAATGTAGACCTTGAATGTTTAATTATGCTACTGGTTTTATACCTAATCAATCTTTTTCATTAAAATCCAGTGAAGCAGACAACTGAGATAATTACTGAAGAATCATCTTAATTAAAAAATTTTAGCTTTTAATTAAGAGTCATTGTTTACCTCACCAGAAAACCATAAGGATTCAGGACAAGGTTGCCCTGTTCATTATGATTCCAACTTTTTTTTTTAAGCTTTCAGCAAAGAGAATGATAGAGGTTTTTATTTTATATATATATTATATTATATTATCATATTATTACATTATTATACATTATATATTATCTCATATATATATATTACAATTGTCCCAAGAAAATACAGAGCATGCACTACCTAATGTCACTATTTCTTAGAGGACCCTAGCATATTTATTTCAAGAATAGTTACTGAATATCTCTGCATATAAATTAAGGCTGCATCAGTCCTTGAAAATAAAACCATGTCTACACTTAGAATGAACATGACCTTCTAAATGATTTCCTTATTGCTTTCTGGCTATAATAAAGACGATTTTAAAGTTCCTCAACATTCCTATTCTGCGCTCAGAAACCTCTCCCCACTTTTACCTTTGTTTTCAGAAATGCCAATTTGTAAAAATTTGAGGTTTGCTTCAACTGCAAAAAAAAAAAGCAAATTCAGTCATTACAGCTTGGGAATTAGAAATGCATAGTAATCAAATGACATCATTGAGGATGTGCAGTTTCATGATATTCATATTCAGTGCAAGGTATCAGACACCAGTAGTACAGATCCAACGATGCTTTATCCAATAATATTAATTGGGGAATAGAATTATCAAGTCCTAACCCTTGCAGGTTCCCCCTATGTATATATTTGCAGGAAGAAAGCAAAAAACAAAGACGTCTCCATATGGAAATTTTTTCCACCTGCATCTCTAGCATGCAAATTTTTAAAATACATAATGATGTCAGACCAAGTTGCTGAGTTCAGGCATTTGAAATGCAAAGCTAGACACCTCTAGCTAAAACGGTTGCCAGTAAGAACTGACCATCTGCCATAGAAAAACAAACTTTGTAAGGATCAGCAGTAAAATATAACATAGCCTATTCCTTAGAAACAACTTTTTTTTTTTTTAAATTCATTTTATTTTTATAGAGACATCCTGAAGGGCATGGTGTAATGTGTATTCTAAAATACAAATCTTTAGTTACTCTCCTCAGCAGACAAATATTTTGATACAAGGAGTTCACACCTTAGAATCATGGTATCATTAAGGTTGGAAAAGACCACTAAGTTCAACTAGTCCAACCATCAATCCATCAAAACCACATTCACAAAACTTTGAAGAGCAACACAAAATATCCATAAAGTATACATACATTGCATTCAATGTAATTTTCAGTTATATCAACAGCAAAAAAATCCCCATACTAAAATCAGTGTAACAGCATAACACTGCCAAAGATGAGCAATTGCATGTGCTCCACCTCTTGTCTCTTCACTACATTATAATACCAATTATTATACTCTTCCTCAATATCCAGTCCAGGAAGAACTGAGAATATGGTATTGATAATACATCGAATTTCTTTATCATGTGGCTCTGTAACAATTCAAGTAGGTAAAAATAGAAAAAGTAGTTGCCAGGGAATTCATACAAAACTTTCAGGTACCACCTGAGTGTTACCAATTTAAGTAATAATCACCTCCATCTGTAAGAATGAAAATTATCAATAAGAAAAGGTAGCCAACTCTAGATCAGAAAGAAGTAATGAATTATAGGTTTGTTTTAAGGGTGACAGAGATAGACAAACAGAAGACATTAAAAAGGAAACTATACAGAAGAGTAAATAACAGCAGCTCCTCTCCGTCTTCAGACAAATAACTCAGTAGTGCTAGCCAGTGCCAGCGCTTCTTAGCCAGTTGTACTTGCTCTCACCTGTAGTGAAATCTGATTGCAGGGATCTGAAGCAGTTCTTGCACCACTCAATGGGTAATTTGAGTATGCAAAATTGAGAAGTGGGCAACAACCTACAATACAACAAACTCCTGGAAGGCATACCAACGTAGAGTTTAGAGGCCTGAAGTACAACTAGGTGTGTATTTACCAAGGATGTTAACTCAGGGGAAAGGCAAGATGTTATGCCTACAGATGCAACTGGGAGATCTCACTGGTTTCAGGTGACCTAATCTAACACTAATACTTTCAGCTTATTGGTCAAATGCTGGCAATTTCCAAGGCACAAATATTTCTATTACACCATCACTGAACTGATCAAAATCTCTTCTCCAGCAAGACACACACCCTGTAAGCTCAAAACCAGATACCGGAGGTCAAGTTCAGTTCTTCACACTTTCTGACTTGGATGATTTAGCACTATGTACATACCCCACCACTACACTAGAGAGACATTTAAAAGGAGACTGAGAAAGACAGGAAGACAGAATATACTTTACAGTAGAGAGGCAGAGAAAGACCCACACCATAACCTCTCCATTATGTAGTTCTCATAACATTCTTAACATACCCTTCCACATTTCAGCTCCCAAGCAACAATGGCACCTTATCACTGGGTACTTGGATTTAGAGGAAGGAGAATCAATCATTTTAAGAAACAATTAAGTTCTCTAAATTCCAACACAAGTTTATGACTGTTCATCCAAAGCAGAATGAAGATTTTATGCCTGGTCAAAAATTGGAAAGTTTTTCGGTACTGTGTCTGAGGAAGCTTATCCACTTCAGCTGTCTTAATTCTCCAGTATCAACACGTCTACCTCCCATGGAGTACAAGGGAGCCTTAACAGCTTCATTGGGGACATATGCTTTCCAGTTGCAAGATGCTTTCTATATTAACAAGAAGACTAGCCCTTGTAAAGCTGAGCCCTATCTACCATTACAGGGTTGGATGTGAATCATCTTCTGGTCAAAAATGTTCTCATATAAAGACTTTATTGTAGACACTAATGGAAAACGCATGCCAAACTAGTTACTTATTACAGCTGCAGGAAAGTTAATGAAATAGCCACAGTTCCTCTCCACTTACCGTCCAAAAACGTTCAGGACTGTCTTTTTAACTGGCTGAACTAAATCAATTTATCACTTAATTACGTATCAATTTATGAAAAAAAAAGTTACTTTTAATTTGCTTAAAATCCTACTGATCAGAGGTGCAGTGTCTAAAAAAACCATGTCTAGCTTAACAACTGCTTAACAAAACAAATTATCTGCTTACCTAAGGAACTTAAATTTCAGAGGCTCTGAAATGCAAGAAAAGTGAAGAGGAGCAATCTTCATTGATAAATATTAAGTTTTTCTAGGTTCGGAAAATGTATTTCCAACTTGGGTAGATGAGGAAGCCTTATGTTCTTGGGTTTTTTGCTTCCCAGAAAACCTCAAGATGAATGACAGAATAAAAGACTCAACCGTTTAAGCATTGGACTTTATTGAGTACCAGTAGCTAAGGATCCTCATGTTCACCTATACAATCTAAATTTACAAAGGAATTTTATGAAGCCTGAGTAAACTCTTAACTTTATGTTTCCCTGAGGCACTAGGATGGAAAATGCCTATTTTCTGCTCAGTTGCTGGGGCTTTTTCTTGATTGGTTGTAGGTCCTTGTTTCTGAGACAGTGCCCACTGCAGAAACACTTTAACATATAGCAATACAAAACATGGCAGAAAGAGAAGATGACTGAGAGGAAGACTCATTACTATTTGTAAATCTCTAAACTGACGGAGTCAAACACATGTAGCCAGGCTCTTTTCAGTGGTATGCAGTGACAGGACAAGGGCCAATGGGCAAAAACTACGACATGGAAAGTTTCGTGCAAATATGAGGAAGAACATTGCTGTGAGAATGACAGAACACTGAAGCAGGTTGCCCTGACAGACTGTAAAGTCTCTTTCTCTGTCAGTATTCAAGATCCATCTGGCTGCTTTCCAGTACAACCTGCTGTAAGGAATCTGATTTAGTAGGGGGTTAGACTCGATGATCTCCAGAGGTCCCTTTCAACTCCTGCAGTTCTGTGATTCTGTAACTGGAAAAAGGCGTCTTAATAGATTCAGGAAAGAAGCTACCAATCCTCAAAACTTAAAGCATTAATAAACTGTATGATGGAAAGAGAATAAAAGAAGAAGGAAGAGCTGAGTCAATATCCAGACTCAAGTACTGCATGAACGTGAATAACACCAATCTGATAAGGGAGGCCTCTGCTACATGTAAGCAGAACGGCACAGTGTTAAGGGAAAATGTCAGAAGTCTAGATTTCAGTCTGATGATCACAACAGAGAGGACGGGGGAGGGGAAAGAAAAAAGAGGGAAGAAAAAAACCCAAACCCTTATTAGTGGGGCTAAAAGCTGCAAAAATTGTTAATCTTGTAACATATAGTAGAATCCACAAAAGCTCAAGGCAGAGGAAATTAAGAGATTTCCTGGCACGTTGGAGGGCATAGGACATCTGTTAGGACATTTGAGAACTCAAGCTATCACTGAAGGCAATGTCAGTGGTGCATGCAGAGCAACGAGTGTCATTAACATTAAGGCCAAAGTTGGGGAGGAACTCCAGCATACGGTATAATTAAGTGTAATTGGAAAGGTGGAGGAGTCCTCAGAATGATTGCTGCAAGTAATAAAAAAAGAGCACATGCTGAGTCAATCTGAATGTGAACAGGCCCTTGAGACACACACACAGTTAAAACAGGGGAAATTGTACCACAGCCACCCTCCCAGATGTAACTTGCAAGGATTCCACAGAAATGAGGTTCAGTGTATAGGAATAGACAGTCTACTTTCATCTGCCAGGGAAGCAGAGAGGTTGTTACTTCCATTACTCTGACAAGATAAAAGCACTTCTATATATTAGGAAGACAGACTAGAGCTAAAGTGCAATCTAGGCTATAGCAGCACCCACCTGAGAGGAGCAAACCAAAATGATTTTTGGCTAATTGCAAAGGGTAGGACATGCAGCCAAAATCTGAGTAAAAGCAAGTACTGCAAGCACTTTGTAGCTCAGAAAAGGCAATAAGACCAGGAGAGAAGTAATCTTATCTGATCCTCAAAGGAGAGAAGTGGCATGGCTTTAAAGCACCAACCTCCACCAAAAGAAAAAAAAAAAAAAGAAGAAAAAAAAAAAAAGAGACTGTGGACTTCTTGTTAATACTTCTACAAAGATGACAAGAAATCTCAGCACCTCTATGAAGCCTGAGGGATGGAAGAAAGCAACTGGTAGCAAAGGAGATGGACAAGATCATCCAAAATACAAATGATAACATCCCATTCAAATAAAAAAAACTCAAGATACTTCACTAAAAACAAGAAGATGCTTCTCATGCAGCAATTGCAACGTTAGCATGTCAGGAAGACATGTCAGCAGAGTCACTGGTGGCAGACGAGCAGCGAGGTTCAAATAGACAAATATTTGTCACTACGTGTCAGAAATACTGACACTTATCTGATTATAACACCCCTAACAGATGCTGAAAACAAGCTCAGAGAGCATCCTGGACAAGGCCATACAATTAAGGTTTCAACATGTAATCCGAAGCCATCAAGGAAAAAACTAAAGCCAAAAAAGACAGAAAATCCTTTAGCAGCTCTTCACTCATGCAACATGACATTGGCATACAAAAGAGAAGAGACAGATGTTCACTTATACCTATGACTCTGGCAAAAGAAGTGGGGAAATGCAGAAGCACAGTGTGCTGATACCACTGATTTATTTTTAGTGCAGTCAATAAGGACCGGATGTCAGGCATACACTTCCCTTGGCCATGAAAGATGTTTGGGTTAAAACAAAAATCAGGCTCTGTGTGTAGGATATGAGCTAGTCCAAAAAAAGTTTAGCGGGGGAAAAAAAAAAAGAGAGATTCCAAAGCATATTTTCTTCATAAGGGAATCCTTCCAAAGCATATTTGGAAGAAAGTCTGCAAGGGATGCTAAGATATGGAGCTGTAAAAAAAAGGCAAACAAGAAGAGGAACTTTCCAGAAAAGACTTCAAAAGCAAAATATAGTCTCTTAGACTGTTCTAGTTATGTAAAGCAACAGAAAGAAGAAGAAAGAAAGAAAGAAAGAAAGAAAGAAAGAAAGAGAAGAAAGAAAGAAAGAAAGAAAGAAAGAAAGAAAGAAAGAAAGAAAGAAAGAAAGAGAGAAAGAGAGAAAGAGAGAAAGAGAGAAAGAGAGAAAGAGAGAAAGAGGAGAAGGAGAGAGAGAGAGAAAGAGAGAAGAGAGAGAGAGAGAGAGAGAGAGGAAGGAAGGAAGGAAGGAAGGAAGGAAGGAAGGAAGGAAGGAAGGAAGGAAGGAAGGAAGGAAGGAAGGAAGGAAGGAAGGAAGGAAGGAAGGAAGGAAGGAAGGAAGGAAGGAAGGAAGGAAGGAAGGAAGGAAGGAAGGAAGGAAGGAAGGAAGGAAGGAAGGAAGGAAGAAGAAGAAAGAAAGAAAGAAAGAAAGAAAGAAAGAAAGAAAGAAAGAAAGAAAGAAAGAAAGAAAGAAAGAAAGAAAGAAAGAAAGAAAGAAAGAAAGAAAGAAAGAAAGAAAGAAAGAAAGAAAGAAAGAAAGAGGGGGAGGGAAGGGGGGGAACAGCAAGGAAGCAATGATAGTTCATGATGCACCTAATAGAAGCTTGACAGCAATTGGTACCTGATTTATATGAACATAGCCAGAACCACTACCTGCTGACACTTGATTATTACAGTCATTTTGTCAAAGTAACTCAAGTTAGAAACACATTATACAGCACTGCAATGAGTCAGACCACAATAACATTCACTGGGCATAGTATTTACAGCAAGCTAATTTGGAATAATGTCCTGCAATGCATAACCAAGGAATTCTGAAGATTTGTAAAGGACAGTATTTCATGCACACAACAAGCTTTTTTTATTAGCTACAGTCCAATTCCATTGGACTGAAAACACACATTTGAGTAACTAAGTAGATGTTACATGAGACAAATGAAGACGGATTGAAATCCTTACCTCATTATTTGTAAATAATGTATTTGTAAACCGTTGACAGTTTGTTGCATTACCCAGGTCAAGCTGTGGAGCTTTATCTACACTGATGCTAAAAGCGCAAGAAACACCTAAGAATAGGTATAACATCCAGTGGTGCAAATCACTAATTAAAACACAAAATGACAGACAAAATAAAATGGAAATTTCACTACAAAATGTCAGGTCGCTAAAATCTTTCACTAAACACAACAGTGCCATAATATCACATTCAGACAATAAGGTACAATAACAAGAGGTGAAGAATACATCAGTTTTTTCTTGCAGAAAATGTTATAGTATGTACAGAGAAAGTACTATATCATATAACATAACTGCTTCTTCTGTAGTAAATACATTTCCTAGACAGATGTCTCCAGAAAGAATCTAGTGAAGCCACCAACAAGGTAATCAGTGACATGCTGTCACCCTTGCAAATGCACCTGTGCTGCTTCATTAGGTGACGTGTTTCTCTCTTGTGGCCAATGGGTCTTCTGTTATCTGACCAGAAGTTCTCTGCAAAGCTTGTAGATATGCCCTAAAAAATTCTGCAGCCACACATAAAAAAATGGGATTAACAGAAAATTAAATATAAAATATCACAGGAGTGAACATTAAGAGCATTAAGTACATTAAGACTCCAACACTCAGAATACCAAGATGATGCTAATTCATGCATGCCTCATTTTGTCCCAGCAGGTGTAAGCACCGTGAAAAATTTAAGTGTTTCTTTTCTCCCACAGCCCTTCCTTCACACTCTGAAAGATGCATGAAGAGCAGCAAAACCAGGGCTGCAGAAAGGATTGGACCCAGAGGTGCTGTACAAACCATCCAACTGAGGCATTTCCTACTTTCAGTGGTTTACAGTTTAAAGCTACCAAACAAACAAGAACAGAAGGTAAAACACAGGCAGAAGAAACTTATGTGTGGTTATGGACCATGTCAGAATATGAAGTAGGACCAGCACTAGTCCTTCTGAACTCCACTTAAAAGTTTACTCTTTAGATGTGGCATCATATAAAAAGTCAGCCACTAGCCAATAACTTGGGTAAATCACAGGATGCCATAAAGATGTCAGTATGGTTCAGGTTGACTTTGAGAACACCAGAATATTCACAGATAAGGAATGCTTCATCCCAGGCTCACAAGCCTTGCAGACTCAATGCTAAAGAAAACTAGATTTGCTCTGAGTAAAAAGGCCCTGGGTTCATACATACTCGACAGTAATTCAGGTTTTATTCAAATCTTTAAAATAATGACAACTTTTTTTTTAATATCTAAGTAATCCAAAGAAGCAGAGTAGGTGATGATGCCTCCCTCTGGAGAATTATGAGCAATGGCTTATTTCCAGTAATACCACAACAGCAGCCTAAATACATAATGGATTAAAAGTACACTGAAATAGATGATTAACAGACCCATTATGGGCTCCCTAAAGGAACATTTTCTAAAATATTAATATTTAATTGTGGAGGTAGCAGCAGGCTGCAGGGTTTCCCTTCCTTCTTTTCAATGTGTTCTTCTTATCTATCAGTAAAATATTAGAGATAATAAGAAATCATGTACCTGCGTAAACTCTAATAGCAGTAATATGGCAAAGCAGAACAGTAAAAGAAAAAAAAAAGATAGGCCTCAAGCTGTTCATGGGGTCTCTGGTAATTGGAAGAGTCAATGGCTATATGATTCAAGAAAATACCTTCCCAGGAGAAGGAGACTGACTGTCCTGCATTTATACAGCAGCTAACCAACGCTAAGCAGGCTTTCCTTTGCATATTATTGGTGCCAGCCCAATGAGGCAGAAAATTGCATCGTGTCAGTTAATTTCCCAATCTTTGTTTTCATTGTATTAATCTTTTGGCTTTGCTTCACTTTATAATTTGAAGGCTCAGCAAGAAGCAAACCAAATGGAAATTCAGCTTACTTTCATGTCTAGCTGAATGTGGTCGTTGCAGTTTTGGAAAGTTTAATTCTGTGTAATCTCACCCATGAATAATAATCATCTGGTTTTGTATGCAGACATATTAGTGGTTATTAAAGACTGCCTTAAAAATTCTTGGGATTGTGCCCAAAAGTCAGTCACCAAAACATGATTAACAAATAGGTTACAGGAAGAGAGCAGATAGGGGTTTTCTTAAGCAGGTCTGCATGCCCTGTTGCTATACCAAAAAAAAAAAAAAAAAAAAAGCAAAGGCAGCCGAAAACTTCCTGAACTTGAATAATTGAATAATGATTTTAAAGTTTATGGTTCCCAGATTGGTAAGTCAGATGCTGAAGATGTGAAGACACAGCAGTTATCTTGGAAAAAGCACAGGAATGAAATGTGGAGCTCACACTGAGAGATGCCTTTTGCAGGATAATAGTAAATAAAAACTGTAGATTATCTTCGTGTGCTTATAACTAGTTGAGTCACCAAAGGCTCTGTTATACTGCGTACCTCTCAGACAGAAGGGCCCCACAGAGATTTTCTCTTCTGAAGCAGGAACAGATTAGCAGCGCTATCTTCCCCTCTGCTCTGCCCTGGTGAGGGGCATCGCCGTGGTCTACATCATAAGAAAGTCAGTGGATCCATAGGATGCCATGAGAATGATCAGAGTGCTGGAGCACCTCTCCTATGAAAATAAACTGAATGAGGTGAGTTTCTTCAGTGTGGAGAAGTCTGGGGAAACCTCACTGTAACCTATAAAGGGAGTTTATGAGAAAGACAGGTGATGAATTTTTGCCAGGGCCTGCAGTGACAGGGCAAGGGGAAAGAGTTTTAAACTGAAAGAAAGATTTAGATTAAGTACAAGGAAGAAAATTCTCACCATCACAGCGGTTAGACATTGGAATCCAAATACACTGTGGATTCTCTATCCCTAGAAGTGTTCAAAGTCAGGTTGGACAGGGCTTTGACAAACCTGACGCAGTAAAAGCTGTGGAAAAGATGATCTTTAGAGCTCCCTTCCAACTCAAACCATTTTGTGATCCCACAGAGAATTGCCTTACCTCCACTTGGTACACTGTGACAGGGCAAAATGAAGACCAGGTCCCAAATCTGGGCTCCCAGTTCACCATCTTCCTTAGAGGAGCGTGCTGAATACTTGTAAAAGGTCTGAAGACTCACTCTATTGCTCTTTGGTGTCTTATGAGCATTGTTCTCATTTTCATTTATTGAACAACTATGAAGACACATTGTAAATTTATACAGCAAATCTGATATGTATTTCATGCTGTGGTCATGTGATTCCCAGTTCATCCAAATAAGATTCATGAACAATATCTGATGAATAAAGCTACTCTAAAAATGAGATGTCTTTTTCATGATTCTGTTTCTGTTTATTACAATAAAAAAGTTTTGCTTTTTTTTTCAACCAGAATCTCTTGCAGTCATAATGAAGAGTTTAAAGGTTCCCTTACTCAGATCTCCAAGTCCTGCCAAGAAAAGTTTAGGGATTTTTGTGCCGTTTTCCATTTGTAAGAAGTTTCCACATTTGCAAGGCACCTGATTCACATAAGGAGAACACATATGAGGTACAGCTTAAAAAATAAAATAAAATAAAAATAAAATAAAATAAATAAAAGAGGAAATATCTTTTTTAATTTTCATGACATGGAATACAAAGGAATGGCATCATGAGCTAAATCCTGCACTTCTATACTGTTTTCCATTTCTCAACAAGAGACAGAAAACAACTCCGACCTACTACTAAGTGACCAATGGCAAACAGGAGAAATGTGCTATGAAGAGCTGAAAAGAAACCACTATCTGACATGAGACTTGTGAAAGTCAAATTTCATTACAGAAGTTTAGCCAATGTATTTCATCCTTGTCAGGATGAGTATCACTGCAGAGTTACTTTCCTCTTTCTCCAAAAAGTACCCATGGAACATTTCAGGAAACTGATTTAAACTTGAGACTCCAAACTTACTCTGCTGCTATTTGCTCCACTGCTGTCCCGTGAATGAGAGACACACCTCCCCTATAGAGAGATGCAATTGTTTTTTGATACTACAGCCTGTTACAAGATTCTACAACTAAACATGTGGCAAAGTATCTGCTTATCATCAGAAAGTAGATAAGATGCATTCATGCCTCTTGTAAAATGTTCATCATTAACGGAGATGCATTTTGCAGTTTACAATTATATTCTCAAGCATCAGGTTTTGAAAAACACTTCAGGAAAGTTCAGGCAAACTTCACTGGTCAACCACACCCCAAATGAGCTAGAAGTTATTGGGCTTGATGAAAATATCAGGAAATTCTTTATCTACTATATTACAGTGCACCCTCAGCAAGTTCACTGATGACATCAAGCTGAGCGGTGCGGTTGACATGATGGAAGGAAGGGATGCCATTCAGAGGGACCTCGAGAGGCTAGAAAGGTGGGCCCGGGTGAACCTGATGGGGTTCAACACAGCAAAGTGCAAAGTTTTGCACTTAGGCTGGAGGAATCCCAGGCATCCGTACAAGCTGGAAGGAGTGGTCCTTGAAAGCAGCCCTGCAGAGAAGGACCTGGGGGTCCTGATGGATGAAAAACTTAATATGAGCCAACAGTGTGCTCTTGCGGCTCAGAGGGCAAATGGTATCCTGGGGTCCATCAAAAGCGGGGTGGCCAGCAGGGACAGGGAGGTGATTGTCCCCCTCTACTCTGCTCTTGTGAGGCCCCATCTGGAATACTGTGTGCAAGTGTGGAGCCCGTAGTACAAAAAAGATAGGGAGTTGTTGGAGAGGGTCCAGAGGAGAGCCACTAGGATGATCAGGGGACTGGAGCACTCCCCTATGAGGACAGGCTGAGGGAGCTGGGCTTGTTCAGCCTGGAGAAAAGAAGGCTGCAGGGTGACCTCATTGCAGCCTTTCAGTACCTAAAGGGAGCCCACAAACAGGAGGGGAATCAACTCTTTGAAAGGGTTGATATGTGTAGGACAAGGGGAAATGGTTTTAAGTTGAGGGAGGGGAGATTTAGGTCGGACATCAGGGGGAAATTCTTTACCTAGAGAGTGGTGAGGTGCTAGAACAGGCTGCCCAGAGAGGTTGTGGATGCCCTGTTCTTGGAGGTGTTCAAGGCCAGATTGGATGGGGCCCTGGGCAGCCTGGTTTAGCATTAAACGTGGAGGTTGGTAGCCCTGCATGTGGCAGGGGGGTTGGAGATTCATAATCCTTGAGGTCCCTTCCAACCCAGGCCATTCTGTGATTCTGTGATTCTGTGATTATTTTATTTTTTAACATTCTGACTTCCAATTGTCAAAAAACACAACCTGATTCAACAAAATGTAATTGAGGAAATAGATGGACGATTGTCAAACACTATTATACGGCACAGATTGAAAGTCTTCTTTCATAAAGGTTGATGTGTTTCTGAAAGTTAATTACTAGTATTTTGTGCAAACTGTCAAGGAGTTTTCATAGCCAGGAGCTGATATGAATATATTGCTGATATTTAACCACAGAACTGAGTGAAGAGAGAACACATATTGAGACAATTAATTGTAAGTGACAGTTATGAGTCCTGAAGTTGGCAATTTCTGGGCTTTTTCTACATTTGACATCACTTTTCAGTGGATTTTATTCTTTCTGTAGAATGCTTTTCTGTGTAACTTGTCCAAAAACTTGATTCTTCTAGTTATGGTGATTTGATGCAGAAAGGACACATCCTTTCTTTTTGAAAATTTGGCTGCAGAAGTAGAGAGGATATTTGGGGGCTGCATTGCTGGAGGATAAATAAAGCACGTCTTTCCCTCTTCCCACTTGCGAGGACTCCGGGATGAATCCATCAATCTTCAAACATTTCTCTTTCCACACTTCTCATAAGACATGGGTAAAATATCTCTGTTTAGCTCTAGTCTACCATATTGACAAACCTGCCAGAAAGGAAGAGTTTTAAATACTGACTTTTTCTAGCACTGGAGCGTATACAGTATATCTCCACTTCAGGTGACAGCAGATGGAGCAGATGAGCCTGTGCCCCACCAGCAGCAGAGGAGAGAGGCAAAGGTCTAGCAGTGCCATGTGTGGAGGATGCAAGAAGGATGTAAGATAGCTCTAATATAGAAGGTTTTCTGCTATGGCTAGGCAAAGATGTTAATGGGGAAAGTGCAAGAACTGAAGAACTGTGCTTCCCAAAAGCTTTTCCCAATGACCTCACTTGACAGTTAATTTATATCTTCATGAAGATTTGTATGTGTAGACATGTTCATTGATAAACCTTAAAGCTACCATGAATTCACAAATATAACTACTGCAACTAACTGCACAAGGAATAGTAATGAAGAAAAAAAAAAAAAAATGACATTAGGATGCTTATGGACACCTGATGTAAAAGAATAAAGGATGATGCAAAACGTTAAATAAACTAAATACGCTGTCAGACATCAACATGTTATACAATACATTAATCTTTATGACAGATTACATGCAGATCAAAATACTGTAGACTATCTTAATAAGCACGCTTACATTAATTAAATAATTACAATGGGAAAGTTGTTGACAAAAAAAAGGTCTTGAGAAGTCATTAATACTGTAATTATGTAGGAATTTTTTTCTTCACTGTGTCAATCATTCTTATTATTCAGACTGGATTAAGTGAAAAAATGAAAACAGATTTGGCTGTCCAGTCTTCTAAGCCAAACGAATTAGCAGAGTCTTATCTGGTTCCAGAATTAAGGGGTGTCATCTTTTTTATTTCAAGTCCAATCCCCTGAACTGTTAGCAAATCATTTAACAATCATTTAAGTCCTAATCAGTTAACAGATGGTCTTCTTAATGCACCACAAGTCACAGAACATTGCTAACAATCTTAACAGCTCATACCATGAAAAAAAAAAAGGTGAACTACAATGGTCCCCATGATAGCAGGATATTCATCAAGTGGTAAAATCCTACTGACGGAAGCAACAATGAAGAAGCAACAACACAATGCCCACATTTGCAGAGAAAGTTCGAAGTTAACACTAAGAAAATGTATATAAAATTATTGTCATTTTTTAATCCTTTTGTCTCTGGAGTTTAAATTCATCTATAACAGTCACTGACAGTATGCTTTGGCATACATAAAAACGTAAGTTGTTGCTCACCAATCCAGAGATAAAGGTTCAAAGAGTTGATACTAAGGACAAAATTCAGTCTCACACAGCAGCTTTCAAAGTATTTGCAATGGAAATTACAGCTGTTTCCAAACTTTGTATCTAATTCCTCTTCTAAAGTCAAAACTCTCTTATTTTCCCATATCCATCTTCTGGATGGACTATAAGGGCTTTGATTTTGTGTTGGTTGTTTGTTTGTTTTAAATTTTTGTAACATTCTGTGGGAGACAAGAAGTAGATGTTACAACCAACAGCAATTAAAATGGTATTTTGTGGTTTGCTGTGTTTTCAGAATGTTATATGGGGACATTTGCTTTTAAATTTCCACAAGTTGCAGAATATTTTCCAACTTTCCTACTGCTTTAACACTGCCTTAAATAGTTGATGTGGCAGAATAGCTTCAAGCATTCAAATATTGAAGAATCCTGAGGAACAGTTTTAGGTTGTTCAACACCATGCCCCTGAGAAAACTGTAGCCCTGCAATGTCAATAGAAATGATCTTTTTATTTGTCTGGACTTTCAATCAGGCCCTAAAAGTATAGTTTCAGCCCCAACTAATTGGCTTAGATGAATGGAGCTCATGGTTACATTGCCCAAAGTACTGCACCCATAATGCACTTCCACGAGGTCTGGATATTATCCACAAGGCCTGGTATTAGCGCTGATACCCTGCACCACCTGGGGCTCTGGACTTTCCCACTTCATTTCAGGAGGTCTGTCAGGTTTGACAGCACCAGTAATCTCAAAACAGTAAGGGATTTCTGATGAGAACGAGAATGAGAGAGATACTAAGATTGTGGCTACAGGCAAGTGCTATCTTATTACTCCACAAATAGTCAAATTTTGGCACCTCTGCCTGGCATTGGCCCCCTCCAAGAGAAGACAGGAATTTATCTGCTTGAAATCATGGAAACCAATGCCAGAACCACAAGCTGGAAGCAGGCTGGTTGTTCTGACTGCACCCACATACCAGGGAGTACCTTCAATCACTGTTCAAATTCCCTCTGAGATCAGACAAAAACATAAGGAGCAATGATGGCACGATGTGAGAATCCTCAACGCAGACAAAGTCAGGGTGTTTCTTTCCATCTCCAGAAGGTATACGTCAGCTCCTGGCAGTGTTGGAGCCCACATGCACAGACAACACTCTCACTCTGACATATGGGGAAGACAAAGCAGGTGTTTTCAGGGAGCAGTGAGTATATTGGTAGGATTGAGAAGCAGCTCCATGCTGCCAAGCACCATAATAGAAGTCATATCCAGCAGGAAGGAAGGAAAGGAAGAACAAGAAGTTAGAGCCACCTGGAGCTGTACAGAGACTGAAAGAAGTACAAGTTGAAAAGCATAACCTCTCAGCTAGAAAGAATTTGGTAGCTATGAATTAGGAAGGGATCTGAACTCAGTGTTTATGCAAAGAATTTGGACAACCATTTGGAACAAACATTTGGAGTTTGCATTTAAAGTTAAATTGGGAGAGACAGCAAATAATAAGAAACAATACAGAAAGATAAAGAAGGTCTTAGAGCAAATATTTTAAATACCAACACAGCTAATAAATGCAAATGAAGTTCAGTGCAGATAAGCACAGAATTATGAGTCTGAAAGCAAAGAATAAAAAGCAGGAACTATCTGCTTAGTGGCAATCAGCTGCACTGTAATGACCAAGAATGAGATCTGAGGAATTATTGTGAAAGAAATCCCTAAAGCTTTCAGCCCAATGAGAAAAAATGATTGAAACAAACAAGATGATAGGCTTTATTAAACTACCGGAATATAATGCTCAGTTTCCACAGTGTGAAGAGTAGGAATGAAGTACACCAAAATATGAGGATTAAAACCAAAAAGAAGCTGCATTAACCTCATAGATTAAGATGGATTTTTGCCCTTGGCTTCTGTCTGGAACCTGAATTTTCTCAATTATTTTGCTCCTTTGTTACCATAATGTCCTCTTTTATTATTTCACTTCCTTTTATTATTTTTTAATCTGTCATATAAAACTTTATGAGAAACCTAGCTAAGAAAGGACAATATCTCCTTCAAAATCGCCACAATCTATTGTTCAGGTCAGGTAGATTTTTAAAACATAAATCCCAATTCTACCTTGGATGCCTGCCTAGATTACCAGATGACCTCAGAATTATGGGCAAGAACAAAATTAAAAGCAGTATTATTGCAGAGTCTGGGACAAGGCAGCAAGCTTTGAGAAAGACAAGAGAGAAAGACTAGCACTGGCAAAGGTCTGGTATGGAAGTAACACCAGAGCTTTATACAGAGGGAAACCATCAGTCCAGCATGTCATCTCTCACCTCAGGTCCTACAGTACTGGCTGAGCAGCTCTTGGCAGCCACTCATATCTCCTGGTACAATCTTATGGCTCTTCATCATCATCCCTCATCCTCATTGCTGACTCTAAGTACATGGTGGAACATATGCATGGGCAAAATCTACCAAGGGGTTGAGAACACAGCAAAATACAACAGCATTTTCTCAGGACTTTTACATGCCCCTAAGTAAAAAATTTTGCTTGAGGACACCTAAATCCAGATCAGTTGTCTTTGTAACAGTTTTCACATCACCTTTCAATCTCATGGAAAATTTTAGCATCCACACAATCTTGTGGCAAGAAACTCCATGGGCCCACCCATAGAAGGACATTTTATCTACTTGAGGTCTTCCTAGTGATGAACAAAACAGAAAACAGTTTTTTTTGCTTTTTTATGGTTCAGTACCCTGCCTCAGTAGTGTTCAGTTTTTGGGCCACAATAGCACTTCAGTTTTTTCAACAGAAGTTGTTCTCAGACTGCTGATCTTAATCATAGCTTTGACAGCAAAAAAAGACAACTGCATCAAGCATGGACTCCTGCCTTTCCATCATCATTTTTGTGTTCAGTCTGCTTCTGCAGGTTGCCAACACCATTTAACTTGTCCTTCACATTGCTGCTCTCCCCTCCTCATTTAGTTTCAGCTTTAATAGGATATTTCCTATTCATCAAGTAGGACAATAGCAATAGCATTGACTTGTAACTGAATAAGAATGCAGCCCTACAGTTCCCTGTACACTTCCCCTGGCTCTAGGATCATTTCAGGCTAATCTATAGGTATCCTAGTGCCTAACTTCCTGCTGAACAACAGAAGCAGTAAATTCAAAAGTTTGAACTTCAAATAACTATTCTGCACCTTCCAAAAACTTAATTGGGCTGTACCTGAATCTGCAGTGTAAAGGAATAAGCAGAAAGACTTCCGACATTCCACTTTGACAACATTTTCAGTCTACAGCTTTTCTGCTCTATTGAGTAACACACCAACTTGAGTAACACCCTTTCCTTGGGCATCATCTCCTCCAGAAACTGTGCCTGAGGAATGATTTCTTGCTGGTCCCAATGATTCCTGCCAGCCAAGTCAATTCTTCTCTTGTAGAAGAATAACAAGAAGCTAAAATGACAGTGACTCAGCAGTGATGTGATCAGGGTTCAAACAGGGTACAAGTGCAGGTCCCCCATAGCCCAGAATTATTGCAAACACCTCCTCTTGTCTTTCCTACAGATTGCTGTTTTCAGATGGATTCCTGCATAATTGTACATTCCAGGAAATACTGCCTCTCATTCTGTTCTAATCCTTCTGTTTTGGTCAGTTCAGTGTATGAGAGCTCAAATTGAACATTTTCAGACTGTCACAAAGGTTAAAAAACCTATTTACTACAAATGAGACTCTCACTTGCAGAAGATGCCAGGCTCCTCCAGACACAGCAGGGCTTCGGTGTTTATTCAGAGCTCTGAAAACAGCCATACTGAGAAGCACGGTGCTCTTGAGGTGAAGGTACTGCACTCTTCTGCCAGCATAAGCCCAAAACCTGTGAGGACAACCACCTGAGCATTTCTAGAGGGCGCAAAGCCTCCATAAAATGTTCCAGTGCTTTGCCTAGGCTTTTGCAATACAATAGTATTGAGCAGCTTTCTTTACCCCTTTGAGTCCCAGTCCAGACAACAGACAGATGCCATAGTAATTCCACATCACCACTAAACTGCCCCAAGGGGAGCAGACCCAGAGGAGAGAGGTGATGCTGGGGGCCAGGGAAGGTTTGACACCCTTAGAACTTCTTGAGCACAGCTCTGCCTTTAGGTCATTGACTTTGTGACTTTCTCCACATGGAGGGAAAAAAAAAAAAAGGAGAAAAGGACATGGTAAACTGAAGTATTTGAAAAATACACCCTTACTAGCCTCTCATGGGCAGAATCAGCTGAACTCTGATGCAAAACTACTTTCTGCCAAACTGCATGAAAGCATCATAAGAACTCATTTTATCTCCATTCTCCAGATTTATTGCAGAGATGCCCTCTCCTACTTCCACTCCAAAAAGCATTCCCATTATAACCCGCCTCCCTTTTTCAAAGATTTTAACTCATTTCCATATGCGCATGATGCTGCAGCTTGGCATACAAAGTCTTCGGTCCAGATGTGATGTTTTTTTAAAGAGGCAAAAATGCTTTCTTCAGTTTTTGATTTACAGACACATAAAAACTATAAGATTTACACTTTAAAGAGCCAGAAAGAGTACCTGAAAAAAAAACAGAAATGATTGAATCCAGGAGGGAAATGAACTATCCCAGATTTTAATCCTGGAATCACCTACTTGAAAGGCAAAATATTTTTTTGCAGACCTCATTTTCAGAGCATCCTTCTTTTTTAAATATTGGAAAAGCTAAATTGATCCCACCCGCAATAAAGCTGTTGGGGGGTAACAAAGTAGGAACAAATGATTTTTGCCTGTAATATGTGGTATAATGGAACAGTTGTGGTATTTGCAGTTATGACTCAAGGAGTTGCAAAGCATGACTAAAAAACCAAATATCACATCACCTGACAAAGACGTCAGCAAAACAGGATGCTAGCAAAGATGGTATTACATGCAAAAGGTAATGGCATCTGAAAAGTAAGGAACTCTGTGGGATGGCATGATGGTCAACCTTTTTGGAAGTACTGCTGATAACAAACTGTCCGTACACCCACACAGGCAGTTTTCTGTCTGTGAGCTGAGCCCAGTGTAATGTCCCAGGAGCTCCAGTATAGCCAACTCAACCCAGTAATGAGAAGCAAAATCCGCTTTTCTCCAGTGCTCCAGCCAATTCCAAAGGGGCTGTACATGGCATCAAGCAAAGCAAGATCTACCTCTGCTTTCTATCATTATCACCTGCATTCATCCCCAGCTGTTTAAACCATGAGACATACAAGTGGGAACTGTGGGAGTTCCTTTGCGGGCATTTAGCCTTTGGGTCCTTGAAGCTTAGAGAAACATCCCAAGCTCTGAGCTGCTAAGGCTGCCTAACACTCAGCATCATATCCTCTGACCCCCTCTTCCCTCTGCCTTTCAGCACAGCACATGGATTGAAATTTTCTTTCAGCTATTTCAAGAGCCATGCCAAAAACTGGATGTTTTACTAAAGCTACATGTTGTAAAATTGCTGCCTCAGACTTTGCCTCTTGCTCAGAGGTGATCCAAGCAAGGTAAATAGGACCTTCACATGGAGACAAGTTCAAAAGTCAGATTAGTGATTTCAGTAGCAAACCAAAACTGGTCAAGACACTTTTTGTAGTTTTATTAATTGTTTCTTGGAAGTTGAGAAATAGAAGAGATAAAATAATGACTGCTTCATTGTTTTTCTGATAGATTGCCTGAAAGATCTGACATATTTTAAAAGGAGATTGTAATTGAACATTTTAGATGTACCTTGGCATTATTTTAGAATAGATTCTAGAAAACATTTAGATTATTGAGACATAAAAGAAGAGTGTGAGCTGATGGAAGAACAGAGCATCATCGCAGTTTTCTTTTTAAGGGGGCTTGAAAACCAGCAGTTTGGTAACTGCTTGATAGAGATGTTTTAGTATGAGCTTCAGAATATTCAATGTGGGACCTCCTCAATCTGCTTTGCAATGAGCAAGGAACATGGGGACGAATACAAACAAAGGTGCAAAGTTTTAACAACCCAGGAAAAGGGTAACTAAAAGTACATTAAAAAAAAAAATACACATTGTATTTGTCTTTAGGTTCTTGTTACATTTTCTCTTTATGTTTGTAAGTGCTTTTTCAGGCAGTATTCTCACTACCTGTCTCCTGCAGCTGTGAAGGTTTTGTTATTCTCACTTGACAGTGCTTAAAATGATCCCCCAGTATATGGCTCAATGGAGGAAAATGAGATGTAAGTGAAGAAAATGAAGGGCAAAGCAACAGTTTATTTTGCAATCTTGCTCTTCAAAAAATAAAAATAAAACCCACTGAGAACAGAATAATTCAAAAGTCAGGCTGCTCAGCATCGTCTGCTGTCCTTATTCCACTGCACAAGCTCAGCTGTGAGCAGGGGCTTTTCTTCCAGAGCAACGAATCTTGCAATAATACATGAGTCTAGTCTATTTACTTTCCCTCATAAACTGCCACCGTTGAGAACATCCAAATATGTTCCTATATTCTCTTTCACCAAAAACAGTTCTAAAAAAGCAGAATATAAGTTTAAAGAAGGACTCAAATACTACATCTCTATGGCTGTAAAGCACTGTCTGCATGAGGTATGCTACACTGACGTTGCCGCTGAGCTGGAGAGACCTGCAATGCAGTAAATGTTTGATGTGAAATGAAAGGCTAGGAAGGTATTCATTTCCCTTACATGTACTCAAAGCATTTCATATTTCAACATACTTATAAACATGCCCTTGTTTCAGGCTTTTAGAAAAAACAAGCACAGTTTACTACTAAATGACTACTATCTGCAAGTGGCAATTCCAGCTAGCAGCCTGTAATTTGTCAGGGACAGATAACAGAACACTGTTATATTGCACCTGCTTAATCCAAGCTCCATTTATCTCGTGTGCATGTCAGCGTAGCCCAGAGATGTAAGCGGTAACAAATCTCATGGCATATGTGTGCATGCTGTTGTCTTGCTCATCAGATTGTATTGTGTTTTTTTAAGCCTCATACACAACGTTCTACCAAGATTTGCTGACTATAGAATATACCTTTGAACTCTGGGACAGCTGAAACTTAATGGAACCTTCAACTCTCATTCAGCTGTTTTGAGAGAGGTAATGAGAGAGGGAAGACATTTTTCTAAACAAATGAGTTTTCATATTGGAAATAGTCTACTTTATGTTTTAATGCGTCATGGCAGAACATTAAAGTGTGCTGTGAAGGCTTTTAAAAAAGAGAATATTGCCATTTGTGGTTAGTCACCATCCACAGCCCATTATTTGAAGGAAAATATTACCCACTAATGGCAGCACATAGGAAATTGCTCCCTTGATAGAAATGGTTTACAGCAAGTAGGAAACAACTTTGGAATGGAGGCTGGCTAATAGCTTTACCTTGTCTCTGCAACTTTCTATATTCTTCTTTGCTTTACTGCAAAGTTGACTCCTTAATAGGAAAAAGGCTTTATCAGAGAGTACTACTTATTCACACAGCTTCTGTGAGCAGTGGAAATAAATCATTATAAGTTGAAAATGTTTCTTGAAGACCATTAAATGCACCCTTCTAAATTGCTCCATTAGGTATGATTATTTTATTTATTTCCAGCTTTAGCTTTCTCAGTTTGTATCTCATTTGCTTGCCCTAAGGATCTAACTTGTAATTTATCATATCAAAATCACCCAGCCCATTCTAAGTATAAATTATGTAAATGATAAAATTCATTTTTAGTAAATATGAGGTAAGTTCAGAGTGCCCAGACTTCTTTATTAGCAGGAAAACACTACATATAATAGCATAGATCTGGCATTAAATCTGGATGCTGCACATCTCAGTCCATCAACAGAAATTGCAAAATGCAGAGGTTTAAGAACATATTTTTCAAAGATTTAACTGTATAAATTTCTAGCACGCCACAGAAAACACATTCGCACATTTTTCCATATTGTCTTTCATTTGACTAGTTCAAGTGGCTTTTGAGGTGCTAAGGCATTAGCAAAAAAAAAAAAAATGGTTGACAAACTATTAAATGAGATTTCTTTCTCTGTTCATATCCATTTGAGTTTATGTACTCTATACAGAATCCAACAGTTTTTCCCAGGGCAGCCATGGGAGTCTATCCAAAGTGCTGGCCCTGGCTTGCTTTGAACTAATTCACACAATGAACTTCAGAGTGTGTTGATATGTGCAGAAAGTTAAGCCATTTGTTATGTCCAGCCCTAGTCCTTCTCCTAAAGAGTTTGGTGAGGCTAGAGAACAAGCCATAGGCAAAAATACCTGATAGCTGGTAATACTGTAAATCTCTGCCTTCTTTCTGTGGGAGTGCAGTCAATCCTGGAAGCGGAGGTCAAGGGATACCCGTCCATGCAAGCAGAACTCACAGGAGCTGACGTGCAATTCTGAGCACGTATCAAGCTTTCTGTCTTTCTGGGTGCCCCAGGGAAAAAAAAATATATCGTTATTCACCCAGTAAAATTAGCAATATGCTTAAGTCACACTCATTCCATTCATGGTCATTTGGATTATGACATCCAGTGTTTTGGGTAGAGATACACTGTCCTTGGCAGCCTGAATCACCAGATTATGTTCCAGCTGAGTACCTCTAGACTGTCTATTCAGAAGAAAAGTTCTCAGAGTCAAGCCTGATAAATACATGACTGTCTTCATGTGTATGCAAATAGACATATATTCTACCAGCTGTCTGCACAGCTGATACATTTGCTAGCCAATAGCACAAATAATATCAGAGCTTGTCTCTTTTAGCTTGGGATAGTGGGGAAAAAAAAAACCAACCATGTTAATTCATTTAAGCATCCTTCCTGGGCAGGAGCATGTGCAGGTGCAACCCTCTTCCTACACTACAAGCTTATTCCTCCAAAGTCAGTGCTTGCAGTCAGTTGAAGGCTGAACCGAAACGATCACTTCTGCAGTGGGATGGACAAGTTAATACCCTGCCAGTGACAGGAACAGCAAGAAGCTGAGCTCTCCCAATAAATTCTCCCCACCTAGTAGGAACAGGCTGTTAGCTGTCTGCATAAGTTATCCCCACAATCTGTAAAATAAGGAGATTCTACCTGCCCACCCTTCACATCCTGAATATATTGTAACAGTAGGACATAACTCAGTTGCTGGAGATTAAAACCATAATTCAGATGCCCAAGTACTTTATAGGTGAATTAAACCTGTGTTTGAATTTTGTCTGTTAAGCGTTTCAGCTGAAAGGGAATGAGAAAGTTGCATAATTTATTATTTAATGTTTTCAGCAAACCTCACTAACATACTGAAAATCAAAGAGTTTGCATGAGACTCATATGTAGACAGGAGTTATAAAAAGACTGTGCCTCCTTTTATGGCGATGCAGATGCAATAAGAAGACTGTTGTATAAAGCCGTTTTCTGTGTAGTAGCTCATTTAAAGACTGAAGAACACTTCACTAAGTCTTCTTTAACACCAAGGTGTACAGGACAAAATTTGGTCATTCAGTGACTCTAGATGGAGAGCATGTCTCATACAAGCTTTCAAACTCTGGTGCTACTTTTTTCTTACTTCTCTTCACAATATGACACTTGCCTATTTCCTTAGTAAATATGAGTTTCTTTAACATCCCTCAAAAAAGATGAAACAAATACACTCCTTCATGCTTTTCTCTGGAACATCTTCCTAGTGAGGTACCTATTCTGCTAGTTCTCATTTTCTATCAGCTAGAAGTTTACTTGCACCATGTTGGATTCCAAGAGGAGCTATAACGAAATCTTCTCAATTTTTCTTCTTGCACAATATTTAAAACTACTAAAAGCATAAAACCCAGATACTGTCACCACCCAAAACATTCACCATCTATTCAACCTTTAAAATTTATGTATTAAACACCAGCATTGCATCCCAGAGCATTTCCACATACTTTTTGCAGTGGTATAAGTATCATTCCTTGCTGAGATGCAATTACCCTCTCATACTGCTCAGCCCTTTTAGGAAGCAGAATGAATATATGTACCAGCTCAATGCATTATGCAAATACAGAATCAAGTAAATATTTGGCTTCACAATGCCATGCAACAATCTTATAATCACATAATCACAGAATGGATTGGGCTGGAAGGGACCTCAAGGATCATCAATTTCCAATCCCCATGCCACAGATAGAGTTGCCAGCTGCTAGATCAAGTACTAGACCAGGTTGGCCATGGCCCCATCCAACCTGGACTTCAACACCTTCAGGGACAGGGCATCTGCTACCTCTCTAGGCAATGTGTTCCAGCACCTCACCATTCTCTCAGTAAGATGCTTCCCGCTGACATCTAATCTAAATCTCCCTTCCTCTAGTTTAAAATCATTCCCGCTTGTCCTATTGTTATCTGTTCATGTAAAAAGTTGATTTCCCTCATGTTTATAAACTCCCTTTAAATATTGGAAGGCTATAATGAGGTCTCCCCACAGACATTCCTTAATTCAAAACACTCCAATTTATAACCCAAGACCCTGAAAAGGTCTTTGATTCCAGTGACAAAAGGCAGAAGTTGATATCATCACAGGCGAATTACTGGGTTATTCAACACTTTCTCTATCACCAGGCGTGTAACTTTACACATCAGATGTTGCCAGCAGGCTTGTAGGATGCTAACTTGCTCACTGTCTAGAGACAACAGTAATGACAGTGACAGGCCAGCTGTTTAAGAGGGAAAAAAAGCAGCAATCCTAGCTCTGAGGGCCCCTTTCTATATAGGGGCATTAGATGTCTGGAAAGCAGCAGGGAATCAACTATAAAATTCTGTAGACTCCAGTTCAATCGAGGGACCCTGTGGGATACCAGTGGTTTGTGACAGAACTGATTATCAGATGGGATGGGAAAAATGCACAGATAATTGATTGAAGCAACATTTATACCCATGTAACCTTCCAGTTCTCTACTAATACTTAAAGGAGAAATAGAGCTACCAATAATGATTACATCGCTTTTCATCCCATAAGATCTTTGGATGCTTTTCAGACTGCAAGATTGCTCATCCACTGCTGAATTACAGCTGGCTACTAGAACCATTTTGTAGCATTATACAATAGCTATTATGAATGAAATGAAGAATAAACTTCTCCTATTGATCCAGCAGTAGGAACCTTCAATAGATAGAATGTAATTGCCCGAACTAACACAGAGAAAGGTTGAAAAATTGTAGTAACTATGAGTATGAAAACACTAAGTTAGCAAAGTTAGCCTTGAAACAGCCAAAAAATCTCTGGGAAAAGTTAGAGGACATGAGTGATCAACACTAAAGCTTTAGTATCACATCAGGGAGCGAGGGAAAAACAAACCTCAGCTCTACTCAATTATCCAACTCTTATTCCCCCTCAGATATAGCATCCTTTCCAGTCAAAGCCATCAGTCTCTGGTCTTTTCACAGTAATAAATTGTGACTTTATATGCAAATATAATTAACTTGGCCCAAATAAATAGAATGAAAAATGAAGATATGGAAATCACCTTTCCAGAACACAATCTCCTTTGTCCTGCCTCTTAGGACCTTTTTGGGTGAGAATTCTAACTCATTCTCTGGCTCCAAATGAAGTCCTGGCCAAACAGTAACATAGCCTGGAAAAACCCAAGACTGGCATTTCACAGCATCTGCCTCATTCCAAAATGAAACAAGGGATCTGAACATAGCTTCTGGAAACTTTCACTCTAAAGAATAGATATTAGAAAGAAATTATTTACTGTGAGGATGGTGAGATGCTGGAACAGGTTGCCCAGAGAGGTTGTGAATGCCCCCTCCCTGACGTATTCAAGGCCAGGATGGATAGGACTGTGAGCAGCCTGGTCTAGAGGGAAGTGTCCCTGCCTATAGAAAGTGGGTTGGAACTAGAAGAACTTAAAGGTCCCTTCCAAACCAATGGTGTGGTTATTCTATGATTCTATGATTCTGTGAAAGAGTCCAGTGGAGGGCCACCAAATGCTTGGATTGGAGCACCTCTGCTGCAAGGAGAGGCTGAGAGAGCTGGGTCTGCTCAGCCTGGAGAAGAGGTGGCTCAGAGGGATCTCATCAATGTGTTCAAATACCTGCAGGAAGGGTGCAACACAAGTAGAGCCAGGCTCTTTTTAGTGGTGCCCAAAAACAAGAGAAAACGGGCTTGTGCTAGACTGGAACACAGTAGGCTCCCCTTGAGCACCAGGCAGCACTGCTGAGCTGTGCAGGTCACAGAGCACTGGCAAAGGTTGCCCAGAGAGTCTCCCCCATGAGATCTTCAGAATCCACCTGGATGTGGGCCTGGGCACTGTGCTTTGGGTGTTCCTGCTTGGCAAGGAGTGTTCCTGATTGGCAAGAGTTGGGCCCATCTTGTCCAGAGGTCCCTTCACACCTCATCTATTTGGTGATGCTGTGATTATGCTGTGATTCATCTCATTGCCCTCATTTTTACCCCCTCCCTCCTTGGCTTTCTGACATACCTATTTTTATGGTTCTTGGTCACAGTTTTGTAAGCTGCTCATGGGGTCAGAAAGGCAGGCTGCCTAATTGGACAGGGAGGAAAAGAAATAATATTGATATATGATACTATCATGATGCAGTTGGTGTCCACATAAAGGATTGTGCTGGTAATTGATCCAAAGTCACATCTGTAACTGGCATAATTCCATTTTTATAGCAGATCTGCCTTAGTAGCGTAGAAGAGCTCTGAGAAGCTGTTGTGAGAGATGAAAGTGCTAAATTTTTTTTAAATGGCACCTAAGGAATAGGCTGCAGGGGCAAGGAGGAGTGGGGTGGAAGCTCCTCAGCTCACATTTGAGGCTAAATGTTCAGCATATTGGTTTCCCAGCATCACTGAATTGATGTAGACCTGCTTCTCTGCCCTCTTTCAAGACAGTATTTTGTTTTCTATATCTGAAATCATTCCTGGCTCACCTTCTGAAGACCTTTCTAGCTCAATCTACAAAGCCTTTTGCAACACACTGTTCCTCAGTGAAAAGCTATTTGAAAAGGCAATGAATCGTGAAGTGGTCTGATAAATACTTGGCAGAGGAAAGATGCTCCAGTGCTTGGGCAGCTAGGCTGGGATTTCAATGATCAAGTTGAAGAGTTTTCTTTTCCTCTTTTTTTTTTCCTCCTCTCTGCAGCAGATTTCAAATAAACTTGGGCATGTTATTTAACCTTACTTTCTAGTTCATGGAAGTGTTGTGGACATGACCACTGAGATAAACACTGATAACAGCAGTTATCACTGTTTCTTAAAAAAAAAAAAACAAAATTGTTCTATTATTTTTATTTCTATTTTTTCTTAAATACACTGTCAATTTTATTTTTCCATATTCTTTCCCAAGATGAATTAAAACAGTCTCAACTTTCATGAATCTTGGGAAAACCTTCCTTACTACTGCTCTCCAGTTAACAACTTATGGCAAGGTTTTGCCAAGGACACTATTGTGTTAATCTTTGCAGAGTGACGGATTGAACA
Organism: Lagopus muta; assembly: GCF_023343835.1. NCBI lineage: Eukaryota > Metazoa > Chordata > Aves > Galliformes > Phasianidae > Lagopus > Lagopus muta. The sequence continues at coordinate 41,695,352 of NC_064434.1, forward strand.
ATTGTTTCTATTTATTAATCTCTGATCACTTCAAGGAGCATTTGAATCTATGGAAAATGATAATAATAAAGAAATGATGCTTGACAACTGTCTCCCTTTAGAGCTATAGATGCTGAACTGTACAATCAGATAGGCATGACAACTTGAAGAGGTCAGTTGTTGACAGAGAGCTTTCTGCGTAGCACATGTAATTGCAGAAGTACTGTTTGTCTTCCTGTTGATTCATTACTATCATTTTCTGTTCAATTTCAATGTCATTTTACTTATCCCAATTTCATTTCATGATCCAGAAAGGCACTTGCTATTAGCACAGGTAAGAGGTATTTTTCATAGCACTTATCTGCTGAAAGTCACCCTGAGCAAACACACACCTGGAAGCAAACGTGCCTTCAGACAGCATTCAGTGGAGGCAGCCAGGCACCCATGGAGTGAAGGGCAGATCTGCAGCAGACACACGCAGTCCACAAAACAGGGGCTAGTGCATGACACGAGGCATCTGCTTTGTTCCCAACATGGAGCAAACTCAGCAAAAGCAGCACTGAAAGCTGTGTAACAGCATCTTTCCTGACATCTTGAGGTTCCTCTGTGTTCAACTACTTATGCCATCTTCAGGAAGACTCAGACAGAGAGGCACTGCTTTGTTGATGCTTTCCTTCTTCCACTTCTTTAGCTGTATTTTTCTATTGCACTCTCAAAATGCTGTGAAACTTGGGAACTGTCTAGATGATGTGGAAACCTGTTTTTACAAATTGTTCTTTGGCACCATGTGCTCGAGACCTGTAGGATCTTTCCACTAAAGCAAAAAGTCAGTGATATAAGAAATGAGCAGTGTATAGGTATCTTTTAACTGAACTGGTAAAAGAGGTTCCTTTCCATGTTGATCAGACTATTTGTGCAAGCTATCCATCTGACTCACCTCAGGAAAAATACTGTGGTGTATGTGATCTAATTTAGATGTCTTGGCCTGAAACAAGATGAAGATGCTTGTGCAGTTTTCTTAAAGATTAGCTGCCAACAAGGGAAAAGAATGATCAGAAGCTATGATGGTTGCCCATTTTTCTGGCATAACTGAGTCTGGAAGAAGTTAACTGAGGTTAATCAAAGTTAACTTTTACCTGTGTTTTTGGACATATGGATGCTTCCAAAGAGCTATTTCAGGTATAAGCAGCGGTGAAGCATTATACACATTGAGTCATGCAGCATCCTTGCTCTGCCTTGGCCTCACGCCCACCACCTTCAGTCCTTTTAGGGAAGCAGCTCTGGATTCATGTCCTCGCCAAACAGAAAAGCCACAAGAAGGACCTCTGAGAAGGTGACCACATCTAATCACATATGCTTGACAGCAGTAAGTCAAATTAAGGCTGATTACAGATTTGGCACTCAGAGACCACACAAAGGTAAAGAGTGCAGTAAAACTAATCAATATGTTCTTGATGATGTTAATGGGCCATCCCTTTTTTATCCTGTGATATTTCAGCACACACATCATTAATACTGCAGATGCTAAGCCCCAGATGAGGGCTGCTTGCCCAAGTCATCTGTCATCTCATGAATACAGCTGGGCACACTCTTGCCCAGACCCTGTGTTGAAGGCACAGCACTGAAACAAGAGTCCTGGACATTTGCTTCATTAAAGCAGAAGCCTCAGGCTTTCTTGAAAAAGTCATTTACTATCTTAGAAATTAAACTCTTGTTAACATGTATTGGAACAATATTTGTTTTAGGTGCAGCAGCTTCACATGAGCAACATAACTCAAGTTGATTTCTACCATTCTGAGCTCCCAACAACCTCCATTCCCTAGGGTGGAAATGAATCAACACATTTATGACTTCAGCTGTTGCATGGGAGAACTGTTCACCTGAGATTTATCCACCTCTGATCATTGAAGCCCAGAAACTTTGAGTATAATTATGAAGAAAAAATGAAGCTAGAACAGCTAGTTTGTATTTTACCCAAGTTAATTAAGCATAATCATTTGTGTATCTTTTGCTGTAATTTGGCGGGCTCTCAAAAAGCCATCTTGCTGAGACCTGATTTTTACCTCTTTACTTGTCCAGTGAAAATGGCTATTTCCATGAAAGCATTCAGAGAAATAGATTACTACCTAATAGCACCAAAGCACTTGATATCTTCTGGTTCAGATGTCAATCTTGTTATCTGTCTGTACCTTTTCAAGTAGCACAAAAGCTATTTATTTACAGACTGACACATAGTAGCTTGCTTTGTTCTGTCTCTTTTCCCTCGAAAGAGATACTGATTACTCAAAGTCAGCTTTCCTTTCCATATAAATACTAAAGAACACTTCACGTCTTCAAAGCACCGTAGACATTCCTCTAAGCATTGACTGCTGTTATTAGCTATTACTTTAAGCTTAAATGGTATTGAATTAAAATAATCTCTTAATGATCATCCCCTCCTCAGAGGACTTAATGGTTTTTAAATTGTGTTTTGGCAAGTATGAGACTAGGCAAGTATGCAAGCCTGGATCCTATCGAGAGACAATTTCAATCAATGAAGTCATCAGGTTGTTTAAATGCATCACGGCACACCTCAACAACTAACATTTAGTAGAATGTTTGCAGAATATTACAAAGTCTATAAAATATGGATTAAATGTACCTGAGACACAACTGGTTTCTTGACAAACAGGAGATGAAAGCTTTTTTTTTTTTCACTGACTCTGCTGATCTAGACTTGCTGCAAGCTGTGGAAAATACTGGCTAACTTCCTAGCAGTAATATTCCTTGCAGCGGGCAGTCCAGCAAGTCTCTTCAAAGAGTAATTTTCTATGTGAATGATTTATTTTTCTTTGAAGGTTGATGGATTTTGATAGTTGAAAAACAGAAGCTGTAAGGGACTTCAGTTACTAACAGCCTAACCACTGAAAGATGGTCTTCACCTTCCTGTTTGTACTACTGTCCATCCCTGAATGGTCTGTAAAATGTTGCACATTACCACTAAATATTTTTATGCGTTTTCTGAGGTTTTATCATTTGTAATGATATTGTATTTCTTTTCACTTTTCTTAGGATTTTGCAATTTAAATGAATAAGCTACCTTCAATTGCCTAAGGACCAAATTGAAAGTGTGGTCTTAACTACCAGGAGTTGGTATTGTATGGCCTTTGTTTATTCTGCAAGTACGTGACTTGGGTGAAAGTGTGCATTCTTTACTTGTATGAAGCAAAGACATATTGAATAATCTTAAAAGCAGAAGAAAACAAAAGGAAACTACTCCTTCAGGTACCGTGCTGTTCACATTTTTGTTCTTTATTAATATAAAAATTTAGCATATTAGTGGAAAAAAACAAGCCTGCCTAAGTGGATGTTGCTCATAGGATAGGGAGATATCAGTGAGGATAGAAAGCTCTGAGCTCTTCCATAGATATACATATGTTATAGAATGGTTTGGGTTGGAAGGGAGCCTTAAGATCATCTAGTTCCAACTCCCTGCTATAGGCAGGGACATTCCTTCTAGACCAGGTTGCTCAAAGTCCTATCTAGCCTGGACTTGAATGCTTCACAACCTCCCTGGGCAACCTGTTCCAGTGTCTTACCATTCTCACAGTAAATAATTTCTTCCTAGTATCCAATCTAAATCTACCTTCTTCCAGTTTAAAACCATTTCCCCTCATCCTATAGCTCTTACAAAAAGTTGCTCCCTAGTTTTCCTGTAGGCCTTCTTCAGGTACAGGAAGGCCTCTACAAGGTCTCCTTGGAGCCTTCTCTTCTCCAGACTGACTAGCCCCAGCTCTCTCAGCCTGTCCTCATAGGTGAGGTGTTACAGCCCTCTGACCATTTTCATAGCTCTCCTCTGGACCCATTCCAACAGTTCCATGTCCCTCTTGTGCCGGGGGGCCCAGAACTGCCAGTACTGCAGGCATTGCCAATGCTAAGCAGAGCTGATAACCCTGGTGTCTAACAGCTGCCCAGATTGTATTGATCCTCTGCAGACTGGGACTTGGCAAAATACCCAGCTGGACCCAAAGGCAATGTCCAGCAATGTTCAGCTGAACATCATCTACTGACAGGATCCCACTAGGAGGACTCAACCGCCCATCAGCCCTGCTGATGCTGTCTGCAGAGTGATATTTCATGGGTCTGTCCCAGACTGGAGGAAAGCTCGTGTCCCTACCATTATCCTGACAATAAGAGCAGAACAAATTTTGCATTTCAGTAAGATCTCATTTCACTTACATGACAAAGGAAAAAACAAACAAACAACCAAAAATCCACCAAATTCAGGACAGAACCTTTTCAAGTGGATTTGACAAAAAGCTACTTACAGCTCTGCTGCCAAGGACAACCACCCTCTCTGTCTGGCACTGTCAGTGGTCCTCTGCTTGGCAGAACATCAACTCCAGCACCACAGGGCCTGGGGCTGCAGAGAGGGAGAAAACAGATTTAAACAAGTACCATCAATACTGTCTTAGCGCGCAAAGTGCAAGAGGTCACTAGACTCAGGAGCTTCCTACAATACTTTTAGTTTTTCCTTCTGAAGTCCTGCTAAACTGTGAGATTTTAGATTCACTGAGTGTTTTCTCCAGTCTGATCGTATAAAATATGACTGAGGGATAAACACAGACTGGGACTCTTCACCAGAATATCTGCTTTCAAACAGCATATCCAGTGGTGTTCAGAAGGCAACGCCACATGAAGTGCTCCTCCACATTTTGCTTCAAGCTCTCAATAGCCAGCCAGCGTGTTTCAAAAACAAGACAGTGCATCTGTGAAAAGACAGAGACTAAAAAGTGCTGCCAGTTTAAGGTCTTGAAGTCTGGCTACTGCTGTGCCAGAGGAAGAAGGCTGCAAGCAAGGGGTGTAGCACCAGCAGAAGAATGAGTTCAAACAATCACCCGGGTGCTTTTTTTCTCCAGCCCGTCACCTCGACTTGCCCTGGGAGGGAGGGGGGAAGGTGCTGGTGCAGGGGATGAGCAATTGTTCCATCCTTCTGAAAAGACACTGCACTGAACAAAAGTTTAAAGTTCGCCTACTTTGGGGAAACTGCCACTGACCTCTCTCACTCAGCTGATAAAGGCTTGGGGGGTTGTTTTTCCTTTCAAAATCTGAGGGATTGCTTCCCAGAATAAACTCCAGACTGACAGAAATCAGCTGCTATGACAATCTATTTCTCCTTTACTAACTAGCAATGTTAGAAGCAGTTAGATTTTAACAACCACCTGAAAGTGAAGAGCTTTTGTTTTTAATGTCGAAATACTTGAATCTAAGTTTCTCTTCAAACTGATCAGCTTGAGTTCTTAAAAGAGTGAAACTCAACATGATGAAGCATTTGCTTCATTAGCGCAATAGCTTACCTGGATTGAGTTTTAACTGTCTTCAGAGCATTCCAGGGATAGGGAAGCATCAGACATAGGTGATGGTTGCCTGAGACTGACTGGGAGATGAAACCAATAGAAACTGGGCTGCCAGCAAGGCACGCGTGTCACTGTCACCCCATGTCATGAGTTGGTCCACTGCCACACATTGAGAAGAGGGCTCCAGCTTTCTCCCAAGGGCACAGATTAATTTTACACCACTGAGAGAAAGATATATAAGCTCCTGTGGAAACAGTTAGTGTCGAGAATATGTTTACTGTGAGTATACCCAGATATCAAATACTGAAACTGTTATATCCTCTTATATAATTAAAAAAGAAAAGAAAAGAAAAGAAAAGTTCAGAGATAAGAGACATCAGCTTCTAAATACCATACCTCTTAAAGCAGTCTCTTGGGAGCTGGGGAGGTATTCATGGATATTCTTATCAAGGAATGAACTATTTAACTGCTTGAAACTCTCAGCCACTATTAAGAGCCATTAGAATTTGATGCTGTTTTCTTCTAATCAGGATTCTTAGAGAGAGTTTGGGGGTTTCTAAATTCACTTGCACCATAATCCTGAGCTCTTCTTCATATTTCTTTTCTATTTCAGGATTGGTTTTAGCAATTTATTCTGACAAAAAACAAGTACATTCATGCTCAGAGGTTAAACACACACACACAGACTCCCAAGGAATTTCAATCTTGTTTATCACAAATGCATTTTTCATTTCTGCTTTTTCTATTCCACAGTGGCAACCAGACAAGCCTTCACTTATTCATTTGCATCCTATCCTGTCTCACTTTAAAAAAAGATGAAAAATATAGTACCATTTAAGCACACTGTATTTAATTATTACCTGGCAGTTCTTACAAGTCCCTTCTGCTTCTGGAGCTATTAAGCTTTGGGTTTTCATCAAGCAGGAAGGTTGGGCAGCTGTTTTTTCTGATCCCCACCCACCTATACCACCTGGATCTCTAAGCACTTCTCCAGAAAAAGGTATCATTTCTGATAACCATCTGCACCTTATATACATAGGCTGTATGGCTTGACATTCAGCATCAAACATCATTGCATTCTGTTCAGATCAGTGGTGCATTAAGCACAGCGTCAAAGGACAGCGGAAGATTTCTCATTGAAAACATCAAGGTGAAGTGCAGTCACTGTAGAAAGTGCATTAAACCAAAATGAAGAGTGGAAAAAAAAAAATCACAAGTGTACCGCAGCTTTTCCATTCAGTTTCATGGTCTGTTTTGTATTACACATGCCTTTCAGTTTGCCAAAACAACATGGAATTTGGAGTTAAGCTCTGGGAAATGTCAAAGGAGTCCCACGTGGTGCTAAACATGGACTTGTATGTGCATTTACGTTGCCTAAAACCAGGCTTGGGAAAAAGCTGTGTGCATAGGAAGGTATTTAAATTAAAAACACAAAAGCCAAGAGAGCTGCATTTCCAATCAAATCTTTTGGACTTTGTTTCATTCAAAATGGATACATCTCACTTCATTGTCCTAACCTGTAAGAAAAGATTGTTTAAACAACCGTCTCAAGCTCTTTCTCATGGGATGAGATAGACATCCCCTACAGCACTTCCATACACTTTAAGTTGTCCCTGGATGTGTTATCAATCCCTCCATGGTCACTATCCCATTGAAAATGATTAGAACCATATAAGGAACTTACCCACTTACGCATGCCCATTCAGTAACAGCATGGCTTACTGGGTATAAGGACAACAACTTTGTGATAACATCCTGCTATGAGCCAACAGCCATGGTTGGCTTTCTCAACAGCACTTTAACATTAAAAAATATTTCTTCAAAAGCTACAGAAGAGGTACAGAATCCCACATAACCTCAACAAAATGTAACACTGTCTGAGTTTCCATGAATTGCCCTGAGAAAAATTAATCCTCTTTAATTTAAATTCAAACCAGAATTGAAAGCAAGATGAAGCAGTTTTTGGAAGACAGGTGCTGATCTTTATCAGAAACCCTCTATGATCAGCAGTCTACTGGACAAATACAAAAATCAGAGTGCTCAGATGAACTGAAAAAACTAAAAGTGGGCTACCTTCATTTTCTAGTCTCTGAAATGTACTTGAATCTGTATTTTCCCTTTTATTCTAGAATTCGTTAAATCACTTGCTACAGAGCATCATTTAAAAGTCAAATAACATGCTTTCTTACTTGCTGCATTGTAGGGAGTCATTGGTAGAGGTTCATTTTTGCATTCCTAATACCATAAATAATAGTTTTCATTTATGGCCATGTTATCTCTTATGTTTAAGTATCTCTCAAAGTGACATTTTGCTGAGATGCAGTAACATATAAATGAACCACATTTGTTAGAAAAACGCTCCCTATTGATATACTTTTTAGTCTGGTTCTGCTGTATGTTTTCCTTGCAAATTTTATAACTAATTATTTTAGAGGTGTTTTCAAAGCAGAGCAACACAGTTTCTCACAAGTTCTCCTTTACTTTCTCAGGTACACATTGGAATTAGCAAGTTATACAACGTTTTACTGCTCATAGATTGAATTACATTTATCACTCCGCAAACGAAGCAGCGCAACTGCCCTTTTACATGTGAAACATGCAATTCATTGATTTCTGGAGCTGTAACCACAGCTTTACATTTATCATATGTCACTTCTAGTTTACTTAGCAGTCCCCTGTTCAGGACAAAGTAGTTTAAAACAGTGCTATTAAAGAGAAAAAGAGAAACATTTCACATACAATTGTAACATTCATCAACTGTTCTTAATAGAGCAATGTAGCACTATTTATCAACTACCAGTTTCCAATCGCTCTAGCAATAGCATTCTTATAGACTGCTCAAAGATCTAAGCACAGAATGACAAAAAGAATAGTTCAAACACGGCCCATATAAACCTACTACTTCTGGTGCAGTAAAACCTCTTTTCTGCCATAGGAAGAAGCAATTTTTGATCCCTGAATTTTGTGCCTGTAGGTGCCCTCATGACCCGAGAGGAAACTACTTTGCCCTTAAAGTTAAGAACTTCTCTTCCGGTTTTGGATACCTCCATCTGAGTGAACAAGACCTCACTGAAGCCCCCTATTTTGGAATCCTCTGAATCCCTTGAGCATTTGGCTTTGTAGTGGCAGTCCCTGTTCCAGGGGGGATGATCTGCTGGAGGTATTACAAACCCAAACAAACCTTGGCACTTGCCATTTGGTCTAGAGATTCAATAGAATGAAGTGCCAAAAATCTTGCTCACAACTCAAATATTAAGCTAAATATCAGAAAACATACAACAGCCTTGCATTGTTCTAAAGCTCTTCTACTACCTTACCTTTGCTGATATGCGGCATGAAGGCTCCAACAACTGGTTGAGCACACAGGGCCAGCATCTCTGTTTCCTGGTCAAGTAGAGACTACATTGTTGCCCAGGAAGTCAGGAGATTATCTTTCCTTCCTTCTCTACTGGAGTGTGCTTCATTGTGCCTTTGGGAAAAATGCAAATTAAAAAAAGATAATAAAAAGTAAATAAAAAAAACAAAAAAGGTGGAAATGTGTTGTGTGTCCCTTCCAAATCCTGTATGGACAGTGGGAGAGAGGCTGAAAGGCTACACAAACACACCTATGATTATCTACAAAACATCCAGTGATCTTGTCACTTCTTTCTAGATATTAGGAAACAAAGCGTATTTCTGCAGGAAGGGCAACAAAGCAATAGCTTTACCTGCCTCCATCCTTCAAGGCAGAGTAGCTGCCTGCCTGGTACTGTGACAGATGCAGCAACGCAGTCACACACTCACTCCAGCCTCAGGATCTTCTCTTAGTTCTTTGCACTACCAAGGACATCGCTTGCCAGGAGAACAGCTTGTCTTGGGGTAGAAAGGATGTGGGAGAGAAAGTGGCAACTGTCAATGCATCTTATTCCTCCAAGTGAAATACATTTTCAGCTTGTTAAGGGGAAAAGTAGAATTTCTTCTGTCAGATGACTGCAGGGACAAGTCAACACAACTGCAAGAATCAGCAAACTTAAAACTCTTGTGGAAGATATACTCTCCAAGGCAAATAAAAGCAGATTGGTTTAAACAGAACGATCTCTTTTTATGACATTTAACCTTGAAGATTTTTTCTTTCTACCAGAGATACTTTCATGTGGCTTACTACAAAAATAGAAAAATCAGTGTCTTCTTAATCACAAAATGAAGTCGGTCTTATTTACTTCTTCCTCTGTGTGTGTGAAAACTGTGGTTTTGGTTAGCATAAAAGATGCCTGAAGTGAAAGGCTGTAAAATAAATACTCCCCAGAAAGTTTTGGTTTCCAGTATTGTACAAAAATGTGTTACTTAAGAATAAACCATGTGATGACCTATTTCATCTGCTCAAGAGAAAATTATTTTTGTATGAAATAGGGTATAACAATGGATAACCCCCAAGAATTTCTCCACCTTCCACAAAATGGGCTGGTATGAAAACAAAGTGTGGTGCTTCAAATGTTTCCACTCAGCAACTAGGACAGTCACTTGAAAAGGGGAAAGATTCATATTTGAGTCTTTCATATCAGTTAGGCAAAGCTTCAGTTTGTCTTTCTCAAATTCCAGGTATGGAAAGGACCTCAAGAAGCCATGTGGCCTGAGCTTTTTAAACAGGCCTGCAAGATCATGGCCATGTTCAGTCAAGCTGTGAACAGCTCCGAGAACAGAGACACCACAATATCTCTGGACAACCTGTTCCAGTGTTTGACCACTATCATGGTGAAAAAAAAAATTCTCCTGTTGAAATTACTGTCTATTGTCTCTCATTCCTTCCTTCTGCATCTCAGAGAACAGAATTAAAGTATTTCATGCATTGCATTCCCTTAAATTACTCACCACAGAAGGCTATCAGTTTGATTAGGTAAATCCATGCATAAGCTGAGGTGATCCACTGCTGCTGTCACCACTGCCTGAAACACACCATTCACCATCTCATGGTACTTACACGTACTGTTAGGTCTCCACAGGTGTTCAGCAAGCATCAGGGAATGTCAGTGTCTGTCACTTTTTCCACAGGGAGGAGTTAAATTTTATGCCTTTGCTTCGTATGCAGTTCTAAGTCAGATGCTGTTGTGTCAGACTGTCCTTCTGCTGCCTTCTGTCATAGAGCAACAACACATAAAGGAATATTGGCGGGAAGGTTCAATTTCTACTGCCATACCACCACCGCTCACTTTTGCCACAATGGACAACATAATAAAATATGAGGCATTACTTTCAGAGCAGCCCTTTCCCTGTAGATAGCTTTTGTAACATCAGTAGACAAACGCTGTCTAAACTTCCATGTACGGTGACTGAAAATAAAGCAAAAAAAATGAGCTGATAATTTGGAAAGGGTGAAATGGGGTCTAAAGAGAGTGTTCCAGGACAGACAGTACCAGAGAAGGGAGATACAATCGGTTACTGAAGGTATTATAAGATACTCATTCCTCACAGTCACAAATACTCACCAATTCTGAGCACTGGGTTCAACTTGTTTAACATTCTTAATAAATAACTAAGGGCAAGAAAGACTTCGGCCAGGTGTCCAAGTGAAAGAACACTGAAAGAACAACTTGCTGAAGGAATATTTAATTTAGCGGAGTAGAAAAAGCCAAGCTCTAATGGTAGTTGAAACCAAATAAACTTAAGTTATTTGCAAGTTTTTAAAACAGTGAGGCAAGAGATGACTAAAACACAGATGCAAATTAAAAAAAACGGACTCTCCATGAGTCCTCCTTCTTGGCAATCTTTCTGGAAAGCATGTCTTCTCAGCAGGGATATAATTGGTTCCTGAACAAATATATATTGCAACCTCCCTTGCAAAAGATCTGATAAGAACATACCCATAGACTTGAACGTTCATAGACAGAAATCAGCATAAAGAACACTCATTCTGCCTAAGCAGCAAATGTAATCCCCAGCAAGCACCATGGCAAGTTAAATCTGCCCTTAAGAGCACCAAATTCAATGCAGCTGGTCTTTTCTGCCCCATCCATTTTCCTTTTACTTGTATTAATAAAGTTCTAGGGACACATGACTGCACCAGTAATGCAGCAGGGCAACAGCCTGTTCATACTCCTGCAGGATGACATTTATTGCAACGATGAACTTTACAAATACTTCAAGCCAGATGGTGTCTGGTCTCAATGGCATACAGGCGAAGGAGAGCCCCTGAGGACCTCATACAAAGGAAATCTTGGCAGTTCACAAGGTAACAAGGTTTCCTGCTTTTTCTGCCTGAATCAGACCCTTTTAAACAGCTTGCTGTCCTGACCCTGCGGCTGCTTGGTTCTCACAAATAGGCTTTAAATTGCTTGCACGTAAACGCCAGTCTCTGTCCACAAACACAAGCTTCTTTCTGCATGCTGCAGATATCCCCTTCTGGTTTTACGAAATGCACCTATTCACATCAGCAAGATCTATGTGCTTTACCAGGCTCTTTACTGTTAATTCTCTTTTATAGCAATGAAATAGGATGCTCTTTGAGCTAGTTGAGGAAGGCACTCTTTTAGAATTTGTCATTGCTATTAATGCATTCAAAACAACACATTTTGCACACCTCTGCAGTGCAGCATTTAAGAATGTACCTTTTCACATTACCATATTGCAGCCAACAAATACAAGTTTAGTGCAGCAAGGTAATATTTCCACAGACATTCTATCTATATATTAAAACTCAATTCCGTAGACTCATTTTCATAGACCTGGCAAAAAAAAATATTTTAAAGGAAGAGATTTAGAAATGAACTCTATTACAATTCAAGGAGCAAAAAGCTACAAATTCATACAGACCTCGTTTCAGACTAGTTGAACTTACCAGTTGCTTCACACATTTTCCCAAGCAAATTGAAGGCCACTGGAGGAAAAAGTATTTGCGTGTAGGCATACATATCTCGTGCATACACACAGACATACGCATTATATTTGTGCATGCTTATGGTGTGATTTCTCCTTTATACTGAATAAAGCGTATCGGAGCCTAAGAACTGCCGGTTAATTACAGACTGCCAGCTGTAACTTCAGATATATACCACATCTGCCAAATGACAGAGAGATGGATTGATCACCACAGACTTTTTACTTATTTGATGTGGATGTAATTTATATCAGGAGCAGAGCTGGAATGCCCACGCGGAGCAAAGGCCGTCCACGGTCCCAACGCGCTGACTCCCCATTCCCTCCTCTAGTTGTGTGCATCTGTAGATCTATCAACCTGTCAGGCCCAACTGCTGGGCTGCTTTCATGTGTTCCAAAGATAAACACTCCTATACTTAGGAGAGGAAATGAAAGACTTCTCTTGCTGATAAAAATATGATTTACAACAGGCATTAGGACAGAACCATTCCAATTAAAAGTAACACTTTAGCATTTTTTGTCTTCACTATCAGTGAAATCAGAATGTCAGTGTAATTCTTTTAGTTAATTCTAAGTTGATTTACTAGGAATAATCCCCCTGAACCAGTAGCTGACCTCCCAAACATTCCAGCTTCCTGTGGGATAAGAAGGGGTAATAAGAAACACATTACTCTAAAGTAAGCATGGCTGGTGTGGTGTGAAGTTTGTTCCTGTGCTGTCAGACAGACAAGCCTATAGCAAGTACTCAGCAATAGCCAAATAAATGTCCAGAGACCTTTCTCAAACGGACAACTAAGCAACTTCAAACAGATTTCTTGGGCTAATTCACTCTGGTATGGGCTGATAAAGCAGCATTAATCTGCTTTTAATCAAGTTTCTGCCACAAGGCTACCCCAATCTCCCCTATGTTGTCAAGTATCTTAGTGACAGAAGCTTCTATTGCTGAACTGAATTTTCTTTTCTTTCAGTACAATAAGATGTATTTTCCTGACTTCTAATAGGGGGTATAAAAACTAAGACGCTGACAATATATTTGAATAAATAAAAGCTTACAATTAAAGCCATTTTCTTATGAAGCCTCAATGTTATAGCAAAATTACAAACACTGCTCACCTAGAAAGAATTAATCAAGTACAAGATTTTAAGTGAAAGTCAGGCAATAGATGGTTAGCTTTTTTATTTACCTTTTTATAGCAACTGCATTTAAAAAAAAAAAAAAAAATTATAGTGAAGAAAATCTCCAGGCACTTATAAAACACTCATTGATTCTTGGTGTGTATACTTACTCTACAAGATGTCCTAACCCACAGCATCCACTTTTTTTAATGGAAACAGATACTCTTTACACAAGCCTGCAAAGTTAGTGCCCCTTTGTTTCATCGGAGACAAATTTACAGTAAGTAAATGTCTCTGCATTAAATTTACTAAGCTAAAGTTAAAATGAATAACCACAGGCGACAAAACAACTTAATTTTATGGCTAGTAATAGAGCTGCAGGGTGGCTGGGGGGTAGAAGGCAGTAGAATCTATTGCAGCACTGACAAATTTTACAGCCTTCACTTTTCAAGAACAATACCGCAGTCTCAGTAATGTTTAGACAGACATGTCCTGCAGACTTCTTTGAATCTTATCTATTGCTGACCATTACCATTTCAGCAAGTGCAATAAACAGCCTCGGTCAGGTGCTCAGATCAGAGATACCGCTGCCTGACTGCAGAGCAGTAAATACAAAGAACTCTTCTTTTATATCGATATATTTGGATTCCACTCCTAGTACCGCATTAGGCAGAGCGTTCAAAGCCCCATGCCTGGGCACCTCCACTCCATCCACGTCAGCTTTGCAGCCAAGCCCATAGCTAGCTGGTACAAGGAGAAGTAATCACCTTAGTTTATCAGGCTTTGGGTGAGCAAGATAGATTAAATTTCACTCGGTTGCAATCTACATTAAGGGGATAAATAAAGCATAGCTACAAGTTTATTCCCTCTCTAGAGGAAGCAGACTTTCCTCGCAAAGTGACAGCCTTTTCCACAGCCCTTCCAACAAAACCTTTCCATCTTGTGGGGGGCATTACTTTTTTGGCTCAGCTGGGAAACATGATGTAAAGACTGAATACAATCAGAAACACAGCAAGAATAGAGCAAAGAGCACTGTAAGGGGGCTGCTGTCTTGGTTTAATTTTCAGCTGACTTCTCTTGAGTGCTCAGAACTGGCTTACATTAAGTATTCCTGCTTTCCCTCCTGTGACAACAGCCTCAGAGAGAGTCCCCTCCAGCCTCTCCGTGATCTTCACCACTGCATTATCTAACATGTCAAAGACTTTAAATTACCTATGCTCACAATTAGAGCTCTGAGATCATGGTCACAGGAAGGCGAGCAGGAATACCTGAGGCAAGCCGTGGAGAGTGGGCAGGGAGGTGGAATGCAGCCAGGAGCTGGTGGGCCTTAGGTCAGCACTGCAGCAGCTTTACTGCAGCTCTGCAAACTATTAGTAATCAAAGGAGTCTGTTCCTTTCTATGCTTCTGAAGGGGCCTCAACAGTTTTATAGTCCCATTGTTTGCCCATCCATCCCTCACTGCATTAATTTTATCCTCTTCCAAGTAAAGCTGTTTTACTGCACACATTTCAGACTGCCTGCAACCCCATTTCCAAAGCAAGTGGATGGTATGTACTGGCTCATCCAGCAATCTGCACACATCATATCTCCGATTTGTCCTGGGTATCCCCCTAAGTTGCAGGATAAATGTTTTTCCAAAACACTGGTGTTCTCACTAGAGACTGCCATAACTGAAATCCAGCAATAAAGGGGAAATATGGTCTTAGACAACATAAACAGAACCATATGCTCCTTTAAAAGTCAATATTTTAAAAACTTCTTAGGAGTAGATATAAAAATATGTAGCACAGTACAGATGTTAACTCTCATATTTCAAGGTGCACTTCTAAATGGAGAAGGATAATCCTGTTGGAGCAAAAGACTCCTTTAAGTGTCCTCATTTGTATTAACTGAATACACGAAAGATTCCTACAAATATCTGCCCACAGCATAACACGGTATTTTGGCAGAAAAAAAAAAAAAACACCAGAAACCAGAAATGGAAAGAAATGACAAAGCAAATGACAGCCAATCCCATGCTTCACTGCTGGGTAGTTTTTTTGGTGGTGGTGATTTAGGGTCTTGTCTTGCTTGTTATTTTTTATAGACTTTGGTCTAACATGAAACACTAAATTCTTCAGAGGAAAGATCATCTTTTCACCTTTTTTGTGCCAAGGAGCCACCGGTGCTAGCACACTAAGATTTGTCAGAGCCCCTTTGTCCTACTGTAACACTTCTACAATTTAACAAAACTCTGTCCTGCATGTATATAAGCCAACACAGAAATATCATATGCTCCTTCTATTTCATTTCTTATACCGATTTTCAAGCAAGAGACCATTTTCTTAAACAAGCGATTTCTCTGAAGTTAAAAACAAAGCATCACGGGAAGTTCAGCAAAGGTTTCTTAGTGGATGCCTCCTTTTCCCCAAGTTACAACAGTCTGATGTACAGGATGGACACCATTTAGTCCTGCCTTTGACAGGTTTAAGGCCTGGTATCCTGCTAAGATGGAAATCAGAGCATTCCACCACTGGCAAAGGAGAGTTAGCAGCAAATAATTCAAGATAATTGCACATAAATGCATTCCTTTTGCTTGATGATACTGATTCATTCTCTGCACAAAGTGCACAGCGAAACAAAGCCAAATGTTTACCTTCTGATTCAACATCATATGCCAGAAAAACATCTTAAAGCCTTATAATATTTAATGGAACAGCTGACAGAATCTTCCCACCTGTAAAACCAGGTGCCACCAATATCTCAGCTCTCCTGCATTCAAAAAGAAAACATAAGCATCAACAAAAGTGAATGTACTGCAAGTAGCTCTCTATGCTCAGAGAACGGTCCTTCGAGATCATAATCTGAATTTCATGAACTGCAATGCAAGATACTGAGGTTACACCATCTACAGAAGTGGCTCCTCCTTCCCAATATGAAATACTTCTAATGTGTGATTTCCAGTTTCGCATGATGCTCATCTGCCTGTTACACCCAGGAAAATAAAATATCATAAAAATCTCAAATAATTAAGTTCCCTTACTTAAGCAGGTTCAGACATACTGCACAAGCCTGGTTGTGTGGTGCAGGATCAGAGCAGACAGTCACCCTGAGGCAGAAAAAGCAATGGAAATACTTTAGATAGATTTATTCCTGGCACTCCTTTTTTAAGGGCTACTAGTAGCTGATGTTTGGCATATATCACCTCCTGGCTATCTATCACCTTCCAAATGAGAGACCTTCAGGTGTTGCAGATTCTTTGCTGGTTTACTGCTTTCTATCGTTGCCTTCATCTAGACATGCTCAGAAGCCTTCCCGATGCTGTGAAGTTTGATTTGTCTGAAGGGAAGTATGGCATGAAATTTAAAGATGAGATATTCCACAGTCACAGAAAAATAAGATATCTTTAAAAAAAAGCAGCATCTGTGTAGAGCTGCAGGATGGCAGTCTGGATGATGAGACTGGCACATTTTTAGGAAACCAAGAAATCCCTCACCATCTTTGGTTTTAAATGCTGCCTGCTTTGAATACTGACTTGATTTCTTTTCATACACGTAGCCATTCATTTTACAGAGAAAGAGAAACAACACACAGCAAAACTGAACAAACAATACTGACTTTTACCTTTACACTATCCAAAAATTGCTTTTGGCTTTGTATAAAATATTGACAGGACAGGCTGCTTTATTAACTGAAGCAAGCAGCACGTACATACACAATTCACACTAACAGTAGGCTTTAAGGCATAATGTCAATGCAGTACTGAGAGAAAACATCTCAGGAGTTTGAGTGAGATCAAACCTGCTAAAATACAGGCATTGTGCTTTATTCTCTTAAGCTCAAAAATTTATATTTGTAGCAAATATATATTGAACACATATACAGAAAGCTGTCAGAGGATGTTTGTCATGGGGCTGGATTTTCTGCTTTGTTTTAGTTTTAAGTGGAGTAGGTGAACTACAATGAACTTATTAACATAAGATTCCATTTCACATTCACTATGTAACAGAAAAAAACGTGGATTTTCATAAGAATAGGTTGTATTTACAAGAGTTTGTAAGCATTTAAAAAGGCAGAAGAAATACAAGATGGACTGAGTTTACTGTTAGGTTGTTTGCTTGGTACAGAAGCTGCCAGGTGATGTTGAATGGTCTTACACAGAGAAACACCAAAACAACAAAAAAAGTGTGATACCTGCTACTCTGAAAATGCCAAGGCCACTGAGAGGTCCTCATAAAATACCTACTCCAAAGCAACTTCATCAGAAGATGGAGAGCAACAACTAGCAACACTTATCTGAAAGTCAAGGAGTCAACATTAAACAGTAGGGATTTCCCAGCTTTATCAAAAGAGCCTCTCTGTTCTGGAGATCCATTTCTGGCTGTAAAGGCCCCTATAACAAAGCAATGAATCCTTCTGAGAGGATGATTCCTTCAGGGCAAGTTAAGCCACCTGAGATATATTCTTATGCAGTGTCCCCACCAGTTCACTGGCTCTTGAACACGAGCATTTAGCAGACATATCACAGGAACTTATTCTATTCCCCCACACTCTGTCAAGCACGTAGCCAAGGTGAGAGCACAGGATAGCTGCCAGACAGACTTGATGGGATGGCAAGACCTGACAAGAGTGAGGAGATTCCCAAGAATCCAGGTAATGTCTTGAAGGAACGGTCACCAAAATTAAACCCTGAATAAAGATACAAATACTACATCTGGATAATACCAGATGCTGCTATCAAACTCATCTCTTCTTTGAGGCATCACACAGATATACAAAGGGTGTCTCCTTCCCTCAGAAGTTTATGGTCTACCTTTACTGTACATAAGCCTGTGCTATTACATAGCATGATTTACTAAGCTTACAAGGGAGGTCAGCGGCAGAGGTAGACATCAAACACAAGCCTCAGCAATCTCTGTATAATCAGTCTGTCCATTGAACTTTGCTGGCTGTTAAGCACAAAGATACATGACAGTGCAAAAGCCCTCAGTGAACTTGCATCAGATCAGTCAAGAATGAGTATTGGAAAAGCCTGATACTGGAGACAAAACAGACACAGAAACAAAATCTACAGTCCACCAGCGCAAGACATTATCACAAGACTTTTTTTCTGTGAAAGACATTAAGGAAAATGTTTTTATCAGGCTTTTTCCCACACAAAAATACACAGGTATGAGCTATAATTAACTCAACACTGATCCCCTGAACAGCTGTAATCAAAGCATTTAAGAGTACTTACAGAAAGCATAGCTTGACATTAAAGGTTATGAAAGTTACCCATGCATCTCCATTACTTCAGACCATTTCTCTGGAAACTATCAGAGATACTGGACATCAGTAAATTCTGGGAAAGAAATTTCAGAGAAGAGCAAAGACCAAGTATGTTTGTCTGGTCCTTCTAATGCAGCTCTTAAATTACTACAAGGAAACAAAGATTTGTATTATACTAAAATAAAAACACTTCCACAAGAACACTGAACCTAAACAAAGAAAGTGACAGCTACTTGAATTTCATCCAACTGCATTTCCAACCTTTGTATGTGTGAATTTCTTTAAAGTTAGGAGAACCTTTACTGGCAACGAAGGCAATATCAGCATTCAAAGTATCTTCCTTAAAAACATACACACAGATTTTTCCAAGACATATGCAGGCAGTATAAATAAGGTTCAATTTAATATGTCAAAAAGCGAAGGACTAAAAGCAAAGATACAGTAATTAAATCCCATGTGTACTGCCCACAGATTTTAAATTTAGTGTTTTTCTTAAATTAGAGACACATTCTAGCAAAGTTATGAGTGCTGTTATGTTTAATGGGAAGCATCTTGTCTTTACAGAAGGGAGTCCTTAACGTGCTTTAGCAAATACTGCCAAGAAAATCTACCTTGAGGCATAGGGAGAAAAATCATCAAACTGAAGAGTCTACAGAAGACTTATTTTGGACTAGCACCAGATGTGATGGAGAGAATTCATCGTGTCCACCAACCCTCCTACAGACCTGTCAAGCCCCACTAATTTTCCCACACTTGCGGCAGCAAACAGGCAGCAACCTTGAAACCAGGTGGGGAAGGAAAAATTATCACACCTCAAAGAGGCCCAGGCTCTTTTCCCACCTGCTAGCTGAACGACATGCCTGTTATTGGAAACATTACTGTTATTACACATGAGACACTATGCACCTATTTCCTGAAGACAATCTTCACTTTCAGAAGTGTGCTTCTACCACTTATTTCCTCTTTTCTCTTGCTTATGTCTTGAATCTAGAGTACTGTTAATATGTGTCATAAAACAGGGGTAAGTGCAGTAGTCATCTCTAGCTTAGTTTACCAGCCCTAATCTGTCACAGAATTTATATTTCCTGTAGAGCAATCCTACCTGATAACACACATCTAAAAGCCATAGCACCATAATGCAGCACAGGAGTCCAAAGACTAAGCAATAGCTGCATCTTTATATCTTTATATCCAAAAGGCTAAATGAGACTTAACAAGTCTAAAATAATGGTTATGCACAGACCCACTTAAATATGTCACAATAAGCTAAGCAGCACAGAGAAGCCATCTACCAGACACCTCTGAAATGTTTGCCCGTTTGTTTGTATATTAGTATCACTCTTCAGCATTCAGTTTTCTTTCTAAGCTACGTAATTCACAGATCAAGGTGCTTTTACGTACTGGACAGCCCTAGGGGTCCTGTTTCCTTTTACCACAGCTTTTAAATTTGACTAGGCAGCAACAATTGCTTTTTAATCTAAGCAAACCGATCTGTCAGAGGCAATCGGTACGGTGGAACAATCCCATGAGAATCCTAATAATCTCAATGAATCACTCAGCTCCGTATGAAACTCAATAGTTGAACTCTTGGCATAGATTGTCACAAGCACTTAATGCAGCAAGAACACACAGCTGCAAACAGTAGCCTAGCCATGCAGGTCTTAACTGTATTTGCACTCCTACTGAAATTCTACATCTATTGGTAATAATCAGTTTCTAACTATATTAGCGTAGCTTTTCTTTTCTTTTTCTTTTTAATGCACAATTTCTCACAAAAAAAAAAAAAAAAAAAAAAAAAAAGCCTGGCATGCATATAGGAATATTATTTTATATTCCAATCACCAGGTAAATCCTGGTGCAGATTTTTACAAGCACAGCATGCAGGGTCTTGTTCATCACTGGCAAAAATGCAGATAGTGGTGGTAACTATCATGAAAAAGAGTGCTGTGTAGCTGAGAATTTGCACTACCAAATAGTGTTCTTGTGCTCTTTGTATCTGTTCTAGCTTCCATGAAAATAAAGAGGAAGCATTACTTTCAGAGAGACCTATGTATATATTATACATAATTAAAACGTTTTATTTTTCTATATTATTGTTTTATACTTAAAGTGTACATTTAAAGCATATACTGAATATTCATTGCTGCATATTATAAAAATTATAGAAAAATAGAAACTAGTCTTAAACTCTGAAAAGTTATTCTGTCTTGGGAAAACACCTTCTTTCACTCCCACTTTTCAAGATCTGCCTCATACTTCAAAAGCCTTTGGTGGAAACAAGAA
The DNA here is from genome assembly GCF_023343835.1 of Lagopus muta. NCBI lineage: Eukaryota > Metazoa > Chordata > Aves > Galliformes > Phasianidae > Lagopus > Lagopus muta. The sequence continues at coordinate 41,716,165 of NC_064434.1, forward strand.
GGTACTAAACAAAGCATCAATATGCCTTCCTGATATGTTAAGACAGGGTCATCTACTTCCTCCTACCACAGTTCACATTTACCAGTCTATTAATTAATCAAGTGGTTTTACTCGAGCAGACTTTCTAATGCACGAGGAGAATTCCCATACCGATAGCATCACCTTTGATTTTTGTTTTTCCCAAGTTCTGCAAAAAGAACTCATTATTTCTTATCTGGAAAAGAAAAAAACAGAACAGCCATCAATAAGTTGCATGTTCAATTTAACACTGAGTCTGTTTGGCTTTCTAAAGTACCCACTCCAGAAAGATTTTCTGTAGAAAGAGCACCTCTTTCTAATCTCCTTTATAATCTTGTATTGCAGGAGTTTATGGGGGTTGACTGGTGTAAAGAATCCCAGGCAAACAGCTGACACAGACTCAGAGTTTGAGAAGCTAACAGGTCTCTTTCCCCAGCACATCTCTGCTGAATAATCAAGATGCATAACGTTGGCATCAATCAGAACACAAAACCTTATTTTAATATACATTAAAAGTACGTAACACGGAGAAAACTCAAAGAGGTAAGACTTGCTTTCCACTCTGACCTGCCAGCATTAGGAAGACATCCAACACACCTTATGGAAGATGCTCTCCTTCTGAAACAACCATCATTACTGTATCTGATCTCACGTTTCTCATCTGTTTCCCTCATCAATAGGACAAGAAGAACTCCTTTATCCTCCCGCCACTGAATGAAAACTATTCCCTACATACAGAAGTGAAAAGACAACTTGGGAAGGGGAAAACATTAGCAGGAAAGAACCCTCATCTTTGTAGATAATAGGTCCTTCCATGTAAAGATTATCTCCATTTTGGATGTCTCAAGACTGCTTTCTCACAACAGAAATAAGAAGTTAAAGAACTCTTCAATTCACAAGCTGCCGTCTTTCTTCATAAAGGTACTTTTTTTTTTCCTTTTTCTATTCACTGCTCTTTTTGAATGTATTAATACAAGATTGCATTAGAAAAATTGACATGCTAAAGTACTTGTTCAGTATCTGTTAATGTTTTAATAATTGCTTGGAATACTTTATTGTAAGCTATTGTTTACAAGGTCTTTAAAATGATGAGTGGATGGCTTTACAGCAAGACTTCTGATTACGGACTTTTTTTTCTAGAAAAAAAATACTAAATTTGGAACTACGTTGCAAAGAAAGAAATGGGAAAAATTTGAGAACTGACAAATTGGTCTATTTGTTCATATTTGCTGATGCATAATCAGCCACAGTACACTGCAAGGAATTCAGAATTACCCCCGATAATAACTGAAGATAACCAAACCAAGGCTATTTCTGAGCCAAGAAATAAGGACTCAGAAAATGTATTTAAATAATATCAAGAATAATTCCCATTAAAAAAATAATAATAATGTTGTTACAAAAACTGTTAAGCATTCAGCAACTGCACTGGTTAATCTCAAGCTATTAAACTGGTCTTAATCATTGAGGGCTCTGGATGAAGGAGGGCACCAGGGGAACAAAAGCAGGACAGTGTCAGCAATGGACTTCCATTGCCTGAACAGCAAGGACCCCTCGTGTTCAGGCAGCAGAACTGCAAAGAATAATTTTGCTCGGAGTGAAAAATCAATCTATGACGTATACAAAATGAACTATGAAAGCCTGGTTTAATTTCTGTGACTGCCTCCTGTCTAATAGCAAGGAAGTTTAACTGGAAAACCATCAATATATTAAGACCTGGAGGAACACCTAAGGAGTACTGCTTGCCTGCCTTCATGAGGGGCAAAAAGGTTATTGATTTACTTATTCAAAAGGTTTAGAAAAGCAATCTTCTATGCCACATACCTCCAGGCTGGATGTCACTAAAGAGGGCTTCTGTTCCTGTTCAGTTTCTGGAAGGTCAACAGCAATGCTTTTATTAGGCATTATTGAGCTGTACTTGCAGAGCTGAATCAGCTCATTAGACTTCAAAAACAGTCCAACCACAATAAAACTACAATTTTGAGTTTAGTCTTTTAAATAGAGAGTTTACAGCCTTCCAAAGCAGATGTGGTCTTAACAAACTTTTTTTACTGTATGCACAGAAGTCTCCAAGTCTCTTGAAAATTCAGGCCAACCACCTTCTCTCTTTCATTCCATTTTCAATCTTATTGACTATAGTAATTCATATGGAACGTACAGTAGTAGTCATTATACTACATTTCACAGTTTATGGTTTTAATGGTTTTGTAACATTAGATGCATAACACATTTTCAAGCATCAAAAACTAGGCTTTGCTATCTAACATTTTATAAAGATAATAAAAGTTAATGAGCGCTCATGATCTATGATGTGACAAGACATCTGTTCTTTTCTTTCCTAGATAAAACACTCACCCCCGCCTTCTTCTGGCACAGTGGGAAAGAACAAATATAAACCAATTAATCATTCTAAACTATAAGCTATATTAAGTTGTAGTTTTTCAACAGGCTTGTCATATCCTGTTGCTAATAGGGCACAGGTGTCCTAAAAACAGTCTTTCAAGGCAGCAATTAAATTCCGGTAACTTCATGTGGTCAGCTGTATCAGACAGTCCCATATAGTGCTTAAAAAATAATAGTAATGATAATAACAAAGAGACTGGATTTATGGTATAACGGCAGGAAGAGCTCTATTCCGATTTTCTACTTATTTTCATCATGCTTTCCGTATTGGGTTTATAAGGCAGCGGAGGGACTGCAGGGTTGGGCTCAGTGAGCAGAGCTCAGCGCTGCCCATGTGAGAGCAGAGCCAGCTCCAGCTGCTCCAGAGGGACCGCCGCTGCCAGAGCTGAGCCGTGAGCGACGCCGGGTGCGCTCTGCGAGAGTGGACGGAAGGAAGGGACGAACCGCCGTGCGACAGCAGCCGGGAGAGGGGAGCCGACATGGGAGAGAAGGGTCGGCGCTGCAGAAGCTCCGGGCACGGGGCAGCGGCTCCCTGCGGCCCGGGAGAGGCGGCCATGTGGGATCAGTTGGGGAACACGGCATCGCGGGAGGGACACACACACGTGCAGCGGGGATGGAGAGCGACCGTGGAAACGCGGCTGAAAGGAAATGCAGTGGTTGAACCGTAAGCCCGCCGTTCCTTTGCACTGCCTGAGGGGAGGCAGAAGAGCATTTGGAGAAAGCGAAGTGTTTTTATTTTTCTTTTGGTTCTCACTGCTCTAGGCTGTAAGTGATAGGCAATAAAGTATATTAATATCCCTACGCTGAGTCTGTTTTGCCCATCACGGTAACTGGTGATTTATCTCCCACGTGAAAGGAAAAACTAAGTAGTTGCATAATACACAGACAGCTGTACTTACAGTAAAACACACGGATACATTTCCAGTTTACCCAAAGAAAGCAAATACTTAATCCCTGAGAAATATTGTGTGTTACACAGAATGCTTTCCTTGTGTCAGTCCACCTAGCAGAGGCAGACAAAGACATGAGAGCTGCACAGCCGGGGAATCAGGCACTGCCCAGCTGTGCAGAAAAGTGAAGTACTTCTGCTGACAGATCCGAGATAACTGGAATTTAGCACTAAAACCCCACATATCTTCCAACTTCAAACCTCTCTAATAATCTCCCTGAGCTTCCTAAAGGATGCCACAGAGGAACAGCATGTCTCTCTGCTGACTAAACCAACAGACAGGGCTCTTCTGACTGAACCACCATGAGGGTTCAGTGAAATGCCAAGCTAGAAGACTGGCTTCTTTCTACCAACTAAAAAGCAGTATTCTTCTTAAATTGCAATCTTTAAGGTGTCAGATGGACGTCCACAAGCACTGCAAAAAAAAATGTTAGTTTTGGTGCACAAACAGAACTTGGGGGGAAGTTTACGTATAAAGCTTCCCCTTAAGAAAAATTACTGTGGCACCACTGAATCAGGTGACCCATGAATTTCTATCTCCCACTCCTAAGAGGCTATGAGTGCTTTAGATTAAAAGAATTAAACAAATTAAACTCATTAAAAACAACCCCTCTCCCTCTCCCCCCCAAAAAACCATGGATCATCAAGTAAGCATCCTATACAGATCAGCTGGTGAACTGTATTATAGAGGCTATACTAGTATTAGCACTTAGTGTAGAAGAATGTGAGCAAATCAGTAATAAACTGTTTGTGCTAAGGACCTGAACTCTAAAATTTCTCTCTCTGGAGTGTTTGCTAAGCTTGCACTCATTTACTAACTTGTCATATCATCTCTTTGGACCAATGCTGTCCTGCATTCATAATCAGATGTTGATCTGACAGCATTTGGTACATTCATGGACAGCTTTTCTCTGTTTAGTTTCAGCTGGAAATAATCCATACCACATTCTTCATGGCAAGTAGGGATGATCAGAATCATTGAATGAAATTTTAAATGCACTCCTAGCCTGAACCAAAATGCTAATGTAGACCTACCATAAAATCTTTTTAAAACTGCTATAAAAATACATAATCTATCCTCACTTACTAGAAAAACATTCAGGTGTGCATTTTTGCATGTGACTTGAGTAACATGCCCTAATTCTATATAAATTTTGACATGAGATTCTAATTATGATAGCCTTGACAGTTAACCTCTCAGTAAGCTCAGGTTCCTTCCCTGTGCATTTGATAATGTCTATCCATAAACTTTAATAATGCCTTCTCAAAAGCTACTTCCACGACAATTTAAAATTATACACAAGATGAACAAAGTCCTAAAAAAAAAAAAAAAAAAAAAAAAAAAAAAAAAAAAAACCACCAAAAAACAACCCAAATATACAAAACCATACAAACTTGTCACATTCAGATTCTGGTAAAAATATTAAAATTTAATAATAACTTTTAAACATACAGTTATGTCAAGGAAAGAGCAAAGGCATTCAAACAAATGAATATAGAACTTAAATAATATTTACAAATTCTAAACTGTAAGTTAACTATAAAGTCACAAATACTTTAAATATTTAGTAGAATATAGTGTAAATTCTAATACAAATTAGCTATTAATTTCATCTGATATTTTTCCAGTGATAAGTCTAATCTTTACATACTATATACATTAAAATACTAAAAAGTTATAAAATTTTATTTCTGTTACTATGCAAAGAAATGGAAAATACATCAGATCTGTCTTACTGTACAATATCCAAATTGAACTTTCCCTGGTGTTCTCTGAAAAAAAAATAAACGGCACTTTCACATGCAACAAGGCATAAAGTACAAGCCTGTCCATTGCCAGTATGCTAGCTGAATGCAAAATAAACAAATGCCATTCAACCATCTAGTTGAAAATCAAAAATAAGACAGTAGAAAGAGATTCTAACAAACTTCCCCATTCAGACTGAAGTGATAATGAAAAGCATGTAAACCAATTTCCATACAGACCTGCCATTTGAAAAAATGAAAACACATTGTACTGAGAAAAGTAAGTTATGTGACAATTTCAAAGTTCCTTTGACAATATCTAATGGAGAAAGAAACCTGATGGTCCTGTATGAGTTACTCAGCCTTACTGCAGCATCCGAGTTTCTATTCCACTAACGGCTTCCAAAAAAACTTCTGCCAGTCTGAATTTCACATCAGTAGTCAGAGGAGTTTTCTGGACTTCATTACGCCATCGTGTAACCATAGCTTCCACAGTGCAATGCCACAAGAAGCCTGTCCTTCAGGATTTCTTTACTTGGGTATTCAGGTAACTTGAGCATGTTGATACTGAAAAGGGGAAAAAAAAAAAATAAACAAGAATAGAAAAAAGGAAAGGAAAACTCATCAGAGCAAGAAATGCAAGAGTAAAGTTTTGTTTTCTAATTGAAAATTCCAAAGATGTCACATTCAGTGAACAAGGAGCAAAGGAAGCCAGTTCTGCATTACAGTCCCAGTGAGAAGCATTCATATATATTGCAGAAAAGGGTTTTTTTTCTTCACAGTAGTTAATACAATAATTTTACTTTTAAATTCCTTTATTGATTTCATTTGACTGAAGTGGAGAAAAATGAGCCAAAAAAAAAATACAACTACCACCTGGATGATGGTGAGAGAATACTCCAGCAACTGTCAAGGATTTGGGGCCTTTTAATGAAAATATTCAAAATGCTGGTATTTTGACTGGCATTGATAAGAAAAAAAACCCTTTATTTTTCAGGTGTTGTAATGAGTGGCTGACATACCATGTGCTAGATGTTGGTAAAAGATTCGCAGTATATGGCACAGCAGCAATTGTAAAATTTTGCAATCCACTCCCACCCATGATATGGGCAAAGCCACCGTGAGGCACTCTGGAACTGAGAATACTCACAGAAATTAGATCATTGTAAGAAGAGTTAAGCCAAAAATACATTAGTAACACTGCAAATATCTCTTAAGTTACCAATACTTTTCTCCCTTTCTCACATCAGTATCAAAATTCACATTGTCTAAATACTTATAATTACAACACTCACACATATTTACATTTATTTGCATTATACATCAAATTCCTTGAATGATATTTAGGAGAATCCTGTTTGCAAAGCAAGTTCACTTCAACCAGTTTTTATAAGACCATTACCTCAGTTTATTACATTATTACATTTATCACACCTTATTTACATTTTTTTTACATTTACAGTTTTTAAAGTACAGCATTAAAAAGTTTATTCTCCAGTTACCGCCTGTGAAACAACTGACCCAAGTGTTTTGATACATCCTTTCATTTAGTACTTCAGATTTAATATCTCAGATCTTAACTAATAAAACCATCACATCATATACACTCTCACCTGGTGATAATCCATGGCAAAACAATATTAAAAAAAATCACTATCATCATCAGGAATGCATTCTCACTAATCATTTTATTCTTTTTTTTTTCCCCTTCCTTTTCAATATATTTTTCAGGATTAAAGTGTAAATAGATAACAGACATGAAGTCTTCAGCATCCTTTCCAGATTTTAAACTAACAGAGACAAATACAGTAAAGTTCAGATAATTGTATCAGCTGAAGTTGGTATGCATTACAATGTAAAACCTGTTTTTATTACAGTCCTCATTACAAATGTCTTTTAAAAGTCTAACAAGTGCAACAAAAGGATAAGAACTAATGAAGTTGAATGTGAGCCAGCAATGCATTCTCATATCAAAGGACAGCAGACTCTTTGGCTGCATCAAGAACAGTGCCAAGAGGTGATCCTGCCTGTGTTCAGCCCTGGTGGGAAACACTTGGAAATGCTCTCTGGAAGAAGAGAGAAGGATGTGCTGCAGCAAGATGAGCCAAGTGACACAAAGGGACCAGAGCACCTGCCATGTGAGGAGGGAGAGCTGTTCAGCAAGGAAACTCAGAGAAATCTGATCAGTGTGTTTGAATTTCCAAAGGGGGGGAATAAATAAAGTAGAGCTTGGGAAATTGCATTTAAACCTGAGGGGGGCTTTGTGTTGTTTTCCTCTCTCACTCTGAGGGTGGTCAAACACTGGAACAAGTTGCCCAGAGAAGCTGTGGGGTCCTTGGAGACCAGATGAGACTATGAGCATCCAGTTCTAACTGACCCTGCTTTGCAGTTGGATGAGGTCCCTTCCAACTTCATCTATTCTATGATTCTGTAACTAGCAAAGAAAGAATCTGATAAAATAAGATAAACCTTCCATAAAATAGAAAACAATTGTCAGGATTCAGGATTAGAGGAAAACACATTAAAGATAATGAAAATAAATTAAAAAAAAAAAAAGTGACTAAAAAACAAGAATAAGAAGGGAAAATGAAGCAAAGGTTCCACTAAGTAAACTTACATGGTAAAAATGCAGAAAAGGGGAAGTTGCTATTGCCAGATGCTAAGGAGCTATATCAGACCCTGCAGTAAGAACCAACTTTGGTATCCAACACAAGTATACGATTCAATCACCTAGATTAACGGCAGCACAATTCAACACATCATTCCCAGCATTGGTGAGGAGAAGTACTGATGACTTCTCACCACGAAGAGAAGTACTGATTATTTGCAGCATACCATTCCTGGTGTACAAATGCAATTGTGTTTGTAGCCACAGTTCAAAAGAGCTGTAAAGATTTTACAGCAGTACACTCTTTTGTATCATGTTTTTGGCTTGCATTTCTAACACAGTGCTGCATCCCCTGCAGTGATCTTTTGTTCTGTGAGCCAGGAGAATTCTACATTGAAATAAGCAATAAAATACAGACTTCATTTTGTCAACAGCCCACTATTAGCTAACTGTTTTTTGGTTGTTTTTTTTTTTAATAATTTAACTCATTAAAATGCTTTTCATACAGTAGATTAAAATCATGGCTTTCAGTGCACAAAATAGCTGGCTTAAACTTCCAAGTATGTGTTTTCATCTCAACAAAACACTGCCAATGTTATAAAGAAAGCCTTTCAAAGATGTGTAAATAAGATCACAAGATCCTACTTTTCATACTGCATGTACAAATAGCCTTCAGCAAAAGCAACAATACAATTCTATAGCTTTGGAAACTCCAGAGCTATTGAAATGTTTAAACTTGCATCTGAATCATAATATTACTATCTATTTTTTATTAACAGATTTTGCATAATCCTATTAAAAAAAAAAAAAAAGCATAGAAAGAACTCACTTTATGTTTTAAGAATAATCACATCTATCACATTTACCAAATACATTGAGTTTCCCTTAAAATAGCATATACCTTATTTGTTACTTAACAGAAACTGCAGTCTTCTAAGTTAAATCAGAAGAGCAGACATCCACAGTATAATAACCTAAAAACTCTGCAGCCAAAAGAATACTAGTAAACATTTATCACAGTAAGCACTCAACACCTTCTTTCAACTGTTAACTAAAAAGCTGATCAAAATTTGCCAATGGTTAATTAACAAATATGTAGCCAAATACAGTTATAAACTAGGTGGTTATTAAGAAAACATTTGGGTCCCCAACATGAATATCTGGCACAAGAATATTTAGGCTTTTTCTTCAGAGTGCTCCTCCAAAACACAAGCACTGAAACATTAGGTGAGATGGAAAGCGCACTGTCAAAAGAAAATGTCTCAAAATTAATATTACTGATGAATTCAATGCTAGAAGTACTGAAACTACTAAAGTGAACCTTTACTACATGGAAGAGAAAAAGCTTTAGGACTAGAGAAGATGAAAGGTTACAGAAATATTTAGAGATGTCAGAGAAACACTGAAGATACTGTCATAAAAGTAATTAATGTTATTCAACTCACAAAATTAATTTTATAGCCTTTAACTGGAAAGTAAGAATAGTACTACTTCACAAAAAAAAAAATCAATTAAGTGAATACGCAGAAGAGACTAAAGGGAAATGGGAAAAATAATGGAAATTTAGAATACAGACAGCAAACCAGCGCACACAGAATCTTAAAATAAATTCCTCATTAAAAAAAAATGTGGAGCATCCAGCTAGAAAAAAAAAATCGTTTGAAATCACATATAACTTTAACGTAAAATTTTACTTGAAATACTGGCCTGTACACCAATTCAGAGCTTGGCATTTAAATATTCTATGTCCTAGAACTAGAACTTTCTAGGACACGATTGGATGAACAGTGCTCAAGCATGTATTAATCAGGCAACACAATTGTTTAATCAGTAGAAAGTATCTCCGAGAATCCAGGTTATTATCCCAAATGTCTGTGAAGTGGCATTCAGTATGTTCATTACCATTGGGAATGTTTTAAGCAGTATTTTAAACATTTTAAACATGACCCTACATCTTAAAGATCCTTATTTGCCATCTAGATTTAGAAATGGATTAGCTCATTAAAAATATAGAAGACCACCAGCTGACAGGCAGCAGATGTGCAGTAAGAATCACAGGACTCATTTCTGTAGAGGATAAAGAAAGATTAGTGTGCACAGAACTATCTTCTTAAATTGCCTGTGATCCCTAAAACCAATCAAATTCATAATAAATCAAGTGAAACTAATATAATTTTTGAAGACTGTTCCATTTGATGATATGTCTGTGACTGTGAAATTTCTTCCTATAAAAGACACGGTTTAATGATCTAAATTTGTATTTTACCACCACTTAATCACAAAATTTATAAACAAAGGAAAGGTCAACTGCTCTGCTGATCCTCAAGTATGAAGGGAACACTACGTTAAAAAGATGGTGGAGTCTATACCTACTACAGAAAAAGAAACAAAGCAAGAAGTAACTACAAAATTCAGCCAACATATGTCACTTTGCAAACTATCTGTATACACAGCCTTGGCAACACACCCAGATCCAAGTGAAATTTATTGCTCACACCATAAAAGGAAGCAAAAGTGGCTTTCCTGAAGAACAACTGGAATACAGAAATACTAAAAAAGCAAACAGTCTTCCTTATGGTTACACTTTCACTTGATCTTGTCATGCTGTACTAACATCAAATCCAACTGAGCTTTAGGAGAAAGAAGTTCTGTTTACACCGATTAAAATCATACCTAGTTGTCTCTAATAGTAAAACTTCTATTTATTCAAAACTTACAGTGGCATGTGTTCCTTCCCATGGCAAAGGGGTTGGAACTAGATGATTTGGAAGGTTTCTTCCAACTCAAGCCACTTAATGATTCTATCCAGTACTCACTGGAGAAGCCAACAGACACATAAATACGCAACAGGAAGGCAAACATGAAGTGTCATTAAATTCATTACCTCCTTGCTTTAAAATTGCCTGAGGCAGCAAATTAGCTATACAGAAGCTTGGTACTGGGACCACTCCTCTTCAACATCTTTATCAATGATCTTGATGAGGGGATTGAGTGCACACTCAGTAAGTTTGCAGAAGACAAGAAGTTGGGAGGGAGTGTTGATCTGCCTGAGGGGAGAAAGGCACTACAGAGGGACCTGGATGGACTGGATTGATGGGCCAAGGTAAACTGCATGAGTTTCAACAGGGCCCAGTGTCGGGTCCTGCATTTTGGTCACAACCACCCCAGGCAACCCTACAGACTTGAGGAGGAGTGGCTGGAAAGCAACCTGACAGAAAGGGACCTTGGTGTATTGATGGACAGTCTGCTGTACATGAGCCTGCAGCATGCCTGGGTGGCCAAGAAGACCAATGGCATCCTGGCTTGTATCAGGAATGGTGTGGTGAGCAGGACTAGGGAAGCAATCCTGCCCCTATACTCAGCACTGGTGAGGCCTCACCTAAAGTATTGTGTTCAGTTTTGGGCACCTCAGTACAGAAAGGACATTGAGGTGCTGAAGGAGGTCCAAAGAAGGGTAACAAGGCTTGTGAAAGGCCTTGGAGAATATGCCCTACAAGGAGCAACTAAAGGAATTGGGGCTGTTTAGTTTGGGGAAGAAAAGACTGAGGGGAGACTTTATTGCTCTCTTCCAATATCTGAAAGGTGCTTATAGTGAGAGCAGGGTTGGTCTCTTTGCTGGTGACAGGACGAGAGGAAATGGCCTGAAATTGAGGCATGGGAAGACTGGATATCAGGAGACACTTTTTTACAGAAAGGGTTGTTAAGCACTGGAATAGGCTCTCCACGGATATGGTTGAGTCATTATCCCTGGATGTGTTTAAAAATCATTTGGACGTGGTGCTCAGGGACATGATTTAGCAGAGGGTTATTACAGTGGTATAGTTAGGCTGTGGTTGGACATGATCTTTAAGGTGTTTTCCAACCTGAGCAATTGTATGATTCTGTGAGGTCTCCTGCAAAGTAGTCAAGTATAATAAATGAGAATAAATATAAAGTATCAGAAGTACTAACTCACATTTTGTCTATTTTGATAAACACACTGAACACCAAAATATTCACAGCAGTTTCTAGGTATATAATCTGAAGTCTGTTGACATATTTCAAGAGTATCCAAACAACATATTTCTTGTTAGAGTTTCTCACCTGCCAGTAACAAACTGTAATAGTAGCACTCTCTCTTCCTGAGTTAGTTCTTCCACAACATCCCAGAACCACTAAAGAAGAAATAAGTTAGTTTGTATTTTCCATCAAATACTTACAGTATTGGAGAAGATCATGGTAAAACAATGAATTGTCTGTATCTTAAATTACAGCAATTTTCACATCAAATTTATACATAACTAAGTCACTTAATATAGGAACACAGTATAAAAAAGCTCCACAAATTTTAACCAAAATAAGCTTCCACGAAAACACACACACACAGAAACAGAAAAAACATCTTTCTTGTGGATTAAAAGGCAACAATCATTATTATTCAAAAAAAATATTTTACCTGGATTACTTGGTCTCCTCTCTCATAGCCACTGGTATACTCTGTATTTTTTAACCAATCATTCACATCAATTTCCGGCATACCAGACAACAAAAGCTCCTTCAAAAGAAGCACACAGCTTTTCGTTAGTCTTGACTACCCACTAATTTCAAATGTTTGTGCTATTTGAAAAGGTAATGCTTTTAAGTAATAATTCAAAAAAAGATTACAGTTCTTTTTCTGCTTAGTTTCACCCTTACAGAATCTTGTGTTACTACTAAGTTTTACTATCAAAAGATTCTTGAAATCAGCCAACTGTACATGATCTCTCTAATTTAAGCACACTACAACAAGAGATGGAAATTATAATGAAGGAACCTAAAAATAAAAGCTCCAAGTTTTACCATGACTTGAAACAAAACTTGAGATGCCTTAGTTGCAGAATAACAAACTACCCTAAAAAACTTATTCCAATTTGATTCTGAAACAAACAAACAAAAAAAGTGAAGACAGTACACAGCATCTCATAATTTTCTGAAGAAATTCTGTCCTCCAATTCTGTCCTCCAGAAAAGAAAAAAATAATTAAAAAAAAATATACACACATACACGTGGACAACAGTTCTCAAGGTACAGTTTAAAGGATTTATCACCAGCATTTTGCTGTGACACTAAGAAGGATAAGCAGGAATACTCATATTGAGGTCTTCACTGATAGGTGCAAATGAAAGGACTGAAATGAAAGATACAAAGTATGTATTCTCTGGGCTCTGCTTCTACACCATTACCAAGGAAGGGTGGTGCTGTACAAAGTCTCTGACCAACAGTACAGGCTTTTCTGCTTACCAGTTCGTATTCATCAAAAAGTTGAATCAAAGATGGTGGAATGAACATATGGAAACCTTGTAAAAAGGCATTTATCTGAGGTTGAATGGCTCTTGTCATTCTAAGTTCAGTGACAAGCTGGACATACTCAGCCTGAAAAAAAGAAAATGATGTTAAGACATACAATAGCAAATATACATACTAACAATGCATACACAAATGCAGTCCTCCAAATATTACAAATTTCATCTCCTCTTGAGGCACTGAGTCCCCTATGCACTTTCCACAAAGTTAAGCAACAAGATAACTCAGATGATCCTTTAGAGTCCAAAGTTTTTTGTTTTATTCCTTCCTTCCTTCCAAAGACAACACCCAACACAAGAGTTCAAATCATAGCAGAAGCCAGTCAAGATGGACCTAGATCAAGATCACATACGTGAATAAAATTGTTTTGTCATGTTAGCATCTAATACAGCCACCTCTGATGCATGTTGTTGCACAGTTAAGCCAAGTGACATAACTCAGAAAAAAAGGTAACATCCTGAAGCAGTATTTGCTAGTCAAAAAAGCTTGCTTGCTTTGCTTGCGCCTCTGGGAGTCTAATCCCTGCAAACTTTGCTGTATTAATAACGTTTTTTAACTAAAGTCTCAAAAGCCACCTCAATTTTTAGAGGGACGAAAAACAACAGTATTTATACCATAATACGCAAACAGACAATGCAATATTTTGCATGCTTTAGAGATTTGAGGGCTCTGTCGGCTTTAAAAGATTTCCCTTAGAAAAGGAATTCTCCAGAACTCTGCTTTTGTTGAAAACACAAAAGCCTAGCAGGCAACTAAAGGAAGGTTTTTAAGAAAGAGACAGATTTAAGAGTGCCTGCATTAAAGCTGTGCAAACACCTCTCATTTAATCTGACAAAACAGTGCAAGTCTAATAAAGTATTCAAGAACAGAAAATTTGTCCTCAAATAGAAATCTACTTCTGGATATTTTTTTTTTTAAGTATATGGTTTCAAAGTAATGCTTTTATTTCCTAATTGTGATTTCTAGGAAGGAAATCATAAAACATACCTCCCAATTTAACCATCTCAACCATCACCTTGCTTCAAGACAACAACCTTACAAAAACGCAACGCAGATTTTTAATTAAAAAAAAAAATCATTAATGTAACACTGAGGTTTTGAACCTGCACAAAAACAATTAAGTAATCTGTCTCTCCTTCTCTTAAAAAAGAAAAGAAAGCCAAACAAAATGAAGCGTGAAACAAAGTATTTTTTCAAAAGCAGTTCCTTATGAGCACAGAAGTACATCCTTTAGTTACTTGCATCACAGCCAGAAGATATTCTTAAATGCATTGCTACCATCGTAACAGGGGGAAAGGACAATTAATTTGTAAAGAGATCTAAAGACATACCTAAGCATGTCTTCAGCTGCAGAGCTGTTAACAAAAATCTAGTTTCAATCTAGTAATCTCCCTAGGTTGTTTTTAGTATCAGTGAAACTGAAGACATCTCTTTTTTCTAATGAATTAGATGAGTAGCCAAAGGAGATTAACTGCAGTAGACTCAGCCTCTGCAACTACGTTCATGAGCTCTGGGTAGAAATAAGAAACTTTAGCAGTAACAGGATTAGAAGTAATGTTAACATTGTTCTTCCACGAGCAAAAATATTTGTTTTTAAGTCTGTTACTTGTTAGGCTACTCAGAAAACAGGGAAATAGAGAGAAAATTTCACAATCCTATTTTAAAAAATCCATTAGAATGAATATGATGTACATAAGTGCTCATTTTCTGTATTAAAACATATTTACATTAAACACATCCATTATGAAAGAAAATAGTTACTTTGCTTTAGGTATAACAAGAAATCTTTAAACAGCCTGGAACAGCGTAGCATATTGACTACAAGAACTGGTGCACTCTGAGACCACTACATTTACATAATGTGTGCCAGCAAAAAATGGTCAATCTGTTTTTGCCTCTGTTCACTTCATTTGCATTTTATTCCCTCTCCAAAGCCTCAGGAGCACATTACAAAATATATATATCTTCATAATTTTGTATGCAGTCCTACATAGTGCATAAAAGGTGCAACTAACACATTCTTCATTCAGTGTGTTGCTCATCACAAACCTAATGAAGAAGTCTAAGCTGGAGTACGGGCTTGTACTGCATTTTCCTTTGTGGTAAAGCAAGCAAAGATAGTACTTTTGTGATTTCACAACCCCATGCACTGGGGTGAGACAAGGATCAACATCCATTATGATGTACAGGTTTAGGGGGAAGCCACATTCTAAAGCTGTTTGAAAAATTTGTGTGGTTTCCTATTGCCAGACAGCACAGCCAGGTCACAGACAGACATGTCTCAAATATGGCTTAGAGAAAATCTGGACTACTTTTTGAAACAGCATATGGTCAAACTTTGTCTCTCGTTTTTCCTAAAAGCAGAAATCTATAAGAAAATACACAGCAAAGAATAAAGAAAACTGCACAGCAAGGAAATGGGAAAAAGCAAGATCTCTCCCTTTGATGTCTCTCCATTATCATCATAAAAGGTAGTTGAACCACTACTGTAACAGAAACTTTAGTTGGAACTATGCAGACTGTCCAATTGCAAGACTGGTACATTTACATCATACGATCCCACAACCATTCACCTATTATACAATTGAGGTAAAAAGAGAATTTGCTCAAGAAAACACCTTTTTACAAATAGCTATGCAGCTATTACTTCTATTCCTCGATAATATACTTTTCTTTTTTTCCTTTCTGCTTTTCTGTAAGAGGAAAATAGATTGTTTGGATGGTTTCTGTGGGCTTGTTTGTTTTTGTTTGTTTGGGTTTTGGAGGGTTTGTTGGTTTGGTTTTTAAGGAATAAGGATTCAATATACGTTATCTTCAAGCAGGTAATCAGCTAGTGTGCAGACACAGCAAATTCTTTTAGAAGCTGGTTTTCCTTCTGCCAGAGGTATGGCAAATACAAAGATTTTTAAGCAAAAATCTTTTATTCTTCAGGTAAAGGCAGAAAAAAAAAATATATATATATATCTGTTGCAGGAAAAAAAAAAAAAAAAAGGTGCTGTATAAAAGTATGCTCTTTTGTTTAACCTGTTTGAGCCGTTAAGCTAAAACATACTGTAAAAATCATGCCATGTTAAAGAAACTGGAAAAAATACTCAAACAATACTAAATCACACTAAAACACAGTTCTACAATTCTCAACAGCCTGGCTCACTGATGTCAAAATCAGAAATAAACAGGAGACATTGCCATCTTATAGATGTATGTTGACTTTATATTTTGCAGCCTTCAAATTCAAAAATCAATGAAGAATAGCAGTTCTAAAGCTACTATAACAGCTGTTTCTTTCCACCCTTCAAATAAAAGCTGCCCAAACCCTCCTGACAGCACTGAGGAAGGCAGATGAGCTGGCAGGGATGCAAATGTTCTGTGCACATTCAAGCACCTTTTTCAGACTGCGCCGCAAGTCACAAGTTAATGGAACAATGTGAGCTATTAACGGCTGAGGAAATCCTCATGTGGGCAAACTTCTAATTTCATGCTAACTGATAACTGCCAAATACTTTTTAAATGGTTGTTAAAAAGAACGCTATTCGTTTCATCTTCAGATCTGTTTTATACACTGAAATCAAGACCACCTAGAAACAAGAATCAACATCTTTGCATTCTCTGATAGCTAATAAAGAAATTAATCACCCACTCACTTCACAATCAGACTTGTTTTATCGTCCGTATTCTTTCATGAATGACTGTATTGCAGGAAACAGGCAGAATCTGGCTAATAACACATATCCCAGTTATTGCAATGGCACTCTGCCTTAATGAAAATGAGGATTAAGCATACAAGAATTTGGTGCCAACTGCGCCAAGAGGAACTAAAATTTTGTGAGAGCAAATGCTGACACCAAGTGGTCTTTACTATTACAACAGCTATCTGTGCTAGCAGCAAAACCGAATGAATACTGCATACACAAAGTAAACTACACCTGCTGATACAACCACATAGTGAGTGAACTGGAAATGGCTGAAAAGCTTCCTGCAGCTTTTTACGTTACCAATTGTACTGTATACTACTGGCAATCTAGGATTGCCCTGCTACAATTTTACTTTTTATCAATTGCTACTGTTCTACCCTCCTGGTATTCAGTCACGACTCAACAGTATCAATGTCTGTAACATTTAAAATAAATACTGCATTTTTCTTCCAGAAGTTCTGAGAGAAAGAAGAACAACCCTGAACACTTAAGAGATACATTTAACAGTACTACTTCAGTAACACATCAAGCTAGAAAAAAAAAGGAGCCAGTAAGTTTTTATTTTGTAGACTGTCTTCAAAAAAAATGAGGTTTTCAAAAAAAGAGTACAATCATTTTTTCTTGTATTGCCAGCCCCTGAATAAATCTGTACACTCACCTTGTTTTCCTGTGTAACAAGTATACTTGCACCCCCAGGCTTTAATGGCACTTCTTCCATTGCTCCAAATACGTCAGTCTCAACAGAAAAAGTCAGCTCTAAACCCAGATCACTGATATCATTATCTAAAATCCACTGCAAGTTCTTTGCATACTCTGGATCAATAGATGCTACATCCTGATAATTTACAGGTATACCTAAAAAGAAAAATAAAGATAAAATAAACACAAGAAGGGAAAAAGGGTTCTAATTTAATATATAGTATAAGATTGCCCTCTAGAGAGGAAACAGAATAATGCAGTAACAGAAAAGTGGGAAAAGGGATTCACTATTATTAAACTACAGCAGAACTGTACTTATAACATTTTAAAAGCATTAAAGTTTCCACTGGATGTTTTTTTTTCCCCCACAGAGAAGCAAATGGCACACCTCTTGAGCAACAACAGCTTGCACAATTTTAGATGGCTTGTGGATTTCAGCAGAAGCATCTAACAATGAATGTACAAGGTTAAATAAGTGATTTAAAAAAAAAATAAGCTCTTCTAAAAAGTTTTTGTATAACTTCTAGGAACCCAAATTTATTTATTTTTTTCTTCCTGTATAATATCTCTTCTCCCCAGAAAAAGATTTATAGCTGGAAAAACATAAATACTTCTCTGTATTTTGCAAAATTCCTTCACTCTTCAGTTTTCTTTTTCATCTTTTGTTATGAGTTCTACTACTCAGTTGAAAAAAATGATTTATAGAAATTTCACATTTTCAAACTGAACTTCAGGTCACTCAGAAGCACTGAGACACACACTGAGGTGCCAGAAGTTTGGATTCCAGCCAAGTATGGAAACTTCTTATTTATTATCCCCTTCACAGACATGGCACTTGAGAACAAGTTTGAGCAAACATGTCAAGAACAAGGTGACTGAGTTTGCACAGAAAAACTACCTCTTCACTGCACAAGAAAGCAAACCTGAGTGACTTTATGAAGACAGATAATTTAGATAACTGTCAAAATAAATACTTGGAAAAGAGGAAGAGGGTATAAGTGTTAATGGCTTTAGAGAGGAAAACTAATTACTGGGAAGTATGTCTTTTTCTTCACAGTCGTCTTGTGCATTCTTAGGATGTCACATGAATGTTCTGTTAGTAGAGGTTTTAACATGCTATGGATTGCAGGAGCAGCACCCCAGACAATATGACAATTAACAGGTTAACAGCTTGTACAAACATGTAAATACAAAAAATCTCTATATAGTATTTCACTGGATGGTCTGAATAGTGCTTGAGGCTTTGTAGGCTGGAACTGGAAGTTTCCTGATCCAAACAGAAAACTATCTCTTTAGAAAAACTACAAAATAACTGGATAACAGCAAAAGAGAATGTATGTTCTCTTCCCCTGTTTAAGCAGAAGACAGTTTGAAGGAAAAAAAGTGACAATAAAAAAAAAAAAAAAAGAGACCTTAGTAATTTCTAACTGTATTCTTGCCCGAGTTCTACTTCTGTAATAGAGTACACTGATAAACAAAAAGAAAAATGAAATAAAGTTTAAGAGCACAAATAAAAGTAATGTCATCCAGAAATTTAACACATTATAAACCATGTTTTAACTGTGTTGTCACCAGAGTAGGAGATCACTCCTTGCCTACCAGTTACTGGTGCAAAAAGATCCCAGCACAGTGTAAAAAGGTGACAAGGCCACCTGAACCTGAAAGAAACTGGCCTCACTTGTTTTCACAGGTTTCAGCTTCTACTTAGGGCACTTCCACTTCATGTCTGCTGACTAAACAGAAGAGTTCCTTTGAAAGAGGTTCACACTATTCCTCAGACACAGGAGTTCTTGGCACACAACAGTGTACCATCATTGGGAGAGGCAAGTAAAATGAAGGATCCTAGTGCACGGTGAGAAACCAGAAAATTGAAACTGGTCTCAGGTTTCAATAGGATATTTAATACTCCATTGCTTATGGCCCCCAAGAAGCTGAAAGGAACTTCTACCGTGTCTGTAACCTGGAAACTTGTATTTGGCATGAACAACAGTGTACATAACCCATAGCTAAACTTGAAACAAAAATAAAATAAATTTTAAAAAGCCCTCAGAAGTACCTGCTGGTGTGCATCTCAGGTTCCTGAAATGAGAGGAGACTCACAAAGCTGAAGGAAGTGGCCTTAGGAATCTGTTTTGAATAAGCCACTCTAATGTAGGAAAAACAATTACTTTGGGAAACAGAGATAATTTTTCCATTTTACTGTGTTCAGAAAGTAACAAGAGTGACAAAAACCTGTGAACCTTTTGAACTTAAGCTTCAAACCTCTGAGGAGTTACAGGGTGTCAGCTCAACAGGATGGTAAGACCTTATTAAGAGGTACTGACGAGATCTTACAGAGGCTATGCGCTGCTGTTCAGTTTTCAAATAGAGAGATGCTTTGTTAGAAGAGATGCTACCAACAGCTGATTTACATACTGTGCTAATTTCTCACCTCTGGAAAAATATCCTGCAGCAAGAGTAAGAAGCAAAAGAACAAATCTGGTAACCTGAGACATACTTATATTTCAGAAGTGGCAGACATCTTTAAATTCAGACTACAAGAATGGGATACTATTGCAAAATAGAGGGAGAAAGGAAAGAAGAAACAAACCACCAGGTCATCCTGTCAATTTAGAAACCAGCAAACCTAGTACATAATTACAATTCAATTCAAACTAGAAAAGAACCAAATTAATCAGTAGTCATCTCCAACAGAGGTCACAAGATCAATACCTGACTATTCTCAAAGCATGTGAGCAAACAGCATTAAAATGATTCCCGTTACTGAATACAACACATGGAGATTATCCTGTAAGCGTCATTATTCTCCTCATACAGAGGAATATCTTGCTGAGAGGCCAATCCTTAAGTCAGAGTCAAATTGTACCATACAAAGCAATGTCTATTTCAGAACCCTGTTATCATGTGAAGGAACAATTACTATGGAAGTCTAATGGATCATTGCCAATTTGGTGCTGCTTCAGACTGGTGCCTTCACTTCTTACCTAGTACACAGTCACACAGCATAAAGCAGATCTAAGAGAGAGAAGTAAAAGTTAACTCTATTCCCATGCAAGAAGATCTTGAGAAAGATTGCTGCATCATCAGCGTGCAACAGTTCTCCCCAAACTCTTTTAGGAAAAAGAAACAGCAAATCTGAAGTTAAGAGACAATCTATTCCAGATTCAGCAATCATCACAAAAAGACTGCAGATAAACAAGCTGATTGTAGAAAATCAGAATGAGATCTAAACAATCCCTTGAACATCTTGATAGGGCTTAAAGTAAGGTATGGTTCTTGAGGAAAAGTAAAACTTTTTTATCCATGTTCTTGAGGAAAAGTAAAACAACAAGCTATCTTACACCTCCAAAGACAACTAAGGAATAGCACTTCAGAAGAAAGGACGTTCTGTGTGATGTGGCAGTTCATAAGAGAGAGACTCGGTACGGAACAGTAATCACTGTCATACTATGCTGTATTTTGATATACTCAAAAGATTAGCAAGATTCTTTGCACTTTCAACACACATACAAAAGTAAAAAGGAGAAAATTTACTGCTCAGACAATTGTTGTGAGTAATAAATAGGATTTTAATAAAGCCATACCAAGAATATGCTTGTAGAATGATCTTGTGAAGTAAATGTTCACCAGCTGCCTGTGATTGAGAGCTAATCCCAGGATCTGGCCTGCAAAGCGGAAGTAGTTCAAATGATCTGGGTTTACAGAAGAGTTGCTGTTTGGCTGGAAGGTCGTTCCTATAAAATAAGAACATAATAGGATTTCTTTATCTATATGTCTACTTTAAGTGAAGTTCATATTTGTCAAAACATGCTATTTGAAAACAAAGTTTTATTTTGGAGTTCTGGATGGCTGGTTTTGTTTTTTTTTCTGTTCATGTCAGAAAGACAGAAGAAAAATATATTACAGTGTAATGACATCATATTACTACAATGATACTGCATAACCACTCTCCAAGACAACACCCTGAAATAATTATCATCAACAAAAGGGTAAGCATGATCTGCTGAACTTGGTCTTCCATTTCTACCTGCACCTTTGCTCACTCTCATGGGCCATGCTTCTATAAACTTGTGAACTAGCTCACAGGAAAGATCAGAATACATTCACTTCCTTTTGTCTGGATCCAGCCACATACAGACAGCAGACCATCCAGTCTTGGTCCTCTTGGAAGAGACCATCTCACACAGACATCCCTGCACTTGTCCTTTTAACTTTCAGAAACTGATCTATGCTTCTGCTGTTGACTGATATCCTTGTCACTCCCTAAGACTTTTTAAGCCAGAGGGCAAAACATTTATTACTGCTGCTGGTATGAAATCTTTCATTGATAAAGATTTGCTGTGTATGAAGTACCTAAAAGACAAAAAGTCAAATACAAGGTAGACCCATGGAGACCAACAGATCATTTTACCACAAAAGTGAACTGCTTGACTTTGTGGTTTTCTAAAGAGAAATGAATGAATATCACAGAATCACAGAATGGTCAGGGTTGGAAGGGACCCCAAGGATCATGAATCTCCAACCCCCCTGCCACAGGCAGGGCCACCAACCTCCATGTTTAATGCTAAACCAGGCTGCCCAGGGCCCCATCCAATCTGGCCTTGAACACTCCAGCAGCAGGGCGTCCACAGCCTCTCTGGGCAGCCTGTTCCAGCACCTCACCACTCTCTGTAAGAACTTCCCCCTGACATCCAACCTAAATCTCCACTCCCTCAACTTCAAACCATTTCCCCTTGTCCTGCTGTTATCTACCCTTTCAAAGAGTTGATTCCCCTCCTGTTTGTAGGCTCCCTTTAGGTATTGATAGGCTGCAGTGAGGTCACCTCACATCCTTCTTTTCTCCAGGCTGAACAAGCCCAGCTCCCTCAGCCTGTCTTCGTAGGAGAGCTGCTCCAGTCCCCCGATCATCTTTGTGGCTCTCCTCTGGACCCTCTCCAATAGCTCTCTGTCTTTCTTGTACTGGGGGCTCCAGACCTGGACACAATATCTTATCTCTACAGCTTCCTTAAAGCCGCAGAAGAAAGGCAAACACTTTCTATACTGCTGTCAAAGCATTATGTTCCACTAATACCAGATAGAAACAGAATGGAAACGTTAAATAGAATAGATTCATTTAAACCAACAATTCATTCTCCTCTTACAAAAGACAAAAAAATTTAAGGAAGTTTCACATTAAAAAGAATTCACTTGTAGTTTTAAAACTACATGTTGAACAAATCACTTCTCTACACACAAATATAACTCTGTCGGTTTCATTTTTAGTAAGTAACAATCTTACAATCTGCAATCAATTAAGTGAATTTCAGATGATAAAAATGTTTTCATTACCCTAAAATTAGGCAACAACAACAACAACAAAAAAAAAAAAAGCAGAGACATACCATCAGCTGACTGGGTAAATAAGGCATAATCTGGGTTAACTATTTCACTGGATAAGATATCAAACCACTCACGCACCACACCCTGTCCCTGCATGTCAAAAGAACAAAACATATTAGTACCTAGAGCTTTTACTGCCAGTTAAGGTAGGTAACTACCTATTTCTTAATAAAAGCACAAGTTATTTTAAATTTTGGATTTCATTCAAACATTATTCATGAAAGACAGGATTAGTTTTTCTATATAAAGCATAAAGGAAAACCAAGCAATTTTACCCACCATGCCTTCTTCTCCATGAAATCGCACAGCAATCCCTTGCTTTAGTTTTGCACAATTTGCTTTAGAGACAACTTCACAGCTACTCCTAAAAATAGAATCTGAATATAAAGCATCAATTAATTTTAAGCATCAATTCATTTTACTTCAGAGACATCCAATTCTGTTTAAAATAATACCTCTGTGAACTAGAAGGATGTCATTTTCATTGACAGGTCTGTGCACCATGTCTGAATCTGGTTGCCCGGAATGCAGATGTTCATAGAACCATTCGCAACGATCTTTAAATGGCTACAAAACAAAAGGTAAACAACATTACATGGATGCATTCAACTAGATAATTCCTTCTTCGCAAGCATGGTGAGGAAACACCGTTCCATCTAACATCAGGGAGCACTTCTTTACTGTGCAGGTGATGGAGCACTGGCATAGGTTGCCCAGGGAGGTTGTGGATTTTCCTTCAAAATGAATCTGGGCACTCTGCTTGGGGTGTCCCTGCTTGAGCTGGGCTTTGGACAGATGGACCCAGAGGTTCTGTCAAATTTCAACTGTTGTGCAATTCTGTGAAAATGATTATGCACACTACAGATTCATTTTGAGATGCGCTGAGTTACTCAGTACTATCTTAATAAGGTAGGAATTATTTTGGGATGAAGAAAGGGCAACAATGTCAAAATGGGCAAGCATTGCATAAATCAGACTTTCATAATGAAGTTTGCCTGCTATTTTTTCCACTTAGCTGCAAATAGCCTTCTGAAGAGTAGCTTTTTAGTCTAGAATTCACATCCCACATAAAACCATTAAATGTGTTTAGGTTATACAAGACATCAGGCTCCTACTTGGCAGGAAAAAAAAAAAAAAAAAACACACAACACTCACCCACAAGTAATCAAACAGGAGGAAACAATGTTTCACTGAAGGAGCTCCCACTAAGTAACTATGGCAAAAAATCAACTAATAATGTGTTTAATAGTGGTGCATTCACCCTCTGTTTTTTTCTGTTTAATTTAGAGTACCTCACATTCAGAAGCACTGGAGGACATAATTCTTCTATCCCCTCCCAGTGGGTTTTAAAAACAAACAAGCAAAAAAAAAAAAAAACAACTCTCTTATACTCATAGAAATTGTAGCAAAACATCTCTTGGTGTTTACCTGAGCTTTTATGATGTGCATAAATCTGGACATTAGTTCAGGACACTCAAGAAGGAAATGAAAGTGATCAAAAATGATTTTGGGATTCCTGAAAGAAAAAATACTTTGAGTTAGAAGTCTACTAGTCAGAGATCTAATAAAACTTCATGACACATTAAGGCTACTCAAAGAGCCAGTGCAATTACTCCTATAGAACAGTTCCAACAGACCTTTCTTTTTTGTAACATTTTCATTACTGCTTGTTTCCAAATGACTTAAGCTACCTCATCCTTTATACAAATAGAAGACACACTCATGAGCTGGGCAGTGCCTGAGAAACACTGAGAGCAACCAAATGCACTAAGATAGTGTCCAGAAGTCACTACATACAACACATTTGAGTAAGCATGAAAGTTGGCATTCACCTCAGAAGAGTAGGATTGGAAAAACAGAGGAGGCAATAGCCTGTTAAAAAAATTACTGTTGCTGTGTGAAAAATATTTTGTTCACAAAATCTCACCAAATCTTACAGGTTTGTTTACAAATGCAGAAGAATTCATCTAAGCCTGAACTCTGAATAATTAATATTCATTCTCTCATATTTGGAAGGACTAAAGCGTGTTTGAAAAGACCAAGAGTGTGCATGCTGCATATGTCAAAACAATAACCTCAAAACACAATTCTTTAGGAAGAAAAAGTATATGAGGTTGGACCATATTGGATATAAAAATAAACAAACAAATTAGGAACTGCACTTTCCTCGAAACTTACCGGTTAACAAAACACTTAAGGACATCATCATGTTTACAAACAAATTCTATAAAACGAGGTGACGTCATCCTGTTCAAAGAAAACCATAAGATATTAATGGAATTATTTAAGGAAACAGAAAAGAATTTGAATTATGTATGTTACTGCATTCTATTTTTTAATACAATGTTACACAAATAAAAACTGTTGGTTCCTAACTACTCAATCATTGAACCAAACACTCAGCAGCATTCAAGAATATGAAGATGCACATTTCTCTGTTGAATTCTCCCAACTTTCAGTGCAATGGAAACGCACGTACAAAAAGACTATTATTATATACACCATAAATGCACATTGTTCCATATGCCTGTTCATTAGCTAGAAGTCCCAGAACACACTTCATAAACTGTGCAAAGTGAGGAAAAGAATTAGGAAGAAATAATACTACAAACAATGAACTCGTTAATTACAGGGGAGAAGGTGAAACTTAATAGGTTCTTGAAGAGACCAAATTACTTGCCATGCAATCATCTTCTACATTAGCATGGAATTTTATTTTTTCTCCTGCATACGTTCAGAGAACGTGGGAGGAATTTACATGGGATTTATGTGGGTGCAAACTTGTTTACATCTGTGTTGCGCGCTTCTCAAGAAGAGAGAACTACTTACTGAGTCCTTTAGTTTCTCCAAGAGCAATATTTGCAATTGAGGATAAAATCATCTTAACACAGGCAGTATCTGAGAAAGGCACTGAAAAATAGTGCTTTCAAAAAGGACAATAATCCTAAAAGATCTCTGAAAAATTACTAGAACTCCGATTTCTTAAGAAAATTAACTACCACAATCAAGTCAAAAACTACAGATTTCCAGCAATAAAAGTCTGAATATAACAATGCCCCCAACATCAATTTTATATAAAAATGAGCAGCTCTTTTATGTAAACTGAGCTATTTTCCTTCCCTCACTAAATTTTACCATATTCTCTCCCTTATTCTTACAGAATTTAAACTAGTGAACAAAATCTTCCATGCTAAGTATGAACATTTTAAAAACACTATTTTAGGCCTGAGATATGGTCTGAGACTATTGAACAACTATAAGACAGTCTTTTCTTCACAGATTCTATGGCAATTTACACATTGAGATGTAACTTACAAAAACTCTCTCAACTCTTCAGTTTTGATGCTGAAAACTTGTCACATTGTATTTCAGTATTTTGACAAAGAACAGCTAGATTCAATAAGAGCATTCACAGAAGAAAAGTAATCGTGATGAGCAAATGAAAATAACCTTAATGCTTCAAATGTTTTCAGAGCTCAAGTGCTAACCCTGTTTCCACTCAGTAATTCATTACTAGATAATTTTCCATTAAAGCATGAAATGCCATCTTTTATCGTATGAGCATTAAAAACAATGGAAAACTATGAGCTCTGTTTACTCTCCTTCATTAAACATAAAAGACACTCAAATCTAAAATTAGAGCCATTTAAAATTATTTTCTGTCTGAAAACATCATTTGTTGGAATCAGCAAGCAAAATTGACATACCATTTATTCCCATTGCCATGAAAATTTTAGTAAAGTAGAATAAATATCACATTTTTACATTTATCTACGTAGATCTGAGAAATTCTTAAAAAAAAAAAAAAAAAAAAAAAAAAAAAAAAGCAGAATTCAGGCATAAACTGCCTTATTTTTCTGCATCCCAAGTTCTTCAAGTTACCAATAAATCACTGAAACAGTTCCGATTCTCCTAGCTTCTATGACAGCTTTCAATTCTACACAGTATCCACAAGGTTTTTCCCCAATCCCAGCATAAAACATGTGGAAGAACAGAACCACTGGGCAAGGTCCACAGGCAACTCAGCAGGATACAGACAGCCTCAAACTTAATATTGCTATAGGCATAAATCAAAGGGGAAAAAGATACACTTATTTCTAGAAGTATTTCTACTCTTCATTTGGCTGTCATAAATAGACTTTATTACAACTGCATCTTAGCAAGTTTTAATGGAGATTTTAATGGGAATAGCTTATAAGCAGTTTCTTAAGTAAAATTAAAAGGTAGAGTACAAAGCATTTGTTGAAAGTGTTGATCCTCAGAGCATCTTCCAGAATGCCCAGAGGGGAGACACCAGACAAAAAGTACTGGCTGACTTGGTAGTTTTTGATCCACTACATTTAGAGAAAGGAAAATCCTTGCAGTAGCAGGGAATAATCAGGAGCTATCACAGAATCACAAGGACTGGAAAGAACCTTCAGATATCATTGGTCCAGCCCCCTTGCAAAGCAGCCCCCCTACAGCAGGCTGCACAGGTAGGCATCCAGGTGGGTCTCAAATATCTCCAGAGAAGGAGAATCCACAACCTCCCTTGACAGCCTGTTCCAGTGCTCTGACACCCTTACTGTAAAGAAGTTCCCTTGCATATTGGTGCAGAACTTCCTATGCTCCAGTTTAGAAAGAACCTCACTTCAAGACTTCTCGGGGACCTGGATCAAATCTCCGTACTTTCTTAACTCTCCACTCAGGAGAGTCAAAGGATTTTTTCCTTGCAAGTTTACTTGACAGATATAAGCAAGCCTGGACAGACTAAGAACTCAACTACAGAGGACACACTTTGTTTTAAACCAGACACTGATGGTATCTAATTTACATAAGTTATGTCACATCTGTTCCACACAAAATAATACTTGCTAACCTGGGGCAGAATTCCAAGTGAGTGTTATTTTGAGATAAAAGGCTTCTTTTGAAAACTTCTGCCTCAGCTGTCATTTTCATACACAGTCTGCATTTCTTCTGAGATCAATTATAGTTGTTGCAGGATAATCACATTAAACTTAAAGATATTTTCACACTAAGAACCAACAGCAGAAACAGCTAAATTTCAAGAGATCAAAACTACATTGCCTGCATGTATCCCACATGATTAAAAAGAGACAGTCAATATGAAACCCACTCTGATAAAGTTACCAAAAGCATTAAGTAAAATTTGCTGTGCCATTAAATGCATCATTAAAGCAGGAAAAAAAAAAAAATCAAATAATTGAACTAATGAAAGCATCAGGAAGTATGCCCTTGACTGCCACTAATACCATCTGGTCAGCACCAACACTCTTCCAAGAAAGCATATATGATTTTGAAAATGTAATAACTCAGTTAATGAAAAGTATCCTCCTTACCCCTGAGGCATCTGACAGGAGCAGCACATATAAAATGCTTGAATGACAGCACTTAGCCTGTTTGCTGTCATGGAGATAACATCCTGGCCATCAGCATAAGCTTCCTGCTTCCCCGCAACTTCATATGTTTTCGAGTCCCCTGTGTCAGCAGACAGCTCTTTTCTGCTCTCTGTTCCTGCAGCAGCAAAGGAAGGCGTAGGAGTAGCATCCTGGTGATCTGGTCCTTTTTGCTTCAGCAAAATAGAAGTAATGTTGGCAGAGTCCCTTTTGTTTTTCATCAGCTCTGTGGCTATAAGAACTAGCCATTCGTCTAATGAGTGCCAGAGCAGTTCCAGTGGCTGCAATAAAATATGCAAAAAAAAAAAAAAAAAAAAGAACATGGTCACCTTAGATAATATGATGATCACATCATTAATATTAAGGCAAATAAACATCATTCACATTTAAAAGTTCTAAATAATACTTCAGAAGTCATGTTAGACATAAAACTAAAATATTCCTAAAAATTCTCTACTTGTAGCCACAAGCACTAAGAGAAAATTTCATATGGAATGGAAACAATCAAGGAGGAGACAGAAACAAAGGTAAAATAATTTAAGGAAGGGTCAAACACTGAACTGTTTAACACAGTTTGGCTTCATTGTTCTTACACAGCACAGCTCTGCCCAACAGCTGCATCCAAAGACACTAAAGAACACCTCTAGTTTTCAGACTAAGAGCTTATTAGTGCTTTCTTAAGGTCCTGGTCAAAAAAGCTCCCCACAGGTGGATAGAGCAAGCCCTAAACAGAGCCAAAGATTCAGACTGATACATGCATCTAATAAATTGAGTTTTATGCACAGCATGAGATCATACAGCTCATTTTGATAGTTATCCAAGATATCTCAGATCAGGGGTCACTAATACCCTTCTGAAATAAAAATAATATTAGTAGGATATCACAGCGATTTGTAAAGCTATGCATTTCATTTGAACAAAGTCACTCTTTGCTCACTAGGAATGTAATGAAAACCCGGCACAATCGTATTGTTACGCATCTGCTCAGGTGCAGGCCTACAGAAAAGAATGGGAAGAGCTGAGACACTTGTGGCTCCCTTACAGGCATTTCAAAAACATAAGACCCAACTGTGCCACTCCTTAATGCTGCTTATGTGGGCACTTCACAAGTGTACATTTTCTGAGTACGGGGAGATATTTCTGACTGAAGCTATCCATAATGTTCCAAAAATCAAAGGTGCACACATTCTCTTTTCCATATATTACTGTTGAATCAACATTTTTAACCAACTTTGGAATTTAAGGACTTAGCAGGTACTGAAAAGTACATTCTCAACATCTAACCCTACCTTTAAATATTAAGGGCTATTTGCAGCAGAGAGTATCAGGAGTCTAGATTATTTGGAACACTGTCACTATACCTAATAATCATATGCTCTCAAAACAAATTAACTCCCATATGAAAGCTGTGTATTAACAACTCCTGTTGAAGCTTACTGTTAAAAAAACTCCAATGTTTCCATTTTCTCCAATAAGATATTTAAGGAAAGAAAGCCAGTCTGCTCTCCATATCTGGTACTGGTACTGTTCTACGTACCATATGAAACTAACTTCTTGCACCTAGCGACCACAATCCTCTCTAGATGGCCTGCGGTGAATTACATAAAAGGAACTTCAGTAAAGCAGAGATGGCCCTGTGGTTTTCTTATTCTTGCCAAGAAATAACAATCCTCAGCAGCCTCAGATCAAGATACATTCACCTTTTCAATTTCACTCTAGATTATAAGAACTCTTCAAAAACAAAAAAAATCCAAAATTCATGACAGGTGGCAAAATTACGAAGAATTTCTGACATGCTTCAAAGTCTGTTCAAACAGTACACTAATATAAGAAAACTGTAACACAGCGTTGAAAAAAAGAGAAAAAAGTTTTTCTTAACTTGTTGTATTGGATAAAGCATATTTTTGCATCAGCTTTTTAAAAGTCATCATGCACAGACCTATTTGAACATAAAGAGAATGTGCTCAGAAGAAAGGAAAAAAAGAAGCCAGCAACACCCGAAATTGTTTCTCCGTGTATCTCACAAGGGTGCCATAAGACAGAACTGCTGCCACTGCTACCGCAACAATATTCTCCAAATGGAAGTTCCCCAATCCATTCTCAAATTGAGACAGTGCTGGACAAATAACTAGCATCCTATACAGTAAAATAAGACAATATCTATAGGTCTTGTTCAAATGAACAGCATTCAAAGAAAGTGCTGGTGATGCTAGTACCAATCAAGGCAGACAACTCCCTGGTCTCTTCCAGTATCACTACCACAATTACCAATCTAATAATATAGAGATATAACAAGGGGCTTTCCCCTCTCCTGAAAAGGAGTAAACAGTCCCCAACTTTTCAAAGTTGTGTCCCATCACGTTTTCAAAGTAATAACAAAAAAAGATAGAAAGGGAACATAATAATAGAAGAGAAAGGGAAGTCAATCAACTGACTTAGAATTATCTTGTAGTAACTATCCAGTTATTGTACATCCAGAAAAGTCTAATCCAACTGCAACTAAGATTAAAATTGCACT
Organism: Lagopus muta; assembly: GCF_023343835.1. Taxonomy (NCBI): domain Eukaryota; kingdom Metazoa; phylum Chordata; class Aves; order Galliformes; family Phasianidae; genus Lagopus; species Lagopus muta. Next base: position 41,746,895 of record NC_064434.1, read on the forward strand.
GCCAGACCACCGTACTCCATTCCTAAACCAGAACAAACTCTCATCAATTATTTTTACATTTTTTACTCTAAAATTTAATATCATGGAGAAAGAAAGCACTGGCTCTAAGGAAGGGCTGCCCAAGTTTTAAAACTTCTAAAATAAATTAAAAAGTAACAATCATAAATTTTAAATCCTCATGAATGTTTTGCTTTGTTAGTTCATGCAACAATAGTACATATTCTTCTCTTTCATTAAAACAACATTAAATTATTATATTATATATACATATATCACACATATATATATATATATTTAATTTATTTTTTATTTTTTTTACAGAAGTCAGAATTACTGGTATTTTCTGGGACAGCTGTGCCAGTTGTGTAGTATTTGTCTACTGCATAAGACTAATCTACAAGCCAAATGGAGAAACAATTCCTCCAGCACATAAATTGGTATGGCCACACAGGTAAGTAACTTTGCTGAAATACAGCTTCCTTCACAAATTGTGGTATTTTAATTTTATTTTTATTTTTTTTAATAATGAGTTTTGAAATGATCTCCAGTTGAAGAGAAAGTTCTTTCTATTGCAGTCTATAAGCCAGAACAAAATGTAAAGTTAAGCTACTCCCAAGAAAAAAAAGAAGAAAGATAACAGTATCTGTCCAACCTTCTCACCACAAGTATTTCTGTATTAACTGTGTTTAGCATCATCTGCTTGTTGTTTGATCTGGTACATTTAAACAAGCTTTCAATGAAAGAATTAAAAAATGGTGTCTTTAATAAAATTATTCTTGTGATTTGGGTAATGCTTTGATTTTTTGAAATGGAATGAACACGTGGTTAAATTCACAAAGTGCCAATTTAGTTCAACATGTTTTAACGAATAACCCTAAAGGACCAATATTACACTGCATACAGTATGATGCATTACATTTTGCACAAGTACTTTTCACTCAAGCTCTAGTCTTATATTAATGATACAAATGAATTTGTTATTAAAACTATTTTCCTATTGAAAAAGTACCGTTTTTTTTCAAATATTCTAATGTTAATCTTCGTTCTGAGGAAAGAAAACAATCAAAAATTAAGCTAAATAACTAAACATAGCTGTAATTAGTATCATCTTTCATGAACTTATTAGCATAGCTCTTTAAAATTCACTAGAAGTAATCTAAAAAACATATCAGATCACAAAAGAAAAAGCAGTAATTTCAAAATACCCCACTTTTAGAACACCTGATAGAAATGTGAAGGTTAAGGAATATTCTCATCATTTAATCATTGGCTTCTAAATCTGGTGATATGAACTGTGCCATCAAGAGGATGGAAGGAGAAATTAGAAAAGAAAAAAAAAAAGACTATCTTTCAGCTGTTATTCTTTAGGTGCTCTGAACAGCTCATCAGTTATACTCCCAATGCAGTGGCATGCAGGAAACTGAGACTGCTTTACAGAAAGTAAAGATACAATCTTTGACAGGATTCCCCACAAACAAGTATTCAAAAAAAAAAAACTTTAGAAATTAAACACCTAAATGGCCAGAGCCTAAAGCACATTTCTAAAAGCAGCTATAAATCAAGAACCTTTCCAGGGAAATAGTAAGCTGTACATTATAAAGCATATAATAATAACATTCAAGAATAACTTGGGTAAAAAAAAATCATGATCAGAGTGAAAACAATACACAGATTAGAAATTAAGAAATCCTAATTTTGAAGCAACATTAATACAATCTCTTTTACAGTGCTTAATATTACCACATTTTGAGATCACTACATTCTTAAATAAAATGTTTATAATAAAACCAAGTTTACCAAGACCAGTTAAGAATTAAATATTTAACATCTAATAAATAAAACATCAAAATCAAACAAGAAATAAACATAAATAATAAAGTGAAATGTGCATTAGTGTTTAAATGAATTCAGTGAAAAAAAACAACTAAAGAAAAGGAAAGAGTCAGGATTAACTTAAGAAGGGATAGGGACATCAACCAAACTTACTTCCTGTTCATGAGATGTCTGATTAATGAATGCATGCTTTGTGAAATTCATCTCTTTAACGTCTATCTTCCTAACAACATCATATACTTTTCTGACCTTGAACACCTGACTTCTTGGAGTTTTATTTCCATTGTAGCCCATGTCATTTCCATTACTGGGAGAGGATGGGCCAATGCGAAAGACATGGCAAAATATTCTCACGATCCTCAAGAGACTCTTCATTTGAGCTTCATAATTACTTGACAAGCTGAGGGAAAAAATGGAATATTTAAGTTTCTTTTCCTAGATGAAACAAAGTAGTATATTAAGGAGTAAGCAATCTAATGTTAAGGTCTGACACACACTGAAAAAAAAAAAAAAAGTCCTTGTCTTATATTTGAACTTCTATTTCCTGCACAGGTCCCAGGTAAGAAATCCAGCTTACTACAGTAAAGATCTCAGTGTATGAAACAAATTGGGTTAATCAGTTGAAAACATTTTTCATTCCAAAAGAGAATCACATATAATGGTAAAATTGTAATAATTAATCAGATTTACCATCACAGGTCAGCCATAACCTAAGTCCTATCCTAAATGTGAATTAATTATCTTAATCAGCTAAGGGGTCAGGATGATAAATGTCACTGTTTTTTAAAGGGAAAACAAGTGACCTAGAAGATACAACATAAGAGCATTGGGTTTTCACTTATTTATTTAATATATATAAGTTTTATGCCTTATTAACTGGCCAACACTGAAATCAATAAGAACTCCTTCACCACGAACACAGTGTGAATTACAGACACTCATGAGTTTGTGCACAAGTGGAATACTCAAACTTTTTTTTTTTTTTTTTTAACTTTTGTTTAAAATTCCAAGAGGTAAGAATTTGTTAATCCTGAACACGCACACACACAAAACTGCAAGAAATTAAAATTTCTTCTACTGAAATCTACACAGTTCGGAGAGCAGCACTTTAGAAAAGGATTTGGTGGTGCTAGTGGATGAAAAGCTTGACATGAGCCAGCAATATGTGCTTGCAGCCTAGAAAGCCAGCTGTAGCCTGGGTTTCATCAAAAGAGGGGTAGTCAGCAAGACAAGGGAGGCGACTGTCCCCCCAGCATGACCTTGTGAGACCCACCTGAAGTACTGCATCCAGGCCTGGCCCCAACATCAGCTGGACATGGACTTGTAGCCCTACTCTGGACTCACTCCAACAAAGATGCTCAGAGGGCCAAAGCCCCTCTCATAAGAAGAAGGGTGATGTTCAGCCTGGAGAAGAGAAGGCTCCTCATTACAGCCTTCCAGTACTTAAAAAGGACCTACTGGGAAGACAGGGAGGGACTCTTTATTGGGGAGTGTACCAACTGGGCAAGGGGTAATACTTTAAACTAAAAGAGGGGAGATTTAAGTTAAATACTTGGAAGAGGGCAGTGAGGCATTGGAACATGGTGCCCAGAGAAGTTGTGGATGTTCCACCCCCGTAAGTGTTCAGAGCCAGGTTGGATGGACCATGGGCAACATGATTCAGTGGGAAATGTCCCTGCCTACAACAGGGGGTTGGAACTAGATACTCTAAAAGGTCCTTTCCAACCTAAACCACTCTATGATACACATGCATATTTATAAGGAGGTATATATTCAGTTTTATCCTTGAAGTACTTGTTTTCTAACTATAAGATCAATATGCACCAGAACCCTGACACCCTTAGAGGATGCATATATCTGATGCAATTACTAATCTGCTAATTCACAGCTGGTTCCAATCTATCTAAACTTAAGCAACGAATTATACTTCTGAATAAAGCTCTTTCCTCAGTGCTCTGCAGGGAAATGTTTTAAAGCAATTCAAACTTTAAAAATGAAAAAAATCCCACTGAAACATGCACAACAGAATTAGACATATAACGTAGCACTCAAGTTTAAACGGTATTAAGAATTTTTAACATTAGTTATACATAATATTGTTGGAACAGTGCTGAGGACAACTGTAGCATCACAGTACCTTCACTATGACTTTGCTCCCTCCTACAGTATGGGTTTTAAAAAAAAAATCAAAAATAAGAAAAATAAGAAGACACTGTTTACAGCGTAACATTTTAATGACTACCAGTTAGGCGTTATTAAGAAAAAAAAAAATACACCCACACACCTACTTAAGGAAACTACTACACAACTAGTACAGAAAGCACAACTTTCCTGCCATGATTCTGATTTAAACTTTCAATAAATCAATTATCTTTCAATAAAGATAAGAAAGGAATACAACGGTAAACATGGCAAGAATGAGAAAGTTTAATTTTCAACTTGGTAACATAAATTTCCTGACTAATTGGCCTTATTTGGACCATTACCAAAGGTTTTGGTCACAGCTGAAAATCAGTATTTAGAAAATCTTTACTTACAGACCAAAAGAATTGCTGAATACAATAGGCTAATTCAAGAAGTAGGGCAAAAATAAACGTGTAAATTCAGGTTTATCATCAGCAATGGTGTTTTCTTGGTGAAAATTTCATTTTAAATCTCTCTGTCTTTAGAAAGAGGACTCACTGAAGCAGAAAAATCTTTAAGTGCTTTCGATAGTTTACTAGCATATTTGTAAACATTTTTCTAAGCTCAATCTACACCAGCAAGACCAAATCATTCCAGTTATTTCTTGGAAAGAGGAAATGGGCAATGGAGGGAAAGCTATTTTAACAAGATCACTGTGGGTGTTTAAAGGCAGAAGTCCATATCCACGGTCACTCCAGGCTACCTGCTAGAAGCATTACAAAAATTTACTTCACATTATTCCAGACTAAACAATGAACAAACCCAACAGCAATAGTCTGCAGGTTACTGCCCAGGAAACTAACACTCCAATGTTACTGGCTCAGACACACAAGTTTAAATACATGGATTGCATTTTCCATACAGTTTGATAGAAGGAAGAGAGAAAAGAGAGAGGCCCTAGCTCAGAAGGCTACCTGCACCAAGTAGTACCTCCAGCTTCATTATGTTAATGCTAAGAGCAACTGAGAAATGCTTAGTTGAAGCACAAATTGAATCCAGTTTTTGAAATTTATATCTTGTAATAGAAAAATAATTCCATATTGCTTGTGACGATATACCAAAAAAAAAGTGGGTCAGTAAGAGCCTGCAGGACACCTCAGTACAGGCATATCCAGAAATGCCAGCCCATGCAGCAGAATGCTTCTAATTTGTCTTCAGCCTGAGCTAGACAATTCACATTCAGCAACTACAGAAGCACATAGCAGCTCATATTCTGTGACGTGTACAAGCTGTTCCTACAGTCTGTTTCTACAGCCATACTGAGAAAATGTTGCTCAATATAATGGAGCAATAACAGTAATAAATCAAATAGAAATGCAAAATTGTCAGTTTAATTTACATTAAACACATTTGAAGTTCCAACACATTACAGATGAGGTGTTTTGCACAAACTGCCTTTAACAGATGCCACAAAAATTAGTAAAGCATACTGGGAAAACACACTTGCCTATTTTACATGATTCTTCAACTAACTGCTACTTGCACTGCTGAGATACCACACTGTTGAAGCTAGTTTTGCTTTGGTGCAGTACAGGTGCTTTCATACATATATTAGTAACCATGGAAGACAACCAGAGCCAGCAGGCATGATCCAAGTGCCTGAAAAAAACAAAATTCTTCTCAGGCATCCCAGGAAAGCATGCAGAAAGTAAAGTTGTGAGGAAAAAAGAAGAGTGGCTGGAAAGTAATAATGATGGCCGACTAAAAAGTTTCCCTTTCTAAAGCTGACATAGCTGTGTCAAACTTATTTTTTAAAAAAATTTCACCTCTCTGCAACTCAACCTTCCTGGTCCTAACAGCTATACATTTTTCTAATTAAATCCTTGTGAAGACAGTGATCTAAGTTGGTCCTGTTATACAGAATTAGATATGAGATCCATTTACTCCAGCATGTGCCCAACATCAGATGGTTTAGATTATCAAGTCTATTAAGTGGCAAGAACTACCTGGCAGCTTATCAACCAATTTATAATCCTCTCACACTTACCTAAGTAGTTTGTGACCATTAGTTGTAGCAACTTCAGCAAGACTTGTCAGGATTTTAAGATACTGGCTTTCACTCTGCTGAGACAAATGTTCCAGAACTTGTCGCAACTGGGTTCATTAAAACAAAAGAGATTGCATAGAGTATCAGACCAAAGTTTAATTTAGAATACTATTACACCGTCTAACTCTAATTCCTAGAAACATTAACATACATGCCTCTGTTGTTGAACAATTAATCTAACCTTAGTTAACATTCTATTACCTCCTCTGTTGTACACCTCTCTATCCTAGGCATTTTCTCACAGAGGAATTAACTCTCCAGTGACTCTCCATTCATCATGCATTCCTACAATCTTCACATTTACTTCACTTCTGTCACTCCCACTTTCAGAAAGTTCAGTAATCCTTCTCACAGAACTGCAGGAAGGCAAAAAGAAAAGGAACCTCACAAAGGCAATCTAGCCCAACACTCTGATCCCATGATAAGAGCTACTTGTTGAATCTGTGATCCAAAATAGTTTGTTTAATTTGCCTGGTTTGTTTTTAAACTTACATGTCTGGAGGCAGCTTCATCAACTTCTTTTCTAATACTGCACTAACCTTAACTATGTGAAAGCTTTTCTCAGTGCTAAGTTAAATCACTAGCTACAAATATCTAAGTCAAAATATTTCTTACTGTAAAAAAATTATTCAGCAGCCTTCTACAAATTTAAGACAGTCAGCAAGCCTCTTCCTATCCCAAACTTCTTTATGCTACATAACTGTAACTCTTTCAATCTTTTTATAGCAGTCATTTCTTGTGTTTATTATTTTCTTTAAATTCTTAGGAGTCTTCATCTTTCTCTGAACACAGTTTCCAAAGCTGGATGCAATATTTCAGCAAAAGACAACTTGTGCAGCAGGACTGCTTTCTTTGTGCATCTTAAAGGAAACAGAAGTTCCTTCCTTCTTCCTCACTCTCACAAACTGAAAAACATGATGCCAATGTGTCAGCACAACTTGTAGCCTACAACAAACATCAGATCCTTTCCTACAGAGCTGCTCCACAGGCAGCAGCTTCCCATAATCTATTTCAGCACTGATTGTTCCTACGTAAGCACAGGAGCACAGTACTTATCCCTAGTGAAATCCATTCTTTCACCCTGCAGCTTATCAATATTTTTTCCAGTTCGTGAAGAATGTTTAAAATGTGAGTCTTGACTTCTAACTCTTCACGTCATCACTTTCAGATAATATGAACTGGTCATTATCCAAGTCCCTGGGCAGAATAGTTTGAACTTGGTTGTAGAAAACCATACCTAAGGCTTCATTTTTTTTTTTTTTTTTTTTTTTTTTACAAGAAATATAACTATACAATGAATCAATCTAATATATTTTACATGGACTTCCATTCAGATCTGACTTCACACACATTGCCACGATTGCTTGGATGAAACACCCATTTTCCTTGCTTATCGTCTTCACTTCTGCAATACATGATACTGTGCTTTGTCATTTACCTTTCTGTGGAGTCATTTTTGTTCCATGGTTTTAATCCTTTAACATTCTCTTTTATTTGAAGTCATCTACTCCATCTCCCCATGTTTCTAAAATGCACCCTGAGAATTCTCATCTCTGTATCATTTTACTTTATAAAACTCTACACTGTTTCAGAAATTTGAGCACTGTTTCTATAGAGACTTAGACGTCAACGTCCTCAACCTTGTAGTGGAAGTATGGGATTACAGAAAATAACAAAAACTTCCAAAATCTAGTAAACCAAGTTCAGTGAAGCGGCAGCCAATACTTTACTAAAACTATTTTTCTTTTTAGTCTTAAAATCTGCAAGATTGTTTGCAGTTACTTTCAAGTAAACAAAATATTAAAACATAATTATCTAAGTTGGGAGAGAAGAAAAATAACCCATACTAACACTCCCCTGCTAGATCTACAAAACATAAGACCATATTACCATGTTTTCCCGTAGATCTTCATTCTGAGTCATTTGAATTATTGTCTGGAAAAGTCGAGGATGGTACTGTATTAAGACTTCACAAGTCTCTCCATATCCACCCTAAAAAGAAATAGTTCAAAACAATTTTTAATTAAAAGTAGTACTCAAATTGGGCCCTTACCCTAATATAGGCAATAAGACGTACTGAGAATTACAAATATTGAAAGAAACACCGACTACAGAAATCCAGTCCTAAAATAAACTCAAAGTCAATAAAGCATCAACATCAGACATCACTAAATGTTTGGGAGAAGACAGAATCAAGTTATTTCAGTATATTAGATCAAACATTTCTTTTTTTTGGTTTGTTTGTTTGTTTTTTAAGTGTGGATAAGTTCTCCAACCTGGAAAATCAAAATTAGCTTACACTTAAACAACTCTTTCCCACCAATTCCCCAAAGATATTAAATACAGTGCAATACTTAACTTCCCTGCTGACCGATGATACCAATTCACCTAAGAACACCCAGAATTTAATCCTTTGAAACAAATCTTTCCCCAGAGATTCATAAGGTACAGATCTGATTTGCTAAACTAAAAAAATAGGATAAACACACAGAAAGATTATTTAACTTCAAAATGAATTCACATGTATGATTCCACGTGTGCCCCAGATCAACAGCGTTAACCAGCTTAACATTTTTCTCAGCTTTGTTACTAGAAAAGTACAGAACTTGAATTTGTGGTTTGTTTCTATCAAATCTTATTCAACACAGCTGCAACTTTAAAAGGACACCTAGTAGCTGAATAGATATCACAAACTGGAAAGATGTACTTTATTAAAAGCTATAACTCCAGAGGATCCTTCTCTGTACACGACAGTTTAGAATGCACTTCAGTGATAGGAGATTCATTTAACAGATTGACTAATTGCTCCTACTGCCAAGAACTTAAGTATTAAAATCAAAACCATTCTTAATCCTCAAGTATTAATGAACATCATCTCTTTAAAAGCAAGGTTATACCACACTAGCAAGAAATATAAATATTCATAATCTCAGCCCTCCTAAAGCACAAACCTACTTTGAAAATCTAATCCGTAATCAAAGAATAAAACTATTAATGCAAAAGGAAAGAATATATTTTGTTTTCTCCTTTTTTACTCAGCAGCTTGTCTTGTCTAGAGGATCTCAAATGCAGTATTATCATCCCTACAAAATAGCAAACACCAGGTGTCACTACTCACAACTTAAGAAGAAAAAAAAAAACGATTTTGAAGCAGTGTTCATCCCTCTACTTCCTTAAGGATTGTAAATCTGAAAACTAAAGCAGAAATTTGAAACTCTAATCAAAAAAAAGAAATAAGAATAGTATTATTAAGTATATACTGCTACACTTTCTTACAGGTTTGTGGATGTAAGAAGCCTCAAAATCAAGTAGACTGTGGTTTTACAGTAAGTCATTCTGCCATAACGATGAAAATACCTACTTCTGAGCTTCACAGAAAAGACAGCAGTAAGACAGTATAGTGAACTATTACTCCTGAGCAGTTTTCAGGCACATTCAATATACTTCATTTATTTTTGATGTCTTGCATTGCTTTTAAAGCTTCAGGTTACAGAAGGCATGAGCAAGTGATCTCCTCCAAAACAACCCTTACTATTTTCTAGAGACCCCATTAGAAAAAGATCGCTTTAAAATGAAATACAATTGGATCTACTTCCTGCTCATCAGATATCTTTGTCTACAACACACTTTTTGAGGATTTGCTGACTTCCCACTTCTTTACTTCCAACTTAAGCCTTCCCAATGGTAATATGAATCAGAGATACCTACAGTTGACTCACACATCACACTCAAATCAGAGAATTTACAGAACAGTTCAATGCCAAAATTCCTTAAGCCTTGAAAACAGACACAAACGTATAAAGTACCACCATCAACATGCAATTAATTTCCTTACACGACAGCATAACTAAGACTCTAAATTAATCCAAAGTCTTTAACAAAGGTACATTATTTTTATTTTTCTAAGGGAAGGCTAAAAAAAAATTTCTTTTTTTAAGAAAAATCTCACAAAACAGTAGAGCAGAACTGAGGACTGATTAGAATTTCTCCTGTCCAAAAAGAAATGCTATAAATAGCCTAACTTGCTTAAGACTTTTTACAGATCATCTACGAAATAAGTTTTGCAGGATTAGCTATTCCAAAAATATCCCACAGATGCTGAAGACAACAGTCATCACCATGTGGACGTAGCTACTTCAACTGCAGGTCTTCAGCACATGAGGACTCTTCAGAATAATTTGAGATTGATTTTCATCTTCTATAGTACAGCATAAAATTCTGATCTTAAAACTTGATCCCACCAAAATAATTACATTCACAACGGTAATAATGGTGTCTCCCCTAAGTTCAGTAAATTTTATTTTCCAGTTGATAGTTTTCCAGTCTTCTGATTATAGGCAAAGGGTTCAAAATCTTCCTTCCCTTCATTTATTTACACAGTATCCTCAGCTTGATCCTACAGAAAATTATGTAAGTATTCACAGATCAAGAAAAGACACACCAGCAAGCAGAATAAATAATACTTTACCAAACACAAATTGTACAGCGGTTGAAAATACATGAGACTTTAAAGCTTTGTTCTTTGCTCATGATCCAGATATTGCATTTGGAAAGCCTTTGAGAGTCAGCATAACTTCTGAGTGCCTTGACCTCTTATTTGTTAAGAGTTGAGCACACAAAAACCAAAGCAGTCTATTACCATTAGACAAAGATTCCAAACTTTCTAGTCAAATGGATTTCTGCAAACTCTTATGGTTCTTGTGAGCTCCTACCTTGCAAAGATGGTAATGAGATCCCCATTACAAACATTTGCATAGGGTACAAACTGGAAATTTGCAAACAAAACCTTCAGCTTCATTGAATATACATACATATATATACATACATATATATACATATATATATATATACATACATACATATATATATATATATATACACACACATATATACACACACATACACACACGCACGTATATGTTGCAATTCTGTTTTGCTGAAGAACTACCATTCTGCTTTGGCCTAGAAATGAAAAAGACTGAGCAACACTGAGCAATTAATATTGTTAGCAAGTGACAGTTCTTAGGGGAAAAAAAAAAAAGGTATTGGCAACAATACCTGTACGCAGAGATCCAGCGGAGTAATGCCATTTTTGTCTGGTAAATACTTGGCTCCTCTCATCAAAAGAATCTGTGCAGTGTCTCTCTGACCATGGCTATCCAAAAGAAGAAAGAGTTACACAGCAGTTATGCTTTATTATGAGTTGAGTTTTATTATACCTAACAAACACAGTCAACAACAAATTAGGAGGGAAATAATACTACGTAATAAGAAACTAAGAAGAAACATGAGACAGAAGATAACACTCACACGCCCCACCACTACCCTTCCAAATCACTATAGAAGCCCAGAGAAAAATTAGGTATGGCCCATTTACACAACCAGATTCATCCTCATCATTCAGAAATGAACCATCCTTGTCTAGCCCGGTAAGTATTTATGAGCTGCATTTCCTGCACCCTGGACAACTTCATAGAGAAAGTCTTTTTGCTAAATTAGTTCTTCGCTTACTCCTGATAGACAGGGAAAAAAAAACAAAAGTTATTGAACTAATATATTATCTAGTTGCACCAAAACTGTTTTCCCTGAAAAAAAATGAAAAATTGAGTACCAGTGATTACATGCTGACTTAATTAAAAACACTGGAAGCCCAACTGACAGCTGCCTTCAAGAATATCCAGTGCATATACTGACAAAAATGTTATACAGAAGTATTTAATGACCATAACAAAAGATGTAGTAACTAAGGCTACATATACAGGTTGTCCAATGAAGTTTCAGGTCACAAACTAGCCATCTTGCACACCATCTTAGCTATCCACAAGAGCCAGAAGCACAGAATACTGACCCAGTACAAAAAGCTACTGGAATTATAAGAATAAAATACAGACATTTTAAATAGTCACAGGAAAGAGAAAAATATTCATCAAAATAAACTATGTTGATGGATGTCTTCATAAGTCATTGATTCTCACCGTAACATGCACAACTATTTGTTTAATATGTCTGTTACAAAGAGGTATAAAAGTCTGAAGAACTAGGGCAAACATTTAGATAAGACACCAAACTACATTCAAACATGAGGAAAGATTAAATGTAAGTCAGCTTTTATGTTTCCTAATTTTTGTGCCTTCCCATCACTGTTACTGATTAGAGGGAAAAAAAAAAAAAAAAAAAAAGAAAAAAAAAAAAACCTTTTAGCATGATGTTTAAACCATAGGAATATATACCTGCAAGCAAAATAGAGCGGAGTTGCCCCTGACACATTGGGCCTATTTATATCTGCACCACTGTCCAGCAAACACTGTACTGTCTGTAACAGAAAAAAAATACCAACATTAGAGAGACAGCAGCAGAGAAGTCTAATGGCTTAGAACTAGTCAGCATCATACATATCTAATTACACTGAAGGATTTAATTTCCAGTAATGAATCTCAAAAACAAAATTTCTGAATACTAGATAGAGAACCATGCTTGTCGGAAGTCATAGATCTTCCTGATTTAATAACAACACTTCTTACTGAACTTCAGACCCCTGGAATTACAAACAGATGTTTTTGGGCTTGTTTTAATACAGAAGCAAACCTCAATTTGAGGACTGCTTATCACAAGGTTAAGTTTTAAGCACACACAAAAGTAAATGTATATATGTAGGCATAATTTAAAATGTTAAGATACTGAGTTGATATTCAAACAACTTTTACTGTATTCTGTTCACGTGAGTAAACAAATCCATAGATACTAGTTCTGCAAAATTTCATCTCCAAAGTCAAGATCTGACAATGACAACAGGAAGGAGCTGCGTAGGAAGATAATTTTTCAAACCATAAGTAGTCTTGAAGACTATCTGCATAACTCAAGATCACTCCTCTACTACTACTGTGATGCACTTCAAGCACAAACAGCATGTAGACTTGTACTCTAAGAGCACATATTCAGACGTAATGCAAGACCATGCCTAAAATTACATTCATGTAGGTCAACATATGAAGAGTCCATAAATGCTTACTCCTAATTTTAAACATATATCTGATTCAACTTCATGCACGTTTTATTCAGGGTAAATTAAGACCATTTCAGATGTCAAAAGTTTTTAATAGCCATTAGCTGATACAATTATGAATTGTTACAAAGTAACAAGAAAGAACACCTTCCTTGTTTTAAAATCACATCAAAACCTGCTATCAACAGGGCAACAATAATACAGAACATAAGTGAGTATATAGAGGAAGTCACTTGAAATCTCAAAAACAGCAACACCAGATATCTCTATGAGAAGAGCATGGAGTCAATATTAAGACAAACCAGAGAGTTTGTCACATTTCACCATCATTTCATGCACGACTGGCCTGAAGCTTAAAAAAAAAAAAAAAAAAACATGCAATAACACTTCAGCATTATGCAATTCTTCATGCCTGTAACAACTTACTGAAGTTTAAAAACTTACTGTCTTGTGCCCATTTTGACAAGCTACATGAAGGGCTGTCTGTCCCATTGCATCTTCAACATCTACGTTACTGACATGCTGCACAAGATCATGAAGCAATTCTGTCCGCCCATTGACAGCCAACCAATGAATCTAAGTACAAAACAATGATAGATTTCCTTAAGCAACTATGTGAATATTTGATAAGTAAAATTTTAAATCTAACTGCATAATTGACAACATTTTCACAGAAGAAGCTCTGAATATCAAATACTTCAGTATTTCAGTTACATCTTTGATTTTTAAGAGCACTGGACACAGCGGTTTAATCTAGTTACAAGTTAGATGGCAGAAGCATAAGAAATCAGGATCTTCAAAGTCTGCATTTATTTTAAGTTCACCATGAGAATTAACAGCACTTACTGCAGTCAAACCTTCGTTATTACAAATGTTGACATCTGCGCTGTATTCCAGCAGCTTGCTCATGCATTTTTTCTGGCTATAAACAAGACAATACATTAAAATTAAGCAGGGCAAAGTCATCTTCTTAAGCTCCACTCACTCTAGTTAACAATTTAAAAAACAATAGCAGAAAGTTTTAATTCACAAAGAGTACGGTACTGAGCACCTGAAAGAGAGAAATCATCATTAACAGCACCAGAGATTCACATAGTAAGTGTGACACGGCAACAAGGGACAAAAAGCAACTGTGTAGCTGAATGTTTTTGTCGGAAAGCTACAAATAACTATCACTCTAACAGCTTCCATTCAGCACGAATTACATTCTCAAGACAAGATGCTGGAGCTAATGGAAATCCATAAAGCCAGTCATCATCTGTACACTTCAGTGAACATATTTATAGTAAATCACTTTAAATCATTATTTAATAAGATGCTCATTGTAACACCGCATGCATTTTTTGCAAGTACAAAAAAAAAAAAGCCTTAATCAAAGCAGGAGTGTTTTTCCTCCTTCATGTTTTGCTGGTCTTTTACTGCTCTCTAATACTCTAAGTGCTTTAGCCACAACCGTTTATTCTCATTTCTTTTTATTTAGTACTTCTTGCACCTTTTCTCACGTTTCTCTTTCTTAAAAAAAACTATTACCATAATCAGCTGTGTGCTTTCATGTGATACAGTTTGAGAAATAAGACAATAAAAGATTAAGAAATACTTTAAAAGCTTGGTAAGTTTGAGAAGTTTTACTGAAAAAGAACGGCATGTGCTACCTAAAGCAGACTTTCAGAAATGTCAGTAACAACTGAAGAGAGAAAGCCAACATTAGCATCAGAGTTGGAACAGCTTTATCTTTAGCACTGCAAAGCTTTACCTTCAAAATAACAACTACATAACTGGGAGACACAGACTATTCAGGCTAAAGTTATTTTTCTACAAGGAAGGAGAAAATCTTTCAAAGGCCAACATAAGACCTGACATTTTCTCAAACAGCAACTAGAAGGCATGCTCCAACATCACGGCAGCTGAAGTGCATTACGTGCAACACCTCTTAAAGTTTTTATAACATTTTTCTTACCCATTCCTTGCTGCTAAATGGAGAGGTGTGCATCCTGAGATGTCCTGATAGTTTGGATTTGCTCCTTTTTTTAATAATAGAACAAGGCATTCAACTGATCCACAGCTAAGAAGAAAAGGGAAAAACTGTAACAAGGATATTTACAAACCAAATTCACACTGACATAAAGACAACAGCAGTACTATGTGCAGATTGCAGTTAACATAAACTTTTAAAACTAAATAGCTTTTACATCTTTATATTTCAAGTCACATACAGCTAAAAGGAAGAACACTTAAATATGATGAGAAATGACTGATCATAGCTTGTACTAATAAATAGATGCCAGGCTTGCATACGATTTTAGTGACTTTAAAACCCAACAGTAAATCTTTAAGACAGCCAATGGTTTAAAGCATAAACCATCTATAATGTGCTTTTCCCTTTCAGTGCTTTGTTTATTATTTCCTCTCACCTCATCTTTCATCTATTCGCAGGACTGAATTTTCCCTAATTCCAATATGATTCTTTCTTTGTACTTCAGAGTCTGGAAGTTACATTTAGAAGTTCTAACATCAGAAAAAATATAAAATGTTAGGAAAATGCTAGAACTCGTGCAAATGCTTCTTTGCTATTTGGTTTCAGTCTGGAAGTCCTCTTTACTTTTCATAATAGGGCAGCTCATTAGAGTAATTGATGTCACCAAGATACTTTGTAATAAACGCTTATTCTGCTTCTGAACTCTCCAGAAAGCACTGATTTGAAGGAAGGGGGAAAAAAAAAAAAAAAAAAAAAAACAGTATTTTTGTATTCATCCTGACTAGTTTACCTTTTATTACCAGTGTTCTCAATGACAAAACTACTATACAACAACCCAAAGAAACTGAAGCTTAGCTGTTCAATAAGTAAGTTGTAAAAATGGCACCTTGATGACCTCTTAAGGATCCAACAAATAGCCAAGTTAAAACAGAATCCACAAACTCTGCAACATAATTGCTTGTGTGCTGCAATAAAAAAATCTAGCATTTCAAAGAAGCTTCTAAGACAAATGCAAAAATTTGCTTGCATTTTTTAAGTACTTCCTTAGGCAAACTTCATATAAGAAGCATACAATCCAGACATGCAATGCTCATGTAACACATTACTTAAGCCATCCACTCAGAAAGCTGAATCTTCTACCTTTGTTGTGTCCAAATATCTGCTGCTTATGTGTAGTTATCTATATGCATCTGGTATTCATGTACAGTATTACTACTTTTTTTTTCCATCTGGTTTAAATGTAAGAACTTCCAAGATATTTAAGAAGGCACCCCATTCTTTTATTAATTTAAAGCTTAGTTTCCTAAAAGGCTGTTGCAAAAACTATCTGGTTCATTTCGGTAAGGAAATGAATCTGATTGTTCTTGGGCAATGCAGATTTATCCCACAGAAAAGCAACATAAATAAAAAATCTAGGTCACAAATCTGAAATTTGCATGCAAGTGTTTTATCCAGGACAGACATTTATTATTTAAAAACAAATCAGAAGTGAATGACCCCTTCCATTATGATCACAAAGAAGCTCAAATAGCTGCTTCCCAAAGAGCACCCAAATGATTCTCACTGTTTCAAAAAAAGCAAGCAGCACCTACACACAACAGGCAGATACTTCTCTGAATCTAGAGGCAAGGGTTGCCCACTTATTAAGGAAATACATAATGGCTAATTTTCTTCCCAGAAAGGAGAAAAAGTATCCACCAAGATACTAGAATTCACCAGAACTTGGAAAACTATTTGACACCACATATAACACCTGTCACTCAATAGAGAGACAGGCACATTGATTTAAAAAAAAAAAAAAAAGCAAACAAAATACAGAGGAAGTATGAAAACAAATGTAACTGATACTACAGAGTTTTCCAGCTTACATTGATGCCTTAGATTTGTGGTATTATTTTCATTGTTAACTTCTGGACCGGACTCAAATAAGTCTTACTTTGCTGCAATATGAAGCAAACTTCTCTTCACACGTCCAAACGCATAATTCACATCAAATTTTGAATTTGACAGCAGCTCTGAGACAGACCTTCAAACAGAAATACCAGATGTTAACAAAAAATAGCTGACAATATCCAAGTATATACCATAACTAGTACAAAAGTACTCTATTTCTTACTTGATCACAACTTTTTTCCCCCACAACCAACTTCTGAACAAGAGTTCCAACAATATTCAAGCATCTGTATATTAACACCTACTTCCGTTCTTTCATTCCGACTTACACATATGCAGTGGAAATGCTAAGTCATGTCCTGAATCAGTGATTGAGCACCTGGTAGGAAGACAGGGCCAACCCAGGGGAGCTCAGGTGCATGCAGGTGCATATGAGTGACCAGAAGGGGTGGAGCCAGAATCCACCCCTTCCCAGACCTCATTTAAGGGTTGGCAATGAGGGGAGGGTATCTTACTTGAGGTCCCTGCCTATCTGAGGGCCTTCTGAAGGTAAGCAGCTCTTTTCCTTTGTTTCTGCATATGCAGCTGCTGCACTTGGGCTTATCATCACTTGCTGCAGCCTGGGACTCTGCTACCTCACTGTCATTGCTGTGTTTTCCATCACATTATTATAGCATTACAACATGAAAAGGAACTGTGACAGCGGGCCACTGATGTGCATTAGTTGGCATTAGACCAGATGGCCAAATGACATCTTTACAGACAAAAAACAAGTATATCATTAGCTTACGTTTGAGAAAACTACACACTCTTATTTTCCTCAACTAGAATAGTCTATGCTGAGATATCTACCAGCTTTCCTAAATATAAACAAAGATCAGAAAGAAGACTAGTACAGGAGACCGCTACGTAGGAAGACATACCACAATAGTAAGACAAACTTAAATACAACCCTTTGAGTTCTAACGAACTGATTAAGATATGATATCTCAAAGTAGGTCAGACTACAAGTGAACTGGTCATTTCAACCTCCAGTAATGAGCTGATCATGTAATGTAAAACCTTCGCACACAGTATCAACAAGATATTACATGTAACATGTTTATACTGATTAGATAAGCAATTTCTATTTTCAGCAGGAGCTACTACCTGCATGCCTACAGAACTTAGTGGAAGGCAGCACTGCGTTGTTGGCACTGTACAGCTCACAAGTCCCAAGCACAAACATACTGAGGGCAACTGAGTAAGAGGAAACAGCTGCTTATCTGAGGAATCACAGAAGTGTCAGTCTCATTGTCCAGCACTCATTCTATGTTTTTTTGAAGACATCTACGTAAGACTAACGGCTTTTATGTCATAAAAAATACACACTTAGAGCTACAACCCGGTTATAAAACTATGTTTTCCTTACTCTAGAGCAAATTCCTCTCTGTGCACCAAGGGAATGATGCAGTTCCAGTTTAAAGTACAAAATGAATCAGATCTCTCAGCCAGTCACAGTCAACTACTAACTTCAGCTATTGAAGAAATCTCAATTCAGCACTGGAACTATTGAGAACACACTAGCATCTGTAGTCACGGCAAACATGCTGCTTTTTATGACCTTAAAATAAAAATAGGAAATGTAAATAATCTCTCACCTGTGCTGGTCAGCCATCACCATTGGCATTAGTGTATAAACAGCAGTTTCATTATCTGTAAAGAAATTAAATGACTCCATTATCAAAATGTAATATTTTACCTAAAATAAGTTCATCTAGCAGGAGATATTCACCTTTTAAAGTGCCTACTGTTCAACAGATCACTCTTATTACATAGGTTATGGGTACCTAGAGTTACATCATAAAGAAAGATCTACCACACTCACAAAGAGGTAAAACTTCAACATAGCTTTTTTCTCTCTATCAATTTATTTTAACACTGCTACATCAAAGCATTCTATAATCCTCACAGCTATGAGTTTGTGAAAGTGAAAGATACACTACAATCATTTCTTTTAAACCCGACTTGAAAACTTGAATACAGTATATTTTATTTGTAATGTTTCATATTTCATATCTGACTGCACTGAAAAAAAAGGCTGCAACACAAAGATGCAGATCGATGATCGACTGAAAATAGCCTGATATGCAATGATATTCTCTGTCAGTATTACCACTTCACATATTAGAACTACGTGTGTTTAGATGTGCCTGCCTGATCACTTACTGACTTTCTGGAATGAAGTATTATTGTAAGAAGAAAAAATTAATTTGACAAAACTTAAAAATGACTTTAATGTACTAAAACAGCCCTGAGGGAAGAGCTGTTGAAAAATGTATGTGATTATCTCACAAATACATCGACAAAAAGAAAATAATACAGAAAACCTCTTGCTTGAGCTCTGTTCAGAACGTCTCTTAGAAGGAAGATAAAAGTCTGCTTAAAAATAACAGCAACAGCAGAACATGAGAGGATCAAATAAACCTAAATAGTAGTTAAATATGAACGTAGCAAGGCCACAAAGGGTGTTTATGACATAGTTATTCACCTGAGCCCTTTCCTATTCCATTAAGGACATGTATACTGTGTGACACACAGATTTTACCCGAATTTTTCTGTACAGAGCTAATTAACTAAGGAGCTTTTCTTCTTATTTTTTGTAAATATTATCCCTATTCATAAACAAGCTCCTATTGACTCAAAGTAAAAATACATAATACAAGGGAGAAAAGAGTTATATGCCCCATTATCTAACTTACTTCTATTTCAAGTCATGAACATTAAGGGCCTAAAAGTTGTAGCTTCAGGCTACAAGGCCTGGCTTTCAGGCACTGAGCCTTTAGAGTAGAATCCAGATATTTGTGTTGAGCTCTTACGTGCCCAGAAAATGCCTACTCAATAGTGATTTAAAACAAACAAACACACACACACACACACACACACACACACACACACACACAAATATTTTTGTGTTGGTAAGGCCAGTTCACTGTACTCACTGGCACTGGACTTAAGAAGTAATGCTTGCTTCAAAAACAAACAAATACACTTAAAATTCATCATTCAGAATCTTGATCTGACAAGATACACATATTTTATTTCCTAACAGGCTTGAATTTAACAGAGATCACCACCTTAATGAAGCATGAGCAGCACCTATATAGTACCCCAATGGCTACAGCCCACTTAGAGAATCATAGAATTGCTCAGGTTGAAAAAGACCCTCAAGATCATTGAGTCCAACCACAATCTAACCATACTACTCTAACTCCAACAACCCGCCGCTAAATCGTGTCCCTGAGCACCACAACCAAATGTTTTTTAAACACATTCAGGGATGGTGACTCAACCACCTCCCTAGAGTGCTTCACAACCCTTTCTGTAAAAAAGTGTTTCCTGATATCCAACCTAAACTTACCCTGGCACAACTTGAGGCCATTTCCCTCGTCCTGTCACCTGTCACCAGTAAGAAGAGACCAGCCCTGCTGTCACTGTAAGCATCTTTCAGATGCTGGAAGAAAGCAATAAGGTCTCCCCTCAGTCTCTTCTTCCCCAGACTAAACAGCCCCAGTTCCTTCAGTCACTTTCATGTTTGAAAGACAAACATGTAGATTCAATTTCATCAGCACCAGGAAGTTCAAACACGCCATTTCATAGATTCATTGAATCATTAAGGTTGGAAAAGACACCTAAGATCATCTTGTCCAACCATCAACTTATAAGTCCTTGCCCACTAAACCACGTCCCTAAGTGCCACATCTACATGTTCCTGAACATCTCTAGACCCTCTGCTGCAGTACTCTTGTGACGGTGCACTCTCCCCACCCCTTCATTCTTTCCTGTGAATACTGTAACTGCCAGGTAAGCAAGGACGGAGAGCAGAGTTGAACTCCACACCTTTACAATTAAAGCTATTTGTGGCACTTGGGAAGCCATCGAACCACATGTCATACCAGACTGGGAGTGGCATATTCTAAGCTGATCCTGTCAGTACATGTTTGGAGTGAAACACTAAATCCCAAACTGCTTACACAAGAGCTGCTCCTCAAGAAAAGTTTGAGCAGGCCAATGAATGGCCAGGTCCAGGGATAAGACATTAGATGTACCAGTGCAAGACAGTCATTGAACAGAGTTTATCTTGGAATATAATTCACATTGTATCCAGTGGCAGAACCAGAGGTAACAGCCTCAAATTGCACCAGGGGAGATTCAAGTTGGATGTTAGGGAAAACTGAATGAATGGTGAGGCAGTGGAACAGGCTGCCCAGGGAGGTGGTGGAATCACCATCCCTGGAGGTGTTCAAGAAATGTTTAAACGTTGCACTGAGAAACATGGTTTAGTGAGAAATATGGGTGATTGGTGGATGGTTGGATTGGATGATCTTGGAGATCTTTGCCAACCTTGGTGATTCCATGATATTGTCATCATGATTGGTTGAAGTGTAACTTCATTATTCCCCTAAGTTTGATCTTGTGTTGGCAATATCAAATCAATTCTCACTGCAACTATTCAAGAGCTTGCTGAGAAGTAGGAAAGTCCCTCTGAAGCAGCTGTCCACTGTGACATTATCAATAACCGCACCGCAGCACTGAAGCCATTTGTGGGGACAAGGAGCCGGGAGCAGCAGAAAGCCCCATAGAAGTCCCAACAGAAAAAACATGCAGCAAAGAGAGCTATTCCTTCCCCACAACGCAGGAAACGAGAGCTGGCAGCCACGCAGTCAGGCTCAGCTGTAAAAACAACTCCCCGAAGGAAGCGCGGTGACAGCGCATGACTGACGGCACTAGAGCCCTCGGGTTTCCCGCAGCTGCTCCGCGGGCAGCGCTCCCGGCAGCGGGACGCCGGCACACGCAGAGGGAGGTCACAGGCGTGGGAGCCGCCACTGCCCGACAGGCAGACGGGCACTGTTGGACGCCGGGGAAAGGAAGAGGGTGAAGAAAAAACAAGTGCCCGGAGCAGGGAGGGGAGCCGGCTCCCGTTCCCCGAGTCACCTCCCAGGGCGGAACCCGCTTACCCCGGCGGTGCCGGGTCGGGCGGTGGGAGCCGACACAACCCTCTTAACCCCGCTCTCCGATTCCCGAGACCGCGGCCGCCCCTCGGCTCCTACCGTCCGGCAGCTCCACGGTGCGGGCGCGGCGCAGGGACCTGGTGAGGCGGTTGAGCTGCTCCATGGCTCTCTCCATCCTCAGGACAGCCCGCCCGACAGCCACTGGCAGCCCTCGCACAGCACCCTTCAACCCATGGCGGTGGCACCGGCGCCGAAGCTGCCCGGGCCGCCGTCGGCACCCGGCGCTGTGCGCATGCTCGGCGGCGGGGGTGGCAGTGCGCATGCGCGGGGCGGCGGCCGGAAGTGAAGTGGGCGTGGAGATGGAATGGGGGTGCGGTGGTGCGCTGTGGTTGAGGCAGTGTCGGTCCTGTTTGCGGGTGGCTGTACGTCCACGTGGAAACAGCTGGCAGCATGAATGTCACGAACACAGAATCACACAGAATGGCCAGGGTTGGAAGGGACCTCAAGGATCATGAATCTCCAACCCTCCTGCCACAAGCAGGGACACCAACCTCCCCATTTAATACTAGACCAGGCTGCCCAGGGCCCCATCCAACCTGGCCTTGAACACCTTCAGGGATGGGGCATCCACAACCTCTCTGGGCAGCCTGTTCCAGCACCTCACCACTCTCTCTGTAATGAACTTTCCCTAAAATCCAACCTAAATCTTCCCTCCCTAAACTTAAAAACATTTCCCTTGTCCTGCAACCATTTCCCCTTGTCCGGCAGGTGATGTTTGTTCATTCGTTGTTAGTACTTTATTCCTGGCAGGAAATTACCTGTTGCCAAATGGCAAAAAGTAACAAATGCTGTGTATTTTGTCCTTTGTAATACTTCAGGTGCTACTTAATGTTATCTTGACAAGCAAAGAAAGTCTGGGTTGCATGAAAATACAGTGAACTAACATGCATCTTGTAAAAAAGGTGGAAAAATCATAACCCATGCATTGTTAATGACAACCAAATGCGAGTGAGTGAGAATCCACGTGGATCCATCATCTGATCCACACACAACAGCTATGAAACGTATGACATTTCATTGAGATAGTGGAGCAAAATTAATGTGTTACATGTTCCAGGGGCTCCAACTTAGAAGCATGCCTTGGAGAAAAAAACCTCAGTTGATTGAAAGAGGTTCAGAAGAGGTAGTAATCAAAGACATGGATTGGCTTCCATAGTGATAACTGAGGCAGAATTCTGCTGTCTGGGTAAAATATAAATAAAATAAAATAAAAAAATAGAGAATATACAACAGAAGATGAAAAATGATGACCAAGCATGGATCCCTGAGGTCCCTTCCAAGCCACTCCATGATTCTGTGATAAAGGAAATGAGGATCTATTGTTCACTCTCTCTTCTCTACCGTTGGATAAAGGGACATTCATTGAGTGAAGCTTGTTAATTGAAAAAGGAAACAAAAATAGGGAGTACAGTTGCAGTTCTTGCCAAACAGAGGGAGGGCTGCTGGAAATTGATGTAGTGACTCCTCAGAAGTTCACGAACAATGAAAGAAAACTGAATATGTAAAAGCCATACCTGCTCAGGAAGGCCCTAACAGTCCCAAAAAAGTTTGAAGCCTAGATTTAGCTTTTAGGTCAGAGTATTGCCTAATAGCCATACTACTAGTAGAAAATGTTTAAGGAGGCATACAATTAGATATTTTGTGAAGGGAGCATATAATAGAATCATGGAATATGCCAATCCAGAACAGACCCACAATGATCATCAAGTCTAATTCTCCGCACAGGACCACGCAAAATTCAAGCCACATATCTGAGAACACTGTCCAAATTCTTCTTGAACTCTGGCAACTTAGGGCCATGAGCACTGCCCTTGGGAGCCTGTGTCAAGGCCTGACCATCCATTGATTTTTCTTAGGGATAAAGAGATGACTGGACAACTACCCTGGGGTCCCTTCCTAAAGTTCCGTGGAAAATATTAGATATTTATTACTAGTAATGTATTCAGCCAAGCTTATTTTCTGGGCTTTAATCTTTTCTTAAACAAAAGGTTCCTTAGTTGAAGATTCAGAGACTGAGGAATGCTAATAGTAGTAACAACGAGATTACTTACTGAAGACTTTGACTATTGCTTGCTCCTTGGAATATCATATTCTGTTGCTAGCATGCATGCATACAAATCTCTTTTCATCACTGATTCTTGCATTCTTGACGGATAATGTATGGTTTTCTGATGTACTCAACCTGTCTTTGTAGTCTGGAATATTGTCATAATGTACTTTTTTTGTTGATGAAGGCAATAAATACTCAATATCCATTACTTTATCATAGCAAAATCAATGCATTTTGAACAAGAATCCCAAAATCATGTTACAAAAATAATCAATTTAAATAATACAAAACAAAAATCCAAACGAAAATCCAAAGTTGTCAAGGAGGAATGAAATTATCTAATGAGTTTTAATGTTGGAGCTAAGAATAATGGAATGCTGTCAAAATATAAAAAATAAGAATTAAAGAATTAACTTTGTCTACATTTACACAATAAGATAGTAATGCTTTCTTATATAAGATACAGTAAAACTCCAGGGCTCAAGGCTGTGAAAATGTGAGGGTTCCTTGTGTGTGTATGTGATTGTGGATACACCTAATTACAGAACTACAACATGTGTGAACAATCATTGCTCTTCTAGGAACTGAAGCAAAGAAACTTGAAAATTTCTAAATATAAGATCCTTTTATGAGACCCTCATTGGCTACAGTGATGTTTTAAGGCTGCACCACCACCATATTTATAATAGAACACATTTAGAAGCATACTTTAAGTTCATCAAAAATGGCTGTAACAAAACCAGAGCATTAAGGATGTGCAATCAATATGGGCTGTTAGAGGTTTATGCTAGAAATTCCTAGCTTTTAGTGCAGTGCTAAATGCAAAGTCTCCAAAATTAAACGATTGTTACAGCAGTTGTGCAAAACCATTAGTGGATTTTGTTTTAAATGGAGAATATTTTACAGTCACACACTAGATGCGCTGTGATCTGGAGGCAGTAGGGCAGAAAGAGTACTAGAGGACAGGTAGACAACAAAGAGCTAGCAACATAATATTTGAAGATATTTTTCAGTTATTCTTGAGACACAGACTAGTTAGGACTGATGATTTTTATCTTCCATATTATCACAAAGTGCTCAAGAGAGAGAAGGATATTCACTCCCTGTCTTATTTCCCTAGCAATAAGTTCCACAATCTCCCAACTTAAATACTGTTGTATTTAACAACTGTTAAATACTGTTGTATTTAATCTTTCTCAACCTAAACACAAGGTTTTCCACTATCTATCTGGTGAGACTTGCTATCAAGCCAGACAACTTGGACCTCATCAGGGTAGGAAAAATATTCCTCTTTCCCTAGCCAGCCAAGTCCCCCTGACTTTAATTTTGTTGTTGTATTTTTTGTCCCTCTTTCAGGTTTTCCTGTGGAAACTCTACTTACCAGCACATTACCAGACCGATAGAGGACATGTTGATGGGTATTTGCAGCTTTGAAGCCTTACTTTTTACACCATAGCAGGAGGAAGTCTAAAAGAAAAAGCATCCCCTGACGGTTAACATCTGCTTTGGCTGTGAACTGTATGAAAACTCAAGGAAGGAAAATCCAGAGCAAAGCAGATAGCAGTAACATGATCTCAGTGCTCAGCATCAGTGATCACAAGTGTCAGTATCACCTTCAGAGGCTGTCTTAAATTCTAGATTCATCCAGGTACTTTGAAGGGTGCATAAATGGCCTCAGCTGAGGCCTTTCTATTATTATTATTATTATTATTATTTTATTTATTTATTTTTATTAATGAACTGCTTTAGTAGAAGAAACCCAGCTTAACCCTGTGAGTTGTTAGTGTATCCTGGGATGTAGATATTTGAACAGTGTGCTTTTCCAGTGGTATTCCTGCTATTCAGCCTATGTTGACTGTCCTGGAAAGGCACAATTAGGCATCTCCAAGTGGCAATTAATTCCATCTGCTTTAGAAATTGGTATTATATATGGAGGAAGCATCTTCTGAGGGTGTGTGAGTCTATGTCTTGAATATGCCTAGGTCCCAAACTGAAAACTTTTAACTGGCTGAAATTAGCTAAAAGAAGTAAAAATAGCTAAAATTTGTTACTTTGTGACAAATGTAACTTATAATTCTTCTCAATTTTATTAACTTCCTTGTTAAGGAAAATATGCCTTCCCAAAGAAAGACTAAGATTCCCAACTTGCAGAAAACCTTTGGGTCACTTGCTCCCTGAACACAGTCAGCAGAGTTCCTTCCCATCAATACCCAGATGACAGGCATGAACCTATCAGCCCACTACACTCACATATCCAAAAATGCCACATTCAAGCATAAAAGCAGTCGGAGAAATTTGTCTTTCACAGTTAATTAAATCAATTCAATTATTCCTCCTGTGAGAGAAGGAGTGTCTCTGGATTTTACAGGAAGCTGATTGCCTTGAGCATTCCCTGGGGAAAGCAGAACTGGACTGTTTCTTTTCCAAAAGATACTAGCATCAAAACAATTAAAACTGTGAAAGTTATGGCATTTATCTTGACAAACATTTCTTCAGATATTTGGTTCTTTTTTTTTTTCTTTTTTTTTTTTTTTTTTTCTGGATTGTTGTCAGAAAGAAAATGCAAAACTAAATAAATTTAAAAACCTTCAGCTCTTCAGAGGTCTGTAATTCCCCTGCCCATTCTTCACACAGCCATACCAAGTTATGAAATCTTTAAGCTGGTTAGCCAACAGCATAGAAGAAAGAGAGAAAACGCTATTGATGCTTCTTGTTTTAAATCCCCAAATCAATCTGTGGCACAGTGACTTTGATGTGAACTCTGCATCTCCTTTTTATTGCATCTGACTTGTCACTGGGTTCTCAGGTCCTTACACCATTGCTTCTCCACACAATGCTAAGCCCAAGAACTGAGGCCTAAATTAGACCCTTTGGGCATCACTGGATGACAAAGCATTAGAGCAAATTTAATGTGTGGGAAAATGTGTTTCAGTTATATTCTGTTGTCTTCTTTTAAAGAAAAATAAAGGGGGGAGATTCTTCATTTTATGCCTTTCACATTTTGGCAAACTATGAGGCAGGGCTACTTGAGAGAAATCTCAGAACTTGTTAGTGAGAAAAAATATCATTAAATATGTATAAATAGGTAAAAGAGTTGGATTTATTGTTTGTCCACTACTCATTGTGAAGGAGCAGATGGTGTGGTTGCACATTTTTCATCAAAGAATAAACTAAAAGAGTATGGTATTTCTATGGGATACTCCAAATACAGAAGCACAATTGGGTGTGCTCCCCCCCTGCAGCTGCACTGACTTTTACTTGCTTCCAGCTCTGCCAACAGGGATTCTCCTCCCTCTGCACTGCAGTGATGGCAGTCAGCACATCTTCCATGCATGGTGTGGAGTCATTTCTCCCAGCAGCCACTCATTGCAGACATGGAAACCACCATGTCTTCTGTTAAAGACAAGAGTGCACAAGCAGGGAATTCACAGAGTGGCAGAAGAAGCTGGCTTCACTCAAGGACCCACACAAGCTACCTTACCTTCTTCATTCCTATCATAGAATCATAGAATGGCCTGGGTTGAAAAGGACCACAATGATCTTCTGGTTCCAACCCCCTGCTATGTGCAGGGTCACCAACCACCAGACCAGGCTGCCCAGAGCCACATTCAGCCTGGCCTTGAATGCCTCCAGGGATGGGGCATCCACAACCTTCCTTGGGCAACCTGTTCCAGTGCATCACCACCCTCTGTGTCAAAAACTTCCTCCTAATATCCAACCTAAGTCTCTTGTCTCAGTTTAAAACCATTCCCCCTTGTCCTATCACAATCCACCCTTGTAAACAGCCATTCCCCCTCCTGTTTATATGCTCCCTTCAAATACTGGAAGGTTGCAATGAGGTCTTCCTGGAGCCTTCTCTTCTCCAACCTAAACAATCCCAGTTCCCTCAACCTTTCCTCGTAGTACAGGTGCTCCAGCCTTCTGATCATCTTAGTGGCCCAACTCTAGACCCGCTCCAAGAGCTCCACGTCCTTCCTGTGCTGGGGGCCCCAGTCCTGGACACAGTACTGTAGATGGGGCCTCACAAGAGCTGAGCAAAAGGGGACAATCACCTCCCTGTCCCTGCTGGCCAGTGGTGCTGCCATAAGACATGCATGTGAAATGAGTCCGTAGCCACTTTCCCTGTGCTCCCCAGAACACTGTTCTCGTTGCTGGAGAGATGCTGTCAGGACTGAGGAAATGAGCTTGATCCACTTCAGACACAGACCCGTGCCAAACCCCAGTGAAAATGGTGGCAAATAATCAATATGGACCTCTGCAAATGTCACTGCTAAAGCAGCTCTGTGTCTGTACTGTACACAAGTTCATACTGATGTATTTTAGTATAACTGACCATTTAAAATATGGCTGCAGTTAGACTTTGCAGAATCTAACAGCCATTTATCATGGGATAGAGAGGCTTCATGCATATATACATGGACCTCCATTTTTCCAAATGCTCTTCTATCACAAAAAATCTTTATTAACTTTGTTGTCAATAGTATTGAAGATAAGAAAATGCAGCATTGAGCTGTTTCACCCCTGTCTGTTACCCTGAATGGAAATCAATTGTTTCATTTGCATATCCACCTTAAAAACAATCAATGCAACCTTATTTTGTTGTCAGTGGGATTTATAAGAAAGTAATAATAGTAAGTATTTTGTGCACATTTATGGCTGCTGCCAAATGAAACAAGAACTTGGCTGTGTTCAGATGTGAGTTCTGAGCCTCATTGTTTCTGTTTTAGGGGGCAAAGCAATATTAACAAAAGCTGTAATAATAATAATAACAATAAGAACAGTATGTTACATATCCCACAAAATAAAATACGTTATTTTGATATTTTTTCTTGTTTTTTCAGGAATATTGTCCTACAAAAAATAAAAAGTTTTTATATTTCACATAATGAGATTGCTTAAACCCCTTCTAATATTCTCTTTCAGTGGATTAACTAAGTTCCCCAAATAACACTGAAATCCACATTCTAAAAAAGTACAGATCTTACATATAATGGAATTTGTTTCATGTTACTGTGAAGGGATTTCATCCAGAAGTGCAAACCTGCTCCAAGAAGGTTAGGAAAGCACTGCAGTTGCTTTGGTTCTGCCAAGCGGCCGTGAGTCAGGGCATCAAACAAAACCCTGCTCACATTTTTGTTTTTATTTTACCTAGCTGCATTGTTGATCTGTTGAATTCTTTCTTTCTGTCGTTTTTTTTTTTCTATTGTGCTATACAAACTTTCCTTACTTGTGGTTTCCCTTTCTGAGACTTACAGCAGCTCTTGAAAATACATACAGATCTTTCTTGATTTGTTTGAATTTTAACTTGAACAGTTTGGGTTAAAAAATGCTTTGTATTTTGATGACCCATGTGATTTATGCTGAGCCTGAACAACATCTCTAAACAAAAGGACCATCAATTGCAAATTGCTCAGCATCCATTTCTGCTCTCTGTGGAGCAGTTACTTCTACTTGACTTCTACCTACATTTCCTCAAGGCTGAGTTGCTGAAATTTCTCAGTAATGAAGAGCCTAGAGTCAGTGATATGTTTTTAATTCTTTCTGTCTAATACATCCATGCTTCTGGTCTGAAACAACTCTGCCAGCTCTACCATATTTCCCTTTATTAATTTGGGAATTAATAGGAAGGAAGTTTTACTGCACCTTGGCAAAAATCAGCAGAGCTCAAGGACTGGAATCAGCTAAGAGCCCGTTTAAATATATGCCTGGGCAATACGAGTGTGTAATTATTCAGTCTTTGTCTGTCAGACTTCAGTCATACCATCCAAGTGATGCAATCTTGCAGTCTGCTGTGCCAAATGACCTGTTTTCCCTGCCCCTTCCTCGGTAGTTCTGTTCCTGTCTTTATTCTGTGCAGCTGCAGCTGTCTACAGATGTGACATTTTCTTCCTCCAGATAATTATAGCAATTTTTTATACTCTCTTTTTTTCAAGAACATGCAGATTTGCAGCTCTTCAATGATAATTAATGATCTCTATACTCAGCAGAGGTCACAATAAAAAAACCTGCAAGGTGAACAATGTTGAAATGCTACATTACATCCTGAACAATACCTTAAATGTTTTAAATGAATGTGAAATGAATTGGTTAGATTTGCTACAAATGTAGAGCTTCCAGTATACTGAGATTTTCATTATCTATCTCTTTTTCAGGCATTCAGCAACTGCAAAAATTACCTTCAGGTTTGTACTATTTTCTATCATTCTAGAATTTATTTCATTTTGAAGGATTCATTTTCCTCATCACCTGATTTTCTTCCTGGACATAAATTAAAACTGGGCTGATTTTAGTTACTGCCATTCAGTTCTGTCATTCAGAGAAGTTCAAAGGAAGGCAATCTCCATTCCTTTCACAAGCAAACAAATAAATGAATAGCATATATTATCACCCAAAAATACCATGTATTCCTTTAAGTTTGACCAATTCCTTTAAGTTTGTTTGGTGTACCAGAGTAAGATTGCTAAAAATTTTAAATATTTAAGCTGTTAAATGTCCACATGTTAAAAGAGACATGTCAAGGTGGGCTGTGACTCCAGGAGTAGAAAGGCTTTGCTACACTGGCAATTCAAAAACATAAATCTCTGAAGACAAATGGAAATAAGTTTTGATAGCAGCACTACTTCTTTTCTCAGCTGCCAAATGAGGATACTGAAAAATTCTCAGAATCGTGTAGGTAGTGTGCCATGGGTGACAGTGAGAACACATACAA
Source organism: Lagopus muta (assembly GCF_023343835.1). NCBI lineage: Eukaryota > Metazoa > Chordata > Aves > Galliformes > Phasianidae > Lagopus > Lagopus muta. Next base: position 41,777,640 of record NC_064434.1, read on the forward strand.
CAGCTGCTTAAGCCAAGGAAAGAATTCAGTCTTTCGTAAGAAATGTAAGCAGAAGGCAGCATACAAGAAGCAACCACAAGATGTCAGCCTTAATGAGTTACTGCAGGTTGCTCCGCTCAGCTTCATCCTGGTTAAGTAACTAGGTAGGAAATAACTGTATTTATCATGTTGGAGGCTTTGTGAAGAAAATGATTTAAGAATAATATTGCTAGTCATACACACATTCAGAAAAAGACTGACCAACTCCAAATAGAGTCCCTCTGCGTGGTTGTTTCTACCAGAAAGGCACTGAAGTCGTAGTGCTCCTGCTGGAGGCTCACAGGGAGGACAGAACAGGAATTTGTCACCCTGCAGCAACCATCAGCTGTCAGAGCTGCCAGAGGTATCAAAGCAGATGGACTTCTGCCTTCATCTTATACAGTTATTTTTACTCTCTTAATATTCTTGGCCACAATCCTGTCCTGCAGTTCTGAATTCCTGTGAGATAATGAGAAAGTTCCAATTTCCAGTGCAGCTCTGGAGACGTTCAGTGACAGCTCCATTGATCGCTGTTCCTGGAATGCTCTGCAATCTGCTCCCCTCAGCTCGCCTCTTACGCTGACTGAGTAGTTCTGCTCTCCTTGGCTTTTTAGAACAGTTGCTCTTCTTACTTCTAGCCACTTACACAAGCAGTGCTCTTGTGTTTGCCACCAGCAATACACATTAGCCAGATTTATCATTAGCCACTGCCACTGGTCACAGCCTCCTGCTGTTGTTCCTGCTGCAGCTTCTTCACTCAGCTCTGTCCTGACAGCAGAGCTGCTGGCTGCTTCTGTGCCTCTGCCCAGCTCCTCCTTTCTGCAGCCTACACAGACTTTCAATTGTGCTTAAAAAGTTCAAGCGATACCCAGAATCTGCAGTGGGCAGATTTCCCAGTGGGATCTCACTCATGCTTTGGAAAAAAAAAAAAAAAAAAGAGAAAAAATACTCAAAGATACTATGATCCAGGTGTGCTTTAGTTCCTTTGCTGCAAGATACAGAGCCCAGCTGCAGCACTGCCCCTCAGCCACTACAGGTAAATTGCCCAGGACAGCATTAAAATTGTTACACATCAACTTGAGAGCTCAGCTGAAATGCCCTAAGGCACCCCGAAGCTTGCCAGGAAGTTAAGCCCTGTCCCATCCTTAGCTCCATTGCCAACTCTTTTACTAGAGTTACTTTGGCCTTAAAATTTAATTCCCCTGCCATTTCTTTGAGTTTCACGAGACTTTGTTTGATGGTTATCAGTCTCCCTTTATACTCTTATTTTTATATTTGCTTACAAGAGCGAGCACTGTGATTTGCAATTAGACACAGCAGCCTTGGTTCTGGGCTTTCCAGGAGTAAAGATGTGGTGGAGAGCAGATCCAGCACCCTGCAGCTTCCCGATGCTGCCCACACACTTGGGACAGACATACATGGAAAATGTTGTAGGGTATTCGTGCCTCTTCTTGATCCACCCACTTTATTGGAAAATGTTCTGATACATCACTTTCTGTAACAATATCTTTTACTTATGCTAATCCCTTGTAAATAGCAAAGCAAAATCATAAAGGTAAAGAATAAAAGGATGGTGTTTCTCAGTTCTCTCAGCTTCTATCTTGTAATTTGTCTGGAAGCTGTCTCCTTTTCGTTACAAAATCACTTCCTCTCTGCCTGCTTTCTTCCCTGAGAAGCAGCTAGACATATTGACTGCTGCTGCCGTCACCAGGGATATAGAACCATAGACTCAGGAGTTAGCACACATCGATTTAGTACTCATCAATTACTTTGTAATTGGTACCGCTGAAGAAATACGAAATGTCAGCAAGACAGTGAAATAGCAGGACCTATCTAAAAATAGATCTGACATAGATACATTCTGCAGAAAACCCAATGCTTCCAACGTACAGAAATCAAATTTTCAGACCAGTCAGTTCATCGTATTTATATTTCTCTACATTTTTAATTGCATTCTATTAGAATTTGCCCTTTAAGAGGCAAATTCACATCACAAAATTGATTACTGTAGCCAACCTGGTTCTCAGACCAGAAACTCCTCGAGTCCTTGGTTTCATGGGTACCTTTACATCAGTCAGGACAATCCCAGCTCAAGTTTCACTTAACATAGATAGTAGAGTTACTGTGTTCCACTAAGAAGCATTCTCTTTCTTTGCCGGATGCCTATTTGACTTCTGTGTTATTCACTTGTCCCCTTGTTCTCAGTATATGATTTTCTGTCTTTAACATTTTAAGACAAATTTATAGGTCAGTGTTGCTCAGAAGATCAGTTTTAACCATTGACAGTGATGATGATGGATGGGATATACCTTCCCCAATGGTTAGGACAGTAATTCCCAGCCCATTTCCTGCCCTGCATTCCTAAGCTCACCCATCACATTCTTTACCTTCCTACTCGACCGTTTTATTTTTCCTTTAAAACATGCCTTCCCGCAACCATTGCCCTCATCCTTCTCCTATATATCACTTCCTGTATCACCTCAAGCTTTCAGAACATGCATTTACAGGCAGAAAGCAAACAAATCCAAGTCCAGTAAGACACATGGACTTACAGTTTTCTGTTGCAGACTCGTTTTCCTCCATGCACTAGTGTACTTCCCAGAGGTCAGGATGTGGCTCATTAGCGTGCTCTCAAGAGCTAGCCAGGGACCCAGGAGGATATACATTTGAAGGTATGTGCACTTTTTGAGACCACAGAAGGATAGGATTCCTGGAATGATTCTGGCTTCAGCTTTCCAACAGTTGTGAAACACTTTCTATGCAGAATTCTTTTTTTGTTGTTCTCCTGTACCACACATAGTCCATATTCAGCTTCTGATGTTTTCAGACCCCTCACCATCTTTGTCACCTGCTGTTCTGTTCCTGAATCTGGATGTGTGACGCATTCCTGTGGCTTACTCCCTCCTTGAAGCAGCAGCTTGAAGGGGCTTCACAGAAGTGCTGAGCTGCAGCCAGAGATCTCCCAGCACGTCCTGCAGGACCTGACACTCCCCAGGCCAGGGCCTCCTCATCCTCCTGGCTATGTGCATTAGGCTAGGTGGCCTTGCATCCAGAGCATGGAGTCCTCAAGCCAGAAGAAGGATGCAAGTCAGGTTGGGAATGTCCTGAAGGCCTGTTGTCGTTTGGTCCTATGGCGTGGGACCATGGGAAAGGGTAGATTGGTTGAACATCATGTATAAAAGATGATTTGACACATCTAGGTTGGAGAGGAAAGTTTACTTATTCTCTGTTACTTTCTGAATGTCTAATAAACCCTGAGCACTACAACACAAACAATAATAATAATAATAAATGAAAACCTTATTATTTCTTCTTTCTTCTTTCTTTTATTTCTTATAATGTCTATTGTTATTCAGAGAGGCTTTTTTGTGGGAAATATGCCACAGAATTTAACTTCATGATCAAAAACAATTTCATAAATCAGGAGTTAATCATCCAGAAAAAAAAAAAAAAAAAAGATATGCTTGGGAAAAACAGCTGTATGGAATACCCACTCTTGTCACTCATGATTATATCACCATCTCACGAGCCTCCTCAGAGCAAGGAGGTGTTGTGGGTCATGGGAAGGGAGGAAGGAGTGTGAGATGAGTAATCTATACTTGGGGGAAAAAAAAAAAAACATACTTATAGGCCAGATCTACTGAAGACAAAAGATTTATAAAAAGATTAACTCACAGTACATGAAGCTATGTAAGCTATGAAGCTAAGTACTAGCAGCTCATCCTAGATGTAGGGCAGGAATGCAGCAGGCAGCAGCAGCTATTGCGGGGAGATGCATGCTGCACAGGAGTGGAATGCATGTAATGTGCCGTCTGGAGGACAGGAACCTGCTGAACTGCCATGGGAAATATGCTGTGGCAGCCCAGCACCCCCAGGACCCACAGGCTGTGCCTGGCTTCAGTTCTCTTCCCATGTTCCCAATAGAAGTTTCACAGCTGTCACAACCAAAATATGGCACATCAAATCACACACTCACAGTTCACTGTATACTGACACAGAAAAATAGGAAATACGACAGATCTGTGACACAGCACTGAGATTTTTTTTGGTTCCTGCAATGACCTGATTTCCGACCATTTGTAAAAGCAGACAGAAGTTATTTTAATCTAAAACTTTGATTTTTGTACCACACCTAAATAATTAATAAAGCAATAAAATTGTTCCTAAAATATATAAATTTGCAAAGGTACTTGCAGCCAGATAGACACAAAAGAAAGATGTTGTGCTATTGCTTCTGTCTGTTAACAAGTCTTCTCAGTATAACTGGAACACAAGTTGAATAATATTTTTTGTCAGTTTTTTATTTATAGCAAGATCCTCATCATGAATTAGCAGAATATTCTTCATTGTAAGGGCACCCAGCCATAATTAATGTCTGTCTGTTTACATACAAATTATGCCCTTATGTGAAAAAAGAGTTAGGGAGATATCTGTCCTATACCAGATCAGTTTTCTATATGGATGTGTATGTTAAATATTTCTGGATATGATAATTCTGCAGGACTCATGTACTGCAATGGTTGAAGGTCCCTAATCCTGATTATTCCTAATCTTAAATCAGAGAAAATCCTTTCCTCCCCTCTGCCATCACCTGATCTTGATTCCTGGATTACCTTATAAATACCTAATTGTTCATGAACATGAATCATCTTCTTTAAATATATACTCTATATAAATAGAGCCTATCTTTCATTACCTCAGTCCTAAGCATTATTCTCATGCTGTTATTTCTCTAGATAAACTCTAGGAAAAAAAAAAAAAAAAAAAAAAAATTTGAAATCATCCAAATTCTGAATGCTTTTCTCCTGTTCCAAACACAGAACACATCACTTGAAGGAAGCAAAGCAGAGAACCAAAGCATCACAGAATACCCCAAACTGGAAGGGACCCACAAGAAGCCTAGCCCCTTGCTCCACACAGCACTACCCAAAACCAAACCTTATATCTGAGTGTTCAAACACTCCTTGAGCTATGGCACTTGGGGCCATGCTCACCGCACTGTGCATCCCATTCCATGCCCACCGACCTCTGGTGCAGAACCTTTCCCTAACCCCCAGCTGCCCCTCTCCCTCCATGCCATTCCCTCAGGCCCCGTTGCTGCCACCAAAGAGCAGAGCTCAGTGCTGTCCTTCTGCTCTCTATGAGGAGCTGCAACCACCACAAGGACTTCTCTTGTGGCATCCAAATCTGCACACAGCACTTGATGTGTGGCCACACTAATGCAAGAGCAGAACAGGACAGGCCTCAGGGGGCTGTGCCCTCTCAGCATGCTGGCATACCTCTGAGGTTATGAGGACCTCTGAGGACCTCTTGGTCCATGCCAATAAATAAGGCCAGCTGGGGCTGGGTGCTGGAACCACTGGGTCTGCATGGTTGAGTCACCAAAGCAATCCTAGGGAGGCTCTTCTTGTGTAACTCCCAATGTTAGCTTCGGAATTAGCTGAGGTCTTGAGCCACTCCCAACAAGGAGCTTGCATGCAGCTGTACTGGTTTGGAAGGAAGGACCAATACCAGCTGTTTTGTCAACACAAGGCAGTTACTGGTTTGCTAATAAACAGCTTAGCACAGCAGGAGCTAGTAGGTGCCCATGCACCACCACCTCATGCAGTTGCACCCACTTTAGGTGTCTGCACAGAGTTGGCAAGCAGGGCACAGGAGCTGCAGGACACCTCTGCCTGCTTGGAGGGGTGGTTTAATGGGTTTCACAAGAATCCACAGGCTTGCTTCATAGGACCTAGAGTCCACACTTGCATTCTGCTCATGCTGCAGGATTCATGTTTGTCCCAACCATGCCTCACACCCCAGGGACAGTAGCTGTGCCCATGACACATTAGCTCCTGACCCTCTATCAGCAAAACCTGAAGGCAATGTGTTTTATTTTACTGGCTACCATGTGAGGGGTTTCTAAATAGCCAAAGATAAAGCTGGAGGTGAGGAGGAAGACACAATTCTGCACAGTCAGGAAGAACAGAGGAAAGGTGTACACAAGGTAGTAATAGGCATCAAGTGAAATTTCCAGGCAGCAAGCTGAATAGGAATAAAAGGAAGGATTATTTCATACGGAAGATAGGAAACTGGATCTAATTGTCATAGAACACTGTAGTAGTCCAGGGTATATCTGGGTTCAAAAAGCTGCTAGAGAAGTTCCTGGAAAAAAATTCATCCAGAACAGTGAAGCATAAAGTCGTGAAAACAAGTCTTACTCTAAAACATCAGTGGACAAAACCAGGAGAAGATACTGGGATCATACTGTATGCTTTTATATGCTGTCATGAATCACCCTGGCTATTGCTGGAGACCAGGTTATTCAGCTGGATAGACTTTACATTCTATCAATAAGATCATTCTTATTTTCTATTTTCCAACAGAGCTAACATTGTTAATTAGTGCCAGCCCATTATTTGCATTGCTTATTATATAATTACTTTCCACTAGCTGTTTCTTAATCTTGCAGTTCATTTTAATTTGTTTTAATTAATGCAATTACATATGACAATGTAAGCACTATTTACATACTTGTCCCATGACTAAAACGTTTGTTCCTTAGGCATGGTTAATCAAAAACGCATCTTTCCAGTCTATAATATAATCATCTTGGTTAATTAATGTTCATTAACTAGAGCTTAAACATGAAAGAAAATTCAAGTTGGCCATATCCAAAAGAAAACCAGAGCTTTGGTTTTTTTTTCAACAGCTAGATAACTTTGAGCAAGAATGGCAACACCCCATCAGATGCTGGTCTGCCACTTATACAAGGCATGCCACATATGCACAACTGCTAGAGACAATTTTAAAAGGGAGTAAAGCTTCCATACCTGTTAAAGGGATGTATCATCATTACAGTAGCTCAGAGCTGGATTTACTTTGGATATACAAAAATAGCTCCAGCAGCTGCGTAAGGTGAGTTTTGACTTTAGAGATTAGCGTTTCACAGGAAGAAAGGATATTCTAAGAAAGTCCCTGCTTGCAATTGTGTTTTAGGAATTAATAGTTCTAAAGTCAAACCAAATAAACTGACAAATCACTTCAGTTATGACACTGAAAAGGCTTGACTTTATGCAGCTCTGGATCCTCTTGCTGCTAAATTAGACTGTGAAGTTAGAGACAGTGAATTACAGAAGAATGAACATCTACACACAAAGTTCTAGGCAGAGTTGCACAAACTATTTTGTTTAATAAGTATCCATATGTACTTCCATAACAGACCTATAAGGTGAGCACTATGAACAGGTCCTGTTTTATTCCATCTGTTCATCATACATACATTTTTGGTTTTTCTTACTTCTCCTTTCTTCCTTCAAATCCTGGCAGAGTGTATGTTTACTAACTCTGACAAGTGAAGCACTACACTACTAAAACTGAAGAAATACAGAGTAGGCGTTGGGTTTTTTCCTCAGTAACCACCTAGCAGCTTGGTCAGTGAGCTTGTTCAGATCCATATTTTCAAGTACTTTCCCTTAAGTAGGATATAATTTTTAGGTTTTTGAAGCTCTAGATAAGAACATGCAGTTATGTAAAGGTCTATACTAGCTGCCAATCAGCTAGGCTTCATTTCATCAACTTACTTTTGAACAAATCTATGTTGTTACAGAGACCTCACCCCACTGTGGTACAGCCTGGGAGGTATGCTAGAGTTGTTAAAATGAGTATTGGTGCATTAGTAGAAAATAGTTTGAGAGAAGAAGTAATCTCCATGGCTAAGGGGGAAAATAATAAAATAAATGTAGACCTATGAAGTTGTGCTTTCTAAATATAACAGGTTTCTAGAAAGTTACACTGGAAATGGGTACTGCACTTATTCATTTTTTGAGCTCATTTGTATCTCAATATTTCAAATGAGAATAATAGAAAAATATGTATGTCCCAAATTACCTGGCTACAAGCACTGTGAGCAAGGCAGTTTAAGAAAATTCACCCTAAACTTGATATTTAAGTTACATATTCCTCAACAATTTTGCAAGTAAGTTTATAACTGATAGGTTATAATGCTGACATAATAATACAGGTTAATATATTTTTTAATTTTCTACTTGATTTCCACAGGTCTACTTTTCAGCTGGGTCCATTAATGAAAGTCTTACTGGACAACTTCTCAAGCACAGACCCTGATATAATGCAGAGAAAGATGTCAGTAGAAAACCAAGTTTTGCTGATGTGATCTTGAAAGTGACTTCCCACATCAAATGAAAAAAATATATATATAGATGTATAATTCACCACATCTCCAACCTCCGTGTAAATTCAGGAAATTCCAAGGAGGGTTTTTCTGTTTATTGATGAGAGCTGATGACCGGCTTCTAGAGTATGCAAAAATCTGAGACAAAAGAATCATAGAATCATAAAATCGTTTGAATTGGAAGGGACCTTTAAAAGTCATCTCGGCCAATTAGAAGGGGCAAGAAAGTAATCTGGCATCTCTGAAATATATTTCTGGTCACAGATTTCTCTCTTGTTGAAATTAAGAATTTGGTGGTTAGAAAACTTCATTTCTGTAGTATTTTATTGATAGATGAAAAAGTTATCAGGCAACAGTAGTACAAAAAATTCTTCCATGCTCTCTTTGGAGAAAAAAAAAAAAAAAGTTAGCATTGATCAGTGTCAAAAATAATGGAAAGATTTCTTTAGAAGAGAAGGGTTGGGAACATTCCCTACTACAGCCTAGCTTCTTCTCTGGAGACTTGTTCTATCTTTGTATCTTTTTGAGAGGTTTTGTCTCTAGTTCTTCCTAATTTGCACCAGAGCTTTGAATTATCCAAGATGAGCTGTGGTGTTTAAAGGTTAGTACATAATCTGTAATGTAGGCCACATTTGATCAGTGAACCAATTCAGAAGTCAGTGGGACAATGGCACTTTACTCCATGAAAGTTTCCCCCTAAGTACTTTGGTACCTTTCATACACAAAGCAAATGGCTGTCCCAAATTTATCTCCTGCTGTATTGTTTGTTTGGTTGTTTGTTTTTTTTTTAAGGGTCCATGAGTAGGCCTGCTTGCTAAACCTGTCATGGTTAAGAGGAGTTTTGGGATGAAAATGAACTGAGCAGCACTCATTACGCATTTGGCATGTTGTTAGTATGGTGACCTGCCACTATTTCAAAGAAAAGGCTCATTTGGTGACAAGGTGGAAATCAGTAGAAATAGTGTCAAATTTCATTTAACGAAAAGCATAAGTAGAAAAGGGATAAAAGATTGATTTCTTCAAAGAAGAAGAAAGCCTTTTAACTTGCCTTGCCAAGTCTTGGGGCAGACATACTGGAACACTGAGACAACAGCAGTTCTGTTGGATGAAGCCCCCAGAGGGAGGAGACAATTAGCTTTACATCCAATTTGGAGGATGTCAGGAATGCTGTGCGGTGGTAGAGAAGAATGGGAGAGCAGCTTCATTTCAGAGTCTGATCTGCCCAGTCTGCTTTCTTCTGTATCAACAGAGATTGAGCAGAAGAACCACTCATGCATGACAGCACAGGTGACAGAACTGTTGGCTCTGGAAAGGGCAGTGAACCAATTCAGAAGTCATTAGGACAATGAAACTGGAAAGGGCAGTGCTCTCAGGTCTCCAGTGCCATTCCACACAGTGCTCCTCCAGAACCCAATCTGTGGTGATGAATCCAATTGTTATTAAGACGTCAGCTCCTCTCTCAGATCAGTCTCTATAGTGGCCATTTGTTTAATTAAAAAATATTCAGCCCTTTGTGACTCTTCTCATGTTGCTCCTCATATTTAGCTCTCTGCAACTATCTTGGCTACTGCAAAGCCATTTCATTTGCCTTTTTTCAAATAGGTCCCTTATACTTCTTGCAGAACGCCTAATAAAAATACAGCACCAGTTAGATTACTGGTGTGCTCTGATCTCTTTTGTCTTATTGTCTCTTGATATCTTCCTGGCAATCTTCATTTTTTTACTAAGATTGTAAATTCTTTAATAAGTCTTTTACTTTTGCATTTGCATGAGCCATTACACAAGAAAATAAAAATCAGTATGGTTCCACATAATCTAACACAGCTATTCTTTGCCTGCTCCACTCACATTTTAAGCCCTAGGTCCCCTTACGTAAACAAAACATGAAGAAGACTTGCATGTCTACAGTCTGGATTTCACAAAGAGATCTTGAAGGATGAATCCATGCAAGAGGGTGCAGGCACAGTTGAGAATTTCTTCTGTTTTAAAGAGACACTTTTTTTTTTTTTTTTTTTTTTTTTTTCCTTTTTTACCCTAGAGATAATGAAGGGATCAACTCTTTATCTCCTCCTTTCCCTGTTTTTGCTATTTCCCCCTTCATAGTTACCGACTGATTAGTTAAACAAAGAAAAGTGGGGAAGGGGGGAGAAAGAGTCCTTTCTTTCCCTTCAGATTTCCAGCTGTGTTGGCATATCTGCTATTTAGATGTTCCCAGGTCTGGCACAGCACAATAGGATGGCTCTGCAGAGCTGTGTGAGACTTGTCTCCCCTTATTAAGTTTTAGTTTATGGTTGAATGGTGGAGGAATTTATAAGCTGAGCTGGATAGCTGCATAGACATAGCAAGGGCTATAATGAGTGGTAGGAAGTGTTCTGTATCTATGTCTGTTAAGGAGTTACAGAAAACTCCTCATTGTGGTTTGGTTTCCGTTTTATTTTCCTCTCATGATTCCACCATTAGCTGTGAAGTGGAATACACAGCTGGCCTTCAAATGAGAGTATATGAATCCCAGTGTTTGTCAACTATGTTAAGAAAGCTGCATGCTGTGGGAGACAGTTCTTTGGGCTTTCTTGACTCTTCCTGGGATTGGCAGTTATTTTTTCAGAGGGGCAATGTGAGTTGAAGCTAACAAACTTTGAGAAAAAATCTTTCATTAATGGATGTTTTTATTCTTGTTGCTATAAAACTGTGAGTGGAGAGGGAATCAGGTTCTCAATGGAGAGAGAAATTTTAATAGGCAAAAGAGATTCCCAAAACGCCATGCTCTAAATGCAATATTATCACTGATTTGCTTAGTTAGGCTGAACAATCCGTTCTTTATGTCATCATTTCTGTATCTCTAGAGCAAGGCTAATATTACTGTAAGTACCAAAAGTCACTCACTGGAAAGATGCTGAGTAGCAACAGAAGGAAAGTAGCAATGCTACATAGTGGAGCATGCACAATTAGCAGAACACTGATCTTATCTGATTATCAGCCTGAAGCAGTAATCAATAAATCAAAAAGAACTTTTTAAGCCATCAAATGGTTATACAGTCATTCAAGGACTTTTGAACTACTCTCAAGAAGTATTCCAAATTAACATTTTCTTAGTGTACTGAATTTGTTTAATTAAATTTGTATTTTTATTACTTTACAATAATGCATAACTTTGGAATATTTTCCTGTTTTAAAATTGGCATTTTTCTTCAAAAGTTGTTGGCTTTTAACCCTAATTCTTTTGCTGTATATGTATATGTATTTGTATATGTATATGTATATGTATATGTATATGTATATGTATTTGGAGTATACATATACTGTCTAATTTACAGTGCTCACTCCTGTTCACACAGGAGATCTTGTATTTGATAAATTTGTGTTTAGTAGCTTGTAGGTTTTACAACTTCTTCTAAACGTATGTCATGTTGTTGGAGGTTTCACCTCAAATCTGTTATAATCTAATATTACAGCGTCCCTGTAGGGAACCCGAAGAGGTAAGCATGCGATGACTTAGTAAATCAGTGATGTAAGAGTTGCAACAAAAGGAAAATGTATAAAAGTAAATACACAACTTTTTTTTTTTTTTTTTTTTTTTTTTTAATCTAAAAGGAGATGAAAGCTGAGGTAACTTGTGCTTATTTTATTAGGTCAGATCTGCAGTTCCCCTTCATTTAATGCAAAAGAGAACGTTTTCCTAGAAGTAAAAATCTATGCATGAAGTGTTCAGATGTTTTCTTACAGCAATATTTTCAGGTGATATTTTATTCAGATTTGTTCACATCTCCATGATCTCTGGTAAATCTTTATCTGTTCAGTTGTTTCAGCTCTGCTAGCATCCTAATTAATCCCCAAAATTGTGTAATCAAATTTATTTCCTTAACTTTCTCAGGTTTTGCTTTATAAGAAAAAATAGTCTAATGACTAAAAAGCAGGTGTTTGATGGTCATTCACTTTCCAGCTCACTCATATAACCATCAGCAACAAGAACAGACAGTGTGATGAGAAGCATATGGACACATGCATAGCAGTAAACTGGATGGTGCCAGAAAATTGGTCTGAAGACAGGATTTTGCTCATCAACATGAACACTGCAGCAATTAGCTCTTTCTCAGCAATTCTACGGTACAGCTCAGGAGTCAGTGCATGAGGATCATTTCCAGTTGTGTTAACAATGTAGACCTGGCTACCCTGTGCCAGCTGGCCTGTGCCCATGAGTAAAGTCCTCAGCCATGAGAAGACAAATAGCCTGCTAGTCCTGAGGTAAGCTGTTTTCTTAGTGACATTTGCACTTACACCATGAATGTGGTATCTGGTGATACAATTAGATCAACATGCAGCAGTATATGATATGTTACCGTTGTATGTGAGCAGATGTACTCAAATTGTATGACATTTTTTAAACTGCTGTCTGCTCTGCGCTGTTTAGATTTTTTTTTTTTTTTTTCTTTTAATCCTTTAATTAAAAGACAGAGAAGATAGCTGCTCTGGTTGCCTCTTCTCCCAGAAAACATATTCAAGCATCTGGTTTAAAGCCATGAATGAATGAAGCCCTGAATGAAGGCAAAGTCTGAATTTAGCAGACAATTTCTTATCTGCTTGATCTACAATCTGTGTCAAGCCTCTTCTATCCCAGCTGTGTATTTATGCTCATTTATTTTTTTGTGATGTGAAAGTACCTGGAGACTCACAGAAGACAAGAACTGTATGGGTTAAGTGTATTCATTGTTATTTTGTTATTATTAAACTATTAGCTTACAGTGAAAATTATATGTTTCTACTTTTGTAACATATATGCTTCTGCTGTCCATCCTCTGCAGGACCTAAATTTACTGTTTGTTACACTCCATGTTTATTACAGAACAGTCTTACATCTACTACATTGCCTTACTAGGTTTCTCCAAATTGATAATGTTAAATCCATGGATCTTTTCAGAGTCAAAGAAATGTCTTTCAAGATCTTCTCTTTCTTTTAGGTTAACATTTTTTACCATACTTACTATGATCTTGTACATGGCTTGCCTCATTTCACAGAACACAGAATCACAGAATCCTTGAGATGGGAAGGGACCTCAGGAGATCATCTAGCCCAAGTTCTCTGCTCAAAACAAAGTCACTTACATTAGAGTGTTTAGGGCTGGGTTCAGTCAAATTTTAATAGTCTGCAAGGATGGAGGCATCACAACTCCTCTGATCAAGCATTTATATGATCGTCTTCAAAGTATGTTTAAATGGAATTTCCTGTATTTCGATTCATATCTATTGCCTCTTGTCTTTTCACTGAGCACCACCGAGAAGAGAAGCTGGCTCTGCCTTCTCTACTGCATGAGATCCTCCTGTGCCTTCTCTTCTCCAGGGTGAACTGCTGCAGCTATCTCAGCCTCTCTCCACATGGCAGAGACTCCAATCCCTTAATCATCCTTGTGGCCCTTAGATGGACTCAGTCCAGCATCTCTCTTGTACTAGAAGGCCCCAAACAGTACTCGCAATGCATCTCACAAGTACTGACCAGAGGGTAAGTATCATATCCCTCAACTTCCTGGCAACATTCCTTGCATCCTGCAGAGCAGGGTGCTGTTGACTTTCCTTTTCATGGGCCAATTACTGACTTATGTTCAACTTGGTGTTCACCAGGACCTGCAGCTCCTTTTTTTGCTTCTTTCTAGCCAGTCAGTCCCCATCAAGTGCTAGTTCATTGTGTTATTCCTCCCCACGTGCAGGCTGTAGCACTTCCCTCAGTGGAGCTTAAGGGATCCCTCTCAGTCCATTTTTTCTCCTGCCTGTCCAGGTCCCTCTGAATGGCAGTACACATCTGTCTATCGATCACTCCTCCCTGTTTTGTTATAAGAGCAAAGAAAATGCTCTCATAACGCTCCAATAACTGAAATTCATCTTTAGGATGCCTCTCATTTCTCTAAAATAGTGTTCAGTCTTTCTGCAGGCTCTTTTGGGTGTTTGTCTTATAGAAGGAATACAGAAAAACAGGTCTGGGTTACAAGCTATAAATATGTTTTACAGGGTCTTTTGCTACACAGGGGAGTTAACCACATTCTATCTCATATAATTGATACCAGGAAATATAATCTTTTTCCTAGTAATTCTTGTTTCAAAAATAAAACGGAATCTTTGATGAAGTCCTGCAGGTTCAAATGAACTTGGCAGAGACCAGGAAAAAGAGATATTGGCATTAATTTTTAGTCTTTCTAGAAACAGTGAACATTTGAAAAGAAGATAGAAAAGACAGTACCCTGGTTAACCCTACATATAACAGGTTAAAAAGCAATGCAAGTCAATAATATATTTGTAAGTGTAAGAAGGATACTGCAAGATGCTAAGCAATGTCAAATATCTGAAGTATACACGTGTACCAGGTGACTGTGATGTGACTGTAAAGTCATATGTTTGATGTCCTATATATGTATATAATAAGTTGAGCTGGTCCAGCAAAGAGCTGCTAAGATCATTAATGGATTGCAGCATCTGTCATACAGGAAGAGGCTGAGACAGCCAGAGCCATAAAGGCATAAAGAAATGGCCTCACGTTGTGTCAGGGAAGGTTTAGATTGGATACGGAAAAAAATTACTCATGGAAAGGGTGGTCAGGTGATGGAACAGGCTGCCTTAAGAAGTGGTGGAGTCAACATCCCTGGATGTATTTAAAAGATGCATGGATGTGTTGCTCAGGGACATGGTCTAGGGTTCATTGGCAGACCTGGCAGTGTTAGTTCGATGGCTGAACCTAATGATCATAAGGATCCTTCCCAAAATAAATGGTTCCATGATTCTATAACAGGGTTCTATAACAGGAGAAGCAATGAGCAGAGATTGAAATATAGGAAAATTCACTTCCATAAAATATTATGTCATATGTCTGTGCCAGAAATAGCTTGATGCAAAATGCTTTTCCAGCGGCTCTTCCAGGTTAATGAATGGCTCAAACCATGGTATGAGATGCTGTCCTTATGAAAAGAGTTCACACCTGAGAAAAGAACCAAGGTCTACCTGAGAAACCAATGTAATGTCATCTAGAACACAGCCTCTTCCAAACTGTACTCTTTATTTCCGAAAGCAGATCCTCCAGGTCAGGACCAGTTGCCTTGTAGCAACTTCCCATGCTGCAGTGCTGTAAACCTGTTTATCTTCCAAAGGATTGCCAATTTGTAATCTTCTATTGATGTTACACTTGCGTATGTAAAAACAAACAAACAAACAAACAAACAACCAGCATCTTGAAGCAAGTACAAACCCCATGTATTACAGCAAATATCTTCTACTTTGTCCAATAACTAATTGTCTTAATCCTACTCGCAATTTATCTCTTTATTGTTTCAAGGTGTGCAGATCGCAGTTTTAATCTCTCTCATTAATGTTTCAACTCTTCATTTCAGGATTGTTTTATGGGTTCTCTGTACTTTCACCTCTCTTCAAAAGAAAGCAACCCTGATTTTTAATAATGAACAAATGATCTCCTCTACGCTAACCATAATGCATGTATAATTAACAATGAAAGCAAAAGGTTGAATAAACCAAAGGTCATGGTATTTGAGGCTGATTCCATTAGGCGGTGCTGGTATGTTATTGTTCCCAATGCAGAAATCTAGGTCACAGGAAATTATCGTTCTTCTGTTAATACTGGGTCACCTGCAACTATAACTACAGTCACAAGTGGGCATTGCTAATAAATAACGTGACAATGATAAATGAGTAGAGCTATGACCATGCTCTCACTAAAATAATTCAGATACAATTATAGTCTTTCACACTCATTGGGCGGCATTTCCCAGTATGAACACTCATTCATGTGTGCAAGGATGGAAAACTCTCCTTTCCACTGATGTGTATCACTACAATTTTTTATCTCTTGATAATAAAAGAGGAATGGGAAACTCGGGTCCATGTGTTGTGATAAATTAAAATAGGGCTAGGATTAGGAAAAGATACTTTATCACACGAGAACTGAAGTGCAGCACTTGAAGAAAAAGAGCAGCTTTCAACTCCTTAAATATATGATGTATTGCTAAGGTACAAATAAACTACCTTGGGGAACAGGACTATTCTTAAAGCTAGAAAGCACACACTTGACTACTTAAACACAGTATGGGGGTCTAGAATAATTTGTTTGATACTTCCATTGCTCACAGTGAAGTTTTTTCTAGCAATGGATTTAGCTTTGCACTTGAGTAGCCTATAGAATGAAGCCTAATAACTTTAGAGTATCCGTCACATGATGCCTCTGCTCTGCTCCTGAGAGATAAAATGCCAGATAGTTGGATGCTTTTTACATATTCACAGTCCGTCGCCCAGCTTTCCAGCTCCTGAACATCAACCCTATGTTTTTTCTTCCTCTATCTCCACCTGGCTCTGGCATGAAACCTTCTCTTCAGTGGCCTCATCAAGCAGCCAAGCATTGCCATACTCACACTTGGTCCTTCTGTAATTGTCAGATTTTGGATGCTCCAGTTTTCCTGCCCTCCTTTTCATCAGCAACACTTAATCCCTGATTGCACAGACAATCTTCATTGCTCTCGCCATTCTTTAACTACCTGATTTGCTCACTTTTATTTTAAGACTCAGCCATGGTTTTTTTTTCATGTATACACATATATATTGTGTTGAAAAAAGTCTTGAAATCTTCCTGTTCCCACAACAAGCTCATCCTCTGCCTTCTAGCTCAGCCATGGCCAGAAAGCACTTCTTTTTCTCTTTTCATTCCGTGATTTTTATCTCTGGCTGCACCTTACCTGTAAGGTTTTTGCACATCTAAACAATTAAATAAGGAGGAGTTGGTAAGAGCCCCATGCCATGCCTCCATCCCCCCTCACATTTTTACTTGGATTCTGAATTGCTTTCCAACTTCGTTCTGATAGCAAGTACCAATAGGGCTTGGATTACAATGACCTGTGAAGAAAATCAGAAAAAAAAAACCCTCAAAATCTACTAACATTTTGCTTCTATTTCCTTTATTTGTATGTTTTTTCAATTACAAGTGTATGGAAAATATGAAGGGATCCTGTCCTGCTTGAAGACATTCCCCATTTCAACCAGCTTAGGTTTCAATCACTTCACCTTTTAGCACCCCAGTGTACTTCTGCACTCTGTGAGTAAATTCCAATTTACTTTCATTGAAGTGGCAGTGGCAAGCCAGGAGTGAAAAGAATCTTATTTTTGAAACTGTGTTTTGAGCACATCAGGACTTGCTTATCAATTAAGGTTTCACTCTTAAGCTCATGTTTAACAATAAAAATGACACAGAAAACGAGTGCTTGAAATTGTTGTTCTAGTTGCATATTATTCTGGTCTAATGTAGATGCAGAGAGTGCTTCTAACTCTTGTTAATTTCTCTACCTATTTTTTTCAATATTCAATAGAATGAAGACATGCTGACCTGAATGACTGTAATTAGCTCTTGGGATTGGAGTAACGGTAGATGAAAAAACAAAGTATATGTATAAATTAACTGTGGCTTACCACCCACAGACTCACGAAGCAGGCACTTTGCCACTCTACGCCTCCAACTCCAAGTAATCATTTCCTTTCTTCACCACACTGTACTTTGAAAAACATTCTAAATTTTTTTTCCTACCAGCTAACAATTCAATTTTTTGAGCCTTCAGTTCCCCAAGGAAACCAGTTTAACTTCCTTAAATCAAGTTGCTACAGGGAGCCAGACAGTTTGAGTTGATGAAAACTGCACACAGTGTAATGCAATAAAGCTCAGAAACATGTCTCGATCGTAATAAAATAAAACTTATTCCTAACACCGAGTTAACAATTTCTTACGACTGTTATTCTTAAAAGCTATACATATTGATTTAAAAAGCACTAAAATGTTAATGACTTGCCAGCTATATGTCAGTGAATTCCTAAAAAAAAAACTATTTCAACACGACTCTTTTGAAATAAATCCTTAAGTCTGAAGATCTTACGTGCCAGTTCAGCTTCCCTGTAAAATCCTCATCTTGTGCCAGGAGGGGCTCTTGTCTATTGCTACTGCTTTTGATGAGTTAGGAAAAAAAGCTAAATACTGATCTTCCTGATCACCATTTGATACCTTGGATAGTCAGTTTCCACAACTCCGTTTCTGCACCAAGCTAAATACCGAGAATGATCTCAGCCTTCATTCCAGTTGAAGGCTGAGATTCAGCCTGGCACAGCTAAGCCACTGAGCAAGGGCAGAAACAATCACACATTCAAAAAAGTCAAAATAGCTACTGGTTTGGAATTAAACATAGTCTTATAAAGGTGGTAAATACTAGAGGGTTAGAAAAGTCTAAAGAAGTCAACAGTTGAGATCTGGCAGATTGCTCTCAGTGGGCTGGTAACAAAGATTCGACTAAAATGCAGTTGACTTGGCTACATCTAAATAAACGTACAAAAAGGCATTTGTGATAAAATACTTTTCTTTGATTATCATATTGAATGTTTATGTGCTTAGATATTACCCTAGATTTGCAAATGGAATGCTCTTGACGATTTTATATTAAAATTTAAAGCTTTATAAAACGCTATTTGACTTTCATAAGGCTATAAAATAAAGCAGAACTGTGTATTTTGGCACGGCTTTTCCAAACTAATTTTAAAAAGAATAACTTTCTTTTTTTAGCCCCATTGGGAAAAGCAAGTAAAGGAGGAGGAAGACAGAAGAAAAATAGAAAACTCCTCAGTTACTAACATTTTCATTGGGTCATTAAAAAATTAGAACAATCCCAAAGGGCAAAGAAGGAGACTGACTAAAACCGGAAGAAAAAAAAAAGGAGAGCTCTGTAACTGCATATAGTCATTTCTAGCTGTGGCAGAGAGAGCAGCTTGGATCTTCTTTTCCTCTCCCTTCTGCGGATCCCCATCTCCTACCAATTTCCCACGGTTTTGTAGTCCATCTCCCCCACATGCTTCCCCAGTCCCTCACAACTCAACAGAAGCAGTGCTGCTGCTTCCCACAGACACAGACAACAGCTCTTTGGGCCAACAACAACTTCTTTAACTCATACTTTGTGTGCTGTGAATTACACTACGCTGGCAAATAAACCACGCAGATATGAGGAGAAACGTTCCCGGCCAGCGAGTCTCTGATTTCTAGATTTGGCTCTTTATCCCTTGTACAGTCCAGATCTCAGGAGACCCTTTCTCTTAATATATTTTTTTTCCTCATCCTGGCCTGGCATTTGTCTTTTTTCCTTTTGACTCTGACAGCTTCTTCCTTCAAGATTCCAGGGTGTTAGCAGTAAGGGTCACTAAAAGGATGAAACAGAGAAATTCCTGATTCGCTGTTTCAGCACAAGAACTTGTCTGGGAAAAGCAGCAGCTAAAAACACTCATGAAAAGCTTTCTCTGAGGTTCTGTAGCCCTGGCTAGAGCAGGAGGAGGGGGAGTGTGAGAACTGTGCACATTCACTTCAGAACCAAGTGTTGAAAGTGATTTGGGTATTCTATGTTACAGCCAAATCCTTGTAGATTGTAGCTGTTCAGAAAGCCCCTCAGCATGCACACACTGGAGTTAGGCAGAGCTCAGCCAGCTTTGGATGGAGCAACCACACAGGCAGCAGAAGGCATTTTCCTGTCTCTGTACCAGAGTACCTGCTCACAAGGACTATTAAACTGCTTTGAAGAACACCATTTTTTAGCTGGACAAAACTTATCTTTTTAATCTTCCTCTTATAAATGACTGCAGAAAAGAGCCTACAATGGAAGGCGTGGAAAATCTAAATCCAAAGAGCTATCTTGTTGAAGACATAATTGGAAAATTTGGGGCAATTTGAGTATTATCTGACAAAAATACTCTTGCCTATAAGAAATAACATTTCATAAAATATTGCAGGCTAAACTACGAACAGTCTCAGGCTCTGACTAAGCCGCAAAAAGCATGAACAATGGAGGAGCTGGAAATTTGGAGATGATATTGTCAGAACAGAAAATAGTTTGGCCAAAGCAACACACAAAGATGGATAAATGTAGAAGGATGGGAAACTGGACACAAAGCTGAGAAAGCCAAAGACTCTCTTCAGGATAATGTGAGTACACACACATTCAGCTGTGAGCAGCAACAGGAATGGAACGGGATCAGCCCTTCTCAGTCTAACACCTCTGGGTTTGGACCAGTCTTCAGAAGGTGCCAAGGAAGGCGTTACTTGGAACCTCAGAAACTTCCTCCCTATATCAGTTCCTTCTTTCTAAACATTCAATAACTCCCAAAGAGGGAGACACCATTAAAAAAAGGGAAACTGCATCATTTATTGAGTGTCAGGGCTTTTTTTTGTTTTTAAACTGAAGTGAAAAGGCTTTAGTTAATCTCACTAGGAAAATGATATATTCCATGTACATTTCCATGGACTATTCCAGACAATATTTTGTATAGCAGCCCAACACAAATGCCCTACTTAATTTGGTTTGCTTTGAGTGGAATGTATATTACTAAAAATTAAAAGCACTTTTTCAAGCACTGCTTTATTTTTTTTTTTTTTCTTCCAAAATATCTTCAATGCTTTTTTTCCCCTCAGTGGCAGCATGTCATTAACAGAAAGTCTTAAAAAAAAGTCTTGTATTTCATGAAAATTGATAGATCTGTTTAATCTGCCTTCGAAGAAACAAATTTTCCACCCACTTTCAGGGGAAAACCTACGAGCAAACAGTAACCCTAAGTTGAGAAACTGACTGTAGCAGGGAAGCATTCACTTTCACAGTCTTTCAAACTATTTGCAGCTCAGTTATTTCTTGAAAGAATTCAAAAATTGTTTTAGTTTACATCCATAACTTGTTTGATAAAAACTTGCTGTAAGATTCAACCTTGCTGAATGCACAGCTCTGAAGCAGACAGGCAGACTTCTTTAACTTAAAAAAATAAGTCAAAATACAGAGGCCAGGAATGCACTTTTCCTCATCTACAAGGGATAAAGGAAAAAAAAATTAGATTTAAGTTCTGGCCACAGAGTTTTTTGGTGGGCTTTTGTTGTTGTTGTCGCTTGGTGGTGTTTGGGTCTTTATGCTTGGCCCTGTTTAGTTTGTTTTTTTTTTTTTTTTTCTGAAAAGATCATGCACCCTTAAACTACCAGCAAAATATTGCTAGATATGCGTTAGAGTAATATAGTTCTATGTCAAGTTCTATGCCTAAAGATTTCTTTATATAATTCTCTACACCTGCAGCCACAAACACAAAGTTTTAGGTAATATAGTCAAGTTTTAGGAGTACTAGCAAGACATGGCTACTTAAATCTCATCTACGAAACATGAATAAAGCAGTTTTGTAGAGGTTATGTTTAAGTTATAGAGTCACAGAATAGTTCATGTTGGAAAAGCCTTCTAAGACCAACCAACCCACCCCCACCATGCCCAACAACCACATCCCTCAGTGCCACATCCACACGTTTTTTGAACGCCTCCAGGGATGGTGATTCCACCACCTCCCCGTGCAGCCTGTGCCACTGCCTCACTGCTCTTTCTAAGAAGAAATGGTTCCTAATATCCAACAGATGTAAGTCTGTGGCAGACAGTGACTCCTACACTCCTCTGCCCACCACAAGACATTTTTCAGCCAAGTAGGGCAGAATACTGAGAGCACCTATTACACCAGCTGAGGTTGCCCTCTTTGCTACACTTTCTTCATGAAAAGGAAATTAAACGCTGTGCACGCTGACTAGGCTATGATAGGACTCTTAATTGTGCTGAAAAAGTCCTCCTAGAGCCTCAAAAATGAAACCTACAAAGCAAAACCCAACAATGGGAAATTGCGGCCAAAGAAGGCAGCCCGACGCCTAATGACAGTACTCCAGAGAAAGGAGACCTACAACCCATCCAGCCTCAGCGCCGGGCCGCAGCCTCAGCCGGCTCCCAGGGGCGCGGAGGCCGCCGCCCCGCCCCGCCCCGCCCGCGGCTCGCGCTGCCCTCGAGCGCCCCCGCGCGCAGCCGCCGGGCTCCCGCCCGGAGGAGGGCGGCGGGCAGCGGGCAGGTGCGCGGCGGCGGCTGCGGCGTGAGGCAGCGTTGGGGCCGCGTCTGCCCGCCGCCCGCCCGCCCCGCCGGCCGCTCCCTGCCGCCCCCGCGGCGCGCCTCTCCTCGTCCGCCGCGCCCTCCCGGCGGTCGGCAAGGCGAAGCCCACTCCGGTGCCCGTCGGCGGGTCCGTGCCTGGCGCTCGCCTCCCCTCCGCGGCACAGCAGCCCCGCTCAGCCTGGCCACCATGGCGCGCGGGAGGTAAGCGAGCTCCTTCACCTCTCCTCCGCGGGGTTGCGCAGCAGCCGGCTCTCACCCTCCCGCCTCCGCGGCACCCGCGCGGGAAGAGGGCGGCGGGCGACTCCGCCGCGGCCGGAGGAAAAGTTGCGCCGCGGAGCGCGCGGTCCTGTGCGGCCGCCGGTGGGGCGGGTGTACTTCCGGGTTCACACCTTTTTTTCCCTTCGCCTTCGGGCCGCCCGGAGGGGAGCCGCCGCGCAGGTGCCGGGTGGTGGCGGCTCCCTCCCGGGCGGGGCGGGGTGTGGCGGCGCCGCCCGCCGGGAATTGGGAACGGCGACCGCTGATGGACGGCGCCTCGCGCGGGGGGCAGCCGGGCCCGGCGGGGCGCTGCGGCTGCACGACGCCAGGGGGCGGCCCTGCCGCGGCATGGGGGGGGGGGGGGAGGCCGAGCGGGGAGCGCGCGGTGGGGGGCCGCGAGTGCGGGCGGCGGAGGGGCCGCCATCTTGAATGGCTCCCACCGCTCTGCGGGCGGCACGGGGTCGGGAGTGCGGGGAGGGGAGGGGGAGGCGCGGGAAGGGCGGACTCGGCAGGTAACGGTGGCGATGTGAACAAATAAAGCGCGGAGTGCCGCCGGGCCGCCTGGTTCTCCGCGTCTGCTCTCAGGGCTGGGGCGGGGGCGAGGCGGCCGCTGCTGCTGCTGCTGGGGATGCGCGGCGGTGCTCAGCCCGCCCTGCCTGCTCGCGTTTCGGCATGCAGCCGTGTTCGGGTACAGCGGTTGGGCTGTGGTAAATGACGCAACGTCAGGTAAACAGTGGGCTAATTGAAAAAATAACAGCAGCACGTGTAGGTGTTTTGTCCAAGGTATTACGAATTATGGCATGGCTCATGTCAGCCTATGAATCTGAGAACTCCAGGTTTGTGTTAAACCTCTTTCTGCTCTAACGTGAGGGAATTACCCGTTGTAATCTGATGAACATATTGCCCTGAGATGTGGTACATTCATGACATCCCTTCCTTAGCTTGTGTGTAGGTGTGAGCACATGGCGTCCAGCCTTTGAGCAGCAGGGAGGGCACAGCATTGCCGCGTGCCCATCTCTGTACAGATGGCACGCTGCTCTCTCACATGCATGTTCTGCTCCCTTTTCTTATAGGCCATGTGTTGGGGTTGGGTTTTCTCACCCCATAGCCTGCTTTGGTATTTCACCTCTTGCACGCAAGCACCGTGAACACTCAAAAGAACAGAAAAGCATCTGTCGTGAGCAACGTTGGTTGACAGGAAAATAATTGTAGTTAAGTTTGGTTGTAGTTAAGTTCAATGTAATCGTGTATAGTTTCAGCAGCATTCACATATAATACTGTATGAAAATGCAGTATTGCATGTTGGGTTCATTCCTGTAGTAGGCATTGTTTTACAGAACTACAGTGGTCACTTATTTTTAAAACATACTTCAAAAGCTCAAAAGCAAACTTGGTAGAGTTTGTAAAGAAGCAGAGCTGCGAAGCCTGTTTGGAAAACAATTTATAAGATGTGCAGGTAAGCCACGGTGCTTCAAAGAGTGACAGTGTGCTGTCCCCTCAGTACAAAGCAGTAATAATCTGTAGTGAATTAAATTGTTGCCTTAATAATTAATACAGCAGGAAGCCCTGTTGCCTTTACTGTAGTGAAGCAAATGCTGTGGGTAGCAGCAAGAGCAGTGCCTGGGGCTGGTGTTGATGCTGTAGCAGAGATGCAGCTGCAGTAGTGCCTGTATCGCTATGGCAGACAGCGGTCCTATTGAAAGCACGTTCTGCAAAGCGCGTGTGCCTCCATCCCGGTGTCGGCAGAGCTGTGCTTTTTTTTCTTTTAAATCTGAAAACGTGTTTTCTGGCATGCCTTAAGAAAAGAGGAAATAGTGGTAAGTACGTGAAGAAAGAACGCAGGCTCCCTCCGTCCTAGGCCCGAGCTCTCGCTGTCCTACTACCGCACGGACACAGCTGGCCGCCGGTCGCGCGAGCCGCTGTTGGCAAGGAGAGCCGCGTTTGGGCAGCGCCGCGGCGTCTCGCACGGTCCCGGCGCGGCGGGCGGGAGGCACTCGGTGCCCGCGCCGCGAGCTGCCGGCTGTCGCTGGCCGCAGTGCTGAACGCCGCCCGGCCCGGCCCGCGGCGCCGTGGGTGCTGTGCGCGGCGGGAGGGCGGCCGTGCGGGGCGCGCCAGGGCCGCGGCACGGAGCGCACCGCCGGCAGCCGTGTTGGAGCGCGCCGTGTCTCTGCGGCGCGGAATGCTGGCGGTGAGATCGATCGCGGAGCTTTCTTGTTCGGAGAATGAGTCCTTCCGGCAAGAGAGATTTTTATGTAGACAACTTACAAAGAATAACGTTACTTACGCAAAATGGAAGTGGAGCTGAAGCTGGCCACCGTGCAGGAGATTGCCGTTCGCTGCCTGTAACCGCACGTTTGGTTTATGAGAGGACGTTCTGAAAGCTGATAGCAAACCAGCACGTAGTGATGGGAGTGAAATAGCTGGTGACAGCGCAGAGAAAGCTCGGGCAGGCAGGTATCGGTCAGCAGCAGCATACACAAACACAAGGGGCTTCCCTTTCTCTCTGTAAAAAGGGACATCATGTTTAGAAAGATGTGCAACCCTAAGTATTATATTTTTTTATTTTTTCTCTTTAATGTGCTTAGGCATCTCCAGGGCAGTTTGAAAAAAAAAACAAAACAACAAGGTTTGCTGTTGTTTTGTTTTTTTTCCTGCACACAGACAAGTGTTCACTCACTGTCATTGCATGCTGGCTGTTTCCAATGCAGCTGTGTGATTAAAAAAAAAAAAAGCCACTGTGGCTTGATGCATAGGTGTTAAAAAAAGGAAAACAACCCGTGAGGTTGCGTATGAGAGGACAGAAATGTAAAAAGTATGCTGCTTTTTTAGCATTTGGCTTCTAAAAATAGAACCAATTGATATGCAAGGTCTTCGAATTAAAGGTCAAAGGTGACAAACCAGGACAAAGGTCACGCAGCTCATTTTCAAGCAATCAGTTTCTGGTTTTTTCATGGTTGAACAAAAGCTTAATTATACAGAAAAGCCGGGGCTGTGATATTAACTAGTCGATTTTAACAGAGAACTCGGGGTAGTTTTGCACTATTCCCTCCTTTCTGTGATGTGCTTTAATACTACATACGTGCTGCTGATGCAGATACGAGTTTGACTGCATCAATAAACGGCTTTAAACGTTTAATGTTTAATAGTTTGTTGTTTGTATTTACAACTCATACATGAAAACTGAGACCAGAAACTAGCCACTTCCAGTAATCTCAGTGGAAAAAAGTCTGTCCCAGTGCTATGTACTACAATTTCAATGGAGTTAGAGTGCAGGTATTTGCATTTTGGGATTGGTGCCTCTCTCAATGATTTCTAGCAAAGCGCTTCCAAGAAGTCCAGCTTGTGCTCTGCAGCATTTTGCATGGCAGTGGGCAGTAATTACATAGACCTGGAAACTGTTCATTTAATTACCGTGTATATGTGCTTGTCATTTTGCGATGTGCAGCACCGTATTCTTTCACTAACTAAGACTGAATTCTATTTGAAGGTATCGTTTCAGTACTTTTATTAATAAGACCACATATAAATCAAATCATATTTCCTGAACGTGTTTAATAAACATTATGTGGGTAATACTGGATATATGTTTACACCACATGCAGTATTGCAACATACGCCCATAAATTTCACTGTTAAAATTTGCATCCTCCCTGGTATTTTTGTATCCCATTACACCTGTCCTATTTTCTTCTTGACACTCAGTCTCCTGCACCTACTTTGATGTGTGCACTGACTTTTTCAAAGAGCTCGTGACTTTTCAGTTATATGCCACCAACATCCCTATGTAGTTTTTTTTCTGGTTTGAATTTATGAGCTGGCTGTACCAAAATGTATAAACAATGGCCACTGCATTACTGTATTTGCTTGGTTAAATGGTGAGTCAGAAGGCTGCATGTGTACAGCTACTGTTCCTTCCAGTTAAAATCAGAAAAATGCAGTGTGCCCCCCTGTGCAATCCATGCTTCTGGGAAAAAATGATAGTGGTGCTTAAAATAGTGAGCTTCTGTTTTCCTGTTGTAACCTTTGGTTTGCCTGTTTCATTCCTTGCTGAATCTCTGTATTCACAGCAGTATTTGCTCATTGCACTTTAAAATACAAATAACAGGGGAAAAAAAAAAAAGATCTCTATTAAAAGCTCATTCTCAAGTATTAACTCAGCGATCCGAGAAAAAAATAATGTAATGGCGTGTAACAATAAAATAGAAATATGTGCAAGGGAAAGGATATGCCACAGGTTCCGTGTAAGTTCCATAAAAACAATTATTAGCATAATGTAGAGTATTATTATTATACTTCAGCATGGAGAGGAGGTTTGAGCAAACCATGCTGAAATTATTGTACAAAATCAAACCAAAGTCTGTAGAATCTTTTCTTAATACAAGTCATTGTAGCACAGTTGCTTTCGATGGGCTGGTGTTAAACTCCTGGTTGGTGAGAGTGCTTTTGTACTAAATGAAAATTATAAATTATGCAGTTCATTACTTCTAAACTTGGTTAAACAATGGTTTTACATGGAGAAAAAGCATACAGAATTCTGGGTTAAAACTGTGATGTTTTTACATCAGACAGGAATGATAGACATTCAATTTGGTGTAAGCTTGGAGAATGGGGAAAAAAGGTTTTCCTTTAACTAAAAACTCAAATATTGAATTTGCCTTCTTACCTTTGTAGGTGTACACATCTTTCTTCCTTTAGCCTTCAAAATATCTCTCTGCAGGGCTTTATTTGTATTGTTTTGTTTGCAGAGAAATTTTATTCTCTGTCTGTGAACTTAGAAATCAATGTAGTTTCTCACACACAAAAATAAGTACAATATCTGAAAAACATACTGATCTACCAATAGATTTAGGATTGTGGCTTTTAAAGTTGGTGGGTTTTGTGGTTTTGTTTTTTTTTTACATAAAAGGAATTAGTTTAAAAGTAATAATGATTAAAAAAAAAAATCAGTCTGAAAGCAAATGAATGCCATCAGAAGGAAGGTTGTTTCTCATGATTTCATTTGCTTAGAAGCATACAGGACCTACAGTAAATGAATTTGTGGCAATTTCAAAATGCCCATGGTAACCATGAGTGGGATCAAAGCGCTGCCAACAAAAACGAAGCAGGAAAAGCAGCAGTAGGAGAGGTGTTGGTTGCACTTTTCTTAATCATGTATTTTGAAAATGTTGTCTTTGAATCTTATAAAACATGAGCTGCAACATATTTCATTGGTTTTTATGAAGTAATTACTGTTTGGCTGCTTAACCTTTGTACAGCTAAATGCAGACTGCATGAAATGAAGGATTAAATAAATGAAATACTCCTAAGAACTGGGGTTATCCAGTGCCTGTTTTAAAATATATATATATATATTGTTCAGGACATTCCTTTAGTATATATTATTAAAACTCTAAGTTAGATGAATCCTAAATACTTTAATGCAAAAATACAGTCCATATGAATATAACAGCAGTATTTCATTTTAAAGAGAAATCCTATTTCCTATATCCTATAAAAAAAAATTGCATCCTATTCAAACTGTAACTATCCTACATCAGATCAGTTACAAAATAGGACCCAATGAATAAAAACTGGGTTTTTCCTAGCTATTGTTTAGTGAATTTTCTTGAATCAGCAGTTTTGAAGTATTTCAGCATTGATGCTTGGAATTCTCACATGTGCTCAACATGTACTCTCTCGCCAATATTTTAAATAAATTTTTGCCTAGACTAAATTAAATTGTGAGAACATCCACATATTTTTTACCGGTGTAATTCCATAAGGATACCGACAGCTGAGCATCCATCTTCAGGAGTCTTTTGTTGTGCATTTCATTCTCACTATTTTACATAACGAAACGAAAACAGAAGAAGAGTTAAAACAAGGAGAACTCCCCAGGAACATATCCATTATTTAGAAGTCCACATTAAAGAACACAGGTGAAAATTCTTAGAACAAGTTAATTCAGAGTGTAAGGCAATGCTCACTCATGATTTCTGAAGCCAAAGTACGGTGAGCACAGTGCTTCAGCCAGCAGCCAACAACTGTAAGCAAAAGATAACAATTTTTTGATTGGTTAAAAATACAGACAACAAATTGGTTATAAAGTGTGTTTTCTAACTTAATAGAATTTGACCAAAATAAAAATTTAAAACAGTAAAAACAGATACTGCATGCTCCTCCTATACTTGGGTTCTGTATATAGAGGTTTTAAATTTTGGATGTATTTTGTAGCATTCATCCATTTAAGCCTTTACTGCTGATGAGCTCTGCTAAAGAGCTCCCTTAACAGTGCATGTTTTCCCCTGTTCCTCGTTTGTTACAGCATGAAGTATTGCTAGTTTTCTCCTCCTTCCCTCACTGTAGGTAGTGCTTAAAGTAGCCATTCCTGGAAAAAAAAAAACACAAAAACTTGTGGCTTTAAATCAGTCTGCTTGCTATCACTGCCTGTGAAAGAAGCAGGGTTAGCCTCTGAAATTTCATTTTTGACTTATTTTTCAAGGAAACCACATAACTTATTTAATGGAGTAACTATGTATGTCAATTTTACTTTCATCTGAGGAAATTGCATTTCTGAATCTCTCAGGCAGCAAACTTCCCCACACTAATGGGTTTATGATGTGAAAATCAAAACACTGCTTAGCAAAGAGACTTTTTAAACAAAATCATGTATAAACTTATTGATCAGTGGAAGATAGCAGTAAGAAGTCATAAAAAAAAAATAAACGATACAAGCTGCTAAGCAAGTTGAAAAGCAAGCAATGTGCTACTTGTAAAGAGGTGTGGATTGCTTTTGATGTCTATCAGTACATCTTTAATTGTTTTGCAATAATTCCATATGGTGTTCAGCTGCACCTGTATCCTTCTGCACACTGTGAGTGCAGAGCTGGGGCTGCTTTCAAATAGGGAACCTTTTTTTCTAAAATATCTTGCTGTTTAGAACTTAACTCCTAAAAGTCATTTATTATACAAAGTTGTAAAGTTCATGTAAATGCCAAAATAATTTCAGAACTAACAAGCATAAGTGTTTTCTTTCTTTTATTTTGTACAGTATAAGGGGGTGTAGGAAAGTTGGTCATCAGTCCTTTCAGAGCCCAGCCTGCTTCCCTTTAAGTCAGTGACTGAATTCTTGTAGATTGCAGTGGGATGCAGCAAAATACATACTGCTGAGTTTTTCATTTAAGCTGTCTGGATTAAATGAGTTCCTAAAATGCTCAGGCTCTTCCATACTAACATCCCTGGTGGTAAGTTCTGTGCATCTTACTGGGAAGTTATTTAAAACAACTACTTTATAAATAAATAGATAAAATTGCATGTCCTTCCTTCTACTTAATAATGTGGTATGTTTATGTAGTATTTTCAAACATGCAGTGCTTAGAAAGGCTTTGGAACACTGATAATGGAAAGAAGAGTAACGTGTTTGTGCTGTTTTCTACCACAGTTTTTAAGAACTGTGCTTTATTTTTAGTCCTTTCATAAACGGAGGCAGACTTCACGTCAAAGCCAAGAACAGATCCTTTACTCTATGCTTGCATATTTCATTATGTTGCATAAATAATGCAAGTAAATCCGAAAGACACAAAAGCCACATAGCCACAGGTTGGCTGAACAAAGAAGCAAACACAGAGATTGGACTATAGTGCTTGAAGGTGTAAAAGCAGGGTTAGGTTCAATGTAGAGCACAAGTCCACACAATTCTTACGAAAAACCCAGTTATTACCAAGGGGGAGGGGCAGAATTTGCTTTCTGCTGTCATTGCACAGAAAGGAAAGACAGCGCCACACCATTTTCCAATTCCCAGCATTGTAAGGGACACAGAATGATTGGGCTTGGGGGGAAGAGGAAGCCTGAGAAATTTGATTCTCATTTGTCTTTGATAATTCATCTTCTGGCTTTGCTCACTTCTAGTGGAATATTCTTCCCTCCCACTCAGGAAAAACAGGGGTCAAGCCACACTCTTCCATAGTGAAAAAGACAAATCTTAGATTTCTCTAAAAGAAAAGAGAATCCGTCTTACATCTAAATAGGAAGATACGTGCTTTGGTCGCATTTTAGTTAAAGTAGATTAACCAAAAGGTAGGAAAGGGTGACAAGTGGACAAGTTTGTAGCAGGTGAGTTTGTGCATGCTCCTGCCTCTTCACCTTTCTTGCTTTGAACAAATTTGGATAGCCTGGCTCACAGGATTACACAAACCCAAGGTCTTTTCCTCCATGCTTCCCGCTGTCTGTGATACTTGGTTTCTGCATGGTATTTTATTGTACAAACTTACCCAGGCCTCGCTCAGCTAGGTCAAAAGTGTACTTTCCATGGAGTTTTGGTAAAGCTAAACATCTGTACTTTTGTGAATAATTCTGTTTGGGATGTAGAATGTAGCTTTGTTAAAATTACACTGTAATTCTCTATCTGATTTAACTGAAAATATTTTTCTCAAAATGGCACTGAGTTACAGTTTTGAAAGGAAAGATACCAAACAATGTCTTTTTTATCACTTTTTAATATCATGTATCATGTATGACTGAGCGCTTAATTTGTACTATTTACACATAGGAAAGACAAGAGTCACTTGTTC
Source organism: Lagopus muta (assembly GCF_023343835.1). Lineage (NCBI taxonomy): Eukaryota > Metazoa > Chordata > Aves > Galliformes > Phasianidae > Lagopus > Lagopus muta. The sequence continues at coordinate 41,808,593 of NC_064434.1, forward strand.
TTAAGTTACCTACTAGCTTTAAATATTGATAAAGGGAAAGAACAGCTTCCACTGCCCTGCAAATCTGTGTCTCTTCCTTCTGTTGCCATCAGATGCACAGCTTGCTTGAGCGTGGTAAAAGGGAGGATGCTTTTAAGGATGCTTTAAAAAGAGAGACTCGGCTGGTTTTCATGCTATGTCTTGGTTATCTCCTGGCGTTTCTGATGAGCTAGGTAAGTCTCACAGCCCGTACGGTTACAGGTCACTTCACAGAGCCAAGTACCGGCATTTTATGGCCTTTTAATGAGCCGTTAAACTGGAGAAGAGGTAATTAAATATGGAACTCGGTACAATGTACACAGCACTGACTCCAGCTCTCTGATTCTAGGTTCCTCAGAAGACGATGAGGTCATTCAAGAAGGTCTCCTCAGGCTCAGGTCAGTCCTTTCTGTAGCATCTTACATGGCTCGTTTTGTATCTGTGAAACTGCAGTTTTGTAGTACTTCTGTCCCACTGCCTCAGTTCATTTACTTTTCTGAAAGAATCATTGGTTTCATCCACAAGCTTCAGAGTTCTTGCTTGACGTACTTTGAATACGACAAGTAAACCATTCTATAGAGGAAGTTGATTTGGCGTAGCATACCTTTGGGTACCTGCTGTAAAGTATGAGCCCAGATGCTCAGGAGCTGCCACAAAGGCGCGCTTCCCAAAGGCTCTGCTCAGTCGCTAAGATCCCAACTCGGCGAACTACTTCCATGGCGCCTTCGAATCGCTGCTGCGGTGGGACGCTGCCTTCTCCCGCCCCCACGGGCTCTCTCCCGGGCGCCCGCCCGCTTGCCGCGGAGCATGCGCGGAGCGGGAGGCGCGGAGCTCCCGCGGAGGGGAGCTGCGCCGCTGAGGGGCGGTGGCTGCGCGCTCTCGGCCCGGCTGAGTCCCGTAAGCCGGCTGGGATGGGTTCCCACCTGTGTGCGCGCCGAGGCACGCGGGGACTGCGTGGAACGGCGCTCCGGAGCTGAGGGATGCGTGCTCGGCGTCGGCGGACGCCCCCAGTCGCCCCCATTAGGGACACGGGCTGCCGCGCGGACGGCTCCCGGAGGGCGCTGCTGTCTGCCTGGCACTGGCGAGCGTTGCCTCCGCGCCTCCCGCCTCGGGACAGCCGGAGCGCAGCGGAGCTCGTTTAATTCGTTTCATGGTTAGAAAAGTTTCTCGGGGGCCGTTCGTTAAACGCCACCTTCCCGCCTCTGAGGGGAGCCGCTTTTTCTGGGGGCGTCGAATGGAGAATGGAAAGCGGCGCTCCGCGTGGGGGTGTGGCGGGGCACAGCCGCCACCTCAGACGTCCTCCCGGGGTGTTGGCGACGGAAAGCGGGTCCCGGAGCCGTGGAGCCGCTGCCGACAGCGGAGCGCGGCGGGCGGCGCAGAGCCTGCCCTCGGGCCGAGCGCTGCGCGGCGTCTGTGCGCGGCGGAAAGGAGGGAGCGGCTTCGGGCGCCTAGGTGAGGCGTTTTGGCGGGAAGAGCCGCTGCCTCGGGAGCTCCACCGCCATCACGTCGAGTCCCGCGGGTGGGTCGGGAGCTGGGCCGCGGGGCCACCTGAAACCGGCCCGGCGGGCAGCCTTCCGTCTTTGATCTCTTTAGTGGATCTTCCGGGCTGAGCGAGACCCGGGCCCGGGGTCCCCGCCCTCGGAGGCTCTGCCCTCTACACGCTGTCGTTCCCCAGCTCTCCGGGGCAGGGGGCGCTGACCGGCGTAGGGCAGGAGGGCGGCCCCGCCGACCCCCGCGGGGAGGGGCTTTCCCCTCTCTGAGAGGAGGACGGCTCGGATGCAGCGAGGCTGTAGCCGTGGCTCCGCTTCACGTGCAAGCCCGGGGTTGGTTCGGAGGCACGAGGAGTGCTGCCGGGTTTGTGTCGCTTTTGCCGTCATTGTCGATGTAGTTCTGTGTGGGTTTTCGGGGGGGAGGAATGGGGGGGTGTCTTTTTTTTTTTTCCTTTTTTTAAGGATAGAAGTAATCGGAGTTAGGACTTTAAAAGTTTTAGGAGTGTGGCGATTAAACTATCGCCGCTGGTTATGTAGTTTCAAGTGGGCTCGCAGTGCGTTTATGCAGACAACGATCCGCTTCCTGTAGTTGTCTTTATCCAAATTAGCATCTCTGTAGCGAAACGAGAGGACAGAAACACCTCTGTGCCTGCGGGCTGCTGCCATTCAGCTAACTTCGCCCTGACCCTCTCTATGGGCTTCTTCCCGTTTATTCCCTGGGCTGCCCGCCCCCTCCAACGGGAAAAATTAGGGCTGATTCTCAGCGAATGGGTTCTGTGAGGGCATCGCTGGGCGGTGCTCCGCTGTTCTTTCTTCATTCTTTTCTTTTTTTATTCTCTTTCTGTTTTCTCCCTCCCTCTCTCTCCGCAGCCCCCCGGCTGCCACAGCTCTCTCTCAGCACTTGAAAGGCCGATGTCCCCGCAGGAAATGAGTGAGCCGATAACATCTGACACCGCCGCCCGGTCCGGTGACCCCGACCTTAATTCCACTAATACTGGAGGCCTGAAAATCGCAGGAAAGTCTCCTTGCACGTACGCTCCCCCGTTTCACAAAACCTGCATTTATTTTGCAGCGTAAAAACATCACAACAAATATAAGTGCGGTTACCAATCCCTCGTTTTTATTAATCGAAAAAACATCACATAATTAATTTTATTTTAAATGGAAGGTACTGAGCAGGGACGTTTTGGAACATTTGATGGGCTTGAGCAGCTTTTGTGCCTGTTCATCTTACACGCTCCCATCCGAGGGGTCTTCATTGCCATGTGTATGGAGTGTTTTTTGAAAGAGGGGCAGAGGGAGCTCCTAATTTTGGGTCGTTCTGCTGCTCTGGGAGTGGTCTCAGACACTTCCAGCCGGTGTTGTAAGCATTTTTCCCGCAGGTGACCTGAATTTCTCCTCCATGGCTGAGGTTTCACGCGCGTTAACATCTCCTATATTTGTTACATATACAAATCGTCACGGCCATAAGATCCAACCATATAAAATTACAGAGATTTAATATGGTAAAATAATCGCTGTCGCACGGAGGGAGGAGGCTAAGAGCAGAGGGGAGCAGTGCTTGGAGCAGCTCGGCGCAGGAAGCCGACCGCAGAAGTAACCTCTGGGAAACGTCCGGCTGGAGGCTGCGGAGGAATTCAGGGCTGCAGCCCGCTCACCGCTGCCGGCTCGGCGGGGGCACCGAGGGGTGCGGACGGGTGATGGGAGAGGAGCGGAGCCCGAGGGGCGGGCGGCGTGGAAAGGGCGCGTGACGTGGTGACACGCGGGTAGGCGGCGAGAGAAAGCAAAGTCTCCTTTCGTACCTCCATGTCTACCTTTACTACGGAGGAGATGAGAGTGATGGGGAGCGGCGCGGCGCGCTCTTTCTGCGCGTTGAAGCCCGGCCGCGGGCAGCGCACGGTGCGCCCACCTGCGCGGAAGCACGGGGCCGCGCCCGCCCGCCTGCAGCGGGAATTTAGCGCAGCAGCGCCGGTCCGCGCTGTCTGTTCTCTCTTTGTCTTCCTTCTCTCGCTTTTTTTTTTTTTTTTTTTTTTTGCTTTTTTTTTTTTTTTTTTTCCGCCTTCCTCTCCAGCAAATCCTTTGCAGTTCCCCCTCCTTCTCTTTCTCCCCCCTCCCCACCGCGCTCCTGGGGAACAATCGCCGCCGCCCGAGGTTCGCTCTCCCACCAGCCCTGAAAACCGGGCTCCTATTTAGGAAGTCATTAATCACATCCCCTCCCCCGGAAAGAGATGGCGGAGAAACCTGTGAAGCCCAATGCCTCCCCCCATCCCCCTCGAGGAGCGCTCCGAAGGGCCGAGCCCGGCGCTCCTCAGGTGCCGCCCGGCCCCGCAGCTGCCGCCCGTGTGCTCCGGCCGTGTGCACGTGTAGCACCGCGGGTTCCCGCACGGCACCGCGCGGCTGAGCTGCCGAGAAGGAAAAAAAAAAAAAAAGGGAATGAAAAAAAAAAGCCGCGTTGGAAATGCCGTGTTCATTCATAAATTATTTCGGTGTGTCAGGCGCGTAGAGAAGGCGATTGGCTGCTGCAGCTTCTCCCAACCCCTTCAGGACCCGATGCGAAATTAGTAGCGAGAAAGCATGTAATTGGCAAAGTCACGTGTGCGCGGGGGGCCAGAGACCGAGCGCCAGAGAAAGGGAAAAGGCAAAAGGGGGAAAGCACGTTGGACCATGCGAGCGAAATTGGGGCTCGTGCAGACGCAGGATGTTGGGTTAAAGCAGAAGAGCACTTCGATCCAAAGGGAAAGTTTTCATCTCACGAGTTTGGAGCAGAGGGCCCGTGGGGCAACATGGCCGAAGGTTAATTTTCTTTTTCTATTGTTTTACTCCGGTTTCGTTCGCTCGCTCCCCCCGCCCTCCCTTACCCCCCCGCCCCGCATTCCCCTGTTAGCGGCCCGCGCACGGGGGCCGCCGCGGTCTCATTGTTCCGGACCGCCGCGGACCGCCCCCTCCCATTCAGCCCCGAGCGGCTCCCGGGGGCCATTGTCCGCCGACTCCGTCCGCCCGGGCCCCGTCCCGGCGGCGGGATGAGAGCGCGCCCCTACACCTGTCCCGGCCGCCGCCCGGAGCGCGTTCCGTGGAGCGATGGGCACACGCTGGGGAGCGGCGGTCGCCGCGCCGCACGTGCCGTAGCCGGCAGTACAGCCCCCCCCGTCCGCCCGCGCCGCGCCAGGAGGGACTGATTGGGCCGGGAGCCGCGCTCGGGAAATGGGATCGGTCTTAAAGCAGCAACACCCAAGTAACGTCCGAGGGCCGGGATGGGGCCGCGGATGGAGCGGTGGTGGCGAGAGGGGTCGGGCCGAGGCTGAGCCGAGCCGAGGCCTCCGGTGGACGCGTTTTGAGAGCTGACTGCCTGCTTCCTTACTCAGCAGCAAACGGGCTTCTGCCGCAGCTTGCTCTCACCGCGTTTCGTTCGCGTTTCTTTCTTTTTTTCTTTCTTTCTTCTTTAGTAACTAATTTACGCGTTGGCCAAAGGATGTTCCCAGAATTTAACTCCTCTTTGCATCTTTCTCCTTCTCTCTTCCCCTGCCCCCTCTCCCTCAGCAGGGGCGAGTAAAGGCGGTGAGGAGCCCGTGCGGCTGCCGGAGCACGAGGAGGAGGAGGAATCCCCGCTTTGGCACGGAGCCGGCCACTGCAAATGGTTCAATGTGAGGATGGGATTCGGGTTCATCTCCATGAGCAGCCGAGAGGGAAGCCCCTTGGAGTCCCCGGTTGATGTCTTTGTGCACCAAGTAAGAGCCTTTTCTGTCTTTTCTCCTCTTTGGTTGGGTGCAGCAGGGCTGTGGGCTCACGCGTAGGCAAGTAACGTGGCTCCCTCGGTATTTGGGAGCATCCGTAATTACAGAGTTGCCTTGGGTAAGTTCAATGGACAGCGTGCTGCTGGGATAAATGGCTTGTTGGCTTGTGCTCTGCAGCTGGAGATGGTTTTCCTTGGAAGTGCTTAAAAGCAGACTCCCGAAAGAAGAAATAAATACACTTTTCGTTTAGGTAACATTTGAATGCGTTTTAAAACACTGATTGTAAACCTCGAATTGCTTTTTAAAAGCGCATTTGAGATCAGTCAGTGAAATTAAGACATCGTTACGGTGTTGTTTTGCAGTAATTCAGGCCTGAGAGTGTCCCAGTGGTGCTACACTGGAACGTGGGGTTGCTTTGGCTGAGTTTTAAATACTCCCTTCCAGAAAAAAAAAACCCCAAACCAACCACTGCAGTGATGACAAAGTGAACCAAAAGCTTTCTAAGGCTTTGGGGAAGAGGCCTGTGGCTACTGGTTTGTTTCTAAGCACATCAGCGTGAGTGTGAGCACTTATGGCAGGGTGCCTTTGGATGGAGGTTGTCCACAAAGCTGTGACCCCAGAGGAGCTTTTCCCACGTTCAGTGGTTTGTGGAAAAGGTGCATGCAGATTTTCCTGGGTCTCGAGTGCTCAGAGCCCATATGAGATGGGCATGGGACCGTTCAAGGTTAGCCAGGGGCATGCCAAGGAGGCAGAAAGGCCCCTTAACTTTTGGCATGGTTGTCCATTTTCTATGACATTTGTATTGAAGGAGAGAGGGTTGGTTCATGAGGGGACAGCAGTTCCATTTCTCTATTCTGTTTGGTGTCTGTTTGTGCTGTCTTTCACCAGGCTTTCTCAAGGAATACGTTTAAGGGTGACTCAAATTTGCAGGCAGTGCTGCTGTGGCATGTTGTGTTCTTTGTGACCTCACAGTGTTACGCATACCCTGTGCTTAAGCTCTTGGCAATCAGTATCAGCTGTTTGCACTTGGAATTATGGGCCAAGCATGGAATTAAATAGTGAATTTATTACATCGTTGCAGTTCTGACTTTGTACTGGCATATAAATGCCTTCTCACTTAGCTACTGCTATTTTGCTTTTTTCTGTTGTTGTTTAAACTGAATTAACAATATACTTAAATAAGAGCATTCTTCCTGCTTCCCCCCACCATCTTCCCTTCTTCCCACGTTTTTAAGTAACAGCATTTGTCTTAGCAATTCCATAAATTTACTTCATAGATAAATGAAGGGGATTTTTTGTTTTTTAATTTTTTTTTTTTACTACATGTTATTGAACAGCAGCAATATTAATAAAAAGATACATTTGGAAACAGTGATATTCTTAGAGCTGTGAAAATGCAGAAGAGTTGATAACATGATGCAATTGAGTAATGCTGGGCATGGTGTACTGTCTTACAATGTACAGTAGCTGTAGAAAATAATAAAAAATTAAAAAAAAAAAAAACAAAAACAAGCATAGTGAATGTGGAGTTCTCTGTTCTGTTGTTTCCTCTCCCTGAAAGGATGCAGTTTTCTAGAGGCAGGATATATTAAAAGTATTTGTTGACACTTCAGCAACTTACAGTTTATCAATATTCTCAGGTTGTAATGCCAAATGCAATGAAAAATGGCTTCTTTCACTGTGCATAGGCTGTGTGCCTCAGTCCTTTTGAGCATTCCTCAGAGATATGCCTCAGGGAATTTATTAACGTTCTGCAAGGGATTGCTCTCTGAACAAAGATACGTTCCTCGCTTTTTTTTTTTCTTTCTGTCAAAACCTGCAGTGTGCATGAACTTCATATTTACATTATCTTCCTTCCATCAGTTAAAAGTAGATGTTTTTTTTTCTAGTTAAAGAGATGCAGAGAAGCAGCATCTACTTTGGTTCAGAATACAATTTAGATAATTTGTATTGGTGTACGGATTGCCGTGTGTTAGCTGCTGCCTGACCGATGGTGCCAGTAGCAGCCGGCGCATAAAAATGTCTCTGAAAAATCAGTGAAGTTATTTTACAGTACGGCTTTTACAGCAGAGTGGGTTGCTTGATAGGACCCTATTCTTACTAGCTTCATTCATTTGAAAAATTTGCTCATGCGAACTGTTCCTTTCAAGGCAAAGATGTGAGTTTATTAATCTGTTGAAGCAAAATATTGCTGTTAGAAACTGCTTTGAAAACAGTTCATCATTTAAGCATGCACGCTGTTCTGTGTGCATTCACCCTTCTGCAATGTTTCTAGCTACTACAATAATTTTACAGAATCAGTTTAAGTAGAGGAAAGAAGCCTCTACCTTGCTACAAGTCAGATTAAAGCTAGCTTGAAACCTGCAGCAATGTTTTCATTGCTTCATCTTTACCTTTTCTTGGTAAGATTATGTTCAGCTTATGAGATCTTGCTGTGAGCAAAAACTGCTTGGATGTTGAGTCAAAATTCTTGTAATAGTTTAAGCTCATTATGCCCAGTTTTTTGAGCTTGCAATGAATGATTTTTCTTTCTTCATGGAGTTAAGCCTTGGTTGTGTGCAGATTGCAGTCGTGTTTTTGTAGCATCAGTGCTTCACTAATTACACAATTATATTGATAACTATTTTTAGCAGACAAGGCTTGTGTTGAAACCCCCTCTTCTTTTTCACTCAGTGAAAATTCTGGTCGTAGAACAGCTGCAGCACTGGGTTTTTAACTCTACCTTTTAAGTCCTTCCTACAGTACTAATCATTGTGATTGATTTTCTCCAAACTACCTTTAGGTGGTTGTTACCATTCGGGTAATGAGGTACCTGCAGTTAGATGCGTTGTTTCGGGCAGAAACATGTCAGTGATTATATATGGGCGTCTGCGTGTTTGTGCAATGTATATAAGGCATGTCTACAAACATTTACTCTCCTGCTCCCCCTCCTCCCTCTCTTTTTAAAATAGCTTTATTCTGATGGTTTATATTTTGTCATGCGTTAAGGTTATTCAGTATGGTATAAAAGTACTTTTAAGACAAGCCAATGACAGTGTGCACCTCACTGAATTTTGTTTGGAGTTTGTCATTTTGGACTTTTAATAGGTTAGCATGGAGTGAATAATATAGCTCACTTCTCTTTTGTGATGGGATTCTGCACAGAGTCGTGTGAACAGCTCTTGCTAAATTTTAGATGATTTCTTTGTCAAGGGGTGAAACAGACTGGAGGAGGGAAGTGAGTGCAAACCTTCTGTTATGCACATGCAAAAAGTCTTCACTGCTGAGAACTAAGAAGAATTTAAGCTTTGATAGAAGAAAGATGTTCAATTGCATGTTCAAAATTGTACAAGCAACTTCAGTAAGTGTAACTTGCTAAATTCTGGCAGCACAGTGTAAATGCTGTGGATGTTTTCTAAGCGTGTTTTGTATAGATTGCTAGAGAAATATATTTTTCTTTAAGCACGAAGCACGTATGTTAAAGATGATACTGAAGAGTAGGGTGCTGAATGTAAATAGATGGAATTAAATGTTTGTGAATTTCAAGGGTTGTAATTTCATGTTCTGAGAAATGTGTTTTCTCAAGATGGGGTGGGTTGATGAGTTTAGAACATGTTTTCTTGGACCTGACTATAGTCCAAATTCTTTCCACATTGAGAGTTTGATCTAGGATTTCTCAACTGGGACCTTAAACGTGATCCTTCTTTGGGATCCTCTTTTATGAGATGGGGAGAGGAAGGAAGGGAGGAGCAGCATGCAGGAGTCGGTGTATTTTGTTTTCTCATTAAAAGAAACATGGCTGGTTTGAAATTTCTCACTTTCATCTGAACTTTCTTATGGCTGCTGCAAGTTACTGTTACTGCAAGATCTGATAACAATAGGAGACAACCTTTTTTTTCTTGCAGTGAGTCTTTCTTACAGTGTTCTGAACTGCACTGTTGTTTGTAGGTTATAAGTTTTGTTCTTGTATGTTACTGTTGCAAGTACCTGTAACAAAAGAAAGAGGGAAAATTACTGAGCCTGTTCAACTAAGATGCATAAGCAGTGCCTAAAAACTCTTCCTTTAATTTGGCAAAATGTTCTTTTTGATGATGAATCAGACGCCTCATCTTTAAAGTCCTCATATTTTTTAGCCACAGTTTAACTTCTTCTAAGATAAGGTTGAACGTGGCATAATGCATTTAGCACTGACTTTTTCAATTTCTATGACACATGATTTTGTGCTTTCACAAGAATGATTTCATTTATCCAGCGTATATTTTCCATTACTGCATCATCGTGGTAGGAGCCTGCAAAAGCTACTTAGTAGTTCAGAGTAACTGGAAGTTCTGGGCGAGCAAGAGGGATCAATATTACCTTGCTGCTTGTTGTTAAATGTGACATAGCAGTGCCCCCTTTGAAGTACAGAGGTTTCCATGCAGAGTCTTTTGTTGCAAACTTGACTTCTACCAGGGTCCAGGCAAGCCCAGTTCTAATCAAAACAAAAGTGACTAGCAGGATTTAGAGAGGGAAGCTGAGGAAGGAAGTGAATGCGGGGTAAACGTGTCTGCAGTGAGCACATGTATCAGAGATCCGGCAGAGATGAGACCTACTCTGAAGGTGTGTGTGTTCAGCAGACCCACCGCACGTAGAAGCTACGATGGGAGCTGGAGCCTCAGCTTTGGTGCCTCAGCAGGCGAGGCACAACACAGAAGACTCTGAAGCGTACAGAGAAAGTTAAATTACGTGGACTGTGTGTTTGTGGTGCACTGCAGCACAGCATTGTTTGGAATTTCTTTATTTATTTTGCTCTTCGACTGCTAATTAGTGCAAGTCCTATGCTTTGAGTCCTATCTATGGATGCATAGACAGATGGCAAAATACTTCACTAAGAGCTTGAAGATTTAAGACAGTTGACTGAGGAAACTTTTGGTATTGAAGTTATGGAATTGCCATCTGTGAAAATACCTTCCAGATTTCATCTATTTACATCTAAAACCAACGTTACAGTGCATTTTTATCTGCAGATATATATAGTACTTAAGTGAAAAGTTCCATTAAATCTAAATGGTTTAGGGCCAGATCAGATTTTGCTGAACAAGTTTAAACATTGTGTTCACAAGGAAAAATTATAAATGCTCTACAGACAGGGGCTTGCAGTGGAACTATTTTATCTTAAGAGAAATTTCCTTCTTTGACAAACAAACCCTTCCAGACCATGCTATCCTTTTCTTCAGGACTGAGGAAACTGTGCACAGGGGTTGGGGTGCTGGGAGGAAGAGGATATTTTGTCTGAGGCACAAACAGAAGATACCAAAGCAGATATAGGAACTAAGCTAAAAGGAAATGGAATTGTCAAAATGGGAAGAATGTTATCCTTGTCCTAGTTTGCAATCAGATTCCTAAGGCATTAAGTACTTCTAGACCCATTCTGATTTTTGTTTTACACAGTTACAACTTATACTTCTTAGACAAGTGTTGTTTTACTCGTTGTCCTTACGTAACCCATTCCAGTAAAGGCTGTAATCTTTCCCTGGTTACATCTGTGGAAGCAAAATTAGGCCCATGGAGTTTTCAAGAGGTGTATAAAAGTGAATATAAAGACTTAAGTAAGATGTTAGGAACCTAGGAACTGGAGAATAAAGACCATTTATGATGCTTCTCAAAAAAGGGTAGACTGTTTATGTTTTTCATTCTCTGCATTTAAGGGTGCTCTTACTACTTTTTAAATCAGCTGAAAGCTATCATGGCTAATACAAAGTTACTATAATCAGCTCTTATTAAGGGACAGTTATTTTCCCTGGACAAGAAGCTTTTACTTGCTGGTTATCGTTGGTAAAATAATGAATCCTTAAATAGCTTTGTATCAGTCATCACCTCTCCATGGTGGCCTGGGAGGTGGTTCTGATTGATTGAATGTATTTAGTGGGAAAAAAACTGATGTCCAGAATTTTTCTAATTATCCTGGATGTTCCTGGCTTAAAATGAGGGTTAACTTCCTGGGAGATGGCTAGAGTGAATTCCAGATCCCACCCCAGAGATGGCTCAGCTGCTTGCATAGCAGCTGTGGAAACTGCTGCGAGTCTTACAGTCTGCTGTATTAAGGGAAACTGGCACTGATTTTGATTTTTCTTAACATGCAAAGCTGTAACATGCAGCAGGTCAGCAGCTGCTCTGCAAGCAGCTGAATTGTCTTTGCAGTAGCAGTGTGGTGAACAGGTGGAGGTTGAAACTCCTACAGCCACCCTTCTTGGCGGGGGTCCTACAGCCACAGTTTTACATTTGGCGGCGCTACTGCTTAAATAAGCTTCAGGAGCTTTTATAGCACTCTCCCTGTTGGGCTAGCATAAGTGTTTGTGAAGCTGTATGGTGAACAGGCTGAGGAAATGTTATTCACATCTGATTCTCATCAGTTTTCATACCTGAGAAACCCCTTGATTCCCACAGTTAAGTGTAGGCAGTACTGGCACTGAGGAAGGGTGGCCAGGATGCAAACAAAAGCAGTTATGAAGTTAAGGTGAAGGTAAAAGTTTGAAGCTACTGTTGCAGAAAAGTGGATGAAACTGCAGTGTCCTCTGGTGCAAAATAGCAGAATTAGTATTATCTTCAGCAGTGTAGTGATAATGAAAGTCTTAGTGACTTCTCAAGAAAATGGACGCTGTGGGTACTGGAATGGGTACGAGTTTGAGTTCCCCTTGGAAATGGAATATTTCAAGGATCTTCTTTGGGCTCCACTTCAGATCAGTTGCTTTTTTTTTTTTGTGAACTTTTTGTTTGCTTTTGTTTTTTACTATTTACAGGTAAGCTCTGACATTGAAATGTAATGAATGCAGTTTTATGGTGATGACAATAATGTGTGTTTCTTTTATGAAACAGAAGTAAAACAGTAGGGGATGTTCATAATAACTTGGGTGTATCTTTTTAGCGGATAAATAAGAGCTGTGATGAAATTAATTATGAATTCCTTCACAGTCTGAAAAATATAGCTTCCTAATTAGTTATCTTGTGTTTATAACTTTGAAAGTTAAAGATACCAGTAATTTAAAAGTTGTATCTCTGAGAGTGTGAAGTATATTTTGGCTCTCATGTCATTACAGTACTCAAGAAAATCACACATACTTCTTACTCCAAAGATTAGTGCTAGAATTACATTTCAGGAAGGAGGGCAGTGGGAGGTGTGCTTTGGGCTGGCTAGCATCATAGGCAAGTATTTTCACCTGTTATAATTATATCTGAGTGACTACATGTATAGTCAGTATTTGAAGTATCAGATTATGTAGATGAATTCATAAGTAATATTCCATCAAATACCGCATCATACATTCTGCAATAGCAAATATGAATATAGCCAACAGCAGCTTTCCTCTCAAAAATAATCTGTTCTCATCCAATTAGTCATAGTAATTTACAGATATGCAGTGTTGAGGGATGTTTTTGTCCTAGATTGCTTTTACTAGAGTACCACTTGAGGCCACTTTGATATTTGTATTATAGAACCATAAGGAATGAAAGTTATAAAGTCATGTACCAAAATAAACTCTGGATTGAAACTGAGGGTGAAAAAGGATAGTCCTTGTGTTCTGTAGGGAGGCTATAACAAACACGAACATGGTTGTTTTCAAGTACAGGTGCCTTCAAAATCTCTTTATAGTGTACCTGCGCTATAACTTTTAAAGGTATTTCATTTTATAACTGTTTTTCAAGTTAGTAACCGAAATCTCAGTTGTTTTTATGAGCGTTTGTAATAATGCTATCTTGGTAGAAATAGGGTATTTTAAAATGCTCCTTCTGACCACGTGCAGTATTTTCTTTATATTAGACTAATTCTATTAGTAATACAAGAAATAGATAACTTTCTTAATCTAGAATGTACCTGAAAGACACAACCTGACTTCCTTAGACTTTATGAATAGACCACTGACTACTGCCAGTACTTAAGGGAGATTGCTGCTTTGCGCTGCTAAATTACCTGGTCTGAGGCACGCAGGTTGTGCGTTCTGAGAATTAGCCACTTGTTAACGGAAGTGGAGTAAGATCAAAGAATCACTGCCATTCCTGCTCACTGCAGGCTGTCTCAGATACAGAGTGTATATATATGTGTATGTGTGTATATATGTAGCAGTTAATACATCAGGTGAATACAAATTCAAGAATGTTTTCAACAGAAAAGACAGAAACTCGTCCTTAATATAATTGAATTATTACAACCCTTCTTTTCTTGGGGAAATTACAGTGCTGGTGGGGCAAACTCTACTCAGTCTTCTCATGTGAAGTGGTCCCATTGACCTGTGGGACTTGTTCAACAAACTGGGCAGCAATAGGGGTGGATTTTAAGCGAATCATATGAATGTTCTTACTGGAAGTATTTCATTTCAGTGGTTGGTTTTGTTTTGTTGAATGCACAAGCGTGCTTTTTATGCTCCAAAACTTGAGGGCCATGCTAGGGCTTGCTTCAGTTCTGCTTAATTAAAAGTTAAATTCATAGAATCACCAAGGTTGGAAAAGACCTTCAAGATCATCCAGTCCAACCGTTCACCTATTCCCAATAGCTCCCACTAAACCATGTCCCTCAGCACAACATCCAGCCTTTCCTTGAAATTATGCAGCTTAAGTAATGTATATACATGAGCTTGACAATTCTGTAACTTGTACGTAATTTTCACAATAAGCTCTTTTTGGTAATGTGAATGTATAATATTTAATGGCTTGCATAGCTAAATTGACTTGACCACTGCTCTGTCAAGCTACTTCAATGCAAAGTTCTTGGGCTGATCATCTGTCTAACAATTTATTGAAAAATTGTTCAGTCCTAAGCCTTTCCATCATAGAGGAAAGTGTGGTCAAATAAATATGTGAAATGCTCTGGTTTTAAAAAGAGCCCTTACTATGTGTGCTCACAAGCTCTGTTGAAGGGGAATTAAGTTCACTCATTCAGCTAAAGCACCTTGGAATCTTGAACAACTATTCAGTAATCCAGAGAAATTTGAGGCCACCCAAAAATCAGAGGCTCTGGTCTTATGATTTCTTGCAGGGCTAATAGGATGCAGGAGGTGCTGGAAAAAAGAAATCTGAAAAACTTTGTAACTACAGCACCTGTTCACAAGAAGGATGGGAACCCTCCAGGGGTTTGAAGGCACCCCTTCAAACATGCAGATCTCCTGCCTAGGCATAAGGATGGGCACTGACTTACAAAGAAGTAGCTGAATTCCCTTTTCAGAGAGGTGGGAGTGGGCAGCTGGGGAGTACAATATAGTCCTCAAATATCTGTGGATGCATTTAGTCAAAAAGTTTCCATTTCACCACAGTGTTTAACAGCTCTCCACTGCAGTAATTAAATTCTCATTTGGCTATGCCAAATGTTTTGTTTGTCTGCCCTGTTGCTTCTGTGTTAGTTAAAGAAAGCATGTAACATTTTTAATAGATGTTTTACATGAATCAGAATCACTTTTGCTTAATGATTTCACTTAAGGTGTTTTGTTACAAAACTGTTTTATGGTTAGGAAATGTAGGGTGGAAGTTAACCCTACAAGGTGGGGACTGTGAATGCATGGTTTCTCATATATGAGAAGTTTGTCTGAACTGTGGATGTTAATTTAACTAACAGGACACTGAGCAGTGCATCCTGAGCATTGTATGTGCTTCTGGTCAAGAAATTAATGCAACACAGAAACAAAGATAAGAGTGAAATAACTTGTTTTTAACTGGCTTGAGGAATTAGTGATTAAAAAAAGACAAACATTAATTGTAAGGTGATCTGGGTTAAAGGCAAATACGTGGAAAAAGAGTTCACTTGTTTTTGAATTCTGCATGTCACTGTTGACTTTATCAGCACTACGCACACAGAAATAATTGTGGGATTGGGCTGTAGGTGGTAAAGAGCAAAGATTTTATGAGGTACACTGTCAAGTTGAAACTTGTATTCAGGATTTTCAGACAGAAATATGGTACTTAAGAAGAATAAAATCTGTCATCCAATTTTGAAAATTTTTTATCTTGTGTTAATTTGTGTTTCTGGTAACATTTAACACAGCAGTAAATACTACAGCTTCCTTTTTATTTGCATGGCCAAGTAGTTCTCCTGGGCTATAGACCATTATCTGCATCGAGAAAGAAGACTATCAGATTCTCCTGGTGGCAGTGCCACCTTGGCCTCAAAAAGTTGTTTGGGTTTTTTTTTGGTTTTTTTTTGTTTTTTTTTAAAGCAAAATCTAAATATGATGATCTATCCAGTAGGAAAATGCTTTACATTTATTTAAATTCAAAACATTCCAGTTGAAAAGGTTCCATTAAATTTGATCTATTTTTATATTTTTTCATCAGAATTTAGCAAAGAAGTTTATACAAAATAAAAATGTATTTGACATCTTGCATTCAATGATTGTTTAGCATTTTTGCAAGACATCAGTATCCTTGTTACTTATACAGCAATATAACAGTATAGCTGATGGATTCTTTTTCCTCAGAATTGTTACATTAATCTTCATTAAGCAATTCTGTGTTTTTGGGGTTTTGTTCCATTTTTGTCGGTTGTCTCATTCTTTTGCTATAGCAGTTTTTTTTTCAACTGAAAATGATTGCAGTCTTACTGGAAACCGATAGCCAACTCCATGCATGCTTACATGGATTTATTGCTAACTTTCTTCACACTGAAAAATGGTCATCTGAGGAAGAACTATTATTTAACTGGAAACAACTGTAAATGGACCAAGGTTATGTTAAAATGGCTACAGTTGGAGCAGTGTCCTTCTTCAAAAATTATTTTGGTGTTCACTGCTTCATAGTGTACTCAGTGTTTAAAGTTTTGTGATCTATGTATAAATAGTTGTTTATACGAGTCAGTAATTGTTTCTGTCAGTACTGCTCTCGATAAAACAATTCTTTGCTTACTTATAATTTGTTTTCCATGTATCTGTAATTTAATATAGATTCTTTATTAGTAATATGAACCTCTTAGAAAACAAGGGAATTAAAACAGCTTTGACCACAGTATATGTCGTGAAATGCACCTATGGTATATTTTAGCTTCTTGAGAATTATTGAGGCAGTAGGCATGAAATAATTTAGTTGTGTTATAATATTTCTGGTTTTAGGACAATGAACATAATCTACATGGTAAATTGTTAAGAACTGGTAAACCTTTGCTTTGTTTCTGCTTTGTCCTCCCTCCTTCTACTTGACTTGCATTTTAAAAGTACAGGATACTTTTGAAATACTTCAGGGTCCAATTGTTACTAATATTAAGAGAGTAAGTGTTGAGCCTGGTGAAATCGGTGGCAAAATGGTCAAGAAGTTACTGTAAGAACAATTTTTCTCAAGGATTTTTTCTTTCCTGACAGTTTTGTTTGGGAGATTAGATACATTTATGTGATCAAACTTTTCTAGGTGAGGTTGGCTGTGGTTGATTTTTGTGTCTGCCAACTATCATTCAATATAGATGTTTTTACTAATGTTTGCTAGTGTTTCACAACCTTTAAAATTATCCCAAAGGTAATTATATAATAGCAAATGAAGTGCAGTATATTTGAATAATAGTCATTTCTAATAACTACATTTTTATGAATTTACCACGTTACTGAATACTCTTCTAAATTTCATGTAGCACATTAAACTGAAAAGCATGTTAAGAGAAATGTGACTGCTTTTATTTACACCTTACATGACTGAAAATATTCCACTGACTTCCTTTGTTTCTTTTCACCAGGGTCTTGGTTATTTTAAGTATAGCTTTCCAATTCTATGGACATGTTGAAATTCCTGGCATTTCAGGTCTGAAAGAGGATTAACCTGAAGATATTCATTTAACTGAAAATATGTAAGAGAATAAAGAAGTGTACAGGTTTTTTTCCACAGAAGTTAGCATGTAGAAAGTTTGTCATTGTTTCCCCCTCCTCCCCCCCCCCCATCCCCTCTTTTTTTTTTTTTTTTTTTTTTGATCTTTTAAATGTGTCGGTATTTAATTTGGAATTAATCTGATTTGTTTGAATTTTTAATAGTCTTACACATTGTTCCTGTGTGCACACTTGCATGTAATTGTCACACAGTGTAAGATGAAGTACAGAAAAAGCAAATTATTTGCTTTTATTTATTCTGCATGGAAGTCAGTTTTGAAACAAATATACATGCTAAATATATATGAAATATAGTAATCTTCCCTTCCTTTAAAAAAAAAGTTGGAAAATCTGCTTATTGTAAAAGACGTATTCAGTATAGAAAATATTTTGTGGGAAAAGAGCTACTGAGATTTTTGAAACGTTCAATTTCCATCATTTGAACAATTTTATAAAGAACTTCATGGTAACAATGTTATTCAAATATTACTATCACAGAGCTACATTCAACCTTTAAGAAATCAGAAAAATGAGTGGATGTGCAAAATAAAAATATTCATTATGAATTAGTACATGAACCCTTAAAAACAAGGCTGCTATGAATACCTTTGTCTTTTACTGCATTAGTGCCTATTTCAAGAAGTATTTTTAACAATGTAGGTCAGTTTGGGTTGTGCCGCATGAAGGAGTGGCAGAGACCAGTGCTTATTGTCACAGTGGTCTTCAGATTTGTCGGTCCCCTTCTGGATCAGTGCATTCCAAATCCGCGTAATGAGGATCCAGAAGGGGCAAGAAATACAGATTCTGAGTTTCAGTTTTTCTACTTGCTGTCAAGATTTGCCAGTCAGACTGCTGTGCTGCTGTTGGTGCAGATGGATGAAAGAAAGCCTTTGGTGCTGTCAGGAATTCTGTATTTTCTCCTGTTCTCATTGTTTTATTTCTCATGGACTGAGTTGGTAGTATCCAAGCAGTGCAGGTTGCCTCTGACAGCATGGAAGTGGTTTGTGTGGAGCTGCTCTGTTGCGAAGGGGCTGCAGGATAAAGGCTATTAGCACCTCTGTTTGTTTAAAACACCCATGCATGGAGGAGCTGCAAAAATGTGGGCTTTTTTTCTTTTTTTTCCTTTCTGGTCTGAGATCATCACTGTGACCTGTCAACAACAGCAAACCGCTACCAAATACAAGGAGCAACGCAACTGAAAATGCTGTTGTTGTCAGCTGCACCTCTGTAAAATTAATCCGTCAGTTGATGGGAAGACGGAGGTGATCCCAATCTGCTTTTTCATGCCAGCAGCCAAACAGGCAGGCAGACTGCTGTGTTAGTGCTTTTAACGAGCAATACGACTCCATTACCAATGTTAACGTCTAGCTGAAGGAATTCAGCTATATTAACCAAACGGGCACTAGAAGCAAGGCGCATTCCAGCTCTGTGGCTGGGCAGCCCTGCGCGTTGGTTCCCCTCAGGGCCGCGGGCCTGAGCCTCCTTAACGGTCGCCCCGTGCGGCGCAGGGGGGGCACAGGGCAGGAATTCGCGCCCTCCTGGCTCAGGTTGCAGCCCTCCTGCTCCAGCCGGGGTCAGGCTGCTCACCGCCGTGTGCTCCTCGGGCCATTTGTAACTGCTCCTCTGCCTGCAGCTAATGGCGCTGCTGATTGATGGACAGGATTCACAGATTTTCTTTTTATTAGCCTCTTAACACGGCCTAAATCGTTTCTTAAAACAAAATTAGCACATAGCACAGAGCTGGAAGTGTGGTTTAATATTTTTGAGAATCTAAACGGCGGGGCGTCAAGGCACAGCAGCTACAGCCTGATGTTGTCCAAGGGGCCGGGGCCGTGCCGCTGCAATTAATGGATTTAATGCTGCTCGTTCTTTTCTGAGCCCTAACACTCGGGCCGTCTGCCTGCTGCTGCTGGAGAGGCACACCTTTTCCCTTCTGCGTGGCCAGCTTACGGCCAGCCACTGAGCAAATCAATCTATTGACAGCACCAACTGAAGTCATGGCCAATAGATAGCAGCGCCTTTGTGACTACCTCCATTTATTTTCTATTGGTTGCCGCTGCTCGTGCTAGCGCTTACCACCAAGGCAGCGTCTGTGTATTTTAGGGTCTGTGGAAGACGTGAGCTGGGGCTGCCGGTACCGGTGGCCGTGCCCAGGCCCGCGGGGCTGCCCACCAAGATGGCGGCAGCAGGAGCGCCCTGTGGCTCCGGCTTTGACACGGACGCCCATGGGGCCTAACCCTGGCCTGGGGCGGCTTTTTGGCATGCGGGCCCCGAGCGGCTAGCGCCAAGTTTTGTTCTCCCTGCCCCCTTCCCCGGCAGAAGGGGAAGAAAACGCTTCTTTTTCTTTCGCTGCTGTCGTCACGTGATTTCCCTTCGTCAGTCACGGGGGGTGGGGGGCGAAGGTGAAGCGGAGCGGGGCGGGCAGGGGAGAGGCGGCGCGGCGTTCCTGCGGCTCCGCGCTCGCCGGGTCGCGTGCTCGCGGCGCTCGCCGTAACGGCCGTTGCATCAGGCGGCTCCGCGGAGCTGAGACCCGCGCGCCCCTCGGGCGGCTCCGTGGGGCCGTGCCGAGCTTTGAGGGGAGAAAAGATAAAAAGGCAGAAAGAAACGCGGCTTTCCCTACCACCTAGCCGCTACCTAGTGCCGGGGAGGCCAAGCCACCCACCTAGCCCCGCCGGAGAGCGGCGATAAGCGTGTTTACGGGCGGGGGGATGGTGCCGTCCTTTTTTTTTCTCTCTTTTTTTCCTCCCCCCTCCCCTCCCCATTCACATTGAAACCTACTTTGAAGACGCCAGCACAAGCGCCTTTTCACGAGCATATGAAACCAGAGAAGGGTTACATTCGTTGGCGGCTGTGTGGACGTTCAGGGAGAATGCTCAGTGCAGAGTTAAATGTAGATAACGAAAAAAGTTAGAAATTTGGTGATTTTTGCAGTAAATAGGTGGATTTTCCCCTCTTCGTGATCAAACCGAACATGGTAGCCAGGAACATGCCGTGTTGGTATATCTGTACTTAAACAAATAGTCAGAATTGTAAAACACCCGTTTTTACCAAGAACTGGTCAATTCTGTTACAACTTTTAAGCTGTTTCCCCTCACGGCTTAAAATTTCTCTTCAATTCAGCTCCAGAATGTTGTAACATGACAGCACAAATGAGGGCTTTGCAAAATATCCAGCAGAATTATCTGCTTTTGTTTGTTTTGAAGGAGAACACAGTCCCTCATGCTACAAAGTCATTCAGAAAGATTAATGATTGTAGGATTCCAATCTTGCAAACCCTTGTTCTTTGAAAGAAGAACTGTTCGTGTAAATAAAGGTTTCAAGATTAGAGCCTTAAATGCAACTTTTATAACTTAACCCCTTAAAAAATGGTCTGCTTCAGCCTGGCCTTGGGCAAAATTTCACATGGACTCAGTGGGATTTTTTTTGTCTGTAGAAGGACTATAATTTCACTGTTTTTTGTTGTTGTTTTTATTGAGGAATTGTTGGTCTGTTAGTTCTTTATTTTTGAAAGTAAGGAAGTGTACGTATGCATATCTAGATTTCACATATCACATTTAAAAGGCATACATTCACGATCAACAGTTTTGCAAAGGAAGTATAATGAAGCAATCTTCATTAGTGTGGGTCTCAGGATGCTGTTTTTTTCCATCCGTGTTCATGAGTTGTGTAAAGTTGTTTTGCAGGTTCTCCAATTGTAGTTTGTGATACGTTAGTATGACAGAAAAACCCTTTTTAGTTTATGTTTGAAAAATTTAAAAAATGTATTTTCTGGCTTTGAGTAGTGTGCAGTGATTCGCTGCTTTGGGGTAGAATCTCCTGTGGAATGAGTTTGATGTAATTCCATTGATTACAATAAAACTGTGTCATTTGCTGCTTCCTCCCCAGCCAACTCTCTGTAATCTCATCTGTTCCTTCTGATAACATTTTTGTTTGCAATTTTTTTAGATTCGCATGTTACCAAGGAAGTTTGTGCTGACAGATCTCTAGGCTCCTTTTGGTTGTTTCAAAATACACTCTTGCAGGGATTAAAGGTTGCTTTACTTGTATGGTTGGATTCAAATAGGTGACGTGCTTTGTGAAAGTGTTTATCAAGCAGAGGTATTTCATGCTTCAGATACAGATAATTTTGCCTTGGGTTTTCTGTAATTTTGATCAATTCATGTATGGTGCAGATTTTCAGTTAAACATAGGCTTGTTTTACAAAATGCAAGGATGTTTTTACTATAACTGGATAACTGGTTAACTGGAATATTTAGGCAACATTACATTTAGAGTTGGCAACTTGTTTTAATCTTTCTTTGTAACTTTTTTTTTTTTTAATGCTGATTTTGAACATTGCTTTTACAATCTGCAAAGTGATGGAAAAGCTTTTCAAAAATCACAAATCTCTGGAAGTGCATTGTCACTCCATTTGCTGGTGCTTTAATGACATTTTGGTTGATACACATCCAGGGTTTTTTTCATTCCCATTTTTGTGAGCCCCAGAAATATGCTGCAAGTTTGTTTGTAAAGAAATTAAGCCTTTCTATTAATTTTGAGGGAAAAAAATAGTGGCTGAAGATATAATACTGTTTTAGGGTTGGTTTTTGTTTGTTTTATTTTTTGTTGGTTTGGTTTTTATTTCATTTGGGATTGGTTTGTTGTGGTTTTGGTGAGTTTCTGGTTTTTGATTGTTTAGGTTTTGGCTTGATTTCTGTTTTGATTATTTTTAAATGTATTTCTCCCCTTGAACAAAACCTATGTGTGTTTTTAACCATGCAGTTTCAGTATTCCCTTAAACCATCTCACTGTAGACTTACGCTAGAAGCAGCAATCCCACCCTTTCCTCTTCCACATGCTCACACTCTTGTGTCAATTCCAGTGCCCTGTTCAGCTGCAGGAGGAATTACAACCCATTGCTTTTTGACTTGAAAAAGAGTCATTCAGTTTGCATGTTTAAATTTAATTTGTATCAGCAAGCTCCTAGGATTTTCCTTTGTTATACAAAGACTTGAGGACAGCAGTGGATGTATGCAGCTTGAAAGAAGGCCAAATGCTACTGTTCCACTTGTTTTTGGGGCAGTGGCAGAGTACAGCTTTCAAGGCAAAATTATATGGGAGGACTTGTTTACGTGAACTTTGTTTTGTTCTAGTGGTAAAACTCACTAAGCTAGGTAAAAATGGCAATTCTTCTGAATCATGTTTTGTACAAAAGAGTTCCCTTAGTGACCGCTGGAAGAGTTGGAGGAATTAAAGTCTTGGGAGAAGACCAAGGGCTGAGCAAGTCTGCTCGTGGAGGGATCTTGCAGAACCTCTGCCCTTCTGGTGGCTCCTTAAAAGGAGGCACTTGCAGTCATGCCCTACAAACAGTAGGAATGTCTATTTCTGTAAATTTTTTTTAATAGAAGTATTTGTGATTGAGTTTCCTTTTGCCGTGGGCAACATCCAACTTGTGAATGCCTGCTCTCATATAACTAGCAGACACAACTAAACTGTTTCCCTTGACTGTTTATGTTGTTTGCATAATATTAGAGCCAGGCTCAAGTTAAATTCCCTTATTCTACATGCTTTAAACTGTCCTTTTAAACAACCAGCACCATGTTAAACAAGCCATCGTCAGCTTCCTTCCTGATGTCTAAGCTCTGAAGTGACCTATATGAAGTGTTTTTAAAGAACTACTTCTTAGGCACAGGTACATGTTTGCCAGTAATGGTATTTGTGTAGTGCTGCACAGCAGTGTTTCTCTGTGCCATACCTACAAAGTTACGTCTCTCACTACACCGCACTTGGCTGACTATCAGGATGCTGAACCGAGTTGTGTGCAGGTGTGCCTTGTGCAGCAAGTTGCAGGGTGGACTCTTAAACTGTGAGAGTAGGTAGGACTGGCTTCTGCCTATGAGATTCAAGTTACTGAATAAAAAGCATTACATATATGTTAAAGGAGCTGTTAGCTGTTATTTCTCAGCGTTGTCTGTGCCGTGCCACCAAGTCAGCAGGGGCAGCCACTGCCTGTCTGGTAGCAAACAACCTCCTAAGCCTGGCAGGGAATGCACAGCCACTGGCAGTGGAGGGAATAAGAGATTTGGCAGCTCTTTGCCCCATTGCTGACCACTGGGGAAACAGCTGAGTGTGGCTGGTTTGAATTGATAAAGAGGATGCCCTGCAGTGTTGGGGAATGCTTGTCATGCACAGGTGGACCACTGCTGCTGAGTGGATCCTTTAAGTACAACTCTATGTTAATAGCATTTGATCAGAACCTTACTCATGAAATGGTCTTTCATGTATAAAATTATCTATGGGTTCAGTGTGTAACTGCTCTTCCTGTAGGTGCAGCTGGGTATTTATTTTAGAAGGAAAAATTGGCATAAGCCATTAAAAAAAAAATGCATTCAAGCTACAACTTGTAATTATGAGGAAATTGTTAACCTTTTCAGTAACATTTGGTTATGGCATAGGATATGGGTTGATTAAAGTCACTTGGAACTTTCTGTTGCAAGCAGCAATTTGTGTGCATTGTGCACTGATGTTAAGTACCCACTCCAGGTGGATCGCAGCTGTGAACAGTTACCTTAATGCAGGACTAACCAAGAGAGGTAGGGCTGTTTCTGCCATACAGATAAGATGGAGGGGTATGTCAATGTTGAGTCTGTTATAGCAAATTGAATTACTTGGCACATTATTCAAGCAAAGACTGAGTTAAGTGAGCAAAATACAATTTATCTTTATTTGTTCTTCAGATTGTTATTGATTTCCAAATTTCAGGTAGTTAGAGTAAGTAACCACAGTGACATCAGCTGTACACGATTTATCCTGTTTTCATTTACTGGGGGAGGATGCAGTGAAACAGATGAAAAACTTAATGCAAGAAATGCAGCTGTTTATAAATGTATTTTTAATGGAAATGTTAACTGTGAAAGCCATGTTAGATATAACACTGACTATGAAATGTAAATTTAGTTTTGATTTGAGGGTATTTGTATAGCATAGACATTACCTTATTGTTCCAAATGATTCAATATTTACCTTTTCTCAGCAAAAAAATGTATGAATCTCTAATTTTACAAAGAAAAAACTTCATAAACTATTTTGTCTCCATCGGCTTAGCAATTGTGGGGCAGCATTTTATGATGAATTCCTGATTTATTTATTCTTACTTGATAAGCACTCCTGGAAACGTTGTGTTGGTGAGAGAAGGCTTATTTTCCTCACCACCTATTTTAAAATTCTTGAGAGTGATAAGGAAACCTTACCTCAGTTAGAGCCGTGCAAAGTGCTTGCTGTGCTGTAGGCATTTTTGCAGGCTTTCCTTCATCTTCTGATGGTGCCCCTCCTCCATTTTGTTTTTGTTTTCCACGACTTTTCTGGTTGTGCTCTCTCTTGACCCCTCTGTGTGAGCTTGCAGCCACACAGGACACTGGCAGGATCAGAGAACACCACTGTTGAACTAAAGAGTGAATGCACAGTCAGGAAAGAGGCTGCCAAGGTAGCAGGAAAGTGAGAGTCTCTTATTTATCCTTAAAATGACATCCTTAAAATGAAATCTAAAACGTGCTTTTAAGCTAGGGCTTGAGGTTTTGTACAGATTATCACAGTTTTAGTACTGAATGATAGCAAGGCTATTTGTAAAAGATCACCAAGTAGTTTATCTGTTCAGTGTCTCTGTTGTTGTTTTTTTTTTTTTTGTAACATCTTTTGTGGTTTATTACTGCAATCCAGAAAAAAATAATAATAATAGTTAAAAGCAATCTATCTGAAAAGGTAACCAGGCTCTAAATTGAATGATTATTTCATTTCCAATTTTGAATTTTCTACAGCTTTCCAGCAATTAAAGTAAACTCTTGGAAAACATGACACCAATTTAGATACTAATCATTCCTTTCAAATAAATGCCTTTTATATTATCTGTTCCTGAGAACAAATGCCTTATTTGTCCCTTTCTGGTCTGTACCTAAACTCGCTTTTTCATCCACAATTTGAAGTCAATTTAGTCTCTTTAATAATGGCATTTAAAAACTGTCATACTTAACCTATTTCTTGGCATCAGTAATTTGGGCTCTGCGTTCTATAGAATAGTGCATTCACTTAGAAATATCTTCTTGTATCTTTTTTGTGGTAAAGTGTATTTACACCGTGCCATCTGAGAAGATGAGCAAGCTGTTTCAAGTTGTTTTAGAGAGTTTCTTCAGCTGAACAGGAGAAATGTACATTTTTCTCGTCCTTGAATCTCTGAAGTCACATTCATCTTTTGTCTGACTTTCATCTTCCCTTTGATAGGATTTTAGAAGGACCATTTGTTAACCATGTCAGCTACCTGAATGCCAGGGAATGTATTGTGAAGTTAGCATTGAATTTCCATCTTTATCAGTCATGAGTTTCCTGGTACAGTGTGAGGAGGCATTCACAAATTTTGTGAAGCAGGCATGGTATCTGTTCTTAGAATCAATCTCTTGAATACTGTGTTGCAATGACTTATAAGTAAGCTTTCAATAGGAAATAAATATATTGCATTAGTTTGCTATTTTCTGTATGTGTCAGTCTGCTTTTTACAAGTCTTGACTGTGGATTCAGTTTCTTGGTAACTGCTTGTGGATTACGTTTAAAAAGCTATGCAGATATTTCTGAGATCCAGAGGCAAGACGGGATTGTTGCTGAGCTGCGCTCACAGACGCTGGGGCACAAAAGGGCACAGGTTCTTGCTTAAATTAAGGCATGGATGATCTGAATGTAGTTGCTGCAAGCAGCTGGCTGATTTATAGCAGAAAGTCTTCCTTGTTTACCAAATCAGTGATGTTCTGCAGGCATTAAAACTGCATCTAGCATAAAGAAAGCAGGAACAAGCTGAGACAGCGGCATTTCAGCCTCCGTGCTCTGTGAAGAGTAGCATGGTATTCCTTACCAGTTTTTCCTCTTTACTGTATAAGGCACACCTGGCAGAATAGCAGGTGCTCAGCATCATTCTGGTCAGGAGTCTGAGCACAGCCAAGCTGCCTGGTGGGGAGAGATGGGGAGGGATGGAAGGTCATCAGACAGATGCTGGGTGATGCTGTGCCACTTTGCTTCAGAGCCAGAGAATGACCTCGCTAGGTGCAATGTGTCTGTCAGCAGATGTAGTCAGGAGCTTGGGATAAGGGTATTTTCTTTTAATTCATTTATTCCTTACCTTTCTGATTAATAATAGAAGATTGCAGAGATAGCCTGTGGATATTCTTCTTTCCTTTCCAAAAGGATTAGGTAACAGTAAATTATAAACAATATGGAGTCCTAGAGTGGGTGGGTAAACCCATGCAGGGTTTAGTTTGTACTTGTTTAAGGATAGCTTTGCAATAGGTTTACTCCATGCAAGTGGGATAGGGGCATTTGGGAAGGTAGTGCCATGCTGCTTTTTGTCAGCTGTGTGGTTTTCAATTGGTTTGAACCACGGGTGAAACTGTCCTGAGTTGCATATTGCTTGGTATGATTGAGTGAAGTACTTATGCAATGTGGGAGGTAACAGCAGTTCACTAAGTACACATGCAAATGCCATGTGTGGATGCACTGACTCATGTTAATGTAATTACCTCATTGTAATTGAGTTAAGTACAATTGATTTAACAGTAGTGAAGATGAGCCCACAGTTACAGTCTAAAATGTAAGTTCATATTTGATCTTCAAGGTTTCTGATATCTGCAGGAGGTTGCAGATTTCCTTTGTAATATAGTAAATGTAAAATATTCCTAACTTGAGCCATACCCGTGGTCCAAGTGGAACTTACTCAGGACGGTGATTTTTCTTTGTGTATGTTTTCAAAATCCTGGGTGAGCTATAGGTAATACACGTTTTGCAGTGGGAGAAATCAGCACGTTGTGTGTACAGCACTGCTCTGTCTGCAGGCTGAGTTTGGATACTGATTAGTATCTGTGTGGGTTTTTTTGGGGGGTGAGGAGAGTGAAATCTGTTGGCAGTAATTTTTAAGACCCGTGGTTCAGTGCTCAGTAATTGTGATGTTTTTCTCAGAAATATTTTTCATTCTTGCTTTGTATTTGTTTTTAACTACTATGAAGCTCAGCTCTTTACTGAGACTTATGCCAATGGCAGTTACCATCTCTCATTCAGTATGCTAGCATTTGCTAATCCATGACGTTAAGTTAAGGCAGTGGGTTTGTCAGTGGCAGTGTGAAGGTGGTAGGAGGAAGGGACAGAAAAGAATGAGCATTGTGATTCATCTGCTGTTGAGTAATGAAGTTAGGACATTGTATCAGATGTGAATTGTATGAAATTGGTATATTAATACAAACATTTATTCTCCGGTGAAATGTGTTTTTACTTTGAAAATCTCATCTAGAGAAGTCTGTGCTTCTCTTCATAATTATTGACAGAAGGATTCTGTTAGAAATTCCAGATTTTCTGTGAACTGTTCAGCCCTTTCCTTTTGAATTCTTAACATAGTTTATGACTGTTTTAATGAGACAGCCCACAAAGAAAAGCATTTTAAAATTGTCTTTATTTATTAAACTTTGTCTGTCCTTTAAAGGTTCAGGTGACTGGTACTCTGAAGTTATGATGTGACATTAGAGTTTAGCCTGTTTAGGAGAGCTGCCGCAGAAGGAACAGTCTTTAGTCTTTTTGCACTGGCCCAGACTCTCATGAGACAGGCAAGCTGTACCTGTTTAAAAGTGTTATTTGTAGAGCTAATTTTGTATGGTGTAGCTGCTTAAACTGATGATGACTCAGGTGAATGCTGGAGTTGATACACAGGAATTGCATCTGGAGCTGAGAAGAGCAAAATGGAGTGACTCCCTTTTACTGAGAACTTAATTATTTAAATTAAAAATGACTTTAATAAGTTTACATGAATAATTCTAATATTTTACTTTTACTGTCAGTATAGAAATAGTTTCTGAAACTAGGTTGCCTGTATATATCTGCAGAGATATCCATATCCCTGTCATTGTCCATGTGTAATCCTAGAAATTTCATAAGATTCAAGCTACTGTATAAAAGCCAAGCATTTTTGTTTCATGAGCAGCTAGTTTGTAATTTTTACTTCTATTTTTAAAAACCAGAACATCATATTTAACCAAAAAACTTATGTGGGGACCTTCTTGTAATGGAGCAAAAGCCAATAGCATCCAAGTGTTACAAGCATCTGTGAGTAGAACATGTTACAGTGTAAAAGGTAACTATATAAGGTACTATAAATCTAAACACGTTATTAATCATATTTCAATTTCTTTATTAGAAATTCTTGTCAAGCACTGATGTTGAAGCATGTTAAAGAAGCTAAAAATATGCCTTATAATTAGAATACGACTGAGTCAGAAGGTTTTCAAGATTTGGGGGCAGGCTGTATCAGGAGCTGCGCAGCGCTACCATCTGAGGCAGAAAAAGTACATGGAACAGATGTAGCAAATGTTCATATTCATGCCAGGTTTTTA
The DNA here is from genome assembly GCF_023343835.1 of Lagopus muta. Taxonomy (NCBI): domain Eukaryota; kingdom Metazoa; phylum Chordata; class Aves; order Galliformes; family Phasianidae; genus Lagopus; species Lagopus muta. Next base: position 41,837,011 of record NC_064434.1, read on the forward strand.
ATGCGGTAGTAGGTAAAGTCTTTCAGATCTCAGAGGAGCATCGCTGATGGCCATCTCTCTAGTAGTAATAGTGTCAGCTCTGAGATGTGGTGAATGAATCCCCCTTTGGCTCGGCGGGGGTTTGGAGAGCTACTGGAGTGCAGTTAGTGCCGTGCCCTTTTCACCAGGCAACAAATGACTGCTGCTGGTTTTGACTCTGAATGTGATAGACCTTCATTGCGTGTGGTATCACTGAAGGAGCGATGGTAGATCAGCTAAATACATGGAAGAAGGAGGCAGCAAATCACAGGCAAAGCTGTGAACTCTGTGAAGCAACTCTGCCTGCACAGGCAGCATTCGTGGAGCTGGGTCTTCCAGTTCTGGAAAACAAGAGATCTGGAGATTTTTGACTAAGGACAGACCTTAACAAATACTGCAGTACAGTTCTAACAGCACAAATCAGTCCTCATTTTTACTGTCTGAGCAAGCTTTTCAGTCAGTTTACATTATGTTAATTAAGGCTGAAAATAACACTACTTGGCAGTGCATCGGTATCTATTTGGTAGTTTATTGTTCAACTCTTCTCAATCCACACTTGAACTGAAAACATGAATGCTTTAGTCATATTCATTCTTGCCTATTCAGCTGTTCTAGTTTCAGTGACTTAGAGGAGAGGGAAGCATGGGGTGTGGAGAGTCATGCATCCTGCAGCCCTGTGTCTGTGGCCACGGTGCCTCTTTGTGCATTTTGGTGTCCTGTCTGCCAGGAGCTCTTCTCAGAAAACTCTTTCAAGTTTCTCATTGTTAGCTTCAGGGACTTGATCCTATGGAAAGAAAATCTGAGTAGTTAATCAAGCTAATTTGTGTTAACTTTAAAAATCCTAACTTTCTTATTTTCTTATTAACTTGTCTTAAAATTTGTTACCTCAAAAATATCTTACCAGTCTACAGAGCAGTCATTTGTGCACCTGATTAATCTGAAGGTGTTTCTTGAATGAAATATTCCTGTGTCCACAAAACAAAGCCAGCCATAAGAAGTCCCACAAGGTATATGAGCTGCAAAAATTTCACAAGTGACCAGCCGTGAATGTGAGCTTATGTTTTCCTTTTTTTCTTAATGATTATTCACACGACTTAATGGTCATTTCTAAGTGATCTGGGGGATACAGAAGTACTAAGTAGCTATAACGAGAGAAGCTGTTTTGTTGATTTTTTTCTTAAGAGCCACCGTGTGGCCACCATCCAGTTGTAGTGCTGCACAACAGCCAGCTGTTTGTGCATGGTGAGCAGCTCCTGTAGTCTCATGTGTGCACCTCTGTAGTCATGGTGTTCACTGACGCTAAAAGTGGAGGTGTGAAAGTGTGGTTGTCTTCTCCAAGCTGCATTGCTGTGACTGGCTTCTGGGATTAGTGCAGTTCTTTAGGGGTACAGCCATTAATAGTGTATTTTTTGATTGTTCAGAATGCCAAATAGATTTACTGGGTTACATTTGTGAACAAAAATGCTCTACCACAGAGTATTTTCTTAGATGGTGTTTGTATGATTAGAGATGTATTTTGTTATCCAAAATGGGTGGAACTTTTTTTTTTTTTCCAGAGGAGATCTTGAGCTAGCTTGGGTATCAATACCTTATTTGTCATTTAGTCAGTGACATTCTCATCTGCTCATCTATGCCTTTAATCCTGCACATGTATTCTAAGAGAAAGCAAGATTCTCTGTTGTTTATGTTCCCTTCTGGCTAAAGCAGATCTGTCTGCTCCCCAGCTCATCTCTGTGCATCAGTGTGCAAGCAGGGCTCTCAGGCCTCATCTCTTGGCAAGAGGAGAATGTGCAATCCACATCTGTATTTTCTCTGTTTTGTTGTATGCAGCCTAGATGACAACTGATAGATCCCAATCCACCCCTTTCATATCCATGGCAATCTTCTGAGTCGTGTGGAGACGGTCTTTCCCAGGCAACAAACAGGACCTGAGGAAATGGCCGCAAGTTGTACCAGAAGAGGTTTAGATTAGACATAAGGAAGAACTTTTTCTCTCAGAGAGTGGTCAGGCACTGGAATGGCTGCCCAGGGAGGTGGTGGAGTCACCGTCCCTGACAGTGTTCAAGAGGCGTCTGGATGAGGAGCTGCGAGATGTGGTTTAGTGCTTGTGGTAGCAATGGTGATGGGAGGATGGTTGGACTAGATGGTCTTATTGGTCCTTTCCAACCCTGTGATTCTGTGATTCTATAATCTTTGACTGAGTGAGCAAAATGTCACTTAAAGTGAGTGCGGAGATAAAAAAAAAAAAACTGTGGCTGCTCTGTTCTCATCACAAGCACTTACATTTATCTTCACTAATTTGGCTTTGTAGTGCTTTCAGGGGTTTAATTGAAGGGCAACAGTAACAGTTGTTATTGTTGTTAGCCAGTGGGACTGTCACTTGAGTCCATAACCGTCTACTTGCTACTACTCAAGGCTGTTAAAAATAATTTTGGGAAGTGTTGTGGTATTTTTGGATGTGCTTATGACAGTGGTAACAGATCCTCCGTGTGTGTTGACTCTTAAGCATTTAGCATGTTCCTACTGGAGGTCTTCAGGTTATTTCATGTAGCAGTTTCATCTACTGTCTCCTGAAATTTCACTTAGCAAAAGCTGAATCATTCCCATACATAGCTTTTTTTTTTTTTTCCTGGGTTTTACTTCATTGCATCTCCAAAGCTATTTGTTGCTAGAACTGAAAGTCAGAAACTGCATAAATGGATGCTTACCTGTTCAGATGAATGTATTGCTAGAGTTCGTGTAACCACAGTTTAAGTAATTGCTCAACAGCCTTCCTTCTCCTGGTTCTGTTAGCTTCTTCCCTAGGTAGGCTGTCTTTGGAAACTGCTGGTGAGGGGGCATTTTAAGCCTTCAACTATTTTATTTATTTAATTTATTTATTTATTAAAATCAATTTATTGAAATAATTGCACATGTGTCTGAAGACATTAATATACAGCAGAGAGGCCCCTTGCCCTGAAAGTATTGAAGGTGCTGGGCATGTGCATCCAGTGTAGGTAGGTAGTGCCTGGATGAAAAATGCCCTTGTGGTTCAATACTGCAATGTATCTGCTCTCCAATAGCATAATGTGTACAAGAGATCTAGAGCTAGCTTTAAATTGCATGTATATACAAGTGCATAAGAATTGTGATAAGGGAAAGCTGAGTTTGTATAGTCAAAAAGAAAAACTGTAGAGGGCTCTGAGATTGAAGTTGCAGTTGAAACTCCAACCCCATTTTATTTATCACAGTTTAATTCATATTTATCGAATTATGTGATCATCTCCCAGCATCACACATTGTGCTTTGAACCACACATGATTTTATCTGCATGGTCTGACAGTGATAGTAAAAACGGGAATGGTTTTAAACTAAAAAAGGAAAGATTGAAGTTGGATGTTAAGAAGAAATTCTTTACTCGTGTGCACTGGCGCAGACTGCGCAGAGAAAGCTGTGTACATCCCATCCCTAGAGGTGTTGAAGGCCAGGTTGGATGGGGCCCTGGGCAGCCTGATCTCATGGTTTGTAGCCCTGCCCATGGCAGGAGATTGTAACTTAATGATCTTTAAGGTCCCTTCCAGTCCAAACCATTCTGTGATTCTGCAGTCTTACATGGCTGTCACTGAAAAGTCCAAATAAAGAAATAATACATTGAATTTATTGTTTTCACCCACAATTCAGCTATGTTTCTTGCATGATAGTTACTATCTGATGTCTCTCTGGTTTTAGCCTTTGAAGCTTTCAAACAGTCCAATGAAAAAGGAAGCTTGGAATTTGTTTGCTTCTAGTATTAAAACCAAACAGTCAGGGAGCAGGCAACTTTGATTGGATTCATAAAGGAGTAGTACTGATAGAAACTGTATTATTATTTTTTTCTTTGTCCCTTTATGGTAAGTTAGTTTTTTGGGAGGTTCTGAGCTGTTGATGGAGGGGAGGTACTGCAAAGTCAGTGTCCCTGCCTTGTGATATCTTGGTCTGAAAAGGGATGGTTAGGACAGAAGATGTTTTCGTGTTGTTAGTGGAGTAGAATCTGCACTGATGATTGTAGAAAACTGAGTATATTGCACATGGTGTTGGGGCCCTACAAAACACCAGGCTCTAAATAAAGAAGAAGAGGAGGGTCTGCGGCTCAGGTCATGACATTGAAAAGATATTATCAAATGATGGAAGTAGACCATATGTTTGTGTGTGGAAGAATTTCTGTTGTGGAATATTTGCCTTGTAATTACATCAGAACTAATCACTTGCCTACATTTCATAGCATAGCAAACTCACAAAAGCAAACAGATTCAGAGTTAGAGGCTAATGATTCTGGGTCTCCTCTTCCCTGTAAGTATGTATGAGAGTTGTGCTGACAGATTGCAAGAGGAGTTGGCCTTAAGGAATTCCTTCAGATCATTGTACTGCTGCTGGTCTGACCCGCTTTCAGGAGGCTTTGTGAAGCATTTATGTTCGTTGGCTTAGCATGGTACAACTGGGGTGTAAATTGACAGATTCAGTATTGGAATCTAAAGTAGTATTTAAGCAGTCTTGCATTATGTAATCTGAGCAGAAGCACGCATTACTGTTAGTTGATTAATGCGGCATATGCATGACACTCCTATTTCACAATTGCTTCCTCACAAAATACAGTTTGGTAGTGATATTATTTTAAAAGTCAAAAATTTTAGGTGTTCCTGAGTACCACAGTACCTCTGGTAATAAGGTTTATCCTTGGCAGTAAAAATCTTATCTTCTCCAATAAAGGACTCTAATTTCTTCCATTTGCTTTGGACAGGTTTTACATTAAATGCTGTTTTCCCATTTGTATGGTGGCAAATTCAGAGGTGCTTCATTGAAACCTGGGAAGAGTTCTTTGTTAAGAAACAAATGAAAATCAAACTGGTTGTGCTTTGGTAACAAAATGTCTTCCTCCAAGAACCAGCAACTTCCATTAGCTTTTAAAATGCAACTATTTAGATAACTATCTCACAGTGAAGTTGTAAATATGCGCCAGAGTAATAAGTTAAGTTAATTTTCCAATCATCAACATTATCTCCTTCCATTGCTATGTATTTCTAAAAGTAATTTAACTTGAAGTCACCCCCTCATTTCCTGTTAGGTCCAGACCGTTAGACATTTATTACTGGTTTTCATTTCTCCCTAGTTCTTTAAGTATGATGTGCTTAGATGATCTTCCACTCTCTGTTCTGCAAAGAAAGTGTTGAAGGTTTGAAGTATAAAACAACCAGATGCTCGTTCTTCTTCAAAGACAACTGTTGTTTTATGCAGGTATTGATTAGGTCCTTCAGATACTTCTGACTTTTTTTATTACCTCTCTGCTTTATGAGCAATTACTTTCTTGCCCCACGTTTCATCATTTCTGCCTGCATTAAGTTTTGGTGGTGAGTTTGACTTTTGGTAAATAAATATTCTAAGCAGTATTTTACTTTTGTTTCACTTGCGTATTGACATTTTAATTGAATTAAAAAAAAAAAAAATAGCAAAAGTAGATTCTGAGTTCCAAATGATTTAACAATCCATGTATTTGCTGGTGATAAGCCATGCCCGTATGATTTGTGCAGGACCTTGTGCAGTGCAGTGTGAGTCCTCAGCAGGTGTTGAGGACATCTGTACTATAAAAGGAAGAAAAACATTTGCCCAAAAACTCGAGAACAAGTTGAGAGAGGTTCCTTTTTACAAGATAATGGATTTTTATCTCTCGATTGCTTAGGGCATAGTGACTCTCAGTTGGCTGAAGTATCGTATGTGCTTGCTTACTTTCTCGCTCCCTTTTTCACAATATCTTTCAGGCAGCTTTTTTCTTTCTGAAGAATTAGAAGAGGTTGTTCAAGCATGGAAGGGCTTTACACTAATGCAACTGATGGTGGCTTTCAGAAAGCATCCTCCTTGTTGAGGATATGGATTTTCTGAGGTGAGGATCCACAAGATTGGTTTCATAAGTCTCTCAGGCTGTACTGTTCAGTTTAGGGCCTGGTGGTGGTAGTGTGAGGATACGTAAATGACCAATGAATCTTTGGAAATTTGGTCACTCCTTTGTTCCTCCTATCCAGACAGGATATGAATGGTTGGTTCTTTGGGCTCCAGTCCACAGATAGGTGGGACCAGCCAGGGTAAGGGAAGACGAAGGAAAAAAGGAGGTGGTAGCAGAGATGGACTTCTGCTTCTAGGGCCTTAGCTGCACCTGTGCTTTCACAGCCTAGGAAGAGAGACAAATTTGTTCATTAGCTTTGAGAATCAGTAACCTCTGTAACAGTTGGCTACTGACGATCCAGGGATGGGTTTGAGCTTGAATCTCCAGCCAGGCTGTTGCCCCAGCTCACTCCTTGTAAGCTTCACCTCTTATCTTATGATAGGGCCCAGTCCTTCCATTGCCTTATGCTCTGCCTCTTGACCACTTCAAGGTCTTGAGATCCAGCAGGATCCAGCCACATGCATCTTGTTCAGCTCCATCCTTTCCCACTTCTCCAATCCTACCCAACTTACTGTTCCCAAATAAGATCCGTTCTGTCCATGGTATGTTTGGCTTGTAACCAGTTTAACCTGCCAGCATCGCCCCTGTACTGTCTACCCACAAGCTGCTTTTCCTTGGTAGTTGGTAGTTAGCTGTTACACCACGCTTCAGAAAGAAGGAGACAAATGATAAAGTTTTGGTATGTTGTGTGAGAACGTGGTGAGCTGAACCGTCTCTGTACTAACACGTTAAGTCATTTGTAACAAACGCTTGCTTTCATGTGTCAGTCTGTGGCTACTGTAATTGCCAATTGTGAAACACAGTCTTCTCACATAAAGTTAGGACACAGAAAGGCCTTTAAACCTCTTTGCTTTTTCCTGGTATTATTTTTCAGCCTTGGTTGAAATGCAATTTAAAGGTTAAGGACAGCTTCACAGAGATTGAAGTTAAGGGTTTGCAGTGTGAAAATATGGCTCTTTTCCAAGACACTTCTGTGCAGGAAAAGGGAAAGGTGCATGTAAGGAGATCCTGTTACACTTGAATTAGCACAGCACAGTCTGGGCCTGATGTGTGTTTTTTTTTTTTTTAAATTATACGTAGTCTCTTGAGATGATAGGAGGTGGCAAGGAAGTGCTTTATATGGCTTTATATATGGCATAGGGATTGTCATTGCCATGCTAGGAAATGAGTAGAGAAGCACAGGAACGAAGGCTGTAGACAGAGTAGGGCAGGCAGGGAAAATGAGTGTGCTGCAGCTGCTTCTGAAAATATGGTTAATGACACCGAAGAGTGTAGTAAATCTGGAGGAAGTTGTGGTTTAGTTTTTAGGTGAAATAACTGTACCATTGACTTAGTGCTTTCTACAGGAGCAAATTCTCAGCGCGTGGAAAATGCAGCAAAGTATGTGGGTTGTAAATTGCACCTTCCTGTGCTCTTGCAGTTCCATCTATGCTTATGGGACTCTGTGTTGAAATTGGCTGATTTCTAGATCTTTTAGGGGACGACTGTGTTCGCACTGTATTTGATGTATTTTTAACAAGAGTGAATCATAGCCATATTGTGTGCTGTCTCTCACCATTAAACTCATGGGAGAAGTGACAAAAGGGAGAAAGCTCTGTTAGATTCACCAGGCAGATTTTGGTCCATTTGTATCCCCCGTAGAAGAAATGAGAGAACCAGACTTAGTGGTACTCATGGATTTTCTGGTGTTCCACATGGTTTTTGTTTGTTTTTTGGGTTTTTTTTTGGTGTTTCAAAGAGTCTTGATGCAGTCCCCTACTCCGAAAGAAAAGGCCCAGGACTTATTGTGGCACGGCCATTCTTCTGGTAATGTGAAAAAAGCTGCAATAACTGCTTGTCTTGACCTCTGCCTGGGTGGTTTGGGTTTCTAACAGAAAAGAGGCTTAAAAAATACTCTGCCCAGAGCCTCCTTCTAATGAAAATTAAGAGGATAATCTGTCTGAGCAATAATATTCATTTGTTCCTAATTGTTGTAGAAAGACCCTCTTGAGTCTCTGCTAAACTGCCTTGCAGCAGATGAGGGTACCTGTAACAGAAAAAGGCAGCTTCTGCTCTGTGAGGTGACAGCAGTCAGGTCAGTGTGGCAGTTAGTGGCAAAGAACCAAAGGGAGCAACCGCATCCTGGGAGGATTCATGCAGTTCCATAAGATGGTATGGCCAGGCAGCAGTGAGGGCAGTGGGATGTGTTCAACCATTGAGAGACAATGAGGAAAAGATACTCCTCAGTGGTAGACTTTGGAGGGTATTAAAGCCTCCTAGAATTATTGGTGTGGTTTCAGGGTATCACAGAGGTAATATAAGTGACATAGTGGTGAGATGCAATCGAAAGAAATAGTGTGCAGCGTGGGGCGGTCTCTCCTTACCTGCCACAGCTACACTCTCACACAGCAGCTTCTGCTGAGGTGTGCTGGTGGGTTTTTGGTTCTATGGAGACTTATTTCATCTGAAGCACAGAAAAAAGCCTTACTCAACCAAGAATAGATGAACGGTTTTCTTTCTGGGTCGGTAGTGTGAGGCTGAGGTTGGGGAAGAGGAACTGTCTCTCTGAACCATCTGAACTGTGTCCTAAAACTGTTACCTTGTTGCTGGCATGACTGGTGAAAAAACAAGTAAACTAAGAAGTGAGAAAAGAGACCAGCATCATTTTCATGGTGACAGAGAAGGAAAATTGGGTGAAAGAGGATGGTATGCATTGTAACATGAATGCTCTGAGTAAAGGAAAGGCAATAACTAGTATTAGAAGACTAGTTACATGGGTGCTATGCTGCGACAGAAAATTGTTCTTACAATGGTTAGAAAGCAGGGTGAGATTGGGGAGAAGCAAATGAGATGTTTATTATCTAGATTCTTTCTGTGACTATACAAAGCTAGAACAGCTGGTGCTGAATGTGTAACCAGATATAGAGGCAGCAGAAACACAGTCCAGTAGCATTTGTGGCCTGAATGCAAATACTGAAAATTATGCAGAAAATTAGCAAAGTTTTGTGAATGAAGTGGTGCTGTGTAAAGAAATAAACAATGCAGTGGAGTATGTTTGATCAGATCACATTGGGAAATAAACATGACTGACCTGCTGTAGACGTCTGTCTAAGGATTTATATACAGAGAACGTAGTAATAATATTACAAGAAATACTAGTTGGAATATTATCATTAAAATTTGACTGTATTAGGCCAGGCTGTTATTTAAGCACAGATTATAATTATATTGTTACAATGATGAGATATTTCTGGACATTATATTCTCTAGTTTTCTTCCCAGAACTGTAATTCAGAATAGAAGTCATGTTATTCACAAAGAATTTATGACATTATAGAAAACTGATTGTTTTAAAAAACATAGACAAGGCATGGACTTGGTTACTTTGGTTTAAATCAGGAGATAAAAAGTCAATAGCTTATTTTTTTTTAAGGCTTAATTTTGTTGAATGAGGAGAACCATTCTGTGGACTTGGGTAAACTGACCCACTGGAGGCTTAAATGGAGAAGAGGTTCAACTTGAATACCAAGTAATGAAAAACAAAGAGAATGTTGAGAAATTACATGTCTCTTTCTAACAGAGGATTGAGTGTCTCCTAGCAGGGCTGTTGGTAGTGAAAAGGTAAAGTGAAAGGAAGGAAGAGCAGAGAAGCTAAGAAAGAAATGCAAGACAGAAACAAATTCCAAGTAAATAAGGATGTGAAACTGTGGTGTGCCAGCTGCACTGCTGTACCTGCCTCAGTACCAGTTCGTTCTCTAAAGTTGCATGAAATTGCTTCCCCTGCCTAGTAACTGTCATCTGTGTGTTGTATAGGTGGCTTTTCACTGACTGACACCTGAAGTGCAAGTCTTTGAGAAATGCCAGAAAATCTTAATAGCTTTATTTTTCAAGTAAAGTTAGCAATATTTTTTGTAATCAAACTGCAAATGAGGTACTGTAGTAATGTGGGTTGTTTGTTTGTTTGTTTTGTGGTGGTTGGTTTTGGGTTTTCAGTTGTTTGATGTTTTTGGTTTTCTTTTAACATTAAATACTAAGTTGCACATCCTAATTTCAGTAGCTGCAGTGTCCACTGTGTGCACCCTGGAGCTCATTGAACCATTCTGTGAACAGATTTAGCTCACTGGAAAAACAGAAATCTATCCCCATTTCCTTTTCCTCTTACTCCTCCCCCTCACCTTTTTCTTTTTTTTTCCTTTTTTTTTCTTTAACTGAGTTTGTTTCCTGTCAGATTAGTGGGTTAAATTGGCTTATGGGGAGGACTGAGAAGTGCCAGATTTGGTGCAAGATAAGCCTCTAGGAGCAGGAAAAGACCTTTAAGGTCAGTAGGAGCAGGGAGTGGGGAGGGAAGAGTGGCAAGAGGTTAGATTGTTGCATGGATGGACGGCCTTCGGGTTCAGAATAAATGCAGAGCGACTTGCTGCTCTTTGAGAGGCTATTGTTTAACACAGTGGATTTTTTTGTTTGTTTTAGCATTTGGTCTGCAAAAAAATATTATCTTTACGAACATCCTAAAATGAAGTTTGGTGGACACTTGCAGCTGTCCTTTAGCCTGGCTGGGCTTCAGGATGCTATCCCTCGTATCTGGATTTAATTGTGGGTAATTTCAGAGGGAAAACCATTTTCTTACTTTGTGAAACCCAGCATACTGGTGGCATCTGGTCATTGTACGGAGCAATCAATCAATCACTAGATAAAAAGAGGCAGAAATGAGAGATACAGAAAATAAATGATCTAAGCAGAATTGCCACCAAATAACTCCCTCCCCCCAAGAATTTAATGCCTGCCCCAGCAGTTGTTTACAGCCCCAGCTAGAAACGGCAGAGAAGTGCTGAGGAGGCACATGCTGGGAACCTGTTCTCTTGACTCCCTGGACATATTAATAAAAAGCAATGCACACTGAATATGAGAGATCAGACCCCTGGAACCAGCCTGAATTCCAAACTTCCTCTCTTTTGTGAAGCTGGGGGAGTGTTGCAAGCACTCCCTGACACTGTCAAAGAAATGCTATTTTTCTCTGGGATGGTCTTGCTAATACAGTTTATATTTGTTTTATTTTGGGATTTGTTTCACACTAAGCAATACTTTTCAGGAACCTGTGATCGTGGGTTTTTCACTCCAGTTTTTTTTTTTCTTTTGTAGTTATTACTGTCCCAAAGTTCACAGCTTTTTGGGCGAAGCTGCTGCTTGTAAGGAGATGCATAAGATGTTACACTGTGAGCTAAAATATTAAGAAATAATTGGAAGTCTTTTTTTTTTAAAAAAAAAAAAAAAAGAAAAGAAAAGAAAAAAAAAATCTTAAATGGCACTGTCAAAAAAAAAAAAAAAAAAGACAAACACCAAACTGTCTGAAGCCACTGTATTGACTTCTGGTAAAAATAACAGCAAAGTCTGCGACAGTTGAAAGAGGGAAAGGGGTAAAATCATGGTGCTTTTAAGTTTTCTTTCTTCGTTGGCAGTGTGCCCATACAACCCCATTCAGGGTTCTAGGAATGGTTCACTGACTTGAAATTCTGGCTGCTTTTAATTGTGGGAGTTTTATTTGTTTAAGTAATGTGAGGAAAATACTGAGTTAGGACTCTTCATGTTAAATGATCAACTTTACAGGCATTTTTTGTCCAGCTCTTCATCAGAGTTGAGAAAGACTCTTAAGGATTTTAAACTTTTTTATTTCCTTATTCTTTTCTGGTTTCCAAATGCCAATTTTTTCAGTTGTTACTGCACCCACAGAGAATCTGAGCAGACTGACAGTGTTGTACACATTCACGTAGTAAATCAAAGTACACTGAATCTATCTGTAGCATTGATAAGCTGTTAAGGTGCATTAAAGGAGGGTGCTGTGCAAGTCATTTGGACTGTGTTTGTTTTTTTTTTTTAATTTCTGCTGCTGTAAGAAGTGCTTGGGGAAAAAAGCATTCAGAAAATGCTTCATGGTTTATGAAAGCATGATAATTGTACCATAACTTCAACTTGTAAAGATACTTTAAAAAAAACTCTTCTAGGTATGCTTTATTTGGAAGTAAAAATTCTGTTGTTAGAAGCGAAATGACAAAAAATGGAGACATTTTAGGCTACTAATAATGTCCTGTCTTAGGTTGTACTTCAAGTGAGTACTTCTTTCTTTTGAAGTAAAGCAGAAGATACAACATTACGTGCATATCAGATATCAGCCTCTTGGTGTTTATTTTATGAACTGAGACTTGGAAGGGAAAAGGTCTTGCTGTGAACTTACCTGTATGTTCGTTAAGTTGTAATTAAACAAAAAAGCAGTAACATCTGTGCCATATTCTGTATTAGAGAAAAGTTGAGGCTTGTGTTTATTTGCTTGAGGTTCCCTTTGTGATAAGTAGAAGCCTGTTTTGTAATAATGGCCTGATTTTGAAACAGTTAACTGTGTTAACTGTTAAATGCTTTATTTGGGGACAAAATACTTACCTTTTACCAAGATTTCCCTCATGGCTGTTGAGGAGGTATGGGTGGGCCTACAGATGGATTAATGGCACATGCAAAATCTGTTGTTTCAAGCGGTAATGTCATCTTCTGGGCATGTTCTGAATTTTGGTGTGTCTTCACTGTGGCAGATTCCTTTACTGCTGTGCAGACATTTCAGAATGGAGGGCTTGCCCGAAATAGTGCTGGGTGGTTTATTGGTGTAGAAATACTGTCTTCCCTGTCAAGTGTTTGTCTTAACACTTAACCATGCTTAAAACATCTTTGGAAGAGCCACATGTGCTAGAGCTGTGCAACTGGATAAACAAAAATAGCCAAAAAATTAGCCTTTCTCTAACCAGTGGAACTGTATTGATACTTTTCACTGCTGGAAAAAAACAAGTAACTGAATCTCTCTGTCAGACTAATGCTAGAAATTTCTTGGTGCATTATGAACAGTTGTTGCTGGGTAGACTTGGCTGGTCAGGTACTTGAGCTCTTTCAAGCAAAGATGCGTGTGTTCTTTGACGTGGTTTTGTTACAAAATAATTGGGAATATTTCTTTTAATTTTTCATTTAGTTTAGCAGTGCTGCAGAAATGCTGTTCTACATTATACTGTGTACGAGTGAGCTCCAGCGTATCTGAGTCATAGAGAGTGTGGTCGGAAAGGACCTCTTGAGGTAGTCTAGTCCAACTTTTTGTAGAAGGCAGGACCTTGGGTTAAGTTATTCAGTGCCCTGTAAAGCCGAGTCTTAGCTGTTTCCAGCAGGGAAACAGGGAAATGGGGAACTTGACCACTTCTCAGGCTTCCCTGTTTAATTCTTCTTGTACTGAGTGACTTATCCTTATATCAAATTAAATTTCCCTTAACACAGTTCAAGCCTGTTGCTTCTTGTCCTGTCTTCAGTTATCCTTGGGAGAAGAACACCTCTTTCTTCTTTTCTGTATGGACTCAGCTTTTGTTCTTGTGCTCTGTTAAAAGTCTGTGAAGATAACGTTGTCAGCCTACAGGGGAAAACATCTAAGCAGCTGCCAGACATAGGATTTAGATGCCAAAACAGAAGTGCATAGTGCTATTTTGTGTGTAAGAGTGTTCCAGTCACTGCACGGGCCAGGCAGTGGTGGCACAGCCATTAGAGGTGACCCATTGCCAACTGCTGTATGAAACAGCAGTTGAAAGTTTGTGGGGAATATCCTGCAGTACCTAAGCTGGCTCAAATGCCAGTGTTTGCACAACTGATTCTCCCTCTGGATGTCTACTCGAGATCCACTGAAGATATTGGTCTGTTGTCTGTTGATGTCACTGATGAAGATGCTAAAGAGTATCAGTCCTAGCACTGACCCCCTGTGGGACACCATTTATTGCTGGTCTCCATACAGACACTGAGCCATTGACCACCACTCTCTGTACTCGATCCTACAGCCAATAAATTTTGGTGGTAGGTAGGTAGTTGGACTAGATGATCTTAGAAATCTTTTCCAATCTTAATGATTATGTGTATCTATCATGTCAACACATTCTCTAGTTGGACATGAGGGCAGTGGATATGACTTAGTCAAATGTCACTTGGCTCTCTTTAACATGTAATTGAGTGGGACTGCCCCTGTGGTGAAGATTCCCTCTTTAATTGTATGACATAGCCAAGTGAGTGTTAGAGAGCTGATAAGTATCAACCAAGAAATTGCTTTCTTTGCTGTAAAGAGTTCATGAGCAGAAGAACAAAACGTGTTTTGTAACACTTATACATAAAAAACAAGAGTGCGTTTGGAAATGGACAGAGATTTTGTAAAATATTCTGTAAGCCCAATTGATCTCATTTAGTGTATATCTTCTAAAATAAATGGTTAGTACAAGCAGTGTCTATTTCCCAAAAAATAAATCGTCTAACTTAACTTGACAGTCGTTTTTATTTAAGAGTTAAATTCATCACTTTGGTCCTGGGTTACAAATTAAATATTGTATGTAATTTATAGGAATCAATATTAAAATTTTCATTACATTAAAATCAGTGGTGAGCTTCTGTTGATTTCAGTTGATCCAAGATCGTGTTGCTACTATGTAATATCAGACAACATACTAGTATTTATTTCACTTGTTCTTGTGTTAATGATTTCCTTTTCTGTGAATGAAAATACAGATCTGTACTTCCCATTTCATTTTAAAAGATTTTTCACTTACAGCTGTCCTAGAATTTTTAAGGTTGCAGCACTTCTGTGCCTTCTTAGATCAATAGTATTCAACGTAGATGAGGAAAATATTTCAATTTTGTTCATGCTGAAAAGAAAAACACACTGCTTGTTCAGTGTTGAACAGTGTTTTCAGTGTATCCAGGACTAAAATTTGTAGTATTGTCTGCTAGCTCATGCAGAGGAAGCTGTTACTCAACCTGTATATATTTTAGAATAATAGACAGAATAATTCGTCCTGTTGATTATGAATGTAAATATTGTTTTTAAGACAGTGTTAACCAAGAGTGTTTTTCCTATTTGCAGAGCAAGCTTTACATGGAAGGATTTAGAAGCCTAAAAGAAGGAGAACCAGTGGAATTTACTTATAAGAAATCTTCCAAAGGCCTTGAATCAATACGGGTAACAGGCCCTGGTGGGAGCCCCTGTTTAGGAAGTGAAAGACGACCCAAAGGGAAGACAGTACAAAAAAGAAAACCAAAGGGAGATAGGTAAATACCTTACTTTGTTATTTTACCCTTCTTTTTTTCTCTTTTTTTGCAAGTTTTTCTTGAAGTTTGATATTTTCAGCGTTTACTGATTTGTGAAAGGAAGCTGTTCTGTGTAAATGTGCTTTTATATGTAGCATAGTAACTTGATTAAGGCTATTAAGCTGTACCTGTACAACTACATAAATCACTCTCGTGATTGGTTTTTGTTGAGAGGGTTTTATTGAATTAGAATTCTGCAAAGGAATGTAATACTGCTTTGACAATACTGCAGATGGAGTGTGAAGACAGGTTGATCCGAATACAGGTGAAGTAATGTCATGTTTAGTTGAGAACTGTGCCTGCTAAAGAGACTGTGTGCAGTGACATTTTAAGTTGTGCATCAGTAGTTCTATAGAGAAGGGTTGAAACTAATATTGGTGAGGTGTGTATTACTTGGTAAATAATATTTTTACTCAGTGAAGAGGGTACCTAACATTTCAGAAAGTCAGAAAGGTTAGTGTCTGAAGTAGTATTTGTAATAATATTTTACAGGTTAATGTTTAATCTGTTTATGTTTAATCCAGAGATGCAGTTATGCAAGTGCAGCAGTCTGACTTCTACTGTTTTACTTTACTCTCTGCATCTGATGGCATGACAAAGTTCTGTAATTCTCTTCACTATGAGGCTACCTGCACTTTATTTCCTAAGGACAGCCTTTCCTCCCAAAAGCACTTGTATTTTACATGACTCTCAGTTTTACCTGAATCTTCTTTTTCCTCATGACGTTGCCAAACCCAATACGTCATTGCTGAGATTAAGGGAAAAGCATAGCTTGTGAATATACAGCCCGTTCAGAGCATCAACAGCCAAGTTTTCCCTGCAGTAAATGATTTACAGCATGACAGAGAAATGGCTCTCCTCCATTGCAAATTCTGGAACTAAGAATACCTTTTGAAAACTATGGTCACCCAGAAAGGAGGCATTGTCCAGCCTCTAGAAAATAGGGATGAAACTATTTACTGGATACAGATGAACACTGCTTGTCCTTACCCTCTGTTCAGAAGGCTTCCTCTTTCTTCTTCTTTTCCTTTTTTCTTTTTTCTTCTTTTCTTCTCATTCTCTTCTTTTTGTTCTCATTTTTTCTTGTTCTCATTTTCTTTTTTTTTTTTCTCATTCTCTTCTTTTTTTTTTTTTTTTTTCCAGTTAAGGACTGGAGTCAATATGATAGTTGTCCCTCTATCACTTCCTTTGTGAAATCTGAGGACCATGAACAAAATTTATTGTTGCTGTAACAGATCAGAGTCCATAACCACAACAAGGGTGGACTTTGTAAGCAGGATAAAGCTTCCTATTTGGTTGGTCACCGTTTCTGACCTCTCAGTGTTGTGTTGCATGCAGTGGCTGTGACAAATCTTTTTTTTTTTCTTTTTTTTTTTTTAAGGTATGCTTCCAGTATTCATAGCATTATTATCATTGTTAATGTATTGTAATGTGGCAACAAACAAAGGCTACAGTCATTGTGCTTTTCTTCTGTTTATTGAATATCTCTGCATGAAGAAAGACAATCCTTGCTTCAAAAACCTTAGTCTAAATTGACAGGTCATAAATAGACCAGGAAAATTAATATATATTTAAGGAGAGAGGGATTTGAACAAATGTAAATCTCTGTAGTGCACAGGGTAGTCAATGCAGAGGAAGTGATACTTTTAGAATGTAACTCATCCTAGGAAAGCATCTGAAATATATGGGATGAGCCTTGCCTTGTGGTTGTCATGGACTTCAGAACAAGCCTAGCTCCAACACTGTTGATATTTCTTTTGCAAGTCTCTAAAGATAAGTAAGATGAATCCTACTTTTTTCGTTTTTTCAAATCTAAAGCATAGTCAAAATTGGGCAGATATATCTTGGAAAACATTGTTGATGTTCACCATACTATAAAGAAGGAAAAATTCAGATTTACACTGAGTTAATTTGAATATGTGAACATAGGCAAAAGCCCACCTCTGCCTTCAAATTCTTACTTTCAAGTGAGTAAGACTCCAAAAAAGCCTGAACGTTGAACTTCCTGAAGTAGTACTGATGTTATCTTTTGATGATGAACAGTGTCTTTCTTGAAGGAACATGATTTTGTTTTAACAGCTAGCCAATGGACAAGTGCATCTCCAGTATGCATAGTGGAAGATTTCTTATAAGATTTCCATTCTGCTGTGAAAACTGCCTCTGTTTATGAAAGTTATTTCCATGTTCTGGTGTTTGTCTCTTTTCCATACTACCAGTATAACAGCATGAGGGGCCAGCCTCACTGCAGATTTTGAAACTTCTGTTTAAATCGATCCCATGGCTGTTAGTGATAGGGGCAGGATTCAGGGCAGAAGGAAAGAATGGCAAAGGCAAGAGCAAGCAAAACATGAAGAGGTGAAAAAAGCCGTGGTGCTGAGGTGACCAGATGTTGCTGGTTTGTAGATTTTTGTGGTATTTCCCCAATAGACTTGGTCTCTCAGTAATTTGCTGAATATTGTTGCTGTGGGGACATTGCTTTGATAATAATTCCCCCTCAACATTACTGTTGGCCACGTTAAGTTTATAACAAGGTGAAGGAAAGGTATGTATATAAAGCTCATAGTTGTACAGGCTACTTTGGCACATTTCTCAGCCAGCATGCTAATACACAGTAGTCTGGGGAAGAGAAAGTCTTTTGTAGTCTGCATGAAATGAAACTGTGGCCATAGGCAGCTGGCAGGCTTTAGGTTCCCAGACCTTACTTTAAGCTTTTGTAATATCTATGTGTGTTACGTGCTGGTTTTTTGTTTGTTTGTTTGTTTGTTTGTTTCAAAATATTAAGAGTAATTTGGAATAGAGCGGAGGCATCTGAATGATGCTCTGCTGGGATTTAAGTCTTACAGATGCATAAATGTGAAGGGGCAGCTCTTGGCATTTGACTACCTAAGACACCCAGGGATTGAACAGGCTGCACAACAGGATGCAGTTCCTTTCCTAGGAGCCCTTATCATTTACTGACCACATGTTTTGCTTGGCATTGGTAGTGATGTGAGTCAGAAGTACGTTGTGCTGCTCTCTAAGAATGACCACCAGGAGCTGATGCAAAAAAGATAAATCACTCTGAATTCTTGTCTTAATCATCTGCTCCATAACTTGTAGACAAGTCCATGAAATCTTGATTCAGAGCAGAATAAATAAAATTGGAACTTAGCCAGCCATTGTAAGAGAATGTTTGGAATAGGGGAAAAAGAATTTTGTTTTGTTTTGTTTCTTTTTCCCCAAAACACTTCAGTGTTTGTAATTAACCTAGAACAAAACTGTGTGAAGAACCATTTTATCACTCTGAATTTTATTTGTCTTTCCTTCTTTTTTGTTTTTTTCCCACATGTATACCTGGAAAAATATTCTTTAGTATGTAAATATTTAAATAAATGTTACTTCTAGGTCTTTGTCACAGTATTAACAGTGAACGTGAGTGATGATCTCAGGACTAGAAGCTAGGGCTATCTTTGAGACCTGAAAATATTATCCAGTGTCTATAAATATTTCTGATTCAAACTCAAAGTTTGATATTTTTTCAGCAGAGTGTTTGAGTTCTACCTGATTGGATTGGCACTTAATTCAAGTGGAACATTTTGGAGGGGGAGAGGGACAAATATTTTTTTTTTCTCTTGTTTGGTTTTGAAGTATTTACACCAAAATAGAAACAGTGACTGAAGAGGGAAAGGACAAGAAATAATTAAGGGTATAGCTCCATCTCCTAATTCCAGTTTATAAAATTTCAGTCCTGTGCTGTCCTCCACTAACACAACACTTGTAGCTGAGTTGCATCCTTCCAGCTCTAATGAACTGCATCAGTAAGTGGTTTGGATTTAAACCTGTAGCAAATGGGGTGTTCTGAGATTTTGATTTTGATGTGAAACATTCCACCGACTTGCTTTTACAGAACAAACCTGCAAGTGGTGCATGAAGAAGGGAGCTGAAGTCTGCTAGAAAATTAAATATTGCCACTGAAAGGACTGTACATGCTGAATTTTGTTCTAGGCATGTGGCTGGTGAGATAGCCATGTATTTGTAACTCAGTGGGTTAAATTGTAAGGAACACTGCAGCACGGATGTAGTGCTTCCAAAACCTTTTCCAATGTAGACAACTGCTAATGAGAGACAACTAAAAAAGAAGTGTTTTTTGTGCTAAGATGTATTAAGTGATATTTCTTAGTAATTCTCAGATATGACAGAAAGCATAATTTCCAAATATTTCTAAATTGCCAGCTGAAATACAGCCATTTGAGGCAGAGGGCTGTATCAAATAATAAATACTTCCCTGATGAACTGTCACTGAAATTAGTTTGTGTCTGAGTCAGAAAATGAAGTCTGAAGGCATTCTGCAGATGATCCAAAGTTAGGTTATAAGAAAATTGCAAGTCTTTTTCACATACTGCATCTTTAAGAGCTTATGTTCTTCACAAGCAGCTCTTAGAGGTGATGGCACTGTGGTGTACTGTTGAGAGCGTCTGGGCTGAAGTTAGAACTAGGAGAGCTGGTGTAGGAAACAAAAGTTATGAGATACAGTCATTTCAAATTTCAGATTATATCAAATTCCATCTTCACTGGCTAAGTCATCCTCAAGTGTCTAATTCTTCTAGAAAAGCTTTCGATGGCTCAAGCTGAACTGGTTTTTGTGATGGATATTAAATAATCTGGTTGGTACAAGCTGTGAAGGAGAACATGGACCTAGTAGGAAATGGAAGAAGACCATAAAAGCCATACTTACAAAATGGTGGGGACAAGGAGGCTGGGGAGAGCCCTTCAGAAAGGGGTAATTCCACTCCTGCTTGTCTTACCTCTCTGCCAGCCCCAGAATGCAGCTGTCCCCTGGGGACCCACTTCAGGCCTGCCATAGCATCAAAGGGCATCAGGAAGTGAGAGAGAGCAGCTGCACGGAGGATGGATGAAAACCTCAGAGCTTTTCCCTTCGACACAAAATGGTGTCAGAATCTAACTGTCAAAAGGGCTGAACTTTACTGCTCCTCTCCTAGGTAGACAGTGTGTATATTTCTTCCCTTTTCTAAAGGGGAAGCTAGCAGAGAAGTCATGCAGTTTTGTGCACATTTCTTAAAAATGCAGCCTTAGCAAAAGGACGTTACCTGAGGATGGCATGTCAGAGTTTAAAATGTGAATATCTCCTTTTCCCTGGCTGTCTTTCAATTAGTTTTAGATAGTAAGAATTTGTTTCTTTCCAGTTTTCATTCTTCTTTTTGCTGTTTTTCAAGTGTAGTGTGTTTTGTTCGCTGTTTGCTTTTTCTGAGCATCCCAGGGATTACACCGCATGTGGGGATTGTGCAGACCACCACGGCTTTGGTTCTTTTTCATAAAAACTCTCATGAGATGAGGTCCCTGTGGCTTAGCACACAGTTTCCAACAGAAGCAAGTACCTAAAAAGAGACTGTAGGAAATAAGAAGGTTTTGCTTTCCATCTCTTGCATTTAGGGATCTTTTCAATGCCATCACCTAATCTGCACAGGAAGGATAGATGGTGCTTCAAGTGCCTGAGAAGAGCTGGACACAATTTATTTCTTTAAGCAAAATTTGAAATTATTTGTACAGAAACTTATATAGTTAAGAATTCACACTTCCTTAGATAATAGGTGATAAACCAAACTCAGATATCCTTTCTTAAATGATCTTATTTTCATTCTTTCTAGCTATGCCATAATAAGCTGCCAAAGTAATACAAAGTACAGGAGTAATTCAGCAGCACAATGCTGCTTTAAATGAAACAAACCAAAAACATTAAAAAAAACAAAACAGAACAAAACCTGAGAACTTTGCACTACTGCACATACTTCCAAACACTTCAATCTTTGCTGGACAGTAATCACTAGGGAAAAACGTACTTGGGTATTCTGTACTTTCTTCTGTGTGCAGGCTAACCACTTTTTGGAAGGTGTAACAACAGTCCTGGTTTTTCTTACAGGAGTGGGGTAAAACCAGAGGGCTTAATTAAGAGAGTTAAAAATAGGAAACTTAAAAATAGCTGTCACTTGATGTTTTGGAATGGAGGCTTGAAAGCTGGCTTGGAGATGTATCTCCAGGGCAGGGGGTTAATCTTCCCTCGTCTTTGTGCAGAGCCATCCAAGTCTAAGTTACAAGCCTCTGAGAAGTGTTACTGCATATATTCATTAGACAGCCCTTGTTAAAATCTCTAAATCATCCATCTGTGTTTAAGTGAGCTGAGCAGCCACAGACTGGCTGCATACCAAATACACAGGCATGCTTCCAGGACTCAGCATGTCCAATGTGATGAGAATGGAATCATATATCCAAAACTGGGTATTTTCTTCAGCAAAAGATGAAAGGAAGGTGGCTTAAGATCATAAATACAAAACAACTGCCACTAACCAGAGTGTATAGCAGCCAGCATCTGTGGACAGTACATTGTTTGGCATGATTTTATCTTCAGACTGGGGTGTTATATGTGAACTTCAGTCTTCTGGAAGTGCTAGCTGCAGGAGCTATGGAAGAACAAGTACCCAGAGCGAGAGCACAAGCTGGAAACCCTTACCTTCCAGAAGAAAACAAGCTTTGGCTCGCCTGGCTTCTACCCCTAGGTCTAGCATGCAACAGTGGGAGTTGCTTCCTCAAAAGATGATGACTTTCTCTTCCTGCCTACTTCCGTTTCTCAAGCAGTTGCAAGCCAGGATGCAGAGCCAAAAGATCAATTATTGAAATGCTGGGCCAGGCAGAGGAATGTTACAGTTGTGCAGAATAATATATGCGTTATTAGAATAAACGTTTGTGTTTTTCAGAAGACTCTTAGGAAATCACATTCCAAATTTCAGTTTTAGAGAACATTATTTAATTTACAAAGCCAAGTGCCCACGAGATACAGGCTACAAAGCTTGATTTGGTCCCTAACAAGCTGCAGTGCCTCCAGACGAAGATCAGTTAGTAATTTTGGGGTACCCAGGCACATTGCTGTAGTGGCAATGCAGGCATTTCCTCATTCATTGAAAAGGCTGCTTTTTGTTTCACATGTTTTTAACTATCAAATTCACCAGAAGGCAGCTTGAAAGTAAGGGCTGTGTTTTTTAGATCCCGTGCTACTCGTAAACTCCCATGGCCATGCTGTGCTTCAGCCTAATTGCTCAGGTGAAGGCAGGAATTGGGCTTTGCAGTTAGGCACAGGAATCAACAAAACACAGTAAAATCCATACTTCCTTTCAATCATACGTACCTTCTGGTCGGGCTACTCATGTGTTTCAAGTGAATGCACATTTCTGTGCTGAGGAAAGAGCTGGAAACCTGATGGCAGGTTTGACTGATTTTCACCAAGTGGTGTCTAAGGCTGATTTTCTTCATTAGGAGCTTGCAGTACGAACGGAGTAGAGACTGAATAAAGTTGTCTGTGGTATCTGCTTGTATGTGTTCACAGTTGAGAAGAAATAGGCCTCAAATTTTCTATAATGTTTGTAATAAATACAAATTTGTTGTTAAAGTAAGTAGATAAAATTCTGAGGAAGTACAAGGAACAGATGAAGTGAGTAGGCTGGTGTCAATTTTATACAGCCTCATGTAGCGTAAAGCTATCCCTGCACAGCAGATGGGTTGCTTAAGTATATACGCTGTTTTCAGAATGCAGAATATTTTTCTTTAATTGGATGTCTTCTTGAGCCTTGTGTTTTCAGAGTATCTTGCCACCTTTCATCAAGTGATGAGCTGTCTCCCATTTACAGTAAAACAACAGCATATATTTAAGCCTGTGCTATGGTGTTCTCTTACATCTGATGATCAAACTGGAATCTTCCCTTTGGGTCTGGAGGAGCAAATTGCTACAGAGTATCATGGACATCTAAACTTTTTCAATATGCTGTGCTGCAAAAAAGCTGCTTAGAGAATGAAGCTCTGGAGCTGCAACCTATAGAAGAAAGAGAACCTTTTCAGCTGCCCCAGTTTAATTTGCTGCTGTTACAATCAGCTGCTGGGATCCTATTGCAGTTGGAGGAGCTTATGATCATATTCCATAGCCTGTTCACCTTTTAGGAGCTTAATTCTTCCCGTAGCACTTGCTTGTTTTTGTTAGTTGGACAGGCATGTGCTTTACTTTTGAGGAGATTTTGAGACAGAATAAGTTAATTTATATAACTAATGGCAGAAACAAATGTTTTTGTTTTACATTCTGTGTCTGTTTTGAACAACTTCAAAACTTTGAATAACTTAAAAAAGAAAATCAAAGCAGTACTGTTTCTTTCAATAAGACAGGATCTCTTCATTGGAAAACACTTCTTATGATCATCTCATGAGAGCTCATTTTGCACAGATGCATAATATTGTTAATTCAGAAGAAAAGAAATGAGAACTTTACAAAACATACCAACTGCTTTTCTAGTCCTGTAGTAATGATTCACTCAAGGAATTTGGAAGCAAGAAAGAATTGAAGGGTTGCACATTTGGGAATTTTGCATAAATTGAGAGATTATTATATGGAATAGATGTTAGCTTCAGTAAATACAAAGCATCATTTCAATTTCTAGAAATCTTGCTAATATAACTGGTGTTTTCTTCATTAATTCAAATTTCTTGCTGTTGTATTTCCTTACTACTAAATTAATATACTTCTTTCAAGTAGAAAGAAATAATAAAAAATGTGTATGCATTTTCAGGGGCCAATTCAGTAAGTTCTTCAACCTGTGCTTTGAAAGGAATAAGGAAGAGGATAATATTTTAAAAGGTTTCCCTGGCTGTAGAAATTTCTTTCCAATTTGATGTTGACCTGACCTACTGATTGTGCTGCTTTTTTTCCTCATGTGTTGCTCTATATAACTATTGGCCAACTGAGAACAGAACTGCTTGCAGCAGGGCAAACAGTCCTTCAAAAAAGATGCATACAATCTGCTGTATTGCACTGGTAAAAATGAAGCCCCAAATCCATTTTATTTCAGAAAAAGTTGCATTTCCTTGCTTCTTTTGGTGTGTTGGACTCCCAGCATCATGTAGGAAAGGTACTGAAGGCACGTAATCAATATATAAACCAAAAGGACGATTGTAGTAGTGATTTCAGACGATGGAGAAAGAAGTGCCATCTTAAGTAAACTGCCAGGGAATTGAAAGCTGGACAAACCTAACTATAGCCTAGCTGCTAAGTGAGGTATTCCCAAAACATTGCCTTTGATTTACTTCTGTTGGCAAATCTGAATCTCTTCCAAAGGAATAAAAGTTCTGGAGCCCTTTAATACAGTAATACAGTAATATAATTCCAAATTGCAGCAGCTGTTTCTTTTATTAGCTGTGGCTTCATGTTTCTGTCCTTGACACTTAAAGATCAAACCTGCTTAAATATGAATCATTTATAAATGTGCATTTACTTCAATATCTTATTTTGTCAAGAAGCTCAGCAGTTCATTATGTAAGAGGAATGTGTCACAGAGGTAGTCATCTCTGTAGTGGTGCAGTCACATTGCAGTTATTGCTCTGTGAGTCCCTCACCTCTGTGAGTGTGCCTACAGTGTGCTGGAGTTCTTCTCAAACAGGCAATAAGACATATGCTACGTCCTGAAAAAAGCACATGGTTTTAAGGGCGTGTTTACATGAGGAAAGGTAGTTTTATTTAGGCAAAAAGAATGAGGTCCTCTATCCAGAAGCAGCAGAACAGAATGGGAATTTGCAGTTACTTCTTCTGATTATATGGAGCTTGTCAGAGAAGAACCAGTGGAGCTCAGAAGGGTCCTTCAAGCTGGCTGACTTGGACAAGATGATACTGCAAGGTCAATGAATAGGGAAGAGATTAGGAAAGAATAGGGACATGCAAACAAAGATGGACTTGAGGTAGATCAAGGATGAGAGGGAAGAGAAGAGTTTGAAGAGGAGAAAACTAACTCGGACTCTTGGCTGAGGGGGGCATAACATTGAAGACTGTGTCATATGAGAAGCATAGATTTCCAAGTTGTCGTCCAAAAAGTTGATAGGGAGATCTTCAAGGAGTGCAAAGAGATCAGAACTGAATCGGTTTCCTCCCTTTTAAAAGACTGCCATACTAAGTTAACAGCTGATGTGTGAGGAGCTGACGCTGAGGTGGGAACAAAGCACCTGTTTTACAGTCCTGTGGAGGCTCAGGTGATTCCAGCATATCTCTTCTTGCTGATCTGAAATGAAACTGGCCAGCCCTCTTTTGATGCAGCCCTGGATATAGTTTGCCTTCAGGGCTGCTAGTGCTTGCTGTTGGCTTGTGTCAACTTTTCATCCACCAAAAACCCCATGTCCTTCTCCACAGAGCTGCTTTCAGTGAGTTTTCCCAGTCTGAATTCAAATCAGAACTGTGACCAAGGTGCAGCACCTTGTATCTGGCCTTGTTAAACCTCATTAGGGTCACACGGGGCCACTTTTCAAGCCTACCCAGGTCCTTCTGGATGGTGTCCCTTCCTTCTGTAGTATCATCTGCATCACTCAGCTTGATGTCATCTGCAAACTTGCTAAAAGTGCACTCCCACTCTCTAGGTTGTTATAGACCAGCATATATAGAGTACCGGTTCCAAGACAGACCCCTGAAGGAGATTTCTTCCATTGCTGTTAATAATTCTTGTTTTCTAGTCCTTTCACTGGCTTTGTTGCTGTTCTCTGCATGTGCTTGAGCAACTCAATATCCTTGTCACAGTGGAGGACCTGAAACTGTACCATGCATTTGAGGTGCAGTATATGCTTTCAAGGGGCAGTCGCTAGTCCTGCTGACGACGTGATTTCAGCATGCTGCTGGCCTTCTTGGCCATCTGGGCACACTGCTTGCGTTCAGCCCACTGTTGGCCAGCACCCCCAGATCCTTCTCTTCTGAGCAGCTTTCCAGCAGACTTTTCACTCTTCCCTGAGCTTGTGTTGCTGAATCAGGATGTTATGACCCAAATTCAGGACCTGGCACTCAGTGTTGTTGAATGTCATGTCATTAGACTGAAAAAAATATTAATACAAAAATACAAAATGCTTTTGTATTGTGGTCAAGATCTAGGTGAATTTTCATGTGAGTCTAGGCACTGTATAAACTAATAGACTGAAGAAGTAGTATTAAACTATGATGTTTGCTTACAAGCAGTGAGAAAAGACCATGCAGGACACCTAGCACTCTGTCCTATAGTTCAGCCAGTGAATGCAGTATAAATTATTTCTTGCTCTTCAAATGCTGAATCTGTGGGTAAAGAGTAGAAATTAGCCTATCTACTAGGTTACTGCTTGCTTCTGTTTGATATCTTACTGAAACACTGTAGAAAAAGGGTGAAGGGACTGATTTCACATACGTGTATAAGAACAAAGGTGGCTATAGCAGAGCTGGAGAAATAGCAAGCCAAGGCTGGCAATATTGATGAAGTAGATGGAGCTGGATTTGCTCAGTAACAGACCAGGGGAATGGTTAAGGAGGAAGGAGTTGTGAAGGGTCTCTGTGAAATATGGGAATGAGCTAAACAATTTCTTGTCTTTGATCTCCATTCATTTATAATCTTACAGGTTTTGAGTCTCCTGGCACTATATCTTTTACAATGAATAGTTGAAAGTAAAATAAAAATCATGTAAATGGCAGCAGTCTGGTCCTGAATGGCTTTCTTTAGCCTACAAGTTTCTTGGAGTTTTACTCTTCTAGCCATTGGACAGCTTAAATGCTAGACATTTAATTTACTTCAGACGGCTCTGAAAACAATAGCAAACCACAGACTGCTCTTATTTCTTTGTCTGCAATTAATGTTGCAACAGCCTTTACATCAAAGTTTAACCAGAACGCTTTGATTTCTCAATGATAAATGGATATCTTCTGACCAATATAGAAAATTGAAATAGCTGAACAGTTCAAATTCAGCTTCAGATTTGCTAGTGTTGAAAATTGATGCCTCTACCTTTTTGTTGGGCTAAACTAATAACACAAAACAAAGAGAATAGCGTGTGTGTCAGTGTGTCTGTGCAATGAGATTAGTTGTTCCAGAAAATTAGGCGGTTTTGTTTCTTCTGTTAATAGAAGGCAATCATCGGTAGTTGGCAATAGGATTAGAAATTGTGACTATCTCATATACAAAGAAAAGTCTTATTTATTTACTCTTTGAAAGGTTTATTCACGTTATTTTTCCCTGAGTTATGCATAACAAAAAAACTTCTTTCTAAGGAGTATTTCAACAATCTTTGATTTCTTATTGATTGGGTTAATCTTTCCAAGTTTTGGACTTTGATATATGTTGGGGGAATCATGGTTATCAACTCACATAACTGCTACTGGCAATATGTGCCTGCCTCTTCTCTTAATAATTACTTAAAATGTGCCAAGCACTTGAATTTTTGTAAGTAAAGGAGGAATCCACAAAATGTTTTAATTTACTTTTAATTAAAGAGAGCTGTGGAATTTTATTAAATATGAGAATATTAATCATTTCAGTTCTAGAATTTTTGTCATGTGCACATTGTGTAAACTACAGTTTTGCTTTGAGCTCAGAAATGAATTGTTCTTGCTTTCATATTTCTAACTCACTGGAACCTCACAAAGTTATTGTTTTCCCTTACCATCTCTGCATTTCATTTATGCTTAGAAAAGAAATGTCTTGCATGTTTGTTTCTTTGGGGTTGTTTTTTTTTTTGTTTTTTTTTTAATGAGAGCTGTACTCCCATTGTCCAAACAAGCAGCAAGGAATCTGTTGTATAGCTGATTATAGCAAGAAAATGAGGGAGCAGTCTCACCGATAATCAGTACATTTGTATTAAGTGGTGCTGTTTAATTTTCTCAGTTAGTTATGCTTTACCTTCATTCCTAAAAGAAAACAAATCATGTTTAAAAATGCCTGTTGTAGAAAAATATTACTTTAGGATATAAAGATTATAGATATTTAAAACATACGTTGTACATTTCCGTAGATTAAAGATGCAGGCTCTCAATTCTCTCCTGTCTAGAGCTTTTCATTTTTATCTTTGAAGTTTGGTTGTTATCCTGTGTTGGTGCCATTGTTTTTATTTTAGTATCCTACAGAAATGAATTTATAGTGTATAGTCTTTTATTTTTTCTTTATTAAGAATAGTTGTGAATGTAACATATCAACAAGTTTATTTTTATATGGTTTGTGGAGCTGGATTTTGGAATTTGCTTTTTTAGTGGTTCTTTTGTGGAAGAGGAATCTTTCAGGCATGAATTGATAGTCCAGATCTTTTGAGGTCTGTCTGTGCTAACCTATGACCTCCGTTCTTACAAGGTCAACATCTGAGGGCAGGAGATTAAGGCAGTTAAAAGATTGGAATGGGAACTGGAATGGAAAAATTAGCCAGCACATTTTGGGTGGAAAACATCAAAGTCATCAAACAATTTGCTTATTTTAAACTCAGTTTAAGGGTAACAAGCTAATTGTACCATGTTTGTTGATGCAAGCAATTTATATTATTTGAGGAGATTAACTGAAGAATTTTTTTATTGGAGAAATGTAACGTCTGCTCAGTATAAACGTGCTAAGTATTTTGTATAGTAAATGCCTTTGACTAACATTTTTTGGTTTAATCATTCGAGATCTGATCCTACAGTCCTTGTACTTAATTAGCTGTATTTCTTACAAGCTGCAGTATAAGTGTTGGAAATCTGAATCTTATTTGCGATCTGCTGAAGGCCCCTCATGGCTATTGCAGAATACAGGTGCTGTCTGTACATGAGAAAAAGTTATGACTCTGGTGCTTAAAAACATTTGCTATCGTCTCTTTTTGTTCTAGCTTTTCAAATGTGAATTCCTTTCCAATGCAAACTTGTCACCAAGGAATGTTCTTTCATAGATTATAAATGGATTTAAGGAAAATGGTCTGTTTGTTCTTGCCTGTCATAGTTCAAAATTCATTAGTTTGTTTTAAAAGAATGAGGACTTAATCTTTCATTTGTACAATCAGTTTCAAAGATGATACTATCTAGAGAAAGACAACTTTCCATGTCTAAAAATTAGGTGAGTTCAGGCATATATGTATATATATACATACACACAACCATTTTTTCTCTTGCTTGTTTGAAGTGCATATAAAAGGGGTTTCAGTGTCACATGCATAGAAGGACTACGTGTTTTGTTCTGCAGTCCCACCTAGCAGAGAAAAATAGTTACGGATCTCAGAGCTCATGTTCTGACCGATAGATTCGTTGTGGATTCTGGTGCTACCCCTATAGCTATATCTGCTTATTAAATGAAAGCGCTATAAAATACAGCTAAACTAAGGAGATAGCCGCAATCTGCAACTCAGACTTTAATCTTCACATATCATTGTCCTTTTAATAGTAGGGCATACGTGAGATTTAAGCACCTTCTCAAGCTTATAACTTTCCAAACAGTTCATGTGAAGGCCAAAACCGTCCTTTTGCATTTTTTAGCTCTGACTTGCACCTGAGGGAAATGGAGAAAAAATGGTCACCCTAATTTTTTCTGTCTTTTACGGAGGAAGATCAGGGAAAGCAAGAGAAACTGCAGTGGGCTGCAGCAGGCCTCAGACTGTCCCCACAGACGCAGTACCCTTTGGCTTCCTTCCTGCCATCTCACTGGGCTGCTGGAGAAGCTGCACCAGATGCGAAGGCTACCACAGCCTGGGGGAGCTGCAGGCGTGGGGGAACAGGGAGCGTTTGGTGGGGCAGGAGCAATCCTAAGGGCTGCTTAATCTCACAGCCTGCTCCCTGTTCAAATTCTAAGGGTAAAATGAGGTTGCTTCTTATCAGCCATTTTGTGACGCTTGCCAGCCCTCCCTGTGGTTAAATAAGTAGGCAGGATGGGCAGGTGCTGAACTAATGCTGTTGTAGAGAATGGCTTCGGTTACTTGCTTATGAGAAGCTGTAATAAGTGCAGTGAAATATACGTTTTTTTAAAATCTGGAAGACCTATTTTTCAGGTTTTTTGTTGGAAGCGTGTATCCCCTAGTAGCAATTCAAACATCCTGGCTATAAGCCTGCTTTTCTTAGTTTTCTTTTGGACACCCTTAAGAAATAATTTATAGATGACTAAGATTCCTGTAAATGGAGAGTGAGGTGCAGGTTTTGCATCCCTTAATTTCTAACTCGGAGTACTAAGAGCTGCCTCCAAGTTTGTTAGGCAGTAGCTTGCAGGACAGAGTAGATTGCTGAGTTAGAGGGAAGGGGAATTCAAAACAATTTTTGCATGACTCAGAAATTGTATTTGACTTTTTATGATGAAACCTTGCTTCATTTTTGCTTTTTCTGTGTGAAAAACAGGTAGACAATATTTCTCAGTTTCCTTGCACATTCCTTTCACAACAAAAATTTGCTGCTTAGCTAGAGAAAACTCGTCAGAATTGCTGCAGATAGCATTTTGAGGCTTATGTGTTTGTGAGGGTTGAAATTTCTGCCAGTGCAGCTGCTCTGATAGATTTCTGCCTGCAGACTCCCTGTGCTCTTGGAATCAGCGTCTCCAAATGGACTCTAATTTGCCTCAGCTGAGTCATTTCCTTGCCACGAACTGCCATGAAGAGACAATTTCTTCTGCTTTGCTTTCTAGGGTTTAGCCTGCACTGCCCCCATTCTTTTCAGAATAAGAACCGATCAGAAAATACCTTCTGTAATAATGCATTCAAGTTCAGAGGGTTTCAGAAATACAATTTATTGGTGGTCTTCTTAGTTGAAGTGGCTGTTGGTTTTTGTGTTTTGTGTTTTTGTGTTTTGTGTTTCTCCTCTCTTGGTAGCCGCTAATTTGAATGAAAAGCCAACAAAGAATCACGTTGCTTTTCTTTGTAAGAGTTAGTTGCAATTGTCCTCCAACTGCCAGGTGAACTGAATGTCTGAGATAGTTCAGTATGGTGATGGCCATCCATAAAATCTTCACAAGTACATCTTAGCATATACAACCTGTCACTCTTTTTTATTTAGTGACCCCCACTTCTTGCTTAATTCTTGTGTAAAATATTTACACAATATGAATTAATATGAATTAATCAAGTTCGAAAGCTTTTGAATTTGTCAGAATAATAATAGCCCTTGGTGTAAAGTGTAGATGCATTTTATAGAAGGCTGACTTCAATTACGAAAAAATTGTAAAAAGCTTTTGTACATTTATATTGTATGTGTATATTGCACACTCTTGTTATTGTATGTGCATATATTAGACTTATAAAAGGTTGCTCATGCTGAAAGATGACTTAATCAGATCAATTCAGAATGAGATATACACATTGATGATGTCATCAGTTCAAAAAAGTAGTTTTTATAGATGCAAGGTAAAGCTGACACAAACAGATCAATGTTTTTTTTTTTCCTTTCTACTCCAAACTTTCACCAAGTGAACTAGTAGTTGTGTAATAAAGTGATACTGTGGAATTCATGGCGAGTCCCAGCTTTGTAACCTGGCTGCTTTACTGCAGTCATTGGTAGCCAGGATCGTTCATGGCTAGCTGCAAAAGGTGCTGTGTGTGTTGCATTATCAGAACTTGTTCTAACCAGCCAGCAGTCCTTAATCTGTGTCACACTGTGTGCTCTGTTCTCCCAGTTCTCT
The DNA here is from genome assembly GCF_023343835.1 of Lagopus muta. NCBI lineage: Eukaryota > Metazoa > Chordata > Aves > Galliformes > Phasianidae > Lagopus > Lagopus muta. Next base: position 41,868,520 of record NC_064434.1, read on the forward strand.
CTGTTGGTGCATGTCAGAGTGCTTAATTGTACATAACTTGTGTACTGCAGGATATGGTGTTAGGCAGAGTGCTGCTGTACCAGCACATTGGTTTTACCTTACTCTCTTAGACCAGGCAACAGCAAAAGCAGCAATGTAATGACATTGCATTTTGCCTGTGTAAGGTCAGTTGAGAGTTTCCACAAACCTGCAAACGTTTTGTGAACTCCAGATTATAGTTTATACTGTATGTGAAAAAGTCTATGAAATACAAAGTGCTATTAGTCTGGGAATTACTCATGATGCTGTATACACAGTAATCACTGTAGTGGAAACATCCATCTGCTATAATGAGATGTGTTGGGAAGGGGATACTGCCATGTTTCCTTTCAGTGGTAGCAGGTGGTAAATTTGCTTAAGCTTGCATATTTTGTTACCCTGTAGAGGACTGCAGTTTGTGGCATATAAATCCATTTTCAATTAACTTGGAATTGTTTTTTTTCTTTTTTAAAACAGATTCTCACTTAGTTAAAAAAAAAGATTCCACAAGGACTGGTTTATGTATAAAGACTTAAATCTGTTTCCAAAAAAAAAAAAAAAAAAAACAAACAAAAACACAACACTTTTACTAAAGAATAGCTCAGATTTGTTTACAAAATGCTTGTTTCCTTGAAGAATCTAGCTGTGACCTCTGCAATGGGTCGTGTACATCAGTAATGTAAAAACTAAATGTGGTGTTGAGGAGCAGAATCAGGATGGAAGTGATGGTGTTAAGAACTAGAAATGAGGTAAATGAGGTCACAGGATAAGACATCTGTGGGGTTGTGGCTGACAGGATTGAAGAATAGGGGTGAGCAGTGCTCAGCTCTTCATGGCAGGTAGTGGAGGCAAGGCTGGCATGCAGGGAGCAAGGGTCTGGTTCTCCTGGATGCGTATGGAATGTTGGAAGACAGAGGCTGCATGGTGTGTGTGCTGCTTCTGTGTGGGATGTGGGTGTCTCCAAGGACAGCTCTACGACTTTCCTTTCATGGCCTTCCAGACAGGTTGTTCTGGTGCTGCTGCCAAATACACATGAGGGCTGAAACTGCTGGCATGACCCGGCAGCGTGACTGGGAGGACTCTCCTGAGGATGCTGTAATATATACAGCCCTGGAGACCTGTTGGCAGAGTCTGCCAGTAATTTAATTTTGCCTGTGCTGCAGGCTCTGTCTGCGGTGGAGGAGAGCCTCTGTGAAAGAGCTGCAGGCCTGCAGCCTGTCCAGGTAGACATTCCCCTGCAGCTAGATGGCTGTGTGCCCCTCAGAAGACGGGCAAGCTGTGGAGGTAGCCCTGGCCCTAACTTCAGGCCATGCCCTTTCTCAGGTATGAATCAGACTTCTTCAGAATTGGACAGTAACTTTTTTGTCAGTAACTTCATACATGATGGAGCTCTTAAGTGTGCATTAAAAGTGTACATTTCGGTTATTGTCAGTGGAACCATTGAGCATCCTAAGATTACTTTTTCCTTTGTGTATGCTTGTAAATTATTTATGCTTAATTATCAAAATTATAACCACTGCAGCAGCCTTTGTCAATTATTACACAGCCGTATCTTGGGATTCTTTCTCTTCACGTGCTTAGATCCTCTGGAAATACAAAGTTTATTTTAAATAAAGTTGAACCCAGGCTTGCCAAAGCTATCTCCAGTGATTTCCCCCAAACTCATCAGTTGTTGCTGCTTATTTGTCCCCACTGTGCAGCATATGCTGAAGAAATACTGGTCTCCCAAATCACAGGGGGTAGAGAAGAGATGACACCTTGCAATAGCAGCTCAGCACCTGATTCATCTGTCTGCAGGCCTGTGAACAGCTCGGCATGAAACATGTAGTACTCCTCGCTTTAAGTCTTCCCTGCAGCACAGAAGTGGCCGTTCTCAGGTATCCTGGTGATGGATTGCATTGGGAGCACAAAACCCAAAGACAGCTAGGTTTGGCCCAGCAAAAATGCTGGAGGTGCTAACAGGCACTGGGTGCTATTCTGGACAAGGCTTGTGCTATTCAAGCTGTACGACCATCAGCAAAAAGTGTGTATAAGATCCAATTGTGCATCAATTCACTGCAGGAACAATGTGCTGTGTTGTTAGAAGAGCTGCACCTTTTGTTTTTCCTGATCAGAGAAAGAAAACAGAGTGGGAAACACAAATCCTACCTATTTTAGATGCTTTAATGCCACCTGACCGTTAACTCATCCATTAAACTGTAGTGTGAGGTGGGGAGGTTAGGAGAAGTGAAGCTTTCCTAAGCACACTGTTTATTTAAGATTGAAAGGGAAGTTTGCAGCTGACCAGGAGTGCTTCAGACATCCCATCTGCCTAGATGAGTGCCTTTCAGTACTGCAGTGACCAGGTTTAATTCATTGCTAACTTATAGTTTGGAGGTTGCGTATGAACAAGCAGTACATGTGTGATGGTTCTCAGCTCCCTTCCTTCCTTTAGCAGTCGCTCCTCAAAACTTGCAAAATCTGAGCAGCAGGCTTTTAGGAGTGCACTGTATCATGCTATCACAGCTCTTCCTTCCCTACCGGCTTCCTCTAAGCAATCTGTTTATTTTTTTCTGCCTCTGTTGCATTAATTTGAAGTGCTGTGAATGATTTGAAAACAATAGGAGATGCATATTAAAAAGTTTCCAGTTGTAGTGTTCTAGTATTTCACATCAATGCTAATAGTTTAAGTGTGGTATGGTTTCAGGCTTCAATTTATTAAAATGGTAACCAGTCTTAAATAGGATAGAGCTGATTAAAAATAAATTCACACACTGTAGCAGAAATTATATTCCTATCCTCTACTTTTTTTCTATGCATCAGTGATAGAGTATTTCTTTGTAATGTAGAGAGGAGTTCATGTTTCAGGTTTCTTGGTGACCATTCTTCAAAGGAAATTTTTTCACCGAGTGTAACAGTAGGATTATATAAATGGGGTCTTAAAGCTAGTAGTACTGCAATGCTGAAAAGTGTTCTGAAGTATCAGTAACATATACTCTGTGAAGCCCAGTATGTAACCCACTAAATGTGTTTCTAGGCTTCCAAAAAGGGATAGTGAATATTCCCCAATGTTTCCAAACATACTTATTTTCCTACTGTTTACTAGGAATGAGTGAATTTTCAACATGTACTCGTAACTACTGAACAGCTCTGAAAGTATTTTATTAAATGTTTATTTGCTAAGTTGAAAATGCAAACCAGTTTTAATGCAAATCTCTCAATTATCCCATTACCACAAGAAGTGAAATGGGTATTCAAGTCCTGAAATTTTAATGGCCCCCTTATTCAAGATGTCTTTAGGTTTTCTTGCTGTCATCATTATTAGAAGAGAGATATCAGCTGAACTAATTCATGCTACAAGACTTCACAGGAAAAAAAAGTCTGCATCTATTTTTTCTAACTTATATGTGTGTGATACTAACTGTGAGGGTAAGAGGCAGGGCCAAAGTATGGAAATGCAAACTGCTGCCTCTGAAGGAAACAAAGCAGCAAGGAAGCTTAATGTGCTGAAATCAAGGGAGGTGTATCCATCTCCCTTCTATACTGAGGTGACAAATATCACAGGCTTTGTAACAGCTATCACCTGGGGATATTAACTTAAGGTTCAAGAGAGCTCATGAAAGAAAGGCTTGAAAACTGCAGGCAGCAGCAGCGCAGCCAGTCCGATCTCAAAATGTGTCCTACAGCCTTGCATCCTATTAATAGAAAGACTGGGAAAAATGGCTGAAATGCAGTGTGTTTACTGGTTGTAAATTGTACCTTAGCTTTATTGTTTTACCTTACCTAGCAGTTGTGTTTTGTCAACTGGGTGGTTTTCTTTTTCTCAACCAATGGAAGTGTGCTAAAAGTAATCTGTTTGGCTTTCAAAAATAATTTGTTGTAGTGTATAACAGAAAATTACCAAGTAAAATAAGCTTCATTACCATGTGAACTCCAAAATGGGCAAAAACGAGTTTGCCGAATGCAAAGCTTTATTTCTGCTGACACTTTTCTCGTTCCTCTGTGAGTTACAATTTGGAATTAGAAATATTTTTAATTTCATCATTATTAAACTGCTGTATCTTATGCATTGAACCCCACTGAGCCACTTGGTAACATTTAGGAAAATGTTATGGCCTTTAAGGACAATCTTAGCAAAGAAATCTTCAAAATTATTTTTCTTAGTTGCACCTTTTAAAAGAGACAGGATTTAAGTTTGGCCTTCTTCTTGTGGGGAGAAGGTAGGGGTTACTGTATTTTGCCTTTCCCCCTGACTTGTCTGTCCTGGAGTTCCTCAATTCGTTGTTCTCCCTCACTGGCTGCAAGCTGTGGTTGCCCCAAAGCTTTTGTGTTGCATTACAGGCTCCCCCAGAAGGCGTTTGGCTGGCATTTCTCCTGCTTTTGGGGAAGTGTCTGTAGGAAAGGAGAAGCTGATCTTCCTGACCGTGTCCGGAGCAGCTGGGGGAAAGAAATCATCAGGTCACAGGTTGCCTTCCTTAGTTCATGCTGCAGCAGGCTTTGTTCGTGCTGTTGGGCTTCAGGTCCCTCCTGGCTGCTGTTGCCAAAGGCGCACAGGCCAGCTGGGAACAGCAACAGTATAACAGATATCCATGAGTTGTGTGCCTTCTTCACCCTATGAGGCACTGACCTGTGGATTTGGTGAGGGGATTTCCTTCCTCAAACTGCCAGAGTAGTGCGAAAGCAAGTAAGTTCAAAGAGGTTAGAGAATTTTCTCCATAGTATTGACTGTGGCTTCTCAGCCCCTTTAATAATCCGGTCAACCCTGATGCTGTAAAAGCTTCTGTGTAGTTTCTGTGACAACAGATAAGTGTTTGCAGCATCCCTCTAATATCAGTTATGACTTCATATACTAGACTTTGATATAGCAGTCTTCTTGAGCTGCTATATCAAAGTCCACCTCCAGAAGAAAACAAACTACTTTAGCACTGCTACTCAGTGCTGCAATTCAGACATTCCTGGCTACAGTCTGCTGTTCATATGGTGTGGCTTGCTTTTCTCCAAAGGTAGGCCCATTGGAGAGGAAGGGCTTTGCACTTCTCTCATCCCGTTCCCATCAGCACGCACCACACCTGCAGTAAACAGGGAGAAAGTCATCCCCCCTCCCATTCACTGATCATGTTCCAGCAGTGCCAATGAAACCTGCTAGAAGGCCAGGTGTAGTCATTTGTGAGCTATCTTTACTCGGAACTCTTCCTATTTTAATTCTTCTCTCAAAGAGATCAAGACAGGGAAATTTGACCACGTTTTCAGAAGGTGATGAGTAACAAAAATTACGCAAGCACAGTTTGCCTGGATTGGGTAGGAAAGAAATTACATTGTGACTGTTGAAGAAGTCAGTGATGATTACTGGGGTGATTATGGTCTGCTGGAGCAAGATCTAAGGCTGCATGGAAGGAAGAAGCTGAGAATTTTCAAAGAGTATACAGGGAAGTGAGCCCAAGGTAATGTATGATATGCTTCATTAGGACACAGGACTTGGTTCTACTCAAGGACTGATAGATCAGGATTTTAAGGAGGGCAGGGGGAGAGTGGGGGAGTAGAAGGGACCTGCTGCTGCTGCTAACAGCCATTAAAAAATACAAAGCCAGCTGCTCTCAGAGCAGAGCTTGATCCTTTCAGTGCCTTTAGCAGCGCAGTATATATTCAGAGGAGGGGAATTCATGAGGCCCTATGGACCTACACCATGGCATTACACAAAAATGCAAGCCTGAACAATGGGTGGCCTCAGAGGTTCCATCTGGCCTGCCATTAACAAGGTTAAAGTAAAGTGGGCTGCTGTGTCTGTGCTGCACACAATTTACACTTCAGATGTTTTAACTTCGGAGCCGGACTGGAGGGAGTGCAGTTCTGACTGCACATGGCAAGGGGCTTGTCACATGTCTGGCAGACGTATTTGGCATTGATGCTCTTTCACGGATACAGCAATGTTATTTGGATAATTTGTAAGTACCCTTTTCAAAGTGAAGGCCAGCTCTTTTGACTAAGTCATTAAAGATCTATATATTCAGTCAACAAATGGGAATTGCAGTCGAGTCTTATTTTCTCAGGATATTTTAAGAACATAATATTAGCTAGCAGCATAGAGGAAATGTTGCAACTGGTATTTCTAGCACAACAGCGTGGAAACTGCAATCCACTTTTCAGCTAAAAGGGATACTGATACATACATAGAAATGTATTCTATTGTAAAGCATTGAATTTTTGGAACTACCAAAATACTTATCTGGTAGTGTTAAACATGGTAAATAGTTTGTTTTCAAATTGGGATATTTGCACTTTAATAGGTTTTAATAATGCTGATCATAACTGTAAGCACTAGTAAATTTAATAAATAATCAGTTAAAAAAAAACAAATACACTACCCCATTATAGTACTGCAATTCTGAAAATATATTTTAGTCACAGTCTTGTACTTTTCAAGACAGCACACAGGTAGACATCTTTCCAGTGCTGTAGAAAAAGCAGAGATTATGGCTGCTGTGGGCAGGTATCCTTTACATTTTATTCTTGATTCATTTTTTTCGTCCAAATTGCATTGAGTTGCCTTAAAACAATATAGAACCCCTAGACTGCCTTCATACGTGTGTGTTTGATTTTTTAAAAATCCTATAATTGACCAATGAAAAAACAGTTTATAAGTTATTACACCTGAAATATTTTAATATATTGCAGTGGTTATTGTTCTGTTGATATCAGATAATAGTGACATTTTTACTTCTATTTTGTGTTAGCTTTATTCATGAAGTAAATGATACTTTTGTAGAGAGGTAGTGCTATATCAAGAAGTATGGACATGGCTGAGAGAATATAGTTGTAGCTGATTTTTGGATAATTTCTGTGCTGACCACTAGGAAATCCCAGGTACCAGATGCTGTTTCATGCTGCAGTTTCTCTGGCAGCAGTACGTGAGGGGATGATGGGAATCTCAGTGCTGGTCTGTTCCTCTCCATCTCCTGCCTGGGTTTATCACACCCATGGTCATGCCAGTGCAATGGCTTTTTGCCTCAGAGCTGGAGGTGTGAGGTGAACCAAACTGAATGAATACTGCAAAAATGAAAAGCAAGTAGGTGAATTATCTGAAAACTTCTGCTGTGAATGAAATGCAGAGCAGCTGAGCTGGACTCCTGGTAACTGCTTACAGTGCTAGATGGCTTGCAGTGCTCAACCATGACCTTTGGCAGATCCCTGCACCCTGCTGGTGTGGCATGCTGCTGCTGGTTTGTTTCACTGCACGGAGTGTGAAACCAGAAGGGCACCACAGGAGCAGTCACTGATGCTGCCAAGACAGCAGTGGTGGCACCTGGGCTGTGTAAAGCAGTGCATGAATTGGGAGGAAAGCTACACAAATTAGTTTGTAGAAGGCATTCTGATTCAGGCTTTTAGCCATGATGGAAGCATGTGCCTTCCTTATCTGATTCTTCTTTAGTGCTTCCTGCCAGACTGAAAAAGATGTGTGAAGAGTTTTTTCTGCACTTACTCAGTTTATTTCAACAACCCTCCTTTTCCATTTAATTTTTGAGTTGCAGACATAAGAGGAATGGCTTTTCACAACTTGCTTATGACTACTCATCCTGGTGGTTGGACAGCAGTAGGAGGGCTGTAACATGGAAGACAGCTTCCAAATCAGATATATATTATCTAGGATGTGCTTGAGTTTTGTTCTACCTCAGTGAATTCCAATTGATTTGTGACCTGTTCACCATAAGGCACTGTACTGTTGTACAATGATTATTTTCTTAGTTTACCATACGTAATCCAGAGGGGCACACTCATATCCTCAAAGCTATGAGGAACCTGATTGCCCGAGAGGTCCATGAGTTTCAGACATTTGAATACCTGTAAAAATTTGATTTTACCTGACCCCTAATCCTTTGGAAATCTATTATCAGCATCTCTTTTTCAGATCTAGTTCCCAAAAGGTTCCTTCTGTATTTTCTCTCGCTGATGTCATTTACTTAAATCTCCATCACCAGTTTCAAAGCCTGATAAGACTTCCCCTGTAGGAAGTATAGGGACTGTGCTTGAGGTTGAGAGCCATGGGTGAGAGCTGCAGTTTACCTTCAGTCTGGAGTTAGTTGGTATCAAGTATTTATTTACAGGTTTGTTGGATATTTAGAAGTTCTGTAAGGAGCAAAGTCAAAGGGATCTGTCTTGACTTAGGAGCATGGCTTTCTGGCCTTTCAGTTTTTCAAGAGGGAGGCTGGTTTAGTAAACAGGTTGTTCCTGGAAGTATCCAGGAATACTGTGAGAAACATCAGGTTATTAAAGATCTGGGCCCTTAGTCTTAGAAGGCTAAAGCTGCATAGGTATTATAATTTTTGATCACACAGGAGGCATTGGGTTCCTAGGTGCAACATTTGAGTGCTGCCTGGAGCCTCAAAGAAAACTGATGTATGTGCTGTCTAGATATACTGTGCCTTGTATCAGGTGGGCTTTCTACAGGACAACTGGAAAATCAGTGCGCTGATAGCAGAATCCACAATATTGTCAGGTTGGTTCCTGAGTCTTGGTTTGTATGACCCAGAACATTTTAACCTATACAAAAGTCACCACATATCTAGAAGAGTTCACGCTGTGTGTGTCTGAATGCAAGGTCCTTTCTGTCTGGAGGCTGTTGTTCTCTACAGATGGTGGCCTTTTGAAGAAGGATTAGTAGTAGATCCTTCTTGTGAGATAAGAAACAAGGGTTGCTCTTCTCCACTGTCTCAGGGGAGCAGATATTGCTTACCAGATCCAGCAGGAGGCCACCATGTGGAGGAAGCACCAGCACAAGATGCAAGGATACTGAAACTGAGGAAAGGCAGGCAGGGATGAAGGATCTGGATCTGGGCTATGCAGGCTAATGAGTGCAGTTGTAAAGCATACAGCAACTCGTAAGACTGCTGTTGGGATTTTTTTAATGATACAAAAATAGATATCCAGTATTGGCATCTGAGTTAATTAGTTGTTGCAGGGAGCTGGTTTGTGGCCCCCCCTGTGCTAAGGAGTGACTGAGGAAGGGCTGGCAAAATCTAGAGAGGCTGACGTGGGGCTGCAGCCCTGCTCCAGTCTGGACTGTCTGTGATTTGCCTTCTCCTCCAGCTAGCAACGAATATTTATCCAGAGTGGCAAAAAATAGGTCTAGTTCTTTGTTCAGCTGCAGTATATTTGGATCTTATGGAAGGATACTTGCAGTTTTTCCTGTGGAAGGTACTTAACCACAGGAAGAAACTAGCTATTAGCTACTGTTTCCAGTAAGGGTTAGTATGGATTCCTGTGAATTTTGACATTACACATTCCAATCATAGCCGCTGCAGTATGTTCTTGTCAACTTTCTGTGTCTTCTAACTTGCCCTCAGAACCCCAGATTGAAGGAGGGCAGACAGGCTGACAGCATAACTGAGTAATCGTCTATTTTGCTAGAAGTCAGGATTTACACTCCTAAATGGAAGAAATGTGAACTGTCCCCCCCCCAGAAATTCAGTATCTTGCTGACCTGTGCATACTTTGCGTAAATGAATGCAGAAAAATATTTATATGCCTTCTTTGGTCCCCCACCAAAAGTCAGATTGATCATGAGCAACTTCTGGGCTTGCATTAAAAATATGTTGGCCTTTCTGCCTCTGCGTGCTTCCAGTCTTAACGTTTCAATTTTCCTGCCCTGCACAGTGAATGCTGCTGGATAACTAAAAAGCCGTTTGGTTTAAAGTACAGATGAAATGTTAAGGCACAGACACAGTAGTGGTGTTAATCACTCTTCTGCTTTGTGACTGCTTTCTACATTGTAAATTCAGGGCTTCTGTAATTGAAGTTGTGACTCGGGTATGAATTGCTGATCAGAACTACAGATAGCTGGTTATGCTGTGCTTGGCAAGCATATCCATCTCGTCTTTCTTACTGTTTTTCTTTGGCTAGTGCATGTGGTGTCCGAGTAGTAATCTGCCATCTGCACTGATCATAACTAGGTGTTCATATCTGAATTGTTCTTTATTTTCAAACGTTCTCTTTAAGTCTAGGGTTCCAATTTTATATAAATCTCTTGAATAAGATTTCATTGGTCATGGCAGGAAAACTGATGCTCAGCCTGTAAACGTCCTTCTTTTGAAACAGTTAACTCATTCTTTCTTAGCTTGGATGGCTGAGTATGAATGGCCAGAAGAATCGAATATGTCACTCCTCTACCTTGGCCATAGTTCTTTGGCTTTGCTATTCTAAATATTTTGTTGCGTTATACTTTCAGGTGTGACATCAGCTAGCACAGACAGATTCACAGGTGAAACTGAGGTGCTTCCTGCTCATGCAGTACGTGAGGGAAGAGCCTGCACTGCTGTAGTGTGACTTTTAAGTACTCATACACAGTGAGAAATTCTCTTCTCAGTTACACTATTAAATTTAGCCAAGAACAAGCTCCCTGAAGTTAGCAAAACTGCTCTGCGTTTACATTTGTGTGACTGACAGCAGAATTAAAACCATTAAGATCGTCTGTTTCTGGATGATGCAGTCTTTTATTTATTTATTCATTTATTTATTTTTAAGTTTTCTTCATCTCATTGTTAGCGTTTTACTGAAGTGAACCACATAACACTAATCATGACCCAGAGGGATAAAGTGATATGGTTTACCAGGTATTGCAAAATGCTTTCATTAATGGTTGATTATTTATAACAGTACACAGAATTAACAGACTTCAGAGGAAGAAATACTGAGCTCAAACTCATGCCATCCCGAGACTAAATCAAGAAAAATGAAACACCAAATTTTGAATTAGCAGTGTTGTTTTTATTGTGCATAAATGCGTGTTTTGTTGGTGATTGTTTTTTAAAACAAATAATTATACAGAGAATTAGCAACCAAGATTGTTGTAAAATAGATTGGAATAGAAAAACACTGAATTAATTTACTTGTAATTCTCAATACCTGCCTCAGGTAGGAATTAAAAGCTTTAACATTTGAGTCTTAATCCTTTTGCTGCCGAAATCCTCTTTTCACGCTTTGCTGTTGCCTCTGCATTTTGATATGAAAAGCTTCAAGTTAAAATCTTAAGATGGTGTAAATCTCTTTAAAATGTTACACAAAATGCTGAGTTCAACTTCTCTTTAGTAATGTCAATATATGGAGCTTGTCCATGTTAGGTGTGTTAGGTGCAAGTTTGGAAAAGTAAACTAGGAACTGACTACTTTCTTCCTCAGTCAGTAGATCACTGTGATGCAGATTTCTCTTGGCACTAAAATGTGGCAATAGAGCTACTGAATAATCTAATTCTCCCTGCAGGTATTGAACATAGGAACTTGCAGCACAGTTTCATGGAAAACCATCCACCATGTTTGTTGGCCTTTTGCTGGAAAGGGAAGCCCTGCATGTATTTCATGTGACATGAGTTATTCTATCAATTCCATGAGCTCTGGAATGAACCCCAAAGGGATAACTGACTTGGCCTCATAACAACAAATGTGGTGGTAACTGTCCTTTATTTCTGAAGAATGAAGATGTGAGGTGCTGGTCACATTCTGCAGTCCTTAACACTTGTGAAGCCTATGCTCATGCAAGTCATTTGATCCATGATAGGACAGCTTTTTTGAGAATCTACTTCAAGATTGGGATTTCAGTCAGTGCCTACTTTTGTTGTCTGATACTCCTGAAACTTTGTGTGTGATACTGTTATAAGAGATATTTGAAGTTACGTGACCCTCAGACTGGTTATGAAACTTGTATTTGCTGTTAATGACAGAATAAGGAACGAGGGGGAAATGGCAGTTTTTTACTACCAGTTCCCAGTAACGTAATGGGCTTTTATCAGGACTGTGCACTTAGCTGTTGTGTGGATGTGGAGGCGCTGCCGCTGGATCTGTGCTGTGTGGATCTGAGGCAGATCAGGGTAGGCATGCTGCGTAGCTCAGGAGCAGCACATCTCTGACCCAGGCAGAGCAGAGCCTGTGCACCATTACCTGTGTTACTGAGCCACGGTTCAGTACTGCAGGCACTGAGAAGCAGCTTCACACCAGTCCAGGTCTGCCCAGTGCTGCGAATGGGTAATGCTGGCAAATACATGTCTCAAGTCTGGGCACACACTGCAGGGTACCTGTGGTAAATCTTTATGGCAGCCTTTCCACCAACATGAACTATGGAAAATAACTATTATTTTTAAAAGTACTGCGTAGATAATTGCTTTGATGGAAAATCCTTTTTTTCTTATTCCCACAGAAGTGAAGGCTTACAAATATTCAAAATATCTGGGTGTGTGGTTTCGTGATGCAAAAAGATTAACAGTAGGCTTATTTGAAAAAACAGCATAGCAGCTCGTGTTGGAAATGCGTGATATATGAGTGTTTAAACCATTAAACCATTACTGATCTTAAATCTGCTCTATCTGGATGGGTTGGAGCTGTTGAAATACACACAGCCTTTCCACACGGTATTGATACTTCTGGATCAAAACCCTCTCTGGTGTTATGCAGAAAAAAAAGACCTCATTTTGTAAGTTGGTATTTCAGGAGTTCCTAACTGTCAGTGTAAAGAAAACCCTTTTATTGTAAGGAATGAAAAGAACATCCAAAGCATTCCTCCTTGAGGATGCATTTCATAAGGATTTTTTATGTGATTTATGCAAAAAATAATTTTCCTTCATGTCTCTGAAGAGGGCTGAGTGGATAGCACAGATAAGGTTTCATGGAAAGCAAGCAAGAAAGGAAACGATATTGTGGAGGTTGTTTTTTAAGAGCTGGTGTCTGTGTAGTTCTTTGTGCTTTGTGAGCCACCTTCCATTTCATTGTTCTTCTTGTTTTTTTGAGGAAAATAAACGCTTAAAAACCATCTTTCAGTAAAATTGTATTAGCAGATTATAAACAAATTTCTTTGCTCTCAGTGAAGCTGACCAGTGCCCCAAAAGGCCTGGTTTATCTGACAAATCCACTGCGTTTTTGTCAGCGTCTTTGTTGGGGGGGTGAGGGGGATGGGAAGCCCACACAACAAAAGACCACAACCTATTGATATGGCTTCTAGATGCGGGGGGAAAATAGATTGATTTAGAGCTAAGCACGGAAAACTATTCGATCTGATGAGTTTACGATTGAGCATTTTTGTTTATTTATTTGTAATGATAGTATGCACTGTCAATATTCTACCCTGTGTTATTGGAAGCTTCGCAGAAGGTGAGTTTGTGTCAGCATGCTGGGGCTAGCTGCAAAATGAAAGAAAGCAACCTTAAAAAAAAAATGGAGGGATCTTGTTTTCCTCATTGAAATTGAATGGCTTCAATAACGTGCTGTAGGATTAGCCAGAGGAATAGATAAACACTTTTATTTTATTTCTTCTTTATTTCTTTTGAAGAATCACGTTGGTATTAAAAGGCTGTGGCTTTTAATCTCAAATACATAGAAAGGCATGGTACATTTTCACACTGAGTTTTACTGAAGAGTAGCAGCCTGCAGTTAACTTCCCAGCATGTCACCCCTGCGCTGCCTTTTCTGGGGCAGCATTGTGGGCACAGGGTTAGGACAAATCTAGATGTGGCCCCTGCGTACCACGTTCTGGATTGATACCATACAATTTTGCAGTATGTCTGACAGAAAATAATTACAGTTTTGAGATTCAAATAATTGTTGATCTTTTCTCCTGGATTAAAAAAATGAGATTGTTGGTTTTCTATCTTAGCATCACTCTGCTTTCTGGGTACACCGTAAATGCTCTGATGGAGAAGCTAGATGCTCCTTTCTCTACTGTATTTAACAAGATAATTTTGTGTGGCCTTGAAAGATTAAAAATACAGTTTTTGAATACTAATGCCTCATTAGACCATTCTCAGAGTTACTTGTATTTCCGCTGCATTCAAAAATAGCTTAAGAATTGCGACTTAAAGAACAAAATAGCATAAGAACTGAAAAACCCTTGTTTTTGTTTTGTGAGGAGAAAAAATTACCCTCTGGGCATGAGCAGGCAGCACACAGATGCCCAGGGCATTTTGTGTACATCACACTGACTGCATTTATCTTGAATTAAAGTCACGATCAGTAGCTCCCAGGCTGTTTGAGAACCCCTCTCAGCCCCACAGAGGTTTTTGTGACCCAGTAGTGTCCTTTTGCGCTGCCTGTCCCTAGGTCTGTGGGGCCCTTGGAGAGTAAAACACCTCCATTTTGTCTGAGATGTTTGTTTCTGTTACATCAGTCAGAGCTGAAGCTCCCTTCCCAGCTAAAGAAGGAGGCTGAAGCCATCTGCAGTGGATGCTGTTGGCAAGAATGTCCTTTCTTCAGGTAGTTGCGAAAACAATGAAAAAAAAAGACAGCATATCTAGCCAGGTATGGCTTTAAGCATTCCCTTGTAATTATTTGATCCACTTTCACTGCTTTGCTGGCTTTCAGCACGTTGTGAAAACATCATACTTGCATACGCCATTATGAAACCTAGCTGTTTTTCAAAGCATTTGAACTGCTGGATGAAGCATTGTTTACCATGGTGCTGCTTTTGTTATCTGATAGCATTCCAAAAAATAGAAAGGGGAGCTGGTGTTGGGAATATCACAGTGAATTATTTCAGACATTCTGCACTCTTCCTCCTTACTTCCCTTTGCGAGCTCCATCAGATATGAAAACCACTACCCCCAAAAATAGTCACTAGGGCAACCCTAATGCTTTTCCTCCAACAGAGTGGAGCCACACAAATGATCCTCCTCTTGTTGTATATATTGGATTATCATCCAAATCATATTACGTGAAGCAGAATGAAGAAGCAAGCGGTTGTGCTTACCCTCCTTACTGCTTAGCTCAGCTGAGCTGTTGTTGTGAGAAACGTGTTGGTTTGATGGCTGTGTTGTCATGCTAAAGGTGAGAGGGTTAGAGAGTGCTTGCTTGCTGACTATGAGGGGACTACTGGGACAAGGCAGAACAGCTGAAAACTGTATTTTATTTTGTTTTTGCATTTGGTTGTTGTTTGGAGTACTTGTCGTGAATTTGTGGTCATCGGCTTTTTGGAATTAACACAATAGATTATGCTGGAATCCATAGGCTTTCTGCTTGTTCATTTGTTTCTTTTGTGTGTAGTTCTGTGTAAACACAAATCCATAGCAAAGGAGAGTTTAGAAGTGTGTTTAATCTTGTGATATGTTCTTTCTTTATTAGTAGAAATTAATGCTACTGGTTTTTGGAGAGTACTGAAATACAGTGCTAGATAAGTTCCTCAAGATATTCCTTCATTAAAATCTTCATCCTTTTTGTATCATTGACAAGTCCTGATCCCCCCTTCCTGCCCCTGCTGTAGTGAAGGAAGGATTCCCATTCAGGAGAATTGCCATCTCTCTATTTACATTGTTGCATTATGTTGAGCCTAAAGCTAGCAGTAAATCGTGAGAGGAGATTCCTTTTTTAGGAATCTTTCTTGCTGTTGCCTTTTTGTAAGGGTTGTTCCTACTCTAGAGGCACTTCTAAGGGCTTCTTGTGGTTTATTCATCTCATGATGCAATGAGCACAGACAGCTTTACTTTGTGTCTAACTTAAATTATTTCCATGGTGTTTCTGAAGAAGTATTTACTGCAGTTGCACTTAGGTAGAGTTTTTGAAAACACAGTTGAGTGAGAGCGTGCTGATTTTCTTAGCAGGAGCCAGCTTGCGTGTTGTCCTATGTATTTGTAGAGATAGCACTGTGGATACATAAATCTGTGTGCAAGTATCTACATTATCAGTTTTCATTATGTTGTAATGTAGGTTTATACGGCACAGACAAGCCAAGAGCTGAAGCATTTTGGACAAAGGGTTAATACCATACCTTAATGTGCATGGATGCTGCCACGTGGTGTCATTTGTGAGCTCCCGAGATGGCTGCCCATTTCCTTTGGGTGTAAATCCCTTGAGAGGGAAGGCTTCTGAGTGTGGGGTGTGATCTCTTCTCTTGGTAGGAGTGATTGACAAGGAATGAATACATAGTTAAAAGAAGGGAGTGAATACCACCCCCCTGTTTAAGTCCAGGCACAGCCAGGCTGGCACATACGTATTCTAATGCGACACTATAGCCAGATGCTTGGGTTGGTTAGTCACAAAAAGCATTCCTGAAAAGGCAAATCATAGTTTAATTACAGCGGCTGCAGACAGTATTTTATTTTACAGTGACATTTTACAAGGGATTTGAATAAAAGCAGAGAATATTTTGCAAGTAAGATGTATTGATAAAAATATATGCAAAAGGTGACTGAGGCCTCTTGAGTGGAAACGGGGGCCCTGACAGCAGGTTCTTGGTCAATTGGTGAGGTGAAATGGTTCACTGAATTGGATAACACAGCGCATACCATAGTGACTGATTAAATTGATTTGTCCACGGCTACCACCTCCTCTGCTACTGAAGCCCTTTAACCTATTTTCAAACTTTTTTTGATGATCCTAAATAAATGTGATGTTACAGAAGGAAGCCAACACAAATGCATTTGCAGCTATAAAATTCTGTGTTTCATAATCAAGGTAAAATGCACTTTTTCCTGAAGGCACGCTCATGAGTGATGTTGTATTATGCTGTACTTAGATTTAAAAAAAACCTAGGAATTAGTTCACTGCTAGAAGCAAACTCACAGGACATTAATAAATACCATTCTTTAATATAACCTTCATTATAATAAATACCACATTTGTGAAGTCCTAGCTGTATTTACTGGGGGGAGAGAAAGTAAAACATTTAAGAGGTTTTGTTGTTGCTGTTCTTGTAGGGGTCTTGTTGCTGTTCCTATGTTTTTCCAATTGCAAGTTTTACTGTCTTATCATTTTAACCAGAGGATGTTTAGTAAACCTGTCAGGGAAATATAGTTGAATGCCTGTTAAGACTGAATGCTGCTGTTAAGCAAGGCCATTAATTTAAAAATACCTACAATGATTTGGAAAAAAAGCACTTGGTTAATACTGTTTATTAACTTAAAACTTTTTATACTACAAGGAAAAAGGCTTAATGTTTCTGTCTTAAACTAGGATGTTCATATTTTACAATATGTTTAGTATTTTTTTGCTAGGAAGATGTGTACGAAATGACAGTGGGGCATCTACGTATTCTCTCCTTGGCTGAAGGGAAGCTTTACACTTCATTTACTCATGAGTTATTCCATACTATGTACAGGCAGACTAATGCTGGCATAGCCTTCAAATTTCTCTGAAAATCACGTAATTCTGTACGCTGATGGTGAGGAAGTAGAACCATTTCACCTAAAATTTTCTGTTAGTCTCTTGAAATAAAGATAGGGTTAGCATCTTGCTAGTAAGGAAAAAGAAATATAAATAGAGAGGCTCTTGGGACTGTTTCTTTAGAGCGGTTCTGTGAACTTCAACAGCCATTTTGTAGCCTTTTTATCAATTACCCAGTTTTTACCAGTAACGTTTTTATGTAGACAACATATATTCTGTGAGACACCAGCTATACATACAGCTTTGCATGGGCAAAACTTCTTGGGTTTATGTAGACTAACAGTGATTACTGAATGCAAGCTCAGAACAGTGCCATGGTACTGCCCAGGAATCTGAACGTTTTGATGTGGGCTTGAGCAAAAGCACGTTGCATGATTATATATATACCTGCATTTGCTTGTACATAGAGTCTTCTTGAATTCTTCATGCTTGTACCAAGCATGAGTATTTGTGCTATTTTCTTTTTAATTGATTCTTGCAATTAAGGGAAAGAAAAAAAAAATCATTATTGGGTTAGTTCTCTTCAGCAGAATGCTAAGATGATAGTTGATTTAATCCATATGCATTCGGTGCAAGTATTTGTAATACAAAAAAAAAGGAGAACCATAGAAAAATAGTCAAAGTAAGAAGTCCAGTGGTGGACATGACCAGCATAATTTCATCAGGTAATTATTTCCCTGTATCAGGTGTCAGATTAATATAACTCAAGGGTTCACATTCCTGGTGCATGTTATAAAGAGGGAGTAAAGAGCAAAGAACTGTTGGAGATTTCTTGATAATAAGATTAATAGAAGTGTTTACATTTGGGCCATTTTAAAGACTTGCTGTTGCCCCTGCAGCTTGGAAGAGGTGCTCTGCCGTGTGTCTGCCTCTGGCAGCTGTTCTTTTGAAGATGACACCCCAGGTCACCACCACTTGCAATGCGGTTTGGGAATTCCAAGAGAAAACAAACAAACCCTGTTTTATGACTCTTGCTAGGGCTCTATTTATTTTGTTTTGAATTTAAACCATAAAAGCCATTACCAACCCTCTGAAACATAAGCATCGTAAAAGCTTGGCTGCAACCCTCCCCTTGGTGTGCCTTAACTGAGGCAGGGTTTCGGACGTGATCTCGTATGAGGCTGAAGAGTTTTGGGGCACAGAGTATCAGAGAAAAGGCAGCACATTCTAGGAGACATGGCATAGTTTGAGGCAGCTCCTTAGGAAAGGCCAAACGTCTTTTCTCTGTTTGTTTCTCTTTATGGCCATGACCCAGCAACTCGTGAACTGAAACATCACCGTGAGTGAAGAGCTGGGTCCTGGTGGCTGCCCCCTCTCCTCACCCTGCTCCGAAATGTCTGTCTTGTTGGGCATATGAAGTAGTAGCTCACAGGAGTTGAATGTATAAATACTTGGGTAAGCAGAGCTGTTTGCTGCAGAGATGCATGAATATTTGGTGCCCTCTAGTGGGGTCGGAGCTATGTCTGAACCCCAGCATCTCTCCTCTGGGGAGAGCCAGGAAGAAGGGCCGACGCAGGGTTTTTGCTTGTTTATTTGATTTTTGCATTCAGGATTTTAGCGTTGTATTCATGAAATTCTCAGTGTGCAGCAGGGTTTCCTAATGTAGTTGTACATTGCCAGTGGCTTTTTTGACAGCGGGATCCTTGCAGTGTTGTTCTCATGGTGCAGGGGCTCATCTTAACCACCGAGGGCACTGAGGCATCTAAAGGCTTTCATCAAAGTATAATTAGGCCCCTGCTTGTGCTTGCCAACAGATTCAGCCCCTGTCAGCCAGTAGAAAGGTCCCGCAAGTTAGGAGCTACTTAAGGCTGATCTTTTTGTTCAAGGAGTACCAAGGTTTTTCATAGCAAGATACTGACTGATAAGGACTATGGTAACAGAATCCATTTCCCAGTAAGTATTTGGTTTGTTGTTTGTTTTTTTTGTTGTTGTTGTTTTTTACCAGCATGACAAAGGGGTGCATTCCAAGTGTGTTACTTAAAAAGCAAAACTGCTTGTGGCAGTGGGATGTCAGTGCAGATGCTCCTGCTGCTTCACCAGCAGACAGGTTGCCCTCTGAGTTTATGATGCATAAAAAAATCTTGACAATTTCATGCTGCATTTTATAACCAGCTGTCTCTTTTCATTTCTAGATGCTACAACTGTGGTGGCCTCGATCACCATGCTAAAGAATGTAGTCTACCTCCACAGCCAAAGAAGTGCCATTACTGTCAGAGCATCATGCACATGGTGGCTAACTGCCCCCATAAAACTGTTTCACAACAGCCCACTAGTTCTCAGGGAAGACATGAAGCTGAACCCCAGCCTTCCACTTCTGCTTTCCTGAGAGAAGGGGGAGGAACGTATGGCTATTCATCTCCATCGTATTCTCAGGAGGGAAGGTCAGAGATCTCAGAGCGTTCAGGCAGGTCACCACAAGAAGCTTCTTCAAGTAAGTTATCTGCATCACCCGAAGAACCAAGCAGAAAGGGGCCTTCTGTTCAGAAAAGGAAAAAAACTTAAAGCATTTTCCGTAACTTTCCATTTTCTTTATCCTCTTGGGATGTCTACCTCATGCAAGTACAGGGGAAATAATTTCATTATCAGTAGCTGATGTGGAATTTTAACTACTGTTGAGGAACTGTGATTTTTTTTTTCTTTAATAGACAAATCACTCCAAGCAAAATCCATTTGAGCAGGGTGCATTGCATTTTACCTTCTGTATGTGTGTGTGAGTGTGCACGTGCGTGTATGTATACGTATCTATGAGTATATATTTTTTTCATCAGGACACTCTCCAGCTCCCACAGTGTTACTGTGAAGCAATAGACACAGTACCCTTAAATGTTCCTGAACTCATTCCCAGAATCTGTTTTCAAACATGTTCAAAAAACAAATAAGAAAACCCAAGAAACCTCGCAAAATGAAACAAACCAAATCTGAAAAACCACACTCAGAACTAAGATAAAGACTGTTACTTTCTTGTGAACCAAAGGATATGTTCATATTTTAAAGCTGCCATATGGTACTAAAGATACTAAGACATCCCCCAGCCATCAATTTGAGTTACTTTCTTTGTCATCTCCACAGAACATCACTTTCCCCATTCCCACCCCTCCACCCCCATGCCTCAGAAGGGCAGTGTCACAACTAAACATAGCTCTCATTGCCACCGTCCTTTGGTGATGAGGAGTTTAAAGCTCCAGAAAAGACAATGAATGTGTAGTTTCTGTGCTGGTTTCTCAAAATGTTTTGTTAAAGTAATATGAGTGTAACTGTAATTTAGATGATTGTTGTGTAGGGGAGACTGTGTAAGTTGTTAAAGAACAAACCTCTTTGAGTGGTATCGGGATACCATTCTGTTGAACCTTTTGTATTCTGTGAACGTTTAGGGGACCTTGGTGGCAGTAGTAGCAGCAGCAGCAGCAGCAGCAACTTCTCTTGGCCCCAGGTAGTGCCCTGCAATTTGAAGGGGACTTGTCCCTTATTTACTGTTGGGAGAATTGTGTAGGGATTTTTGTTGTTGTTGTCTGTTTTTTTTCTAAAGAAAACGAAATGCAAAACTAATAAGATCCTGAGATAAATAGTTCCTTAAGATAAAAGGTAATTGGGTACTCACAGTTGCTTAGCCAGCCTCTCTTTCTGATGATGCAGCACGTGTACATTAAAGAAGGACAGGTGCCTGCTGTGTACAAGCCTGAGTGAAAAGGCACCTGCAAACTTGCCAGAAGCCATGGACATCACCTGCTTCTTGTGAACGGGGGACTGCTGCTGACCAGCCATGGTCTGGTGTGTGCTGGGACCACACACTTCTGCATTACAGAGGAGGAAGATTGGTGGTCTCAGAGTGAGACTCCCTGGGCTGCAGCCCTTGCTGGGGGTTAATAGAGTTGGAGCCTGTCAAAACTTCAAGTCACTTCCCATTTGTAACTTCTACATTACCAAGTCATACGTACGATAACATACTTTGACAAATCCCATTGCAGATGTAAGTTAATTAGAGAAACGTATGTAATCCTTAGCATTGGCAATAAGCACAGGCTGTTAAAGCTTGAAAGAGTCAGGTAGGTTTAAGCTAAGATAATCAAACAGAAGAAACAGCCCGCATGGGAGGCTGCAGTGAGCCCAAGTCCCAGATGTTGGAACTCCTGCAGCCGGTGGCTCACTGTGTGGCCGCTCCCTTCCCAACTGTCCTGCCGGTTGAGACTTGTACTGCTGCTGCTGCTGCTGCTTCAGTAAACAGGCAGTAAGAAAAAGCCTCAGCAAAGGGCACAATTTCCAGACAATTATTTTGTGTGAATTCCTAGCCAGTGTTTGCGAGAATCTCAATGGTTTGTACTGAAGTTCTCAGTGTGCTAAATGCAAAGCTTACCTTTGACGATATTGAATGTGATATATCTATAGAGAACTTCCTTGCCTTACGTGAGGATAGTAAACCTATTTAAATTATGTAGACAAATCAAAGTGGCATTGCTTAACCTTCTAGCCGGTGTAAAAACCCAGGTTAAACAGCAAAGATGCAAAACTTAGGTCACTTTGAATGTTTAAACCAAAGTTCCTTATAGAAATAGGCAATTGTGGATTTGAGAACTGGTCATTCCCTGTTTATATGTAAGAAGTTCAGAGCTGAGATGAGGAAATATTTTCAATGGGCAGATTTTTATTGGTGCTGTTTGAAATCACTGTGTGCACCGAAGTCAGACTGAACTGCAAAGAGCACATACCAAACCCTATCTTATTGTTGATAGCTTAAGGTTTTATTTTTATATATTAGAATGTTATCACTATTACATAACATACTCAGGACAAAGAACTTTGCTCAGGGAATATACCATGTAATGTTGTTTTTACTTTACAGAATAGTCTACCGACTTACTCAGAACAAACCAGATAGACTTAGCCCTTTTTATCTCTCTATAAGTATTATGTACTGATGTTAGTAACTACCTCTGAGTTGACATAGACCTACATTTCTGATAATCAGATTTCAGCGTTTTGTATTATAAGTTCCTGTGAAGTGAAAAAGTGGCATTCTGTACTGGTTGCTTATGTGAGCATATGTGTCTACATTCACAGGGTCTGAGCTTTCAGAGAAGCTGCACAACCACAGCTCCCACTGGCTTCGAGTTGGAGTTATGGTGCTTAGCTTTTCTAGCAGGGGAGGGGGTGGGGGGAGGGGGAAGAAAACCCACAAAGACATCAAGCCCACTTTGTTTACATAGGCGACAATAAAATTATTGTTCTGTTTACAGCAAAAGGCTACCTCATATTTACTGCATAAACACACCTTTGTGCTGCTCTGGCCTTAAAGGTGGCTGTTGATCTATGGTACATACTTTTTATCTGTACTGAATATGTAACTGATGTTTCACCACTGCATACTTCACGGCAAATACTTGTTTAAGATGAAGCAACCATTTGAAATGATGAGAAGTTTCCAGACATTTCTTTAGAAGTTTTTATTTTTCTGTCTAAAGGATGATGGGCACTGTTCACAAAAAATATCTCCCAAGCAGACAAAAGTATACATGCCTGAGTTAAACATAGCAGAGCAAGCTATGGCAGGTAACTACTTACTTAGCACTGGGCTGCTGTAGGAAAAAAATAAAAAATAAAAAAAATGTAATTACACTCCTTCAATAGGCTGCTCCAAATAAGCAAATAACACTTGACTGGAAGAGGCACAGACTTGAATTTGGGATTCTTCCTTCAAATCTAAGGATGTAATTAATATTCTACAGCATTGGCTCAGCCTTGGTTTCCCCTATTCACCAGCCCGTCCTTGCCAGAATGCCTCACAATAAAACTCATTTCAGTAGAAAGAGCTCAGGTACCAGCTCGGAGAGATGTATATTTCTTCAGACAATACTGGAGATGAGGTTAAACCCGAAACAAAATCTCTCCATCTCCTTCACTCCAAAACACTCAATTTTGATCTAACCATAAGGGACATCGTGAGATACTTTATATTCTCCCCTGGGGAGAGTTAATGGAATCTATTTACAAACTAAAGAAATTAAGCCGTGAAGAACATTTGGAGGAAGAGCCAAATAACTTTTTGCTGTAGCTGCTGGTAAGTCTGGCACTGTAGTACCATCTGCAGTATTTTGCTTTTAGCTAGCTCTCAGGGAGTGCCAAAGAACACATCTGACTCCTACTTTTTCCCTTTGTAGGCCATCTTTTTCAGCCCAGCTCTATTCTGCACCAGTGTTATCCTGGAGTTCCTGCTTAGTCATGCATAGTTTTGTGAATAGAGCCCCATAAAAAGTGTTTATAGATCTTGTAACATTCTTTGTAAGAAGAATTATAAAAGAACATGGGAAATCTCATTGAGTCTTAAATTTAATTTAATTAATTTATCTGTAAGAAATGTTTATCATAAAAATATATATGTATTCCCCTGTGCTAGATATAAAAGTAATTGGGAAGATGCGTACATGTGCAGGTGCACTGATTTTAATTTTCTAGAAGTCTTAATGAGATTTGAGTATTGTTTTAGAAACAAGCAGAGCCTCATTAAATGCATCAATCTGATTTTGCTTAGTTTATCAACAGCCTCTTCTTTAGGATACGTTGGTTGTGTGCGACCCCGTTACAACCGCCGACTGATAGCAAGAGGTTGCTTTATGAACACACCCTTCTTTCCAATGCTAAAACAGAGCTGTAAATTAACAGCTTTGGTAGTGTTTTTGTAAGAATGTTGAAAAGTACCAAGGTATTTGCTACCATTCTATTTGAACCAAATGGAAGAGCAACCAGCTTTACAAAGGATAATGGTTTTGACTACCTCTTGGATTACTAAGTTAAGCAACAACTGGCTGACAACCATCACCAGACTGGCTTAAACTAGTATGCGTTGCTTGTGGTAATAATAACAATAACCATACTAGAGACCAAAGTGAACACTGATTTCTATATGTCTTTAATACTGTGTCTTATCTAGTGTTTTTAAATTATCTTCTGTAGTATAGATTACCTCATTGTCCATTTTGACTTGTATGTTGTTTACAAGGTGAAATAAAGGAAAAAAAATCACTTGCATTCTATGTTTTAAGAAAAAGACAGCGAGTTGACATTTTGAAGATCATTTCACCTGTTTACTGTCTTGAGGGACTAAAGCACTGATTGCCTTTCTACATATCATGTATTTTATATTCTCATTTCATGCCTAATGTCTTTTTTTTTTTTTTTTCCTGTCAGTCATGGATATTGTGAGGTTTAAAAGAATTACTTGATTGAAAATAAAACATATAACGTTGGCATTTACACAAGGCCTTCGAGATTTTCTTTATTTGGATGATTAAAAAAACCACTGCGGTCAGTGTTCACTTAATTTTAGGATATTAACCTGCAGAAAGATAATTTGCTGTATGTGTTGTTTGTGGGGGATTTGTGGAGGGATGGTGGAATGGTGAAATAAATTATTAGTGCATACCTGGCTCACACTACCAGTACTGCAGAAATTGCACCCCAAACCACTTTCAGCTATTGAAATTAAACTGCAAGATTATAGCTTTGGCTTCTTATTCTCTGTGAGAATGCAGCGGTCATTAAAGTTATCAGACATCTGGGTTGTTCTCTAAGATGAAAAACTTTCGGTATTTAAGCCTTATCCTGTCTCTATTATTTCTTTCGTAATCTGCAAGCTCACATGTATCTTTTATATGCTAATTTGAAGTAATTTTAGGTGTTGTTTTTCAGAAATGAAGGGGCTGTCATCTGCCATTACATGGAAATGTCATCTCCAAATTACACGAAGTATCTTAGCGAATTCTATAGCATTAGCTCATCATTTTGCACTAAAAAATGGGAGGACTTCAATACGTCAGCTGCATAGCCATTGTGCATCAGTACAATCTCTACCAGTATGGGAGATTGGCAGCAAAATATTACAATCTCTGAAATACAAAGTAGAAAAGCATCATCTACATTTCCAGTTGCATAACTTTTTATTTTTATTTTTATTTTTTTTTTACCTCTGGATGAGTGAGCTGTGAACATGTGAGCTATGAACATGTTCCCCCTCTACTTGTAGCCTGATATTTCCTTCTTGACTAGTGCAGTACACAAATTTTAGATATAGATTATCAGACGTACCATGCCAAGGAGAAGAAATGCTTTGGTTGAAGCTTCCTGAATAGTCAACAGAGTAACACCAAACTCACAGGCACAGCTTTTTCCATTTGCTTACCTGTTATGTAAGTCTTAGGACATTTGCTTCTGAGACATTGCCAGGCTTTCTGTAACCCTCAGTCCTGAAACAAATCAGCCTTTTTTGAAAGAATTGTGTTTTTTCCAGTGAAGTGTTGGTCCAGGAGCTGTGGGCAAGTCAGTCATTTCAAAAATATTCTTAATTCATGGAAGGCTCCACATCCATCTCCCTCTCTGCACGAGTCTTCTTGTCCCTGATAATAAAAATGTCCCAAATGCTTCACATGCTTAACTCTCCTGTATGCTTACGCAGGAAGAAATTCTGTGGCAGGGGTAAGGGAGTTCTTTCTGTGGATGTCCTGCTCCTGTTTGTTGGTGTAATTTAGCTGATGCCTTGTAATGAAGTTAGATCATAGAATGGCTTGGGTTGTAAGAAACCTCAAGGATCATCAAGTCCCAACCTCCCTGCCACAGGCAAGGCCACCAACCTCCATATCTAATACTAGACCAGGCTGCCTGGAGCCCCCCTCCAACCTGGCCTTGAACACCTCCAGGTATGGAGCATCCATCTCTCTCCATCTCTAGATACCTCTTTAAATAAAGGCTTTACCTCCTACTTCTCTGTGAAGGGCTCAGCTGTGCCTGGTGGCATCTGCAGCCACAGTGCTGTTGACCCAAGTCAACCAGTCAACTCCTGCGGGTTACACAGTTCCTACTGTGTCCTACAAGCGTTGCCCACTGCACAATTGCACAGTAGCTGCCATTGAGCCCCACACACACTTTCAGGTTGCTGAAGCTCAGTTAAAATGCAGCTGGTCAATTTTTGCTTCCTGCTGTTGCGTGTTTCGCCTCAGGTGCTATTTGCTGTGCTTGCTGTGCAGCACTTAGCCTAGATATGCTGGGCCAAAGCAGCCAGACAATTCATAAACCTATGAAAGTGAACTGATGACATGACTCCCATTTTACCAGCCAAAAAAGGGTGGATGAGGTGATAAAAAACACAACTACTGACCTTTGTATCCAGCTTTAGATGCTTACAACTTCTTTGCTTTTTTCCTCTCCTCCTCTCAAGTCCTTCAACTTTGATGCTCTGTCCGACTCTGGCTTTAAGTACAGTCTCCTTCCTTTAGCCACAGTATGGCTCAAAGGCTTTCCTTTTCTGCATACATGCATGCTGTCCAACCATTTCCTATTCACATCACACCTTCCTTGGAGCACACCCTGCAGCTGCTCCCAGGAACATTTCACATGGCCAGTTTTTCCTTTGCACCTTTGGTGTATGTGTTGGTTCCATGCCACGAGTACACACACTGCCTCAGTGAAGGGCACGTGTCTCCTCTGTGCTGTATTTGCACACCATTACCTAGAGGAGCTCCCAGCCCTGGGACCACCATAGCTCAGGCTTCCTCTTGCAGAGCTGTGCATTTACTGCCTACAAGGACATGAGAGGCCCTGTAGCTGAGCTCAGTCCAGACTAACCAACACTGGCACAAAGGACAGACCCCATTATCTCCTGCAGGAAGCTCTGCTGTAGTCACAAGAGCATTTGCACCCATAAGAGCCTCCCTCACCTTCGAGTGTAGCCAACCAGCATCTCCTCCTGACTTCTCTTAGACAGTTTTATCCACAAGCCCCCAAAAATTTCTCAAATCAGAGCTCGCAGTGGTGCTTTCCAAGGATTAGGACTGATTACCAGCTGTCCCTACAACTGGAATAAGCTGTGCTTCCTCTTGTTGCTAGCAGCTCACTAATAGCAGCCTACCCATCTCCTTCATCCCTCTTAGCTGTGCTCAGGACACCTCTGAAAACAAAATGGTCTGGTTTGTATTCTGTGAGCCTTACAGCCAGTCAGCATAGACTTGTTTAAAGAGAGCTGCCCATCGTCATCTCTGGTACTTCATTCAGCTCCTAAGTCTAACTCACAGAACAAAGCCTGCCCGCCTCTTTTTACATTGATAACAGCTAGGCAGGAGGACACAGTGGGCACAGGGGACAGAGTGGAAGAAAACACCGATCAACACAGATGCTGAGCAACACAAAGTGCGGTTGCCAGAAAATCCTGTCAGTCCAGTGAGACACGTGAGAACATGCCATGCTCACCCAGAGGAAAACCAAAACCCCCCTTTTCCTGGGAGGCCACTGCCACAGAGCACAGGCTAGAAAGAACTGGGGCAGAGTAGAACAGGAAGGGCTGAGAAGGAGGAGGGCAGGAGCCTCTGTCAGCTGGCTTCACATGGCTGAAGAAGTGTGGGCAGCTCATGGGGGCTGTGGGACTCCCACTGCCTGTACTCTGCCTCATCCAGCACCTCCAGGCCTATCCAGATGGGTCCAGCTCTCTGGTCTGAGCCTGGTTTAGCCCCCCATCAAGTCAATACAGAAAGGATTTGGGTCACTATAAGCTTTTGTCAGAAGGGTTGCCTGAATTAGTTCTTCTGTTTGAGATGAAAGGACGAAAGAGGTTCATCTTTGTTCTCCTGCTGTCATGACCCCATCCCATCCCTGTCGCTATTCTCTGGTTCTCAGCAAGGCCCCAGCACCAGGTCATAGGTCAGAGAGATCTGCGAACTGCTTCCCTAGGGAAACCTGAACCGGCTCCAGCACTTCCAGAAAGGAATGGAGTCAGTTGGTGTCACTGAAGTTAACTTGCAGCAGCTGTCAGAAAAAATGCATCCTATATACACAAATAGACACCGACTAACCAAAAGAGAATGGCATCTGTGAATCTGGGGGCATGTAGGGTTATACGTTGTCCTCCAGTTCTAAGACTTGTGCCCGAGTTCACTGATGAGCATTCTGCTCCTGGAGATGTTACCATACAGCACAGATGAGCCCACAGACAAAAGCATGATTTTGAACAGAACCGAAGCACTCAGACTGGGTGATAATATATCATACATAGTCATATATTATACAGGAGTTTACACAGGTCTTCCTTTTCTTTCCTTCATAAAAACAGGTTAAATAGGAAAAAACACTGATACAATTGTTGCTCACATGGAGCAGGATACAGACCTAACATGAGCCATCTGCCAGAAAGAGATTTTCTTGACTCACAGTTTAAGATCTAAGCAAGGAGAAAATGTCAAACCATCAGCCCCGGCACACACTTATCTCAGTCAGCATTCTGTGAATCTGTGGTTGATGTATTCTACATAAATCTGCTTCCCATCCAGAGCACAAGCGCCTGTTTCAGAGGTGAGCTTCCCCACAGCTGCCAGGAGGATCCGCTGAGCAAGGGATGCCCACATGCACCGTGCAGCCCATCCAACAGCAATCTAACTGCAGGGTTGCTGCTACATATATAGCATCACATAACACAGGTCAGCAGCCCACATGAGCACATGCTGCTTACACAGGAAATTCACCCTAGGAATTAGGAGCTGGCACTGCACATGGTGACATCTCAGCTGCTATTCTTGTTGCTGTCCAAAACAAGCCCAGATGCCCATGGCACAGACCTATGCCAAGAAGAGGATGTAGCAACTCTCCCAGCTATCTGGATGGCACTGCATATCTCTGTTCCAAAGCACAGACAAGCCACTGCTCTGAGCTGCATTCCCACAGCTTGTGATATGCACAGCCTCCATCCACACAGAGTAATCTCTTGGTGGTCACTCCCACAGCACCAATACCTACACACCATACATCACTGTACTACCTTTTTCCTCTTTCCCACCATGCTTTCAAGCCATGCTTCTGATGGAAACCAGCAACAGATAAAAGAGGGGGGAAAAATAGCATTCTTTCCCTCACATTTTCATAATAAAAGTCCATATATGTTTACACTGCTCTTCCAGATACCTTCTCTCTTGAAACAAATAACAGAGAGGTCTTCTGTATCTCTGCAGAAGCTCACAGGACAGGGCTCACATCCAGCGGCAGAGACTCCTTGAAGAGGTGAACCTCGTGCAGCCATTGCACTGGTGGTTCTTCCTCCAAGAGGGCACCCACAGCATCTGCTCTGCTCCAGTGGAGAACAGGTGCCCTCAGGAAACACAGGTGATGTGAAGATAAAGGAGTGGCAGCACCCTGCATGTCCCATCCACCTGTCCCCGAGGACAGGGCTCATCTGCTGCCGATGCCTACGGTCCTCTAGTAACAGCCTGGGAGATGCTTTTTTTTTTCCCCAAGACATTCCAAGATGTCTTTTTCTTTCCATAGCACAAGCCACAGCTGGGCTTGAATGTCAGTGTTAAGTCAACAGAGCTGGTGAGGAAAACAGGAGTAGTGTAATGGAGTAATTAAAGGGGGATGGCTTTCAAAACTGATGTTTAGTTTAGAGCTGGAGACTGCCAGATGACAGCGGAAATTCTCCAGCAGCATTTCCCTCTTTGGAAAAGAGAAATTGTTTTCCCCCTCACTTCAAAAGCCCCTCATAGATTTCCTGTACTGTTTACGTCACCATCTTTATCAGCTCAGCTCTGTTGGGGATTTCCATTACTTTCTCAGTCAGCACTTTTCAGCACTTCTAATGCACTGAGCACCATGATGAATGCGATGCAGGAGCAGAGCGGTGCTCAGACCTCCTGCTCTGAGACTCGCAGAGTGCAGCCATCATTCCTGCCAGGATGTGATGCAGCTGCAGACTGCAGCACTGATTTTCCTGCATCTTTCTTCAGTGGAGAGTGGGGAATACGAGGAGAGATAACACATGTAAGCGGTGTTGTACCTGTGGTACACCAATAGCCACGTGCATCTTTAATGGGAGCAGCCATACAGGGAAGGTATTGCAGGGATAAGCACAGATCTACCCATTATTGATGTGATTCTGTTTTTGCAGTTCCCCCCTTTCCCAACAAGGTTTACAGTCATAGTTACGTCCCAGTTCCTCACCCCAGCTCAGAGAACCATTCCTCCAGCCCTGCCCCAGGAACCTGCAGGACTGTGCTGGATTTTTTTTTTATTTCTATTTTTTTGGCTTCCTCCATAACACTGACAGCACCTGCAAAAATCGGGCAGCTTTTATCCTCAGCAGAGACTGCTGTTCATCTGCATTCCTTCCTTCTAACATGAAAGTAAACCAATTTGAGATTAAAACAATGTAAGGAAATGTACAGACAAACTGTAATTAGCACCTGTTGAACAATTTAGGAGAATAACATAAGAAAATACAACCAAAAAAAGACAACCACATATCCACGAGTCCTCTAGGACATGACCCAAGTATGCCCATCAAGGAAAAAGGAAAAAAAGAAATCCAACCATGCCAAAACAGCAGGGCTCTTGGTCTGCTGCAGGCAAAGGTTGATTGCAATTAAAGGACATCAGAGGCAAACAACTGCATCGTTGCAGGGAAGAAATTCTTAGCAAACAGGAGTTTGAGTAACGTGATTTTTGCCTTTGACATTCAGGTAAAGATATGTGGTATTTCTCCCACGTTCTGTAGGGTGCTGTACAACATATTATGTGCTTGGAAAATAAAAGAGAGAGAAAAGAAAAAAAGAAGTTTAATGTTCAACGCGTTCTAAAAGGAGCAGTAACACATTATAAAAGTTATTTGTCCAACATAACAGTAGCTGATGTCAGCCTGAGTTTTTCAGGGACTCTGATTAGAGCTGCTGTTGCTAAGTATGCAGGATGGACATATCAAAACCATATCAGATGAGCGTGATACAGTTTCTTTTGCTAACTGTCCCTACTGCCAGATTTGTTTTAAAGAAGGAAAGAGGGAAGGGAGCAGGACAGAGACAGCCCACCCGACACCTCATCTGTTTGCATATGAACTTCAGTTCTTCGTAGGGCTCCCAGAAGAGCAACTCAATCTTCCAGTCCTCACAACCAAGTTTTTAATTTTTGACATAATTTTTTCATTGCAATTCCTCCTTCTGACACTTGCAAAAGTGAAACATTCATCTAAGAAGGACAGGATTACACAGCTACATAAGCTACGCACCTTGCACTCAGGCACGCTTACCTCCCACAGTCAAGTCCACCATTGGCACACTGCACACAAACACAACTCCAGAAGATTCCCCAAGTGCAGAGGGAGCCCACAGAAGATGACTCTAAGGCAGCACATCCACACACTGACTTGCCCTTACAGGCTCTGTTCACCCCTCTCTCCTCACACTCAATCAAACGAGTGAACTATCTCCACCTGAGCTTCCTCCTGCTGCTGGCTTAATGTTGAGGAAGAAAACCTGCTCTCCCAGCCCAGCTCTCATCTTGCTCCCAGCTGTGCTTTCTCCTTAGGATCGTTCTCCTCACCATTAGAATCAAGGAGGAAACCTTCTGGGCCCTCCATGCTGTTGGCACTTGCCTCCAGAGCCATGAAGGTACATTTCATACACACCAGGTCCTCCATGGTGCCAGAAAAGCACCAGAATGTAATAATAGTTCAAGGGCTGGAAAGGCTCTGGTGGGTCTCTCCACAATGTGGTGGATCTGAGCTGCAGTATGCAGGACAGGTTGGCAACCAGCAGCCTACAGCCTACTAGGAAGAGCTGTCTATGCTCTTAAACTACACCAACTTGCATGTGGAGCAACAAGTTAATAATGCGGGAGGAGGGGGAAGGAAGAGAATAGCTTTGTGTTTAGAGACACATATATCTGATTCTCACTCCTTTTCCCTTTACACAAGCTTTTGCAGTATAAGAACCTTCCCAGTCTGGGCAAATATGACCAGTCTAGGTTTTATTTCTATCAAGATACATCTGTCATCATTGGTCACCCCCACATGAATGGAATAAGAACAGAAAAGTGTTTTCATTCAGTCAGAGCACTTGTATACTATCAGTTTTGCTTCTTCCTTTCATCGCTGTCATTTTGCCTGCTGCCTGTCTGTTGCACATCATATGGAGGGAAGCCCACGTACACGGAACAATGAGAAGACACAAAATGCGGCAGATGCTGTGATCTAGGAAATAATTTTATTAAAAAACGAAGGGCAGCATGCTTTCTTCAGCATTTAAGAGCAGAAAAGATTCATAAAACTTCTCACTACTTTTGCCATGCAGTGTCTGCACTATTACTAAATTTCACCACTTTCTGGAACAAAGCAGAGCACCGAGGACCAGCGAACAAAACAGTATCGATGCAATAGCACACACATGGACGTATTTCGAGAGGTATTGCTTTTGATCTGTTCTTTGCTACAAAGGATGATGGGGAATTGCTGTCCCAAAAGCACTTTGCAGAGGAAACCAGGATGTTGCCATAACGGATATTAATCCCCAAGGAGAAAGCAAAGGAAGAACACAAGCACAGCAAATTGCAGTGGCCAGGCAGCGTTCATCAGAGGCACCCGATTGCTGAAGGAGGCACCGGAGATCGTAACCCAACTTACATTCATCCTTGTGCAAAGCTGTAATTTCTGCTCAAGTTACAGCTTATGAGTCTTAAAGAGCTTCCTGAAAAACAAAACAGGTGTTCTCAGCAGACACAGTCATGGCGTGGCTGTAACTTGGATTTGCAACGTACACATTTTATGTTCATTATGTGCTAAGGAAAAGTTCTCGTGCACCTCAAACTCACCTGATCTTTAAGCTTGCTGAAAATGCCTTATCCTCCCCATAGCCATAATGACTGTCAACTGAAAAGCATTTTGCTCCATTAAACAGCCCAACACAAGCCCATCTGCTTCTGCTGCTTTGTGAAGGGTCTGCAGGGCTCTCCTTCTGAAAAGAAGTGTGCAGACAGTTTGCCAATCAATACCCAACAATTCTGCAACTTTTGCTATAATATCTCCTCTCGGTACTCTCTAATGACTCTCTTATCATCCTGCTCTCAGGAAGCTTAAATGTCAGGACTTATTAATTAAGATGGTTTGTCTTCTCTTATTAATCCCTTAAGTACTGAGAACCCATTCCCCTTTAATCAAGAGCAGCTGGGACCAACGCTGCACAAGAGACGGGAGAGCATTTTACTCGGGCGTACTTCCCGTGACTGCATTTCTGAAACAATCACTAAAGTAATGGTCGCTGTTTCTCCAGGAACACTAAAATGTGTCACTGTGATTTCACTTCCCAAAACTCCATCAAAACGATCCCTCAGCCCACATCAAGCTCAAGGTGAACTGTACTGAGCCCAGTGCTGCTCGCGAAATTGCCGCCTTCCGCACCTGCAGGTGCTGAGCCTTCACTTTTGCACTAGGGTCTAAGAGGGTGCCAGAATTTACTGAAGGACAGAGCCCTGCCAAAGCCTCATGCGTTTACCCAAGTGTCTGTTATCTCATGGTTTTGCTTTCCAGTGCATCTATCAAACAATGATAAGGACATTATGATTCAGCTGTGCTTGTTTCTTAAATGGAAATAGCACAGGATAAAAAACAAGGTTTTTGCTATTTGCATTCCACTTCATTGCACTGCGGTTTTTAATTCAAACACATAAGCTACTAAAAAAGAATCAATGGCAGAAGTTCTATGAACCACACAGGCCATACTTAAATATTAAATATTTTGGATCATTGATCCCTCAGTTCTCAGAGCGCTTCTCACCGCAAACACCCATTGGGGGCTGGAGCTGGGACCTGCAGAACTGCAATCTTTCTTGTAGTGAGGGGCTGGATCATGGAGCCCAACCCCTCTGCCAAATCAGGCACCCTACCACAGGTGGCACAGGTAGGCTTCCTGTTGTGTCTTGAATATCTCCGTAGAAGGAGACACCACAGCCTCTCCAGTCTGGCATCCTGCTCCAGTGCTCCATCACTCTTAGTCTAAAGGAGTTTTCTTCCCCCCAAGGCATCCTGGCTAACAAAACAAAATATCTGCTCCTATAATTCACAACTGCTGCATAGTAAAAGCTATGACCAACATAATATGATTTAACAATTTAGAAGCATGCACTGTTTTATGCTTGATTTCCCAGACACACCTTGGAAGGAGCCAGCAATGGGTTTGCAGCCTGTTCTCCTCCACCTGTGCACACCAATGCTCCTTTAAATCTGAATTATTACAGGATGCTTCTACCTACCTTCTGCAGCAGTGATGGAGAGTGCCTCATTAAGTACAGAAAAGCAGGCTGCAGCCTGTTTTAACCTCTGTTGTCTCGGAAACAGCCCTATTTGAAACAACAGGTAAATAGACTTTGCACATTGTGTACAGCAAGTAAACATTTGCTATTCATTTTACCCATTCACCCACAGTGTTTAAATTTCCAGCCACATATTTTCATGCAGTAAAACGCATTGCTTCCTGTAGTATAACACAGTTCTTTCTCATCATTTGCAGTGCAATGCTCTGTTGGCACAGCACAAGGCTGGGCTCTCACTGCTGGCAGCTCACGGGGCTGAGGTGGGAGGCACAACCTGCACAGCTCTCCTCAAGTCCTGCTCAGGAGCTGCATTTTCTCCTGGCACTGAATAATGTATAGCAAGACAAAAGAAACAAGTGTGGCATAGAGGGAAGAAGAGGAAGGAAAACCATTATTTGTACATCGGGCACTCCAGGCTTCCCGATTATTTCTTTGCTAATCTATGAGGTCTATTCCAGTAGTGAAATTCCTCTTCAAAGCATGAAAGCGGGCAGAATTTGGATAAAATTACATCAGGACGAGGACATGGCTGCCTGTGTCTCCCTGCTGAATAAAATGATTCCCAATTTCTTTCCTGCCCTCCCAGCAGCCAGGAGGCACACCCAGAGATGCAGGCACCCTTCCTGGCATTCAGCGCAAAAGCATTTGTTCCCTGCCTGTGACAGGTCCTCAGGTTTCAATCCAGGAAGGGGCAGGACTTCGTGTTATTTTCACCAGGGTCATTTATGTGATCTTTTTTTTGCTCTGCCACTAAAAATCACCGCAGCATCCTTCTTCCAGCTGGTGTGTTTTATCCTCTGGAATGGGATATTCATCTGGAATGGGAACATCCCTCCTAACGCTGAGCTCAGAACTGTTCCCTGGAGCAAAGCACATCGCTACCAACCCATGCATCTCTCACCATTTTGTAACCGACTCAGCTTTTCGATCAACTTTGTGAAACAGCTTTTGCAAAACCTGCAAGTATGTACAGAATTGTTTTATTTATTAAGCCTGGTTGTGCTGTAATCTAAAAGGAATGTGTTTTAGATGTATTATCCAGGTTCCTGTAACAGCACTTGTTGTGCTTTAGTCCCCATCATTCACAGCACTCCCTCTCATCTGGAAGCTGAGCATGCTTTGGGCAGCATGGACCATCCAGGATGCTGGATCAGAGGACCTGCAGCCTGATTACCATCATGGAATTGTTAAGGTTGGAAAAGACCTCTAAGATCACCTTGTCCAACCATCAGGCCACCCCTACCATGCCCACTAATCACATCCCTCAGTGCCACATCTACCTGACTCCTGAACACCTCCAAGGACAGTGACTCCACCACCTCCCTGGGCAGCCAGCACGAGCATACATATTTCTCCCTTAGCATGAATTTTATTGCACTGAGAATATTTGATGTTCCTTTCTACTATATTCAGTTGTCTACAGCATCATAGTCATAGTATTTGAGTCAAGCACTAAGACGTGACATACTTTCACACACACAGTTGTGTTCTACTCACCGACCTTATTTTACCCCAGCAAGCTCCCTGCTGATTCCATCTATCGCCCTGGTTTTTCAGGGCAGTGGCTTTAGAAGCTGTTTCAGCTCTTACTTACTTACAAATAACGTGTAATGGCTGCAAGAGACTCTGTGCTTCCTACACAGGGACTTCCATAGCATAGGTTTCGATGACAAGCAACAACTTCCAGCTGAAGCCAAGGTGCTCTCTTTCACACAGAATATGTGGCGTAAAGACATCCCACACCTATTAACACAAAGTTGTAAGCATGCCTCTCCTCAGTGAGACATTTTTAATCAATCAAAACTGAGCAAGCCAAAGATACACCGGTGTGTTATTAAACCCACAGGATTTAAATTCACAGAGACAGGAACACTACCAATGCAGGTCACACTTCTGATCATTTAGGTGCACATTTTGATATGAGTTTTTGGATAGGGAACAAATGGTTCACATACCTCAGGTGCAGGGTGGTTCAGGGCTTTGCCAGGACACAACACTAAAATGAATGACAGAGCAGAAACAGCCTCTAACACCTCAGACTGCTAAAGAGCTCATGCCGAGTTTCTGACTGTACCTAGCACAGTTTTGTGCAATACAATAAATGGAATCCTATCTACCTTCTGTTTAGTTAAAATACAGTTTGTTTCATGACAAATTTCAGGAATTGGCAAAGCACAGACTGATAGCTACTATCTATGCATCTCCATAACCCAGACAGAGCTGCTACAGGTGCCCAAAAAGTTCCCAATGCCTCCCATTATAGGACTCGTTTTAACAGTTTGACCTGAATTTCCTGAATCAGCTCTACGTCACATATTGCTGTGTGCAAAGATTAAGCCAGAACAAATCAATCATCCCATGGACAAGCCTAAGTAAAAGTGCACTGTTTTGCTCATCTTAAGAAAGTAAATCCAGAGACCATAGTGGGCATCCTTCCCTTAAGAGGCACTGGAAACATCACAGCCTTGTAAAGAGATGTATATTTGGTACCAATGGGTTGCACACCTTGGATGCAATTTCATTAGACTTTGACCTTCTCTCGTGGAAAAAAAAAAACAAACAAAAAAACCCAAACCAAACCACCAGCAACAAAAACAACCACCAAGGCTTCAGTATTAACATACTTACCTACAGAAGTAGTTAAGGTTTGAGGCGACATTACATTTTCAGGAAACACATTGATGATTTAGTGAGCACTGTGGTGATGGGTTGATGGTTGGACCAGATGATCTTAGTGGTCTTTTCCAACCTTAATGACTCTACACATTTAAATATTTTGACAAAATAATTAATAAGTCATTATTACAACCGTGGAGTCAAGCTGTCAGGTTAGGAAGTGTCAGAACTGAAAGCAAATACCTACCAATGTACACAAAATAGTAGGTACTGTGTCACAGGAGACTTACAACAATGACAGCACCTAAAAGAAACCACAACACCATAACTTTGGAAACACAGTTTAAAAATCTCCCACTGAAAAGCACTAAGGTGCTAAAAACTTCGGGAAATGAAACTTGAGATACTCCATCTCTACACTCATCAGACCACTGAGCCACTGGACTCTAAATGTATGACATCAAGAGCTGGAATAAAAACAAAACAAATATCTGCATCCAGAGAACAGAAACAAACCCACACAGGTGTATTTATTTCTTTATTTAGAAGTAAAAGCGTGACATTTCTGTCTACGAGCCACTGACATATGGCGTGGTAAATTCAAAGACAGAAAGATGTTCTTAGCTTCCAGATTCCTTCCTCTCGCCCTGGAGCTTTGTCCAAGCTCTTACACATCAGATGACAGACTCATTCAAGGCAGCCGCTGCAGCTCCAGCTTTTCAGCTGACGATGCTTCAAAGACATCATCTTCAACACTTTCTTCTATTGGCTTCATCTTTGCTGAAGTTCTCAGGTAGGGTGATGTCCGGCCTGGGCCTGCCACAGTGCCAAAGAAATTAGCAATTAATTTAACAATACATACTTGCTATTCATATCGATCTGTAACACAGAGTGCAGATTCTGATGATCCTTGTCTAGTTCTCTCATAAGAGGATTTTATGACTGAAGGTTTCTTTTTTTTATTTGGCCACAGGCATGAAGAAATCCTAGGTGCAGGACAGCCAAGCTGACATGCACCAAGAACACCTTCAGGCTTCAGTGCAAATCCTGACTGCGTGAGATGCACACCTTGGTGTTCTTGAGAACCATTTTCTTATTGTTAGACTTGATACAGGCTAGTTTGTTCAGCAATGGGGATCAGTATATCAGTTTAAAAACCAATATAATTGTTTAGCAAAAGGAATTAATGAGTGCTAGTTCTAAATCTTTCCATTTCAACTTTGCTTGGCGTGTAAATAGCCTTGTTTATCTCATCTTGCAGGAATAGCCTTGTTTCTCTCAATGATTCTGCTTCACAAGAAGCATTGGAGCCATAATAGACTACTTCTATCTTTGCATCTACCAGGTGCAAGGTCCTCTTCCTCAGATTTCTCATATATTGGATTAGAGTGCACTAAGATACAAGTTGCTCATTATGGCTTAGCAAGCAAAACAAGTTTGTCAAATTGGGGAGAAACAGCTACAGTTCAGCCAGAAGTCTCTGTGATGAACCTGATGATGTAAAAACAGGGAGAAAGTAAGTGGTCGAAGACCACAGGCAGGTGCTACTGCACACTCCCAGAGGGATATAAGCATATATTATTGAGTTCTTGGAAAATCATGAATATGCATGCAAATGTATTGCATATATATATGCCTTAGCTGTTCAAATGCAGAAGCTGAGTCTGAGACAGCAAGCTTGTTTTGTCAAGTTGCTCAGTAGCTATGGTGAGGAATAAAGGAATGCCGCTTTCTAACACAAGAGAGTTTTCTTCCCAGACTTCACATTTTTCTCCTAAAGGACACTAGGACTGGCTGCCTACATACAGAAGTTCCATACATCTGCATACTTGCTCTCGCCATGAAACAAGTCTCACATTTGCTGGCTAACCTCAGCCAGGTACATGACCTCAGCCCTAACTGCCCTAAGCTTGTAGGCAGCTGAACAGCTACCAACATCCAAAAGGAATAAGAGAAAGCTCTGAAACACCGTTTCAGAAGAAAAAAGCAAGAGGCAGTGGTCCTGTCCTGATTGATTACCTGCATACAGCTTACAAATGCAAATTTTCTAGAAAAAAGAACTAATAGCTATCACACAATCACTCAGGGTTGCTCTCACTACATAAAAAAGTGCTTCTGCTGAGGTGGCCGGTGAGGAAGGACTTCTTTCTGCAGCATATTTCACACAAAGAACAAACAACACTTGCCTCAGGCAAGAACAGTGAGTGTTATGGTATTGCATTTTTAAGTCATATTCACACAAATGCTGTTTAGCTTTCTAGAATTTTTATGTTAAGCGTATTAGTAATTCATTCTACCATTCAAAACGCTGTTTTACTGGCACGATAAAGGTTACTCACACATTTTTAAGAACTGGAACTGTTAAGCACTCCTTTCTACACAGATGGGCTTTTCCACAACCACAAAACCTTGCCTGTTCATGCCTCCACCCAGTGCTGAACAGAAGCTCGAGACTGAACCAGATTCAAATGCAGGCCTTCTATACACTGCTCCTGCACTCTCCTGAGGTGCTAAACTCAAACACCTATTAAAATACCAATTTGGCTATAACCCACAAGCTGGGTCAACATGGCAAGCACACAGTGAGAAAAGGCCAATAAACATACTATCTAAACAATATGTTCCTGCTTAGCTCAGAAATTTACAAATCCAGATTCATAGATCAGCAACTTTGAGTGATCTAAAGCAAGTGCTGCAGGGCTGGAGCACCTCCCCTATGAAGAAAGCTTGAGAGAAGTGAGCTTATTTAGCTTGGAGAAGAGAAGGCTCTGGGGAGACCTCATTGTGGCCTTCCAGTACTTGAAGGGAGCATATAAACAGGAGGGGGAATGGCTGTTTACAGGGGTGGATTGTGATAGGACAAGGAGGAATGGTTTTAAACTGAGACAGAGAAAGTTTAGGTTAGATATTAGGAGGAAGTTTTTCACACAGAGGGTGGTGAGGCACTGGAACAGGTTGCCCAAGGAGGCTGTGGATGCCCCATCCCTGGAGGCATTCAAGGCCAGGCTGGATGTGGCTCTGGGCAGCCTGGTCTGGTGGTTGGCGACCCTGCACGCAGCAGGGGGGTTGAAACTGGATGATCATTGTGGTCCTTTTCAACCCAGGCCATTCTGTGATTCTACGAAAAGACACTAACTATATCATTAATAAGTATGACTATCAAACAATAGATTTACTGAACAGTACTAAAATGTTTTTAAAGAACTGAAAAGCAGCTGAATCTGTCCTTCTGATTGAGTTTAACTACTTCTGCTTATCACATACCCTGGAAAAAGAGAAATAATTTCATTTATTAACAAGTTACATACAGATGGATCATGTATGTGAAGCACATGTACCATAACACACAAATCTCACATGAATACCTTTTGGAGGACGCTTGCTGAGTTAATGTGATGTTATCAACAGAAAGCATCATGCTGCAAACGACTCACTCCGTAAGCATTACAGAACTCATGTTGGTTATTTCCTTAATATAAAAGCAAACAGTTAGTCGGGTTTCTTAATTACATTTAAAACACAGTTTTGTTAGTAATTGTAGTATGTGGCCAATTACTTAGAATTTTTCAATCTTTCATTGCTAAGCACTCTGAACTTAGCCTTACATCAGTTTTCTTTATGAAATGAGTTGGTAATCTTCAGAACAGCTAAAAGCATAATTCTTTGGATTATACAAAATAATAAGTGTTCATGTTGTCAAGAACATGGAAATTAAGAGAATAAAATCTGTTTTAGTTGTAGTAGTCATATATCATATCTGTAAAGGGAAGCTTCTGTCCACACACTTGATCATCCAGCAACGACAAGACAGAAACTGTGCAGAACTTCTGTATGCTGCATTTCTTTCATCTGTTGCTTCTTCTAAAAGAAATACAGCTGTTATTTCCATATGTTCCTCACTGAATATTTTTGTTTGTTTGTTCTTAAGAAATTAGTGCATGATTGCAGGAGAATTCAGGGGAACAGCACTGGGCCCTCTGTATGTACCTCACACTGAAAACTAAAGAACACACATGAAAAAAAGACTGACTGTGCTGTGTGACAGCACTGAAGGTTTTTGAACACAGAACAGCAGAAAGGTAAATGGCAGCTTTTTCCTTCATCTTTCTCTGCGATCTGAGAGAAAGTATGTACATGGCCACAGCACAAAGGCAGTACAGCTCTTCAGACAGAGCTCACCTTGGTAGCAAACCCATCATTGGGCAGCAGCATTACACAAGAAAAACAAACTGACAAGTTATTTTGGCAAAAAGAATAAAATAAAGCGTTATGATTTAGTCAGGCAAAACATCTTTTATCAACTGCAGGAGTCAAAATTCCACATTAATCAAAATGCAAAGAACAACTGATAGCATTTCCTGAGGTGTACTTCTACACTGCACTATGAGTAACCCCCCCTGCCTCCCCAGACATAAGAGAAACATTGTACTCCAGAGGCTGCTATCACCTCTTGTTGCCAGTGATGTGGCAGTGGCACAGCCAGCTGTTGTTCTCAGAGCATCTAAGAAATTTCCATCTCTCTCTTGAGGAAAGCACGCACCACGCACCAGAAAAAATACGATACACAAACCCATACAACAGAAAAGTGTTTTTAACAAGTATTTGCTAAGAACGGGTGCATCTCAGGAATTAATGTAATTACAGGTGGAAATGTCAAGCATTTAGATTACTTTCTCCCAAAGCTGAAATACTGGTGTAAGCGTTCTGCTTCTAGGCCTGAAAGAGAATTTTAAATCCGGCTAATTGTACAAATACACATTTACAACTTCTTTCAGGCTTCTGAGAGTGCCAATTTGTTTATGTGCCTTCTATGCAAAGAACTGGCTTCAGTGCATGGAGATCTGCCTTGAAACAGGTGAAAAGCCAGCTGAGAGCTTATGGGTAAAGATCAGAGAACAGACCAACACAGGCAACTTCACAGCAGGTATCTGCTTCCTGAACAAGAAGAGCAAGTAGATGGAAGCCTTCTTCAGATAGCTGGATGTCGTCCCACAGTTGAAGGCCTGGATGCTTGGGAGCTCTGACTGCCCACGTCTGGTGGCAGCAGTGCCAGGCACGAGCAGGCCAGGAGGTTTCTGGAGACTGTAGCAGACAATTTTCTTGCAGGAGCGATCGATGAGGCGACTAGGGGAGGTGCTCCGCTGGACCTGTCACTGACGAACAAGGAAGAACTCATCAGGGAGGTGAAGGCTGATGGTAACCTTGGTTGCATCTTCCAGAAGCTGGTGGATTTTAAAGATACTAAGAGAGGTGTGCAGACAAACAGGAGAGTTACAGCCCTAGATTTGAGGGCAGTGGACTGCAGCTTAGTCAGGGATCTACTCGGTAAAACAATGGGGCCATGGTCTGCAAGGGCAAAGAGACCCAATAACGGCTGGCTGATCTTCAAGGACACCTTAGAACACAAGGACAGTTGATTCCCAAGTGCAGAAAGTTGAGCAAGCGTGGCAGAAGGCTGTCACAGAGGTACAGGAAAGTTCTGACAGAGCTCAGACACACGTACAAAGTGAGAGCAAGGATGAGCTCAGGAAGAATACAGAAACATGGTCCACACATGCAGGGATGGAACCGGGAAAGCCAAAGCTCAGCTGGGCTTGGATCTAGTGAAAGACAACAAGAGCTTCTCCAAACACACTGGCAACAAAAGGAAGACCAGGGAAACTACGAGGCCATGGCTCAGAGGGGCACAGGATCTGGGGAGAAAGCAGATGGAAAAGGCTGAGACAATCCACATCTTTCTTGGCTCAGTTTTTAACTGGTAAAAGTTTGTCCTGAGGCTTCCCAGGTCTGCAAGTGTAGTGGCAGAGACTGGGAGACTGATACTTTACTTACAGGAGTTGGACTGAGTTAGGGACCGCTGAAGTCAACAAGCCAC
Source organism: Lagopus muta (assembly GCF_023343835.1). Taxonomy (NCBI): domain Eukaryota; kingdom Metazoa; phylum Chordata; class Aves; order Galliformes; family Phasianidae; genus Lagopus; species Lagopus muta. The sequence continues at coordinate 41,911,234 of NC_064434.1, forward strand.
ACGAGAGACTTTGGAACTTCCTGTTCTGCATCCACGAGCACTAAGGGGGGGCTGAAGGAATTGCAAGGCCACCTCTATCACCTTTGAAAGGTCACAGCAATCAGAGAAGAGGAAAAAGGTGAATGTCACGTCCATTTTTGAAAAGGACAAGGAGAAAGATCCAGGGAACCAGTGTTCTATCAGCCTAGTCTGAGGTTCCCAGAAAGATTCTGGAGCTTATATTCCTGGAAGCTGTGTCAAAACATATGAAGGGCAGGAACATCGCTGGGAACAGCTGCCGTGGATTTACCATGCTCAGATTGTACCCCACCAACCTGACCACCTTCTGTGGTGAAATGACTGGCCCTGTGGATGGAATGTAGTAAATGCTGGATCACAACAAGGCCCCAGGCAGCTTGCCATCAAATCCATCCAGTGAAATTGTTGACTGGACTACAGCATGGGTGTAAACTGGTAGGATTGCTGAAATCACAGATAGTGAACAGCAGTACAAAATCCAGCTGGCAGCTGGTTACCAGCAGTGCCCCTCACAAGTCAGTACCAAGGCACATAAACTTCAGCATATCTTTATTAATGACCAGGGTGATGAAACAGAAAGCACTCTGGCTAATTCATTAACAGCCACATAAAGAGGGAAACCATATCCCAGAGGACAGAGCTGCCAGTCAGATGGGGCATTCAGAAGCTGGACAAACGGCATGAGCTTCTGAGTCAAATTCCTGCACCTGAGACACTACAGGCTAAAACAGCATTATAAGTTGGGCACTAACTTGTTTGTAAAGCAACATTTCAGAAACAGAACTGGGGATCCTGGTGGACACCACACCAAATACAAGTCAGCCGTGTGCCTCTGCAGTGAAGAAGGTCATTCACAAATTGTGCTGTATTAGCAAAAGCACAGCCAACATATCAAAGAAAATGGTTATTCTCCTGGATGTGGAGTGCTGTGTCCAGTTTTGAGCTCCCCTGTACAAGACAGACAGACATACTAGAAAGAGTACAGTGAAAATAACCAAGGTGGTCAGGCTGGAGCACATGGCATACACGGAGGAACTGTGAGAACTGGGTGTGCTCAGCCTTACAAACAGAGGACTCACAGAGAACCTTACTGTTGTCTCCATCTACCTAACAGAACAGCAAAAAGAAGACAGATTCTTCTCAGAGGCACGCATTGAAGAACAAGGGAAACAATCATAAGCTGCAGTAAGGGAAATGTTTTTCACCACGAGGGTGGGAAGGTGCTGGAATGGGTTGCTCAGAGAAGGTGTAGGATGTTCAACCTTGAAAGTATTTTAAGCTGTGAGGAACACAATGGAACAAGTACATGGTAAAGTATTTTTTTTCCCTTAACTTCAGCAGAATTTAGCCACAATAAATAATTGCCAGTGATTCCTTCCCTCATACATCTAAATTCTAACTACTCAAGAAAAAAATATTCCCTGAATCAAAGTAAATAATACTATGTGACCCTTTATTATTGCTAAACAGCTTATATTTAGCAATAAACATAAAACAGACAACTGAGCATCTTCTGTTATGCTGTTGTTGCTGTTTTTAAAAGCTGCTTTCTGAGTTCAGACTATTGTTAAAGTTTAGATTTGGGAAAATTAAAAGTAAACAAGATCAAAAGCCTAGAAAGAATTGTTTAAAAGGATTCTTAAAGGAATAAATTCCTAGACTGGAAGGTAAAGGTCAGACATGGCTTCCCTCACTTTGTTCCGTACTGATCCCATCATACAAAGCACAAGGAAGTAGAGCCTGGCAGCACATTTGGAGATGTTCCAGGTGGCCTCAAAATTAGTTGTGCACCATCCCTCTCCAGATGCTGCCAACACAAACTGCCTGAGAGGAAATGCAGAGCACCCGTTGATGAGGGTAAGCATATTTTAATTTCTCCAAGCACCAGTCACAGACCAAAGGAGATAGCACTGTGACAGGCACTGTGCATTGACACTATTTTGCTCCACTGCTATAAACGTTCCATATTATATCTATACATCCACATTATACTGCAAAGGATTACAATACATGTTGCTTTTTCCACTGTCTACATGAAGTAGCTTCAGTTAGCATACTAAGCCCTAGGCATTTACAGATTCACTACCGTCACTTCCCTACACTTGGCTGGTTTACAGCAGCATCTCATAAGCTACATTCTGCTTCCACTGAAGACAACAGAAGTTCTACAACCATCTTCAGTGATCAACCAAGCTGTGTTCAAAACTGGTATGAACCATTTCTGAGCACTCACGAAGAGAAGATGAAGAGGAAGTCCCGCGAAGAAACATCTGCAAGCCATCCTCACTGTCACTGGTACTGGCCATACTGTTCCTCATCTGCATCACAGAGAGCTGTGAGCAAAGACTTGGCTGTCGATCAATCTTTTTTGAGGCCTAAAAAAAAAAAAAAAAAAAAAATTAGAAAAGGGATCAAGTAAATTAAAAATTAAAACAGAAAATAGCTATTTCTTCTGTAGTTGACAGTCTGGTCTCAGCTGTGACTTTAAATCACAGAATAGCAAAAGATTCTATGCAGTGTAAATTGATTTAATGCAGATACAAGATGCCAGTAATACACTGGAGTTAGAACATCAACAGCCATGAATTATTCACTTTTAATTCTTCTTTGTACTGACTTCTCAGGTATTTTCCTACAGACAAATTTCTTTTTATTGTCTGACAATTCATCACTAAGTTACTGCAATCATATAGGGCTTTCATGACATTCTACCTTATGAACTGGCTCTTGATGCTGATGAAAACAAATGAAATGCATTGTGTGACCATTACTCTCTATGCAAAGACCTTGGAATTATTTTCCATTTACTTGGAGTACTCTGAGATATCTCATATCACATTTATATGAAACAATACATTGTATCTCATTAGGTATTATTAAGAGTCAGAAGGACACCTGTACCCAAAAGGTACAATGTGCATGACAAATGCATGATGTATAACTCAATTCTATTGAACTTTATTTAACAGTCAAGAATTACCACTTCATTTCATGTAGAATGATGGTTTTCTGAAGTCTTTATGATGCATCAGTTAGAATAGTCTTTCATGCAACTACCTTCTCTAAAATTAAGGAGCTGCTGCAAACTAAAGTGAAAATATCATTTAATGAAAAAATATACATAAGACTGTGAAGCCAAATATCTGTATATGTGTGCAAGCTCTTCTAAATGACTCATGAATGAAATATATACTCAGTGTATAAATAACTCCAAGCTGCTGTTAGCTGGAATAAAGTTAAAAGGAACTTCTCTGTTCATACTGACACAGCTGCATGTCATGAAGCCATATTTGAACCCTATAAGGATAAACACAGACAGGGTAAATAAAGAAAGTCAAAGTCCCTTTCAGCCCTGATCTCACCTAGCCTGATGGGCTGGGCATCTATTGGACTTTCCAGGCTCTGCAGATACAACTGAACATCAATCAAAAGAAGCATTTTGAATAGAGAGGACTGCCATATGATGACAGCAATACCTGCACTGGCAGAACAACACAAGGATTTGATATTTGGCAGGTATGATAAGGACTTTTCACTTAAAATCAACAAATTAAACTCTTACACTGAGTATTTCATGTGGTACTATCAAGAAATACTACTGCTACAGTTTTGTTGTGCCAGATGTCAGCAACACAAGTGTCTTGTGGATAACTTTGTACACCAGGCACAGTAACAACATCCTAGTGCACCTGGAGTCATCCACACATTAAAAAGAAGAGAATGATAAATGGGGCAGATAAGCAGAGAGAAAGGTAGAGAGAAAAGAAAATAAATAGGAAATAGAAGAAAAGAAAAAAGATGAGGGGGAAAAAAAAAGAAAATTGATAAGGAACATGGGAAACAGCAGTCACCTTGGAGATGCTGGCTGAATGCAACCCATAGAGCACAAAGGAGCACGTTGCTACATGTTTGTTCCAGTTGCCATACTCCAGAAATGACTTTCTACAAAAGTATTTTTCTTCTTTTTTTTTTTTTTTTTTTTTTAAATACAGTACATCTCTCTCCTGTTTTCTTGCAATCCTTTCACCATCCCCCCTCCAAAAAAAAAGTTAACCACATATTTTATAAGAAGTACATTATAGATGGTATATATATTCCTGCTAGATCACTTATCTTCTTGCATTAGTAAGACTTACAACCTCAGATGATGAATGAAAACAAGGACCTGCAATAGCCTTGAGGATCTAACTGCACAACAGGGTAACCCCGTTTCAGTGACCAGTATAATTTTGTAGGTCCTTAACCAGAAGGCAGAACAAGCAGTGCTTTAACAACTGTCCTTCCAACACTCCTTTATTTTTCTCTTTCTATAGCCTACAGAAAACTCAGAAAACTTTCAGTATTTAATTAATCATAAATACATTACAAAATATATCAGTAGGCTTCAAGTGTAAAGAAGCAGTGGCAGCCACTCCTTTTGAATCTCTTTTCCAGTAAATTCATCACTTTGCAGAAATAACTATTTAACATATATTTATATATGGGCAACGTGATAAAGATTTTTGCTTTGAGTTGGTGCAAGTTAATAAATACAGACTATGAAAACACCATATTAACATTTTCCAAGCTTTTCATAAATGATGGTGAAAGTTCTTCAAGTAAATTACATATGAGAATCCTACAGCCAGTACATAAAGAATAAAAATAAACCACTACCAGCAGCCGAGTGGCATCCCTTGCAAATGTTGAAAAGCCCTGTAACTATGGAAGGAGACAAAGTGAAAGTAAAGTAAGATAATAGGATATAGACTACAATAGATACAGACTACAAATAGGCCACTTACCATGATACTTGAAACATTCAAAGAAGAATGAGTTACAGTCAGAGTCCTTAGCAAAGATATTTGTACAGATTTCATGTCTTTTCCCAGTGACTATCAACCTGACATTTCCCTTTTTCCCCCTTGTATTTACAACCTGCAAACACACTTCAATGTTAATTTTCTTGGCAAGATGTATTAATGCAGCTGTTTGATTCCAGCACAGGAGTTCTTTTAAAAATATCCTGAAGCCTCTTTGTACAAAGGTACCCATTTATTAGTAAGAGAAGATATCCAGGGAGAAGCACCTTTAATCTGCTGGGCACCACGTCCACCAGCTGATTAGCCAATCTGTCCAGAATCTGTTATTCACCTTCCTTGCACACTGCAGTGCTAACAATAACCAGTATCAATGGCTGACAAGAACACTGCACTGACACACACTTTGGCATTAAAAGGCAACAAATATGAATTCAGCAGCCTATAGTGGCAGATTAAAGAAAAAATAAAAGGTACTTTAAAGTTGAAGCAATGATACATGTACTTGTGTGTAAATTCCAAAATGAAACTGCAGTTGCTTACCTTGTCATTTAAGGTCGGGTCATTCAATGAATAGAGTTTATTTGTAATATCTTTGCCAATAAGATACTTAAAGATCTCATAAAGAAATGGCTCAGTTTCCAGAAAGTATGTCAGTCTTTCTCTGGACCAGCAAAGGAACTTGCAATTATCATCTGCAATAATGGTGACCTGAGAAAACACACATGGAATTAGCTCTTCTCTTTTGCTTGCAAATAAGTGCTACCATTCCATTTGTGCCTCTAGTTAAAATAAATTTAAAGCCATATAGCTTTTTGATATTCCCTTAGAAAATTGTATTTACAAATGTAAATCTTCTCAGATGGTTATCATTATCAGATTTTATCTGATAAACAGACCAGTTTGTTTTTCAAGAAATCTAGTGGGAGATAATATGAAGGGGAAACCACTCAGAAGTCCAAAACAGCAAACATTTATGTTAGAATAGATTTATTAAGAGTCAGTCCTGTACTGATGACACATCCCAACAGGCCTGCTACTTGGTTTTAATTCCTGTGACTGTGCCCAAGTAGGAAGAACTGGTGCAAGCCAAAGGTTTCCATGAACGAGTTTAAAAAAGGATACGGTAAAAAACAAAACATAATGCCTTTCTCTCTTCTACCTCAGACCTCTGGATCTCACAAGCACTGCCTTGCACTTGGACCAGGGACCCATTGGCTTAGGCACTGACAATTCTGCTGTGGATGGCTGCAGTCAAATGAGGTAAGCTGTAACACCTACAAATTCCTGGTCACTTGTCCAGCTATGCCAGAGGAGGGCAGTGGCAGACAGAAATCAGCTCTGGGATGTTGCAACTGCATGCTTTGCAAAAGGAGTTCAGAAGAATTTATGAAGTGTCCTATCACAAACGACTTTTATCTAAAATATTTATATACACACACATACATACACATATAATATAAATACACACACACGCACGTATGAATATATATATCAAGCCTAAGATAAAATGGAAAACTGTCACATACACTTGAGTTTTAACTTTACAGTCTGTGACAGAGGAATATCAACTTGGGAAAAACTTGGCAGCATTGCCAGCAGATGGAGTCCCTAGGATGAAATTTTCATCCTGTGTTGATGGTGCTGCCAAGAACATTTGTGCCATAGCAAACTGCAAGCAAACTTCACAAGTGAAGGATACACAAAGCACCAAGACTGCAATAAGTTTCCAGGCAGACACAAGGAGGGGCGTGAGTCTTTACCCCTTCAGCAGAACTGATTCATATCTAGTAATTTATGGGAGAAATAGATGGTATCAATAGGGTACAGCACTGCCAGACGCCTCGCTGCCACGAAATGAATATGTCCTGACAACCATCTCCCTCTGGCACTAAGCCTGCTGCTTGACTGGAACGTGTTACATCAATCACTGATTTTAGATTCTGCCCTATTCTTCCTGCCTCCTCCTCTGCCACAGTATCAGCAGGGATGTATCCAGTCCAGCCACAGGCAGTCAATATTACACATGCAGTTGAAGAATAGCAGGAGGTAAACAGTGATTTTAGTACTACGTGGAAAAAACCCTCTCTAATAGTAGTATCTTTACCACAAGCTACTGTATAATATATTCATTAACATTCTAGTATAATTACATTGCTGGAGATATATACTCCTATTGCTCCACCTCTAAAGATATATATTCCTGTTGTTCCCCTAGGAATATTTTAATTCTGAACAGTGCAACCTCTTTCAATTCATGCTGCTTTAACAACTTTCAGATGATTCTTTCCTGCATTTTTAAAATCCTTCATTTTAGTAATGAATTTGGTAATCACATTATACCATAATTAATTTTCCTATTCTGTTTTTGAACTAGCAACAAGACTGCTCACATCATCACTTACTTCAGCAAAACTCTCACCTATAAATCAGTTATCTCAAATAATCTTCCAGCACAGAATAAGCTTGCAAACAGTAAAATGAAAGAGAACAACAGGAAAAGTCACAGTAAACACCATCATGATACTGTTTCGCAGCATTTCATTTTAAAAGTTACTCTTGACATGGTCCAGCATCAGACACCAGTTTTAGGAAGCCAGCAAAATTACACAAACCAAACAGTTCAGTATTTCCTGAAATTATTTGGGGTTTGTCACTGTCAGTTTTGTTTGTTTGCTTTGAGTTTTTGTGTGTTGTGTTTGGGTTTTGCTTTGTCTTGGTTATTATTATTATTATTTTTAATTGTCTCATTAGTTCCCATCCAATTTAAGCCAAAGCGTACCTGGAATTTTTCACCCCGGTTCATCTGAGTTGATCGAAATTCAGGTGAATCTATAAAGGCACAGGGGTAAATATTATGCAGAAAATGCCCTCGATAGGAAACCTTCATTCTAGAAATAAAAAAAGTGTGAAACATCATTTCAGAACCACGGAGGTTGAATTACTTTATTAAAATTGAATATGATTACTGACAATGGTAATGCAGAAGGCTAAACAGACTGAAGTATGTACATCTTCTGGAGTTGGAGTCAACCTCCTTTCTGCCTGAACCTCCACCAAATCCAGATGTAAGGTTAGCAGCCGATTCTGGCTGCATGATGTGGTGTGCACCCTCAAAACACAACTGTTAAAAAGCAAAAAAGATCTGAAGTGTGATGCTCTAGATCCAAATCAGAATCAGGCTTCCTTTAGATAACTAGTTTCAGGAATAAGCTGCTAATGACTTTGAAGAAAATTGATGAAACCTGATGTCTGCACAGAGACTGCTTAAAATTTTGGGCATAACTTAGCCAGAACCTCAAGATCACAGCCTGGACATGGTAATTTATTTTACCCTTTCTCATTCGGGTCTGCCAGCTAGGTCTGAGCAATGCACCTTCCCCCTTTCTGTCTGCATGTATAAAGTGCAATCAACTAATTTCAACAGGCCTCTTGGTTTAAAGCCTAATGGATGGTTATTTTCTCTTTCCCTCATGCACAGTACTTTTTAACCTTAAAACATGAGAAAGCACTGAGGAAAAGTCTTAGATGCCTAAGACCAGAACAAGCTTCTTGTTTGCTCTGAAAGACTCTTGTGTTATAAGACTGTAACCCCCATTAGAATCAATATGGCTGTACACACACGGAGGCACAAAGTTTTTGCATTAAGAGACATCACAGCCATTTGAAATAGTACCAAAAATAGCATATGGATGTATACTATGTGGCGATAGACCATGATAGGCAACAAACAGTAAGATTTAAAAAATTAACACAAATATCCATCAACTTTCTCATGAATTCAACCACCACACAACTCATAAGAAGCTTTATAGCACCTACTTCCCCTTCAGCAGGATGCTTAGCCTGTCATCAACTGATGTTTTATCCTCTGCAGCATAAGCTTGACCTGCCTTCAAAGTCTGAATGTTGCAGAATTGCCCAGTTAATCTTTGGAATAGCTCTGGAGGCACATGGAGTGGTTCAAACATTCTCTTGTACAGGCTGCTGAGCTCCTTCTCTATCTTGATCTAGAATGCAAACACAAAAGACGTCAATACAGAGAGACAGTCTAGCCAAGAAAGGGTAATACTGCATGCATGCTTTAGCTGCTAAATCTGAGTAACATCTTTGTGTTCCTTCTGTTCAGGCAACAAAATAACTGGTAAATGCTACATCTATCCACAATGCTGCCTATGACAGGGTGACCAAAACCTTAGCTAAAACTGCAATTCCAGAAATCCGGTGCTTCAGGAACAACATTTCATATAAAAAGTATGGCAAAACAAGCACATGGAATCTTTTGAGACTTCTGATCTAGCAGTGCGTAGAACTTGCACCAGATTTACACAGGAAAATAATGAGATTGCCTGTACTTCCCACACCATGCCCACAACTCATTTTGGCCATCTCTTGGGCTTTCCTGGGAATCTTTCATCCCTTACTTCTTGGCTTACCTGCAGCAGAAAAGCAGGACTATGAGCCCTATAAAACAAACCCATCATTACAACATGTGTGTTGAGGAAGAAAAATACTGCTACCAGCTGAACATCCCATATCTAAGAGCCCACCCAAATTCATGTAGCAGCAGTGAGGGAAAGGAAGCTGGCTGAAATGCCAAGCCTGGAGATCTTTCCTGAATGAAGACAGCAGGGAATAGGACAGAGTTCTGGCCTTCCCGAAAGCAGAGGCTGCTTGAACAAACAAATTAGAAATAAGCACGAGATTATGAAAAGATAACATAAATAGAACAAAAACAAAACAAAACAAAAAAATTAAAAAAAGGAAAAGCAAGAAAGAAAAATGGTAGAAAAAGAAAGCAAATGAGAATGTTCCAAGTTTAGACTTGGAATCTATTCTTCTATATTATTTAATTAATTTTTGTATTCCCTATTAAAAATAGGGGAGAATTAAGCAACAGCAAAGTCCAGGAGTCAATTTCCAGCTCATGGTAGCAAACAGAGCAAACTGAGAAGTTCCTGAGTATTCTGTACCTGGAGTAGGATGCAGTCCAAAATGACTAAGTCTCTGGACTAACTAAGGCTCACAATGACTTCAAACTCTGAAGTACATACAATTTCCTCCCCAGAAAGCTATTTTAGGGCAAAAAAAATATTAATCTCAGCCCTAAGAGATTAATGTTTCACATCAAAAACTCTCCCTGTTCTGGTAGAATTACATCTGAGTGCTGAACAATGAATCAAGCATAATGAAAGTTTTTGGAAAATTCATGACATTTGACCTTTTTTTACATCTAGAGCAAATTGAGCTGAAGCAGAAGCTTTACAGATTTGTGGAACCATATTTGAAGGTTACCACCCATAGCCTCAGCTACTGGATCTACCCGTCCCACATACAGGCAACAGAAGCCCATGGCAGTTCTTTGGAACTGACAAACACGTAGGCAGAGATGGTGGGTTCATCCCACAGGAACAGTATACAGCTACTTATTAAATTTCTACACAGGAAGAGATAAAGCTGCTTAGGTGACCTTGACATTACCACTTCATGACATCACAAAATGGTCTTCGCAGCCTTGTTTTCCATGAAAATTTAACAAAATAGTATCCCAAACCTGTAGACTTTACCTTCTAACCAAAAAACAACACATAGAGAAATAATGGTTATAACCCACTGAAATTTTTATGCAGCCTTACTGCAAAACAGACACCAATACCTGTTTTCAAAAACTTAAAAGAATTCCTCAAGAACTTCTGAGAACTTTCTTTTCATTATACATAGCAAAACTTATTATTAACTTTGTGAACACTTACCACCCAAAAATATATTAAAATGTTCAGGTTTTGTTCATTTACTTTTTTGATCTGTTCATACATATGCTTCAACCAAATGTCACTTACTGTCTCCTCAAAACATTTCATTAGATTTATTTCATTACTTTATATTCTGTTACATGGATTCCCTTTTCCTATACTACCAAAGAATATACATGCCATAGAAATGCTACCAGGACAGTGAAAAGGATGACTGGAATGAAACTGTTTGCACAGTATTAGCAATAAACTCAAAGAATCATAGAATGTCTCAGGTTGGAAGAGATTTCTTCCATCCTGTCCAAGTCTCTGCTCAAGCAGGGCCACTTAGAGCAACACCGCCCAGTACCTTGTGCAAACAGTTTTTCAATACCGTCAAGGATGGAGATTCAGCCACCTCTCTGGGCAACCTGGGCAAACACACTGCCACTTGCACAGTAAAAAGTGGTTCCTGGTGTTCAGATGTTACCTCCCATGTTTCATTTTGTGCCCATTGGCTCTTGCCCTCATACCAGGCACCACTGAAAAGTGTCTGGCTCTGTCCTCACTGCACCTTCTTCTTCAGTATATGTACACACTGATGAGATCTCTGAGCTTTCTCTTCCCCAGGCTGAGCAGTCCCAGCTCTCCCAGCCTCTCTTCATAGGCTGTGGTCTCTTCTCCATCATGGCCCTCTGCTGGGCTCCTTCCATTATGCCCATGTCTCTCATGCTGGTGACTGTCCTGAACTGTATGATTTCAAAGTATGTTCCACATACACATGACATTAGGCAATTTGTTTTCCCCACAACCTTGAGGAACTCCCTCATTCTTAACAGACATATCAATTTAATTTGTACCTCTGCCTATCCATCACCACTGCAACTGAAAGAGAGACAAATTCCTTCCTCAAATGAATACAAGCAGCTCCCAAGACTCCTGAATCCAAAGCAGCGCATGTGGAGAGGATTTGGCCCTGGAATGCTGATCATTCCCTTAACTGAGTACACAATTCCAATTTCATGATCTTCCTCTAACATTTAACACTTATAAGAGAAAGAAGGCACTCCTGCTTTCCTAAAGATTGACCAGGTTGAGCAATGTAGATATGCTTCAGATAGTCTTGCTCGTAACAGACTATTCACCCTTCACATGCATAGCTGACTGCTTCTCCAGTCATGCTCATGGGTCATATTCCAAATGAGCCATACGGGGAGGTGTAATGTTTTGTTCAGCAGTGGTTGAAATATTCTGGGTTCCTGCCAAAGCTCCAAGTCAGAGCTCTGTACAGACACTGAATAGAAGCCTTCAGCTTCCACTCAGACTAAAAAAGCCAAATCTGTAAAGCTCCAAGGAATCAAACCCACAGAAATAATCTTCTAGTCAGAAAAGAAACTCACTGCATTTTGCATGCTCCATTTAATAAAATAAATATTTAACAACTGGAAATATTAATTATTCATTTTGTAATATCGCTAGCTTGTAATTATTCTTCCATTCTTTTCTTTCCTTAAAAATGTAATTTGTGAGGATGACTAAATAAAATTGATTTTGAGATGGGCAATAAAACAGAAGCAGAAAGAAAAAACTCATTCAAAATCAGTTCCTAATAATTTCTTTTCTTCCTTTTTAGGCATTTTCCAGCTTTCTATAGAAAAACATTTAAACTGCCTTACAGTTCACAGTAGATAGAATATATCAAACAGCTAAAAAGATGTGTGACTATCACACATCACTTCAAGTAACCCTGTTGCTCATAGCCTGTAACAAAGTGATTCAGACACTGTTTGGGATGCTACCCTGTTTCCATGTAATTTCCACCATTGTTTGTTTCCACCATGTGATTGAATGAAGAGTTGAAGAGAACGAAAAATGAAGAGTTCTGTTTCCAGAGACCACTGACAAACCATAGCACCACACCTGCAGCGGTGGTAAGAATACAAACTTGCTGAGAACCAGACCACAGATCCCAGTACAGTTTAGATAAGCAGTAAGTTATCTGACTTCTTCCTTATACTGCTACAAAACAGCAAGGAAATACAATCAAACTAGTACATAAACACAGGTTAGTAGTTAGCAATAGCTGTACAGACTTACTCTCAAGCCAAAGGAGAGGGAAGGCAATACCACACCTCCCAACAGCTGTTAGGTACATGAGTTGAATTACACTGGACAACTAGCTTAAGCTGGATGTGTAACTTGTAGATAGAGAGAAACAAGGTGACTCCAACTCCACATTCCTCTTTTGTAAAGTAAACTACTGTCTCAGAAGTAGAAACCACAAGTAATTATTTGTGCTCTTTGAAAGTGCTCTTAATTGTTAGACTCAAGTTATTACATGATTCATTTAAGAGGCCTTTCATTTCTGGAATGGACTATGCAGTACTTCAGTATCAGTATGTGAGAGAGACTACCTAAGAAAACAGCTGATGCCTACGTAGAGCACCTTCCCATTACAGGTATTTGATATTCCTCCTACATTTTAACATTTGTTTCCTGCACGCTTCTGTCTTTAGAAAGCAGTTTAATACTGAATAAGATTGAAGGAACTGAAGATTTACTAAAGGCACAGGTGGTAATGGTTTCAAGATTTTAATTTGATCTCTATCTAAGATAATAGAGAATGTCAAGAGCTTGTCGTTCATTCTTAAAGTCAACTGTACTGACATTTGTTTGAAGACGACTCTTCCGGCACTAGTGTCACTCTCAGCAGAAGTGTTTACAAAGGCTTCATACAGAATATGATTCCAGCAGGATCCCTCATTTAATTCTTTAGATCTGGTCAAGACCCGGAGTATGGAACTGTGGGTAACAATGTCAACTGGGTGCTTAAGATTCACTGCTGCAACAAGTAGTTTGGAAGTTGAGTGTGCACATCTACAAAGTTCACTATTAAACAATCTCCACTGATCCCTGTAGAAGTTCCCAGCAGATTTATTTATTTATTTATTTTTAAACTGAGGAGCCCAGAACTGGACACAGTACTCCAGATGTACCTCATGTCACATCCTGCCCATATGGGAAAGGAAGGGGTGACCCCACACCAGGGCAAAGTAGAGGGAGAGAAGAACCTTCCTCAACCTACTGGCCACATTCTTTTAATGCATCCTAGGATATCACTGGCCCTCTTGCCCACAAGAGCACACTGCTAGTTCATGGTCAACCAATCCATCAGGACATCAGGTCCTTCTCTGCAGAACTGCTTTCCAGCAGTTTACCTGCCTTTTCCAGCCCCTAACCTATACTGATGCACGCAGTTATTCCTCCCCAGGTACAGGACTCTGGGCTTGCCCTTGCTGAATCTAAGTTTCCTCTCCAACCAAGAGATTATTTCCAGCAGTTCTGTTGTATCAAATGTTAAACGCTTCTGGAAAGCATTTGATTTTAAGTTATTCTTAAATAAGCAAGGTTACTCTGCTCAAAACCTGACAAAAAAAAAATCTGACACCATGTATTCCTGCAATCTTCACATTACAAATCCATATGCCTTAAACTCTGCAGACCACAGAATGTAATACTAACACTTGGAACACTTAGCACTTCATTAAAATTTGAGTGGTATGTAATAGCAAATATTATATTACATGTTACCTAGTTTTGACATGCATATACCAGCAGAAAGTTGGGCTGCTTATCATTCTGCGGAGACAGAAAATGCAACTCTGGATGAATAATAAAACAAAATACCTTTCTATTGGATATACATTTAGCTGAATGCAGGGCAAAGCATCCTCTGGTTTTGGTATGCATTTCAAATATATAATTATGGTGCATTTGAAGGGAGGTATTTTAATGCACCGTTTTGAAGGCAATGAAGGGAGTTGCAAAATTCTCAGCCATGACTCTCATAACTCAATGAATACAATAAATGAGCTAAAAGAATGCATAAGATGAGGAAAGGGCAAGAAGATTCTATTGTTTCCTTTTAAAAGCAACAGCAGAATCTGATTTATCTTATTTGCATTTTAAAAGAACATGACAGTAAAAACGTATGGATTAGCACACTTGTGTGCGAAGTGATGAGTATGAAGGTCATTCATAAATATCAAAATAAGAGTCTGCTTTGGAAGCTTCTAATTTACCAGTCTCCTTTCCCATCACAGAGGCCATTTATGACTTAAAAATCAGATAGGAATGTTTTGCCCCTCCCAAACTCCTTAGTTTAAGCAATTACTGTTCTGGAATGGTCAATTTTAAATATCTTAGTAAGACTTTTATTTCAGGAGATCGATGTGCATTTACAAGTAGAAAGGTGGGTAAAATTACAAAAGACAGAAACAAGGGGAACCCAAAAGTGTTCCTGGTCTCTTGGCTAAGAAGCTAAGTAACTTTTCCCTTACTATCAGAATTAAAAACAGCCAATAAAACAACCACTTTTCAAGAATATGGATTTCAAGAACATATGTACTGAATGAGACTGACTGACAGCATTCTAATGGCCTGGATCCTTACTGGAGTTGTTGGTTGACTTAATTCAGAACAACTCCTGCAGAATTCAGTGATAGGTTTGTCCAGCATATATGGTCAAAACTTTCTTTTTCTTGCATCTTACTAGCCTGCTTTGTGCAGTGTAGCTGATGTACATACCGGTCTTCTTTTATACACTAGGTATATGAAGTGTAGAAGGTTGACCACCAAAAACACAGAATTCCAGATCATTATGTCCAAGGCACAACGGTAGAGTGTAGCCCAAATGATGAACAATGCACATCCTGTAAGAAATTAAAAAAGGAAATTCAATGCCACTGGCTAATAAACACATTCTCTTATAAAAATCATCAAGAGTTTGTCCACTAAGTGCAAATACACCCAAAAGTTTTACTATAGTTAGGCTCTGTGAATCAGCACATGCAATGGTAGCATGAGTAATGACTACAATGCCATCAGGAGGCACTGGGTCTGCAGTCCTGCCATACAAGGCTACAATACTGAAGCAACAAGAATTCAGGAAGGGAATGGGGACAGCAGAAAGGTGCAGCCCATTAAATATTAGCCTGTTATTAAAAATCACATTAAAAAAGCAGCTTACAAAACTTGATTAGTGCATTAATTAGACAAACAATGGCCTAGAAACAAATGTTCATTATCTGTATCAGAGACATTTATGTCTAACTAGGGAGCTGTATTTGCACAAAAATCTCCTGAAGTCGTGCACAGATATTTTTGAAAATGAAAGGAAAGCATCATCACTGTATTTTGACAAAGTCATGGCAGAAACTAGAATCCTCTGGTGTGACATCAAAGAGATTTTCAAATGCTTATTCTTTTCCAGTTACTTTGTTTTGAATAATGACAATTGTTTTACAAGATAAGGCATGCTTAATGATCAGGGATGTTATTTTTAGCCTACAAAGACAGATGACAGGTTATGGATCAGTGAGCCCCCTGCAGATAAATGTGAAACAACTGGCCAAATTCAGCCATGTCCAATAGAGATGGATGTAGACAGATATATTTCCCCTTAATATTCATGCAGAAGAAAAGGGATCAGATATGCAATTAAATTTCCTTTTCCTGTCTTTCCCTGAAGGTAATGCTGAATATGAACTCAATATTCTGTATGGGTGTCTGGCCAGGCAGCACGTACATATGGATCAGAAAAATCAACATGTGATGGCCCTTGATCAGCTGCTAAATTAAACTAGGAAGAACTGAGGACGCTAAGCCTGGAGGAGTGACACTGTGGAGCAGCAGAGGACAAATATCAATAGGGACCAGATCTTCTGCTGCCCACAGATTAAATTTGCTTCCAGTTGCCATCTCATCTTAACAATTTTTTTTTTTCCTGTATCTGTTCAAAATGCAAGAAAACCTATGGTTCAAAGCTCTCCAGAAAAAACCTTACTTATTATAGATGATTTACTAAGCCAGAGCATCAGCCAATGAATAGTCCCAGCATTTACTTGAAGCCTAAAAGGTAAGGTCTTTAAGATATAATGATTTCACTGCAATTTGGAATTCAATTCACTTTAAGCAGCTAGAGAAGTTCAAAGTAAATGCAGCACACTTGTTTTTAAGTCAACATCTACGTAGTTTTGAAGTTGTAAACTGCATCTCTGTGAAATTGTAAGATAAATAACCATTCTGAAAAATATCTGTCTGGGTCAGAATGGTCCTTGCCTTCAATAAAAACAACTTCAGCAGAACACAGACTACATGGATACATGCTGGAATTTCACTGTGACCTGGAGATGCCCCTGTAATACTCCCCTGCTTCTGCCACAGGCAGGGTGCAAACTTCTCTGTAAGAAGTCACCTACCTATGGAGAGCAAACCTCGCAGAAAAATCATATGAAGGTTCAGAGTAGTCGGAATAACCAGGCCAGCTGCAAAACAAATATTTGCCACGTGGAAAACAAGATGATGGATCTCCTTCCAGTTTTCACATGCAGTCTCATTGAAAGGCACAGAAGTGGCATTTTTTAAGTCTGGAATAACGCCTAGTGGAGTGAGTGGGCTGACTGCTGTAGTGTCCATCTTGAAGAATCCTGCAAAGAGAAGACAAAAAACAAAACAAAACAAAACAACAAACACACATTAAACTGAAACATTCATGGAAAAATGCTTTAGAAGGGCAACCTAGACCTAGATAGTTCAGTAACTTTACTCTCTCTTTTTCACCTAAGTGTTAAGCTTCAAGAATGGTCTACTTCAAATTTTGGAAGCCATGCATAAACAACATTGTTTGAAAACTAGCTACTATAACTCACACTGCTCAGTGAAACATGCAGGGTATTGCTCCATGTCCTACACAAATAAGAATCACCTTTTTAATCTCCAATGTACTGAATGGCTCCAAGATCACAAAGTCAATAGATCACAAGGGGAAATTAACCTGCATAAGACTTCAAAGCAAAAAAGGGTTCTTCAGTGTAAAGTTTCCTTAAAACACAGCAGAAGAGCCCTTCTTCTAAACAAGGACTGGTGGTTTCTAAGGGAGGAACAATGCTGTTTCCTTGATTTAAAAAAGAAAAAAAGAAAAAGAAAAAGAGCCTTAACATCTGGCTCTCCTGCAGGATCATTTGGGGTCTCCTAAGCAACCTATTATTTAGCATTAATTAACCAGAGAATGAAAAACACAAACAACCTGAGACTAAACCACCACCAACTCAACAAATTACTTCTGAAAATAGTAAATAAATATTACGGTTTCTTGGCCCATTGATGAGCTATCAGACCAAAAGGGGTGACACCCAGGCTGGTGAGTTACAACAAAGTCCTTCAGGGAAACCACTTGGTCTGTCTATAAGCAACCTTGCAGGACTCTGCAGAACTCCAGAAGAAAGTAAGAGAATAAAAAAAAAAAAAAAAAAAAAAGACTCCCAAATTAAAAATACATAGGCTTTTTTCTTCTTGTTTGCTTTTGCACTGAGCACCTCTTCAACTCTTAACGTTGCTTCAGTGCCATCCATTCTCCTATTTCCCGCAGTCAACTTGTGTGCAAGACTTAAGCAAGTTATGCAATGTCTCAAAATTAAGAGTCTCTCCACCCCCTTTTTAAAGCAGTGGGGAGAAAGACACCAGGAAGGAAAATTCAACCATCTCGTAGCTGTTACAGCTGTCACTTGCCCAGAGTGTGTCACAGATAAGGCATGCTACAGAACACACAGAGACATTCAGCAGGATTAAACACTGCAAGGACATGGTGTACACCATCCCTGCGTTGAAATGGTTCTCAAAGAAAGAAAAGTATCTAATTCTTAGAAAATAAAACCAACAATCAAAAAAAAAAAAAAACCACCACAGTTCTCTTATTTCTGTTCTTAAGAGCTCATTCTCCTCCTCTGATTCCTGCATCAGTCACTCACAAAGGCATGAACATGCGTTACTCTGAGTCGCAACCAATCATCAGGATGTAACATTTTGCAGGGCATACAAGAGAACTGAGGATGCGCTGCTCTCCTAAGGCTTGGTTGGAACGCCTCACATATTTGAAGACTCATGGCCCATGACAGTCTTTCTGCTCTTGCAAACTACAAGTCCCAGTGTCATGATCCAGCCTGGGTATCATGAGTTCTTCACCAGAAGGTGGTCAGATACTGGCACAGGCTGCTCAGGGCAGTGGTCATGGCCTCAATCTGTCAGAGCTCAAGGAGCATCTGGGCAATGCTCTCAGTCACATGGTCTGATTTTGGATGGTCCTGCATAGAGCCGACAGTTGGACTCAAGGGCTTCTTCTGGACCCCTTCTACTTGGGATATTCTAAGATTCCATGGTCATAAAGCAGCACAACGGAAGGGTTTCGCTAGCATGCATTGACCAAGCTAATGGAAATCTTTGTCAGTAGAGCATCCATAGCTGTAACAAGGGGATGTTCAGTGCTTTTGAGCCTCTGCACCACCTAGTTAGCTGCCTAAATTACAACCTGGGAAGCTAAATCTAGACACGTCTGTCTTTTATAAGCTAACACCTTGAAGTCTTCATATGATTACATGTGATAACTGCAGCACCCTAGCCGTACTGGAATGAGCTGGAAAGTTGATTGGCCTAAAAGTGTTACCCACAGTTAATGCCAGGAGGTCAAAAGTGAGAACTCTGATTTTTAGATCCAGTTCTTTAGTCTTCACCTCCAATGCTGTCAAGTTGCAACATGAGCTAAAAATCTGCTGTTCAACAGATGAACCTCAGTGCACCAAAATTTCATTTCAGAAGCACAGAATCAGCCCTTTACAACTTTGATGTAGGGTTATTTCCCTTGAGAAACTGTCCTGGTACAGCACAAGTAATATCATGGTAATATCAAAGATGAAAGTCCAAACAGTGCCAAATCACGCTGGAGAAAAGGGTGGAAGTAGTATCAACTGAAACATAAGAGTTATAGCACAAAGTTTTGTAGTACAAGACAATTAAAAGAATACTACTTATCACCAAATAATTTTTCTTTCATATAGGTTTAGATATACCACAGCAAGAGTTTATCCAGCTGACTGAAGGCTCAAGCCAGCTGGCAGATCTGAGAAAAAGGAACACCACACAATCTCAGCAGCACTGCAATACTAAATCCATCAGAAATTAGCACAGCTAGCAGGAAAGCCTAACCAATTTTTCTTACATGCATGACACTTGTAAAGAGTTACTGTAATACATTCTCAGAACACAACTGAATACTCCAGTTGAGTTTGCTGTCACATTTTCCTGTGCTCAAAACATCTTTATACGTGGCCAGACATTTGAAATCCATTCCCAAAGGTCCCCAAAACTCAGATGCGTTCCAAAAGGGATTTGGAGAAGCTGTGCAGGGGGTTTGCCGAGCTGATACAGGACACATGGAACAGCCAGCTCTCACCGTGCACTTCCTAGAGGACACTCGTTCGAGGCACCATTTTCCTTTTCATAACGAAGTAGGTGCGAATGGAAAAGCGCTATAAGAAATGCTTCCTTTCCGTACGCTCTTTAGGGCAAGTTCACTTCAGTTAAACGTCGGCAACTACAGAAATTACTCTTTCCCAGCACCTTAATCCCGCCAAACTTCGCCGCATTTTCACCGTGCGCAGCGAACAAGAACGCACACCTGCGAGGAGCACCTCCCGCCGGCTCACAGCCACGGCAGCCCGATGCCAGCACCGCATCGCACCGCAGCCGCGCTGCCCGCCGCGGGCCGACACCGCCCGCAGAGGCACGGCACGGCCCCGCCGGATGCGGCCACAGCTGCCGCCTGTAGCCCCGCTTTCTACCAACGCCTCCAAGCTTTGTTTTAGCCTCAAACGCGCGTGCACCCAAACGAATAATTCCTTGGGCCGCTTTTAAGATTAACGAGTCGAGCAGCCCGCCCTGCCCGCCGTGGGGCAGGCGCCGCACCTCACCCTGCTGTACCGTGAGCCGCGGCACGGCGCCGTCCCGAGCCCGGTTCCACCGCCCCCGGCCCCTCACCTGTCCCCGTGCCCCCTGCCGGGCGCCTTCGGCAAAGTTTCCCGGACGAATGAACGGCGCGGACCCCCGCTCCTCGCGGCTCCCAGTGCCGACAGCCCCCGCCCGGCCCCGCGTCCCGCCGCGGCCCCCCGCCGCCGCTGTGACTAAAATAGGCAGCAGCCGCCGGCGGGCTGCGGGAGGCGCCAGCCCGGGGCCGGCAGCGAGCGGCTGTAGCGCGCAGGCGCCTCCCGCCCGCCCCGGGGGGCTGCGAGGCTCCCCGGCGCGGCCGCGGGGTTGGTGTCGGGGAAGGCGGCTATGTGGAGCCGTGGCGCGAAGTGGTGTTTCGATGCCTGGTGCCCGCGGGACGACGGGAAGAGCGGTGCCCGTGTGGGGCGAGCCCTGAGCTCAGGCAGCGCGCCTGGCATTTGGGTGGTTAAAATTAGAAGCACTGAATTCCCCCCTAAAGAAGCGGCAAGCAACGTTTCCCCTACATGGTGAACCAAGGCGTCAACAATGGGCTTTGTAAAACCTCGCCTCGACTTGGCACCTGCATAGGCTGCTCTGTCACCCGCAGGGCGTTCCAGAAACGACAGCAACAGGAGCCCTGCAAGCCCCCACAGGCCACAGGTGCCGTGCTGGCCCCCGGGGTGCTGAGAGACCCCGCACGCTCCAACATGGCGTTCCCAAACTGCTGGCGTGCACCATCCTGCCACGGGGACACACTTGCAGACTGTGGCAGCCTGGGAGCAGAGCTGTTTGTCCAAAATGCGTTATGAATTGTGAAGGACTTCAACGGGGCTGTGCTTCCTTTTGGGAAGAAGTGAGGAGCTGGGTTCACCTCCTGTCGATGCGGATACAGCACTACTGCTCTGAATCCCGCAAACATAAATTAACCTGACAGGAGCCAGACATGAAAACTGTTTGCTCTATGTTTATTTATGAAGGGGCTGACTCCACACAGCCAGATCAATGTTAGAGAACCGTGGTGATGCATGTTGTTCGCAGAGCTGTTTGTCAGAGCAGATTTTCCCTCCGCTGTGTTTTCGTTATCTAAGCTTTGGCAGTTCCTATACTTTCATCAGTTAGTTATTTCTCAGAGTCATGGTCCACCACAGAAAATGTCACCCAGGCTGCAGGTCACCTCATTTTGCCCCTTGGAATCACAGAATCATTATGGTTGGAAAAGACGCCGAAGATCATTTAGTCCAGCCATCAGCCCATCTCCACCATGCCCACTGACCATCTCTCTCAGTGCCGCATCTACCCTTTTCTTGAACACCTCCAGAGGCAGTGACTCCACCACCCCCATGGGCAGCTTGTGCCACTGCCTCACCACTCTTTCTGAGAAGAAATTCTTCCAAATGTCTCCACTGCTGTGCTCTGTGCTCCTCACAGCCTAACTCTTGGTGCTGGGCCTTGCTTAGAACTGTGGGGCAGCAAGAGGCTGTGCTGAGCTGCTGCCACATAGCTCCTTGTCACTTTGCAAGCGCTCATCCTCTTCCCAGTGTACGCCACTGATTGCATGGCCTTTTTTAGGCAAAGTTTTCACTGAAGAGGGAACAACAGCTTTGTGTACCTCGTTGCTGTACCCTGGGTCCCAGATGTGCCAGGCTGATGTGGTTATTTTGAGACAATGGCAAGTTCTATGAAATGCTTCCATTTATAGCTTCAGGAAGTTTCCTCAGCATCTGCAAGCCAAAAGATGCCTTCTCTCTACCAGTCTTTTAAATCACAGCATCGCAGACTGGCTGAGGCTGCTGGGACCTCTAGGTCCATCCGACCCAACCCCTGCTCCAGCAGGGACACCCACAGCAGGGTGCCCAGGCACATATCCAGGCGGCTTCTGAAGATCTCAGGGAGGAGACCCCCCTGTTTCTGGGCAGCCTCTGCCAGTGCTCCATCACCTGCACGGCACAGCAGTGCTGCCTGGTGCTCAGAGGGATTTCTGTAGATACACACAGAACTCACAGGCATGATTTCTGCACCTGTGAGTTACCCATAGGTCCTGCTGTGCTGGCTAAATCATGTGATGATAGAAAGAAAAGAAAAAAAATAGGGACCTGCTTGCTATAAATGCCCCCCCCCCCCCCCCCCCCCCCCCCCCCTCCATGTCACAAGGCTGGGTCACTGCACACCTGTTGCCACAGCTTGTTAAGGGCAGTGTGGGGAGCTCAGCCCAAAGGAGTCTGCTTGTTTCTGAAGATTGAGGGATGGGGGGGAGGGGGGAGACTGCTGGTATATTTTTTATTATTGGTAAGTATCTACAATTTTATTTCCATACAAAAAAAAAAAAAGAAAAGAACTAGATGAGAAATGTTTAACATGACCAGAAAGGCAGGCAGAACTCAAAAAAAAAAAACAAAAAACAAAAAAAAAACCAATAATAATAATAGTCATGGAAGGAGGAAAAAAGAGGAATTGGGGGGGAGGCAGGAGATAAGCCCACAGCATAACTTAAACAAGTGGCAGGAAAAGCATGTAGGATTTGAGAGTGAAAACACTGCACGCTCTGCGGGGGAAGAAAAGGTAAACATATGAGCTCAGAAGAACTGGGGGTGGGCACTAGGCAGCTTTCTTTAAGTTAGATTTCTCTTTGTAAAACAAAAACCAACGCAAAGAGAGGAGGACAAAGGTAGGAACAAAATCAATAATCCACTGAAGGAAAAGGATCACACATACCTGGGAAGAAAGTAAGCTGAAATAAATGCTAATAACGATGTATCAAGAGCGAAAAACAAAGCAGGAACACGCAAGTTAAGTCCAAATGGGTTGCTGTAGCCCAAATGTCATGCAGGAATTTTTGATGCATTTGCTCAGAGTAATCCTAAACCTGGAGATTGCAAACACCCAATTTTTCGACTGCGTTAGCTGCTTCCTCAGCCATGACAGTACAGTCAGCATGGAGCAGCTGCAGAGGAGGGGCTGCCCCACACCAACTGAGCTCCCCTGCTGCACTGGTGTGTGGATCCAGAA